>NC_060145.1:400553678-401803678 GCF_021461385.2 Schistocerca piceifrons
GCAACCGTATCGGCAACATATTGGCGAGGCATTCGTCTCCATGTACGACAATTGATGTCCCCATCGTGCACGTCTTGCGAATGTCTTCCTTCAGCATAACGACATCGCTCGACTAGAGCGGCCAGCATCTTCTCCAGACATGAACTCTATCGAACATGTCTAATATAGATTGAAAAGGGCTGTTTGTGGACGACGTGACCCACCAACCACTTTGAGGTATCAACGCCGAATCGCCGTATAAGTGTGAGACAATCTGGACCAACAGTGCCTCGATGAACTTGTGGACAGTATGCCACGACGAATACAAGCATGCATCAATGCAAGAGGACGCGCTACTGGGTATTAGAGGTACGGGTGTGCACAGCAATCTGGACCACCACCTCTGAAGGTCTCGCTGTATGGTGGTACAACATGCAATGTGTGGTTTTCATGAGCAATAAAAAGGGTGGAAAAGATGTTGATGTTGATCTCTATTCCAATTTTCTGTACAGGTTACGGAACTCTCGGAAACGAGGTGATGCAAAACATTTTTTTATGAGTGTATATCCAGACACGTGGTATACTTCACGTCAAATTTATGCTTTTGCATTTTGACTTCATAATGATGCAATTTTAATGGGCAGCAGCGTATTAGAGACCAGCGACAATGCTTCATAACTATAAAAATCGAGATGTGCGTTGCTAACAAGTAAAGTCTGGGAGCAAAGAGATGGTCTTCACATTTTCACATTGAAGGTAATCGTACTTCTTAGACGTTAGTATCAAATCTTTAGATACTTTCTACATTGTTTATCAATCAGCTGCGTATTTTCTTTTAAAAGAGTGTTTTATGTATATTCCTATCAGAATAAAATGTGCGTTTTCCATTAATTTGCACTGAAGCTTGTATTTTCTTCTCTTGTCTCATTATTCTGTCAATTTCCTGAGTCGCAGCTTACAGTTCCTTCAATTATATGTTCGAGTAATTGCACGCAATTAGTATTAATTCCTTCTTTATGAATTGTGTCGTAAGGGACCACGGTGTTGTTGAATAGCGTCTCCTCGTGATTAATTTTTTCAGTACATGTAAGTTTATGAAATGGAGAACCAGTATGTTTAATTTGCTTACAGTTTTAAAAAATAATCTTACTTTAAACATTTGCGAAACTTTTTGTCCTTTAAAATTTATTCCTAAGACACAGTTTCTACTCAAGCATACTCATACGGGATCTGAGCCACCGGAAACGATCATGTTAGAGACCTAAAGATTTTTTTACTAATAATTCCTTCAGAAAAAGTTTATCAAACGTCGTTGCAAAAGGAATGAAATTGGTCACAGAGATGTTTTACAGCAGTAGTATACAGCCAGAAAAGGAAGTCTACAATCACATAGTTAACTTAGTTCTATAGTTCTTCCATTTGTTCAGACTACTCTTACAGATTCCTACACTTTTCACAATCTTGTATCCGGGTGGTAAGCAGTGGTAGTACCTATTAACAGAGGTTCTCAGTCTGCTATGCGCAAAGTAGTCATAAACGCATATAGTTGGACGTATCTTCAACGTAACGAATGATACAATGGTAAATTTTCAATAAGAGCATTACAGACTTGTAAACCCCAGCAGGTTTTTAGAATGGATGACAAGCTTTTATGTAATAACAACAAATGTGTGTATGACGAGTAGTTCTAATTTTCTTTCTCTGTACAACGGCACTTAAAAAAAATCATATTGCAATTTTTTTGTCTGTCTCATTGCCGCAAATGGTACTGACTCGTACCTAGCGCAGGTACTGTTACTACCGTTCCGACAGTTCTACATTCGTGCGACATTGACAAGTACCGATAGAGCAAACAACTATATAGATGTTTTCTTTTCTTCTTCTTCGTTGTTAAAATACCAGGAGAGTAATGTCGGATATCGAACGCCACCCGCTGTTTTCTTAAATGCCACTTGGGACACGAACTTGTACCATTAATAGCCTTCTATAACGACCACTGTCGTAAAGTAAATTAGTATTCCGGGTGACGATTTCGAAAATTAACGCCGCAAAAGAGCGTAAATTAGTATTCCGGGTGACGGTTGCGAAAATTAACGCCGCAAAAGAGCTGTGTGCTAAGTAGAGAAACAAGCGGACTGGGAACGCAGACTTCATCAGAAACTGGGTGCTGCTTTTACACAGTCGACGTATCAGCAACAACAACTGGATAACCGTATGAAATATCTCTGTAACACGAAATGGCAGAATAGTAATTAACTATTTCTAATGGGGCTAGACATGCAAGAATGTTTGTTTACTCGACGACCTAATTTCGAATAATAAATGAGGTCTATACAAAATCTAACTTTTAAGAAGTCATACGTATCCATCTACACCAGTCGTTGAAGTACAGTCGAGAAGGCACAGTCTAGCGGATGACTCCTGCCAGGACAACAACATTACCAATCTGACATTGGAAACTGTAACTAAAGTGGCTGGTTAGTATTTAATAATTCAACGCCGTACACTAGCGCAACCGTAAGTGAAGGCACTCTAGAAAAGATTATGATGTGGAGTGCAGTCCAGTTGGTGGCCACCACAGTTTGATTCAATTGTTTATATTCTAATTATTTACTGATAGTTGATGGCTACTTCCTCTATATTACACCTTTATCAGCACTGCTTTAAAGAAAAACTGGTTCTGACACACTTGCTGCTAGCCGTCAATGTCGCGGTCATTGGTGACTGAACAAAAGTTCGAATTCGAGATATATGGGTCAGTACAGAGACGTATGATAAGGGGCTGAACTCTGAACGATACTTCTGACACCAAAGAAACCCAATACACTGTAATAATGCTCGACGTAACAACAAACAGTTCATGTACAACTGGGTAAACTTAACAATAATTTCGTGTAGCTCGGTGGATGGGTGGATCCCTTTCGACAGTAGGGGCCACTTACGTGTCTCTGATCCAACCCAGTTATCCAACTGCGGCAACAGGACCTACTGTTTAACTTGGAATTCTGTAGATCCTAGTGACTCCTCAAGTCGTTGATACGTGGAGGCTGATTAAAGGCAGAAAGAAAATTTCGGTGGTGCGACGAGAAAAGGATCCCGCGAACTCTCGGATTCTCTTTATTGGTTCATTCCCAGGCTCGACTAGGAACATTGTAGCTAATGAGAGGTTCGTCCGTTACCGAAGTCTGCTCCATTGTATTAATAACAACGAAACAAATTCACGTTGGTGCATAAGTGATAAATGAACACGATAATCGCAAGATTTACCATGCTAGAAAATGTGTGAACAAGAAGTTGTTCCCAATCTGAACGCAGCAGCTATCGCCGAAAACCAGATGTAAGACAGTGTTTCAAAATCGACTTCTCGTAATTATACAGGGTGTTGGAAAATTCCCATAACACACTTCTAGGACTAACACATGTCCAGAAACGTATCGTTTCCATTCTCCGACAGTTTCAATTCAGATGTTTAACTCCTCCACTTCTGCTTAATGAATTGAATTAGGCTTGACGCATTACAGTTATTAGGTAACAATTCGAAAGGAAACGTAACGAAACTCCTATTTATCGCTAAAGCACATTTTCTTCTATTAACACTTAAACATTACGTGTTTACATTATTACAAAACAATATGTAACTCCGCATGCTGTACGTACGAGGATGCATTACAAGAGTGGTTCGATGCGGTGACCTCCAACGTTGTTACAAACATTGTATCTACGATATCAAATTCTTGTCAGGTTTCCAGCTGGATCAAACTCTCATCTGAGCACAACATTTCAGCGGTGCTCGGATGACAGTTTGATCCGGCTAGAAACTCGACAAGAATTTGATATACACTACTGGCCATTAAAATTGCCACACCAAGAAGAAATGCAGATGATAAACGAGTATTCGTTGAACAAATATATTATACTACAACTGACATATTACATTTTCGCGCAATTTGGGTGGATAGATCCTGAGAAATTAGTACCCAGAACAACAACCTCTGGCCCTAATAACGACCTTGATCGTCTGGACATTGAGGCAACAGTTTGGATGGCGTGTACAGGTACAGCTGCCCATGCAGCTTCAACACGATACCACAGTTCATCAAGAGTAGTGACTGGCGTATTGTGACGAGCCAGTTGCTCGCCCACCATTGACCAGACGTTTTCAGTTGGTGAGAGATCTGGAGAATGTGCTGGCCAGGGCAGCAGTTGAACATTTTCTGTATCCAGAAAGGCCCTTACAGGACCTGCAACATGCGATCGTGCATTATCCTGCTGAAATGTAGAGTTTCGCAGGGATCGGATGAAGAGTAGATCCACGGGTCGTAACACATCTGAAATGTAACGGCCACTATTCTAAGTGCCGTCAATGCGAACAAGAGGTGACCGAGACGTGCAACTAATGGCACCCCATAACATCACGCGGGGTGATACGCCAGTATGGCGACGACGGATACTCGCTTTCAATGTGCGTTCACCGCGATGTCGCCAAACACGGATGCGACCATCATGATGCTGTAAACAGAGCTTGGATTCATCCGAAAAAATGAAATTTTTCCATTCGTGCACCCAGGTTGGTCGTTGAGTACACCATCGCAGGCGCTCCTGTCTGTGACGCAGCGTCAAGGGTAACCGCAGCCATGATCTCCGAGCTGATAGTCCATGCTACTGCAAACGTCATCGAACTGTTTGTGCAGGTGGTTGTTGTCTTGCAAACGTCCCCATCTGTTGACTCAGGGATCGAGACGTGGCGGCACGATCCGTTACAACCACGCGGATAAGATGCCTGTCATCTCGACTGCTAGTGATACGAGGCCGTTGGGATCCAGCACGGCGTTCCGTATGACCCTCCTGAACCCACCGATTCCATGTTCTGCTAACAGTCATTGGATCTCGACCAACGCGAGCAGCAATGTCGCGATACGATAAACCGCAATCGCGATAGGCTACAATCCGACCTTTATCAAAGTCGAAAACGAGACGGTACGCGTTTCTCCTCCTTACACGAGGCATCACAACAGCGTTTCACCAGGGAACGCCGGCCAACTGCTGTTTGTGTATGAGAAATCGGGGAAATTTTCCTCATGTCAGCACGTTGTAGGTGTCACCACCGGCGCCAATCTTGTGTGAATGCTCTGAAAAGCTAATCTTTTGCATATCACAGCATCTTCTTCCTGTCGGTTAAATTTCGCGTCCCTAGCGCGTCATTTTCGTGGTGTAGAAATTTTAATGGCCAGTAGTGTACTAATACGCCGGGAAAGTCTACGCAGCCACATTGTACCTACGATGATGATCATCCTATTGCCAACCACGACATGCTACTCTGAAACTTTTCTCTTTCCCTCAGAAGACGTGGACGCGTTACAAATCTGAATTGAAACCGTTGTAGAACGGAAACGGTACGTTCCCGAAGATGGGTTTCTATTCAAAACATTATGATCTCACTCCCCTCTAAAAGTTCTAGAGATTTTGTTACCAAAATTACCGAACGCCAGGTATATTAATCCCATTCACGTGCTACAGACCATCGAATATGCTTCGAAAATAAATGAAGCAATACGGTTAGCGGATTGGAGCTACCATTCATAAGTCTTAATTCTCCAAAAAAGGACTTCACAAGGAATATCACAATCTATTCGTAGCCGTTTTGTTTTTGTTTAGGTTAGAACCGTGACTGTTTTTGACAGCCGATCAGAGGTCAAGCGCGAAAATTACAAGCCGCCTATAGGGGACCATAACTTGCTGGTGCGTTGTGGCTTTCTGTATTGTGGGGCTGGCACCGTCGCTTCCGCAACTTGTTTCTGACTGTTCGTCGGGAAGAGGCGATTTGCCCCCACGTGCATAGAAAATATTGCACAATGTTTATCAGGTTTTCCGTGATCCTGACCAAAATCATTACAGTTTGATGATATTCATTAACGTACCCAAACATGCGTATAGGAAACTCTTCTCAGAAATCGCACCCTATGCTAAGTAGGGCATCGTGTAAGTTAGTAGGTCTAGTAACTATAATAAAATACATATTTAAACACGATAGTTCTGTATTACTCAGTACAGCCTGAGTGCATCGTAACGTATTTGTTGCAGAGCCTCAGAATGTGTCAATACTCTACACATGGATTAAGATCACTGGAGATACAACCATAACAGGGATCAAAAATAAAATTATAACATTCAAAACTTTTTATATTTTTAGTGGACTCTCGATTAAGATTACTTGCCCTTCTTTCCGCCAAGGTACAATTACACCGATAACAATACAGTGAGATAGGAATGTGTAGTTGTACCACAGTAATACTCCACAAAATACCATAGGTAATAAAGCGGCACTATAGATACATTACATCACAAATAAACAACAAACAGATAATTTCTTGACAGCAAATTTACAGTTGGTGGTTTGACGCAAGGAAACTGGAATAATTGATTTGTTTTAATAGCACAGAGACGTCGTTTGTCATTTGAACTGCAATAGTCGGACACTGGAATGTGGAAGTAACACTGCTGTGGTCGTATGGATAAAATTCCTCCTTTTGTTATACGTATATCCTGGTAACAACTTCTGGTGTCCTGTCCAGAAGCAGAAGGTATAACACCTTGTATTATCCATAGATTATGACAATCGTACCCATAGTACCAATTGACGGTGCCCGTCTCTCGCGTATGAAGGCTAAATAAAGCGTTGGTCCCAATTCCTCCGCTCGCTCTATCGCTATAAATTCGTCGCGTTGATGTAAATCTTATGACAATTAGATTTGATATTCTCCATACAGATTACGCTTCATATGTGGTACTAGGATTTGTCGACACAGGAAGAACGTTCGACAATATAAAATGGAACAAAATGTTGCAAATTTTAGAAAAATAGAACTAAGGTATACGGAGAGACGGATAATACAAAATATTTACAAGAATCAAATGTTCAAACGTGTGTGAAATCTTATGGGACTTAACTGCTAAGGTCATCAGTCCCTAAGCTTACACACTACTTGACCTAAGTTATCCTAAGGACAAAGACACACACACACATGCCGGAGGGAGAACTCGAACCTCTGCCGAGACCAGCCGCACAGTCCATGACTGCAGTGCTGTACAAGAATCAACGGGGAATAATAAAGATGGAAGACCAAGGACGAAGTGCTAAGATTAAAAAGGGTGTAAGACGGGGGTGTAATCGAAACTAAGAAGGAAATAAAAGGAAGATTCGAGAGTGGGTTTAAAATTCTTGGTGATAGGATGTCAACGACAGGATTTGATGGTGACATTGCTATGATAATGAAAGTGAAATATGAGACCTTTTTGAATGGAGTAAGCAGTTTAATGAGTACAGGATACAGGTTGAGAGTAAATTGAAGAAAGATAAAAATAATGAAGAGTAGCTGAAATGAGATTAGCAATAGAATGAAAGCTGTGGACCACGAAGTAGACGATTTCAACTAATCCTGGTACCTTGAAGGCAGCCTTACAATTACATGACGGACGAAACAAGGAGAAATAAAACTAGACTAGCCCATCTAAAGAAGGCATTCGTGGCCAAGAGAAGTAGACTAGTGTCAGAGATGTATCTGAGAATGGAGCACAGTACTGAACAGTAGTGAAACATGGACTGTGGAAAACCCGAAACAGAAGCAAATCGAAGAGTTTGGAAAGATATTAAAAACTATTTGGACTGATAAGGAATGAGAAGGATCTCTGCAGGATCAGCGAGGAGACGAACATATGGAAAACACTGATAAGAAGAGGAAGAGGATGATAAGACATATGTTAAGGCTTCGATAAATGTCAAATTACAGCTTTGAGCTACGGGCAAAATACTTTATTTGTACAACCAGTTTCACTCGTTTGATCATCAGTTTCATAAAAATATTCGCATCATCATTTATGCAAAATACAAAATCGTCATTATCAGGCGATAAAACCATGAATAATTGAGTGTTATCGTAATACAAATTAAGTCGTTAATCTATAAAAACTGTGTTAGGGAGTGTAGTCAAGCACAGTTTCTATAGACTGGCGGCGTTATTTGCAATACGATATAAGAACAGGGTGTTATTCCTTGTTTCATCACCTGACTATAACTATTTTATGCTTAGCCTAAAATTTGGCTGTGAATATATTTATGACCTGGTGGCGGTCAGACGAATGAAACTGTTTGTATAAATAATTTTAGCAGCAGCTCAGTGCGGTAAATGACATTTTTCAAATGTATAGGAGCTGTCGGACATCAACATCTGCAAATATTTACGTTATGATCAGGGAAAAATTTTGATGGAGCTAGAGGGACCTGTAGACATCCAATAGATGGTTGAGTCCGTAGGTGGTAAGTGCTGCTCTGAGATGAAGGAGTTGTTACAAGAGAGGAATTCGTGGAGGCCTCACAAAACCAGTGAGAAGACGGAATTAAAAAGTACAGAGCTTGTTATTGTGGTTTTATAAAGTTTATAAAAATATTAGGCAATTGTGGAATAGTTAAAAGCGGCCATGATGAAATGTTTTAATTGTGGAAAGTGGGGTTAGGACAGAAAGTGACAATTTCTCCCCCCTCCCTCTTCCCGTGAGCCTTAATTCCTGGTCTGAGCCTGCTAGGGTAAGAAACACCCTCTCCCCCACTCCCCAAATGCGGAAGAATCGACAATGATCAACAGTGGAAAGAAATGCATTAATGGAATGAAATCCGTAGAATATCCACAAGGCATGCAATAATTGACAAATAATCTCATGGTGACTACTTCCTTCGTAAAGAGTGCCTCATTTAAACTAGGCCCGTTCGAGTGTACAGGAGAGGCTTTCAAACGGTTCAAATGGCGCTCAGGACTGGGACTTAACATCTGAGGTCATTAGTCCCCTAGAACTTAGAACTACTTAGAGCTAACTAACCTAAGGACATCACAAACATCGATGCCCAAGGCAGGATTAAAACCTGCGACCGTAACAGTCGCGCGGTTCCGGACTGAAGCGCCTAGAACCGCTCGGTCACAGCGGCCGGCGAAAGGCTTTCAGTAAAGAGCTATATTTACATCACATATAGTAATGAAGGACATGACAGACACAAACCAACATAAAAATATTGGTTAGCTGCGAAGTTCGCTTGTGGGAACAATTTCCATAAGGGCCAGGTGCAGGTAAGCCAGCGTCTGATATTCACTTGAGGCGGTGAGCACTTTGCAGAGGCGCGGATACCACCGGCTGGTCGGCGTACACAAAGCTCGCACCCCTCCTCGCCTCGCGTATCGCAGGCCATCCGTCGCCGGCGCCATTAGACTGTCGCCGTGCCAGACCTTTCTTGGCGATATCGGACGGTGGCGATTACTCGCTGGCGGCGCGAAGCCAGCCACGGCGTCGCACAGTGTCGATAGGTGGTCAGAGGCGTCCACGACCACTGCCCGTACTCTCTTCCTCACAGCTGTAATACCGGTAGCCCCTATAACTAAACCTCTTTAGAAAGGGACCTCCTTCGACTTCATTTAATGCAACTGCGAAAGGAAGGAAACAAAAAAAAGCAGCACGATGTACACTGCCGAAAAAAAGTGCACGTGGAAAGACGACTTCGATTTCTCATTCGATAATGTCATATGCCACCCGAGGGATAGTAGATGTACTGATAATGGCTTCAACGTTTTCCGCCAACACATGGCGTGGTGGCATAGTTGCCAGAGCACCAGCTGTGTCTGCACTTTAGTAGGGACTGCTCTCAGTTAAAAGGCTTATTGCGGTGCAGACGTGCGGAGCAAGCGGGTAAACACGCCATGCAGACGCACTTGTGGTTCCTATAGCCAACTGGGCGAGTTTGTAAAGGGTTAAACTATGGCCTTCCGAGTGGCAGGATGGTCCTTTCTGAGAATTGCCACGCAAGTTGAACGTGCTGCGTCAGTTGTCCAACTATGCTGGCGTCAGTGATTAAGTGAACATTCTCACACCCGCAGACGTTCTGGACGTCCACTCAATAAACACCTGCCAGCATATTCGTATTGCAAGGGCAGCAGTGGCAGATGGTACACCTACTACAGCACAGATAAGAGGGCCTGGAGCCACACGTCTCAGGACTGTTGCAAAATATTGTCAGCAGAAGGACTATGGGAGCGCACACCTCTTGCTCGTCTTCCACTCATGCCACAGCATCGACCTGCATGGCTTGCTGGTGCCATCAGAGGAAGTTGGAATGGTGTGCCATGGTCTTCAGATATAAAGGCACATTCTGCCAACACACAAGTGATGGTAGTTTGCGTTTATGACGTTGATTTGGTGAGAGCTGTCTCGGAGAGTGAATTCGTCCAAGACACGCTGACCGTACCCCAGGTGTTATGGTCTGAATAGAGATAAACCACAAGCGTCGTTCACCTTTGATGTTTCTAGAAGGCACTCTAACCGGCGCTCTGTAAGTGCATAGTGGTATTAGACCCATTCTTTTGCCATTCTTGCAACAGGAAGGTGGTATTTTCTTTCAACAGGATAATGCTCGTCCACACTCTCCCTGTGAACCTCAACGTGCTCTGCAAGACGTGCAGCAAACTCCCTGGCCACCACGATCTGTGGGCTTCTCTCCACTCGATCACGTGTAGGATATGCTGGGACGCGAAGTGACTCGCGCGACTAGTCAACCAACAGCTGTTACCGAATTACGTGAACAGGTCGAGCAGGCGTGACATAACGTATCCCAGGACAGTATCCTCTATCTGTACGATCGACTGGATGTCAGAGCCAGCGCTTGTATTGCCGCCCGTGGAGGCTACTTCTGATGTAAGGAAATATTATTATTATTATTATTATTATTATTATTATTATTATTATTATTATTAAGCATCATATTGAGAAAGGGTGTACAAAAAAGGAGAAGGAGGAATTTGAAGATGACATGCAAAAGCAGCTAAATGGAGGAAATCAGATTATAATAGGGGACCTCAATGCACATGTTGGCACAGACAGGAAAGGATTCGAGGAGATAATGGGACCAGAGGGCTGGGGGAACCGAAATAGAGAAGGAAAATTGTTGCTGGAATTCTGCAAGAGGAATGGGCTGGCGATCGCAAATTCGTGGTACAAGAAGAGGAGTAGTCACAAAATAACTTGGTACAGTGGGGACTGGTCCCAAACTTCAGTAGTAGACTATGTACTAGTGGATAGGCAGATGATGAGCAGCCTCACAGATGTTAAGGTCATACCATCTGAGGCCTTAGACAGCGACCATCGGCTGTTGGTAGCCACCCTAAGAGAGAAAAAAGATAGGAGGGCAACAGATATACAGGAGAAAAGGTTGAAGACATGGATGCTGAAAGAGGATGAACGGAGGACCCAGTACCAGACACTGATCAGGAAGAAGCTGCCAAAGGAAGATCAGAGAACAGTGGAAGAAGAATGGGGCGATTTTAAGAGGGCTCTAGTTGAGGCAGCTGAGACTGTGTGTGGAAGAACTAGCACAAAGAGGAGAAGTAGGGAAACCCCATGGTGGAACAGCATATGTAAAGAGGCAGTACTTCGAAAGAACAAAGCCTTCAGAGAATGGTTCCAGACCCGAACAGAGGAAGCTAGGGTAAAATATAAGGAAAGCAAGAAAGCGGCACAGACCATAGTAAGGGCGGAGAAGAAGAAGTGGATGGAAAAATGGACAAGAATGTTAGAAGAGGACAGTGAAGGGAACAAAAAAGTACTTTACACCATGATAAGAAATAAGAGGAATGACAGAAGCGAGTGCCTGAGGATCATGGATAATAATGGAAGAGTTGTGGAGGAAATGCATGAGCTCAAAAAGATTTGGAAGGAGTACTTTGAAGATCTGTTGAATGCTGCCAAGCAGGTAACTAACAGCGATGGAGAGCCTAAGGCAGCAGACGATTATAATAGTGGGGAAATTGATGATCTAACTTGGAATGAAGTGGAAGAAGCCATAAAGAGGATGAAAGGGGGCAAGGCACCAGGTTGGGATGAAGTAACAGTGGATATGATACGAGCAGCAGGAGAAGTAGGAACCCAGTGGCTATACAGAGTGCTGAGGGTGGTGTGGAAGGAGAACAGAATTCCTGAGGATTGGAAGAAAGGAATTATAGTCCCGATCTTCAAGAAAGGGGATAAAAGGAGATGTGAGAACTACAGAGGAATCACCCTGCTATGCCACTGTGGAAAAATCTATGAAAAGATGCTGGAGAAGAGAATAAGAAGCAGTATTGAAAGTAGACTGCAAGAGGAGCAGTACGGTTTCAGACCGGGAAGATCAACAACGGACCTCATATTTGCGGTAAGGCAACTGCAGGAAAGGCACTATGAGTACGGGAAGGACTTAATCATGGCCTTTTTGGATATTGAGAAGGCGTATGACAGTATCTGTAGGGACAAGCTCTGGGATGTGCTGAACGCAAAAGGGATAGATGAAGAGATTACACGAAAAGTCAGAAAAATGTATGAGGGAAGTGAGAGTTGTGTGAAAGTGGGGAGGGAACGTACTGCATGGTTCAAGCTGGAAAATGGGCTGCGACAGGGAAGTGCACTGTCGCCTTTATTGTTTATTATTGTTATGGATGAAATCCTACAGCAAGTATCAGATGCAATTGGAGATCATAAAATGAAAGCAGTGCTTTTTGCCGATGACCTGATGTTATGGGGAAATTGCGTGAAGGAGGTGCAAGAGCAGTTAGATGCATGGGAGGCAACGGCAGCACAATATGGAATGCATTTCTCTGCAAAGAAAAGTGAAATAATCGTCACAACAAGGAAGAAGAATAGGCCAAATGTGGATATAACTTGTGGAGGGGAAAAACTACAAGTGGTAGAGAACTTCAAGTACCTGGGAAGCGTGATTGAAAGTAAGGGGGGAAACGCAATGGAAATAAATGAAAGATGCAGAAAAGCAGGGCAGTTCTACAAATGCATTAGGGGGCTTATTTGGAGCAAGGAGGTGCCACAGAAATCCAAGGGAATTATATACCGAACCTACTTTGTCCCCATATTGACATACGGAAGTGAGACATGGGTAATGCACAAAAGCGACAAAAGTAGAATACAGGCTAGTGAAATGAAGTTCCAGAGGAGCAGGTTGGGTGTAACAAGACGAGACAGATTGCGAAATGTGTATGTGAGGGAAAGACTAAAGGAGGAACCAGTACAGGACAGGATAGAAAAATCAAGACTGCAGTGGTATGGACACATGAAGAGAATGGATGAGGGAAGAATTCCAAAGAGGATGTTTGATCTGCAACTGGAGGGGAAGAGGCCCAGAGGAAGACCAAGAGATAGATGGGTGAAGGGAGTGAAGGAATGTGTGATGAGAAGAGGAGAGAACTGGACGAAGGTGGAAGAGGGGGAATGGTGGAAAGACAGAACACGGTGGAGAGGCTTGTGTTCCCGACAGACCCAGCCAGTGGCTGGAAACTGTCCAAGATGATGATGATGATTGAGAAAGGGAAGCAACATATACTTGCGTGTCTCCCTTTCCCGTTTAGAAAGTGCCGCGTACCACTGTGGGACAGTGAGGCTTTGTGCGAGCGATGTGCGGTTGGAGTAGTAAAGTTTGCTACGAAATTCCCGTACTTCACTCACACTGAAAATGTACCTAAGGGCCAGTTTAAAACTGAGTTTGAAGAATATTACAAGGGGGAATATAAGCAGTATATTAACGTCGGCCTAGGCTGTTCTGTCCGCACAATGACACGTCGGACACGGTTGGCTCTGTAATAAAGCTTGGCACGTAGGAAGTAAATGATTAAGAAAACACAAATTTAGAGTAATTGACACTATAATTACGAACTTGGACTTAACGTACATGTAAGAAGTTAACACTTACGTCAATAACAATGACAGAGCTTGAGTGGCTTGAAAAGTTTAGAAATCACGTAGAAATATCCATTCGTTAACAGCGTTTCTTACACACACGAGCCCCACATGCAACAGCATTTATCTGTAGGGTTTAACAAATTACGTGACTAGTAATGACGCCTATGTAATAGTGAGTCCGTATTATACAGCATATAAAAAGAGAGTGATATCGTCCGTCAGTGCACTATCGGTTGCGCCCTTGCTTTTTTTTTTCAAATGCCTTCAGAGTCTGTCTCTAATACCGATGTTTTTACATGCGCGTTGACGTAGTCTATAGTTTCTTAGGAGCGTCAGTGGCGCTCGATTCATTTCTCCTTGTAAATCATCAAAATACATCGTTATAATGCGTAGTTAAATGTTATACCTTGGCAAATGAAAGGTTCTTGGCCTCTTTCATTACTCAAATGAGTATTTTATGCGACGAGATGTGTCGGTGTGCTGGCCGGGGTGGCTGAGCGGTTCTAGGCGCTACAGTCTGGAACCGCGCGACCGCTACGGTCGCCTCGGGCATGGATGTGTGTGATGTCCTTAGGTTGGTTAGCTTTAAGTAGTTCTAAGTTCTAGGGGACTGATAACCTCAGAAGTTAAGTCCCATAGTGCTCAGAGCCATTTGAACCATTTGTGTCGGTGTGAAAATACATCATCTTATAATCCACGCACTGAAAGGGGCGTTTCAGCATGGATCGATACATGGTATCTCAGAACCGATTGTGCTATTCGTCTGTAAATGTAATCATTTCATACACCCTATATGTACTGTTGCAACGATGAATAATGAGTGAATTGGAAACCTCTAAAAGAGTTTACTAATTGTTTTTTCCGGCAGTGTGTTACAGATTAGTTCACAAGGCCTGAGAGGTGCATGATGTTGAGTAACGTCACAGGATAAACGTCTTGCAGGTGAAGGAAAGAAATTGTCCCACTGACATGAAATAATGATACTGAAATGTAGTCGAATTGCATCAAGCGATGTTGACGGAATTAGATTAGACAATGAGACACTGAAAGTAGTAGCCGAGTTTTGTTATTTGGACTGCTAAATGTCTATGACCAAGGTAGAGAGGATGTAAAAAAACAGAGTGAAAATATAAAGAAAAATTATTTCTAAAAAAAGATAATTTTTCCAACACCAGTTTACACACATCTCTCTATTGAAGGTGTATATCTGGTGTGCAGTCACTTACGAAACTGGAACGCAGACGATAAACAGTCCTGTGCATAGGTAGGAAGAAAAAAAGAGGAAGTGAATGGGAGTGAACTGAAGATGATGGGTTGTATTCTGGTTTCCATCAAGTCAAATGTTGTCATAACTAAGTATCGACTGTGACAATCTTCGTCTGTTCTTATGTCAACATTAGTTCTTTGTTCGCATCGATAGCCGCTGTGCAGTCAGCATGGCGAACTGCTGACCAAAGAGGCCCGTGTTCGATTCCCGACCAGGTCGGAGATTTTCTCTACTTTGTTATCCGTACTATCGTATCCCCATAGTTAACGCTCTACTATGAAACGTACTAGCAAATTAAAACTGTGTGGCGAACCGAGACTCGAACTCAGGAGCTTTGTATTTCGTGGACAAGTGTTCTACTGAGTGAGCTACCAATGCATGACTGACGCCCTGTCCTGACAGGTTTACTTCCGCCAGAACCTCATCTCCTACCTTCCAGACTTAGCAGCAGCTCTCCCGCGAAACTTGCAAGACTAGCAGCCGGCCACTGTGGACGAGCGGTTCTAGGCGCTTCACTCTGGAACTGCGCGACAGCTACGGTCTCAGGTTGATGTGCTTAGGCTAGTTAGGTTTAAGTAGTTCTAAGTTCTAGGGGACTGATGACCTCAGATGTTAAGTCCCATAGTGCTCAGAGCTATTTGAACTATTTTTTTGCAAGACTAGCGCTCCTGGAAGGAAATGTATTGCAGGCACGGGTTATTCAAAGCCTAGGGTATAATTGTGTAGACCCAGAAGAAGGTCGCTCCAACCGTGGCCGAAACGTTGGTTTTTCTCCAGCCACGCCGCGTGGCGTTAGCCGAGAGGTCTGGGGCGCTGCAGTCATGGTCTCTGCGGCTGGTCCCGGCGAAGGTTCGAGTACTCCCTCGGGCATGGGTGTGTGTGTTTGTCCTTAGGATAATTTAGGTTAAGTACTGTGTAAGCTTAGGGACTGATGACCTTAGCAGTTAAGATTTCACACACATTTTAACATTTGGTTCTCCAGCCGCAGTAGTTTTTTACATTATGATGCGGTACCATACCTAGAAAACTTTTATCTCATCAGCCTATCGTATGTTTCCAGAACGATATTTTTAACCCTGCAGTGAAGTGTGCACTGATATGACTGTACTGGACGGAGAGACGAAGTCGAGACCTTCGGTTTTCGCTAGCTAACCAAGCGCGACTCACAACCCATCCTCACGACAGATAGGAGGCGACGTACTGAGGGAAGCAAAGCTGTGAGAACAAGTTAGGAGCTCAGCTGTTTACCTCGCGGAATCGAGGTCCGGCCTGACGCTGTTTGTTTAGGCCAGTCACTCAGCGGTGTTTGTGCCCGTCGTGCGAGGCACATCGGCCGGCAGCCGGGAGCCACTATCGCGCCCGGGGCAGAGGCAGGGTCAGCGCTGTTGACCCCACACAGGATCGCCGACCCATTTACGTTGGAGTATTTGGCTGCGCTGACACACAACAGAGGCAAACACTGGTCCGTCCTGAGGTTCTGTCTGCCCAGTAATTTCTAGTCGATGTCGATGCACGTGTCTGGCTCTGAGAGAGACACCGTCGCTATCTGCAAGCAGGGAAAAGCTCTTCATTGCGTCAGAATCCACCCCCCCTACCTCCCGCCTCACCCTGTCGCACCATACACATAATTTGTTCGAGCGAGTTGGTGTGCACACCTGCGCAACTTCCCGTGCCTGCGGCCGTTACACGAAAGCTACATTCACACTTGCGTGCGTTGCGCCAAGTCACCGTGTGACTGAGCTTGCCCCACACGCAAGTACACTCACGTGTAGGTACATGTCCCTTTCCCAGCATGTGCACATCAGTGATTTCACACAAACCTGCAAATAAGCACGCATAAGCTTCTTCACTGATGCCGCTCTAGCCACAGGTCAACCAGGTGTACTGTCGTCGTGCATCAGCGAAGCTGGTGGCACAGACATGTTCTCTAAAGGCGGGCTAGAGTCCAAGGCTTACAATGAGGAACAAAACTCTTCCTAAATCTTAAAATTGATAATGAGACGACCGATTTCATGTAAGTACAATGCATTTTATTTAACTGGAAAAATCTGTACTCATAATGATTAATTCTGAGAAATCATTATACGTAGATTAATCGGAATACTATGACCACCGCCCACGCCCGATATACAGGGTGTTACAAAAAGGTACGGCCAAACTTTCAGGAAACATTCCTCACACACAAATAAAGAAAAGATGTTATGTGGGCATGTGTCCGGAAACGCTTAATTTCCATGTTAGAGCTCATTTTAGTTTCGTCAGTATGTACTGTACTTCCTCGATTCACCGCCAGTTGGCCCAATTGAAGGAAGGTAATGTTGACTTCGGTGCTTGTGTTGACATGCGACTAATTGCTCTACAGTAGTGGCATCGAGCACATCAATAGGTAGCATCAACAGGTTAGTGTTCATCACGAACGTGGTTTTGCAATCAGTGCAATATTTACAAATGCGGAGTTGACAGATGCCCATTTGTTGTATGCATTAGCACGGGGCAACAGCGGTGGCGCGTTACGTTTGTATCGAGACAGATTTCCAGAACGAAGGTGTCCCGACAGGAAGACGTTCGAAGCAATTGATTGGCGTCTTAGGGAGCACGGAACATTCCAGCTTATGACTCGCGACTGGGGAAGATCTAGAACGACGAGGACATCTGCAATGGACGAGGCAATTCTTCGTGCAGTTGACGATAACCCTAATGTCAGCGACAGAGAAGTTGCTGCTGTAAAGGTAACGTTGACCACGTCACTGTATGGAGAGTGTACCATGTACAGCGTGTGCAGGCACTATCAGCAGCTGATTGGCCTCCACGGGTACACTTCTGCGAATGGTTCATCCAACAATGTGTCAATCCTCATTTCAGTGCAAATGTTCTCTTTACGGATGAAACTTCATTCCAACGTGATCAAATTGTAAATTTTCACAATCAACATGTGTGGGCTGACGAGAATCCGCACGCAATTGTGCAATCACGTCACCAACACAGATTTTCCGTGAACGTTTTGGCAGGCATTGTTGGTGATGTCTTGATTGGGCCCCACGTTCTTCCACCTACGCTCAATGGAGCACGTTATCATGATTTCATACGGGATACTCTACCTGTGCTGCTAGAACGTGTGCCTTTACAAGTACGACACAACATGTTGTTCATGCACGATGGAGCTCCTGCACATTTCAGTCGAAGTGTTCGTACGCTTCTCAACAACAGATTTGGTGACCGATGGATTGGTAGAGGCGGACCAATTCCATGGCCTCCACGCTCTCCTGACCTCAACCCTCTTGACTCATTTACGGGGGCATTTGAAAGTTCTTGTCTACGCAACTCCCGTACCAAATGTAGAGACTCTTCGTGCTCGTATTGTGGACGGCTGTGATACAATACGCCATTCTCCAGGGCTGCATCAGCGCATCAGGGATTCCATGCTACGGAGGGTGGATGCATGTATTCTCGCTAACGGAGGACATTTTGAACATTTCCTGTAACAAAGTGTTTGAAGTCACGCTGGTACGTTCTGTTGCCGTATGTTTCCATTCCGTGATTAGGGTGATTTGAAGAGAAGTAATAAAATCAGCTCTGACATGGAAAGTAAGCGTTTCCGGACACATGTCCACATAATGTATTTTCTTTCTTTGTGTATGAGGAGTGTTTCCTGAAAGTTTGGCCGTACCTTTTTGTAACACCTTGTATATATAAGATATTACGAAAGTATGTAGCCTATGTCCGCCCGAATGTTCATCAGAGTATTGCGTAAAAATTGGAAGTGTTTATATATATCCTGCGTCCGAACTGCCATTTGAGTGTCATGTAACATTTTCTAACAAACCGGTCAAGAACTGTGAGAGATTTTCGGTAACAACGTTTCCGCTTCATGTCTTACTCATGTATTTATATATTATATACATAACTGTGAAATTTATTTTTTGTTATGAAAACGATTTTCCATTTTATACCGAAAGTACTATTGCCATCCCCACTACGAGAAAAAGAATGGGTCGCGCCGTTCTCGATCGCCGATCTTCCACAACTGATTTTAATTTATGACTTTTCCGGTGGTTTTTCTACAAAGTTTGTTCCATAGAAACGTTCTCCTGACAATTAAGAACACAATAAATACAAAAATCATTGAAATCTATCAAGCCGTTCTTGACTGATGATATTTCATATATGCGGCTGTTGACGTTAATTATCGACTTTTCCGTTGTATTTTCCAAAAATTTTCTTTCGTACAAACTTTATCATAATAATAGCGAACACACACAAAAAAGCCGATGAATTGGGTCAAACTTTTCTCGGGTAATGAGCTTTCATATACGGGGCTTTTAATTTTATTTACATAGTTTTACTCTCATTATAAAATATAAATTATTCAGTGCACTACTACAGTGAGTAACGGTTATACTATAATAGGGCTGCATAACTGAGATGTGAAGTAATTACCACAGTTCATGTACAATTGATTACTTGTGTCACTTTGGAATATTTATCCTGTCATACAGAAACTGTCTGTTAATTTTTAATGATTCTTAATATGTTATTTTCACTCTTTGTTTTTGTGTGATGTAACCGGCCCCCAAAGAGAAATGGGGTTTTTAAGTGTGGTGGTATTACTGTAAATTTCCTTGGCAGTTATTTTCGGGGCAAGGTAACGAAATTAAAGATGAAACCAGCATTTACTTTTCTTTTGTGTTGTAAATTATTATTGTTTACTTAGCTCTCGGAACAAAAAGTCAACATTCAAACCTACTACCGATTTCACAACCCTGATCATTTATGTTAGACCCCTTGTGAAAGATTTAAATAACTTACGTACTTGTTTAATTTTTTACTTGTAATACTCGCAACATTCTCTGTACCGTCGACGTCCTATCTCAAATGTTAGTTTTGTTAATTCATCGTATGCACCCCGACGACATCCTTATCGAACTCCGACTGCTACCCTCCGTAGCTGACGTGGTATACCTTCATCAAGGTACCTTCAGCGTTCGACGCTGTCACCAGGTCAACAACAGACAGGGGTCGTCAGCGTAGCAGTAACAAAACCTGTCCCTTTTACGTTATCGTCAGAGTAGAACAGTACTCTACTGAAGATTTCATTTTCTACGGTACATTCATAATCAAATAGGTACAACAAAGAGTGTCTGGGCTCAGAGGCATATTCAGATATTTATTTGCATAGAAGTCATCCGTGCATTTATACAAACGTGAGGTGACACCTGAGATTTCCGAGGACATTCTCACCTTACAATGCAATTTTCTCGTGCCTCAACAGTCACGCACTACGCCCAACTTCTCTGTATAAACTTTCTGTGCGGCGGCGGTGCTGATAGCAAAGTGGACATCTTGAACACTTGAAAATGTGAATGCTTCTGTCTAGGTGTGGGGACCTCACGTTTTGAAAACAGACATTCGCCTAACGAATGCTTCTTCTTGCATGTGGGGCAAACACAGGTACATGTGTGAATATCCCTAATGGTAAGACTCTTGACCTGCGTAGGCGGAGCCGCCTGCTCAAATCCCCTTCTGGCCGTCCAGACTTATGTTTCAGTAAAATGGTGAAGACGAACGCTGGTATATTGACGATAATGTTTGGTTTGTTGGGCGCTCAACTGCGCGGTTATCAGCGCCCGTACAAATTCCCAGTCTATACTCACTCCAGTCCCGCAGCTTTCATGATTGATGATGAGGATGAAAAGATTAGGACAACACAAACACCCACTACCCGGATGGAGAGAATCTCCAACCCGGCCGGGAATCGAACCCGGGACGCCGTGATCCAGAGGCAGCAACGCTAGCCACTAGACCACGAGCAGTGGACGCTCCGGGATATGTATGCTTCTTCCCAAAGGACGCGATCAGGTTCCTTCACTGTCGTTTCCCAACCCGAATTTCTGAGCCTTCTCTACTGACGTCGTCGTTGAGTGAACGTGAAAGCGTAATTCTTCTTCCTTTCTTGCCCACTTCCTTTTACAAGACTTTGCTGAACGACGAGATTGGAGTAGATGAAGGACTGATAACTAACAAATTAACGAGCACTGACACTAGAGTACAAAAGTTGTGTATTCAACCGCAGAGAAGGTTACGACACGCGCTCAAATATTGTCCGGTGTAATCATTCGTTTAACTTAAGGAGATAGTTCCATTGTGTTGCAAGATTCGATTTCATATCGGAAATATCGCTGATGTGAATATTATTATGGTCTAGTGGTAACTGATGAACGATCAGTCAACTGAAACAAGCTCCTGGCTCACTCTGTTTGCCGAAATTTCATGGAAATAGATTTGTTTATTTACACGGCTGTCAAAGACGTAGCTGCGTTGATTTCAGATTGTCTGTCATTACGTCAGTTCTTATGTATTCGGATACAGATCTTCCTTATCTGTATCAAACAGAATAAATTGGAGGAAAGCTATGGCAATTTGAACAGTACACGAGAGCTTTGACAGGAGAAACCACGAAAGAAGTGGAGCGTAGCGCTGACTTGATTACTGCGAATAATATGGTGCACAAGGAACGTAGAAAATTTTAGGTAATTTGATATGTAACGCAGGAGAAACAAGGGAATTTTCCACATCTACATCAATACCTGTGCATGTTCCGTTTTCATGTATTGCAGAAGATACTTCTGGTGAGAAATATTGTAACGAAACAGGAAGGTGTGGGGATGGGTTGAGGTGTGATTAATCATTCCTCAAAAACATGTTTTATTCCCTAAAAAAATATCAAGCAAGGAAAAAGGAACACTAATGAGTGCATAGTTGAGTACTCAAGATTCATAATGCAAAAAACATTTGAACATACATTATTTTAACGTGCACCTCCACAGTACCAAGTAAAACACATTTAACATTAACAGTCATCGAACGACCAATAATAAATAAAATAGAACAACTATATATTAACTGTCAAATCACTTAGATCATAACTTGGATTTAAGAGCGATTTAAAAATAATTCGAATTTTATCACACTGTAAGCAATAACCCTGTTTGTTATCCTGCTCTAACACTGCTCTAACACTTAAATTGAGGCACTCGGTCGTAGAACATGGTATCAAACAATTTTTGCCAATTGGCCTTTTTGGCAATGTCGGACTCCTTACAGCTGATTTCATAGGTTGGTGAAGGAATCTGTGGGAGATGTGTACATTGTAAGAAATTATGTTGGTATTATGTTATGGTAAGTGACAGCTGACTGCTGGTAAAACATTGTAAGTAACAATCATGGCGGCCCGACACAGTCTGTTCCGTAGTGATGAGGAACTCGAAAGTTTCGAGCGCAAACAATAATTCTGACTACAGTTCTTCCTGTAATGACGAAGATGAAAGCCCAGAGTATTATCCTGTTTATGAGTACAAACAAATCGGATGCAAATTACTCCTTTAAAAGGTAAGAACAGATGCCTTTATTTCTTAATCTGTTTGAAGTAAAAGATGGTATGTACTGAACTTACCTAGTTTTACTGCCTATTCCGTATTGAAACTTCTCAAAAACGGAAATTCTGAACGTTCCTTTCATCAAATATGAACTGAGTACGTGGTAACCAAACTTCGTAAAACATAAACACAATGTATTATATAGAAATAACCGAAATAGTTTTCATTTTGACTCGCAAATTATAAATATGTGCAAAGGTGATCACGGTATCTACTAGAGTTACCATGTTTTACACCCACTAGGTTAAATCACTCAGGATTTTTTCTATTACCATAGTGTAACTCAACTCTTCAGAAGAAATGTCTACCTGAAACGTAAACACAACACTTTTACCTTACGTCCTGCAGTGTAGAGACTTAAGCGCTTGACTACCAAGCCAAAGGTCACGAGATTGAATCCTGGTCGGATCACGAAGCGTTTTCAGTTAATCTTCGGACCTATCGTTTTCAATAACATAAGAATTACGCCAGATACAGCCGCGGTTCAGCTTCCGCGATGAACTGTAGATCCCTTCTCTTGCAGATTGGGGATACGGAAACCTCCCAAGTGGCTTCAAGTTGATAGACTAGCAACAGAATCGGGAGGCACACGAGATTTTTATTATTATCCCTTGCACTTTTTTTTTTTTTTTTTTTTTTTTAGAAAGAAGGGTAATGAGCTTTTCGATACAAGTACTCCTTGTTTTGTTCCAGGAATCGATCGCGCTCAATATCAACCAGGATTGTGAATCAGAACCATGTACCAGTAGGTCTACAACCAACAGTCATGTGGTTCTAGGCGCGCAGTCCGGAACCGCGGGACTGCTACGGTCGCAGGTTCGAATCCTGCCTCGGGCATGGATGTATGTGATGTCCTTAGGTTAGTTAGGTTTAAGTAGTTCTAAGTTCTAGGGGACTGATGACCACAGAAGTTAAGTCCCATAGTGCTCAGAGTCATTTGAACCAACAGTCATGATGAAAACAATGCGGATGTAAGGTCACCTACTGCTTCTGGAAAATCTAATCCGCCTAGTAGAGTCCGTTATGCAGGATCGTCGGTACCTCTTGAACAAAATGATACTGTAGATGATGAAGAAAATCAAACAAAAAAGGTAGAGATAGGAAACGTGGGGTAAACCAACAGGAAAAAAATAAAAAATTAAGAAATTTAGGTAAAAGCTATTTGTCTTATTGAAGAAAAGGAAATCCACAAGCACCTCGAGAAGCAAGCCCAGATTGCCTTTGTAAGAAAAAATGTTTTTCAAAGATTGATGCTGACGAACGACACTCCGTGTTTGAAGAGTTCAATAGAATGGGAAACTACAACATCGAAAACGCTTATCTATTTGGTCTAATAGATGTTAAAAAAACTGCTAGAAGTACGAAAAAGAGTGGAAGTCCCTCTCGAAGAAAATTTACCATTACCTGCAATATCTTAGTTGAAGGGCAAAAAGTAGAAGTATGTAAAATTGCTTTCCTCAACATCCACGGCCTGCAAAAATGTAGGGGGAGAGTCGAAATTTTGGTTAAAAAAAAAAAACCACTGGCGCTCATACTCCACCATCATATAAAAGAGGTGCACATGGGCACCACAAGAAAAAGTATTCAGAAGACGATATAAAAAATGTTCATACTTTTATATCAAAACTTCCCAAATACGAAAGTCACTACCCCAGGCGCAAAAATCCTTATAAGATGTTTATGTCTATGGAATACACAGTTAAACGTTGTTTTGAAGAATATACTCAGTTCTGTTCAGAAAGTGGTAGCAGTCCTGTATTTTCAGACAAGTTCAGAAGAATATTTACGGAAGAATTTAATATAGGATTCAAGTCTCCTAAGACAGACACATGTAAGGACTGCGACTCAATGAGAATTGAACTGCAACAAGCAGAAAATGATAAAAATGACGCTAAAGTCCAAGAAATTGGACACAAAATCGAGAGACACCACCTAAATGCTGCTGCCGGCCAAAAACTTTTGCAAGTTTCCCCAGGGGACAAAGAAGCCCTTGTTCTAACATTTGATCTCCAATAGGCGTTGCCGATTCCAAAATTATCTACTGGACCTGCATTTTACAAAAGAAAATTGTTTTGCAACAACCTCAGCGTTCATGATTGCTCCTATAATGTAGGGCACTTTTATTACTGGGTCGAAGCTACTGCTAGGAGAGGAAGTGATGAAATTGCAAGTTGCATATTGAAACACTTCACCGTGAATGACATACAGTGCAAGAAATTGATGGTAATATCAGATAACTGCTGTGGTCAAAATAAAAACTGGGCAGTAGTCGCTCTCTGGCTTAAATTATTGGCAAGCGGCCGTGTAAAACGTGTTGAAAATGTTTTTCCAGTAGTTGGACATACTATGTTGCCATCAGATAGAGATTTCGGCCGAGTAGAGCAGTATGTGAGGGATCACATTCAGTATGTATACCGGAGGAATGGAGACAGATTTTGAAACGCGCCCAACGCTCACCTCCCTTTAATGTGTACAGAATGCAGCAGGGAGATTTCTTTCAAGTTTCTTCACTGAAGGCATTGTTTAGAGCACCCAAGAATGTAATTGCTGCGTCTGTCAAACTTCTGTTGGTCCGCGAAGAACCAGATTCTCTGACTGTTTATAAATCATATTTCGGATGTGGTGAAGAAATATCATTGAAGCTGGAAGGTCTTCCTCTTCCAGGGGACTTTCTGGGGAAATTTGACGCACCTCTTCCACTGCTGTATAATACACCAATAACAGTCATAAAGGCCGGCCGAAGTGGCCGTGCGGTTAAAGGCGCTGCAGTCTGGAACCGCAAGACCGCTACGGTCGCAGGTTCGAATCCTGCCTCGGGCATGGATGTTTGTGATGTCCTTAGGTTAGATAGGTTTAACTAGTTCTAAGTTCTAGGGGACTACTGACCTCAGCAGTTGAGTCCCATAGTGCTCAGAGCCATTTGAACCATTTTTGAACAGTCATAAGGAAAGATTGCGTGATGTCCTCAGCCTGTTCAAGTATATTCCAAAGGCATATCACGGATATTACACGAGCTTAGTTCCTGAGCATTAAATGTAAAATTATTGTACCTAAAAACTACTAATAAAACAATTGGTAATACAACTTTTTGCTACTTTATTTTATTTCCAATGTGATTATCATGTTACACCACTGCACTGTAAACATCCTGGTAAGGTTCCATCTATGTGGTATCTGCCACGTACCAGAAGCAACATTTAACGTCAGTTGTTGTGAAACATGGTATCTGGCAGATAACAAGGTAGCAATGTCTCATACGCGAATGAAAAATATGGTATCTACGGGCATCTTTCCTCTGATTTTAGTTCTTATATTCGCAAACAAAATGTTATCAGGAGCAGCTAAGACGAATTTTACTTTTCAGTACACATAGAATATCTGCGCAACATAATTATGTGAGTTTTGTTAGAACAAACTATTTTATATTTTCCTCAAAACTTAACAGCCGATTTCCGGTAAGTTTTCATTTTGTTGATTACCATGTTTTACGACCGAACGCCTCAATTACAGGACGACTGAATACACAGGTTACGATGTTGCCCTAATTAAAAATCAGGATTACTAAAGGCATGATCCAGTACGGTAGTTACATACAATATTTTTGGGTTAACCAGCGTTTACTCGGCCATTTATAAGAAATACCGACCACGTGCGACATCCAGACAATTCAGAGGCATAGCCTCCAACAACCCGTCCATGTTGTACCCGCCGGACCATCGTAGTCGCACGGGCGCAGCTGACGGACCACTGCAAAGGTCGGTGTACATTCAAGAGCATTGGTTTTCAGAGCACAGATAAAGATGCGCGTTCCATGAACGGCCGCATGCGACGACGTTCACGGTATACCTGCCTGTCGTCATGTTGGGGCGGCATTTTAATTGCCGTGGAATTGTGGCGACTCATTACGGCACCAATACGATTCTCCCGCTTTTATTTTGTAACTCCGAAAGATGGACCACGACTGCCAGTAGGCCCTTGTAAATCTCTTTAACTTTGTGCTCGTAGCTGTTTGGGAAGAAGTGTGTTGGCGGAAGCAATTTGCTGCCCGACTCTTCTTGGAATTTCAACAGCCACCTCTCTCTGATGCATAATGCATCTCCGTGACGCCTTCGCTGTTACTAAACGTTTCCGTGGTGAAACACGACATCTTCCTTTGTCTCTCCAATACTTGCTCTGTTGATTTCACTTGGCAACGTTATCAGACGTTGTAATAAAGAAAAAAAAACGGTCCAGGGAGATTTTCATCAGCTACCACTTTGTGAGCAAATTTTGGGGGTGAAAAATAGGGATAGTAGCTCTTTGGTATAACAAAGGTCTTCTGGTGGCGGTATATACACACCCATCTGCAAATACGCATGAGCAGGTGTGCAAAACTTAAGGACGAAAGGGACTTTTCCATGACGTAATACTGCCATGTACCATGGCTCGATCAAACTTGGACCATATATAGAAAGAACTGCTGCAGTATAGTAGAGAAGGTAACAGAAATAAATACAGAATGAGAGGAATAAAAATGTAAATGTCGTGTGACTAGGGCCTTCCGTCGGGTAGACCGTTCGAGGAGTGCAAGTCTTTCGATTTGACGCCACTCCGGCGACTTTGGCATCGATAGGGATGAAAAGATGATGATTAGGACAACAAAACACCCAGTCCCTGAGCGGAGAAAATCTCCGACCCAACCGGGAATCGAACCGGTGGCCTGAGGATTGACATTCTGTCGCGCTAACCACTCAGCTATCGGGGGCGGACATTAGAGGAATATAACAGGGTGTGCTGAACCGTAATATACCCGAATTTTTTGTGTGAAAAGCTTTTTAAATAAAACAAAAATTATTCATATTCTACAGCTTCGTTCATCAGGTCTACACATTTGCAGCCCTCTGCCACTAGAGGGCTCTAGATTGTAGCATGTAACATGATGCTGTGCAACATAACTATGTTGATGCGTTAGTTTCGAATTCGGAGATTTCGTCCACATATGGAACATCCTCTCCTTCAACACAATGTCAGGTCACACATGAGCTGACCAACATCTGCAACAATCCGACGCCTTAAGTTGAGTGATATCGACCAGGCCTCTCTTTCCAGAACTTCAACAACACCTTCGAAAATTTCACTGCGACAGTGACGAAGTGTAACAGGCACAGGTGAATATGTGGCTCCGTAAATAAACCAAAATATTCTATTGTGATGATATCAACAATGTATCTCGT
This sequence comes from Schistocerca piceifrons, assembly GCF_021461385.2. NCBI lineage: Eukaryota > Metazoa > Arthropoda > Insecta > Orthoptera > Acrididae > Schistocerca > Schistocerca piceifrons. The sequence continues at coordinate 400,581,326 of NC_060145.1, forward strand.
TGGGGACATGTGTTCGTCGCCAGGATGACTATAAACCGGCCATGAAGACATGAAAAATAAAGATGTAGAATGTTAATCACTATTGTTTTATTTAAAAAACTGTAAGACTTTTACTTTTCAGTACGTCCTCGTAAATGACAGTTTTGCACTGACGTCTCCGCGATTCATGATGGTTCAAAAATTGTTCAAATGGTTCTAAGCACTATGAGATTTAACATCTGAGGTCATCAGTCCCCTAGACATAGAACTGCTTAAATCCAACTAACCTAAGGACATCACACACATCCATGCCCAAGGCAGGATTCGAACCGGCGACCGTAGCAGCAGCGCGGTTCCGGATTGGAGCGTCTAGAACCGCTCGGTCATAGCGGCCGGCTTTCATGATGGTCCCATCGACGTTATTAAAGGATGAACTGGTTCTTATAAAATGTGTGATCATCACGAACGGCAACGCATGTTTGCAGCGTGCTCCCATGCTGGCTACAAGATTGCTAAGCAGTTCTTGTGGTAGAGCGGCCCTCTATCAGCGGATTTGACAGCTGCTGGGCGGTTGTTGGTGCATTCGGACGTGCTGCAGTGTATGTACTCGACGAGACTTAAGTCGATCGAAAGGGCAGACCACTCCATTCGCCGAATGTCCTGTCGTTCCAAGAGGTCCTCCAACTGCGCAGTCCGATGTGCATCACCAACGACCATCCAGCTTTGTTAATCGCGCTGGTGGAGGAATGGAACGCCCTACCACAAGAACTCATTACCAGTCTGGTGGCCAGGATGGAAGCACGTGTTGCAGAACATACATTGCCGTCTTGGTGACCACAGCCATGCAGCCGAAGCGACGTCGAATAGAAAGACTTGTTCCAGGCGGTCGAACAACCCCAGAGGTTAATAACGCTATATGAGCATCACATTTTGACTGCATTGCTATTGATATTGCAACTTTCCTGTCGACGGCATCGCCAGCAGAACGTCAGAACGTCGAGTGTCATCCACTAGCGGCGCTTCCACGAAATTAGCTTGTCGGTGAAGGACGATATGTTGAGTTCAGTCTGCAAGCAAGTATGAACTCAGTTACGTCAACATCGCTTTTCTGCAGTTCATACTTAAGTGACTGGAAGAGTGTTCTTCAGACTATTTCTCCACCGTTCCACTCCCAAATAGCACGTGGAAAAATGAACACTCAAAATATTTCCTTACGACCTCTTGCTGTATTAGGATGATCATTTCTCCTTCTGTTCACTGACGATAATGAAATATTTTCACATTCAGCGGTGATAATTGGAGACTGAAATACACTATGTGATCAAACGTATCCGGACACCTGTCTGAAAACGACTTACAATTTCGTGGCGCTCTCCATCGGTAATGCTGGAGTTTAATATGGTGTTAGCTCACCTTTAGCCTTTATGACAGCTTCCACTCTAGCAAGTATACTTTCAATCGGGTGGTGGAAGCTTTTTTGGGGTATGTCAGCCCATTATTCACGGAGTGTTGCACTCAGGAGAGGCATCGATGTCGGTTGGTAAGGCTTGGCACGAAGTCGGCTTTGCGAAGCATCTCAAAGATGTTCTGTAGTACACAGGTCAGTACTCTGCGCACTCCTGTCCATTAAAGGGAAGTTATTTTCGTGTAACCACTCTTCCACATGCCGTGCATTATGAACAGGTGCTCGATCGTGTTGAAAGGGGGCAGTCGTCATTTCCGAATTGCTCTTCAACAGTGGGAAGCAACAAGGTGCTTAAAATATCAATGTAGGCCTGTGCTGTGACAGTGCCACGCGAAACAACAAGGGATGCAAGCCCCCTCCATGAAAAACACGACTACACCATAACACCACTGCCCCTAATTCTACTGTTGGCATTATACACGCTGGCAGATGACGTTCACCGGGCATTTGCCATACCCACACCCTCCCATCGGATCGCCACATTGTGTACCGTGATTCGTCACTCCGCACAACGTTTTTCCACTGTCCAACCTTCCAATGTTTACGCTCCTTACAGAAAGCAAGGCGTCGTTTGGCAGTTACCGGCGTGATGTGTGGGTTATGAGGAGCCGTTAGACCCTGAGACCCAACTTTTCTCACCTCCCGCCTAACTGTCATAGTACTTGCAGTGGATCCTGATGCAGTTTGGAAGTCCTGTGTGATGGTCCGGATAGATGTCTGCCTATTACACATTACGACCCTCTTCAACTGTTGGCGGTCTCTGTCCGTCAACAGAAGAGTTCGGCCTGAACGCTTTTGTGCCGTACGAGTCCCTTCACGTTTCCACTTCACTATCACATCGGAAACAATGGACATAGGGATGTTTAGGAGTGTGGAAATCTCGCGTACAGACGTATGACGCAAGTGACACCCAATCACCTGACCACGTTTGAAGTCCGCGAGTTCCTCGTTGCGCCCCATTCTGCTGTCTCACGATGCCTAATGACTACTGAGGTCGCTGATATGAAGTACATGGCAGTAGGTGGCAGCACTATACACCTAATATGAAAAAAAACTTATGTTTTTGGGGACGTCCTGATACTTTTGATCACGTAGTCTCTCATGAAAAATTCCCTCCACAACGAAAAACGCCTTTGCTTAAATGATTGTCACATCAACCCACTTGTCATATCGGTGACACCCCTTCTCCTATTTCGCAATAGTAAAATGCGAGTTCTCCCTCTTTGAACTTTTTCGATGTCCTCCGACAGTCCTGTCTCGTAAGGATCCCGCAGTGTAGACGGCCTCTTTAGTAGATGTGTTGCATCTTCTAAGTGTTATGGCAGAAAAATGAACTCTTTGGTTTTCCTTACCGTCAACATTATCTATGTGGGCGTTCCATTTTATTCTTCATTGTAACTCATAGGTACTCTTATGTATCTGAATTGACAGCTTTTAGATTTGTGTGATTTATCGTGTAACTGAAATTTAACGGATTTCTTCTAGTACTTACGTGAGTGATCTTACACTACTACTTATTCAAAAACAATTGTCACGTTTCGCACCATTTTCGCGTCAATTTGCAATTGGTTTTGATCCTCTAATGACTGAACTAGACGATAAATTACAGAAGAATGTGCAAACAATCAAAGAGTGCTACTCAGATTGTCTCCTAAATCGTGTTTACAATTTAGCACAGGTCCTATACCACTTCCTTGGCTAACGTCAGAGATCACTTCTGTTTTATATTTGTGATAGGAAATGATACACCCAGTCCCACAACTCAAGCGCTACTCCACAAGCATGCAGTTTGACTAGAAGTTGCTTGTGGGGAACGGTGTCAAAAGCCTTCTGGATGTCTAGAAGCCGGCCGAGGTGGCCGTGCGGTTAAAGGCGCTGCAGTCTGGAACCGCAAGACCGCTACGGTCGCAGGTTCGAATCCTGCCTCGGGCACGGATGTTTGTGATGTTCTTAGGTTAGTTAGGTTTAACTAGTTCTAAGTTCTAGGGGACTAATGACCTCAGCAGTTGAGTCCCATAGTGCTCAGAGCCATTTGAACCATTTGATGTCTAGAAATATGAAATCAGAGATCCCCTGTAAACAGCACTCATTACTTCCAGCGAATAAGCAGTTAGTTGCGTTTCACCAGATCGAGATTTTATGATTTGTGCTATGCGTTAATAGACCGTTACCTTCAAGGTAATTCATAATGATCGGACACAGTATACGTTTCAGGATGCTACTGCAAATGGACGTCAGTGATACAGTTCTGCAATTCAGCGGATAACTCCTATTTCGATCTTGAACATTGGTGTGGCTTGTACAACGTATCTTTTGTTGAGCGAGCGGTTGAATACGATTCTGATATATGGGCCTATCAGCATACTTTGAAAGGATCTTAATAATGGTATGCTATGTCTGCTGGCGGAGTTGCCTTTATTAAGTGCTTTAAGTCTCTTCGCTTCACCGAAGATTTCTACTTCTAAATTACTTATACTGGCAGTTGTTCTTGATTCGAATTCTGGAACATTTAGTTTGTCTTCTTTGATGAAGGAATTTCATAAAACTGTGCTTAATAACTCCGCTTTAGTATTACCATTGGTACTGCGCAGTGAATGTATTGGTTGTTCACTTAACGACAGTGCTGAACTGTACGTATTCCGTCCGGCGTTCAAGGAATAGGGCATCAACCTGAGCGCCTATGTCTATGGCTCTCCGTACCTTGAAGAGTATTGGGGGGGGGGGGGGAGGGGGGGGGAATGGATTCGAGGGAGCTGAACACACATAACAGGGTTGGGAAAAACGTCCCATCTACTCCTTGTAAAATTTTCGCCGACGGTCGATTTAAAAAAGGAAGCAACGTTTTGATCATTTATAGGAATTAACCGTAGCAACACCAAGGTGTGGTGGTGGGGGGTACTTTGTGCTCTCCTTCAGAAAATATTGTAATCAAGATGCTTTATATTTAAAAAAATTTAAAAAATATTGTTTTTAATGAATTCTTCTACCAGACTGTATATACTCGTATGTTTTAAGTTTTTCATTTAAACTCAAACCAAAAATTTAAGTTTCACTAGCGGATGCCCTACGGATGTCTTATTCGGTATCTCCAGGCTCAGGGCCTTACTTACATATCAGTATCTCTTTAAAAAGTATATTGAGAATAAAAGTCAGCAACAAGGAACGAAATTGCATTTTTTTGTGGTCACAAAGTTAGTAGCATATGTTATCGAAAGTGCATTGGTATTGCTAAAACTGACTGAAAAAGTATTTTCAGATTCCGGAAACCTCTTGCACAGCCGTACCTGTTTAAAAAGAAAGTTGTAACTATAAGTCAACAACAATAACAAAGTTTTGTTATTTCTTAAATTTTTTTCGGGTGACCGTAAAGTACCCTGCTTGCCCCCCCCCCCCCACCCCACCCCACCCCGTCACACCCTTTGGTAATGTGCAATATGAAACATTCCTTGGTACTGCTGGGGTAAAGTTGGATGCTTGATACAGATTCGAACACTACTGTGCATCACAATGGTACCTGCACTCCTCATAGTTCAATTACTCTTATGAAATTTTAATTTACTTCCCACCTTGCCTCTTAATTATGGAAGTAATATTTTTAGTTGCATAAAATGTTCTTGGTTCACTTGCCCCGTCAAATTCGCATAAAATTCCAAACTTTCGATGCTAGTAACCTCCACCATCTTCTTCAGAGAATAAAACTGACTGTCACGAACTGACAAGGTTCCCTCTTTTACATCCACAGGATGGCATCCGATTGCTTGGATTACGTCGTGGCGGCGCATACGGAGGTGACGCGCTCTACTTCCATACTTTTTGCTTGTGCTCTCTAGAGATGCTTGAATCGCCAACCATCGCATCAGGCTGTGAACTGTGAGAACTATTTTATATGGTTTCTCCTTCTCAGTTGCATGGCTCGTTGCAATACTAAGTCCATAACAAGTGTCCCTACTCAAACTGTTTTCACGAAGTCTAATTTCGACTGCTTGTCTGATTACGTAGTCCAAATAGTTCGTAGCTGAGGAAGCATTTTCATAAATGCAAACAAAATCTTGTGCTTATTTAACAGGTTGTGCTGTGCCAGTGGTGACCCCCACATTTATATATGTTTCTCTGTAGTATTCTATGTAATCTCTTGGCTGAAGAGCGGCGAATTGTGTCGCTGCCAGTCCACCACTGCCCTCATTGGGTAGGGGAATGAAGTGAAAATAAAACAAAAAAGAAAAAACAAGTACTGAGGCAGTTCAAGATCAAACCCTCCAAAACATATGCATTAATTATAGGGGGAACCATGCGCAGCTTCCACCGTCGTGACTTCTACATTACCATTTACAACTGTCCTATCCAACTAATACACTAGAATATCTTGGACTAACTCTCGATCAGCGACTAACGTGGAGACTCCACGTACTAACCATCCAACAGAAAGTCAACAATAGACTAAATCACTAAAAATCATTAACAGGTCGAACCTTGGGAATACGCCCCTCCGACCAATCCTTTGTTACATAAATGTTGTGTGGATCTCTTACCGACCAAAGTTCTGTAAATCCCTCCAAATCCTCGAACGCCATGCACTCCGTCTCGCTTTCTGGATTCGTTTACCCTCCCCCCATTGGATCCTCTATCATATCATCAGATTCCCATCCCTCCTCACCCACATCGAACATCTCCTCACATCGAACATCTGTGCTGTCTGAAAACTAGTCTCCAATAAGCCCATTGTCTGCTCTCTGATCACCATGCCTGCTATGACACCGCATCTTCACCACCACGACCCCCCGTCCCTACACCCTCCATACCCTGTCCCATACCCTCTCAACCGCTGCCGACCTAGCCAAAAGCCTATATTTAAGGTGACCTTAATACACGACGCATATACAATGGTCCACCTAATTCATACCACACTCGCAAAAAATATCATAAATTCCTGGCACTCTCAGGCCGAGATTATCGTAAACTAGTAGGAACATTTCTTCAAATTTTCTGGGTGGCGAGAAGACTGCTGTGATTCCTTGCCTGTTTAGGTCACTACATAACTTGCTAGTTGTTACACCACAGAATGGAAGACACGCTATTTGTTCTTGTTCTTAGCATGTTTGAACGGTGTCGTGTCATGATTTCCTCAACAGCACTGATATAATGTCACGGACAGAGCACTCATTCCCTCTGAACACCCATTTCAGATGCTTGATCTTGGAACCAAGTTGAATGGTCACATATGAAAACAACTTCAATGGAGACAAAGGCTATGCACATAGCAATGCATGGAGATGTGCAGTTGAAAGAAGAAATAAATAAAAATAAATTAAATAGGCAGAGGAATACTTCTCGGAGTTGACTGATGAGAAGGGTGGCGCTGCAAGCATCACTAGACAGAAAGCGCAAGCAAAAGCTATGGACTCAGGGGGCACCACCTCTGTACGTAATCCATCCAATCGGATGCGTATCAGAGAGGGAACCTGGCATGTTCACGCCACGATACAGCCACTCTTAATGTGAAACCCATGGCACCATAACCACCATATCACCACCACTATCACTACCTATGTATTTGTGTCACCTTCCAAGATGCTACACCAAGCGAGTGTAAAATGAATGTGCGCAACAGAAAATACTGAACGCGAAAATGAAGATTTGACGCTGTCTGACTACCCCCTGAAGCAGATCTTAGGATGTCTTAATGGTGATATTATCTCCTCCTTCTTGTTCTTTAACATATAAATTACAACATAAACATAAACGTACGATTAAGGGAAGTAGCAACTACAAAATGATAAATGCTGTTTCTGCTTGTACATTTATTGTAGATTAAAACCGTTTATATATTACAAATGTTTATATATTAATGTCCAATGAACATAAAGGGACACACATGAATGTCCTAACTAATATTAGTGATCAATTGCCCAAATATGCCCCTTTTTATAGCTACGCGATCTAATATAAATAACACGAGATGACTGACATCGTCTATGTACCAAACGCTAGAAGATGATCTACAATGGTGTGCAACCTCAGTGGAGATAAAAGTTACGTGATCACAGCTGTTTAGCTTTATAGACCTAATAAGCCGAAGCAGTAAGCAATATCACGGTATGTACTGCGTCAGGTGCGTCGGAGTGATGGTTCTCGTATACGTCTGTGACGACGGAAGCACTCCAGCCACAAAATATAGGAGCAACTCATTCAAACACTAGAACGGCAGTATAATCTAATACGGTCTTCTCCTCTCCGTGTTCTACAGAAGAGAAACGCGAACTCCCAGCCACAAGAACGGAGTTCAGATAACGTCACAATGAGAGTATAGGGAGAAGAAGCGCTATCAATCACTGAAAGCTGCGTTCTCAACGACGACTCCCCGACCGAAGGCGAAGTCCAGAATCATATAAGTTCGCAAAAGTACAGCGCCTCTAGAGAGCAAAGACACCATCTTACCACTAAAAGCTGATACTAAGCGACAGCCAAGCACGGGCGCTCGAAACGGAAGACCATTTCTCACCACCGCTGACTTCCCAGCAAAACTCGGCTCCAAAATATGGTTCAAATGACTCTAAGCACTGTGGGACTTAACATCTGACTTCATCATTCCCCTAGACTTAGGACAGCACACACATCCATGACCGAAGCAGGATTCGAACCTGCGACCATAGCAGCAGCGTTGTTCCGGACTGAAAGCTCGGCTCCCCTCCCTCATAACCGCACTAGGCGAATCATATTCGTGAAACCATTGAATGTTCTCCCTCTCTACAGATTATTCCGAACGCCGACCAACCATATCTTAATCTTTTGTCGTCCAGCGCGGAAAGTTTGTGAGGAAATACCTATCCCCGTCAATCATGAATTCATACAATGGTACACTTCTCAGAATTAACCCAGCCTGCAGTATTTCCGAAGTAACGCACCCTTGTTCCTCTTTGCTGCTTCGAAGATTTTCAGAGTTTCCGGTTATCCTTCTGGCCTAGCTACAATACTGACCAGCCGCCACTCTATTGTGCTTCAGCGCTCAGGTGCCCCTACTGTCCAGCTAGGGCTACTTCCTGTGTTAAGCAGGACCAACACACTTGTGTGGGCTTTTCCACCGTAGGCCTGAATTACGCCTGCAGTTTCATTTCCACTGGCGTTCCAACCTCTGTTAATATAGGCAATCATTGATTACGCCATTTTGATAATAAAGACACTCCGTCACCTTTCATGTAATAAGCGTTAATATTCTGGAAACATCCCATAGGCTGTGGCTAAGCCATGTCTCCGCAATATCCTTTCTTTCAGGAGTGCTAGTTTTGCAAGGTTTCGCAGGAGAGCTTCTGTAAGGTTTGGAAGATAGGAAACGAGGTACTGGCAGAAGTAAGGCTGTGAGGACGGGGCATGCTTGGGTAGCTGAGATGGTAAGCCGACACGGTAGCTCAGCGTGTTCGGTCAGAGGGCTGCGTGCTCTCTATAATAAAAAAAACTGAGTCAAGGAACCAACGATCAATTTGAAAGGATGTCTTGTGACGTCCGCCCCGACCAGAGGCAAAGAACCATACCGAAAAAAAAAAAAAAAAAAATGGTAGAGCACTTGCCATCAAAAGGCGAAGGTCCCGAGTTCGAGTTTCGGTCCGACACACAATTTTAATCTGCCAAAAAGTTTCATGTCAGCGCACATTCCGCTGCAGAGTGGAAATCTCATTTTGCTATTTACAAGGTGTACGTGGCAATGTCAGTCTTCTTCAGATATTTACATATACGATGTACAATTTATCAAATGATATCTAATTCTGGTTGCAAATCACGGCAATGTATGTAGATGAGTGCTTGTAAGGTGAGAAATTATAGCCACCGTACACCCTCTTACCAGCGACGTTCCACCTTCGGATGACGCTACGTAATTTGAAGTCCCACCTCCACACATTCAACGTGCAATACAATGATGTCATTGCATTGATGTCACTGTGAGACAGCAAAATTTTACTCCTACATCGAGACAGTCAGAGCGCTCTACACCGGTGATGCTGGAACTGACCAAAAAAAAAAAAAAAAAAAGTTCATGATAGTTTCAGTCAGTGACGACGAATTCATTATTATCATCGAAAGCTTGGAATTTTATCCGAATTTGAGGCGGCAAATGAACCGAGACCTTTATATGAAACGACTCCGTGGTGAAAAACATCGCAACAATATTTTTAGTTCTTCTTTCTCTTGTGGCATGTATCTATTCCAACGCTTTCACTGGTGCTCTGAAGACATAGTGACTGCCCGCAATCTGCTTCTGGGTGATCGCCGAGGTCATCAACAGATAAAACAGAAAATAGCAACCGACGCTTCGCTGACAGCTGACCATGCGAGAGTCGCTTCCATGCTCCGCATTCCAGGGCAGCGAGCAAATCATGCGTGGACGGGCGAGCTGGCCTTCGCGAGGCCGCATTCTCTGCCCCGCCAGTGGCAGCAGCAGTCGCCACGCGCGGGCCGGCGACACTCTGGCCTGGATTCCCGTCGCGTAGCGCCCCGGTCATCCCCTCCACCGGCTTCCCGGATTCCTGAGGGAGTCGGCACTTGTGGTGACGGACGGCGGCAATACCGGGGCGCCGCGCCGTCACGGCTGGCTGAGCTTCCCCGACGCCGCACTCTTCTATCGGCGCCCAGGGACCGCGAAGCGCAGCTTACTCATCTCGAGATGAAGCCTTCTGACGGCGGTGATCTCGTTCGGAACTGGGCATCACAGTTCCCCGTCCCACGTTAAGAACACGTGGAGAACTGTTAGTCTGAGGCGAGCAGGGTAAAATGCTAACTTTCATTTGTAGCATACATGGTGTTCAGGTGGGAGAGGAAATACAGGGTGTTACAAAAAGGTACGGCCAAACTTTCAGAAAACATTCCTCACACACAAATAAAGAAAACATGTTATGTGGACATGTGTCCGGAAGCACTTAATTTGTATGTTAGAGCTCATTTCAGTTTCGTCAGTATGTACTGTACTTCCTCGATTCACCGCCAGTTGGCCCAATTGAAGGAAGGTAATGTTGACTTCGGTGCTTGTGTTGAGTTGGCAGATGCCCATTTGATGTATGTATTACCACGGGCAATAGCCGTGGCGCGGTACGTTTGTATCGAGACAGATTTCCAGAACGAAGGTGTCCCGACAGGAAACCGTTCGAAGCAATTGATCGGCGTCTTAGGGAGCACGGAACATTCCAGCCTATGACTCGCGACTGGGGATGACCTAGAACGACGAGGACACCTGCAATGGACGAGGCAAGTCTTCGTTCAGTTGACGATAACCCTAATGTCAGCGTCAGAGAAGTTGCTGCTGTACAAGGTAACGTTGACCACGTCACTGTATGGAGAGTGCTACGGGAGAACCAGTTGTTTCCGTACCATGTACAGCGTGTGCAGGCACTATCAGCAGCTGATTGGCCTCCACGGGTACACTTCTGCGAATGGTTCATCCAACAATGTGTCAATCCTCATTTCAGTGCAAATGTTCTCTTTACGGATGAGACTTCATTCCAACGTGATCAAATTGTAAATTTTCACAATCAACATGTGTGAGCTGACGAGAATCCGCACGCAATTGTGCAATCACGCCATCAACACAGATTTTCTGTGAACGTTTGGGCAGGCATTGTTGGTGATGTCTTGATTGGACCCCACGTTCTTCCACTTACGCTAAATGGAGCACATTATCATGATTTCATACGGGATACTCTACCTGTGCTGCTAGAACAAGTGCCTTTACAAGTACGACACAACATGCGGTTCATGCACGATGGAGCTCCTGCACATTTCAGTCGAAGTGTTCGTACGCTTCTCAACAACAGATTCGGTGACCGGTGGATTGGTAGAGGCGGACCAATTCCATGGCCTCCACGCTCTCCTAACCTCAACCGTCTTGACTTTCATTTATGGGGGCATTTGAAAGCTCTTGTCTACGCAACCCCGGTACCAAATGTAGAGACTCTTCGTGCTCGTATTGTGGACGGTTGTGATGCAATACGCCATTCTCCAGGGCTGCATCAGCGCATCAGGGATTCCATGCGACCCTCGCTAATGGAGGACATTTTGAACATTTCCTGTAACAAAGTGTTTGAAGTCACGCTGGTACGTTCTGCTGCTGTGTGTTTCCATTCCATGATTAATGTGATTTGAAGAGAAGTAATAAAATGAGTCCTAACATGGAAAGTAAGCGTTTCCGGACACATGTCCACGTAACATATTTTCTTTCTTTGTGTGTGAGGAATGTTTCCTGAAAGTTTGGCCGTACCTTTTTGTAACACCCTGTATAGACGGAGTCCCACATAAAACCAGTACGCCTCACGTACAGTTAATCAGTTCTAGTACAGCACTTGCCCGCGAAAGGCAAAGGCCCGGAGTTTGAGTCTCGGTTCGGCACACAATTTGAATCCGGCAGGAAGTTTCATATCAGCGCACACTGCAGAGTGGAAATCTCATTCTGGAAACACCCCCAAGTCTGTGGCTGATCCATGCCTCTTTCGAAAGAATAATTATGGTCGTAGGTCACAAGTTACTACCTGTGAACATCAACCAAGGTTGGTAGAACATCATTAATAGCTTTCAATACGTAAATTGCTGAAACTTCCTGGCAGATTAAATCTGTGTGCTAGACCGAGACTCGAACTCGGGACCTTTGCCAATTCTACCAATGTGGTAGAGCACTTGCCCGCGAAAGGCAAAGGTGCCGAATTCGAGTCTCGGTCCGGCTCACAGCTTTAATCCGCCAGGAAGTTTCATATAAGCGCACACTCTGCTGCAGAGTGAAAATCACATTCTGGAAACATCCCCCAGGCTGTGGCTAAGCCATGTCTCCGTAATATCCTTTCTTTCAGGAGTGCTAGTTCTGCAAGGTTCGCAGGAGAGCTTCGTTTAAGTTTGGAAAATAGGAGACGAGGTACTGGCAGACGTGGGGCTGTGAGGACGGGGCGTGAGTCGTGCTTGGGTAGCTCAGATGGTAGAGCACTTGTCTGCGAAAGGCAAAGGTCCCTATTTCAAGTGTCGGTCCGGCACACAGTTTTAATCTGCCAGGGAGTTTCAAGTTTCAGTTCTAGTATAAGTTGGCTACACAGTCTGGAAAGCTGGCTACACTGGATTTCATCGGAAAATTGAGTGCAGCTGTGTGTTGGTGCGTTATTTGTTGTGAGAAGCTCGGCTTGTTGAGTTGCTGCAGCAGTGGGGCAGTTTGCATTAGAACGGCGAATTGATATTGTGCAGATTTACAAAACGACAGGCTCCATCAAGGAATGCAACGAAGTGTTTCAAGCGATGTGTCCTGGAAACACACAGTCCCCGCCCCCCCCCCTCCCCCTCCATAGCGCAACAAGCACTATTCAAGAAATATGCAGAGGAATAGGCGACCGATAGTGAAGGATCCTGAAACTGTAGATACAATTCGCATGGACATTTCGGGAAGGGCCCGCAAGCACGTAAGATGGTATCGCAGAAGGTTGGTCGATCTCGTACGTCGTGTCATCGCCTACTAAAAGATATGATATTAAAAGCCTATCGCGCGAATCTAGTGCAGTAGGTGAAAACTGGGGATAAGGAAAAAAAGAGTTCATATTTGTAACTGGCTGTTAACATCAAATGATTACGGCTACTTTGACCCCTTGCGTACTTGACGAATGAAGCCTGGTTTCATTTGACAGGTTATGTGTACTCCCGGAATTGCAGACACTGGTGCAGGACAACCCACATATTCTGTATGAAGAATCTCTGCACTAAGAGAAGATAGGTTTTTAACGTGTCTTTTCCGGCATGAGTGCCGAACGGGGTAGCCTCGCGGTCTAGGGCGCCTTGCCACGGTTCGCACGGCTCCCCCCGTCGGGGGTTCGAGTCCTCCATCGGCATGGATGTGTGTGTTGTCCTTAGCGAATGTTAGTTTAATTAAAATTAAGTAGGGTGTAAGCCTAGGGATCGATAACCTCAGCAGTTTGGTCCCATAGAAACTTACCACAAATTTACAAAAACATTTCCGGGCTGAGCATTATTGGCCCCAATTTCTTCAGTTACAATCTAAACAGAGCCAGACATCTAGAGATGTTTGCCTCTTTCTGTGCACAATTGACATGTGCAGCGAAACTGTATGCAGTAACCGAGCAAGATGATGTAACCTCTCACACTGCCAACCACAGTAAGGCCCACATAACCAACATTTTCCCAGAAGAAATGGTCAGTGGATGCCTCTAGCCCCCCGCGTCACCGAACGTATCATATCATAGTAGGGCTCAGTAAAAAGCAAAACGTATTCTGGCAATCCTCGCATAACAGATTATCTTACACGGTTAATTACTAGAGAAATCAACATGACGCCTGCAGAATTACAGCTTGTTGCTGATAACGTCACCACACGAAGTCAGCGATGCCTGGGTGCCCAAGACCACCATTTTCAGCAGCATTTCTTTTAAGTAGGTAGCTACATGTTTTTTAACGTTACCATTATGTATTTTCATTTGTTATGTTGTTGTTACTTGAACCTTGGGCGCGAAGCGTGCTGGTTTTATGTGCGACATCCTCTGTGAGGGAATGATGTCACAGATTAATTCGAATAAAACGTCGCCTATAAAATACTCGTATTCATAATTTTTACTGTGATTATGAAATGTGTTCGCAAATTGTGAACACTGTTACACAACAGCTACACAATTTACTAGATACGTATGAAAATTTGTACCAAACCCGGACTCGAACCCTGATTTCTCGCTTAACTGTGTTTTACTGTCAAAATAGATCGAAAATATAACAGCTCTACTGAAGAGATAGCCTATATCACCCCTGTCCGCCATCTTATGGAGTACTATCCTTACCAGATAGGATTAACGAAGTACATCGAGAAAGTTCAAAGAAGAGCAGTACGAATGGTTCAAATGGCTCTGAGCACTATGGGACTTAACATCTGAGGTCATCAGTCCCTTAGAACTTAGAGCTACTTAAAGGTAACTAACCTAAGGACATCACACACACCCATGCCCGAGGCAGGATTCGAACCTGCGACAGTAGCAGTCGCGCGGTTCCGGACTGAAACGCCTAGAACCGCTCGGCCACCAAGGCCCGCAAGAGCAGTACGGTTGGTATTATTGCGAAGCAGGGAAGAGTGTGTCATTAACATTATACAGGAATTGGGATGGACATCATTAAAACTAATGCGTTTCTTGTTGCGGTGAAATGTTCTCACGAAATGTCAATCACCAACTTTCTCCTCCGAATGCGAAAATATTTTGTTGATGCCGACCTCTATGGGGAGAAATCAACATCGTAATAAAAATAAGAAAAATCAGAGCCCGCACGGAAAGTTATACGTGTTCATTTTTTCCGTGCAATGTTCGAGATTGGAGTAATAGAGAATTATTTTGAATGTGGTTCAATGAACCGTCTGCGAGGCACTTTAGCGTGATTTGGGGAGTGTCCTTGTAGTTGTACATGTGGTCGGCCTTAACCATTTTGGCTACTCAGGCACACCTCCTGGCTTGAGCCAAACATCCATTGCCTCATTTCTACATCTCATAGTGTTCGCAAAATATTATTTTTCGTCAGGTTGCCTTCATGTCCGAAGGAACAATCGCTGCTGACGATCAACAGCCGCGTTAAATTAAAAATGTGTTCGCAGATTGACAATACCAGTTACACCACAGCTGGACAAGTTATTAGAAACATATGAAAATTTGAGTCGGATCGGGACTCGAACCCGAATTTGCCGCCTATCCAAGCACGCCGACAGAATCGACCCGAACTTCCATATGCATGCGTGTCGGAAGGAACACTGCTTCGAACTATACAGACAACGTCAAATACATACTGCACTACTGCAAATATTTTGAGTAGAGAGTTTAGTTTTCATTCCGCATTTTGGCACAATAGTTTCAATGGGTTTATTTCTCGTATCTCGTTTTTATTTAGAAGTTCAAGCTGTGAAGCTGTAGCAGTAATGAAACTGCTAAACACCAGTTCCCAAATGTGTGATACGTTTACCACAACGTATTCCGTAATTAAGTTATCCCATTGTAAAATGCCATAAAATAAGTAAAAAAAATCAATATATCGCAGTACAATGCATACTGACAACCATAATGTCCTGAAACATAGTATACCTTAAAGCTTCTATGCCGTTAGGCACCTCAAACGTAAACATCTCATGTTCGCACATAATACTCGCCTATTGCTCAGTTGGAAACTAAAATCTTCCACCGATAGATCGAATGTGAGCTGAAAAGTAATGCCTCCGAATTTTATGTGCGAAAGCTCTTAAAGATTTTGAAATAAAACAAACATTATTAATATTCTACATCTTTATTCTTCACTGCTACTGTCTACTATAAAATCTTTGAAAAATACAAGTCCTAACAAATCCTAAAAATCGATGCTGCACTTAGGCTCCAATGTGTGCGTTTATATAAAATGACGAACAGGGCACATTCTAAACCAGGTAGTATAATCTGGTGGCTGCTTCTAAAGCAACACATTTCTAAAGTGGCCCAGAAATGCTCTCTTGGACATTTCTCACTTAACACGCTGGCGTATTGCTTTCTTAAAGCACAGAAAAGGCTCAACATTTTTCTAAATAACAACCACACTTTTCCCTTTAATTTCAAATACATTCATGGTGTCTGTGATGCTACCGAGAAGCTGCTGCTCATTCTTAAGGTGCTTAGCCACCGCCGCTGACCCAATCTCTTTCTTCTTACGCTGTTTAAATCTTGTGTTAAATTTTGTGACCGATTGCGCTGGAACTTCATATCATAAACTCTATCTTTCCCAATCCAGTTTTTCCATGTGCCAATCCCATACTTCAGACTCTGTTCCAGTTACGATATGTTATATCACAGGGCAGTATAGAATTACATGGTTGTCAATATGTGTGGTATTTTAATGTGTTTCCTTGTTTTACAGCACTTGACAATGGGATAATACAGCCCCAGAACACGCTGTGCTAATCGTATCGCGTATTTGACGACTAGTGTGTAACATTCTCACTATCGATTCATGAGACAGTTGTAAGATCGCCCCACAACACGTGAAGTCGTGTTTTAATTTACATAATAAAACTTTTCAGCTGTAATTGTGAATTGTTGTCCGATTTTATTGTACCGTTTCCGAACTCCGCACATATTGGGAACTGCTGAGTTACCGATTTATTTGGACACAGATTTTGCATTGGATGCTGTTTGTAGAGAACACGTAGATGATTTCAAATCTGCAGAGCCCCAGATTTAGGAGTGTTTACGCATGTTTTCATCGAACTGCGCGCAGCGGTGTGTTGCAGAGCAGTCGTGTTTCATTTGAACGTGCATATAAAAGTATGGATGAAGAAGACTTCATTATTGTTATGAAAACTTGCAATTTCAACAAGTAAACGAAGAAATTTTACACGTACCGATTTTGAGAAAGAGATGAACGTAGAGAACAATTTTATTGTTGTCTGATTTGAAATCGCCGTGAAATGCCATGCACAGTCTTTACTGATGGAGCCACTTTCAGTGGTGACGGTATCAAAACCATTCTTAGCTAATATTGGCGGCCCGATGAAAACCTACATGACCTTGTAAAGAACGCTTCTCTGCAAAGGTTTGGCATTGACCATTGGACAATCTGTTTATTCAGTCTGTCGGGGTAACCACATTGTAATACAGGATGTCGCTACATAGCCTATTTTGAAATTAAGTTTCCTCCATTAGCCAAAGAGCTTCCTTTGGCCTCAAGGGCAGGTGTGATCTTCCAGAATCAATGTGGATCTACTTATTACAGCCGTCACGTGACACGTAATTTAAAAAAATGTCTCTGAGCACTATGGGACTTAACTTCTAAGGTCATCAGTCCCCTAGAACTTAGAACTACTTAAACCTAACTAACCTAAGGACGTCACACACATCCATGCCCGAGGCAGGATTCGAACCTGCGACCATAGCCGTGCGGTAGCGTTCTCGCTTCCCACGCCCGGGTTCCCGGGTTCGATTCCCGGTGGGGTCAGGGATTTTCTCTGCCTCGTGATGACTGGGTGTTGTGTGATGTCCTTAGGTTAGTTAGGTTTAAGTAGTTCTAAGTTCTAGGGGACTGATGACCATAGATGTTAAGTCCCATAGTGCTCAGAGCCGTTTGAACCAACCATTTTTTTTTTTTGCGACCGTAGCGGTAGCGCCTAGAACCGCTCGGCCACACACGTCATTTAAACCAGGGTTGCCACGGCTTGCCAACTTCACACACGCAGCTTGTGCGGGCCGTCTGCAGGCCAAGCTCGAGCCTGACACACTACTTTGTTTGGTATTTCACAGAAACACATTATGTGATCAAAAGTATCCGGACACTCCCAAAATGACACGTTTTTCATATGAGTGCATTGTGCTGCCACCTACTGCCAAGTACTTCATATCAGTAACCTCAGTAGTCATTAGGCATCGTGAGAGAGTAGAATGGGGCACTCGGCGGAACTCACGAACTTCGAACGTGGTCAAGTGATTGGGTGTCACTTGTGTCATACGTCTGTACGCGTGCTTCCCAAGCTCCTGAACATCCCTAGGTCCACTGTTTCCTATGTGATAGTGAAGTGGAAACGTGAAGGGACACGTACAGCACAAAAGTGTGCAGGAGGACCTCGTCTGTTGACTGACAGGGACCGCCGATAGTTCTAGAGGGTCGTAATGTGTAATAGGCCGACATCAATCCAGACCTTCACACAGCAATTCCAAACTGCATCAGGATCCACTGCAAGTAATATGATGGCTAGGCGGGAAGTGAGAAATGTTGGATTTCATGGTCAAGCGGCTTCTCATAAGCCACACATCAGTAAATGTCAAACAACGCCTCGCTTGATGTAAGGAGCGTAAAAATTGGACCAATGAACAGTATAAAAACGTTGTGTGCAGTGACAAATCACGGCAGACGATGTGGCGATCCGATGGCAGGGTGTGGCTATGGCGAATGCTCGGTGAACGTCATCTGCCAGCGTGTGTAGTGCCAACACTAAAATTTGGTTATGGTGAGGTCGTGTTTTTCATGGCGGAGGCTTGCACCGCTTGTTGTTTTGCGTGGCACTATCACAACACAGGCCTACATTGATGTTTTAAGGACCTTCTTGCTTCCCACTGTTGAAGAGCAATTCGAGGATGGCGATTGCATCTCTCAACATGATCGATCACCTGTTTATATTTCACCGGCTGTGGCGGAGTAGTTACACGAAAATAACGTCCCTGTCATGGACTGACCTGCACAGAGGCGTGACTTGAGTCCTATGGAACAACTCTGGGATATTTTGGAACGCCGACTTTATGCCATGCCTCACCGACCGACATCGATACCTCTCCTCAGTGCAGCACTCGTTTAAGAATGGACTGCCTGAGCCGTGGTGCGCCTTTTCTGGCACACCAGCTCTTTGGCACATCGCTATCGATGACCCGGCTGTACTACGATCTTTGCCCCTGTTATGATCTGGGGGCTGTTTTGCGGTCGCGGCAGTTGGGGTCGGACTCGCTACGAGGCGGAAGGACGTGTTCGCTGGGACGAAGGAGGAAAAAGCGCGGGCTCCACCAGTAGGCCGGTCTACCTTGCAACAAGGTCGCGAGTTTGTGATGTCAACTCGGGGCGCTGTTCGTCGCATTGCCTTGGTGCCTGTTTTCTTGGAGAGACCCATCCCTCGAGACCATCTCTAACAACGCTCTCCATCGAAGGTATGATTTTGGTGCCTTCATTTACGTTGAACGATTTGCGTTGCAGCGAATGTACCTGTTGGGTGGCTTACATTATGTACGTGTTGCTGAAGTAGGAGCAGCCGGCGATGTGTGTGACCGCATGGAGAACAGCAGTCACTACTCTCTTTAAAAAATCTGTGGTCCCAAATTATGTAGTAACTGTGAGGTATTGAAGATATTAGTCTAGTAATTTTTTGCATGCCAGGCTTACACAATTGGCAGCTATAATGCTGACTTTTGCAACGAAACTGAAGTGCACAAAATCTAGTATCTTTGTAAATTAGTGCATTTGAATAACGTTGTATTATCTTGAATTTTTTTCCATTTCATCTTTGTACACATTGTCGCCTTTAATCATATGTGGAAATATTGTTTGGCAAACTATGAGAGTGTAAAAGTCTGATAGTATATTTTCAGCATTCTTTATGTGTACAGTTTTTATTTTAAATGTTTTACAGCATTGATATTGCTGTAAAACTCGAGTCACTTCTATTGAAAGCATTTATTGGTTCTTCATTTACATTGTTGTTTATTGATTTCTTAACTTATATTAATTACTTTGTGTTTGACGTGTTTTGTGCGGTCTGTTTGTGTTCCAGTTTTCTGCCAGCTGGTGTGTGTGGGAGAGGTGCCACGTTCTGCTTCGGTGCACAGAAGCTGTGACGTGACGTCTAATGGGAAGTGACTGCTGGTTGGGCCCCGGCGTTTAGGTGTTATTTTGGACGGCTGGTCTGGTGCTTCCGGCACTGTAAGTTCAAAAAATGGTTCAAATGGCCCTGAGCACTATGGGACTTAACATCTATGGTCATCAGTCCCCTAGAACTTAGAACTACTTAAACCTAACTAACCTAAGGACATCACACAACACCCAGCCATCACGAGGCAGAGAAAATCCCTGACCCCGCCGGGTCACTGTAAGTTACCTTCTGCCCAGGGCAGCCTGGCGTCACTGCCCGTTTGGTAGAGATCTAACCTGTTTCATGTATAGGTAAAAAAAAGGTTTTATATTGCTCGTCAATCAATTGTTTTAATTAACTTGTTGTGCTCCTTGTGTTATTTGGGTTTGTAACGAACTGGTGTGCTTTTAAATCACTTTCATATTGCAGATTATTGCCTTAAAAGAAAGAAAAAAACTATCTGCGCCACCTTTTAAAATCACCTTCAGATTGTAATTTATGTTTCTTAAGTATTGAAATCTCCGTGGCTAATCTTTTAAGTCAGTTGTTGTGATTGTATATTTTGATATTGTCTTAAACATGGCCACGTGTTGATTGCCTCTTATCTGTTTTATAAAAGCTTGTTTTGAATAAATTGTTAATTATTGATTTGCTAGTTGTTGTGTTAAGGAGTGACATATTAGGGGCCTTGACCTTCCATGCTCAGTGTACCCCTCATCCCGACTTCCTAAGTCACACTGCCATTCTCCAAGAAACCTTACAACACGTGATTGAACGTATGCCTGTGACTGCGAGGGTGGGAGCTGTCATCAATGCTAAACGTAGGCCAACACCATACTGAATTCCCCTGGAGGGAACCACGAACTTGTAAGTCATTTTCAGCTAGGAATCCGGATACCTTTCATCACATACTGTATATGGAGGAGTGCGACATTTCGTTTGGCATTGCGGTGTAGCAGTTTTGGTTCGGCAAAACTCTGAGTTTGGTAGTCTGGTGCTGTCACCGCTTTTTACCCTTCACTATTTGTTCCTGGTATGAAAGACCTTCACAGGTCCAGGGGTTGTTTGCAGAAAAAGAGGGTGTCTGGTGTTCTATCGTCATTGTCCCTCAAAATGAATGGGCATGACAGAATAGGAGGAACCGAATTATCAGTTCGCATAAGCAATGGTTACTGCTTATTTACTATGAAACAATACTACAGTACCATACAAAACAATTTAAAGATTTAGCTGACAACGAAAGAGCAAAAAATTCCAACATTCGATAGACGAGATTTATTGTTCTGTACATCAACAAGAACTTTGATCTAAATTTGCAGGTATGAAGCATGTGAAGAAATTGGTAGTAGGAATAATAAAATTTCTAAAGTCACATGTATTATCCCGTTGTCAGTAGCAACAGTTTTCAATGGATCTGAACGAAGAGTGTAGAGACTTCGCATATTACCGCAGTACGTTGATCAAGTCAAGTGGCAAGCCTACAACGAATTTTCGATTTAAAACTCGCTCATGTGAATTTACAAAGGAAAAGTAGTGGAGGAACGACAATTAGAGCATCTGGAACGGATTGTAGAATTTGCATTTTAAGTGGAGTTTACTGCACAATGTGTACATTAAGACAGTGCAAGGTAACTTCTTTCTTATTTCATGGGGATGCTTTTCAAAATCAAACCGTGCTGTAGAAGGGACGCATTGCAACATAGACAATTCAGTTCCCTTACCTCCTGGCGTTACAGAAAATTCGTGATTGAAGAATGGATAGATGTATAAAGGTTTTCGAGGACACTGTCAATCTTGCAACTGTTTTCGAATTTTTTTTAGGGACGATTGCCGTTTGAGGTAAATGCGTCCCTGTGCAGGTGCGAATGTAACTGATTACTATTCAAGGTAATTCCTGTTTTAATAATTAATCTCATTACTTTCAAACTGTCCTGGACGTCTACATTTCTTTCTTCAGGTAGAGTTTCAAGTCTCCATAATGAGGTTGCAAAAGTGCTACAATATCTCAATCAGCGTATTTCTGTGAAAGACCTCTTTTTGAATTATGAAATCAAATAAGCCACTATTACGTGGTAACTGGGCAACGGCCTTGCCGCAGTGGATACACCGGTTCCCGTGAGATCACCGAAGTTAAGCGCTGTCGGGCGTGGCCGGCATTTGAATGGGTGACCATCCAGGCCGCGATGCGCTGTTGCCATTTTTCGGGGTTCACTCAGCCTCGTGATGCGAATTGAGGAGCTACTCGACCGAATAGTAGCGGCTTCGGTCAAGAATACCATCGTAACGGCCGGGAGAGCGGTGTGCTGTGCCCACGCCCCTCCTATCCGCATCCTCCCCTGAGGATGACACGGCGGTCGGATGGTCCCGGTAGCCTACTCACGGCCTGAAGACGGAGTGCTAAATTACGTGGCAACTAGAGTGCGAAACTCTGTGAAATTTTCTGCGTCTGTCTTTACATCGACACTCCGTACCAGATAAAAAAATTATGTTATGCATTCAGCGTGCCAAAAATAATTAAATAGGACTGAAAGTTTGTTTTGTTTAGAAATCTGAAACATAAAACCAAGTCGTATGCAGTGCGTTGGCAGTTTGTCCTCTTCCCCGTCTTCGCGCTAGACATGCCGATGGGGGGGAAGAGGGGACGTGCTAGTCGGGCTGAGCGCTCTGGCATTGTGCCATGGTACGGTCCCAGAGCCGATATCTTGGCCGCCCCTGATCTGAACTCAATGTTAGCCCGAAGACGGGTCGGCAGCAGTCATGTTTCGCTGACATAAGAAAAGGTTACAGGAGAATATGAGCTTGGGACAAGGAATGAAAGAGGAGAAAGACTAATTGAGTTTTGTAACAAGTTTCAGCTAGTAATAGCGAATACCCTGTTCAAGAATCACAAGAGGGGAGGTATACTTGGAGAAGGCCGGGAGATACGGAAAGATTTCAATTAGATTACATCATGGTCAGACAGAGATTCCCAAATCAGATACTGGATTGTAAGACGTACCCAGGAGCAGATATAGACTCAGATCACAATATAGTAGTGATGAAGAGTAGGCTGAAGTTGAAGACATTACTCAGGAAGAATCAATACGCAAAGAAGTGGGGTACGGAAGTACTAAGGAATGACGAGATACGTTTGAAGTTTTCTAACGCTATAGATACAGCAATAAGGAGTAGCGCAGTAGGCAGTACAGTTGACGAGGAATGGACATCTCTAAAAAGGGCCATCACAGAAGTTGGGAAGGAAAACATAGGTACAAAGAAGGTAGCTGCGAAGAAACCATGGGTAACAGAAGAAATACTTCAGTTGATTGATGAAAGGAGGAAGTACAAACATGTTCCGGGAAAATCCTGAATACAGAAATACAAGTCGCTGAGGAATGAAATAAATAGGAAGCGCAGGGAAGCTAAGACGAAATGGCTGCAGGAAAAATGTGAAGACATCGAAAAAGATATGATTGTCGGAATGACAGACTCAGCATACAGGAAAGTCAAAACAACCTTTGGTGACATTAAAAGCAACGGTAGTAACATTAAGAGTGCAATGGGAATTCCACTGTTAAATGCAGAGGAGAGAGCAGATAGGTGGAAAGAATACATTGAAAGCCTCTATGAGGGTGAAGATTTGTCTGATGTGATAGAAGAAGAAACAGGAGTCGATTTAGAAGAGATAGGGGATCCAGTATTAGAATCGGAATTTAAAAGAGCTTTGGAGGACTTACTGTCAAATAAGGCAGAAGGGATAGATAACATTCCATCAGAATTTCTAAAATCATTGGGGGAAGTGGCAACAAAACGAGTATTCACATTGGTGTGTAGACTATATGAGTCTGGCGATATACCATCTGACTTTCGGAAAAGCATCATCCACACAATTCCGAAGACGGCAAGAGCTGACAAGTGCGAGAATTATCGCACAATCAGCTTAACAGCTCATGCATCGAAGCTGCTTACAAGAATAACATACAGAAGAATGGAAAAGAAAATTGAGAATGCGCTAGATGACGATCAGTTTGGCTTTAGGAAAAGTAAAGGGACGAGAGAGGCAATTCTGACGTTACGGCTAATAATGGAAGCAAGGCTAAAGAAAATTCAGGACACTTTCATAGGATTTGTCGACTTGGAAAAAGCGTTCGACAATATAAAATGGTGCAAGCTGTTCGAGATTCTGAAAAAAGTAGGGGTAAGCTATAGGGAGAGACGGGTCATATACAATATGTACAACAAACAAGAGGGAATAATAAGAATGGACGATCAAGATCGAAGTGCTCGTATTAAGAAGGGTGTAAGACAAGGCTGTAGCCTTTCGCCCCTTCTCTTCAATCTGTACATCGAGGAAGCAAATGATGGAAATAAAAGAAAGGTTCAGGAGTGGAATTAAAATACAAGGTGAAAGGATATCAATGACACGATTCGCTGATGACATTGCTATCCTGAGTGAAAGTGAAGAAGAATTAAGTGATCTGCTGAACGGAATGAACAGTCTAATGAGTACACAGTACGGTTTGAGAGTAAATCGGAGAAAGACGAAGGTAATGAGAAGTAGTAGAAATGAGAACAGCGAGAAACTTAACATCAGGATTGATGGTCACGAAGTCAATGAAGTTAAGGAATTCTGCTACCTAGGCAGTAAAATAACCAATGACGGACGGAGCAAGGAGGACATCAAAAGCAGACTCGCTATGGCAAAAAAGGCATTTCTAGCCAAGAGAAGTCTACTAATATCAAATACCGGCCTTAATTTGAGGAAGAAATTTCTGAGGATGTACGTCTGGAGTACAGCATTGTATGGTAGTGAAACATGGACTGTGGGAACACCGGAACAGAAGGGAATCGAAGCATTTGAGATGTGGTGCTATAGACGGATGTTGAAAATTAGGTGGACTGATAAGGTAAGGAATGAGGAGGTTCTACGCAGAATCGGAAAGGAATATGTGGAAAACACTGATAAGGAGAAGGAACAGGATGATAGGACATCTGCTAAGACATGAGGGAATGACTTCCATGGTACTAGAGGGAGATGTAGAGGGCACAAACTGTAGAGGAAGACAGAGATTGGAATACGTCAAGCAAATAATTGAGGACGTAGGTTGCAAGTGCTACTCTGAGATGAAGAGGTTAGCACAGGAAAGAAATTCGTGGCGGGCCGCATCAAACCAGTCAGTAGACTGATGACAAAAAAAAAAAAAAAAAAAAAAAAGCTCCCCGAACTGACTGCATTAGATTGCTCCTGATGAGGATGGTTGAATGCGAAGTCTACAGAGAAAAAGTAAACCCAAGAGACGAAAATATCGTTCGGACTACGAATAGTGCTGCCCTCGTATAAAGACTCCGAGACGACCTCATAAGAGGTATGCTATGGAACATCTGTTGTCATCAGTCCCGTGGAACTTAGAACTACTTAAACCTCACTAACCTAAGGACATCACACACAACCATGCCTGAGGCAGGATTCGAACCTGCGACGGTAGGAGTCACGCGGTTCCGGACTGAAGCACCTAGAACAGCTCGGCCTCCGCACAGGAGATAATTAAAACCTGTAAGCACTTTCATGCTGTTGTAGTGGCGCACTTGCTTTCAATAATCTTTATTTTCAGTTGTGGTCATGTAATTTCAAGCCTGAAGTTTGTCGTGCCACGTCATAAGTATTCATTACTAACGACTGGTAGCGGGCCAATTGTTTTAAATCAGTCTGTTTCAATCCAGACCCGTATTAACACACAGTAAAATAAATCTTATAACTTGCAAGTGGGCTATCAAATGTTTCCAGAAGCAGTAGTATGTTTTTCAGTACTTATGGTCGTGTCTTAATTAGCACCGCGTTATTCAAAACGCTGTCGAATACGGTAATACTTCCCAAAGTGTGGTCGTGTCTTAATTAGCACCGCATTATTCAAAACGCTGTCGAATACAGTAATACTTCCCAAAGTGTTGACAAGTAAGGAACGTTGTTGTCGCTAGAGTTTCCTACGGCAGCAGTCGTATATGACAGAGAAGCGTAAATGTTTGGATTTGAGCTTAGGGACTGTTCCAGAAACGACTGAGTCTAAAATTTTAAGTGAAAATAGTGGAGGTCTTCCATTGCATATCCTAAGCTTTCGATATTTTGGGAGATGGTAGTGTGGGCCGAAACAAGAGGAACGTTGTCTAGCAAATATGGCCTCTACAGTGGATACCGTAATGACTATGGGCCATCCTCATCTGTATTACAGTGTCACGCATCTCTTTTTCTTGTTTTGGTCCTTACTACCTCCTCCCAAAACGCAAAGCAAAGAGCATGCAGTGGAAAAGGTCTACTGCCAGAGGTATCAGAAAGATTTTCGCTTATAACTTTCGATTCGGTCGTTTCTGGACCAGGGTCCCTAACCTCAAATTGATACATTTGCCTTCATTCCTGAAAGTCTGTAACATTATCACGTAATCATCCTCCGTGGGTATCCGTTTCTGAGTACTAGGATAGTCTGTTCTATGTTCCTGGTCCCTTCGTTCACACCTTGTTTTTTTTTTTAGCTCTGTCATTACTCCTGAGATATGTTTCCCCTCTCTTCTTTTATAGACTTCCGTTTCTTGGATAGGTTTCATTTTCGGCTTCTACAACCTTTATTCAAACAAAATAAAATACGTGTTTAACTGCCATACAGCAGAACCGGGAAGCCTATTGTTCTGTGGAGTTCATAGTATCACAGTTACATTATTGTTGTATTTTAAATTTCTCATAAATGCATCGCTGGTGGAACTACAATTTCATATTTTATTTCCGATATCAGTTTGTTCCATAAAATATAGTGTTTACCTTGCATGAAACATGGGCGCTAAATAGTTTGGACAAGAAGAGAATAGAAGCTTCCGAAATGTGGTGATACAGAAGAATGCTGAAGATTAGATGGGTAGGTCACATAACTAATGAGGAGGTATGGATAGAATTGGGGAGAAGAGCAGTTTGTGGCACAACTTAACAAGAAGAAGGGACCGGTTGGTAGGACCTGTTCTGAGGCATCAAGGGATCACAAATTTAGCATTAGAGGGCAGCATGGAGTGTAAAAATCGTAGAGGGAGACCAAGAGATGAATACACTAAGCAGATTCAGAAGGATGTAGGTTGCAGTGAGTACTCGAAGAAGCTTGCACAGGATAGAGTAGCGTGGAGAGCTGCATCAAACCAGTCTCAGGACTGAAGACCACAACAACAACAACAACAATTACCTTACGAAATCAAACAAATAAACCACTCTGTTGATAATAATTAATTAATGACTTGTGACAGGGCCTCCCGTCGGGTAGACCGCTTGCCTGGTGCAAGTCTTTCGGTTTGACGCCACTTCCGCGACTTGCGCGTCGATGGGGATGAAATGATGATAAGGACAACACAACACCTTGTCCCTGAGCGGAGAAAATCTCCGACTCAGCCGGGAATCGAACCCGGGCCCTTAGGATTGACAGTCTGTCGCGCTGACCACTCAGCTATCGGGGGAGGACGCTCTGTTGATTAATTACCCAAAGAAAAGGTGCAGCGAATAGGCTCGTCAATAGAGGTAGACGTTCGCAACTGCCCATTATGTGACGCAAGAATAAGGAGAAAATGTCGACGGAAATGGAAGCCAGGTTTAGACTGCGTTCCATAAAAAACATGTTATTACACATCTATATAGCCGACGAAAGAAAGAAACGTACGAGTATGTCAGTAAAAGTCTCTGAATATTTCCTGAAATTTGTTCCGAACACGGCAGTGAAGTAACTTATACCTGTTTACAGCACAGTGTCTGATATTCCGAAACGAGTTTCCACTATTTGCTCGAACTTGTTTATTTATTTATTGAATTAAAAAAAGGAAAGAAAAGAAAAACAAGAAAGGCTGGCATCCTGCTTGTTTGAGCCAGATCGTTCGATACATTCATGAAGTTGGATATTATTTACGTAAAAGTAATTATTTTAATTATTAAGTTAATGTTAATTAACATAATATGGCTTAAAACGAAGTACATATAAAAACTGGTACTTCATTAGAACGTGAAGTGAAAATAAGTAATGGAATAAAAAACTTAATGCATAAAGTTGTTTTAAGGTAAATTTTTCTCGCTGCCCTTCGGTTTGCAGCTACCTCGGTATGTCTCGGAGTTTTGCCTGCACAGATAGGGAAAATAGCCTACACTTACAACCAGCTCTGATTTCCCTGCAAATGTTATTCCTATACAGCCTGTTTGTGTTCTATATTATGAGGAGCTTTCCAGTTAGACTGTGGCTCGGCAAATCCTGAGGCAGCATGACTTCATATGCATCTGAGTTTACTTAACTCACATACACTGCCTGACAAAACAAGTGAAAGACCCAAAAGACATGGTCGGCTGTCAGTGTAGCGTTATACACGAGCACGGAATTGACACGAGTTTCAAATCTCTGTGACAGAATAACATCCGCCAGAGTGTAATTAGTGTTAATCTGGTACGGTACACGAATGGATGCGAACAGTGCTAAATGTTGAGTTATCACTGTGGAGGACACACAGAGACAAGGTTATGGGTAGATGACAGGAGTCAAAGGGGTCTCATTATGGATCTACATTTGGTCGGCTAGTGCCTTATCCAGACTTCTGAGGCATTCGCATCTGGCAGTGGCCCAATGTTGGACAGCATGGGAACGTGAGGCCAGCCACATTCGTCGCCATGGTTCCAATCGAACGCGTCTGACCATCACGAAGGACGACCGACCTGTTGTGCCTCAAGCGCCCTTCATTCCAGCACCTCCCCTTCGAGAAGAAATAGTGGCATCCCTGCAATAATGTGTGTCAACCTGCGCCATTGGCCCGAGACTAGCACAAGCCGGACTATGGAATAATACCCCATGCGTAGGCAGCCGTTGAATGGCGTCGCTCTGAGTTTAGCGGGATGGCATCACGCACGCGTATGGCGTCGACCTGCGGTGAGGACCCATTCTTCCAGTATTCCGGAGAAGCACAGCAGTGTTACTCCTGCCTTCATGGCGCGAAGAGCCACAGAGTTTTCAGGGACCTCTGGCGGCACAGCCGTATGTTCACAACGTCCTCTATCCTCATGCGTTACCTCAGAGGCGATGGTACCATAGCGCCATTTTCCAACAGGACAATGCTTGTTTACATATGATACGTGTCTCACAAGGGGAGGCCGCCAATTGTGAGATTCAGATTCGATTCATACTGCGCATAATAAAAGCTCATGGCCAGAGGTGTAATGTGGCAAAGCACCAAGATGCACTTCTCAGCCGTTGTCGAGAAAATCGACAGTTAAACCGTTGCGGTGAAATACTCTCTACGATTAACCATCTTCTACAGCGTCGTGGCGCAGCGGTAAGCGCTCGGGTTCGTAATCCGAAGGTCGCCGGATCGAATCTCGCGCCATGCAACCTTTTTTTAGTATTTGTTATTTGTAATTAAAAACATATATATATATATATATATATATATATATATATATACTCCTGGAAATGGAAAAAAGAACACATTGACACCTTTGTGTCAGACCCACCATACTTGCTCCGGACACTGCGAGAGGGCTGTACAAGCAATGATCACACGCACGGCACAGCGGACACGCCAGGAACCGCGGTGTTGGCCGTCGAATGGCGCTAGCTGCGCAGCATTTGTGCACCGCCGCCGTCAGTGTCAGCCAGTTTGCCGTGGCATACGGAGCTCCATCGCAGTCTTTAACACTGGTAGCATGCCGCGACAGCGTGGACGTGAACCGTATGTGCAGTTGACGGACTTTGAGCGAGGGCGTATAGTGGGCATGCGGGAGGCCGGGTGGACGTACCGCCGAATTGCTCAACACGTGGGGCGTGAGGTCTCCACAGTACATCGATGTTGTCGCCAGTGGTCGGCGGAAGGTGCACGTGCCCGTCGACCTGGGACCGGACCGCAGCGACGCACGGATGCACGCCAAGACCGTAGGATCCTACGCAGTGCCGTAGGGGACCGCACCGCCACTTCCCAGCAAATTAGGGACACTGTTGCTCCTGGGGTATCGGCGAGGACCATTCGCAACCGTCTCCATGAAGCTGGGCTACGGTCCCGCACACCGTTAGGCCGTCTTCCGCTCACGCCCCAACATCGTGCAGCCCGCCTCCAGTGGTGTCGCGACAGGCGCGAATGGAGGGACGAATGGAGACGTGTCGTCTTCAGCGATGAGAGTCGCTTCTGCCTTGGTGCCAATGATGGTCGTATGCGTGTTTGGCGCCGTGCAGGTGAGCACCACAATCAGGACTGCATACGACCGAGGCACACAGGGCCAACACCCGGCATCATGGTGTGGGGAGCGATCTCCTACACTGGCCGTACACCACTGGTGATCGTCGAGGGGACACTGAATAGTGCACGGTACATCCAAACCGTCATCGAACCCATCGTTCTACCATTCCTAGACCGGAAAGGGAACTTTCTGTTCCAACAGGACAATGCACGTCCGCATGTATCCCGTGCCACCCAACGTGCTCTAGAAGGTGTAAGTCAACTACCCTGGCCAGCAAGATCTCCGGATCTGTCCCCCATTGAGCATGTTTGGGACTGGATGAAGCGTCGTCTCACGCGGTCTGCACGTCCAGCACGAACGCTGGTCCAACTGAGGCGCCAGGTGGAAATGGCATGGCAAGCCGTTCCACAGGACTACATCCAGCATCTCTACGATCGTCTCCATGGGAGAATAGCAGCCTGCATTGCTGCGAAAGGTGGATATACACTGTACTAGTGCCGACATTGTGCATGCTCTGTTGCCCGTGTCTATGTGCCTGTGGTTCTGTCAGTGTGATCATGTGATGTATCTGACCCCAGGAATGTGTCATTAAAGTTTCCCCTTCCTGGGACAATGAATTCACGGTGTTCTTATTTCAATTTCCAGGAGTGTATATATATATATATATATATATAATTCCCGGCAATCAGTTGCAACAATTATGCATATAATAAGTTGTTGAAAGTCGTTTGTCGTGGAAAAACTGGCGACTTCGAACATCATTATGTTTTCCGCAAAAAAATTGTATTTCAAAAATGTTACTAATTATCTTCATAATGTTATCCACGTATAGTTAACGGAAGACGTAGAAACGATATTCCGAAACGAATACGTATAGCGTAAGTCAAACGTTCGAATTAGAATAGAGACACCACGAACACAAATTTGCTGTGGCAGGTATACAATATAAACTCCGTTACTCGCTCGTTACACTTGAAGGACAGATGTTGAATGGGCCGAAACGAGCCGCCGCGTAACAGCGTAGTTGCGTGCTAACTTCGAAAGAAGGTAGATGCGGTCCCTAGCGCAACTTATAACATCGTCGAAAATCAGTGCGGACGGGAGAGCTTTGGTACACCCTGTTAAAAAAAAGGGAAAAATGGAGGCGGTACATTTGGAGAGCGATCCGCCTTCACCAACACACATAAGCAATTCATTAATAGTATATATATATATATATATATATATATATATATATATATAATTACAAAAAACTAATAATAAGAAAAATGTTGCATGGCGCGAGATTCGATCCGGCGACCTTCGGATTACGAACCCGAGCGCTTACCGCTGCGCCACGACGCTGTAGGAAATTATTAATCGTAGAGAGTATTTCACCGCAACGGTTTCTTTTAATTGTCGATTTTCTCGACAACGGCGCAGAAGTGCATCTTGGTGCTTTGCCACATTACACCTTTGGCTACGAGCTTTTATTATGCGCAGTATGAATCGAATCTGAATTTCACAATTGGCGGCCTCCCCTTGTCAGTCAATTGTGTGGATGATTCTGAGGTACTTACGCAGGCAACGACATCACCACATCGTCGATAGAACATACGTATTCAGATCAAGAATCATTTGAGACAGTTATGAGCCAGCTTGCATCAAGAGAGGACATAGCGGCTTTCTAACAACAATCCGAACCGAATCAGTACATTTATCCTGGCCAGACAGGGGTTCAGTGTCGTAACTACAAGTGGCCTCATACTGCCAAGTTCTTTGTAAATATGACCCTTTCTAGGTGCATCACATTTGTCGCAGGGATTACATTGTACTGAGCTTATGTTAAATATGGCTACCAATACATAAAAGTATATGCTAGCATACAACGACAGATCATTTCACTGATACCAGTGTTTTTTCACCACTGGTGAGTTTATGTTAATTCATTTATTCATTGTGGTCACGCACGTATCGCATCACGACACTCGTTCTCTCATCATGGGTACTATTGATATCTATTCACAAGTCATCATTGGCTTCCTTCCTCTCGCTTACAGTCTCCCCTCTGTCAACATCTGTGTATCTCTGCCTAATATTTACACGTAACATGGTTAGTTTATTTCATACAAAGTTCAGCAATGTAAAAGTATCTGTATCCCTAACTAACAGCTGCGTTTCGACATGTTAGCTTACATTTTGACATAATGTGGACGCAATTCTCCCCCACCTAGCTTTCGCATTCTTCATACATCAGCACTACTTTGGGTGAATTGACCTGGAAAGCCACGCCCTCACACGCCCACCCCATTTCTGTGTCTCGTCACTACATAAACACTTCCTCCGCTGAAAGTGTGCCATTTTCTGCGCCACACTATGTGAAATCGTCCATCGTGTAGCAGCACCATGACCGGGAAACCAGAGGCCTACCACCGACAAACTGGTGACTCTTTTTGCTTACCTTAGCTGGAAATTAAAACCTCAGCAATACCTAATGAGAATATCTGACAGTTGGTTCGCACAGTAGGATTTTGAACACTATGCCACCTGTCGGTTCTATAGGCCTGCACGATCACTGGATTTGTATTTCTTTTCTTTTACGTATTCCAGTGAACCCGCTCCGAATACAAATTTTAAGTTACTTAAGGAAGCGTAAAATTTGTTGGCCAGTTTTAGTACGTGCGGGTGTATTGGAATCTGGCACATCTGGTCATATGGTCTGTCGGATGAAGTTGCTTTAGTGTTTTCAACACTACGCTCCTTGCACGAGTGGGCTTTAATTATATTTCAATGGATTTTGCTAGATATAGTTTTCGCTGACTGCAATTGGGCAGTTTTCTTCATTCAAGAAATTGTAGAATTATTGAAGGAATGCGTTTATCTTGTATTTTAAAATTATTTTGAGATACCAGTTAACTGTGAATTATGACCTTTTTTATTGTAAATTTTGGTTGTAGCTGTCTTCAGTGTTAAGCTGCAGAAAACATTACGTTACATAACGCAAATTTATGCTACGACAAAAATTTGCTGAATATTTGTTGTAAAATTAAATTTAAGAATCGGTTGAACACGAATTTTAGGTGTAACAGACAACTCACAGCACGAATTTGGTGCTGGCTGTCGTTCCGATGAAGCACTTTGTATTTCATTTAGTTTTATGTGGATTTTCTTAGAAGGACCAGACCTTAACGTCAACATTTACGTTCGCTTGGGAACTGCGACTGTAAAACGTATGACGTCTTTCTGCGACCGAGCAATGAACGTGTAGACATATCGACCAAGGGAGCATAAGACTGCAGGTACACTATGTGTAAGAGTGCCGTTGCCTACAACTTAAACACTTTCCCGTGTAGAGGATACCAGTACCGCACGTTAGTCAGGTGGCATTCGTATGTGTGTTCATGCGCTTGTAATAAAAACTGGGCATTACGCCGTACTTAAAATCTGTAAAAAGATGCAGTTTACGATATATTTTTTCCGACAGATACAAAATTGTCAATGTGATAGAGGCTGCATGTTTGCAGTTTCTGAGTGCTGTGACATTCTTTACTTTTCTTATTCCTCTGCTCTGGTTTATTCATTCACTCAATGCCACATTCCGATTTACTTAGAATATTTTGATTTTTTTTTTAAAAGGAACAATGCTTTACATCACACACACACACACACACACACACACACACACACACACACAATGACAATCTACCGGGTGGCTCATCTGCCGCCTCAAAGAACAACAACGGTTTTCACCAGCAGGAACGTGCCGCAGGGCCTTAGGAAACCAAATACTACGCGAAATTTTAAACCGTAAACAAATACTACTTTCAACACAACCATGTGTATTTTTAAATGGACCCCCCTATTATTTCGTCTGCAATCAGAAGCATGAATAATCACAAAAATAATGGCGTTGGTTGCATCACAATACGTCAATTACATTCCGAAAACATTGTGGAGCGAAGTTTACCATTGAAATAAATGAAGCTCACAGCTATTGCACATCCTGAGACTCAAGCGTGTACCTCACGCTGCCTGTGTCAGGGGCTCACACAATGGGAAGGTACGCACAATCCACAAAAATAAACAAGTAACACGTCCAACACAAAGTTACGTTCTTCAAATTGTTGATGTATGTTTATTCTAGCGAAATATCAACTAGAGCTGCAATTAGAGATAACGCACTTAATTCACTCTGATAAACACATTTACTAGTGCCCTGTCACCCACAGAAACTGTATCGTTGCGCATTACATCCAGCATAGAAAATACACCCACATCTTGACCAATGAAACTGTATCACGCTAACGTATGTTTGAAGTGCCCTCCGTTTGCATCAATACACGTTTGAGGACAGGTAACGAGAGAGTGTTGGACAGATTGTACAGTTCGCCGGCCGAAGTGGCCGAGCGGTTCTGGCGCTGCAGTCTGGAACCGCGAGACCGCTACGGTCGCAGTTTCGAATCCTGCCTCGGGCATGGATGTGTGTGATGTCCTTAGTTTAGTTAGGTTTAACTAGTTCTAAGTTCTAGGGGACTAATGACCTCAGCAGTTGAGTCCCATAGTGCTCAGAGCCATTTGAACCATTTGATTGTACAGTTCGACAGATACTGCCACACACGCCGCAGTAACACGATATTGCAAATCCTCTACTGTCATTGGGGGTTCTTGATCCACTCTGTCTCTCACTACGCCCCAGTGAAAGAAGTCTAACGGTGTCAAGTCGGGGGACAGTGCTGGCCATCAGACAGTACCTTCCCGCCCCATCCAACTACTTGGAAATGTCGCATCTAGAATGTCTCTGGAAACTTTTGCATTGTGTTCGGGACATCCATCATGTTGTAACCACATTGATAAATGAGTTTACAACCCTAGATCCTCCATGAGGAGCGCTAGTGTGTGTTGAAGAAATGATGAATATCGCTGTCCATCTAATGTTCCACGGTAAAAATAGCGACTTACAATACAGTTCTAAATGATACCGCACCAAACACTGACAGTCTACTGTCGTTGATGAGCAGCTTGGCGAATTCAGTGGGGATTTTGTACTGACCAGTACTGCATGTTCCGCAGATTTACATTACCATGATCTGTAAATGAAACTTCGTCCTTAAACAACGTATTGCTTAGGAAGACTGGATTGCCTTGCAACTAATGGTTCAAATGGCTCTGAGCACTATGGGACTCAACATCTTAGGTCATAAGTCCCCTAGAACTTAGAACTACTCAAACCTAACTAACTTAAGGACATCACACGCACCCATGCCCGAGGCAGGATTCGAACCTGCGACCGTAGCAGTCCCGCGGTTCCGGACTGCAGCGCCAGAACCGCTAGACCACCGCGGCCGGCTTACCTTGCAACTGCTGAAGTACAAAACGACAGAATGCAATGCGGGATTCAAAGTCATTCCCGTACAGTTCCTGGTGCAGTGACAAGTGGAACGGATGAAACCGATGCCGATGCAAGATTCTGCACACACTGCTGTGGTTCATTCCTACACCTTGGGCAATTTCTCATAAACTCACCTGAGAATTGTGCGCTACAGCAGCCAGAACAGCTATTTCGTTTCCATTGGCAGTCGCTGGCGTTGTACGTCGAGATTTTGTGGGAGCCCAGCTTCCTGTTTCCTTGAGTGTCTTGCAGATGCTGCCAATGGTTCGACCTGACGGACACCGTCGATCTGGATAGCCTTCAGCATTCTGTGTCACAGCTGTGGTTGCATATCTGTGACATTGTCCACAAATTAAAATAATATCCAGTTTATCTTCATTGCTGAAGGCTGGCATATCGACTATATGACAGTAAATGTCAAGCCACAAGAAAACGGTTTTAATGTGGCCACGTATGTGAATTACGTTACAGTATGAGAGCAGTTCAGCAGACCAGATTAGGAGACCCTTGTACTCTGAAGGTAGAGCGTGTCGTGGTGATATCGGTATGTTTACGGCAGGATACAGGAGCCAGTGCAGGCAACCCCTGTTCCTAGCACAGTACTACATGCGATGCATTACGTCAGAAACCGCGACGCCGATGTTATCCTTTACAAGCCACATATTACAGAAATTAAGAGGTTTAGAAACGTGAAACCAAGTGTGTTACCACTAATTGTACCTCTAGGTGTCATTTCCCAACAATAAACATTATGCTCAGGACATCCATCATTCTGATACCGCATTATTTGGCACATTACGAGAGGCGGACGGGTTCAAGTAACGTACAGCTCAAGAAAGGGCTAAACTATCCCCCTTTAGGAGTGCCATCTATGAAACATGGGACAATGATGTGTTGTCATACAATACCACACCATACATTAACACTCCACTGACGTAGTACGTTAATCACATTAGGATTAACGGCAGCGTGAGGTAAACGCTTGAGTCTCAGAACGTGCGCTAGCAGTGCGCTTCATTTATTTCAAGCGTCAACTTCGCTTCGCAATTTGTCGGGATGTAATTGACATATTGCGATGATATCAATGCCATTATTTTTCTGATTTTTCATGCTATTGATTGCATACAAATAATAGGAAGTGTCAATTTAAAAATACACAAGTTTGTGTTGAAAATAGTATTTGTTTATATTTTAAAATTTCGCATAGTAGGATGACACGGCGGTCGTTCGACCATCACGTGGTGTTCAGGGCCAAATCGAAGAGTTTTTTTCCTGCTCATGTGCCGGGTGGATATAATTAAAGTCCCAGAACTCCAGTGTCGGCTGTATTATCATATGGCAGCAAAACATGATAGATATTCTAGTACGTTAATATGGAACTGACTTACGCCGGAAAAAATAGTTCCAGTTTTGGTCACTAGTTGAAAATCTGGAGCTGTGAATGCAAGAAAGACGTATAAAATTTTTTCGTATGTAATGAATTATGAATGGGACGTGGGCATAAACGGTCAAACAAGTGAGGTGTAACGTTTATTATGAACCGCAACTTACCCAGTTTGTTCAATATCAGCACGGGAGACGTTGACGAGATCTGTACAGCGCCATATTTGCACCCGGCGGCCGAAACTGGAACTAATTTTCTTTTTCAGCGTAAATCGATTCTGCATTAACTCACTATAATGTCTACCAGGTTTCGCTGCCATACGATAATTACTGCCCACAATGGACCACCGTGGCTAGCTGCACTGCGTTCAACCTTGTGGTACGCACTTGTCGAAATACCTTGCCTCATCTGTGTATATTGACGCAGGTAGTTTGTCATATGATGACGTGGTAGTCGACGGGGTGATACACCTCAGACATCAGAGGGCAGATACAATGTACGTTCCGTAGGCTCAGTGCTAACAGATTGTCTAAAAAAACTGGAACCTGTTACAAAATCGAATACACTTATTCACAATATTACTGATATGCTAATGTTCTTTTCTCAATTTCTAAGTAAAATGGTCGACAAGTATGTGAAAACTAATACATATCTATATTTATACATTAATTAAAAAGCTTGTAACGTATCAGTGTGTGTATATTGAAGTGCAAAGGTATTTGCATGCCTTTTGTAGCCACGCCTCATCACAGTTAAGGAATGACATGCATGCTTATTCACACACAATTGCTGTAATTCCGAACGCAACCATTACAAATGAGACAGATCTGTCAAATCCACCTCTTATGCATTGCAGTTACAGCACGACTGTCATGTTTTGCATTACCGATCACTGTTTGTGAAGGTGGCACGCCTCAAGGAACGGACTCACTCGCTTTCTGCCTTTGCTGTTCAGAACTTCTACCTTTCTTAACACATTCAGGCATGTGAATTCCATTCTCCGTCTAGTATAGTGTTACTCTGTCATAGTTATTCCATCTTCTCTTCACGGCTACTCCTCACTTGGCACTACCCTTCCCGGAAATCGGAGAGGGACACTAACTCGGTATTTTTTTCCAATGGAGAGATAATGATGACACTTTTTCACTTACAGCCCATATTCCCTGCGGATACACATCATATGTCACTGATGCTGTTGTTTTCATTGCCTTTTGCATCCCCATACTGCAGATCATTGCTGATTCCTCCACGTTTTAGGGTAAATTTCGCGCCCGAAGGCCAAGAGATTCTTCCGAACTTCTGTTCGCTCCTCCACCCTAGCTGTCAAGGTCTTCGCAGAACAAAGGTGATTCCTTATACCGCAAGTCTTTGACCGCCATTTCTGATGACTCTTACAAAAAGTTGTGATCAAACGCAGGACCACGTATGTTTTATGTTGCTACCTAAAAGCGCTATCTCTAGACCACGACGATCTTTAAGGAATGTACCATACATTATCTTACCTTCCTGTTTTAATCTTGGACGTAGTGTGATAATAGTTCACTCGCACCTGAGTTAGATTAGTAAATTCATATTCGTGATCTTCATATGAGAGCGACGTTGAAGATTAAGGATGATTCTTAGATCATACTTTGAAAATCATTTCATAAGCTTATTAGACCACACAATAACATTTAAATATGCAGCGACCCACTATTTAAAATTTGTAGAAAAGTCTAAAAGGCTGTGGTAACGCCGTTTTTGCTGTGTTTTATGGTCAGGTTCTGTCGGTGAGAGCACCATCAGATGTGCCTGCCCTCCTAAAGCGGTGATCTAAGCATCTGATGCGTCTACTTTTCTAAGCTAATAAACCAAAGTGCTTACTTTTTTATGTTTTATTTACTAAATTAGGAAAAAGAACGTATCTGATGTTTTGTTAATATAGAAACCGTCTTTGACATTAAAAATCTGTTTTGCATTCCTTTATTTTTTCCAAATAGATTTTCATATTACTTTTAGTATGTGGCGGTTACGAGATTTTTTCAGCATTTTCCATTCTCGCGCCACTCAAACAAGACTTCGTGAGAGATCAAATGCGGGTCATCCCCAGGGGACTACAGTCGGAATCTTTACCTTATGTCTGTGACTTTTCACGCTGCACACCTGTATAAACTATCGATAACATTTGTTTAAGCCTATCCTCCAATGGTTCTAGATAAGCGAAAGCCTGACACTGACGTTACCCGCAATTCAGGCTATGACATCGAAGCAGCTGATACCCGCAAATAATGTTACTACGCAGAAAAAACTTATTCCGTCGTTTCCAATTTTACTGTCATTTGTTCTGCGTAATCAAACTGTTTGTAATCAGATCACGAATCAGCGGACACCTCGCGAGGCACGACTCGCGTGCTGCTACATTTCACCTTCAGGGGCGTCAGCAGAAGATTCATGCGCGGCTAACGAGACGTTCGTGTTTCACGTTTCCTGTCTGCAAGCACCACGAGTGTACGCGAGGGACAGCGCCGGCTGGATGCAAATGACTTTGAAGTGTCCAGAGAGCACTTGCTGCGTGTTAACCGGCACCTCTCGGCGCTGACGCGGCGCGTTGAGTGGCTCACAGCGGCGTGGCGTCCTGGTTGAGCCCGCCTCATCACACGCGGCCGGTAAGCCCACCGGACAACACGCTAGTCACTCCCTTAAAAGAGCACACTGTACTTCGCTTTGCTGTGGAGAGTGTAGCATTGCTACCAGATGGTCACGTCGAAAGATACTTGTATTATGAGAAGTGTAGTTAGTATGGAATGCCTCTCAAAGAAATCAGGTGTTGACAGATGTGCAAGTTACCGAACTGTCAGTTTAATAAGTCACGGCTGCAAAATACTAATACGAATTCTTTACAGACGAATGGAAAAACTGGTAGAAGCCAACCTCGGGGAAGATCAGTTTGGAGTCCGTCGAAGTGTTGGAACACGTTATTCAATACTGACCCTACGAATTATCTTAGAAGCTAGATTAAGGAAAGGCAAACCTTCGTTTCTAGCATTTGTAGACTTAGAGAAAGCTTTTGACAATATTGACTGGAATACTCTCTTTAAAATTCTGAAGGTGGCAGGGGTAAGATACAGGGAACGAAAGGCTATTTACAATTTGTACAGAAACCAGATGGCAGTTATATGATATGAGTCGAGGGGCATGAAAGGGAAGCAGTGGTTGGGAAGGTAGTCAGACAGGGCTGTAGCCTCTCCCCGATGTTATCCAATCTGTATATTGAGCAAGCAGTTCGGAGTAGGTATTAAAATCCAAGGAGAAGAAATAAAAACTTTGAGGTTCGCCGATGACATTGTAATTCTCTCAGAGGCAGCCAAGGACTTGCAAGAACAGTTGAACGGATTGGACAGTGTCTTGAAAGTAGGATATAAGATGAACATCAACAAAAGCAAAACGAGGATAATGGAATGTAGTCGAATTAAGTCGGGTGATGCTGAGGGAATTAGATTAGGAAATGAGACACTTAAAGTAGTAAAGGAGTTTTGCTATTTGGGGAGCAAAATAACTGACGGTGGTCGAAGTAGAGAGGATATAAAATGTAGACAGGCAATGGCAATGAAAGAGTTTCTAAAGAAGAGAAATTTGTTAACATCGAGTATAGATTTGTCAAGAAGTCGTTTCTGAAAGTATTCGTATGGAGTGTAGCCGTGTATGGAAGTGAAACATGGTCGATGAATAGTTTGGATAAGAAGAGAACAGAAGCTCTCGAAATGCTGTGCTACAGAAGAATGCTGAAGATTAGATGGGTAGATCATATAACTAATGAGGAGGTATTGAATGGGATTGGGGAGAAGAGAAGTTTGTGGCACAACTTGATTGCAAGAAGGGATCGGTTGGTAGGACATGTTCTGAGGCATCAAGGGATCGCCAATTTAGTATTGGAGGGCAGTTTGGAGGGTAAAAATCGTAGAGGGAGACCAAGAGATGAATACACTAAACAGATAC
The DNA here is from genome assembly GCF_021461385.2 of Schistocerca piceifrons. Taxonomy (NCBI): domain Eukaryota; kingdom Metazoa; phylum Arthropoda; class Insecta; order Orthoptera; family Acrididae; genus Schistocerca; species Schistocerca piceifrons. The sequence goes on from NC_060145.1 coordinate 400,622,053, forward strand.
AAAAGGATGTAGGTTTCCAGTATGTACTGGGAGATGAAGCAGCTTGCACATGATAGAGTAGCATAGAGAGCTGCATCAAACCAGTCTCAGGACTGAACACCACAACAGAAACAATGGAATGCCTGCTTTTACGAGCCTCTTTCGATGACTGAGTACATGAAAGATAGGTACCGTTTGGCTACCAGATATTATATGCTACGGAGAAAAAAATCCCAACACAAAAAAGGAGTTGTGCGACACAAACGAAAGTGTGTGTGTGTATTTCCACCTCTGAAAGATGATGTCCATTCAAGTTTCGCACCAGTCGCATGTGAGTGGAGCCAGTACCGTCAGTATGAGGATGAAAACCAACTGCCGGCCGTAGTGGCCGAGCGGTTCTAGGCGCTACAGTTTGGAATTGCACGACCGCTACGGTCGCAGGTTCGAATCCTGCCTCGGGCATGGATGTGTGTGATGTCCTTAGCTTAGTTAGGTTTAAGTACTTCTGTTCTAGGGGCTGATGACCTCAGCAGTTAAGTCCCATAGTGCTCAGAGCCATTTGAACCATTTGTTTTCTTAAATCAACTTTTCTTTAAACTTTTGCTGTAACAGCCGTGAGCGTTAGTTATCCTTGTAAAATGACGAAGACGCCATTACGAGCAGCTGACTGACTTTGAACGAGGGCCCCTAACAGGGTTACGGGAAACTCGATGTTCCTTCTGTGATGCTGCAGAAAGGTTTGGCGTGAATGTGGCCACTGTACAGACTGCTGGCAGCGGTGGACAAGGGGAGGCACGGACGCAAGGAGATCGGGCTTCCGACGGCCAACTGACGCTACCGAGAGGCGTATGGCTGTGGCGCATAGTGCTGCGTCTGCAACAGCAGTCTGAGCAGCATTTGGCATCACAGTGACACGACGAAATGTTAGGAATCGGTTACTTGAAGGTCAGGTCCGAGCCAGAAACCATGTAGCGCGTATTCCACTGGCTCTAAATCACCGCCGCTTGCGGATTCAGCTATGTCAAGCGAGAGCCTATTAGACGAAGGAGGTATGTCGTGCTTTCTGATGAAATTTAGTTCAACCTCGATGCCAATGATGGTCGCGTGTTGTTTAAGAGGAGACCAGGAGAGTGGCCTGACTATGTGGACGAGCGGTTCTAGGCGCTTCAGTCTGGAACCGCGCTACAGCTACGGTCGCAGGTTCGAATCCTGCCTCGGGTATGGATGTGTGTGATGTCCTTAGGTTACTTAGGTTTAAATAGTTCTAAGTTCAGGGGGACTGATGACCTCAGAAGTTAAGTCCCATAGAGCTCAGAGTCATTTGAAACAGGAGAGCGCCTGCAACCAAGCTATCTATCTGCGGCCTAGACATACTGGATCCATATCTGGAGTTATCATCTCAGATGAGATTTCGTATGGCAGCAGAAGCACCCTCGTGGCTTTCTCACCCACCCAGACTGCAAATTTCTACGTCAATCTGGTTATTCGGCGTGCTGTGCTGCCATTCAAGAACAGCATTCCAGGGGGTGTTTTCCAACAGGATAATTCCCTCCCACATACCGCTGTTGTAACCCAACGTGCTCGGTAACCAGATCTGTCTCTAATCGAGTACATTTGGGACTTCATCGGACTCCAATGTTATCCCAAAACAGGACATTGCTCTTTTCTGTATTGACTGCCCGAGCGCAACATGGGTGGAACCGTATCCCACAAACTGACCTCCGGTACCTATAAAACACAATGTACGGACGTTTGCGTGCTTGCTTTCAACATTCTGACGGTTACACCAGTTATGTATCAGCACTTCACATTTGCAATGGCTTAGCTCGCGCTTACAGTAACCTGTGATCTTGCAATGTCAATCATTTGAATATGTTACCTAGTCAAATGAATTCCCTAAATTTCATTAGTAAACATGAATTATTTTCTGGCGTTACGATTTTTTCCGTCAGTGTATATTACGACATCAAGGAGTAACCTTCATGATACCAGATCGTATTGTAGGGGGAATAAACTGTGGAAAAACAGAGATTCGATTACATCCAACAAATAATTGAAGACTTGGGTGTAAGTGCCAAGCTGGGTTTAGGATTTTCGCACGAGACAGGAATTCATAGCGAATCACATAAAACTGACAAAAAGATCGAGAAGAGCCGCTGCTCACAGCAGCACATAAAACTGAACGTAAAGTTCTACAGCAGCCAAAAAACACACAGACTGCAGTAGCTGGCTGGATACTTTTAGAGGGTGGGCCAGAAACTACGATCAGAAATTGTATTGAAACAAGAGGCAATATCAAAGGAAAAGATCATGAAACGACTCCCTTGTTCTAGCAGAGATTGTATTTAACAAGAAACGACACTTACAACACTGAAGTAACTTAAAGCGGATGTTCTTACACACTTTGTGTATATTTCAAACTGTATGTGCATGCTGAGCGTGATTCTAGTTGCCGAGTTGGGTTTGGTGACATGCTTGTCCGACGCAGCAATTCGGGAGTGATCATTTTCAGTGTACGAGTAATCTCTTTTTTCACCTCTTCAGCGGAACTAATGAGAGGTGCGAAAACCTTTTCCTTTAAGAAGGATCACAGCTAATTATCGCACCTCGTTCGGATTCCTGGGCAAACGTGTATGCGACCCTTCACGTCCAATCCATAACGGAAACTGGTTGATGAACCAGTCTCGAGCAGACATTCAGTAGCGTCGAGAGACACCATCAATCAGCAGGCCAACTTTGTAGAGTTACATAACCGTTGGTACAAATCATGTCACGTATTTCTGTAATTATCACTTAATCCATTGATGCTGCCAGGTCGAAAATGAACAGTAACCTTCTTTCTTCATCCAGCGAGGTATGGAGGCTCACGAAACGAACATCGCCGACGGCTTCTTTGTCGATTTTGCTGGAGAACGAAGCAATGATGCATTTAAGCATTCAGTGATTACATTATCATTTTCATAGTTCCTTGGTCTTCCACTTCGTAGTACGTCTGTCACAGACTCAATTCTCAAAAGCCTTTTTTTCCAGTTTGTGGTCTCCATTGGGGTTCCTTTCTTGAAGCGATTAAAAAGTTTTTCCCTAATTTCGTCACATGTTTCACCCATTCGCTCCCTTTCATACACCCATACGGTAAGAAAAAGACGTTCTTCAACTGTGAGACGACTTGTACCTGGTATGAGAGGTCGTGGTCTATGTATAAAACTGCTTCCTGCCCTTTCGTCTCCAACTACGGGAGGTAATACTGCATCTGCCGCTAAGCCCTGAGGGGCTCGAATTAATAGAGCGCGTGGAGGGCACCACCATACGTCACGTGATGTCGACTGTGTGACTATGTCGTGATGGCGTTCATTATTCTGTATTCAAAATAATCGACTGTCATTTTGTTGGCCGGCCGGAGTGGCCGAGCGGTTCTAGGCGCTTCAGTCTGGAACCGCACGACCGCTACGGTTGCAGGTTCCCATCCTGCCTCGGGCATGGATGTGTGTGACGTCCTTAGGTTAGTTCGGTTTAAGTAGTTCTAAGTTCTAGGGAACTGATGACCTCAGATGTTAAGTTCCATTCTGTTGGCTCAAAGTCGATATTCATATATTATATAACTTCAAACCTTCTTTTTTTATTAAAATTGTTATATTTATTAATCTCCGGTGTGCATGGTAATGCAATGTCCTTGCTAAAGTGCTCATCTCATTAAATGTTTTTCATGTTTCCCATCTCGAAAAATATGTTACACTAAGCCGATTTTTCGATATATTCCAGATGACAGTTTATTTTGTGTTGGGGCTGTGGCTTTGTTGACATATTGGTCGTTCCAATGACAATCGATTATTTTTATTCGAGAATGATGACGCCATCTGGAGTAGTCAAATGGCATCACGTGACGTATTGTGATGACCTCTATTTTCGCTTTCTTTCTTTTGTTGCACCAGTCATATGACTTGTTTCATGCGGCCCGCTACAAATCCTTCTACTGTGCAACCTCTTCGTCTCAGAATAGCACTTGCTGCACCCTGTCCTCAATTATTTGCTGGATGTTTTACAATCTCTGTCTTCTTCTACGATTTTTGCCCTCTATGGCTCCTTCTAGTACCATGGAAGTCGTTCCCTGATGCCTTAACAGATGTCCTATCATCCTGCCCCTTCTTCCACATATTCCTTCCCTCCGGTGATTCCGAGCAGGATCTCCTCATGCCTATAGCATCACATCTCAAATGCTTCGAATCTCTTCTGTTCCGGTTTTCACACATTCCATGTTTCACCATACAATGCTGTGCTCCAGATGTACATTCTAAGAAATTTCTTTCTCAAATTGAGGCCTATGTTTGATATTAGTAGACTTTGGCTGGCCGCTAGTCTGCTTCTGATGTCCTCCTTCCTCAGACCGTCATTGGTTCCTTTGATGCCTAGATGACACAATTCCTCAACCATCTACTTGGTGACCATTAATCCTTATGTTAAGTATTCCGCTATTGTCATTTCTTTACTTCTCATTACTTTCGTCTTTCTTCGATTTACTCTCAATCCACATTCTGTACTCATTAGTCTGTTCATTCCATTCAGCAGATCTTGTAATTCTTCTCCAGCTTCACCCAGGATAGCAATGTCATCAGCAAGTCGTATCGATGATACGCTCTGCAAATGCGAGAGTCCGTCAAGCCTTAGTGACAGTAACCGGAAGATGTCTCCCGCGATTGGAGACGAAACGTCGGAAAGTAGTTTTATATACTGACCACGGTGTCTCAGCCCGGAACTTTAACTGAAAGAGACTCCGGCCGTGAGAGCCTACATTGAAAGATCTATGATATTAATAATGTTAGTTTTATTTAAAATTGCATAAAAGTTTTCAGGTAAAAAAAATCAAGAGACATTACTTTCCAGCATGCCGTCGTAGTAAATGTGCATACGTGTATAATACAAGAATTATCCGTATTACATTTATTTTATTGTATTCTCATTAGAGAAAGAAGCTGCATAAAGGAAACAAAATCTGTGGTACTTACTGTCGAACACATATTTTGTTCTTTCCAGTGTAAATATTATTGTAATAGTATTGAGGAAAGACATTAAGAGATGTGTGAACTATAACGAAATTAATACAATATTTGATTTTTCCGTTCTCACAGCAGACACAATCCACCGCTTTTCGGACAAATACTTCTCAATGTCAGGTGGATAAGAAATACTTGATAAGGCGTGCCTCGCAGTTCGAAGAGTATGACTGAATAAAAGAAGATTCTGCGTCAACGTAGATAAAATAATCTGGGATCAATGCCGAGGTTCACTAACAGTAGGTTGTTAACATATTTGCATTATTGAATAGTCATTAGCTGATATATCTTTTCAGATACAAAATTAGGTTTACTACAGATGGCATCGTGGTTAATGATGGAAACGCAGCAGTATATGATTAAAACCTATACAAATATAAAAATGGATTTTGGTATATCTGTTTGGGATTAATACCCTTCGATATCTTTTGACCGATTTCCATGAAAGTTGTCACATATACCTTTTCTTCTATGGAGAAGGTTGCTTTGCAGTCCAGTTTTCTGCAACTCGTCACTAGATGGCTGCTACACATACCGTTCAGTCGATCGCCATAAAAATTAGTATACATGGGTATGTGAGCACAGAGAAATTTTTCGCGTTATCCACTTTACTGTAACTCGCCAGTAGATGGGGCTGCAGCGTGTCGACTTCCGTGCCGTTCAGTCGAAACCAAAAATCATACCGACGTCCCAATCCTCAGTAATAACGAATAGTGATTATGAATCATTGGTAACTGAGGACTGACATGGGAAAGGTGTAACTGCAAAAAATTCCAATTTTGAGGTTTTATATTGAAAGTGGAGTATGTGGCCGTGCCACCGGCACAGAGAAGGTAGTATGTTTAGATATAATCAAACGTAGCTGGAAATGTAGCGCTAAGTAGCGTAAGTTGTATGTGCAGAGCTGCTGGCACGGAAAAGGTAGTATCTCCGTTTACAGACATCATCTGACTGGGAAGAAATTACATGTGGTTTTCCCCAAGGTTCGATACTAGATACACTACTTTTTCTTGTTTATATTAATGACCTGTCATCTGTTACATTACCAGATGCCAAGTTTGTCTTATTTGCAGATGGTACAAACATTGCAATAATTAGTAAATCAAATATAAATTTAGCAAGGGCAGCTAATCAAATTTTTACTGACATTAATAAATAGACAATTCACTGTCATTAAACTTTGAAAAGCCCCTCTATGTGAAGTTCAGAACTTTCAAGGGATTTCCTTCTAGTGTGCGTATAAAATATGATGACATGGAAATAGGAGAAGTTGAGAGTGTAAATTTCTTGGGATTACAACTTGACAATAAATTCAGTTGGGAACGACATGCTAACGAACTGCTAAAGCGCCTAAACGAGTCTGTGTTTGCAATGCGAATGATGCCAGACATAGGAGGTATAAATATTAAAAAACTGGCGTATTTTGCTTATTTTCACTCCATTATGTCATATAGTATCTTAGTTTGGGGTAACTCCACAAACCGAAAAAAAAAATGTTTAGAATACAGAAGCATATAATACGGGTAATGTGTAGTGTAAATCCAAGAACATCATGTCGAAACCTATTCAAATAATTGGGCATACTAACCACAGCTTCTCAGTATATTTATTCCTTAATGAAGTTTGTTGTAAATAATCCATCTCATTTCCAACTAACTGATTAGTACACAGTATCAATACTAGGAGTAATAACAATATACATAAAGATTTAAAATCACTTACTCTTGCCGAGAAAGGATTCCAGTATTCAGCAACTCATATTTTCAGTAAGTTACCAACAACCATTAAGAGTTTAGTTTCAGACAAGGCACAATTTAAACATAATTTAAAAGAATTTTTGGTGGCCAACTCCTATTCCATCCATGAATTTCTCAACAAGTGCAGTAGACCATATTAATGAAAATTTATTGTACTTTAATTTTTGACAATATTTGTTTGTAACAGCCAAGTAACTACCTACTGTGTGAAAGATGGATGTATGGAAAGCAGATTTAAGTCTTAAGTCTGTAAATGGTGGAATTTTAATTTTCAGTCTTGTGTATAATTTGACTGTTCTTAACTGAGGATCATTGAAATGAATAATTTACTATAATTTTTGACAATACTTGGTTGTAATAGCCAAGTAACTAGCTACTGTGTGAATGATGGATCTAATGAAAGCAGATGTAAGCAATAAATCTGTAAATATTAGAAGTTTGATTTTAATTCATATACATAATTTTACTGTTTATTGACCGAGGATTATTAAAATTAATGAAACTCAAGTTTTTCTACTTACATTTTTGTAATGTGTTTATCTGACATGTTCCACACCCAGGAGGATCCCCTGTTTTGTGGGTCTATGGAATGAATGAATAATTAATCTAATCTAATCTAAAACAGTGTCTCGCCACTGTCGTGTTGGTAACACGTGGTAGTGTTAGTTGTGATACAGAGAAAACTGAAGTCATGAAGGTATTTTATATAGTCCGCAGTACACACAACAGAAATAAATGACACACACAGATACGTAGCAGAAATAACACACATATGATTAATAGAAACAACACACACATACATAACAGAGGCAACACACACATACATAACGGAGACAACACACACATATATAACAGAAACAGCACACAACCCCCCCCCCCTCCCACACACACACACACACACACACACACACACACACACACACACACACACACACACACACACACACACACACACACATTATCTTATCTTCAGTATTAGAGTCTACAATTTGACCATGGCCTTAGCATTTTTCTATACAACGGGTAAGATTTTGTTGTTCTCATAAACATAAACATAAAAAATGGATACACAGATTAAAGGTATTGCCTTAGGAGTCAACACGGCGACAGTCTAATAAAGAACTTTTCGTAGTTTCCAACGCCTTCTGGACAAAAACAGAGTTTTTATCTGCGTACTCACGTAATTACCTATAGCAGGCACGGCTCCTGGCGACGCGGCAACTTCTCTTCATTAATGAGTGGTGAACTACATGGCCGTGTGGGGACGTAACTTTACTGATTCTGGAACGCATCAGGGCCGTAATATACTACAGTTAGTGTACAGGCTGCTACGTGCGGACTAGTACGTAAATTTTCGGAACTACGTGTAGAAGCCCGTACATCAGTCCGTTTCGTAGACATCTAGGACTGTTTAGTTTCTCTGAACTAGTGGCTTCGAGACAGATCGCATTAGTTCAGAATACACGTTCTACAGGAGTAAATAATTCACGCGACAAATGTGCCGCTGTCGTTTAACAAAATTCTGAAGGAGAGCTGTTCTAATAAAAATAGTAGTTTATCATTCATCCATTGCATTTGAGACCGATCATTTCATTTCATTACTCACAAGGCACGAAATCTGAAGCGTGGGAGGAGGTGGTGGAAATTACTAATATCCTGTATCTATGGGGGTTGCGCAAAAATGTGGAAACACCGGAATACATTCATGCTCGAAAATAAACCGAGAGGCTACCGAAGCCTGTGTAGTTGAGTTGTGAATGCATTATGTCGGAGCTAAGTGAATTATCGGTGCTCGCGGCGTGCGTGCTTCCGCAACTAATGTAATCGAAGTGTTTGACAAAAATCAATGACAACAGTCTCGGTCGCGTTTTCAGATTTTATATTTTTTGGAAATCGGTTTCGGCCCTTTCCCCGGTCCATCTTCAGGCTTACACCGCCATTATGGTTGCTGGCGGCGGTGGACGGAGCGAGATCCGTAGAAGTATGGTAGTCAGCCGAGGAAGGGACCAAAACCAGTCCCAAACAAATATAAAATCTTAAAACGCGATCGAGGCTCTTTTGATTGATTTTTAACATTTTTTATCAATCGCTATGCTATAGTCATGAATGCTTTCTAAAATTTGAAGTGTTTGGTGTTTCAAGAGGCACCGTATGGAAAATATGTACTGGGTACTGGGAAAGCGGAAAACCACTACCGTCCCTAAGTCACAACGCGCACGAAAGTCTGTGTTGAGTGATGGTGACACACGATCATCGAGAAGGACTGTAATGAAAAATGAGAGGACGAAAACTGCACAATTCACTGCAGAACTGAATGTCCCACTCGCGAACTCTGTAATTACCACAAAAATACGAATGAAGCTTTTCTTTTTTTTTAAAAAAAAAGCGGACTGCAGGGCAATTTGTAATTCCAAAACCACTCAGCAGTGATGTATGCCTGTAAGAGGACAACTTGGTGTCGAAGGCATAAAACCCGCTCTGTGTAGGAATGGAAGGAAGTCAGTTGGGCGAATAAATCCTGTATCACTCCGTAACTTCGGCGTGTTTCATGTGGTCCCTTGGTTACCCTGAAAGGTCGCACTACTGCCAAATATTATGTGACTGCTTTGAATGATCAGATCCGTGCCAGGGTGGAATGTCTGTATCCCGGTGGAGATTGTGCTTCCAAGACGACAGGACTCTTGTTCCATAGATCACATCGTCCAGGACTGGTTTTGCGAGCACGAGAATGAATTGTAGCAGCCAGATAAGCTAGCCTCCAAAGTCAACACATCACAATATTTTTGAACCTTTGTGGTCTACTTTGAAGAGAAGGGTGCTTGATCCACTTCCATCGTCGTTACCTGCACATGTCACTATTTTGCGGGAAGTATGGTGTAAGATTCGCTAGAAAAACATACAAGGCCTGTATTTATTCATTCCGAGACGATTAGAAACTGTTTTGAATGCTAATGGCTTTCCTACACCGTATTAGGCATAGTAATGTGTTTTGGGTGTTTCCATATTTTTGTACGCTCCCTGTAGTTAATTCCCTGCATTCCAACATTTTGGACTTCATTCAATACACATCATTCATTTGTTTCGGGAAGCATGATGATACATCTCTTACACCATATGCCGTGGTATCGGCACGTGTCCAGAAAAGGGGCCCCAGGCTTGATACTGGCTTTCCCGGCGTATTTGCTACTTAATTCCTATCCCTGATCAATTTATTCGTGCAGAATGTGTATCAAAAAGATAAGCGAATAAAAATGCAACAAAGTTGACAATCTGTTGTGGCTAGGGCTGTCTGATGGTCTTTCAGAAAAGCCTTGTAAGTTTCATGTGAATAAAATGCTGCAGTAGGTACTATACGAATCTGAATTTGCGTTGGCTTGTTGAAAATCTTCCTAGCAGCAGAGTAGTTCTGCGTCGTGGAAAATGCTTTGCATGTGAAGTAAATAGCTCTGGTAATACCACTTGCTACTGCTCTCTTTTAATGGCACATGATGCGCTTTCCTTGCTCATGAACGTGTTGCAAGTCTCCGCGTAATCTGAGCTTTATTTCTGCACAGTACTATTGTACGGATCAGACTGAATCGTCGTAAATACGGAATAATTCCAGCATGCAGTCGAGAGCGTCACGAATTGCACCCCGATTTGTGGAATTGCTACATATGTAATGGGCACTGTGCCAGAAATGCAGGGCACTGCATTTCTTTTGAGAGACCGTTAGCGCCCCACGCAGCGGGCCACACCCCAGACCTGCGGCTGTAAGCCTCAGGAATTATCTAGACTGAATAACTGCATCTAATGGATTCCGCTCTCGGCACTGAGGTACTATAAATCAGCGTGAGAAAAGAAAAGGGTGAACTTGTTTCAGTAATGAAATGGTATCTCGGGGTCGCATTTTGAACTAAGAGACTGTGAGCGATCTGAGAGTAGCAGAAAAGGCAAAACAGATGTGAACTAGCGCGAATCTGATCCACACAAAAGCTTGGAAAGAGTTAACAATGTAAAATTGTACAATCCTAGTAACAATATTTTCACCGACATATAGAGCTGAATTAGTAGTTCACTTAGTGTTGAATTACAGTTCACAGCTCACTTAGAATAACAAGTGTTCAACGGATTGGCCATAGGTCACGAGAACAGTCGTCTCAAGAACGTAAGGCATTATTCAGAGCATTGAGAATAACTGCACTGTATAGTCTTCAAGAGGATTAACTTGAACGTCAGGTCACATTGTGTCTTGGAACTATACGTCAGGCAGTTTACCTACTAAATTTGACTCCTAAGCCAATTTTTTATTTATGTAACCAATCATTAGCTATTTATGTACGGTAAATATGATTTGTTTGAAACAGTCCAACGGAAACTCGGAAATATTTCAGACTGATCCTTTAGTGAGAACTATAATCTACATGTTTAATGAGGATTTCAGAGTAAAAATAGGCGTGGTTGCAAAGTTATTTAATATCAATAACGGCTTCCACCATTTTGGAGCATCATTAAATGGTGTAAAAGTAGCCGCATAAGTAATCCATTCGTCATCAAGCCATATAAAATGAAAAATGGATGTGGAACCCATCCTTTATAAGAACTATCCATATCCAGTTACTTTTGTATCCATTTTCCATTTTATATGGCTTGATGACGCATGAGTTATATACCTAGTTACTTTTACGCAATTTGATGATGCCCCAAAAGCGTGAAACGCGTTATTAATATTAAATAGTTCTGCAACCAAGACTGCTTTTATTCTGAAAAAGTTCAAAATCGGTAGTTGTACAATCTTCTCATAGTGGAAAGGAAAAAATTCTTTAATGTGGACAACAATCCCTGCCAAATGCCATGGAAAACAGACATGATGACAAGTGAAGTATAAGACTAAACAGTTCGATAGCGAAATTTTACGAAGTGAACGAACACACTGTGAAGGCCGATGTGTTAAGATTTTGGAGAATGTAGAAGATTTTGTTTCCTTAAGTAGATTAATAAAGCAGATACTTGTAGTAGAAAAGAGATAATAACCAGAATGACTCACGTTTAAGTAGCATACTGTAAGATGACATTCCACATCGAAAAAAATATTTTTCTTTACTAAAAGTAGCTACCACGTGCGCTTCTTTAGTCGAAGGAGACCTGGCCACTGGAGTAGGCGAAATCAGATGGATGGAATATTTTGAAGGCTACGAAAATTCCCATGAACAACTACGACGTCACCCAGAAAACAGAAGCAATGCTCGGAATAGAATGTGTGAGGTAGTTACGAAGAGGATATCTAAATCATATAAATAGGATACATTCCAACACAAAACGTTGGGACGTTGGTTGTTGTGTTGTTGTTGTTGTTGTTGTCTTCAGTCCTGAGACTGGTTTGATGCAGCTCTCCATGCTACTCTATCCTGTACAAGCTTCTTCATCTCCCAGTACCTACTGCAACTACATCCTTCTGAATCTGCTTGGTGTATTCATCTCTTGGTCTCCCTCTACGATTTTTACCCTCTACGCTGCCCTCCAATACTAAATTGGTGATCCCTTGATGCCTCAGAACACGTTCTAACAACCGATCCCTTCTTCTAGTCAAGTTGTGCCACATACTTCTCCCCAATCCTATTCAACACCTCCTCATTACTTATTTGATCTACCCATCTAATCTTCAGCATTCTTCTGCAGCACCACATTTCGAAAGCTTCTATTCTTGTCCAAACTATTTATCGTCCATGTTTCACTTCCATACATGGCTACACTCCATACAAATACTTTCAGAAACGACTTCCTGACAAATCTATACTCGATGTTAACAAATTTTTCTTCTTCAGAAACGCTTTCCTTGCCATTGCCAGTCTACATTTTATATCCTCTCTACTTCGACCATCATCAGTTATTCTGCTCCACAAATAGCAAAACTCATTTACTACTTTAAGTGTCTCATTTCCTAATCTAACACTCTCAGCATCACCCGACTTAATTCGACTACATTCCATTATCCTCGTTTTGCTTTTGTTGATGTTCATCTTATATCCTCCTTTCAAGACACTATCCATTCCGTTCAACTGCTCTTTCAAGTCCTTAGCAGTCTCTGACAGAATTACAATGTCATCGGCGAACCTCAAAGTTTTTATTTCTTCTCCATGGATTTTAATACTTACTCCGAACTTTTCTTTTGTTTCCTTTACTGCTTGCTCAATAGGTTTGTCTTTCCTTAATCTAGCTTCTAAGATAAGTTGTAGGGTCAGTATTGCCTCACGTGTTCCAATATTTCTACAGAATCCAAAGTGATATTCCCCGGGGTCGGCTTCTACCAGTGTTTCCATTCGTCCCAAAAGAATTCGCGTTAGTATTTTGCGGCTGTGACTTATTCAACTGATTGTTCGGTAATTGTCACATCTGTCGGCACCTACTTTCTTTAGAACTGGAATTATTATATTCTGTCTCATACATCTTGCTCACCAGATGGTAGAGTTTTGTCAGGACTGGCTCTCCCAAGGCTGTCAGTAGTTCTAATGGAATGTTGTCTACTCCCAGGGCCTTGTTTCGACTTAGGTCTTTCAGTGCTCTGTCAAACTCTTCACTCAGTATCATATCTCCCATTTCATCTTCATCTACATCCTCTTCCCTTTCCATAATATTGTCCTTAAGTACATCGCCCTTGTATAGACATTCTATATACTCCTTCCACCTTTCTGTTTTCCCTTCTTTGCTTAGAACTGGGTTTCCATCTGAGCTCTTGATATTCATACAAGTGGTTCTCTTTTCTCCAAAGGTCTCTTTAATTTTCCTGTAGGCAGTATCTATCTTACCCCTAGTGAGATAAGCCTCTACATCCTTACATTTATCTTCCAGCCATCCCTGCTTAGCCATTTTGCACTTCCTGTCGATCTCATTTTTGAGACGTTTGTATTCCTTTTTGCCTACTTCATTTACTGCATTTTTATATTTTCTCCTTTCGTCAATTAAATTCAATATTTCTTCTGTTACTCAAGGGTTTCTACTAGCCCTCGTCTGTTTACCTACTTGACCCTCTGCTACCTTCACTACTTCATGCCTCAAAGCTACCCATTCTTCTTCTACTGTATTTCTTTCCCCCATTCCTGCCATTTGTTCCCTTACGCTCTCCCTGAAACTCTGTACAACCTCTGGTTTAGTCAGTTTATCCAGGTCCCATCTTCTTAAATTCCCATTTTTCTGCAGTTTCTTCAGTTTTAATCTACAGTTCATAACCAATATATTGTGGTTAGAATCCACATCTGCCCCTGGAAATGTCTTACAATTAAAAACCTGGTTCCTAAATCTGTATTACCATTACATAACCTATCTGAAATCCGTCAGTATCTCCAGGCTTCTTCCATGTATACAACCTTCTTTTATCATTCTTGAACCAATTGTTAACTATGATTAAGTTGTGCTCTGTGCAAAATTCTACCAGGCGGCTTCCTCTTTCATTTCTTAGCCCCAATCCATATTCATCTACTACGTTTCCTTCTCTCCATTTTCCTACTACCGAATTCCAGTCACCATGACTATTAAATTTTCGGCTCCCTTCACTATCTGGATAATTTCTTTTATTTCGTCATACATTTCTTCAATTTCTTTTATCTCGTCATACATTTCTTAAATTTCTTCATCTGCAGAGCTAGTTGGCATATAAACCTGTACTACCGCAGTAGGCGTGGGATTCGAGTCCATCTTGGCCACAATAATGCGTTCACTAAGCTGTTTGTAGTAGCTTACCCGCATTCCTATTCTTTTATAAATTATTAAACCTACTCCTGCATTACCCCTATTTGACTTTGTATTTATAATCCTGTATTCGCCTGTCCAAAAGTCTTGTTCCTCCTGACACGGAACTTCACTAATTCCCACTATATCTAACTTAACCTATCCATTTCCCTTTTTAAATTTTCTAACCTACTTGCCCGATTAAGGGATCTGACATTCCACGCTCCGATCCGTAGAACGCCAGTTTTCTTTCTTCTGATAACGACGTCCTCTTCAGTAGTCCCCGCCCGGAGATCCGAATGGGGGACTATTTTACCTCCGGAATATTTACCCAAGAGGACGCCATCATCATTAACCATACAGTAAAGCTGCATGCTTGGTACAGGACGTTGGTACAGGACAGAAATACAACAGAGAGAACCAAAACAACGTATATCAGCCGGTAAATTACGATTTCAGCCGTGGGACGTTGACGGAATTCAAAAGGATAACCAAATGTTGTGTTTCTGGGAGATTTGCTGCACTACATCCTAGGGTTGCGGACGCTAGAACGTAAACTAACTTGGGACAGCTTTCAATCAACAAGAGCACAGAAACAAAATCATCAAAATTAGTATCAGGATTATAAGTTTCTAAACGATTAAAACTGTGAATTAGGCTGGAACTTTGATTTAAACCCACGTTTTTGCGGATAACGCAGTTACTGGCGCAGCTATTGAGGCACGATTCACACAGATTTAATTCTTCAGCGCACTTTGAGCTACTTAGAGGTAGTTTCGTTCTAGAACAAAGGGGTTACTGTTTCCTTCATCTTTCACACCTCAAAGGTTTCATCAGATCTACACTCTTCCCTGCAAGAGTCGCGAGGATTTCCACCTCCTCCGAGTTCTATTAACACCTCTACATCCTTGTATCACTTCGTGTCCTATGGCGTTAACTGATAAAATTCCCCCTCTTAATCACTCCTGTTGAACTCCAAAGTATACCCTACGGATTCCACACCCCGAATCATTTTCATCCTCCTTTTCGGATTTTTGATGGTCTGATTCCAGATAATACTGTGTACTGTGATTTAGGCAAACACTTTCTGCAACTATTTCTTCAATCCCTTTATAACACTAGAACTCAAACTTGAAGAAACCACTCTTCGCCTGAGCTAATATAATTCTGACATCCTCTTTGATTCGGCCATCCTGTGTAATCTTGCTTACTAGATTGAATTTTTTGAAAGACGTCAGGTTCGAGAAACGGTCAGGCACATAATTTTAATCTGTCTATAAATTTTAGTCCTTCTACTCCCTACACTACAGCTTCGTTGATTTTAAGCAAGTCTTGGTTTTCATTTCCATTTACCTCATCGTACTTGTCTTTGCTTCTCTTGAAGTCACGTTTCCAGCTGAGGATGTTATTTACTCCTTTCAACAGTTCTTCTGAACCTTCACTACATTTATATAGGGGAATTAAGACGTCTGTGAAACTTGTCATAGATACCTTTGCCCACTGAATTTTAATCTCTGTTTTAAGATTCTTTCTATCTACATTAATTTTTCTTTAAGGTGCGTTATGATACATAACGAAATTTGCATCCTTATCGATATATTAATAACAAATAACACAATGAATAGTATTTGGTCCTGAATATTCGTTTTCCGAATCAGCACGATTCATTCACCAAACTGCTAATGTCGGCTGTATGTTCGGAATCTGTTTAATCTACTTGCTCATTAATTGACAAACGATGTATAGCCCGTATATTTTCAGGAGGAATGAGCATCAGCACACTCAAGACGTGAAACTCTGGGCTGGGTTCCGTATATGTTTGCAGAGGAGTGACCAGACAGCAAACGCAATAAAATCCACTGAACCTCAACGGGGAAGATTTACAAAGATTTTGATTTAAATGATCTACCACTATTACAAACAAGCAAAAAATTTGCTTGCTGTGAACGTTACTTGGGTATCAACAACAACACAACAGGTTGCAATATGCACCCACGGAAATTTTCAGAGCCTACTAGCATAGCTAAGCAGAAAAGTGACGGGTGCCTCCAACAACAATCCCATTTTTTCCGTACGTTCGTTTCTGCAATAACTGGACTGTATTATTTTCCCACGTGCAACGTGAAACTGTCCACGGCTCAGATAATTCCACGTTAATGCAACTGTAACGTGAGCAACCAATTCATTTGGTAAAATTTTGCAGCTTTCTGGCATAATGTTGTAAACGACAATAGCTGGTCACCTATTCGCAAGCGTTAAGATGGACTATCACTACCCTTACTTTCTAACAAGGCTAATGCTCTGCTGGGAATGATTTAAAAGAAGTGTCTGAAAGTCTTCTTCAGTTCTGTCTGTTCTTTCAATTCTGTCTATCAGTCTTTCATCTGCTTTCATTCGGGTTCTCGCTTCGTCATGAGTTTTCTTTTCGATTTTTGATATTCTGGCACTCCTTCGTAAATAACAGATTTCCACAGTTGTTATTCTTCTTTCAGGCCAGTATTTAAAATCCATAGCTCTGATCCATAGCACGGAACAGATTCAATCATATGCCTATCCACTCTTTTCTTATTGTTATTAGAGATATTCTTGGCCCCCTAAAAATACAGAGATCAATTAATAAAGACATTTTGTTGTATTCCTGTTATCTTCTGCCAAGTCTCTGCGCATGAATTATTTTTGGTAGGACAAGAACTATGGTAACTTGCTAGATTTTTTAAAATTTCTCGCCATTTTGCTCTGGGCTATGCCTACAGAAAAGTCATAGGGGCAGATTCGTACAATAGCTGACCTCTTGGTGATCATCTGACTATCCGCCATCCTGGAGAGCCATGTTTGATTGTTATTCCATAGTATCAGCCTTATTGAACGCCACCTTGGGTTATAAATTATCCTATTTTTGTAATAAATATCAAGGGTATCTCACCAAACTACAGAAATAAGGAAGCGTGTATTCCAAATTGGACAATGAATTAGATCATAAATAAACATTTGATAACAACCCAAGATGCTTAGAGGGATGGAAAAGAGGAGAAGGAAGGGAGGTGGGAAGTCTCTATACATTCAAAGTCAATAGCATGACAGCCTGCCATTTCTACATTACATAGTTGGTGTAATCGGAGAGGGTGGGATGGAGGGGAGGGGTTGTAAATCGCTGATAAGGGGTAAAAAAGGCATGACAGAGCGCTGCAACTCATCTGCTTCAATTCCCTTCCTTCTAGGTTTTCCTACAGTTCATAATTCACTACCCTACATGCTGTACTACAAATATACATTCCCAGGAATTTATTCATTATCGAAAGCGTTTGATCCTAGAAGACCTGTTTTGAACAGCAATATCTTTTTTGTCCGGACTACGCAGCTTTTTGTGCGCTCCTTGCTTAGTCCGTCATGGATTATTTTGCTTCCAAGATAGCAGGACACCTTAATTTCTACTTTGTTGTCAACTATATTAAGTTTAGCACTATTTTCATATCTGTACTCCTCATTACTTTCCTTCATTTTATTCTGAATTCATATTCCATATCATTGGACAATTCCGCTCAACAAATTCCGTATTTCTTCTCTCCTTAGCTGAGAGGAGCTATATCAGCAGTTAATATTATCATCGATACCCCTCTACCCTTAGTTACTCTCGCACTAGTTATCATTTGGTCGTATCTTTTTCGATGTACAGACTGAACAGAAGGGCAGAAATGTGGCGTAGTTGTCTTACACCTTTCAGTCTGAGCACCTCGTTCTGCTCTTCCAGTCACATCGGTCCTTCTTGGTTCTTGTACATATGGTATATTATCAATCCTATTTTCCGCAATGTTTAGAACGTATTCCTCCATCTTACACTGTCGACCCTTTTTCTACCTCGACGAATTCTATGATTTGTATGATAATGATGGAAGCTGTAGAAATGAATTAAAATTTGTGTCGTGGCGGGGACTCGAACTCGGGTCTTTTTGCTTACTAGAAAAAATGCTGATCATTACATAACCGCAGCACTATGATCAACATTACTGCACGGCCTACCCAAGGCGAATGCCCTCCCCAACACAAACTGCCTGATAAGCAAGAAGACCAGGGTTCGAGTCCCGTACGAGGCACAAATTTTAATTCTCATCTTCAGCTTCCATTATTATCGTAGATAAAGAAGAGATTCAAATGTCGCTGGGAAAAATTAATTTACAAGTCATCTATGATTTGTCTTGATTTTTCTTAAGCATCCTTCCATTATCGAGTATCACATCAGAACTGCTTTCGTAATTTCTTATTGTTGTAAAACCAAACTTATCGGCGTATAATAAATCCTCAGCATTCATTTACAATCCTCTGTATACCGTTATTGGTAGCAGCTTGCATGCACGAGATTATAAGGTGATCGTACGAAATTTTGTTTCTTATTTTCTTATGGCATATACAGTGCTTTGAACTGACTGTTACAGACTGTAATGTTTTGATTGATAACCGAAATTAACGTGATATTTTAGTTAAATTTTGATTACACAAAACATAGTTTTGACAACACTATATTTCGTTTATAATTTCCTTTCAGCCCCAATCAAACTTAAGCGAGCCAAGCTCGGTTATAAATGGTGAGTCATGTAAGGTGTAATAACATCCCTATTATTTCGTGATCGCTTACACATATCTAAAACCGTTTTTCGGAAAATCTCAGAGCGTCGAGGGGCACGTATGTTTTTGTTGCTTAATACTTTTAGCGTTGGTATCAGCTGAGATATTGAAATAAGTACTTTTTATTAATGGAATCTATACTTCTTATAATTGCATTCGGTAACTCTTGAGAAGACAACTACAGTGATATAGTGTTTGTTAATGTTGACATGGAAACGTGTAATAAAAAATAGAGAAATTTCCTGTAATGCGAGATCATGGTGGCCGGAAACGGCATTTGCTGTGCAAACACTGCCAAGCAGGCGTCTCGGACCAGACTGCGTAATTTTATGTCATAAGGTAGGCCTGAGCTACAAGAATACAGGCTCATTTCCACCTGAACCAACTTACGACCTAGTTGCAGGTTCACCTACGAATGTTGTTTATGGAAGTACGACCTATGATAGAATGTAGCTCATCACAATGGGCTATAAGGAGAACTATTTCACATCTCTGTTATCATTTCAGATTTACGGGAGCTAAAACAGAGAAATCAGCTGTTCGTTCTTCGAAAATACGGAGGTCCTATACGCTGCAAAAAGCAACTACCGTATTAAATATCCAAATGTTACAAAGAATATTGGGCCTATCTTTTCTTGTAACTGGCTTTGTATTTCTTAGGGGTAAATTACTTGCTGTCGGACAACTGTCTCTACCTGCACTACTCTAAATTATATCACGTGGGATACATTCGTTAAAATAAACAGTTTACTAAAAATATTTTAATGGGTACCTGAACACCAGAAAATAAACATTCTCCTTAACGAAACGTCTCTTGATTCTGAATGTAAGCCCGTAATGAAAGTGTTATCAGATGCGTTCAGTACACGCTGTCGATTTATTTACATTGCAATGCAATTTCGTTCACACGTAAATGGAACAAACAACTTACTGAAAATAATTTTGTAACACCCAAAATCACGTAGAATAAGTATTGTCTTCTAAAAATAAGTTTATGATTTATTTAAGCATGAGGTCAAATTGTTGAACATGGACTGAAAGGCACATTTGCAATCGTCGTTCGGAAGAACGATGAACAGGTGTAATTACAGTTGATGATATGGTAGAGCATGCGCAGGCGATTCGACAACACACATCATTAGGCGTAGTTTGGGCGTCGTCATAGACGGCATCTTTGAGTGCTCCCCAAAGAAAGAAATCAAGAGGAGTGAAAACGGGCGACCTCGTAGGCCATTTGACAACAGAATTTCGTCCTACTCAACGTCAGTAAAGTTCCCAATCACTATCTGCGTTGAAACACGGGACGGGTTAGCTGGACGACGTCGTGTTGCAGCCACATACACTGTGGAATATCCAGTGGCACCTCCTCTAGAAGAGCCGTCAGAATGTTCGTTAGAAAGCGTGCGTACGAATGTCCATATAGAACGACTTAGATGAAGTATGATCCCACAATGTAATTTCGTACGATGCTGCACCATAGGTTTACACTCCACGGCCGTTTATGTTGCAAATGACGAAGCCAGTGTGGATTCTCGGATGCCTAGTAATGCATGTTAAGCAAATTTACATTATCGTTGCTTCGTCGTTAAAAATCACACGTAGGTAGAAATGTAGGGCTGTCTCTCAGCTGCTGAACGACAAACCGACAAAATTCTGTACGACGTTCGAAATCACGGTCGTCGAGCGCCTGATGTAGTGTCAGATGTTAAGGATGGAAACGCTGTCGACGCAGGATGCGAATGACACTCGTCTTGCTGATTCCACATTCCATGTAATGTGTCACGTACAACTGTGCGGGATGATTAGTGCCGCAGCCGGAACAGCTTCTTCGTGTTCTCTGTCAGTTGCAGTCCTCTTTATTGCTCTATTTTTGACGTTCGAGCACCCCGTCCACACCAGCGTCTTAATAATTCGTGCAATGGCCTGGCACGTCGGACATGGCCCTAGACCGATGTACTGTTTTTGCGGTATTTCTTTTACATTCGCCATATAAAACATATCAGCTTCTCTTCGCTTTTGTACATGTCTGCACGCAATGAATGTTGAAGCAGAAATGAGCGGCCTGCAGTGCAGACAAGTAAACAGGCAAATGTGTTGACTTTCTGACATAGCGTAACACGAGAGCTCTGCTAGACGGTGTCTGCACCGCTAATGCCAATTCCGGCCACCGTGGTCTCAAATTTTAGGACAGTTCTCGAATTTTTTTACGACAAGTTTGAACGTCGACATTAACAAACGCTATGTCACTGTGTCTTCTCAAGAGTTGTCGAATGCAGTAAAAAAAAAGTATGTGACTCCACTTAAAAAAATGTACTTCCTTCAATATCTCAGAAGCGCTAAAATATCAACAAAACAAAAAATATATGCCCCCCAACGCTCTAACATTTGCCGTGTTTCGATTTGTGTAACAGCTCATGAAATAAAAGTGGTGTTACATCTTTCGTGACTCAAGTTGTCTGTATTTTGATCCTGCAGCCTTTACCAAACAAGACACAAATTAATGACGACATGTAGAAGCTAGCGGGCATTGATTAACATTAATCGAAGACGAAGAGGTTGGCAACGTTAAATTCAGTTGGGAAGGACATACCACGGAATTGCTGAAGAGCCTAAAAAAGGTCTATATTTGAAGTGTGAATAATGTCAGGTGTAGGAGACATTAGGACAGAAATTACTTGCGTTCTCTGCTGATTTTCATTCTATAATGTCATATGGGATCATATTTTGGGGTAACTCTGCAAACCGAGCAAAAGTTTTTAGAATGCAAAGGCTTGTAATAAGACTCATTTGTGATGTAAGATTATCATGTAGAAACCTGTTCAAGGAACTCTGTATTCTAACCATTGCTTCTCTGTACATTAATTCCTTAATGAAATTTGTTGCAAGTAATATATCTCTATTTACAGCCGATAGCTCAACGTATAGTATCAATATTAGAAATAAGAACAATGTAGTTAATGGCCTGAAATCACTTACAAAAAGGGGTCCAATGTTCGGGAACACACATTTCCAATAAACTGCCAGCAACCATTAAAAACGGTTTCAGATAAAACACAGTTTAAACAGAGGCTGAAAGACTTTTTGACAGGCAGCTCATTTGGACTGTTGGATAAGCTTAAATAAAAATATCTGTTGGATTTCAGTTTTGGCAGCACTTGGTCACAACATTCAACATTATGATAAACTTATTGGAAGTGCATAACCATGTTTAATTCTGACAGTGTATTAATTCTGTAAATATTATAAGTTCCAATTTACTGTAATTGATTCGCATATTTTGACAAATGATAAGAAAGTGGATATCATATTTAAATGTCTTGTGTTTTTTATGTTATACTTTGTGACATGTTCCACGCCCATAAGAATCATTTCATTTTTGGATCTATGGGACGAAAACTGAATCTAATAGAATCTAATTCAATGGGGAAAGCCGAAAATTTGTGCTGGATCGGTATTCGCACCCGAGTCTCTTGCTTACTAGGCAGATGCTCTGACCACTGTACCATTCAGAGGCAGTAGCCATCGCAACTGCATTGAGTACTCAAGCGCGCCTCCCGTCAGACACAAGTTCTCAACCTATCTGCGCACTACTGACGTATTGCCCTTGACCATTATCCTCATTACTCGCGGCGTTTCTCCGAATCCTGTTGCAAAACTCTGGAAGTCTTTTAAGAAAATTTGAAATCATTCGCCCTTTCTCGATTTCAGAATATTCGAGAATTTTGCTCAGAAGTTTACAAAATATTTGGTGCAGGAGATTATAAGAACCACACGCACATACTCTCACGCGGGCACACACACACACACACACACACACACACACACACACACACACACACACACACCTGGAAAAAGAGAGAGAGAGAGAGAGAGAGAGAGAGAGAGAGAGAGGAGGGAGGGTGGGAGGGAGGGAGGGAGAGAGAGATGATTGGTAGTGGTTGGGAGCAACGAAATTCCTCTTATTTAGTAAGGGATACACAAGTAACCTGTAGGGGGAGAAGGAATCTGGAAAAGATATCATTCCCTAACAGTAAGATGAGTTAGGCAAGTGATACGCGATTGTTGAAACGCTCAAGTACCGGTATGTTTGTGGAAGAATGCGTCTACAACCGCTAGGAGAAATTATATGACAATGAAACGCCCCATCCTTAGAAAAAAATTATGAATTACTCTGCTGGTAAACCTCTTACGTTATTTTATTTACAAAAAGCTGAACAAAACTGAACGTACTCAGACAGTTCTCTCTTTACTTATTCTGATCATCACTAAACTGACACACACTATTTTTTTAGCGCAACGCAATCTGACTTTCAATAATCCCCACAAAAGAATGGCCCTGACTAACAATAACCTATACCTTTCATGAATCACTTACCTCACAAAAGTCTTCGTTACTCGAACTACTGCAATACAGCGAGTGCCAATACTGCCAGTAAAATAAAATATTCCAACTACCGAAGGCAGTAACTACTGATAAGCATAGTTAGCAAATGAAAGATTTTGATAGAGAACAAACAATGTATTTACCTTAATAATGTTCAAAAGTCATCATATATATATATGACATCCATCTTTAGAAATTTCCTTTTTCTGGCGGACACACGTCCAGATCGTCCGTTTATAGTGACCTCTCAAAACTCTGGCATCTCTCTTTCTACATCCATTACTGCTGGCGGGTCACCTCCAACTGCCCAACGCTACGCGCTGTTCACACCCAACTGCCCAACACTACATACGCGAATATTCCAACAATGAGCCCAACCAGCCATAGACTGCACAGAGCACAGTCAGCGATTTTCATACAGAGAGCTACGTGGCGTTACCAACATAAAAACCTAAACAGCCTACTTACAACAGAATCTGATTTATCTACTTACACACTGAATATTCCGCCTACAAGGCCTCAGGATAAAACTGCCATCGATTCGTTGCTTTTTCAGTACGCCTGAAACACAGAAATGTTTCCGTTAGCAATCAGCACAGCTAAACTGAAACACGTTTTGAAATATATTTGTGTACTTTGACAAGACACATAGAAAAATGTAATATTGTGTCAACTTTACAAAACGAAAGCTCTGCATGGAATCTGTAGACTCACTTGGGAGGCACACTAGTGCGACTTGTACGACAGAACTATGGTGTACAGAAGTGATATGTTGCACTGAACACACCGATTTCTTTAAGTCGACAGCATAAGACTGGCCCAGGAAGTGCTGTGTTAATGACTTCGATACCTCTGGTGCACATAGTATCTCCACTGCGTTTGTACACATCAACAACACTTTTATTTATTTCTTTACTGCAATATCCATAATTAAATAAATAAAATTAGTTTTTGGATTGGATTGTTTGGGGGAAGAGATCAAACAGCGAGGTCATCGGTCTCATTGGATTAGGGGAAGATGGGGAAGGAAATCGGCCGTATCCTTTCAAAGGAACCATCCCAGCATTTGCCTGGAGCAATTTACGGAAATCACCGAAAACCTAAATCAGGTTGGTTGGACACGGGATTGAACCGTCGTCCTCCCGAATGCGAGTCCAGTGTGCTACCACTGTAAAATTAGTTGTTGACTGCAATAACTGGACTCACTTTAGCGTTTATAATGAAGAAATGTGAATAAAATGCTTGAGATTTCCAAGCTGAGTCATGATATTAATCAGTTTCCCAAAGTGTGATTCCATAATGTAACGTTACATAATTGCTACTAGTGGTTTCACCAACCTTAACCACTTTCCACAGGTTATGGCGACACTAGTACGTTAATATCGACCAGCTTCGCCGTTTTCGACATGTCACGATATTAATCAGTTTCCCGAAGAGTGATTACACAGTGTAACGTTACGTAATTGCTACTAGTGGTTTCACCAACCTTAACCGCTTTCCACAGGTTATGACACTTGCACGTTAACAGTCGACCAGCTTCGCCGTTTTCGACGTTATAATTCTAGGAAATTGGTCGTAACAATCTTTTATATAAGAAAAGTAATGCCTGAGAATTATTGATCTGAAAAACCTTTGAAGATATTTAAGTAAGACAAATGTTATTATCACATTTCTTCTTTATTCTCCATATCTACATATTTATTTCTCAACATAGTCGCCCTGGCGATGAACGCATTTCTCCCATCAAGAGATCGGTTTGTCGATAGCATCACTGTAGAATATTTGACTTCTTTCTCGGAGCGTCAATCTCATCTCTGCTTGCACCACTTCATCACTAGCAAGGTGAAGTTCTCTAAGGCGTCCTTTAAGTTTTGGAAACAGATAAATTGAATTTGGCCCATTCGGGTCTGTATGGAGGATGATTGATGACGGTGAACGCAAGGATGGGACTGCTGCAGTTGTCACAGTGCACGTGTTGGACTGGCACTGTCGTGTTGAAGGATAGGGGGCGCCATGTGTGAACGAATTCTTAAAATAAACTCTATTGCAGCACCTTGTATTTCATGCACCGACATAGTTCCGTTACACACCACTACAATTCGGAGCACTCAAGAGGCACAGGGCTGCGAATATGTAGACGTGAAGAATTAAAGGACAGGTTAAATCTGTGTGCCGGACCAAGACTCGAACTCGGGAACTTTGTTGACTTTGTAACACGTCCGAAAGGTGTTCCACTGGATACAAGCAGAGACTCTGGGGAGGACGCAGTATTCCTGGAATGTTATGGTCTACAAACCATTGCCTCACTGAGGCATTGTCGTGCTGATACAATCAACCACCGTTCGCAAAGTGTTCGTCTAGTGGATGTAGTATTAATATTCCTCTGCATTTAGTATTTTCGTAAGCGCCATAAGAGGAAAACGCCGTAAACACGAAAATCCCTACCATATATTAGCACCACCTGATCCGTGCTTCGCTGTTGACGCTACAAATAAACGAAGGTAACTGTGATGATACAGTGTTAGGAGAACTGCACCATCGATTTGTTCCCGCCACGTGACACACAGAATGTAAGTAGCTGTAAGTTTGTTATACTGTTTAGATATGCTAAAATGAATTTTATATTTTTTTTGCCACAACTGTAATACTGGAAGAAATGTCTGTGTTTTTTTCTGTTTCATGATACGAGCGGGGGTGTGGCTGTGGCGGAAGGAAAGATTTTCCCGTCGTCACATAGTCAGAGTTACCGGCCATGAGAAGCGTGACGACGACGATAGAGTGCCAAAGCAGACGTCCCGAAGCAACTCGACCAACCTCTCCGTAATAATGGAAAAAAATAAGAAGGTTAAAAACTGAAAAAGATTTTGTATGGAATTGATACTGTAAAGATCGAGAGAGTTCATGTTCAGCTTTAGTCACGAATGGGTGCAAACTCACTCATCCACGTTGTTAATGTTTGGTAGGTGGCTATTTATAACTGTATGATTTCACTGTAATAAAGTGGATAAAAAGTGAAGTTAATTTTGAAGTGTTCAGTCGAAAAGTTTATATGAACATAATTGTTACGAATTGAGTCTGAGCGGAGTATATTGTGGATTAAGTGAAGTCGATTTTTTAGACTTTAAGATCAAATTAAACGTGATAATGCTATCTTTGGAATACTGGATAGACGTAAGTGATATTTTATGGGCTATACCTCATGGCGAAAAGGATGCTGAGATTTTCTTTAGTAGGCATACGGAAGATAAATCTAAATTCATAACATTGCAGAAACGAAGGCTTATCAAACTACGGGCGAAATAAGTTTTCAAGTGACTGTTATAAATCAACAGACAAAAATAACCTTTGTACTTGAAGCGCGGCTGTGGCGGATCACTATACTCAAGTCGCTAGGTATTGTAAGTTACGTTTAATGCGGATGCCCGATTAGCCGTGCGGTCTAACGCACTGCTTCCTCGGCGGGAAGGCGTGCCGGACTCCGGCACGAATCCGCCCCGCGGATTAGTGTCGAGGTCCGGTGTGGCGGCCTGTCTGTGGATGGTTTTTAAGGCGGTTTTCCATCTGCCTCTGCGAATGCGGGTTGGTTCCCCTTATTCCGTAAACACTATCTCCATGTACACGTACACCATAATTACTCTGCCACGCAAACATTGAGGTTACACTCGTCCGATGTGAGACGTTCCCGATGGGTTTCACTGGGGGCCGAACCGCACAATAACCCCGGGTCCGGTGTGGGGAGGCGGTGGGGTGAGTGGACTGCTGTAACCTGTTGTTGGGTTGTGGACCACTGAGGGCTAAGGCGAGGACGAAGCCTCTCCGTCATTTCTAGGTTGTATGGATACAATACAAAACAATACAGTAACAAAGCTGGCTGTAATGTAACATAGTAAGACACTTTCGGACACTGCATAAAATTATTCTAATTTAAATGTCCCTTTCCATATAGATCTTTCTAATGCTGTTCGCTTTGTCAGCTTTCTTCGTATACAGAATGAGATTTTCACTCTGCAGCGGAGTGTGCGCTGATATGAAACTTCCTGGCAGATTAAAACCGTGTGCCGGGCCGAGACTCAAACTCGGGACCCTTGCCTTTCGCGGGCAAGTGTTCTACCAACTGAGCTACCCAAGCACAACTCACGCCCCGTCCTCACAGCTTTACTTCTGCCAGTACCTCGTCTCCTACCTTCCAAACTTAACAGAAGCTCTCCTGCGAACCTTGCAAAACTAACACTCCTGAAAGGAAGGATATTGCGGAGGCATAGCTTAGCCACAACCTGGGGGATGTTTCCAGAATGAGATTTTCACTTTGCAGCGGAGTGTGCGCTGATATGGTAGAAGTAAAGCTGTGAGGACGGAGCGTGAGTCGAGCTTGGGTAGCTCAGTTGGTAGAGCACTTTCCCGCGAAAGACAAAGGCCCCGAGTTCGAGTCTCGGTCCGGCACACAGTTTTAATCTGCCAGGAAGTTTCATTTCAGCGCACACTCCGCTGCAGAGTGAAAATCTCATTCTGGAAACATCCCCCAGGCTGTGGCTAAGCCATATCTCCGCAGAATCCTTTCTTCCAGAAGTGCTAGTTCTGCTAGGTTCCCAGAGGAGCTTTTGTGAAGTTTGGAAGGTAGGAGACGAGGTACTGGCATAAGTAAAGCTGTGAGGACGGGGCGTGAGTCGTGCTTAGGTTACTCAGTTGGTAGAGCACTTGCCCACGAAAGGCAAAGGTCCCGAGTTCGAGTCTCTGTCTGGCAGACAGTTTTAATCTGGCAGGAAGTTTCTTCGTATAGTTCAAAATTTCGTACTTGGTAAGTAAAGCTGTGAGGACGGGGCGTGAGTCGTGCTTAGGTTACTCAGTTGGTAGAGCACTTGCCCACGAAAGGCAAAGGTCCCGAGTTCGAGTCTCGGTCCGGCAGACAGTTTTAATCTGGCAGGAAGTTTCTTCGTATAGTTCAAAATTTCGTACTTGGTTTGTTTTAGAAACGAACCTCTGCAAGAAGTGTATATAACCGATCCTCCCGACAGCCTCAGCCGGACATTAGTGGACCGTATTCGTAGAGTATTAGCACGGTCTAGCAGAGAGTACTACGAGGTTAGCCACATATTGCTTGTTTGGACATTGTCTATAGCGGAGAGCATATCTGTTTGCAAGACCCCACAATGGTCATCTAGCTATTATGGTATGGAGAGGCATAGTGATGACTGGGTGCACCGAACTCCATATGCTTGAACAATTCACACTCCCCAGTCAACGCTGTTGTGACAATGTACTTCTACCACATGCGTACCTTTACAGCGGTGCATTCGCCCCTGCCTTCATTTCCGTGTATGACGATGCGTAACCTCATCGAACAGAGCAGGTGGACAGTTCTTGGAATGGACTGGCAGCTCCGTTCCATCGGCTTAAATATCATCAACCACGTGCAGGGCGCATTGGGGAGACGCATTGCAGCATACACACGTGCAACAACCACCATCAAATAGCAGGCAACCATACTGGTGCATGGAATAGAACGCTTTTCTACAAGAACTCGTTACCAATACGGTATTTTGGTCAGCGTGGAAGCACGTAGCAAAGCAAGCATAGCTCTACGTACTGATCATCCTATTAAGAACCATGCCCCACCTTTTGTAATGACTAGAGGACCATCAGAAATCGCGGTGACTGCAGTGTAATTATTGTCTTTGAATAAAAGTGTCATTTCTGTTCGTCTCATTGCGTATTTCTTTCTTTTATCTTCTGTACTACACTCTACTGTACTGTACTGTACTGTATTGTACTACACCATAATCTACTGCACTGTTGTGGTTCTTTCTGTGTACAGGCGAAGGTCCTTCGAGGTATGCTACTTGGCGGTGGCTTCAGCCTGGAACCGCGCGACCGCTACGGTCGCAGGTTCGAATCCTGCCTCGGGCATGGATGTATGTGATGTCCTTAGGTTAGCTATGTTTAAGTAGTTCTAAGTTCTAGGGGACTGGTGACCTCAGATGTTAAGTCCTATAGCGCTGAAGCTATTTGAACCAATTGAACTTGGCGGTGATACATCAGGTGGAAGCTACTTTCATCTTTATTGCACACCACTACAAACATCTTTCAGCGCACAGTCATAAAAAGTAGTGACATTTTGGTATTGCAGACCACTTAAAACACTAACACAGCCATGAAAAGTAGTGACAGTTTGGATAAGCCGCGATTGTAAAGGTGCTGAAATACCACCCACTCGCCTCTTTCCACCGTAATTTTACGGATTATGTCATGCTGTGCTGTGTACAGGCTGGAACAAGGTGGCGAGACGCCCCCAACAAAGGCCGCTGTTCGCCTTTGCTTTGAGGCAGCCGCGACCGCCGTGTCGTGCTTACGTTATTAAAACATCAGAGGCCCTGTTAGCAGCGTCCCGCGAGCTCCTGTGAATGCCACGGACCCTCTCTGTTGTGCGTCCCGGCGCCAGCTCTCGGTTTACTCGGAAGTCCGCCTAAAACTGTTTACGGCGCAGAGCATTCCGGCAGCGTGGCGTGGCGTGGCCGCTGCCTCTTCCACGTGCTTTCTCTAATTCCTCGGAAAACTTGCTGTAGGCAGATTACGGCCGACAGATTCCGTCTGGTGCACTAGTCAGCATCTGCCGGTGTTGCCGCGGTGTGTGCATTAATGATTCAGAGGGGAGCTAAAGCTTCAGGGAGGTATCTGTGCCACTTCATTCGGGTGAAGCACCTTTGAAGGTGATTCTTAAAGAAACCGAGGAAAAAGGGGGCTGACAGTCTTGAATATTTTAGTCGGCTTCTTAACTTGCATGCAAAGGCAACCGTGTCGGAACGAGTAGCTTCAAATGGACTGAGCATATCACATTTCAGCCGAAGCTCAAATTCAAATGCGGTCGAGGTAATCTACGTTTGCGCAGCTTACCAAATGATACTTATTTACGTCATCACTGTCCTCTAGCATTTTCTATTTCGTGCTTATTTTCGCATCTCTACGATATTACACTCAACATAATCTATAGGTTTGTGTCTTCCAGAATTGGAAACTGTGACTTATCATAGAATATAGGTTGAAAAACTCAAACCTATGTTTATAGAATTTGTAAATCTAGATAAACGTTTCACACTGATGGCCCAACTTCTTTTTGAAAGTTTGAAGATAGCAGAGATGAAACACAAGGAGAGATGAAACACAAGGAGAGATGGGTTCAGATTGAACAGAATCCAGACTGAAATTTAAGGGTCAGAGATCATTTATTATTTATTTATTTATTGTATGGTGGCGACAGCAAATATTAAGAAACACATAATTTGCTATTTCACATCTAAGGATTTAGGCACAAGGTAAAACTCACTCGCACAAAAACTACATACCACGAAAGAATCATCCGAATAAGACGGAAATCGGTAGTTCTGATATACTTGTACAGGCAAACAAATGATTAAAGTTTCAGGAAAACTTATTCAAGAGAAACTGCATCACAAACTGAGTATGTCAGTTACTCGTTGGTCAGCCCCTGCCCCTTACGCAAGCAGTGTTGATAGTTTTGACTGATAGGTTTGATTGAAAGTGTTGTTGGATGTCCTCCTGAGGGATATTGTGCCACATTCTCTCCAATTGGTGCTTTAGATCGTCAAAATCCCGAGCTGGTTGGAGGCCCTGCCCATATTGCTCCAAATGTTCTCAGTTGCGGAAAGATATGGCTACCTTGCTGGCCAAGGCAGGGTTTGGCAAGCAACTCTCGCCGTGGAGGGCGGGTATAATCTTGCTGAAATTTAAGCCCAAGATGGCTTGCGATGATGGGAGAGAAAATGGGTCATGAAGTATCATCGGTGTACGGCTATGGTGGAAGGATGCCGCGTATGACAGCCAAAGGGTTCGTCCTATGAATGAAAATGGCAGCTCAGGCCATGACTCTTGGTTGAAGGACCGTATGGTGGGTGACAGTTAATCTGGTATCCCACTAGGGCGTTCCAGACTAGTATTCGGCCTGGAATCTCACTGACGTAAACATTGTTTTCACTGATGAGTCCCACTTCGAATGGGCCACTATGGCCATTCAAGACATGTCTGGAGGTGAGGTAGCAACTTAACTGTCTTCACCTCAAAGCCTGACATCCAGAGGTGACAGTCTGATTTCGTTTCGTAGCAATACCCCTTCGGTTCCCAGTTTTTTTGTCTTTCATGGTAAGCCACTCTGGGCTCACATTTCAGCAAGATAATGACCGTCTGCACACGGCGAGAGTTCCTGCTGCTTGTCTTCCTGCTTGCCAAACCCTACCTTGGCCAGCACGGTGGCCGGATCCCTCCCCAACTGAGAACATTTGGAGGAATATGGGCCAGGTCCTTAATTTTGAGATTTTACTATCTACACCGACAGTTGAACAAAATTTAGCACGATAACCCTCAGGAGGACAACCAATCAGTGCCAAGCAGTATAAGTGTTTGCACAAGGGCCAGTGGCAGACAAAGGCCTTACTGACTTGCTCAATTTGTGCTCTTTCTCTTGAACGAATCATTCAATTTTTATGAAATTGTAATGATTTGTTTTTCTGCACATGTACATATATAAAGTATTGGATAATTCCGTCATAGCGCGTCGTTCTCTCATCTTTTTCGTCTTTA
This sequence comes from Schistocerca piceifrons, assembly GCF_021461385.2. Lineage (NCBI taxonomy): Eukaryota > Metazoa > Arthropoda > Insecta > Orthoptera > Acrididae > Schistocerca > Schistocerca piceifrons. The sequence goes on from NC_060145.1 coordinate 400,654,134, forward strand.
AATACTGAAAATTAATGTGCTATACCAGATGCGTAATACCGAAAAGGAGACCATTTAAACTATAAAATTAGGATTGTTAATTAAAACAGATACGTTCAATCAGAGTTCATCATCTGGTGAATGAAGACAGCTGGTAGCAAAGGGAGCAGCATTAACGAACTCACTGAATGGTTTTGGATTCTTTCTTACAGGGTAGTCTCCGACACAATATACTGAACGGTTTGTTCTTGGGTCCCATAGCCGCAGGTTGCAGAATTTCGGAGTCTCCACCTCTACACTCCCTACCTTTACATCGTAGCACTGCCTCTCGTGTGGCCTGAAGCGATTTGGGGAAAATAATGGAAAACCCAGCTCAGGATTGCGGTCATGAGTTTGAACCGTCGTTCTCCAGAATGCGATTCCAGTGTGCTAACGGCTGAGCCACCTCACTCGACGATGCTGAAACTACTGTTTGAGATTTTTCTCTGTAGTCATGTTTTCCCGTAAAGACTTCACAGAGGAACGCGTCAGGTACAGAATCATAAATAAGGGCATAGATTAGAAGAGGAATATTTGAAAGTATGAGAAGCAACAGGAGATACAGAAATGCTACCACTTAGTGACTGTGTATGTACCTTTGATAAAGTCTCCTGCGACGTGTAAATATTTAACATTGCATAAAAGTCCTCATTCTATGAATGCTGTAGTAGTTGTTTTCTTATGCTCATGGATTATGAAATGTTGATGCATAATCGTAATATAATATTGGCTAAAAGATTATTAAAAAATAGGATTACATGAAAACCGAAATTACTTAGTGTAAACCTTAGTCAAACAAAGAGCAAACTGAAAGGGGGAAAAAGGTTTACCTTACGAAGGACGGTCGAAAATGAATTCTCCCTTCATCGTATGAAACCTGTTGGAAACTCGTGCAAACTTTTGACCGGACAAACTTAGTCATTTTATTGGATGATTGAAAGTTTGAAATAAACTGTACGCAGTGCCAATCGTAGCTCAGTTGTGCCCCGAGACTATGGGCTTTCGTTAAGGTCTCGGCAGACTCGCTCGCCAGTTTCTGCCCCTATGTTTTCACGCGACAAACTCTGTCGCCGGTCCCACGCATAGGAAACAAGGTTGGTTCTGATTACAGCGGCCGTCGTCACTGCCGTATTCAGGAGCGACGGCATCTGGCCTAACGCAATTACCTCCACTGGCGGACGGGGAGCGCAGAGTTGCCTGACGAAGAGCGTACATCCGAAAAGCTCCTCATGTATAACGAGGACGTATCGTGGTGTAGCATGCATTGTATCTAGGCGATACCAGCCAGTCCGTCTAAAACAACGCATTCCTTCCGTTTCAACGACATCCGTTTCTACTAATTACGTTGGGGTGCTGATCACTTCGTCCTTGAGCGCCACACACACACACACACACACACACACACACGCAATAAACAACGTTATCAAAAAATGGCTCTGAGCAGTATGGGACTTAACTTCTGAGGTCATCAGTCCCCTAGAACTTAGTATTTAAACCTAACTAACCTAAGGACATCACACACATCCATGCCCGAGGCAGGATTCGAACCTGCGACAGTAGCAGTCGCGCGGTTCCAGACTGAAGCGCCTAGAACCGCTCGGCCACACAGGCCGGCGACGTTATCAACAGGCTGTTATCACGAATGTACCTTGAAACCTATGGCCATTTTTATGGCCACAGATGAATTAAATTTCTTCGGACTATCTTCATTGAACATCTACATCAATACTCAGCAAGCCACCAGACGGTGAGTGGCTGGAGTGTGCAGCTGAAGGTACGCGCTCTACTCTACTAACCATGGTACCAGCAATGCATTAACGTATGATTTATCACCTATCATCCAGGCGCAACTAACTGCTGTAAATGCAGTTTTCTGTGATCCTTCAACGAGAGAGCTTTCATAAAATTCATGTAATTTGTGAAAACTATGTAAATTATTTTATGACTTTCAAAATAAATGATTAGCATATTAAAACAGCTGCCTATGGCTTAAGACGTTCACACCGGCGATGAGAATTTTGCTTCTCACTATGGGGCGGCGAGCAAATTCATGCTTTCGCCGGTGGCGAACAGGAAAAGTTGCGCCGTGAGTTGCAGGAAAGCATGAATTTGCTCGCCGCCCCATAGTGAGAAGCAAAATTCTCATCGCCGGTGTGAACGTCTTAAGCTGTAATACAGTGATGTGTCCAGTATCGTAATCCGCTTAGGAATAAAAGTAATGCATGTGTTGTAATTGGCGGTCGTAACTTTCAACAGATGATACGAGCTGACGTTGTTACTTCGAATTTATTTATCATCATCTGACCATTAATATTTATCCGTTCTTTACACCTACATAGTATCACATTTATCACAAATATTTTCTTCAATTTTACTGGATGCTCGGACCAAAGACGAGAATGGATCTCGACGATGCCGATTCACAAGAATATTTAGACATTCGCCTGCAGTTATTTAAGGAATCGACTGAAAAGTTGCATCTGGAATTTAAAACACGATCGTCTCAGGCGCACGTTCTCCTACTATTTAGATACTCGGAATCATCGCACAGATCCTTCTTAAGGTTGGCTTTTTTAGAGTGTATTTGGAGAATTTATTAAAAATGAGTGCCTTGACGCTGACGGTGGCATGGAACGTAGTCTTGGGTTTAAAGTAGTATAAACACACTTCACTGTCTAAGTCAAATGACAGGTTTCAAACCTCGGCAGTTACGCACCTCTCTTTCATATGTGAGGACGATTTATTAATGCGAAAAATGCCAAGTCGCCTCGTGTCTTGGCGTTTATGTAAACTATGTATGGCTGGATGGATAAATTAATTGCACGGTCGTATCACCTCCAGTATCAGCACACTCAAAAGAGTCCTGTGGTGTTCAGAGTAACACTCAGGTTGAGGATAAATGGTTCAAATGGCTCTGAGCACTATGGCACGTAACTTGTAAGGTCATCAGTCCCCTAGAACTTAGAACTACTTAAACCTAGCTAACCTAAGGACATCACATACATCCATGCCCGAGGCAGGATTCGAACCTACGACAGTAGCTGTCGCGCGGTTCCAGACTGTAGCGCCTAGAACCGCTCGGCCAACCCGGCCGGCAGGCTGAGGATACATTACAGATATTAACAACCTGTGAGGTTGCTCTTGCTCGAAATACTGCCGATGGAAACGTGAATAATGATAGGACATAAATCAGTACTGGATATGCTAAAAGTGTAGTTATCTCTTTTGTCAGTGAGTCTCATTAGTGCATCACCTAAAGAACGGGTAGACCACAGGAAGTTGGGGAACTAAATAAGAAAAGATGGAGGATGAAGACCCCCAATAAAAACAATCGCGCTTAATGAAATACTGAAACACTTCGTCTGTTTTATGCCATGTAAATTATGAAATTGTCAAAGTTGTGAGAGTTTGTTTCGTATTAAGATTATTATATCAACTGCACGACAGATACTACTCAAATTTTCGGAAGAATATACACGGTGAGTGAGGAGGAAATGTACGCGCTTTGAGACGCGATAGTATTAGTGATTCTGAACAAAAAAAAAAAAAAAAAAACTTCATATGAACATATCCCTATTGCGAATGGTTTCCGAGATAGAACACGTTTAATATCACTTCTGTACATTTTTCTTCAGTAACTCGAAAACCGCACACTCCAACGAAAACGTGTCTCAGTACACAATTAAAGTAAATTAAATTTGCAACAAAAAGAGGTCCTATTTATTTTTTGTCTAGGACTAACAGTCTGCGAGAAGAGATCGCAAGAATATTGGAATCCTCGCACGACGCGCGCGCGCTGTAGCTTAAGTAAATTTTTTGGGCCAGTTTGAGGTAGTTTTCCGACTTGACAGACCACAAGCGTCCTGTATCAAAATGTTAGTCTCAACTTCCTACTACTGTGGTACGCTTAAACAATGAAAATGAATAATATAGAAAATAAATAGAAATGAACATCAAAAGTGTTTTACCTCGGAAACCATTCGTAATAGCGCATATGTGCACATCAAGTTTTTTGTTCAGAATCACTAATTGTATCATCTGTAAAACACGTACCTCTCCTCCTCACTCACCTTGTATTTCAAGTTATATATTTTTCTGAATTACGATTTCTAGAACACCGTGCTAAAGCAGTACACTAAGTAATGATGTAACCAGAATATTATTATTATTATCATTATTAATTATTATCAGTAGTGTGTACGCAGAAAATGAGCTCACGATACTGATTTTTTTTGTTTTATTGCTGGTCATATCCCGAGTGTCTACGGGCTGTATCGGCATATAATTCGTACAGATCTCCATAAAGTGGCTCTTTGTCGTTAGCAGATGTTTACTTTATAAATGGTGGTGATTTTCAAATGTCCACTAAAGTCTTTTACAATAGCTCCCAGTGTGCCGAGAAACCTAGAACTATTTTCGTCGGTTTGTGCCACAGTCGTCGCAGTTCAATTTTCATATTTCCATACACGTTAGTTTTGCAAGTTGTACCATACCATGAGGTATGCAACGTCATTGATCCACACTTTTTTTTTCTCCACAATTCTGATGCCTGTTGTATTGTGTACTACCATTCGATCGGTCTGAAGTCATAAGTCCCACATCAATCTGAGGTGTTCGATTTCGTCATTATTACTATTATGTTAAGGCACTAGCTGAGTACCCGTCGTTGCTGCATTACGCCGTCTGCTCTTCCCCCTGTGTACATCTCCTCCTCTTTTCTTTGTCTCTCTGTCTCCTCCTCTCCCCTGTGTCGATCTCCTTCTCTTTCGTTTTTATGTGTATTTCGTATTCCCTTTCTCTGCCCATTTCCTCTTCCCCCTCTCTGCATATACGCTCCTACTCCTCTCCCTCTCTATCCATCTCTTCCTCCTCCTCCCCTCTCCCCCTTCCCCCCCTCCCTCTCTCCCCCCCTCCCCCCTGTCTGACCATTTCGTCCTCTGTCCGTTTCCCGTCTCTCGCTCTGTCCATCCGTTCTCCTCCTTCCAGTCCCTGTATATGTACTTCTTCCCACATTTTACTCCACTATTACCTCTATCCCAGTAGGAGCTTTTTACCCGTGGCTTTACCCACGTAAGCAAATTTCACATGTATTTGACATGCACTGAATATATTTTACACATATTTGTACACATATTTCACCAGCATCTGTAGCGAATTTCACCCTGCAGTTTTGTTTTCACACAGTTCAATATTCATGACATAATATCTCTAGAAGCTTGCGTCGTACGATGGTATAATGTTTCAAAGACATTGAGCAGCATATGTGTCTGCGAAATATGATGCGTACAGAGTAAGTAGCAAAGAAGTGAGAAATTTAAACGTCTTGCATAATGCAGCATTTTTTTACGAAGCTCAGCATTTATGACGTCATACCTGGTGAACTAAGTGATATAATTTGCAGGCACATTCAGTATTGTATTTGAGTACTGCCTGCAAAGTGCGTCGAGCATACAAGTAATAGTAAAGAACTAATAAATTAAAACGTCGTGTATCAAGCGTCAATTTAACTCACGAACAGCTAAAAAGTAGTATGCGATAAAGTGGTTTGGTTTCATCGTTTAGTGGGGGTTGGCAATGAGAAAAAGTTTAGTAAAGCGTTGAAATTAGGTCTAAAGTTTGTTGCGAGTTACTGTGTTCTCCCACTGTCCAATACAGCATGAATAGAGTCTGAATATTCGCGCATCCTGGGCTACATTCCTTTTCACCCCCAGCCCCGGCCTTTTGATAGGTATGTGATTCATACCCCCCCACAGACAGTATTTCCAGACAGTAAGTTATAAGTGTACCAAATATGGTTGAAATCGATCGAGTAGTTACGAGATGTGCAACATACATACATACATACATACATACATACATACACACATAAATATATTTAAAAAAATCATCAGATTTGGCAGCCGGAGACCTCCAGCATAAGAAGTCACCCTCATTCTGCCATTGGCCATGTAAAAAGGGAGGAGGAGCGGAGAGAGATTCAGGGCCCAGAGGTTGAGGAGTCGGCAATGATCAACGGCATGAGCATGAAGAAGGCAATGGAAACCGCTGCATTAAAGACACAAGGTGTGTCCACAGCACATGTGATCTGCAGTTGTAAAAGTGTTATGGTGAACTCTACATTGGCAAAAATTCCGTAATAGTTTCCTATTCGGATCTCCGGGAAGGGACTGCCAAGGGGGAGGAGACAGCGAGAAAAAGATTTAATAATCAACAAAACGATAAGGATCTGCTAGTCGCGGCGTGGTTTGTCAAAATAATAGAGAGAAGACAAGGATTTCTGGTCATATGAGTAGGGGGTAATACCAACAACAACAGAAAATGTGATAGTGGGAGTTGGATTCGTTATAAATATAAAGGTAGGACAAAGAGTGAGTTACTGTGAACAGTTCAGTGACTGAGCTGTTCACATCCCAGTCGACAGCAAACCAACACCGGCAACGATACTTCAGGCATACATTCCGACGTCAGAAGCTGACGATGACGAGACAGAGAAAGTATATCACGATACTGAATGGGTGATATAGTACACAAAGAGAGATGAAAATCTAATAGCCATGGGTAACTGGAATGCGATTGCAGGGGAAGGAGTAGAACAAAGGATTACGGGGGAATATGGACTTGGTGCTAGGTATGAGAGAGGAGAAAGACTAACTGAGTTCTGTAATAAAATTCAGTTAGTAACACCAAATATTCTGTTAAAGGACCACAAGAGGAGAAGACATACTTGGAAGAGGCCTGGAGGTACAGAAAGATTTCAGCTAGATTACATCATAGGCAGGCAGAGATTTCGAAATCAGATACTAGATTGTAAGGTGTACGCAGATCACAATTTAGCAATGATGAAGAGTAGGCTCAAGTTTAAGACAACAGTCAAGAAGAATGAATGCGCAAAGAAGTGGAATACGGAAGTCCTAAGGAATGAAGAGAGATGCTTGAAGTTCCTGAAGACTACAGATTCTGCGATAAGGAATAGCTCGGAAGCAGTTCAAGTGAAGAGGAATGGAAATCACAGAAGTTGTAAAGAGAACAGTCTGTGCAAAGAAGATATATGCGAAGAAACGATGTGGAGCAGAAGAAGTACGTCAGTAGAGCGATGAAATAAGAAAGTACAAAAATGTTTCGCGAAGTCAGAAATACAGAGATACAAGTCACTTAGGAATGAAGTAAATATAAAGTGTGGGGAAGCTAAGACGAAATGGTGGCAGGAAAAATGTGAAGAAATCGAAAAACAAATGATTGTCGGAAGAGCGGACTCAGCACATAGGAAGGTCAGATCAACTGTCGATGAAATTAAAGGAAGGGTGGCGTCATTTAGAGTGCAAAGTGAATTCCACTGTTAAACGCAGAGAATAGAGCGAATAGGTGGAATGAGTACATTGAAGGCCTCTATGAGGCGCGGGACAGGGGGGGGGGGGGGGGAAGACTTCTCTGATAACGTGATGGAAGAAGAAACAGGAGTCAGTTTAGAAGAGATAGGTGATTCAGTATTAGAATCAGAATTTAAAAGAGCTTTGAAAGACTTAAGATCGAAGAGGAGTCAAGGGATAGATAACATTCCATCAGAATAGAAAAGGAAATACAATCAGTTTGGATTTACGAAAGGTAAAGGGACAAGGGAGGCACTTCTCACGTTGAGGCTAATAATAGAAGTAACAATAAAGAAAAATCAAGACAAGTTCATAGGATTTAACGACCTGGAAAAAGCGTTCGATAATGAAAAATGGGGAAAGGTATTACGAATTCTGAGAAAAATAGACGTAAGCTGTAGGGATAGACGCGTAATATACAATATGTACAAGAGCCAAGAGGGAAGATAAGAGTGGACAACGAAGAACAAAGTGCTCGGATTAAAACGGTAAGACAGAGACGTAGTCTTTCGTCCCTAGTGTTTATGGAAGAAGCAATGATGGAAATAAAAGAAAGGTTCAGGAGTGGGATTACAATTCAAGGTGAAAGGATATCAATGATAAGATTCACTGATGATATTGCTATCTTTTGTGTAATTGAAGAAGAATTATGTGATGCGCTGAATGGAATGATCAGTTTAATGAGTACAGAATATGGACTGCGAGCAAACTGAATAAAGACGAAAGTAATGAGAAGTAGCAGAAATCAGAACAACGAGAAACTTAACATTGGAATTCATGGCTACGAAGTAGATGAAGTCAATAAATTATGCCGTCTACGCAGCAAAATAACAAATGACGGACGGAGCAAGGAGGACATCAGAAGGAGAGCAGCACTGGCAAAAAGGGCAGTCCTTGCCAAGAGGAAGCTACTGTATCAAACATAGCGTTAAATTGAGGAAGAAATTACTGAGAATGTACGTTTTGAGCACGAGATTGTATGGCAGTGAAACATGGACCGTTGGGAAACAGGAGTAGAAGAGAATCGAAGCATTTGAGATGTGGTGCTACAGCCAAATTATGAAAAGTAAGTGTTCTGATAAGATAAGGAATGAGGAGGTCCTGCGCAGAATAGGAGAGGAAAGGAAGAAGTGGAAAACACTAACAAGAAGAAGGAGTAGGATGATAGGACATCTTTAAAATATCAGGGAATAACTTCCATGGTACTAGAGGGAGCTGTAGAGAGTGAAAGCTGTAGAGGAAGACAGAGATTGGAATACATCCAGCAAACAAATAATTGCGGACGTAGACTGCGTTTTATTGGCAGGACACTTAGAATACTGCTGCGCGCTGTGGGATCCTTACCAGATAGGACTGACGGAGCACATCGAAAAAGTTCAAAGAAAGGCAGCACGTTTTGTATTATCGCGAAATTTGGGAGAGAGTGTGACAGAAATGATGCAGGATTTAAGCTGGGCGTTATTAAAAGAAAGGCGTTTTTCGTTGCCAAGAATCTTCTCACGAAATTCCGATTACCAACTTTCTCCCCCGAATGCGAAAATATTTTGTTGACACCGATCTACGAAGATAAAATAAGGGTAATCAGAGCTCGTACGGAAAGCTACAGGTGTTTATTCTTTCCGCGCGCTATATCGAAAATTGTTAAGGTGGTTCGATGAACCCTCTGCCAGGCACTTAAATGTGATTTGCAGAGTATCGATGTAGATGTAGATGTAGGTTAGAATGGCTACTCTGAGAGAATGAGGCTGGCACAGGAGAGTAATTCGTATTGTTATTATTGATAATTATTACAATCGACGCAACTGTTGTGAACTAATTGTACGGGGAGCGATATGGGGAGAGATGAGGAGACACTCGTTGATTGGCCACCCCTACCCCAAGGAACAGAATCCTAGGTACCTGCCTCGCCAAATATGTATCCAGATGCATATGAATGACGGTGTAAATCACGAAACTAAACGGGTCAACTTATGTCTAACGTGCGGGAAGTTTAGTACGACAGTCATAGGGTGAACGGGAATGAATTGTGTGGGACAGAGTGAGTGAGTGTGTGTTTGTGTGTGTGTGTGTGTGTGTGTGTGTGTGTGTGTGTGTGTGTGTGTGAGAGGGGGGTGGCAGGGGGGGGGGGTGCTACAACACAGGGAGATTGCAAGTTTTGCAACTCATTCCTGCTCTGGAACACGTGTCTCCTTTTCTGAATACGATTGTACTGACCAGTTTTGTACCTGCAAGCCGCTGAAAGACATCCACTCTGTGGAACAAAAACGCGCCCGCCCGGCTGCGAGCCCCGTGTTTTATTCATCGGCCAGCAGGCGAGCGGGCGTCGCGCAGCGCTACACCGCCGACTTTCCGATGCGCACTGCTTCCGCACCACAGCACAGGCCGGTCCATTATTTAAAAGCCCACTCCGTCCTTCCGCAACACTTGACGGAGAAGAAGAAGCAGCAGCAGTGGGCGGGTTTTCATTGCGAGCTGCAGAACGGCAAAAAAGTATCTGAATCGGTTACGTGGCTTCTTTGTACAGATGCGGTACTCCATCCGACGAACGGAGGCCTGTTGCTCCTGGTTTTCTCATCGGAAGTCGCGGTGGGAGGGCGGAGAATATAGGGAAAGTGGGTGGAGCTGTGGGGGGGGGGGGGGTGGAGAGGGGGTCAGGGGGAGGGGGGTGTTCGGGATGAAGTGAGAGGAGCGGCGGTCAGCCAGCAGCCCGTGCAGCGGCAGTATCGGGCACCGCTATTCGTGACCTCCCCTCCCCAGAGCGGAGGCAGCTTCTGGTATTGCCGCTACCGGGCGCCGGCTGTACAGCTCGACTGGGATTTACGACCTCCAGTTACCCCCACCACCGCGCCAAGAAGGCACTCAGAGGTCGCGCGCAGTTTTACGCCCCTCGAAATCCTCCTGGTGACTGTTGACTGTTCTCCCTCAGGACGAAATAAAACACTGCTGTGTCATATTCCAGCCTCCTTCGTAGCCTAGGTCAGTAACACACAGTAAAGCAATCTCGCTGTACCTTGCACTCACTCTGAGCTCGATTTTTGGTGTGCGATGAATTTTCTATTTTTCATGCTTTTTCTATTAACCCGCTTTCTTATCTGTGTGTTCTGTGTAAAATTCGAAATTAATTTCAAACCATCTTCCGGATGACATAGAAACCTCAAATTTTAAACGGCTCAGAACGATATGACACGGCAACATCATTAGCATTCTTCGATTTTATCCATACTGTATGAGAGGTCGTGGTTGTGAATGTCAATGTTAAAAAATATTTCGGCTCAACCACTTGTTTATAGTGTAAAGCACTAATATTGACGCGTTTCGGAAGTCAAGCTTCCATCATCAGAATAATAAAAAGTAAAAGAACCTGTTAAAACTCGCTAAAATGGAACGTGCACCAGGCACAATAAAACTGATAATAAAATTAAAACATCGTGGCTACTTCCCTCGTTGCAGCGATGTCTTCCAAGGTGCATCTCCACATAGTCGTCAAAATACAAAAAACTCTAAAATGGCGATGCCTATGGTGTTCAATATCTAACCACATGGCTCTCGTTACGAAGAACATAGCGGTGTTTTCCGGCTTAATAATTTCGAAGTCAGCTGTAGCCACGCATATTTGTGAAACAGGACAACCCATGTTGGGAATAGATCAGAATCTTGTTATTTTACATACAGGACAAACGCAAAAAGCTGGATCTACTACAACAGTTGGAAATTACGATACATAGCGTGGATAATCAGAACACACTGAATGAACAGCTAACTGGTGATACAAATAACTTTTTCAAACATTTGACTGGTTTCTTTTAGAAACTACATTTTTAGCAATTGGCTGGATACCATCATTTCATGAGGTCCTTGGAACATGTATAAGTTATCTGTTTGTATAGACATCTCTGTGACTTCCTTGTTTACTTGCGCGTGAGCTCACTCGCGTTTCCGTATGGTGTTTGGTTACGTGGTGTGTTGGTAACAACGGGCGGCTTACGATAGAGGAGAGAGCCATGTGGTTAGATGTTGAACACCATAGGCGACACCATTTCAGAGCTTTTTGTATTTTGACGACTATGTGGAGAAGCACCTTGGAAGACACGGCTGCAACAAAGGAAGTAGCCACTATGTTTTAATTTTATTATCAATTTTATTGTGCCTGGTGCATGTTCAATTTTAGCGAGTTTTAACAGGTTCTTTATTTTTTATTATTCTCATGATGGAAGCTTGACTTCCGAAACGCGTCAGTCTTAGTGTTTTACACTATAAACAAGCGATTGAGCAGATATATATTTTTAACATTCGCTTTCTTGTCTGTATGGCTAACCCTCTATGGGTGCAGGCGGGTGTGCTAGCGCCCTACGTTTCGGCTGCCTTGCAGAACTAGCTTATTGTACATGGTGTACATAAAGCTCAGGTTGACTTTCAATTATTTGCTGCACAAGAACGAAACATTATACAGATATCATACATACGTCATTTTGAAGAGAAACCCAGATTTTTTTTTTTTTTTCATGTATACCGCCACAGTGTATGAGCCATGCTGCGGCTCGTGTTGGTGCTGTTTGTAGCTTTCTGTCCTCTGTTGGAGGCCAGACTGTATCATTTAGTTGACATGATTGCGGTTGTTTGTCTCTTCTGGTGTTGGCTGCCGCCACTTGGTTTTGCAAGCATTGCCTGTCCGTTAGTGGCAGCAGTGTCGGTTATCGATATGGAGCAACTGTTGCCCTATCTTTGGGGCGACTTTGCGGTTCTTCCGGGTCGCGTCAGTGTGCAGTTCGGTTGGGGTCTCAGGAGGAGCCAGGTCCGCGCAGTACGAGAACACACCACGACAGCTGGCAGCGCGCATGGACTGCCCGATCGAAGGCCTGTGGTCACGAGGGTGCACGACCTCGTCGTAAACTGGAACCTGCAAATTTTAAGTTGAGTGCATTTGTATTCAAGTCGAGAAACCTTCACCATTGTGAGATCTTGCGGTTCTCCAGTGACTTCGTGTTGCTGCTTGTACTGTTGAGGCGAAGAGCAGCGAGTGGAGTGCTTGGGGAAGGGGGATCTGATTATCTTTCCTGGACTTCTAATTACTATTTATCGCGTTCCGTTTGTTGCTATTTGTTAAATTCAACCAACGGTATTTTTCCTGCGTCGTGGCCGCTAACGCCCCAGTTACCTGCCCTGGGGGTTAGTGTATGTAACGGCAGTGTACGTTTCCTCGCCTTGCCGCTGCTGTCATGTGAGGCGTGTAGTTTCGACAGCATTCTTGATTGTAGGTTGGTTGGCGATTTTTCTACTCTAGTGGTAGTGATTCCTTCCTCGTTCCACACGCTGTAAGCACAGTATTCTGCGGGCAGAGTCCACACCGCCCGTTCCGGCTTTGGCGAATTGTTCCATCTTTGTATTTGGTTTATCGGACTCAGGTAGCCTCAGCAAGATTATCATTAGTCATTCGTTAGACTGTCACTAGTCTAAGTTACCATCTTGAGGAGTGAATACAACTGTTGGCTGACTATCTCATCGCTCGCGAGAGTGTTTTTGCCAGACCTACTCAGAGGTCAATTTCTGGTGCACCGTCTGTGCCAGGCCCTTGTATTTCATTACTGTATTTGATGTTTTATTGGATGGTTCTAAATTTTTTATATAATTGCCAGTTTTGGAGTTATAGCAGGTTGAAATGGTTGTGCTGCCAAGTTTCCCATCATTTTGTCTCACTCGTTTGGTGATCAGTTGCCTGTTTTTTTTTTTTTTTTTTAAATTAACCTTGCTATTGCATTGCTGTTTTACAATTTGTTTGTTAAATCTTTTTATAATTGCCGTTCTTGTCGTTAATGGCCTTCAGCTGTAACTGTAGATACTTGCCTTAAAATTCTAATTGGGATCTCATTGGTTTGTTTTTAAAACATTATTTGCTGTGTCTGTATTTTATGCTGATCTGGTAAATTGTAACATACTGAAAGCACTATTAATTACACAGACGTTTATTCCTTCATCAATAACGTGTGATATCTTTATTTATTTCTGAGCCTGGAATTACCGTTTTAAAATAAATGTTTGTAATTCTGAAAGGCAACCAACAGTCACTGATTACGGCCCCGTCCACAATCGTAACCGAATCCTGCCTTCCTTGACTACCAGGTTCGGTCATCTGCCGATAGGCAGCGCTACTCGCAAGCACGGAGCTGCCGTATCGATGGATCAGCAGTGCTACAGAGGAGGACAGCTGTTTCATGTAATGGTCTCCCCAATCACCAGATCTCACTCCCTGTGACTTTTTTCTGTGGGGACACATTAAAGATCTGGTGTATGTACCACCTCTACCACGTGATGTAGCGGAGCTCCGGGAGAGAATACTGGAAGAAACTGCTACAGTCGACGATGCCATGCTGGGACGGATATGGAAAGAAATCAATAACCGTATTGAGGTCTGCCGGGTCCCTCATGGTTTGCATATCAAATGTTCGTAAGAAAAACTTTCAGAGTTTCTCGTCAAAATGCAATATGTATGAAATCTGTACAATGTTTAATTCTTGTGCAATAAATAATTGAAAGTGTTCCCGAACTTCCTCGCAGTACGCACGGAGCTCCGTGACAGCCACTAGACAGCACTGCCTCCTCTTCGAGCACTGCCATAGCCTCTGCAGCAATTCACAGGGCCACGACCATCTTGCCAGTCAATTCCTGCTCTTGGCCACACAACAGAGGTATAGCTCTGCCTACATTTACATATTCGCAGTGTTCTCATATCGTTCTCATAACACCCCATTGGTTTATCATCACAATTTTCGACATTGCCATCAAATGTAAGTTCGTTATCAATGTATTGGCAACCGGTTTCGACGATACACTTAGTCATCATCGGGCTTTTTAAATACATAGTGACTGAATTTTCCAGAAAAAAACATCAATCGGAAAGTCCCACTTGACAAGAATGGACAGGCCGACACCATTGGTTTGGTCTGAAATATCCCTGCATCTTAGGCTTTTGCTTTTGGATTGCTCATTTGAACTTTATTATTATTCTGGGCCATCTCTGGTGATCGTTCTTCTCTTGCTGTTGGAAGGCCTATTCCAGGTTAGACATCCTGTGCCGCTTCTTGCGGTCATTCGAAATCCTTGTCCTATTCCGGCCATGGTACTTTGCAGCAGTAATAATCATTTTAATAGAAATAAATATTTAATATAACATTTTTTTATATCAAACTACAAACTATAAAATAATTTCTCGTAGTATCGTACAGATCCCTAATCCTACCCAAATAGTTCAAAAAATTTCTGACTTTGAATTTTTAATAGGTTTGAAAATACTTCTAAGATTTGTAACGAGAAATTTAGGATGCATACAATACGTAATTGATGCACGAGCAGTTTACTTCCTAACTATGATCTATTTCAGGCACCCCAAGCTTTACGTTCTAAAATTAGTAGTATCTTCATAGCTGCTAAAAATTCACAATCACAAATTTTCAGAACCATCCATATCAGGAATAGAAATCTGCATGGCGTCAAGAGAATTGCTTATAATTTTTAGTCTGATTTAAAAATGTGGTACATTAAAAATTACTTTTCACATAAATAATTATTTTTATTTAATTACCCTTCAGGTTCCCTGGGGCCACACAAGCCAAACATAGTTGGTCACTGAATCGGTCACTACATGCTTTATAGAATGCTCATTAGAAAAATCGTAACTGGAAAAATTAAAGAATTGCAACACGATAAAATCGTGAGAGTGTTACACGTAACAGAGAAACTGAAGTAAGAATAAATGGTGTTTGAGGTTTGCAGACAATACAGTACTTCTAGCATCAGAAGGAAAAGCATTACAAAATATAGCAGGCAACACTCAAGCGAAAATAATGGGTCAAGAAATGAAAACAAAGGTATTGACGCTAGGAGGAAATAAAAGGGTAAGGAACATGTTGAATGGAGAAACATTAGAACATGTGCAAAGCCTTAAATATCTTGGAAGTAGGATAGAAACCGACTGGAAGAGCAGCAAAGAAATTAAAGCCGGGGCAGCAATGGAGAAAGAGACATTTTGTAGTAAAAAGGGAATTTTCTGCATCAATAAGGACGAAGATTTGAGGAAAAATGTAATAAAATATTTTGTATGAAATATGGTCATGCATGGTGATGAGACGTGGACACATGGGGAAGAAAGAGAAAGTCTGCGGTATTTTGTGATGTGGATATGGTATATAATGGAAAGAATAAATTGGGTGAATAGAGTAAGAAGTGAGGAGGTACTGAAATGAGCTGGAGATCAGACACTGAATGTAAATAGGAAGAGGAAAAGGAAATGGCCAGGATATACATTCGGAAAGGAAGAGGGGTACATGGGAAGGGAAGAGGAGGCAAAGGAGGAAGAGGTTTCTGATCCTGGATGATGTGACCGACGGCAGCACATGCAGCAACGTAAGGGCGGAAGCAACAGATCGCAGGAAGTGGTGACACGAAAGACCTACCTATACAGCAGAAAACTGGTGATTACAAAAGTTGTCACCTACCGCGATGAATACCTGCACAGAATAGGAACGTGCAACAAGGAAATCCCTCAAACTGCATTTGAAAGCTTGGGGTTTATCACTCAGTTTTTGATTTCTGCTGGACACCTACAGAAAATTAAACTTGCACCATTTTCTGTGCAAAACATGCACTTTTTTTGTCTAGCGCTCAAAGAGTGAATGTTGCAACTACGTACTCCGTCTGAGTCGGACACGAACAGTTTGTGGAGAAGATAATATGCGAGTAACGAAATGTTTCAACACAAAGGATAAGAACTTTCAATTCTGTTGGAACATTACTTGCACTACTGGCCACTAAAATTGCTACACCACGGAGATGACGTGCTACAGACGCGAAATTTAAGCGACAGGACGAAGATGCTGTGATATGCAAATGATTAGCTTTTCAGAGCATTCACACAAGGTTGGCGTCGGGGGTGACACCTACAACGTGCTGACATGAGAAAAGTTTCCAACCGATTTCTCATACAAAAACAGCAGTTGACCGGCGTTGCCTGATGAAACGTTGTTGTGATGCCTCGTGTAAGGAGAAGAAAACGTACCATCACGTTTCCGACTTTGATAAAGGTCGGATTGTAGCCTATCGCTATTGCGGCTTATCGTATCGTGACACGCGATCCCTGAGTCCATTTTCCAGCATCATGGTCTATCCATCAGCTCGGAGACCACGGCTGCGGTTACCCTTGACGCTGCATCACAAACAGGAGCGCCTGCGATGGTGTACGCAGCGACGAACCTGGGTGCACGAATGGAAAAACGTCATTTTTTCGGAAGAATCCAGGTTCTGTTTACAGCATCATGATGGTCGCATCCGTATTTGGCGACATCGCGGTGAACGCACATTGGAAGCGTGTATTCGTCATCGCCATACTGGCGTATCACGCGGCGTGATGGTATAGGGTGCCATTGGTTACACGTCTCGGTCGCCTCTTGTTCGCATTTACGGAACTTTGAACAGTGGACGTTACATTTCAGATATGGCTCTACCCTTCATTCGATCCCTGCAAAGCCCTACATTTCAGTAGGATAGTGCACGACCGCATGTTGCAGGTCCTGTACGGGCCTTTCTGGATACAGAAAATGTTCGACTGCTGCCCTGGCCAGCACATTCTGCAGATCTCTCACCAATTGGTAACGTCTGGTCAATGGTGGCCGAGCAACTGGCTCGTCACAAAACGCCAGTCACTACTCTTGATGAACTGTGGTATCTTGTTGAAGCTGCATGGGCAACTGTACATGTACATGCCATCCAAGCTCTGTTTGACTCAATGCCCAAGCGTATCAAGGCCGTTATTACGGCCAGAGGTCGTTTTTCTGGGTAGTGATTTCTCAGGATCTATGCACCCAAATTGCGTGAAAATGTTGTCACACACCAGTTCTAGTATTATATATATTTGTCCAATGAATACTCGCTTATCATCTGCAATTCTTCTTGGTGTAGCAATTTTAATGGCCGGTAGTGTAATAAAGGATAATGTAAATGAAGGTAATAACGCCATGCGTTCACTTAATTGTCTCTAACGTTGTATAGATTTATGCTAAATGCCCAATTTTTCATGAGTCCTGTTCTAGTACCTCCCTTACGGTTTCCTTTAAACATAGCTGCCATATGTTCAGTATTTTCCAGGTATAATTTTTATGTAGGACAGGGAAAACTAGTTTTTCTAAGGAGCATTGAAGGTGATAAGGCCACTTTGTTCTCTCACATTTATGATACCCATCGTAAAATGCAATAGTCAAAAATGAAAATCATGCATATATGTAACCAATAATTTAAGTGATACACTCTACAGTTACGAAAAGAACGCAAAATTTCAGCATGCTACGTACTTCTGATTCAGTCAATTTCAGTTTCAGCACAGCCATCTTCCTGATTTTTTTTACAGCTTCATTATCACATGCTTCATGACACCACGGGCGGAATCCGCGTACCGGTAGCACTAAAACATGCAATTGCTTCTCCTTGGTGTCCATGTGTTGTCACATGCCGTCTTTTAATGCCCTTTCGAGGGGGAACTTTGTTGCCAGCACTGAAAATTAACTGAAGCCCAGTACCGTCCAAATTATAAATTTGATGGGACAACAGTTCTGATTGGTCAAACGTAGAAAAACAGACATGAAGAAGTCCTTCACTGTGCGCATACTGAATCGCATAAGCCTATCGTAAATTTTCACCCTTCCTAAGACTAACGTGCGGATTACGCCTTAGAAATCCTTCAAACCAACGTCTACCTGCTCGAAGTTTGTTGGTGACACCAAAACCAACTTGCTGCTACCCAACAACTCTTTTTTTAAGTTCGCAACATTGCATGTTGCGATTCGGCACAGGATTACGGGCAAGTTTCCTAGTTCGCGTCTTCCCTTCATCCTTGATCAGCCAGTGTCGAAGAGTACTTCATGGGATGTTAAATATCCTTGAAGAATCTGAACCATTAATTCCATATCTGTTTCAATGGCCTTCCGCATTAGTTCACTTTCCACGAAGATTTTGACAGGGCTTACCCATATCGTCACCCACTTGAAAAAAATATAGAAATTTCGTTACTATCTGCAGATGTTTTATCACAGTTTTTAACAAATGTATTGAAAAATATTTAAGCATTCAAAAATCATTTTATATGCTTTAATACACGAAAGAATGCATTTTAATCACACATTAATAGAAAATTAAATGAGAATTACGTTAGACATTTGTATGTGCCTCCTTTAACTCACGGAAAATATTCCGCGTCAATAGAACGCAACCTTCACCACGGGACCTCTTTCGTATGGCTATCCGACTCCGAGGTTTGTGTTGGTGCAAAGACGCTACAAGCATACAGAGGAAACTCACATCTTATGTCATTCGCTACGTACGCAGTACTGCCACCATCAGAATATTTCCAGTCTAGCCACTGAACTGCACATGGCGTTAAGAACTGCACATGGCGTTAAGAACTGCACTGTGAAATTACCTTTAATTACCCTACACAACATGGCCAATTTTGCTTCTTTCATGGTGCTTTAGAAAGACCTTTGGTTTAGAGACACGTGTGAATAGTAATAGAAAAAAATCCTAGATTTCGGCTTCGAAGAGAGAACTGTTTAAATTTTGAATAAAAATAAACAGCAACTGATAGACGAGGACGTCCGATGTAAGGACTGACCCTTGTTCTGCCAACGGCTTGACAAAGTTGCCCAAAGTTTCACGAAAATCTCTTGCGCTTTGGATGGGAAATTTTTCTTAAAAATCGGGAAAATCAGCAATCAACGGAATGAGGATGCAGAAGGCAACGGAAACAACTGCATTAAAGACACGTGGTATGTGGCTTGTAATTGAAATAGTATCATGAGATCTCTCCATCAGCAAAATATTCTGGCTTAGACCCCAGTAAGATCTTCGGAAAAGGACTAAAATATTGAATAATCAGCGAAAGGGTTGCATTCACCGAGTGGAGACGTGGAATATCAGAAGTATGTATATGTGTAGGGAAGCTAGAAAATCCGAAACCGAAACTACAAAGACTCAGTCTGGACACAGTGACAGTGAAGTGAAATGGAAACCGGACTTTTGGTGAGACGAATACAGGATAATATTAAAATTAGTAGAATACGGGATGGGTGGATGGAGCAGAGAGTTTGTTACTGTGAACACTTCAGTAATAGAATTATTCTCATCCTAGTTGACAACAAATTAACTCCAAAAACAATAGCTCTGGTAATAATTCTACAGTCACAAGCACAAAATGAAGAGATAGACGAAGTATGAAGCTATTTAATGGATAATTAAGTACGTAGAATGAGATGTTAATCTGCTTTTCAGGGGGGGGGGGGAAGAGGGGTGGTTCGGGACAGCACAAGAAAGAATAGAAGAAAGAACGGCAAAATGTGGGCATGGTTGTAGCAAGGACTAATTGAGTTTGCAATAAATTTCAGCTGGTAATAGTGAATAAGCTGTTCAGAAATCAGAAGAGGAGGAATTACATTTGGGAAAGTCCTGCAGTCAGGAGACGATTCCATTTGAATTTTATCATGGACTGACAGAGTTTCTGAAATCCGATTCTGGATTCTAAGTTTTAGGCAATTGATTATATAGACTTGGGTCACAATTTATATTCATCATTAATTGACTGAAATTTAAGAGAATGGCCCAGAAGTATCAATGTGAAAGAACTGGGATACAGAAGTACTGAGGAATGATGAGGTGCATCTGAAGTTCTCTAAAGCTGCATGTACTTTAGCAATGAATACCACCATAACCAGGTCAGTTGAAGAGGGATGGACATGAAAAAACAAGGCAATCACAGAAGTTGAACAGATAAATATAGGTACAACGGAACTGACAACGAAGATACTGATAACAAAAGAACACTCCAGCTGATCGACGAAAGACGAAAGTACAGAAATACACAGGAATGCGTCAGCATCAGGTACATACTAACTAAATAAATAGGATGTGCAAGAAGACCATGACGAAATGGCTACCGGAAAAATGTGAAGGAACTGAAAATGAGATGGTCGTCGTAACGACTGATTCAGCGTAACAATTGCGATCGAGGAGGTCAGAGGGGATAGATACCATTGCATCGCAATTTCTAAAATTTTTCGGGAAGTGGCAACCAATCAGTTATTGAAGTTGATATGTAGAATCCATATATATCTGGTGACATATCATCGTCCACACAATCACAAAGATAGTAACAGCAGAGAGAAGCGAATACTATCGCTCAGTCAGCTTCGCAGCACATGCATTAAATTTGCTGAAAATGATAATATACAGAAGAATGAAATGGAAAAAGAGGATCTCTTAGATGACGATCAGTTTGACTTTACCAAAGGTAAAGGAACTAGATAGCAGATCTCAAATCCCAGAGTGAGATTTTCACTCTGCAGACGAGTGTGCGCTGATTAAAACTGTGTGCCGGACCGAGACTTTTGCCTTTCGCGGGCAAATACTCTACCATCTGAGCTAGCCAAGCACGACTCACGACCCGTCCTCACAGCTTCAGTTCTGCCAGTATCTCGTCTCCTACCTTCCAAACTTCACAGAAGTTCTTCTGCGAGTTCGAGTCTCGGTCCAGTACACAGTTTTAATCTACCAGAAAGTTTCATATCAGAGCACACTCCTCTGCAGAGTGAAAATCTCATGCTGGAAACATTCCCTGTCTCCACAATTTCCTCTCTTCCAGGAGTGCTAGTTCTGCTAGGTTCGCAGAAGAGCTTCTGTAAAGTTTGGAAGGTGGGAGACGAGATACTGGCAGAACTGAAGGTGTGAGGACGGGTCGTGAGTCGTGCTTGGGTAGTTTAGATGGTAGAGCACTTGCCCGCGAAGACAAAGGCCACTGGTTGGAGTCTCGGTCAGGTACACAGATTTAATCTTCCAAGAAGTTCATAGAAAAAAGACTTACAGAAAATCAAGACATTTTTATTGAATTTGTCGACTTGCACAAAGCAAGATCTTTGAAAATTCTGAATGAAACAGTAAACCACAGGGGAAAATGTGTAACATACGATATGCACAAGAAGCAAGAGAAAACAAGAACAATAAATCATCTGAAATCTGAAGAACAAGAACGAAGTGCTCGGATTAAAAGGGTATAAAGCAGGGATACAGTCTTTCGATCCTACTGTTCAGTCCACACATCAGGATGAAAGGATATCGATGATGAGATTTGCTGATGACATTGTTGTCCACAGCGAAGAAGAATTACAGGAACTATTGACTGGAGCGAGCAAGCTAATCACTAGAGAATATGGATTGAGAGTAAACTGAAAATAGACGAAAGTATAAAACAGTAGCGGACTTCAGATTAGGGTTAAACTTAACACAAATACTGGGGATTGCAAAGTAGTCAATATGAGGAAATTCTGGTGCCACGGAAGCAAAATAACACGGGACACACGAAACAAGGGGAACAAGAAAGTAGAACACCAGAGCAAAGAGGGCATCATTGGCCGAAAGAAATTTAATTATATGAAACATACATTTTAATTTCAAAAATAAATGTCTGAGATTTTCACGTTTCCACTACAAAAGTGTATGGTAGTGAAACACAGACTGTTTGAACAACGGGAAAGAAGACAGTGGAAGTATTTGACTTATGCTGTAGAAATATATTGTCAATTAGGTGGACTACGGCTCAAATGGTTCAAATGGCTCTGAGCACTATGGGACTTAACATCTGAGGTCATCAGTCCCCCAGAACTTAGAACTACTTAAACCTAACTAACATAAGGACATCACACACATCCATGCCCGAGGCGGGATTTGAACCTGCGACTGTAGTAGTCGAGCAGTTTCGGACTGAAGCGAATAGAACCGCTCGGTCACCGCGGTCCGCTTGGCCTAAGGAATGAGGAAGTTCTTCCAAGAAAAGAACTTATGGAAAATAGCGACAAGAAGGAGGTACAAGATGATAGGACGTGTGGGACCATGTAGCAGCCGGCCGGAGTGGCCGTGCGGTTCTAGGCGCTACGGTCTGGAACCGAGCGACCGCTACCGTCGCAGGTTCGAATCCTGCCTAGGGCATGGATGTGTGTGATGTCCTTAGGTTAGTTAGGTTTAATTAGTTCTAAGTTCTAGGCGACTGATGAGCTCAGAAGTTAAGTCGCATAGTGCTCAGAGCCATTTGAACATGTAGCAATAATTTTCATGGTACCAGAGGGAGGGTAAAATCTGTGTGGGAAGACAGACCGGAATACTTCCAACAAATAACAGAGTACGTGGGATTCAAGAGCTACTCCGAGGTGAAGACGTTGACACAGGTGAGGAATTCGCGGCGGACCAAAAAGTTTTAATGGTTGCATGATTACATCATCAGGCACCTGGCAGAGATGCATAATCTAATCAAAAGCTAGGTTGCAGTATTTTGTGGAAGTTTATCAGACTATTTCTGTCAAATTCCTGATGATGGTATGTTACGACCGCGAAATCTGTATCACTAGGAAATGAACAGGAGATTAAAGAATATCACTGTAAGGAAATTTATAGGCACTCTGAAATGACGAGCAGCTGTTAACCTCCTACTCTGTCTCTTTCTATAATGGAACTTATCAGGACTACACTACATCGTATGAGAAATCATACTGATCTAGTGAATCACACAACGTCACACGACCAAAGAAATCAGGAGGGATATATGTCTTTTGAATATTAATGAAATCTATCAAATGTTCTGGTTCATAGTTTCAATTACAATGGTGTATGCGTATTACTTCACTGTCATTCCCATTATCAGTGATGAATTATTCAACACTTAGGTTATAACCATTGAGATTTTCTATAAGCAAGGAATATTTTCTGTGACTCTAGAGGACTAGATTTCTGTACGAAGCACTTGAAACATCCTTAAGCCAGTAATCATGTGCGTCGGCATTTCCAGCCCGATTTACAGTTGGCAACAGCCGCTTAATCCCTTCCCTACAAGGTAATCCACTTAAGCACAGGGGATGTGCTGAGAATACCCGCGTCCGGCGTGGGACAACCACTATGCTAGGTTAGTCTTGTGTCGAGCTCTTATAGCGTTACAGACTGATTTCCACTGCTGACGTAGGGAATAATTTTACAACGTCTTTTCAGTTCTATCTTTCCCGACCAATCTTGATTACGACTTCACTTCGCACTACCAAAATATTATATACAATGTGTGCGCGATAGGAGACCAAATGTCGTACGTAATAGTAGACTACTCTGCAAGTAACAGCTCAATGTTTAGGAGTACCTACAGTCACTTTGTAACTTATGTTTGCGAATCGTTATTGATAGTCTGATGCAGGAAACTGTGAGCGTGGGAAGTGGATAGGGGATGACTCGTTTTATATACACTTATTAATAAACGCAACACACGCGACCGCGCGCAGAGGAGAATCTTAAGCAGAAATCCAGCGCTCAGTCTACAAAAACGAACTTTGTACCAAGTGCACCGTGTTCTTCCACTCAGAATATCTTCAGCTTTAAAATAAGAGGGCATAAAACAATACACTATACATAATAGAGGTACTGTAAAACGACGACAAGAACAGCTCCAGAAATCTAATCTTAATTCCGTGCACAATATCTCCGAAATACACTGTCGAAAAAAAAATTTAGTACACCTGGAAAGACGGCGTCGATTTTGATCCGATGACGGCATATGCCACCTCAAAGATGTAGATGTAGAGATAGGTGTGTAAATGTGGAAACCCAGTTTGTTTTTGCTGTAAAAAGGAAATGTTTACTTCTCTTTCAGCTTCAAAAATTAGCCAAAGCTAATTCATAATATTTTAGCAACGAAACACAAAAACTAAATATGTTAAAAATTAAAAAGCATTTTCTGCTTGCACAACAACTCACCAATTTTTCAAGAAGTGCGGGTAATGTAGAAACGCCTTAAAATTGTGGGAAACTGGCTACTTCAAACGAAAACTATTGAAAATATTAGAAACTATTTTATTTTATATGAAATTTAAATTATACAAAAATATTTTTAAACGCAACTGTAGTAGAAAAAAGTTTCATAAGCAAAGTTCACTTGCAAAATCGCTTATGTAAATATCTCCTTCATTTCCGGCACCCAAAGAGTGACTCTACTCCTCAAAAAAATGGTTCAAATGGCTCTGAGCACTATGGAACTCAACTGCTGAGGTCATTAGTCCCCTAGAACTTAGAACTAGTTAAACCTAACTAACCTGAGGACATCACAAACATCCATGCCCGAGGCAGGATTCGAACCTGCGACCGTAGCGGTCTTGCGGTTCCAGACTGCAGCGCCTTTGACCGCACGGCCACTTCGGCCGGCGACTCTACTCCTCACACACTACACACTTAATCCATAATTCTCCCCGAGTCTTTGGAAAATGCGCCTTCACAAAAAATACAAATTTAATCTTCTTCAGTAGGTTTTTCTTCCCCAACTGTGAGATCCAAATGTCACTCGCCTGAAGAGACAGTTGGTGCATTGGGCTCTTCATCCGAATCCTCATAACTTGAGCCGTTTTTGCACGGTTTTCTAGGAGGAGCTTCACGTTTTCTCTTGCTTTTGGCAGGTGACTTAGGAAGCTTCTGTTTACCCTTCAGTAAGGAGACTTCAAGGCGTGTTTTATAAGGCCAAGATGTCAAAACAGCTGATGAACCTGGCTTAAGACCTATGTTGGAAACCGTCCTCTTTAGAGGAGGGACTGGCATGATATCTTGTGGAGACACGCACGTATTTGATGAGGTATTTGACAACGATGTTGACTTTCTGTTTTATCCATTTCAATGAGATACGGCACCAACAGCTTACGTCCAAGTCTCGAAGAAACACATTCTTCAGGTGACATATCACTATGCATAAACCTTTTAAAGTGTCGTCTGAGGTACACGGAAAGCTTTTATGGCTCTTCTTAACCCCACCTGCTTTCCCTTGAGGCTATTATAGCCTTAATCATGTTTTCAGCATCCCACCTCTTCACAATAGCTCTTGGTTTCCGATCAGCTAGCTATCGTGGCATTTAGAAACAGACGCAAAACGTATTGGAAGTAATATGCTGGTATTTAGGAAACGTTTCCACAATGCCATCGTATATATGCTCCACATTACCTACACAATGGCCATTTTAAATTTCGGTAGATTACATTAAGCAAATATCCATTTAAGGTTGACAAAGGACTACTAAAACCTTCTATCCACCTCCCTTTATGAGCTATCACACGTAAAGAAAGATAACTGTGAAGTATATAGATAAATATAATAGCACAACTTACCTCGAAAAAGGTTAAGTAAATGCGCGAACGTAAATTGCATCACTGCCACGGTGTCTGTTGCTCAACTGACTTCTAACCCTCTACCGTGACAAACAAGAACTATTGCAATAATTTATGGCTATCCCACTACAGTGCAGCACTCTGCAGGCCAGATACAAGACGTTCCCACATTACCCACACGCTTCCACATTTACACCCCTACCTCTACTGATAATAGTTTCAACGTCGTCCACCAGTAGATAGTGTAGTGGTTCACAATGGCTCTGAGCACTATGGGACTTAACATCTGATGCCATCAGTCACCTAGAGCTTAGAACTACTTAAACCTAACTAACCTAAGGACGTCACACACATCCATGCCCGAGGTAGGATTGGAACCTGTTACCACAGCAGTCGCGCGGTTCCAGACTGAAGCACCTAGAACCGCTCGGCCACATCTGCCGGCGATAGTTTAGTGGCATAGCTACCAGAGCGCCATCTGTTTTCGCCCTTTAATAGAGAATGCTGGTAACAAGAAGGTTTAGTGTAGTTCAGATGTTTGGAGCAAGCAGGCAGGCATGCCAAGGAGACGCACTCGTTCTTCCTACCCAACTGAGCGAGTTTGAAGAGGGTCAAATTGTGGCCTTCAGAATGGCGGGATGGTCCTTCCAGAGACTTTCCACGTAGATTGGACGTTCTGCGTTAGTTATGCAACGATACTGGTATCAGTAGTCACATGAAAACTCTCACACCAGTAGACAAGGTGCTGGCCGTTCATGCAGCACAAACGCGTCCGCCAGAATCGTCGTGTTGTAAAAGCAGCAGTGGCAGATTGTACAGCTGCCACAGCACAGATAAGAGGGCTTGTTAGCCCAGATAGTAAACACGAAGTGTTACGAACCGGTCATGAGCAGTGGACACACACACACACACCTCTAGACCGTCTTACACTCACGCCACAGCATCGGCTCGATTAGTGCCGTTAGGGGATCAATTGGAATGCTGTGCCGTTGTCTTCAGCGATGAAAGCAGAGTGTGTCTGCACGCAAGTAATGGTCGTTCGCGCACGACTTAGTCCTGGTGCGCTCTGTCTCGTGTAAGTGCATCCGTTCAAAGCAGACAGACCCAGACAAGCTGCAGCTCTCATTCACCTTCAGTGTTTCTGAAGGAACGCTACCCGGCGCTCGGTAACTGCAGAATGTTGTTAGACGCATTCTTTTGGCGTTGTCGCAAAGGCAAAATGGTTCAAATGGCTCTGAGCACTATGGGACTTAACTTCTGAGGTCATCAGTCCCCTAGAACATAGAACTACTTAAACCTAGCTAACCTAAGGACATCACACACATCCATGCCCGACACAGGATTCGACCTGCGACCGTAGCAGTCGCGCGGTTCCGGACTGAGCGCCTGAACCGCTAGACCACCGCGGCCGGCTCTGCAACTAGAATGAGATTTTCACTCTGCAGCGGAGTGTGCGCTGATATGAAACTTCCTGGCAGATTAAAACTGTGTACCGGACCAGACTCGAAGCCGGGACCTTTGCCTTTCGCGGGCAAGTGCTCTACCAACTGAGCTACCCAAGCATGACTCACGCCCCGTCCTCACAGCTTCTGTAAGGTTTGGAAGGTACGAGGTACTGGCGGAAGTAAAGCTGTGAGGACGGGGTGTCAGTCGTGCTTGGGTAGCTCAGTTGGTGAAGCACTTGCCCGCGAAAGGCAAAGTCCCGACTTCGAGTCTCGGTCCGGCACACAGTTTTAATCTGCCAGGGTTTCATCTCTGCAACTACCTCGCGCCGACTTAACGATCTCATCACAAACGCGCCGTTCATCTTTGGAAATTCTCTCTCTCCTGCATCATTCCTACCTGGTAAGAGTTTCAGGTTCATGAACAATCCTCAATAATCGGTCGAATAAGCGCCTTTTAAGCCGCTTCCTTCGTAGATGAGTTACATTTCCTTTGGGATTCTTCCTATGTATCTGAGTCTTGCGTCTGCTTTACGAACAATTTTTTTCATCTCGTCATTCCACTTCTGGTTCTGAATACACTATGTGATCAAAAGTATCCGGACACCCCCAAAAACATACTTTTTTCATATTAGTCGCATTGTGCTGCCATCTACTGCCAGGTACTCCATATTAGCGACATCAGTAGGCATTAGACATCGTGAGAGGAAAGAATGGGGCGCTCCGCGGAACTCATGGACTTCGAAAGTGGTCAGGCGATTGGGTGTCACTTGTGTCGTACGCCTGTAAGCAAAATTTCCACACTTCTAAACATCCATAGGTCCACTGTTTCCGACGTGATAGGAAGTGGAAACGTAGACACGTACAACACAAGAGCGTACAGGCCGAACTCTTCTGCTGACTGACAGAGAACGCTGACAGTTGAAGAGGCACGTAATGTGTAATAGGCAGACATCTATCCAGACCATCACGCAGGAATTCTAAACTGCATCAGGATCCACTGCAAGTAGTATGACAGACGGGAGGTGAAAAAACTGGGATTTCATGATCGAGCGGCTGCTCGTAAGCCACACATCACGCCGGTAAATGCCAAACGACGCCAGGCTTGGTGTAAGGAGCGTAAACTGAACAGCGGAAAAACGTTGTGTGGAGTGACGAATCACGGTATACAATATGGCGAATCGATTGCACGGTGTGGGTATGGCGAATGACAGGTGAATGTCATCTGCCAGCGTGTGTAGTGCCAACAGTAAAATTCGGAGGCGGTGGTGTTATGGTGTGGTCGTGTTTTTCAGCGAACGAGCTTGCATCCCTTGTAGTTTAGTGTGATACTATCGCAGCACAGGCCTAGATTAATGTTTTACGCACCTTCTCGCTTCCCACTGTTGAAGGGCTATTCGGGAATGGGGATTGCACCTTTCAACACGATCGAGCACCTGTTCATAACGCACGGCCTGTGGCGTAATGGTTACACTGCAATAACATATCTGTAATGGACTGGCCTGCACAAGGTTCTGACCTGAGTCCTATAGAACACCTTTTCGATGTTTTGAAGCGCCGACTTCGTGCCAGGCCTCACCGGCCGACATCGATGCCTCTCCTCAGCGCAGCACCCCGTGAAGAACGGGCTGCCATTCCCCAAGAAACCTTGCAGCACCTGACTGAACGTATGCCTGCTAGAGCGGAAGCTGTCATCAAGGCTAAGGGTGGGCCAACATCATATTTAATACCAGCAATACGGATGGAGGGCGCCACGAATTTGTAGGTCATTTTCAGCCAGATGTCCGGATACTTCTGATCACATAGTGCAGTTAGTCCTAGATATCTTACGGTAGATACCGTTTCCACCAATTTTTCATCAGTAGTGGTATGCGTAATATATTAAAACTGCTTGTATTCAGGGTCAACTGCCAGAGACTAGACCCTTTTGCAAACCGATACTATCTTCTGACTTTGCTACTTTCTTACAGACAACCACATCATCTGCGAACAGTTTTGAAGAGCTTCCGACGCCTTCTACTAGTTCATTTATATACATTGAAAATAATAATGGATCTCTCACACTTCCTTGGTGTACTCCGGAAATTACCTTTACTTCTGTCGTCTATCTCCAAAGAAGTCTTGAATTCAGTCACCAAACTGATCTGACATTCGGGAAGGTCGTACTTTTTATATTGCATTGTGTAACTGTGTCAAACACCACCCTAAAATCAGGGACCATGGCGTCGTTCTAAGCACCGTTGTCCACATCGCTACGGACCTCATGGAGCAGCAGAGAGCTGTTTCGTAATGTTTACGGAATCGATGTTGATTTTTATATAGGAAAGATTTTCTCTCTCCAGAAACGTCATAAATCTTGAGCGTAATACCTGTTCCATAATTCTACAAAAAGGTTGACGTCAACGGTATAGCTCTATAGGTATGAGCACCTGTACTACGACCCTCCTTGAAAACGGGAACGATCTCAGTCTTTTTCGAATCAATTACTTTTGAATACATTATGGGAGTGACAGTGATCAATGTGTTAGAAATATTTACTATTAAAAACAGTCTTGATCACGATTTATTTATTAAGGTGACCGGTTTCGAAAACTACTGTGGTCATCTTCAGTCGTATACAAAGCTTTAATTAGAGGGCTACATACATTAAATAAAATATATAAAGTTATGAAGCTATAAAACGATGAATTACCATTGAGTAGAAACCTCTTTCTGCTGGAGAAACACTACTGGAGAAACCTGTGCACGTCTTACTATATGTAATGGAGGCTCCGCCCACTTCTGACGGCATGATGTCATTACTAACCAATGAGGTATAAGTCGAACAATAATGTAAAATTTCTTAGTTAAATCAACATTGTCAAGAAATAAAAATAAACACACACTAAACTTAGCTCATTAAACAGCTATTGTCAATTAAGAAGCGTTAAAAATGCTTAAATATGTAGGATAAATGAACTTCGGTTTGACAGTATATGGGCTGCCCTCTCAAGGCCTGTTAGTGAACCATTTGGAACCACTGGTTGCCATGGTGAAGTTGGACGCCGTTCGAAAGATGAGGCAGCAGGCTTCTTTCCACTGAAGTTGTAAAGTCGATAGGCAAACTAGTGGCTGCATGTTTAAACGCCAGTGCAAAGATGTGGCAGCATTCAAACGAAGTTGTTGCGAAAGTGGAATGGCGAAGACTGTCACGTCAGACGATGTATTATTGAGCAGCAACATGTCTTTATTGAAACAATTTTTAATGAGTAGGCTGCAATAATCTTTAGCTGAGATGTATACTACATGCTGCACAGACACTATACGAAGTAGTCGTCCATATTTTTCGAATCGCTGGTTACCATTCGTTGCTCCAGAGAACTACGTAAGCAGCTGCTAGAGATACTTTTCTACTCCACGATCAGTTATCTCAATATCTTCCATTCTGGTTCAAATGGCTCTATGCACTATAGAGCTTAACATCTGAGGTCGTCAGTCCCCTAGACTTAGAACTACTTAAACCTAAATAACCTAAAGACATCACAAACATCCAAGCCCGAGGCAGGATTCGAACTTGCGACCGTAGCAGCAGCGCGGTTCCGGATTCAAGCGCGTAGAAGCGCTCGGCGACAGCTGCCGGCTAGGAGGATCGTGTTAAGAGCTTCAGCGCTGAAACAATTTCGGAAGACGGAATTGAGTATTTCGGCCTTCAATCTGCTATCATTCGTTTGGGTGCCCGCATGGTCACTAAGCGACTGAAGAGATTCTGAAAGTACAGTTTACGTACTTCGCGCGCGCCGGTTATTTGCCACTCGCCCCGCTCCACTGCAGCTGTTTAATATCCGAGTGCGAAGTACTCTATAACGAAGTGAGCAAGAATTTGAATAATAATAACTGAAACCAACAGCTGTGTTGTTATACAACGTCGTTTACTCAAAACGTGCTACCAGCTTCGACGCCGAAAAGCGTCATCTACAGGTTCCAAATGTAATCTGCCATCTACGTACGAACCACAGTGACGAAGACCAGGTTCCGCCTTTTGTTACCCAAGCACGTTTCGACACCTCTGTGCCGTCGTCAGTGGGTTCTGTTCATTTAAAAGCTGTTAGAAGTGAACATATTTTAGGTTGTGACTGATCTAACAAAATAAGGCATAAAGGCAGGTTTCTTTTCGTTTTTGTTCTTATTACATTATATGATTTTGCAGGACCATCTGTATGGTGTCCTGCACTGACAGTTTGTCATCTACAAACGAAACGATGTAAATGTGAATTTTATCAATTAGTTAACACATCCGTTGAATTTTGATAATGTTTGGTGTGGTAAACACGTAATTCAGATTCGATGCCAAGCACACTTAGGAATAAATGAACGCCGACCGGGTTAGGGCACTCAACAACATTGTGCACGTAGCGTTTTTTCAGAGTAAATAAGGGTCTGTAAAACTGAAATTACACTAAGTACATTTAATATTTATGTGTAGTGCCCTCAGAACGCGAAAGAAGAAAGGTCATTCACAACAAAACGTGTGTAGTAAAAAGTATATACGCAAAACATTGTACCACATCAGATTCACGTTTTTAAAAACCAAGGGACGTGTTAACACGTTGATAGAATTCACATTTACATCTTCTTGCTTGCAGACGACAAGCTATCAGTGTAGGACACCATACAGATGATCCTGCGAAATCATCCAGTGCAAAACCAAGATAAGAACAAAAACGAGCGAAAATTGTCTGTAGGCCTCATTTTGTTAGATCAGTTACAACCTAAAATGTTGTCACTTCTGACAGTTTTTCAACAAGGGAAATCCACTGATGGCACAGAATTGCCGAAACGCGCTTGGGTAAGAAGTAAAAACAGTTTTACATAGGCGCATCTACATCCAATCATTTTAACTGAAACACGGAAAAGTGCAAGAGCTGTAATACGAAATATGAGTAAATAGTATATATTATGAAGCATGTTTCACCAAAATGTGCAGAGTGCAGTGGGACCAAAATCAACTGGATTCCGCAACTTTCAGTAACAAGCGCATCAATGGTCAGACTAAAACTCAGCCTCGACTTTGTTGGTTGCATTTGCTGGCGTGACATGCTTAATAAATTGTAATGTTTTCACTTGTTGTATCCCTTTCTGTGCTAACTAATCAGTCATCCCTATTCGAAGATTCTAATCATTAATATTTTATGAGCGTTTGTGACCTATGCTAGCTTTCGTGTCGTTTCTTACCAGTTAATGAACAACTTTGGAATATTTTTTCTAACGACGGTTTGCTTGGCGTCTCACGAGGGGGCAGCCTTACAGGTCTTTGGAGGGATTTAACTGCATGCGTGAATCTCTCAGAGC
The DNA here is from genome assembly GCF_021461385.2 of Schistocerca piceifrons. Classification (NCBI taxonomy): domain Eukaryota; kingdom Metazoa; phylum Arthropoda; class Insecta; order Orthoptera; family Acrididae; genus Schistocerca; species Schistocerca piceifrons. The sequence goes on from NC_060145.1 coordinate 400,686,499, forward strand.
ACTTGTCTTGCTGTGTTATATATGATGACAGGGTAGCCCGCCACACATCGGTGTGCTAAATAGTTGATTATAATTATTTCCTTTTACTGAAGTTACGTTATAGTCCAGATATGTTACTTCACACCAAAGCAAAATCAATATACGAACATGATCTATTTTGGTCTCATGAGGTGAAACTTTAGGGTTTGTATGAGTGCATATTTATTGATAGCACACTGGTTTGTTAATTTTGATTGCATGAAGCATATTTAGTTGTAGCTTTCTCTTTAATGGTGCCTGCGAGAAAAATAACGAATTCGACTTTAGTGGCCAGTGCGACAAGATTTGCATCAGAAAATGAATATGTTGACTAAGAAACATTCTCGGTTGCATGAACGCATAAACTAAGTACGTTAATTCAATGATATCTGGGCTAGAAGAGTCATAATTACCAAAAATAGTTGTACCGACCGCAATTGCGGACAAAAATAGGGTAAGATAATAACTAATAAGACTTTTAATAACTGCAGGATAGAGCACAATTCTCGTATAAATAGTTTCAACGGTAAGAAATAAAATTTTGTATTCTGAAAACGACTTAGATATATAACAGTTATCACACTTATTACAGACCACTCAATACAAAACGTGATGAGAGTGCGTCTTGCTAGGTTAGCGGTACTACTCGAAAAGGTACTTTCTCTTTTATCAGACAAATGAAAATGAGCAGTATATATATATATTGCTATCGTTAATCATTATCATCGAAGATAATAAATCCTGATTATTGTCTTTGTCCATTTCAATAGATGCACTTCACATGAAAAAATGTTAATGTTTTTCACATATTACAGAAAGAATATTAAACCATTTGTTTCAGTATGTTCACAGGGAAAATACGCCAGGGGACGACACAACCACCGCAACGTTCAGTAGTTTCCAGCTAAGTGCTTTCATAATCTTGGTAAACTTAGTCACTTATTTCTTTCGCAAAGGATAGAAACTATGAAGTCACCTTATAAGACAAAAACCTGTGCACAGCTGCAGTGGTTCACTAATTAGAACGGAAAGTTCCTCTCCCTAAAAAATAATGTTAACATTACGAACCGCTAGAAAAACATACCAGATTATTAAATACATTACGAAAATTTATGAAATTGACACCGCGCTGTTGTTGGTTATCTTTCACTATGAAGAACATGCCGATACCAGCGAAGAATTACTCCCTGACTGCGTGGCTACAGGTTGCATCGTCTCCGTCTGTGTAGCTTCCATTTCTGCTGCCTTAGTTATTGGATGTACTCCTGCCATCTTTCGTTATTTCAACATTGTTTTCGTAGAAATAAATGGTGAGCATCTACAACTATATCTGCATCTACATGACTACTATGCGATTCACGTCAAATTCGTGGCAAAGCGTTCACCGAACTATTTCTCTACGGTCCCAATACCGAACAATGTGAAAAAAAAATTAACACTTAAATCTGTAAGAGATCTGATTACTTTTACTTTACTATGATGATCATTCATTAATTGGCATCAATAAAATATTTTTTTTTTTCAACACTGAATGCCTTTGTTTCAGTAATTGCCATCGTAACTCATCACATTTGAGACACTCTCCCCCCTATTTCGCGATAATATAAAACGAGCTGCCCTTCTTTGGACTTTTGAATGTCCTCTGTAAATCCTATCCGATAAGGATCCCGTACCACGCACAAATACACGAGCAAAGGACGAATAAATGTAGTGTAGGAAGCCTCTTTCGTAGATCTGTTGCAACTTTTAAGTTTTTGCCGGCCGGAGTGGCCGTGCGGTTCTAGGCGCTACAATCTGGAACCGAGCGACCGCTACGGTCGCAGGTTCGAATCCTGCCTCGGGCATGGATGTGTGTGATGTCCTTAGGTTAGTTAGGTTTAATTAGTTCTAAGCTCTAAGCGGCTGATGACCTCAGAAGTTAAGTCGCATAGTGCTCAGAGCCATTTTTCTAAGTTTTTAGCCAATAACGCAGTATTTGGTTTGCCTTTCTCTCAACGTTATCTGTTAGTGCTATTTAGCTTGTTCGTAACTGTAATTCCTAGGTATTTAGTTGAACTGACAGCCTTCATGTTGTTGTTGTTGTTGTCTTCAGTCCTGAGACTGGTTTGATGCAGCTCTCCATGCTACTCTATCCTGTGCAAGCTTCTTCATCTCCCAGTACTTACTTCAACCTAAATCCTTCTGAATCTGCTTAGTGTATTCATATCTTGGCCTCCCTCTACGATTTTTACCCTCCACGCTGCCCTCCAATGCTAAATTTGTGACCCCTTGATGCCTCAGAACATGTCCTACTAACCAGTCCCTTCTTTTTGTCAAGTTGTGCCACAAACCCCTCCCCAATTCTACTCAACACCTCCTCATTAGTTATGTGATCCACCCATCTAATGTTCAGCATTCTTCTGCAGCACCACATTTCGAAAGCTTCTATTCTCTTCTTGTCCAAACTATTTATCGTCCATGTTTCACTTCAATACACGGCGACACTCCATACAAATACTTTCAGAAACGACTTCCTGACACTTAAATCTATACTCGATGTTAACAAATTTCTCTTCTTCAGAAACGTTTTCCTTGCCATTGCCAGTCTACCTTTTATATCCTCTCTACTTCGACCATCATCAGTTATTTTGCTCCCCAAATAGCAAAACTCCTTTACATTTCCTAATCTAATTCCCTCAGCATCTCCCCGACTTAATTCGACTACATTCCATTATCCTCGTTTTGTGTGATTTATCGTATGACCAGAGATTTAACGGTTTCCTTTTGGTGTTCGTGTGGAAGACCTCGCACGTTTCCCTACTTAGAGTCAACTGACACTTTTTGCATTATACAGATATAGTGTGTAAGTGATTTTATACTTGGTTTTGACTTTGTAATGGCTTAACTATACGGTAAATGACATCCTCACCTGTAAACAATCTAATAGGGATTCTCAGATTGTCTTCTAAAACCTTTAAATAGATTATCAACAGCAAAAGTACTTTAACACTTCCTTGGGGAACGCCATGTTTCCCTTCTGTTTAACTCGATGACTTTCCATCAGTTACTGCGAGGTGTGATCTTCCTGACAGGAAATCGCAAATCCAGTGGCGCAGCTGTGACGATGTTTGATTAGAAGTCTCTTGTGAGGAATGGTGTCAAAAGCCTTTTGGATTATGGAATCAATCTGGGATGACCTGTCGACAGGAATAATTCCTCCTTGCGAATAAACAACTCATTGTGCTTCACAAGAACGATTTTTTCTGAATTCGTGCTATGTGTTAAAATATTTTTGTGAATAAATAGTTCTGAGTTCATTTAGTTTATTAAAATTCTGTATAAATTAGTTGTGTTTTATTATACACATTATTTATAGCGGCTGAGGCAAAATAAACGAGTAAAATGTTCGTATTTGTTAAACTCAGCGTCTTACTGCTCAAAGATCCATGCTCCCTGCCATTTCCGTTTTCTCTGCATTTTTGGGCCGTACTCTAAAATTTTATACCACTACTCGTATATTTTTATAGTACCTCACATATTCCTGTTTTCATTTCTGTTTTTATCACCAAGTGCTTAATAACTAAGCCTTCTGCTGTGGTGTTTCAAAATAAAATTTTCATAAATAAATGACTTTGACTGTAGGTTACAAGATTGTCCACAATGACGTAGTTACAAAGATTGAAAAACTATGTTGCGGATTTTTTGACAACAGTTTCGTCCGCTCTCGTTAGTTCCGTTACGATGGTATGAAGCTATATGTTTACTCTAAATTGGTGCACTTACACTTAATTTCCCTTTGCGCCTTGAGACTCTGCGTAAAGTGCCGTAATAATCCGCTGGAAGTCAGAAATAATTTGCCTAATGCAGATCCCAATAACTGATACGTTAATTAAATGGTGAACTTCCTTGTGATTCGATACCCTGCAATTAACTAGTATGCTTCGATGTGTATGTAATTAAACTGTGTATCGATAATCACCCTGGCACTCGATCACTGTAAGATACGAAGGGGATGATTAAGATAATGGAGGTGCTGGGACCTCTTAAGCCTTACTATCAACCGGCAATGGCCTTGCCAAGGGTTTCCGATCCGGTTCATACGATCTACATAGCGAAGTTACAGCACGAAATGAAGCTCTTAACGTAGGCATTTGCTCGTAATTTGCCACTAGATATGGCACTGAAACAGTCAAAGGACTTGTCCCGCCTATATACATTTATCCAAGTGCGCATCGAGTTCGGGAACCAATGTCGCTGTTTGCAGTACACGGAATGAATTTCAGCTCCTCCGAATGTTGGAGCTGTATAGTACCACGTACAGCTTTAGCTAATGCTAGCGATTTCCTGCCATCTGAGACTGCATGAATTTCAAACCTGACTGCACCTACCTTTTCCTCGAAAGTTCTGTTTTTTGTTTTCAAGTAGAAAGAGATCAATGTTATTTCTTCCTCCCATTCGTCAATTTTTGATGTTCATACTTTTGAATAAAATCGTCAGTCTTCACCCACTGTATTTATAGATTTATTATGTACCTGTCCAGGATTATTTCAGTAAATCGGCCCAAAATAGCAAAATTTTCAACATAAACAGCGAAAACGCGCTGCAGACTATTTACAGGTTACATTCGCGAGAAACCTAAGCAAGTTCGCAAAATTACTGTAGATTGTCTAAGTTTTTGAAATTAGACACTTCTAGTTCGTGTACTATGAGACCAGCAACTGCAAGTTCTGAACTAACACACAAGCGAGAAACGTCGTTTATATCCTCAGATGGAAAATAACAATGTGAGAAGATACGGCTTTATAAGGTATTTGGAAATGAAGTATCAAAGCAGTTTCTGGTAGTTCTTATGTTCTGAAGTAGAACATAGTTTGTCTATGATCACTACTTTTAAATCTTTAATCCTTGAATAGAGAATAAGGATTTCAATTTCGTGGTTTATTCATTTAGTAGGCTTTGCTTTCAGCTGCTTGCCTGGTCCATAACTTCCCTGATATCTAGACAATTCGTACGTGTTGATAATTATGTTCTTAACTTTCCAAGAGTTCTAGTGCCCGTCTAAAATCACTTGTCTACCATGTGTGTCTGTTTAGAGCTAGATAGATTATACGGGTAATTAATCCGACATTTAACATTTTACCTCACATTATTTCCTTCACCATACGCCAGTCATTCATGGTTTGTTTCCTTTCTGATTTTGTCTAATTGTATCCAATGATGATGTCAGGTTGCAGCTTGCCAGATTAGCAATGGAACTTCTGTTTCCTAAAAAAATCCATGATCAGCCACAGACCCTCAAATAGAATTGATTCATTTCTTTGGGTCACCTCTCTTATAATGGTTTTGATGCACGTCACCAGGAATTCCTCTCCTCTTCTCAGTGCTGCACTCATCACACTTAATCTGTCAGCTGTTGGCAGTATTACATTCTCTCTTCACCCCTGCGGATTTTATCCTCTACATGCTCCAAAAGTATCAAGTACCAAATTTATTCCTTTACGTCTTAACACGTGCCCAACCATCCTGTCACCTTTTCTTGTCAATGTTTTCCAGATGTTATTCTTCCTTGTATACTCTGCGGGCAACAAAAAAATGGCTCTCAGCACTATGGGACTATGGTCATCAGTTCCCTAGAACCTAGAACTACTTAAACCTAACTAACCTAAGGACATCACAAACATCCATGCCCGAGGCAAGATTCGAACCTGCTACCGTAGCGGTCGCGCAGTTCCAAACTGAAGCGCCTAGAACCGCTCGGCCACAGCGGCCTGCTGCGGACAACAACCTCGTTTAATACCTTATCGGTCCACCTAATTTCGGCTTCCTATTACAGCGCTTGTCAAATGCTTTGATTGTCTTCTTTTCCGCTTTTACTATAGCATATGATTCACTTCCATACAATGCTGAGTTTCAGACAAACGCTATCAGAAATTTCTTCCTCAATTTAAGGCCTTTGTTTGATACTACTGGACTTATTTTGGCCTAGGATGTCCTCTTAGTGTATGGTAGCTTGCTATCTATGTGCTGCTTGCTTTGTACGTCATGTGTTATTTTGGTTCCAAGGAAGCATAGATCCTCAGTTTCGTCCACTTCGTGGTCACTAATTTTAGTGTTAACTTTGTTGCTAATCTCATTTCTCTTACTCCTCATTACATTCGTTTCTCTTCCGTACCCTTAGCATTTTATTCGAAATGTCTCGTAATCGTTCTTGAATTTCACTAAGGATAGCAATGTCATCAGGGGATCCTATCTTCTACAATTTTAATCCCACGCGTGAACCTTGCTTCTTCGATGTATACACTGAATATTAGCGACCAACAAGGATTTATGTCTTCCGTTTTAGTATAAATATTTCTTTCTTGGTCTTCCATTCCTATTGTTCCCTTTCGGTTCTCGTACGTATTGTTTACTATGCGTCATTACCTATATATTATACCTATTTTTCGAATAACTTGCACCATTTCACATTGTCGAACGTTCTTTGTAGCTCTTATCTTGATATTTGTTATGTCCTACTTCCATTATCAAAAACAACGACAGAATTCTCTCTCTGGTGACCTCATCTTTCCTAAAGGCAAACTGTTTGTCATGTAACAGACCTTGAATTTTATTTTATATCCTTCTGTATATTATTGTTCTCAACAACTTGGATGCAAAAGCTTGTCAGCTGATTGTTTGATAGTTCTTACACTTACTCACCCTAGTTACCTTCGGCACTGATGATATTTTTTCGAAAGTCTGGTGATATGTATCGAGACACAGATTATATAAACCACTTGCATAGTCGTTTGGGTGCCACGCCCCCACTCACTGTAGAAACCCCAATTAATATCTAGGCAATTCGCTTTATTTGATCGCAAATCTATTGGGCACGCGGTTAGAGGCAACATGTCACTAAATGGGCGCCGCCCCCCACTACACATCCCCCCCCCCCTCTTTCGCCGGAGATCGGAGATTCGAGTCCTCCCTCGGGGATACGTGTGTGTGTTGTTCTTAGCATAAGTTAGTTTAAGTTGGCTAGGGACAGATGACCTCAGCAGTCTGCTGCATTAGGAATTCACACACATTAGAACTCTATTGCAAACTATCTCTAACACTGGATTCGCTGTTTCTTCTTCCGTCACGTCGTCAGAAAGTACCTCCCTTTAGACACCTTCAGTGCACTTTTTTCACTACTAGCTGGGCCTTTATTAAGTAATTTTCGAAAATGAAATTTCGCGTTTTAAAAACTAGTTTCATTCTCCCTTTATTGCTTTCTTCCTGCCGATTCGTTCCAGATTCTAAAACGAGTGCTAAAATTCACCTGAATTGTAACTCACGAGGTTTCACGTTCATTTCTAAATCACATTGTGGCTGTAGCCCGCACGCTTTGAACCTACCGCTGTTACTGCGCTATCTACACTGAGGTGACAACAGTCATAGGGATAGCTCTTAATATCGTGTCGGACCTCCTTTTACCCGGCGTAGTGCAGCATGGATTACATCAGTTGTTGGAAGTCTGAAGAAGTATTGAGCCATGCTGGCTCTACAGCCATCGATCATGGAGAAAGTGTTGCCGGTGCTGGATACTGTGCACGATATGAACTCTGAATTATATCCCACGTCGGGCGATCCAGCTGGCCAGATCATTCGCTCCAATTGTCCAACATGTTCTTCAAACCAATGGCGAACAATTATTGCAAGGTGACAAAGCGCATCGTCGTCCATAAAAAGTTCATCTTTTATTTGGGAACATGAATTTCTGCAAAAGATTTCCAAGTAGCCGAAAATAACCATCTGCAGCCAACGATAGGATCAGTTAGACCAGAGGACCCAGTCAAGTCCTTGCACTGTCCGCACCACTATGGAGTCACAACAGGCTTACACAGTGCCTTGTTGACAACTTGGGTCCATGGCCTCGTGTAGTCTACGGTACACACGAACCCCACCATCATCTCTTACCAACTGGTATCGAGTCTCCTCTGACCAGGCCAAGGGTTTTCCAGTCGTCTAGGGTCCAGGCGACAAGGTCAAAGGCCCACAAAGGCAGTTCACCCATTAACGCCATATTTCGCCGCAATCTTTTAATGGATACGTCCATCGTGCTTCCCACATTTATTTCTCCAGTTATGTCGCGCAGTGTCGCTTGTCTGTTATCCCTGGCAACTACACGCAACGCTGTTGCTCTCCTTCGTTGCCGGCCGGAGTGGCCGTGCGGTTCTAGGCGTTACAGTTTGGAGCCGAGCGACCGCTACGGTCGCAGGTTCAAATCCTGCCTCGGGCATGTATGTGTGTGATGTCCTTAGGTTCGTTAGGTTTAATTAGTTCTGAGTTCTAGGCGACTGATGACCTCAGAAGTTAAGTCGCATAGTGCTCAGAGCCATTTGAACCATTTTCTCCTTCGTTAAGTGAAGGCCGTCGGGCACTGCGTTGTCCGTGGTGAGAGGTAACGCCTGAAATTGGGTCTTCTTGGTGCACTCTTGACACTAAGGATCTCGAAATATTGAATTCCTTAACGAAATTTGAAATGGAATGTCCCATGCGTCTAGCTCCAACTACCATTCCTCGTTAATTCCCGTCGTCCGGTCACAATCCCGTCGGACACTTTCTCACATTAATCACCTCAGTACAAATGACAGCCCCGCCAATGAGCTGCCCTTTCGCACCTTGTGTATGCGGTTCTACGGCCATTTGTGTACGTGCATATCGCTATCCCATGACCTCCTCCATCTCAGTGTATACAAGCAGGCCGCGTAGAGGAGCCGCGCGCATAGACTCGCCGTAAGCAGACCGCATAGGCTATACGAGTCGCGAGCGTAGACTCGCGGTGATATATATATATATATATATATATATATATATATATGTGTGTGTGTGTGTGTGTGTGTGTGTGTGTGTCTAGCGGGGCTGGTTGACTGTACTGTAGACTCGAGACAGTGGACGTATTGCCCTGTCAGCGAAGACCAAAAAATGTCGACTGGGAGCAAAAAAATCGTGTAGTCGCAAAGAGGTGAGAGTGTCATGAACAACGTACTATAAATCCTGACCGGTATTCAAAATGGTTGGCTCAAATGGCTCTGAGCACTATGCGACTTCACTTCTGAGGTCATCAGTCACCCAGAACTTAGAACTAATTAAACCTAACTAACCTAAGGACATCACACACATCCATGACCGAGGCAGGATTCCAACCTGCGACCGTATCAGTCTCGCGGTTCCGGACTGAAGCGCCTAGAACCGCACGGCCACCGCGGCTGGCCCTGACCGGTGTGAAGTGGTCATGAGGGTGAGGTCATTTAAAGGTAACTTTTAATGTTTGTCTCGGAAACCGCGGCTTCTAGCTTATATGTTTCCAGTACAAAATTAAACTACACTAAATTTCATACAAAAAGTCCTATTTATTTCTTCAGGACAAATAGTTTCCGCGTTCCAGGGGATGGAAGAATCGTAGATTATTTAAAACAGTATTTCCATTGTATGAAAATGATGTATGTAGAATAACGCAGGTTAAGAACAGATATTAACTGTGGGTCCTACATCTATGTACAGTAGAACAGTACTGAGGTATATCCATTCTTTTGAGAGCGTAACAGGGTGGAAAGGTTGGGGTGGAGGTCATAATCCTTAAGAAGGTAGGTCGCCAGTTTGTGCTCATGCACTTCCTTCCTTAATGGGTCAATAAAACGAAGGGCAAGCAGGCAATTCTCCTTTCTCTCTACTACATTACTTCACAAAATGCAGCTACTGGGTGTTTCATAGAGTTATACCAACTCTCCCGTATCTCACCTTCTTAATAATTGGCAAAGCAGTGGTGTTTGCCACTAAACGCGTTAGTACTATATGAACTACAAATATGAAGTACTAATAATCCTAATGCAAGAAAAGCGCGTGGTCAGAATCTACTAAATCTATGCACTCCGTTTGATGGTGCTACAGAGGAAGTTGACTCTTGCACGTCCCGCACGTCGGTTGCAGTGTTCTTCCGGAAAAGTGACTTTTTTCACACAGAGAGCTGCTCCGTTTTCAGTTTGTGTACACACTATATTTGTCCAGCGTTTCCTGTCCAGTTTTCTTATGTAAGCAGGCAAAATAACTTCACTGAGTTCCTTTTTATACAGTTACACAGCTGTCCGCTGTGCCATACAGTTCTTTATACCATGAGCTTCAAGACTTAACCACAATTTTATTTGAAGTGTTTACCGCTTGGGCTACCTTACGCTGGTAACATACGTCGCTGGTATTTTTCTCTATGAATACTATTTGTCTTGCCTCTATGCAACTGATTTTGATATTCAGATTTAATTTTACTGTTTGCTCTCTTAAGTGATGCCTTGAGGGTTTTCTATTTATTAATACATTCTTTACAAAAGGGGTAGCTTCAATAACACCAATTTAAAGCCAGGTACCTGGCCTTCAGATACACATCTCTTGTTGGTGTTGATGCCTGATGCTGTCTCCATAGAGTGACCTTCTTACTAAAAACTCTGCAGGACTGTCCCCATTACCTGATAGGGTACATCAAGTTTGCTTTTCTTTGTCAATCCTTAAAATGAAACACCCGTTATATCTATTAGTAAGAAGATCAAGCTAGTGAAGATAGCATCAGCAAACAACTTTAACAAGAAACGTGCCTCTGACGGGGTCACTCCCAAAAACCCCCAAGTGAGAATAAGAGCAGACAACACTGTCGGACAGACAGTAGAGCCGACTAATGATATAATACTGTCCTTGATTTTTATTCTGTTTTTAATCTGTCTTTGTATTTGCATGGTTACTAAGTTAATGAATCTATAATTCTTTATTTGTGGTAAGGTCTTATGGGACCAAACTGCTGAGGTCATCGGTTCCTAAGCTTACACACTACTTAATCTAACTTAAACTATCTTACGCTAAAGACGACACACACACACACCGATGCCCGAGGGTCCGAGGGAGGACTCGAATTTCAGACCAGGAAAACTGCTCGGACCGTGAAAGACGCCTAGACCGCTCGGCTACCCTGCGCGGCATGCTATCGTCACTGTTTATGCATACAGATTTGAAGATGGTATACTGAGTCACCGAAAATGATTGTAGTATAACAGAATAACACCAAACCGATGCCTTCAGGTAACATAAGTGAACGACCAAAGTCCCACAGACAATCACTGAGAAGCATACAAACAGAATTTATTGGTCATTCCTTGAATTTTATGAGTTTGTTATTTTCGCATATTAAATGAAATTTAGAACATTTGAGGAATGTCTATTTAACAAACTTTTCTGGGTCAAATGCTGCGTTTTTTACAGCTTGGTACTTTACCACTCCCAGCTCCTCGTTTGCAATTACTTCGACGTGTTGGAGCGTTTAATAATTTGAATAACGATGTACAGGTTGGCTACAATTAAAGTTTTGCTATTTGAGGCAGTGCAAAGGCAAAACTATTTGCTGTATAGGTACTTAGTTTTATAGGAATGATGTTCAGACTGCGCTCTGTGGAATTTACGTTGTTAGTTGAGTTAGTGTCATGATTCAAAAATGGCTCTAAGCACTATGGGACTTAATATCTGAGGTCATCAGTCCCCTAGTCTTAGAACTACTTAAACCTAACTAACCTAATGACATCACACACATCCATGCCTGAGGCAGGACTGGAACTTGGGACCGCAGCAGCAGCGCGGTTCAGGACTAAAGCTCCTAGAACCGCTCGGCCATAGCAGCCGCCAGTTCGTGTCATGACATGATGTTATGCGGCGATACAGGTATGGCGACCTATGACTGAAACACAACCATCAGTGTGCATTAATTTGCAGACAGTCAATATGAGTCTGGACGAGGTGAGCAGGGCTTTATTCGATAATCTGTTTTACCAGAACAGCAGCAATAGTGCTGCTGCTCTTTGCGATTATCGGTGCATTAAAGGAGTAAAGACGTAGATTTTCCATCATCGGAAATGGTTAAGACCCAACTGTCATTGCACACGGAGATGCTGACAGTTTTAAAGGTTTCTAAATGAGTTTAAGACGAACGTTAGGTATATTACGCATGTTATTCTGTTGACAGAGATATACGAGCATTCAATAGGGATTTTTGTAAATTCTTTAAGCCGTAAGCCAATACACAACACGTACGTTTTATTTACGGTCACCATTAAAAGCTAATAGCTTATGATGAATTCCCATACTCGGTAACAGAGCTTGAGGGACGATGGGGGGGACCAGCACTGCCGTACTAGGCAAGGTCCTAGCGGAGATGGTTTGCCATTGCCTTCCTTCGACTGTAATGGTGATGAATGATGATGATGAAAACGACACAACAACACCCAGTCATCTCGAGGCAGGTGAAAATCCCTGACCCCGTCGGGAATCGAACCTGTGACCCAGTGTTCTAAAAGCGAGAACGATACCGCGAGACTACGAGCTGCGGTCGGTTAATAGTGAAGTGTTGGCAGAAGAGCCAACACTGTGTTTCTAGAGAAGGCCGAAATGCACGCGTTTAAATACACGCAGACCGGTGTGAGGTCTGGAACAGGACAGTGTCTTGAGAATTGCAATAAAGTACGAAATTCTTGTAATAAACTTTAATCCACATTTGTAGAACATCGCTCTTGATGATACATGCTTCACAATATTAATTATCAACTGCTATGGCGCCTTGCTAGGTCGTAGCAAATGTAGCTGAAGGCTATGCTAACTATCGTCTCGGCAAATGAGAGCGTATTTGTCGGTGAACCATTGCTATGAACGTCGGCTGTACAACTGGGGCGAGTGCCAGGACGTCTCTCTAGACCTGACGTGTGGTGGCGCTCGGTCTGCAATTACTGCCAGTGGCGACACGCGAGTCCGACGTATACTAATGGACCACGGCCGATTTAAAGGCTACCACTTAGCTAGTGTGGTGTCTGGCGGTGACACCACAAATGGATAGTACTGAATAATAATCGACTGAACAATTGATTTACATGTGATAAATTAAGTGAGCCAATGTTGCAGTTACGGAGTTTCAAGGTTAATTAGAAGTATCTAAAGCACTACGTGATTCTTCTAGCGCGACAGGAATAATTTAAATTTAGCAAGCACAGGTTAAGCCACTACCCCAAAGTGTAGTGCACATTCGAATACTGGTTCTTTGAGCATATGTAAAGTTGAGCGTTACTCATTAGTCAAACAACCATCTGTTCCTACACTGAAGCGACAAAGAAACTGGTATAGGCATGCGTATTCAAATACAGAGATATGTAAACAGGTAAAATGCGGCACTGCTGCCTGCAACCCCTATATAAGACAACTGTCTGCGCAGTTTTTAGATCGGTTACTACTGCCCCAATGGCAGATTATCAAGCTTTAAGTCAGTTTTAACGTGGTATTATAATCGGCGCACGAACGATGGGACACAGCATCTCCGAGGTAGCAATTTTCTCTACGATCATTTGACGAGTGTATCGTGAATATCAGGGATCCGGTAAAACACCAAATCTCCATCACTGTGGCCGGAAAAAGATCCTGCAAGAACGTGACCAACGACGACTAAAATCGTTCAATCTGACAGAAGTGAAACCCTTCCGCAAATTGCTGCAGATTTCAGTTCTGGGCCATCAGCAAGTGTCAGCGTGCGAACCATTTAGCGAAACATTATTGTTTTCTTCTTTCGCAGCCGGTCCACCCGTGTACCCTCGATGACTCCACGAAACAAAGTTTTACGCCGACATTGGACTGTCGATCGGATGGGCGTGTACGGATGTGAAGATAAGCTCATGAATCCGTGGACCATACATGTCAGCAGGAGACAGTTCAAGCCGGTGTAGACTCTGTAATGGCGTGGGTTGTGTGCAGTTGTAGTCATATGTGACCCCTGATACGTCTAGATACGACTCCGACAGGTGAAACGTACATAAGCATCCTGTGTGATCACCTGAATCTATTCAAGTCCATTGTGCATTCCGACTGACTTCTGCAATTCCAGCAGGACAGTGCGACAAACCCACGTCAAAAACTGCTACAGAGTGGCTTCAGGAACACTCTTCTTGGTTTAAACACTTCCACTGGCCACCGAGCACCCCAGACATTAACATTATTGAGCATACACATGTTATCAAAAGTATCCTGACACCCAAACAACATACTTTTTCATTTTGCGTTCATTGTGCTGCCACTATTGCCAGGTACTCCATATCAGAGACCTCAGCAGTCATTAGACATCGTGAGAGCAGAATGGGGCGCTCAGTGAAACTCACGGACCTCGAACGTGGTTAGGTGATTGGGTGTCACTCGTGTCATACATCTATACGCGACATTTCTACACTCTTAAACATTCCTAGGTCCACTGTTTCCGATGTGACAGTGAAGTGGAAACGTGAATGTACACGTGAAGAACAAAAGCGTACAGGTCGACCTCGTCTATTGACTGACAGAGACCGCCGACAGTTGAAGATGGTCCAATATGCTACTCCAGGCAGGTGTAAAAGTAAATGTGAGCAACGGAAAATAATAAACGCTAAAATGAAGATTTGGTACTATCTGACTACCCCCTGAAGCAGATCTAACCATAAATGAATGATTAAGGCAACAGATACTACTAAAGGATAAACGTTGTTCCTACTTATGTTTTTATTGTAGATTAAAAAAAAACCTTTATATTTCAAAGTTTACGTTTCCTCAGTAAAATTACTAATCAATTGCCCAACTCCACCCCTTATTAAGACTGCGTGATCAAATTTCAATAACGCGAAATGACTGACATCATCTACGTACCAAACACTAGAAGACATTACTTTCAAAGATGGTCTACGGTGGTGTGGAATCTCAGTAGAAATAAACATGATGACAACTGTTTAACTTTTATAGCCCTAATAAACCGAAGCAATTTGCAATATCACTGTGTGTACTGCGTCAAGTACGTCGAAGCGATGGTTCTCGTACTCGTCTGCGACGATGGAAGAACCCCAGCCACAAATAAACTCTTTCGAACACTAGGACGGCGGAAGGCGTTCCTCTGACTAATACACTCTAATACTGTATTCTCCTCTCTGTGTTCTACAGACGAGAAATGCGAACTGTCAACCACAAGGACGGAGCTCAGATAACGTCTCAACGTAAGTATAGGCAGAGGAAGTGCTCTCAACATACACTGCGTACTCAAGGACGACTTCCAAACCGGAGGTGAAGTCCAGGATTGTATAGGTTTGCAACAGTGCAGTGCCTAACTGTACCAACTCCTGAGAGCAAAGCCAGCAAGTCCGTCTGTATCACCAAAGCTGATATCGAGCGACCGTCACACACGGGCGCTCACAACAGAAGACCTCGTCTCTCCATCGCTGGCTTCCCAGCAAGGCTCGGCTCCCCACCATCGTAATTCCGAAAACGAATCATATTCCCGAAGCCACGGAATATTCTCCCTCTCTACAGATTCTTCCGAACTCCGACCAACCATATTTTAGTCTTTTGTCGTCCAGCGCGGAAAGTTTGCAAGGAAAAAGCTTTACTCGTACAATGGTACGCTTCTGAGTAAAAATATTTGGAAATAACCCAGCCTGCGTGGTTTCCGAGGCGCCGCTTCTTCGTTCCTCTCACCTGCGTCCAAAATTTGCAGAGTTCGGAAGTATTATCCGGTTATCCTACCAGCCCTACTACAATAGCGGCCGCCTGTCGCCCTATTGTGCTCCAGAACTCAGCTGCCACGACGTCCGTCTAGCTAATTCCTGTGTTTCAGCAGGACCAACACCTGTGCGGGCCTTCCACCCAGAGCTTTAGTTCCGCCTGCTGTTTCATCGCCATTGGCGATCCAACCTCTACTAGTATAGGCAGCCATTCATTACACTTTTCATGCAATAAACATTAACAATTATTTACAAGGCGTACGTGACAATGTCAGTCTCATTTAATTATTCATATATACGATGTACAACTTATCAAATGATAAGTGGTTCTAGTTCACGGCAAAGTACGTGAATGAGTGCTTGTAAGGTGCAAATTATAGCCACCTTACAGGGGTCGTATTGTGTACTGGGCAGACATCTATCCAGACCATCTCACAGGAATTCGAAACTGCATTAGGATCCACTACATGTTAGGCAAGAGGTCAGAAAACTTCATGGTCGAGCGGCTGTTCATAAGCCACACATAACGCCGGTAAATGCCAAACGACGCCTCGCTTGGTGTAAGGAGCGTAAACATTGAACAGTGGAAAAAACGTTGTGTTGAGTGACGAATCACTGTATACAATGTGGCGATCCGATGGCAGCGTGTGAGTGTGGCGAATGTCCGGTGAACGTCCTCTACCAGCGTGTATAGTGCCTACAGTAAAATTCGGAGGCGGTGTAGTTATGGTGTGGTGGTGTTTTTCATGGAGGGGGCTTGCACCCATTGTTGTTTTGCGTAACACTATCACAGAATCGGCCGACACTGATGTTTTAAGCACCTTCTTGCTTCCCACTGTTGAACAGCAATTCGGTGATGGTGATTGCATCTTTCAACTCGATCGAGCACCTGTTCATAATTCGCGGCCTATGGTGGAATGGTTACACCACAATAATATCCCTGTAATGGACTGGCCTGCACAGAGTCCTCACCTGAATCCTATAGAAAACCTGTTTTGGAACGCCGACCTCGTGCCAGGCCTCACCGACCGACATCGATACGTCTCCTCAGCGCAGGCTTCCATGAAGAATGGGCTGCCATTCCTCAAGAAATCTTCCAGCACGCGATTGAATATATGACTGCGAGAATGGAAGCTGTCATAAAGGCTAAGAGTGGGCCAACCCCATACTGAATTCCAGCATTACCGATGGAAGGCGTCACGAACTTGTAAGTTATTTTCAGCCAGGTGTTCCGATACTTTTGATCACCTAGTGTATCTTGGATGTCTTGCAACGTGCTGTACACAAGAGATCTCCACCCCTCGTAATCTTACGGATTTATGGACAGCCCTGCAGGATTCATGCTGTCAATTACCTCCGGCACTACTTCAGACATTACTTGAGTCCATGCCACATCATATTGCGGCACTTCTGCTCACTCGCGGGGCTCTACGAGGTATTGAGCAGGAGTACCAATCTTCAGCGTACATTGAGCAGTTCATATAGTGAATATTTACTTAACAGGAAAATAAAGGAATGGGTCATTGCACAAGAGAACAATGTTGTACGATGCAGCCTATTAAACAGAGATTATGAACTGTGGGATAACAGTAACAGTGAAATTGAATTCAAACTTCGAATAAACATTTATTTTATGCTAACAATAGGAACAACATTTACATAATGATACTATGGCTGCTGGTGTCTGCTTTAGATAACCAAATACCTTTCCTGGTGGGCTTATAAATCACTGAATACTCGTAAAACACGAATAATGTTATGCTCACCAAATTCACGCTAACACCACGAAGAAGGAGCAAAAGGAACTGGAACGTTTACAATACGTACTACGAACAAATAAAAGACGGCAAAGGATGCTCCATCGGCCTAACTAAAGCACAGAAACCTCACGCCGTGGAATTGAAAAAGAATTAAGCTGTCAAATACATTCAGATCGAAAATATTGTTTCACTAACCCACAAGATTACTGAATCACATAACTTGGACTGAAATAACCACATGACGGAAAAAATTACACGAACAGCCAGACATCGATGTAAGAAACTACTCACCTGAGGGCAACGTAATTTAAGCCCTACCGGTACAAAACAAGAACTGAAAATCGATCAGCTTGAAGCTCGTTCGTTTTTCGAATGCAAAGTCCAAACCACACAGTCAGGCCTAAAAAACAACATGAAAATTCCGAGAAATTGCATAAGAGTGCAAAAGATTACTGAAACTATGGGGAAACAGATGAGAGTGGAATGATATTCTGAGAACTTAAGGCTCTCTAAATCATATACTAGTACGTTCTACAGAAGAAACAAAGGCACACCTGTATATTTGAGAGTGGTGTCTGTTTCATAGGACGTGATTGCCAAGTGGATCATATCCTGGACAGCCAAAATGGAGATTTCTACAACCAAGTTATCCTCAACCCATCCATCGTTGAGAAGACCACGGCGCATTGAAGGGCGAATATGTAGAGAAAGTCGGAGGTTGACTTTTTGGAAGTAATCATTGAAATTTTACAGCTCCTTGTAAAAACGTCCTGAAAAAAGTCACAAACAGTATTCGTATCTCCTAATAACTCTAACGTTTCGGCGACAATATGTCGCCTTTTGGGCGCCAGACACACAGTCAAACACACAGTCAAACTTTTGGCGCTTGGACTGTGTGACTCCATGGCCTCAGAGCATATGGCATGAATATTATATTTCCGAACGGGTTTACATCAGGTCGAAAGCTTGTGCCTTGTGAGATTCTCTTCTTAGTGGCCATATCCAACGAAACATGCGCCTTAATTTGAGGAAGAAATTTCTTAGAATGTACGTTTGGAGCACAGTCTTGTATGGTAGTGAAACATGGTGCGGGGAAACAGGAACACAATCCAAGAAGTTGAGGTGTGGTGCTACAGACGAATGATGAAATTTAGGTGGACTGATGTAAGGAATGAGGAGGTCCTGCGCAGAATCGGGGAGGAAAGAAATATGTGGGAAACACTGATAAGGAGATAACTTGTGGTAAGCTCCTATGGGACCAAACTGCTGAGGTCATCGGTCCCTAGGTTTACACACTACTTAATCTAACTTAAACTAACTTACGCGAAGGGCAACACCTATGCCCGAGGGAGGACTCGAACCTCCGACAGGAGAAGCCGAGCGAATCACGACAAAGCGCCCTAGACCACGCGGCTTGACAAGGAAAAGGGACAGGATGGTATGACATCTGTTAAGACATTGGGGAATGACTTCCAAAGCACTAGAGGGAGCTGTA
Organism: Schistocerca piceifrons; assembly: GCF_021461385.2. Classification (NCBI taxonomy): domain Eukaryota; kingdom Metazoa; phylum Arthropoda; class Insecta; order Orthoptera; family Acrididae; genus Schistocerca; species Schistocerca piceifrons. Next base: position 400,705,305 of record NC_060145.1, read on the forward strand.
GAGGGGAAAAACTGTAGGGGAATACAGATATTGGAATACATCTAGCAAATAATTGAAGACGTAGATTGCAAGTGCTACTCTGTGATGAAGAGGTTGGCACAGGAAAGAAATTCTTGGCGGGCGGCATCAAACCAGTCAGAAGACTGATGACCGAATATAAAAAAAAGTCCCACGAAAACTATACGACAAGGAATAAAGGGAAAGAAAGGAATGAATACATAATGAAGAGAAAGTAAGCTACTCAGACGTCATCAAGACGAGCGGCCGTTTATCTACACCTAGACAACAATACCGTGAACCATTCGGCAGAAGAGAATTTGTGGAAAATATAAAGGAGGAAATACAGCTTGCTATAAATACAGAACAGAATCGCCTCTCTTGTCTCTTTAGTTGCTCCGACGTATAGAGTGGCCGTTATAAATAGATAACGTCTCATCAGATTAACCACAAGTGCATCGTTGGGCGAGCTGTAAACTGTCGAAAATACTTCTTCGATATCAAAGGACGCCGTGTAAGCAGCTTACAGGTTGTGAAAGAGGACAGTTTATAGGCTTGTGGGAAGACGCACCTTAGTCTCACATCCTTCAGTGTCTTGTAGACTAGAAGCAGGTCACTGAACTACTACTTCGAACAAGAAAACATATACATTGGTCTTTTTTGAGTGGGCAGAGGAGCTGCTAAGCGGAACGGGTCGCTGGAGTAACGAAGGGCACTTACGAACTGGGAAAGCTCAGGCCGCTATAGTTTTCAAGAAGGACTGTAGGACGGATGCACTTAGTTAAAGGCCATAATAATAATAATAATAATAATGATTTTACTGTCGTTCAGCTGATTACAGCAATAGACAAAGTCAAGAGCATATATTTCTACATAAACTACTATATCGAAGTGAATTGGTTTATATAAAATAGGTACACGTTAGAATACAGTATTTTCATCTTCAAAGAATTCATCAATGGAGTAAAACGGATTGTTCACTAGTAGCTTGTACAATTTAGCTTTAAAGATATTTACAGGCAGTTCTTTAAAGTCAGCACTTAGTCTATTAAACATCCTTAGTCCAAGAACTAGGTAAGAGTTATGCGATTTTGATAATCTATGATATGGCACGTCTACAGATGTTCTGTTTCTAGTATTATGGCTATGAATATCACTTCTTAACACAAAATTAGACACATTGTTTCTAATGTACATTAAAACATTGTAGATGAATATGTTTTCTACTGTAAGACACTGCAATTTAATAAACAGAGGTTTACAATGATCTGTTTTATCAGAATCTGTTATTATTCTTATTACTTTCTTCTGTAAAAGTAAAATGTGACTTACATGACAGCTGCTACCCCACAGTAAAATTCCATAAGACATGATGCTTTGAAAGAAGGCAAAATATGCTGATCTCACATAGTCATTGGGAACATGTCTTTTTAAATTTCTAATTAGATAAATCACTCTTGAAAGCCTAGCCAATATATTTTTAATGTGTGGTTCCCACGTCAGTTTATTGTCAATAGTAACACCTAAAAATTTAACAGTTTCTAATTCCTGGTAGTTAGGAATCTCTCTGAGGCTAAAGTAAAGTGTCTGGGTTTTGTTTTCATTTAGCAAGAAGCCGTTAGCTTTGAACCATAATGAGGACTGAGCAAGGTTATTTTCGGTCAGTGTTTTCAGTGTACCTAGATCAGAGCTTTTATGTAGAAAAGTTGTGTCATCAGCATACAATATTGTATGAGATTTAATGAATAAGGGCAGGTCATTAATCATTAGTATAAACAGTAAAGGTCCAAGCACCGACCCTTGAGGCACTCTGTACTTAACATTAACCAAATTTGATTTCTCCCTACCAATGCACACAACTTGTTGACGGTTCTTTAGAAAAGACTGAACATATTTACACTGTTGTCATCAAAACCATAGTAAACTAGCTTATTCAGCACAGTGTCATGCTCTACACAGTCAAAGGCTCTGCTCAGGTCACAAAATGTAGCCTGGGCATAGTCCCTAGCCTCGAACACATCTAGGACTAATTTTACGAGGGAGTCCATTGCATCTGTTGTGGATTTACCTTTCCTAAATCCAAACTGTTTATCACTAATTATGTTTAGTTTACCCAAGTAGGCACTAACTTGCTCATACATAATCGTTTCTAAAATTTTTGAAAAAACTGGGGTCATGGATATCACTGACGTCACTCTGTTGTAGAACCATGGAACATTGGAAGAATCCTCACTTGGACTAAACCCCCAGAAAAGTTTCAGTTTAACCAGTGAGTCCGTAGACGATGATGTAAGAGGCGTACACTACGAATGGCCATGCTTTTCCATCCTTGGAAAATCGTAGTGAGTCGTCGAGTACGATTCTTCCTACCTGTTTTGCCGTGATCCTCTTGACTTTTATGTCCCTGGCAGAAGCAATATCAGCGCCGACGGATTCTTTGCATAGTGTAGTTCTACTTCCTGTGATTCTAAGTGATGAAGCGGGAAGCTTGCATTATTCTGAATAACGTTCAAATGAGCTCCCATTATGATGCATTTATTTACTTAACACCATAAACTAATAATATCGACACAATCAATAATGATTAACTTGAAACTAACGATTTTCTGACAGTATCGTCTTACGACAGAACTTGATAGGAAGGATCCTATTGGCGACTGACTAATATAGCTTCGTACACTTTCGTTAGCTTAGACATTATTCATTTATTTGTTAAGACGACAGATCTATGGCGTTGCAATATTGTTCTAAGAAAGTACTTACAATCTGTGGGTCTGTATTGGAAAATGTTTACAAATATTTAATAAGCAAGATTCCCGCCAGAGCAAGTGTGCTTTACCTACGTACCTCGCTCCTGGCGTAAAAGGCGTTACTTGATGTCTAGCCACACCGCCTCACACCACCGTATACTGGCAACGTCGTACGATTCATCGGCTCCTTCACCTATCGTGTGAACTCCAATCTCACACTCTACTGTGTGCGTTCTGCGCTACCGCTTTAATCACTGAATGTTACATGGAATATGCAGACACGATACAAAATTGTAAAACTGTAACACAAGGAAATGAAATGTGGCTTTAATAGAGGGAGTACTTTGCAACTTGTTTCATGATCACATATAATAATGTATTCGGAGAACGAAAATCTCCTCTATAAAAATCAAAATCGATTCCACAAATAAGGACCTCTTTGTTGGTCCCTATTGATCCATGAGAGTCAGCACTGTCGTTCAGGAAAACATAAAAAATGGTGCAGAACTTATCACGTTACTATTAACAGAAAAAAGGAAGTGTGATAGGATCGTTATTGCTTACAACATACATAAATGATGTGATGAAAAAAAGTCGGATGCTGCATGAGACTGTTAATACACGATGCCGTTGTGCATAAAAAATAGCAACATCAGAAGACAGTAACGCATTACAGGAAGACCTACAAAGAATTTATGTGAAGGGACTGACAGTTCATACGGAACGTAAATGAATGTAACGTATTGGACGTAACGGACGAAGAAATTCACTAACGCACGATTACAGAATTGGCGGCAATCCAATCTAGGTTACGCTGAGGTTAGTGAAATTCTCACGTAAAACAAACTGTAGCAAAAGCCGGCGTCTGGAAGAAATTAATTGGAAGAATAAAAAAAAATATAGTTCATCCACAAAAGAAGTGTTTCGAGCGATGCTTGAGTACTGTTCATCACTCTGGGACTCTGGGTAGAGAAGTTGCATAATAGAGTGGCGCGTTTCGCTACGCGAGCCGGTGCGTAAGTCTTAGCGATGTACTCAATGAAGTCCAATGGCAAAGGCTACAAGGGTGGCATTGTGCATCATAGATGGGTTTAGTACTTTCTCCAAGAGATTACGTTCTGAAAAGGGTTGAACAACGTATTACTTCGTCCCGCAAAAATGACCACAACGAGAAAATTCGAGAAATTAAAGCTAATATTGAGAGATACCAACAATAACACTTCATATGTGCAGTTTGGGCTTGAATAGGGAATGGGGATGGGGAGGGGTGTTGGGGATATCGTTAGTAGCCACCGCCACACGCCGTAAGATTTTGTTGTTGTTGTTGATGATGATGATGATGATGATGATGATGATGATGATGACAGTGTGGGAAAAGTGTTTTACTACGTTATTTGTGAAAAATATAGTTATAGTTACGTATGCATCACAACACCTCAGCATTATGCGGAGAATGCAAGTACTTGCCACACGAAAGCATGACAAGCTGCCTGTAGTAATTAACAGACAAGTGATCCAGAAAATTCATGCACACTAAATGTAAAGAATAAATAAAAACGAAAACCCACTGCCGAAACATGTTTGGGTACTGAGAAAAACGGTGTTTTGCATAACTGGCGGACCTCACATCCAACAATTTTAACTGCAAACACGGCCAATACAATGAGCTGCAAATCAAAATGATGCATAAACTTTGCAACATTCTTGACAGTAATGATGCCGCCTTTCGTTATCAAATTTTAAAACAAATCTTTCTCAAAACCTCGGGAACCAAACTTGAAAAGAGATGTAAGAAGCAAAGTACAGACTTTACAAACGAATCGTATTTATATATTCCGTTCGCGAAGAACAGAAGCAACATGAATAAGACGCCGTACCTCATTATTTATAAAGTGAGTTAGTTTTCTTTTATCTATGTTACTAAACGGAACGATTAACCATTTCCACTTGCCTGTCTATCACTGTACAAGGGCAACAAAAATTTGATTTTCAGTATTTCATACAAGTATTGAATGAATTTAATACGTTAAAATGCTGTCACAATCTACTCGTTAAGAGGTAATCATACGTTAAGGGTTCAACACAAGAAGTCAAGTATGAGAGCTAGAAGCAATATATACGTCTTGAAGCATTTACTGCCCACAGACTACATTCAAAAATGGTTCAAATGGCTCTGAGCATTATGAGACTTAACATCTGAGGTCATCAGTCGCCTAGAACTTAGAACTACTTAAACCTAACTAACCTAGGGACATCACACACATCCATGCCCGAGGCAGGATTCGAACCTGCGACCGCAGCAGTCTCGCGGTTCCGGACTGAAGCGCCTATAACCGCACGGCCACCGCGGCTGGCAGACTACATTCATTCAGTGTTTCAACAAACTTCAAAAATAATTTCAAAGTTTTTTCTAAACTTAGTTTCACTTACAATCCTACAGAATAATGAATGAAAAACAGTTTGTCGCTTACTAGCTGATCATTGCTCATGCAGTAAAACATCAGCATCAAGCATTAAGTCTTAATTTATTATTTCTTTCTACTGACTTAGCTCCGTACCTAGTTTTGTAATAGTATCCACATGTACCACTGAAGACACCCGTAAAATTACATCACATTACAAAAGAGGAAAACCATTTCTTCACTAAAATGTAAACAGTTCTCAACATACATGGGAGTTCGATACTTTACGGAATCCAGGGTAAGCGTACTGGTTGTGATAAAATTTTCTCGAGCTTCCAGTTGAGTCAAGTAGTTAAATCACCACGAGACTTCAACCGAGTGCTCTTCGGCCATTGTCAAGTTGTAACCATGCATCCATACATTTCACGTAACTGCATTTTATATAAATTTGTGAAATAAAAATTTTATTAGCTAAAAGGAAAGTGGTCAACTGCCAAGCTTCAAGCTTCAAATAAAAATGTTTAGATTTCAATAGCAGGTTGGTTGACAATGGATGGTGCTTGTAATTTACTAAAGAGAACTTTACGTTATCAACTAGTAGTGTGTACATTACAATTTTTGTTTCATTAGCCCACATCTCGTGGTCGTGCGGTAGCGTTCTCGCTTCCCACGCCCGGGTTCCCGGGTTCGATTCCCGGCAGGGTCAGGGATTTTCTCTGCCTCGTGATGGCTGGGTGTTGTGTGCTGTCCTTAGGTTAGTTAGGTTTAAGTAGTTCTAAGTTCTAGGGGACTTATGACCACAGCAGTTGAGTCCCATAGTGCTCAGAGCCATTTTTGTTTCATTATTTTCAGTTGTTGAACTCTTGTACTCTCGGAAGTTAACCTGCCAGTATTTCATTGCATTTTGTTCAACTTCGCTTTGTTATGATAAATTGTATTCTGTAATTGTACATACAAGTTCATCCTCTACCTGATGCAAGTTTGTTTTTACTTTAAATAGCAGGATCAGTAAGCACGCAGCACTTTTGATGATTCAATACCTGATTTTACAACATGTGACATGTTACATTCTATACCGATATTTTATGGTGTGTTCGGGGGTAACTTTCTGGTCTTATTCATGTTGTACATATTGTAAGTAGGTAGAAGTTTTTATGAACAACATTTTTCTCTGGGATCTTGAGCCGTCAGGTATTTTGCTGGATACCAGTAACATCCATACATAACAACAGTCTCAGGTAGCACCAGATGAAGACAACGACTCACGTTATCAAAGTATTGTGCATGGACGATACTGATATCCGGCAGAACACACGACGCCTCAGGATGTAAACAGGTCGCCGGGAAAGCCTGAAGAATTACATTAATGTTTTCTCTTTTTATTTTAGATGCGACCTAGGCAAGTGAAATGTAACAAGGAAGGACCCTTCACTAAGAAAAATGCGACAAAAAGGCTGAATCCCCAACATTGCCGGAAACAACTGAAAGAAACATCATTGCTCTCATTTGCCCGCTCGTATGGCCCCATTCCTTCAGAATAGTACCTCCAAGTTGTATACGGATAACTGTGAGGACACACCACGATTTTGTATTGTGTAAGCCGTTACGTTGTCAAAGTCTGAGAAATTTGTTGCTACAGGAGTCGTAAATCACATGATTGTCACAGGTACTTACATTTTCGGAAGAATCCTCTTCAGGTGCTGTATTTCTCTGAATTGTATGATTTTTGGAGTCATGTTACAGTGATGTACTGAGCACTGACGTAAACACATTCTTCGTGCCGTTAAAACAATTTATGTAGTTTATTACAATTAAAAATGTACTATTATTATTATTATTATTTGTTATTATTCAATCATTACCAGAAGCAAGGTGGCGTAAAGGTAGTAGACAGAACCTGTGATATGCCCCAGTAGAACAAAACCACGGATCAGTGCTTGTTGAGGCCGCATGATGTCAGAGGCAACCCACCCACACAGCTGCGCACCCAACCAATGCTAGAACAGCTGTGATATTGGCGTCCACTGCAATACGCTTGGGTGTATCTGCTACCACGGTTCAATGGCGCCTTCTGTTCAGAGGACTTCATTCAAACCTCAGGTTACACAGACGCTTCAGTTATACACACGGAGCACCGCATACACATGCTGTGACATGTAGCTTAATTAGAGGCAGGAGGGACGGTTGGAGTTCAACGTCCTGTCCACAACGGGGTCATTAGAGACGCCTTCATTAGCGGTCGTCACTATACGAGCTGCAATTCACCTCGGAGTTTAAAAAGGGTTTAAAGACTTCAAAAGAGAAAGAAGTAAACAATATAATACAACGTATGTTTGAGACTTCATGTTAATCTCTCATTAGGTCATGTGGGAATTCTTTGCATATTATCGTGAGTACATTTCCTCTGTATAATACTGACAGCACTTCGTACTTCAACAAGACAGCCGGCCAGAGTGGCCGAGAGGTTCTAGAAGCTTCAGTCTGGAACCGCGCGACCGCTACTGTCGCAGGTTCGAATCCTGCCTCGTGCATGGATGTGTGTGATGTCCTTAGGTTAGTTAGGTTTAAGTAGTTCTAAGTTCTAGGGGACTGATGACCATAGATGTTAAGTCCCATAGTGCTCAGAACCATTTGAACCATTTTTTTTTAACAAGACAATGCCTGAGCGGTCTGTTATACCGACTGCTCAAGGCTTCTATGCGGTATAGTTGAAATAGTTTTCGATGCATAAGCAAAATGATCTCTAGATGAGTAACCTTTCGATATACTTGTCTGGGAATGGAAACATTGCTTTGCAAACAAGTTAACAATATTGACGACACCCAGTCTAGAAACGATCGAAATTCGACGAAAAGCAACGTAGCATATTTGAAAGAAAGATAAATTATTGAGCCAGCCAAAGAAACTGGTGTCTGTAAGGGTAGCTTCAAATACGAATTATATTGGGTGTCAAAAAAACTACGTCTATGAACTTTTAATGTTCCGAAATGTAAAAAGCAACATCTTTTTATATGACGACAACAACGTTTGATATGTTCGGAGGCGGTGTTCAAACATCCGTTTGGTATTGTTCCAGAGATTCTGCTGACATCCCGCGGATTTCTTTTTCTGTGGGTATGCAAGACAGGAGGGAGGGTGAGGTGAAAAGTTTTATTTACGACGTCGACGGACACTCCAGAAGAGCTGGTTGCTCGTTTCGCAGGAGCTGTGGCCATTATAGTTATTTGTAAAACAGCCGTTTCTTACAAACATGTTAGAGAAAGCATGTAGAGGCCAGTTGCCGTGAATATAAACACACTATCATTTTGCATACGTGTTTTTATACACCTTATATAATCTAAATAATAAAGCAGACATTGCCATTTGCACTAAGATAAAAAAAGGTGGTTTGGTCAGGAATGTACTCAACACAGTGCTTCAATGAACCAGGAGGAAGGAGTCAGATAGGATATAAGCAAGATTGGAATTTAGAACTTGAGAAGTTTGGCAATAAACAGGAAAGAATGGAATAACCTTTTACAGAAGTGTTGCTGTGCCTATGATGATGATGATGATGATGATGATGTTGATGATGATGATGTTGATGATGATGATGATGATGTTGGTGGTGGTGGTGGTGGTGGTGGTGATCTTGATCATGATCATGTGATGACATGCAGTATCTAGATGTATGAGCAATTAGTATCATCTGTCAGATCCTGTTTACATTGTTGCATATGCAACTCGCCGAAATCCAATCTGCAAACAAAGCATTCCAGTTAGAGCAATTTGCGCGGGGTAAAAATTAGCCGAAAAGGCCTTGCGTGTGCGGCCGTGATGAATTGTATATGCAACAATATATACTAGAGATGCTGATGGCCACAAATTATCGGAACACATCACTCATACGGTTATGGATTATGTCAGTTAAATAACTTGTTATAAAAATTCGAGTGCCAAAAATATAGCAGTAAAAAACATTACATCGAAATCTATTAAAAAGAATGTCTGTTCAAAGAAACAAACTGCAACCTTGTAAAAGAGGCAATGGTTTGGGGAAGCAACAAAGAATCTACATCAATAAGTCAGGATGTCTATGTAAAACCTACTGATTTGGTGTTTGACTCCAGCGTGTTAATGATCAATGTGCCATTTCGGGGATCCTTGGTGCGTGGTGTTCTGGATACATGTCCATTTATCTCCTATTCTACGAGATTTATGTCATGTGTAGCTATAAAACTGACCTTTTGTCGGTGAAGTGACTGAAAATGAATGTAGATACCTCTATGGTCTCATATGAAATGGCTGATGAGGAGCAATTTGGAGTGGCATTTGTTGGAGTAGTTTTTTTTTTTTGCTGTATCTGAAAATGCTACTCTCACAGAAAAATAAGCAAACTCTCCATTCTTCTGAACTTCAAGCAGACCTGGATCTAGACCCCTGTAGCTAATGTATGTAACCTGATTGAAGTTTATGTGCGATGACAATGGTCGGGTTTACCACCCTCCCAACGGTGATGAATAAACATGCTCTCACTTCAATCCTAAAACACTAAATTTTCAGAATTTTCTTCCTCAAAATTTATATCGGTAGAATTCTTTTGGCAAGAAATGCAGTCTTTTCCAATGCGTATGATTTCTGTGTTGTTCATCCTTCGTCCGTCATGGCACTTTGCTTCAAAAAACAGAATAACTACATAGTTTCAGAACAGCTAGCCAAAAGAAAGCCGTAGCCAACAAGGAAACTCGTCAGTAAATAAGGAGAATTGTTGGATGGACTGAACAGCCTAGTGAGCACAAAGTATAGACTGGGAGTTAACCAAAAAGAGACGAAAGTAGTGAGGAGAGCAGAACTGATATAACGATAAAATTAATATGAAAATTGGGGACGCAACTGAAATTATTCTATTTTTTGAAGCAAAGAGACATGACGGACGAAGCAAGAAGCACACAAAAAGCATTTGCACTGGAAAAATGGGAATTATTTGTCAAAAGAATTCTGTTGTGGTTGTGGTCTTCAGTCCTGAGATTTGTTTAATGCAGCTCTCCATGCTACTCTATCCTGTGCAAGCCTCTTTATCTCCCAGTACCTACTGCAGCCTACATCCTTCTGAATCTGCTTAGTGTATTCATCTCTTGGTCTCCCTCTACGATTTTTACCCTCCACGCTGCCTTCCAGTACTTAATTCGTGATCCCTTGATGCCTCAGGACATGTCCTACCAACCGATCTCTTCTTCTAGTCAAGTTGTGCCACAAACTACTCCTCTTCTCACCAATTCTATTCAATACCTCCTCATTAGTTATGTGATCTACCCATCTAATGTTCAGCATTCTTCTGTAGCAGAACATTTCGAAAGCTTCTATTCGCTTCTTGTCTAAACTATTTATCGTCCATGTTTCACTTCCATACATGGCTACACTCCATACAAATACTTTCAGAAATGACTCCCTGACACTTAAATCAATACTGGATGTTAACAAATTTCTCTTCTTCAGAAACGCTTTCCTCGCCATTGCCAGTATACATTTTATATCCTCTCTACTTCGACCATCATTAGTTATTTTGCTCCCCAAATAGCAAAACTCCTTTACTACTTTAAGTGTCTCATTTCCTAATCTAATTCCCTCAGCATCACCCGACTTCATTCGACTACATTCCATAATCCTCGTTTTGCTTTTGTTGATGCTCATCTCATACCCTCCTTTGAAGACACTGTCCATTCCGTTCAACTGCTGTTCCAAGTCCTTTGCTGTCTCTGACAGAATTACAATGTCATCGGCGAACCTCAATGTTTTTATTTATTCTCCATGGATTTTAATACCTACTCCGAATTTTTCTTTTGTTTCCTTTACTGCTTGCTCAATATTGAATAACATCGGGGACATGCTACAACCCTGTCTCACTCCCTTCCTAACCACTGCTTCCCTTTCATGGCCCTCAACTCTTGTAACTGCCATCTGGTTTCTGTACAAATTGTAAATAGCCTTTCGCCCCCTGTATTTCACCCCTGCCACCATCAGAATTTTAAAGAGAGTATTCCAGTCAACATTGTCAAAAGATTTCTCTAAGTCTACAAATGCTAGAAACGTAGGTTTGCCTTTCCTTATTCTTTCTTCCAAGATAAGTCGTAGGGTCAGTATTGCCTCGCGTGTTCCAACATTTTGACCGAATCCAAACTGATCATCCCCGAGGTCGGCTTCTACCAGTTTTTCCATTCATCTGTAAAGAATTTGCGTTAGTATTTTGCAGCTGTGACTTATTAAACTGATGGGTCGGTAATTTTTACATCTGTCAACACCTGCTTTCTTTGGGATTGAAATTATTATATTCTTCTTGAAGCCTGAGGGTATTTCGCCTGTCTCATACATCTTGCTCACCAGATGGTAGAGTTTTGTCAGGACTGGCTCTCCCAAGGCTGTCAGTAGTTCTAATGGAATGTTGTCTACTCCGGGGCCTTGTTTCGACTCAGGTCTTTCAGCGCTCTGTCAAACTCTACAAGCAGTATCATATCTCCCATTTCATCTTCATCTACATCCTCTTCCATTTCCATAATATTGTCCTCAAGTACATCGCCTTTGTATAGATCCTCTGTATACTCCTTCCACCTTTCTGCTTTCCCTTCTTTGCTTAGAACTGGGTTTCCATCTGAGCTCTTGATATTCATGCAAGTGGTTCTCCTTTCTCCAAAGGTCTCTTTAATTTTACTGTAGGCAGTATCTATCTTACACCTACTGAGATAAGCCTCTACATCCTTACATTTGTCCTGTAGGCATCCCTGCTTAGCCATTTTGCACTTCCTGTCGATCTCATTTTTAAGACGTTTTATTTCTTTTTGCCTGCTTAACTTGCTGCGTTCTACTGGCACAAAAATGTGCGGAAGCATATTCTGAAAATGTACGCTTTTCGGATTGTTTGGAAGGGAATCATGGTCTGCGAGTAAACTGAAAAATAATAGAATCGTAGTATTTGAAATGTGTGCTATAGAAGGATGTTGAAAACCAGTGTGTACTGATTACAAAATACCGGGTGATCAAAAAGTAAGTATAAATTTTAAAACTAAATAAACCACGGAATAATGTATATAGAGAGGTAATAACTGACACACATGCTTGGAATGACATGGGGTTTTATTAGAACAAAAAAGCTGTATTATCAGAATGGGGAATGTGCTAGTTCAGCGTTGCGATCCTATCGCCATAGGAAGGGGATTCGAAAGGGTAAAGGTCCGTTGACAAATGCAGCTGTGGCGAGAACGAGTTCGAAGCCACGGGTTGTTTAGACGATAGACCCCGTAGTTGCTGACCGAGCACAAGGCGAAATGCTGCTGAGAGAGTTCAGGATGAAATGGAGACTGTAGCGGGTTCGTCTATGCACGGGGAAGTCAGCGCTCGTACAGTCGCACGTCGCACCGGCATTCCATACACTACTGTTTTGTTGGCACTGAGGCGTACCCTCCGATGCTATTCGTACAAAATCCATCGGCATCATGAACTGCTACCTGGCGATTTAGCAAAGCGGAGGGCATTTGCCGTATGGGCGTTTCAAAAGATGGCGGAAGATGACGATTGGTTGAGTAAAGTGTTGTGGACCAGCGAAGCTCATTTCACGCTCCGAGGGCCTGTCAACGCCCACAACTGCAGAATTTGGGCTACCGAAAATCCTAGAACTGTCGTCGAAACTCCATTGCACGACGAGAAAGTCACGGTATGGGTTGAATTTACCGCATCTACCGTTATCGGGCCTTTTTTCTTCGAGGAAATGCTTGATTCTGGTTTTGTAACTGCTACCGTGACGCGTGAGAGGTACGCAGGTATGTTACAGAATCGTATCAAACCCAGCCTGGCTGATAAACACCTGCTGGAACGTACGATGTTTATGCAGGATGGCGCTCCACCCCATATTGCTAGACGCGTGAAAGATCCCTTGCGCGCGTCGTTTGGTGATGATCGTGTGCTCAGCCGCCACTTTCGTCATGCTCGGCCTCCCAGGTCCCCAGACCTCAGTCTGTGCGATTATTGGCTTTGGGGTTACCTTAAGTCGCAAGTGTATCGTGATGGACCGACATCTTTAGGCATGCTGAAAGACAACATCCAACGCCAATACCTCACCGTAACTCCGGACGTGCTTTACAGTGCTGTTCACAACATTATTCCTCTACTACAGCTATTGTTGAGAAATGATGGTGGACATATTTAACATTTCTGTAAGGAACATCATCTTTGCTTTGTCTTACTTTGTTATGCTAATTATTGCTCTTTTGATCAGATGAAGCGCCATCTGTCGGACATTTTTTGACCTTCTGTATTTTCTTTTTGTTCTAATATAACCACATGTCATTCCAAGCATGTGTGTCAGTTTATACCTCTCTGTCTACTTTACTCCGTGATTTTTTCAATTTTCAAATTTATACTGACATTTTGATCACCCGGTACATATGGAGGTGCTCTGCAGAATCGGCTAGGAAAGGAATTGTAGGTAACACTGACAAGAAGAAAGAAGATGAAGGAGAGAGTGACAGGACAGGTATTAAGTCATCAGGGCACATCTATGCCACTAGAGGCAGCTGAAGAGAGTAAAAGTTGTAGGCGGAGACAGAGACTGGAATATATACAACAAATAACAATGAGGTCGTTGTTACAAGAGAGGAAGTGGTGAAAGATATCATGAAACCAGTAAGAAAACAAAGGATGGTATTGTCCATCATGTGAGTATTCTGGTCAGCTTCTCTGTATCACCGTTGAATCAAAACAGAAACTGCAATTTTGTAACTGTTTTAAGATGACCATATCCTCGGAAAGCGTAACTTCTTTATACGTAACTGAATATCTAAATTTGCCCTTCAACTTAGTGCCCCTTTGATGTTTGATCGCAAAAATGCCTTAAGAAAAAGGAAATGTTCAGAAGAGTACCGCGCTTTTCTGATGGTCACATGAAAGACGCATGTTTTGTTGTAGTCAACCCCGGGGTGCTGTATACGGGATTAGAGCGTGCGACGCAAGCAGACGCATCTCACGGAAGGGAAAGGACGCTAATTCATTGTGAGTCGGATATCAGCAGCGAAGGGGGCGACGACGGATCAAAAGAAAGTGCGTTCAACGTATTGAGAAGAGTAACATTTGACATAGAATTTCGAGGGTGCGAAAAGATGCGAGTATTAAAAGTCAGATAATGAAACAGGTGCAGAAGTGATGTCAATTTTCGACAAAATGTCTAACATGATTAATCAGGATTGGGTAATCGGAACTAATTTCTTATAGTAACAGTTTCTGCTGAAAAAGCAAATTAAAATGATTATTTACAATGCCTATCGACTAACTATGGGTTTTTCTTCAATTTAATCACTTTTCCACAAAGTGGCACCATGAAAGGAGCAATGTACACAACCAGGACTCAGTGTCATGTTGCAGGTAAAACAGAGGTCGTTATTAACATTCTCTGGAAACCAACTCTTCGAACGTAGAAGCCCGATCACGGCATGTCTTCTATCATAAACACTACTGGATCCATTAATCAAGAATAAATATCGCATGTCGCTGATTCTATAGCATATCTTTGACATTTACAAGGTATAAACATTAACAGACTTTTTTTATTTGTCAGTAAACGTTCGAAGGTGATAAATTAACTATACATATTGTAACAATTTCACTGTACAGTATTGCTGTTGTCGCATACAGACAATTAGAATGTTTTCTGAAACGTCAACGCTTCACCCAGACTGTAGAGACAGTTGATTAATGAATTTATGAACAGACGAGACGAGCAGCAAATGTACTGAAAGCAGATCTAGTGGTATCATTATTACACGTTCGTGGTCAATAGTGACAGCAATTCTTGGAGAACATATTTGTGTGGTATTTGAGTACCTGTGGTGAAATTTAAAATGATTTTATTTACAGAAATAGCAACGCGCTCATACATGAAAGTAGAGGTGCCATTCGGCTGCTGGGTAGTTTAGCGACAGGACCTGGGGTTACTTCAGTGAATCTAGCGGTATGGAACGTTAAGCAACAGAAATGTTATTCAAAGTTAGCAAAGGAAACTCAGGAAAAATGAAGTAGGCCAGACTGTAATAAAAATATTCAGGAAGAACTTGAAGTAGAAATAAAGACATTGCATCAATGAGTTATATAATATAATTGGAGTGAATGGGTTATGCTGATGAGAAAACTAAATAAGCAGAAACTAGATGATAAACACATAGATGCTCGGATTGAAACTGTAGATAGTATCTCACATTCAATCTCTTCTTTTGTCTCAGAGCAGTAATCCCTAGAGACAGACGAGAGAGATTTCTTGCAACAGAGAACTCCAAAACAGAATCCGATTAGACCACAGGAGAAGGAAAACAGAGGCGCGATGAGTCCAAATGGACCATGGATCCCCAGTCTCTAGGGAAAAATTGATGAATTACACAGAAGCTTTCTTCGGAAGCTTTTTGCCTCGATTACAGAGGTTATTAAAGCATCACTTGGCCACCTGCTATTGAAAGTTTCTTTGATGCATGGCTTCTGAACCCATTTTGTGTATAGAGGTTACAGGATTCACGGATATTAATTTGCAGTACGAAAATAGACAAAGTTCCATACACTTTAACTGGATAACTTTTCCACGGTATTGAAAACGTTTATCCTTATAATGCAGTTACGCCTAGTTGTACAAGATTAATAAGTGATCTTAAAATTTTCAGTCCTACCATTGCAAGCTGTCCGCAGCTCGTGGTCTTGCGGTGGCGTTCACGCTTCCCGCTTAGTCCCGGGTTCGATTCCCAGCGGGTTCAGGGATTTTCCAATCCTTTAGATGACTGGGTGTTGTTGTGTCGTCTTCATCCTCATCATTCATCCCCATTGCAGTCAAAGGAAGGCAATGGCAAACCACCTCCGCTAGGACCTCCCGCATCGTCACCTACGCTCCTCGGAGTATGGGAGCTCATCATTGCAAGCTATATGAAATTATAACACAAAGATGAATCCTCTGGATTGTAGGGAGAAGTACATCTACTACTGCACTGTCAGGAAATGTACCGCAGATCTGTCAACGTGCTGCTATAGAGTGTGTATTTGAGACCCCTCTCATTTCAGACAATATCTATTTTCCGTTTTAAAACAGTATACGAACGCTGCCGTTAAGATTAAGTCTTTATATTGAGAGGTAGTACAGATTACTACAGGAACTAGTAAGAAGGGAGTTCTCATGGTTGGAACGCAGACAGCGAGGCGGGTAACGCTAGAAAGGGCACCAGTGGGAACTGGGACCGAGCAAGTGGTGTGAGCGTGCAGTCTTATAGACGTGGAACTACTCAAAATTTAAGCTCGAAACTATGGCATTTTGTACGCCAAAAGGAAATTTTTACAGTTCAATGTCTGCATAATAAATGCTGTAGGAAGTATAAGAGTCTCGCTACTCAGTAATCAAACTGTAATAAAAGAAATTATGGTTAAAACGGTATGTACGAATGTTTACGACATCGTACGAAGTTTACTAGAGATTTCTGTTGCGCTCGAAGCATTTCAGTCGGCGATATGATGTACTGCTGGCGTCGACCATGCTGTCAATTTTCCATACTACACTACTGGCCATTAAAACTGCTACACCAAGAAGAAATACTGATGATAAACGGATATTCATTGGACAAATATATTATACTAGAACTGACATTTGATTACATTTTCACGTAATGTCGGTGCATACATCCTGAGAAATCAGTACCCAGAACAACCACCTTTGGCCTTAATAACGGCCTTGATACGCCTGGGCATTGAGTCAAACAGAGGTTGGATGGCGTGTAAAGGTACAGCTGCCTATGCAACTTCAACACGATACCACAGTTCATCAAGAGCAGTGACTGGCGTATTGTGACGAGCCAGTTGCTCGGCCACCATTGACCAGACGTTTTCAATTGGTGAGAGATCTGGAGAATGTGCTGGCCAGGGCAGCAGTTGAATATTCTCCGTACCCAGAAAGATTCTTACAGGACCTGCAACATGCGGTCGTGCATTATACTGCTAAAATGTAGGGTTTCGAAGGGATCGAATGTAGGGTAGAGCCACGGGTCGTAACACATCTGAAACGCAAAGTCCACTGTTCAAAGTGACGTCAATGCGAAAAACAGGTGACCGAGACGTGTAACCAATAGCACCCCATACCATCACGCCGGGTGAAACGTCAGTACAGCGATGACGAATACACGCTTCCAATGTGTGTTCACCGCAATGCAGCCAAACATGGATGCGACCATCATGATGCTGTAAACAGAAACTGGATTCGAAACTTCCTGGCAGATTAAAACTGTGTGCCCGACCGAGACTCGAACTCGGGACCTTTGCCTTTCGCGGGCAAGAAACTGGATTCATTAGAAAAAATGACGTTTCGCCATTCGTGCAACCAGGTTCGTCGTTGAGTACACTGTCGCAGGCGCTCCTGTTTGTGATGCAGCGTCAAGGGTAACCGCAGCCATGGTCTCCGAGCTGATAGTCCATGCTGCTGCAAACGTCGTCGAACTGTTTGTGCAGATGGTTGTTGTCTTGCAAACGTTCCATCTGTTGACTCAGGGATCGAGAAGTGGCTGCACGATCCGTTACAGCAAGCGGATAAGATGCCTGTCATCTCGACTGCTAGTGATACGAGGCCGTTGGAAACAGCACGGCGTTCCGTATTACTCTCCTGAACCCACCGATTCCATATTCTAACAGTCATTGGATATCGACCAACGCGAGCAGCAATGTTGCGATACGATAAACCGCAATCGCGATAGGCTACAATCCGACTTTTATCAAAGTCGGAAACGTGATAGTATGCATTTCTCCTCCTTACACGAGGCACCACAACAACGTTTCACCAGGCAGTGCCGGTCAAGTGCTGTTTGTGTATGAGAAATCGGTTGGAAACTTGTAGGTGTCGCCACTGGCGCCAACGTTTTGTGAATGCTCTAAAAAGCTGATCATTTGCATATCACAGCATCTTCTCCCTATCGGTTAAATTTCGCGTCTGTAGCGCGTCATCTTCATGGTGTAGCAATTTTTGTGATATCGATAGCAACGCATGGTTTCAAAGGTTGCCACTACCACGAGACACAGACGACAGCGCCCTCTAGCCGGTGCTGTCGAGTTCTACGACGTCCACGACTGCTTCAGCCCATTTCATCAGATGCAGCCAGCCAGGAAACTTGGCTTCAGTTTGATCTCCATGCGACGGGTCGAAGACTTCGCATCTGTACAAAGTTATGTCTTCTTTCTTCCACCAGTAAACCATTTTTACTCTCTGCAGTACCGACGTATTTTTCCTGCTCCTTCTCCTACCTACGCGCCGCCTTCCAGGCGGGATGCAAAAATTTTAATGTCCAGTAGTGTATGTCGCAGAGTGTTGCCATACTACTCGTTCTAGTAAATTAAATTTTCTTCTTCTCCTCAACGTCATAGTTCATACTGTCCGGCATCTCATTCTAACATTTCAAATGTGATCAACACAGCGTAAGACCTGCAAAAGCGTAAAGAGGGTCCTATCTCTTTAACTGTAAAAATTAACCCTATACGTTCTAATGGGTAACAATATGACTCGTCTAATGCAGCTAGATAATGGTGTTCCACAAGGATCAGTACTAGCACCTGTTCTGTTTTCTGTGTATATAGCAAACATGCCTAAGACAACATCAAGGAAATTTTGGATTACTGTGACCCAAAAAGACTTCAGCGTCACAGAGTCTATCTTGACTAAGGACCTACAAATTGTAGGCAATTACTTCCATAACTGGAGCATACAGGCAAGTGATTCCGAAACAGAAGTCACCATCTTCCACTTTAACAACAAGCTCGCAAAAAAAGAAAAATGAAGTTTATTTTGAAGGGAAACAGTTCTTTCCTACCGAAAGTCCGCCTTATCTAGAGGATCACTCTTGTAAGGACCGTCAGCTTCAAACAGAACTGGCTGAAAACTTCCGCTAAGATGAAGTCTAGGAACAATATCTTGCAGGAACTTTGTGCCACGACATGGGGATCATCAGCTCCAGGACTAAGAACTTCCGCTCTTGGGCTACTGTACCCTGTGACAGAATACTGCGCTGCAGTCTAGATCAACAGCTGACGCACCAGACTCGTCGATATTTAGCTCAACCAGACAATACCCATCATCACAGGAATAATGAGAAACACTTCCACTTTATGGCTGCCTATTCTCAGCCACACAGCTCCCCACTTTCGCGCCCTGAAGCTGCTCTCAAACGGGAGTTTGCAAAAATATTTGGTGATCCTTACCTCACTATACAATTCCTGTATTCCATGCGGCTTTTCGTGGATGATTCTGTAGTAAACAGAGAAGTTGCAGCATTACAAAATTGTAGCGAAATGCAGGAAGATCTGCAGCGGATAGGCACTTGGTGCAGGGAGTGGCAACTGACACTTAACATAGACAAATGTAATGTATTGCGAATACATAGAAAGAAGGATCCTTTATTGTATGATTATATGATAGCGGAACAAACACTGGTAGCAGTTACTAATGTAAAATATCTGGGAGTATGCGTGCGGAGCGATTTGAAGTGGAATGATCATATAAAATTAATTGTGGGTAAGGCGGGTACCAGGTTGAGATTGATTGGGAGAGTCCCTAGAAAATGTAGTCCATCAACAAAGGAGGTGGCTTACAAAACACTCGTTCGACTTATTCTTGGGTATTGCTCATCAGTGTCGGATCCGTACCAGATCTGGTTGACGGAGGAGATAGAGAAGATCCAAAGAAGAGCGGCGCGTTTCGTCACAGGGTTATATGGTAACCGTGATAGCGTTACGGAGATGTTTAGCAAACTCAAGTGGCAGACTCTGCAAGAGAGGCGCTCTGCATCGCAGTGTAGCTAGCTCGCCAGGTTTCGAAAGGGTGCGTTTCTGGATGAGGTATCGAATATATTGTTTCCCCCTACTTATACCTCCCGAGGAGATAACGAATGTAAAATTAGAGAGATTCGAGCGCGCACGGAGGCTTTCAGACAATCGTTCTTCCCGCGAACGATACGCGACTGGAACAGGAAAGGGAGGTAATGACAGTGGCACGTAAAGTGCCCCCCGCCATACACCGTTGGGTGGCTTGCGAAGTATAAATATAGATGTAGATGTACTCTGTAAAAACAGATTTCGCTCCCATCACCCACGTCTAAAAGGTGTAAAATCTATTGTGGAAAACAGAGCAACAACAGCACGGATAGAAATACGGCAGGAAATCGCTATCTCAGCTGCAGATCATCTCTACCAGGATACCAGGGTTTGAAGAGCATCGCAAGATCGAGTCTGCACTCAACAGAATAAGGACAAATAGTGGAAGATGCGCTGATTCACTGTACAGCTGTGATTGTCCGTGTGCGACGTGATGCTAGCCATACGTGAAACAAAATAAATAAAACCCCTGAACGTTCATACTGCCAGATGAAAACATCGCAAGTGAACCGTAAAGGAACGTTCGCTTGTGTTTTGCAGTGTACTACGTCCTCTGTCTCATTCATACAGGAGTCAACATGCTGACGCCTAGAGGTTAGACAACACGTGTTTCATGTCACTATGCCCGGCCGCTGCAACAACTGTCGTGAACAATTAAGCGGTTTATGTCGCTTCCGTGTCTGTTCACTTCCTGAATGGAATGCGGAAAATAAGAGTACGATTTTCACATTTTTCAGAGGATTCTTACATGCGCATGTATTTGAAATTGCTTCCTATTCTTACAAAATTTCCAGAATGGTTAGATTCACTGTAATTTGTTTGTACCATACTCCAAATGCTAAGAGCTTTTCGTATCCAATGACTTACCAAAGCGAAAAAGTAACAACCGTCCTATAACAATAACATCTATACAGCTGCTCATTAAAATTATACCATCCAGCCAGCATGCAACAAACGTCAAATTGGCGTGAAGTGTACTATAGTGCACACGAAGTAGGTATCACTAATAGATCTACATACTGTATTCTGTCTTACGCACCTAGTTTCTCATTCAGAAGTAGAATTCGAATGGTGTTTGTTAGTAAGAAAATCACTTTGTGCTTCGTCTAATGAGCATCCTTCATGTCTTGTAAAAATCAGACTTCAGCTGGAACACATTCTGTCGAGAGAGAAGGATGGCATGATTCCGCTAGGCTGTGCTTTACACTACTTTATCTGCACTACTTGTTTCAGAAACCGCCCATTTTGAAGTGCGTTTGCAAAACCTATGACAGGCCATAGTAAAGTGAGGGAGCAAAGACACGAAAGTCATATAACTATATTGCATGTTAAACAAACATAGCAGTTACTTTTAGTAATGTGTGTGAACACATCGTTTTCAGTTGATTAAAACAATCGGGTACCACTAGTATATGCACACAGCGCAACTGCCACGCAAATTATAATGTATTGTTGTTGTTATTGTTGTGGTATTCAGTCCTGAGACTGACATCCTTCTAAATCTGCTTTGTGTATTCATCTCTTGGTATCCATCTACGATTTTTAACCTCCACGCTGCCCTCCAATACTAAATTGGTGATCCCTTGATGCCTCAGAACATGTCCTCCTTCTAGTCAAGTTGTGCCACAAACTTCTCTTCTCCCCCATCCTATTCAATACTTCATCATTAGTTACGTGATATACCCATCTAAACTTCAGCATTCTTTTGTAGCACCACATTTCGAAAGCTTCTATTCTCTTCTTGTCCAAACTATTTATCGTCCATGTTTCACTTCCATACATGGCTACACTCCATACAAATACTTTCAGAAATGACTTCCTGACACTTAAATCTATACTCGATGTTAACAAATTTCTCTTCTTCAGAAACGCATTCCTTGACGTTGTCAGTCTGCATTTTATATCCCCTCTACTTCGATCATCATCAGTTATTTTGCCCCCCCAAATAGCAAAACTCCTTTACTACTTTAAGTGTCTCATTTCCTAATCTAATTCCCTCAGCATCACCCGACTTCATTCGACTACATTCCATAATCCTCGTTTTGCTTTTGTTGATGCTCATCTCATACCCTCCTTTGAAGACACTGTCCATTCCGTTCAACTGCTGTTCCAAGTCCTTTGCTGTCTCTGACAGAATTACAATGTCATCGGCGAACCTCAATGTTTTTATTTATTCTCCATGGATTTTAATACCTACTCCGAATTTGTCTTTTGTTTCCTTCACTTCTTGCTCAATATACAGATTGAATAACATCGGGGAGAGACTACAACCCTGTCTCACCCCCTTCCCAACCACTGCTTCCCTTTTATGTCCTTCGACTCTTATAACTGCCATCTGGTTTCTGTACAAATTGTAAATATCCTTTCTCTCCCTGTATTTTACCCCTGCCACCTTCATAATTTTAAAGAGAGTATTCCAGTCAACATTGTCAAATGCTAGAAATGTAGGTTTGCCCTTCCTTAATCTAGCTCCTAAGATAAGTCCTAGTGTCAGTATTGCCTCACGTGTTCTAACATTTCTACGGAATTATAATCTATATGGCATGCAAATTGCTTTCAGGAACAATACAATTACTGCTGTATTAAAACCTCACATCTAAAAAAACGATGTAACGTTTACTAAAAAACCACACTATAAGCACGTATTCATATGATGTCTCATATGCTTGAATGTGTGGAAAAATTATAACCGTGAGCTAGAGAATAAGAATACAAGTATCTTTCTTACTATCGATGCGACTTCGATCTCTGCCTTGATACGTGGATGTTTATATGCACAAACCTGTGTGACATATAAGCATTGGTGCAGAGACTTTTAGCAGGATTGTCAATAAATATTTTTACAAAGTACATGATGTTTGTACATATACGTTCGGTACTATTTCTATATCTACGTTAGTACCCTACATACTTCGCAAGGCGCTGTACGGTACGGAGCGGAGGGTACATTGTCCCAACAGTAGTCGTTTCCTATAATATTCCACTCGTGAACAGAGCAAGGGAAAAACGGTCGTCTGAATGCCTCCGTATGAGTCTTAATTTTTCATCTCTTATCTTCGTAGCCCTCACGCGAAATATATGTTTGGCGGCAGAAGAACTGCTCTCAAGCAACTTCAAATGTTCTAAATTTTCCCATTAGTGTACCTCCAAAATATGTTCACCTTCCCTCTAGGGATTCCCATTTGGGTTCCCGAGTCATCTCTGTAATACTTGCACGTTGCTCGAACATTCGGGTAACAAATCTAGCAGACCGCCTCTGAATGGATTCGATGTATTCCTTTAATCTGGATCCCGAACACTATAGCAGTACTCAAGAATAGGTCGCACTAGCATCCAATATGCAGTCTGCTTTACAGATGGACCACACGTCCCTAAAATTCTCTGAACAAACAGAAATCGACCAATCACTTTCCCTACCACAAACCTTACATGATGGTTCCATTTCATACCAATCTGCAAGGTTAAGCCGAGATATTTAAACGTGTCTGTGTCACCCAGGGCTCTACTAATGCTGTATTCAAATACTAAGGATTTGTTTTGTCTACTCATATGAACTACAATAGATTTTTTTTACATTTACAGCTAGCTGCTGTCAATCACACCAACTATAAATCTTGCTAAGTCCTCCTGCATTCACTCAACTTCGACACCTTCTCTTACGCAGCAGCATCTCCTGCAAACAACTGCAGGTTGCTGTCCTTGCTGTCCGCCAGTCCATTTATGAATGTAGAAAGTAATAGCGGTTCTTTCACACTTCCCTGGGGCACTCCTGAAGACCCGTCGTCGAAGACAACGTACTCCATTCTATTACCGAAGAACTGTCCCTACTGCCGGCCGGTGTGGTCGAGAGGGTCTAGGCGCTTCAGTATGGAACTGCGCGACCGCTACGGTCGCAGGTTCGAATCCGGCCTCGGGCATGGATGTGTGTGATGTCCTTAGGTTAGTTAGGTTTAAGTAGTTGTAAGTTCTAGGGGACTGAGGAGCTCAGATGTTAAGTCCCATAGTGCTCACAGCCAAACCTCCCTATTCACATGTCTATGAACCAATTCCATACGATAGTACCTCCCTTAACAGTCTCCAGTGGACCATCGCGTCCAGTGACATTTGGAACTCTAGAAACATAGAATCTACCTATTGTCCTTCGCCACAGCTCGCATAACTTGTGAGAAAATGGCAAGTTAAGTTCCGCACGAGCGATGATTTCTACACGCCGTGCTGTGCCCAGCACCAAGGATGTGTCCGTGTATCGAGGTTGGAGCAGAACGACGGCTGCCGAGATTACTCTCGTCATCCTTAGGCTGCACAATACCCAGCCTAATGCCTTTCGGGGTCAGTCGATTCACAGCTTGACTACCTCTCGTTTGCATAGCCAGAAATTCGGATAGTAGCCGTCAAATTTTTGACGAGTTAAGGCCGTTGGCTGAGCACTATCATCAAAGTTCCCTCTGACGTTTCCTTTTGCACAAGGCGAAACGCCACATGTTAACTGTGCAGCCTTGACCTATCTCGATACAAAATATGTTTCACTATTACCGGGTTCAGTATGTACTCCAGATGTCATCCAACTTCAGTTGTCCTCGATGCCTCGATGCGTAGTTTGAGTGGAGCCAATAACGTTGCCAGAGTTGACAGTTATGTGGTCTACATTTCGCACTCCGTGTAATCCAATACTCTGAAAATTTAAAACGGGTAATGTTTTCTACTACAGGTTTTCTATGTACATAAATGATTTAGCGAACAGGGTGGGCAGCAATCTGTGGTTATTTCCCGATGATGCCGTGATGTATGGCAATGTGTCGAAGTTCAGTGACTATAGGACGATACAAGGCAACTTAGACAGAATTTCCAGGTGGTATTAAGAATGGCAGCCAGCCCTATGTGTCGAAAAATTTATGCTGATGCGCATCAGTAGGGAGGCCAACCTTGTAATTTTCGGATACAATAATACTAGTGGCCGGCTTGACACAGTGACGTCGGTTAAATATCTGGGCGTAACGTTTGCAAAGAAATATGAGATGGAACGAGCATGTCAGAACTGTGTTAGGAAAGGCGATCGGTCGACTTCGGTTTATTGGGAGAATTTCAGGAAAGAGTGGTTCATCTGTAAAGGAGACTGCATATAGGACGCTGGTGCGACCTGTTCTTGAGTACTGCTCGGATGTTTGGGTTCCGTACCATGTCGGATAGAAGGAAGACATCGAAGCAATTCAGAGGCGCGCTGCTAGATGTGTTGCTGGTAGGTTCAAACAACACAGACGTGTTACGGATATGCTTCGGGAATCCCTGGAGGACAGGCGACGTCCTTCTCTAGAAAGCCTACTGAGAAAGTTTAGAGAACCGGCATTTCAAATTGCCGAACGTTTCTACTGTCACCAGCATACATTGCGCGTACGGACCACGCAGATAAAATACGAGAAATTAGGGTTCATACGGAGGCATATAGACCGTCATTGTTTCCTCGCTCTATTTGTGAGTGGAACAGGAAAGAGAACGACCAGCGGTGGTACGGGATACCATCCCCATGCACCGTACTGTGGCTTGCGGAGAATCTATGTAGATGTAGATATAGATGTACTATATACACCAAGCAAACAAAATTTCATTATTTGTCATTCAATACCAATTGTCAATAGTCTGTTTGCAGAATCTGATCTGACTTTCAACGCGACCTACATTGAACAAAACGGTCTCTTACATGAGGGTCAGCCGATTTCTCAAACCACGGAACTCCAAAGTGTAGCATCTCAAAAAAATTGTCATACATCCTACAAGAGACGTCGAAAATACAGAAAATACTCTGCGAAACACAGTTAAAAGATAACTTTTTCGAAACCTGGTAATTGTCTCCCATTGTGACACGTAAGTTTGAAATTTGGCTCAAAGATGCCTAAAACCTTCTGTGATGGTGTGAAAGCGTGGCACCACGCAATGTCACCACCGGGGTCGATTACGCTTCAAACAGCAAGCGGTCGACACTGGCGAAAGAAAGACCAGAGATCAGACCAGATTTGTGTGGGGTGTTTTTTGGATTGGCACCAATTTTCACCACAATTCTGAGCAACACCTTGATGACCGTGTCACACGATGAAAAAGTCATTCCACCCATTCTTACCCTCATTTAACCCTTCATTTCACGCCTCTGCGAAGGAGATCAGAACCGTGACGCTCAGATTTCAAAACTCTCGGTTTTAATATAGGTGGCCGAGGAAAGCTCTTCAGACACACCACCAATCAGAATGAAGGCCTCAAGAGATGAGAAAGGGTGTGAAGGAAAGAGCCCCTTCCCTTGTGGTGCCACACATTTCGCCGCCTAAAACGACAATTCGCAGTGCACTGAGCAACAAACTGACAATACTAACAATGCCCGACATAGTAAACGTTCTGCGGACGATTCAACTCTATTCTTAGGACATCGTGGGGCTTCGATGCCACTGAAAGTGATCTGATCCCTTTGGAGTGTAGTGCAACTACAAATTTTGCTCTCGTATTAGGCAAAGTTTGAATCTGCCTTACCTATCCTCCAGTTCCTCTCATGTTGCGATAATCTGCCACAGCTCTGGCCGACTCAACAACATATATTTTTCGAAAGTGAAGCTGGTACTGTCATACAAGCCACAATGTGCCTAAGGTTCCATTTTGTTTTTATTATCAAACTGTGATTCGGCCATGTTGTTATTATAGATTACAAGTCTGTAGTCACGAGACGTTAACTCTTTTGTAAAACTATCTGAAGTTTTGTTCTTTTATGGTATAGGACACCAGTTTTTGTGTCTCCTGATTGATTCTGTTTGACGAGAGCACAGAAGTGATTTAATTTTATGCATTCTTCTTTTCCATACAATATTCCCTGCACGTCGGAGCTACAGCCATTACCCTAAGTGATAAATTTGGCTATAAATTGCTATGAAAAAGCGATTCAGAGAATGGAATTGGCCTGAAGCGATGGACCACGGGAACCTGCATGTTTGTGATTTCTTGGATTCAGGGAACTTTCAGTATCGGTACGTGTTTTTCCACATAGTGTAAATGAGGGTTAACGTCTATGTTAAGGTCCAGGAAATTCAAAGAAGACTCTCCTAGCGTCATTTGGAACTGAATTTAATATTATTGTAATGTTCAGTCAAGTATCGACGAAAAATTCAGTGAATGTAAAGGAATTCTATCTCCTGACAGTTTCTGTGTTTCGTTATAACGTAAGAATGTAAAGAATCTCATGCAAGTTGAAGTAGTATTTGCTATACCACTCGCAGCCATATTGAAAGCAAACTCATGGGTAATCGATGGCTGACATACATTAAAATACTGGGTTGGGTATAATTTATCATTGATAAACTACTACATAGGTGTTAACCTAAGTGACGAGTACTCATGCTTTAAAGTTACATACATTATCAGCAGAATTTTAGGCAATACCATACACTATGACTGGCTTAGCAGAAATGTTTCCTACGAAAGTAAAAGCAAGCTTAGGATTATAGTGAAGTAGTACTGTGTATACTGCACAAATTATTGAAAGAATGTTTGCGGAAACTGTTTTTGATGACTGTTCGTTTTTCTCATGGGTCTATGTTGTTCTTTATGCGTATATTACGTCTATTTCATGAAGCGAAAAAGTTCGTTGCCCCAGTAAATTAATGGGCGGATGACATGTACACTGCTTGGTCAATTTAATTAAAACGTAGAAAGTATTTCGTAAGATCCCTTCACTACCAGACTGCAACCCATCTAAAATTAAATAGCATTACGTAACTTTACAAAAGATTCAGACTGATGCTGTCCAGGAAATAAAAATATATAGATCTTTCAGTTTCACATTTTCCACCGAGACAAAATTCTCAAGCGTCAACCAAATAAATGGGTCAATTCCTCTGCTACTTTATACAGGAAGTGAGCGAGGGAGGCAGTCTGGTCGCATTTCCATAGACTAGACCCCTCTATTGTTCTCCTGAGACAAAGCGCGCTTTGGTAGCTTTCGCACAAAGCAACGGGACTTTGAGGGCCTGAAGGCAGTGCACTGTTATCTTTGTGCGTGCTGTGTCTTAAGATGATTGTTGACGCTAGAAAAGACCTACCGTTGTCCGTTTACCCAGAAAGAAAGAAAAAAATAATGTTAGTGTGGTATTATTTTTATGTCAACCGTGTTACCTTTATACATATCCCTAGGACGATGTTTGTGATATCTTGGTATGATATAGAATATGTGAAATGGAAAAAATAGGTAGGAAATATGTCGTTATTTGCTGACCATATAAACAAAAAACTTGCATTTATTGTTCTACTGAACTGATTCAAGGTACACTTTTTCTCCTTTTCATTCCACCTCTCACATACGCGTACAAAAAACGAGCGGTTTGCTTTTGTGAGTCACCTTCATCGCAGAAAAGGGGCTCAGCTTATCGCTGTAGAACATACGTTGCTTCCTAATTCTTGGTTTTGTCTTTCTGCATTTCAGTTTTGAGCTATATGTGTCCCATTGCTTTGGTGAAGATGCTTGATTCTCTGACGACTAATTAATAACCAGAGTACATATTACATCGTTTTAGTTAGTGTATCACTAACGCACTTGGATGGTTGTACCTTAAGCAAATAGAATGGTTCAAATGGCTCTGAGCACTATGGGACTCAACTGCTGAGGTCATTAGTCCCCTAGAACTTAGAACTAGTTAAACCTAACTAACCTAAGGACATCACAAACATCCATGCCCGAGGCAGGATTCGAACCTGCGACCGTAGCGCAAATAGAATCTAAGCTGCCATTGTTATATAACACAGATGTTTGTACACAGTGAGTTGAATCCAGACGACTTTTGACAATTTATACAAACTTATGCAGCTGTTTAAAACAATATTGTGCTTTGCATCACATAATCATCATGCAAATAAAATGTTTGTTATTGATTTGTGGGTCGTACCGCCTCAGTTTCAGATATTTAGACTTCAATACAGAATAACTACGTCTGTCAAAAGTGTTATAGGTATCATTATTTCTTTGATGAAGTGTCCACGAGTCTTAGAACAAGGCTTCATATTCTCTGCAGAATCACGGAACAAAGGAGCACAATACTACCAGTTACTGCCTTTCTTGTTCATTATTTTATGGTGCCTAGAATATTAAATTTATCCTATTTCTGCTAGCACGTTCTTACGACTTTTACGTGAAATTTATTACGAATTATTTTATATTGCTCGAAATATATTTTACCGTGACAAAGAGGATGTACAATGATAATTCTGATCACTGTTATCGAATATTTACTTCGTGCTGAGCGAGACTTTGCAGTGGTCAGACAGAGGATGGCTGTTCAAGTCCTCATCAGACCAACCAGACCTTTTTCCCAAAGCCACTTAAGGTAAATGAGGGAATGGATCATTTGGAAAAGACATGCTAGATCTTTTCCCAATCCAATCTTTTACTCCACTCCTAAAGATCTCGTGATAAACGGGGCATTAAATTCTAAGCTTTTTTCTTTCATGATTAATAAGGTTTCTCCGATTTCGCTTCACTGTTTTCTGCGACATGAAAAACCACCTTTTAAGCACCATTAGTGACTGTATTACTTTATTATCTGTGGAACTGTGTAAATTTGGAAATTAAAAACACTACACTTGAAACCACATTCTAAAATACATTCTCCCTCGCTCTCCCCCCTTCTCTCTCTCTCTCTCTCTCTCTCTCTCTCTCTCTCTCTCTCTCTCTCTCTCTCTTTCTCTCTCTCTCTCGTGTCTCACATAAATTTGATAAGAAGGTCAAACCCTCGTCCACTACTCAATTTATAACCGTTAGCAGATGCGTTACGTTTTATAAACAAACAGTAGCCTTGTATTCGATCTCCCTACAACAGCCTTTCTTATACCCGCTCCATTTAATATTGCTACTCTGTTACACTACCCGAAATAATTAATCCACGTTTAGCATACGTATACATATCGTTGACACTGTAAGCTCTTTATTCTCATCTACCTCATGTCTCCATCGTAATTCAATTTGCCAAAAACAAAGTCTTAAAAACAATTTTCATTGATGGCTTGGATGAGAAATAACGACAGAAAGTTACTTAGCGATGTTTCTTGTGTGTTTTCATCAACGGATCACATCATTTCCTAGGAGTCGTTACGGAGTAGTTTGGTGTTGATAAACTATCAAGTTACATTAATGTGACCACCTGTCGAAAGCTCGAAAGAAAATGCCTCTTCCAATGTAGACCGCTGTATGATGTGTAGGAAAAGACTATGAGATGCTTGAAAGTACTGACTCCAATCCCATTGGCAGCTGCGCTAGATTTCTCGGTTGACGATCCATGGAGTGTACTGCACAGTCAAAGTGGTCCCACAGAATCTCAAATGGGTTTCAATTCGGTGTGCTGGTGGTCAAGGGAATAGGGTAAACTCATGCTGGTGTTGTTCGAACAGTGCCTGTACACTGCGAGTAGTGTGCAGCATTGATCGCATTGTCCTCCTGGTAGATGCCACCGAGCCGAGGAGAAAGCGAACTGTATGTAGGGGTGGACATGGTCCGAAGGATAGATGCATACTTTTGTTGATTCATTATGCCTTCCAGAATAACGAGATAACGTCCATATCTACATATACATCTAAATGTTTACTCTAAAATTCACAATTAATTGCCTAGCACAGGTTTCATTGAACCACTTAAGCTACTTCTCCACCATTCCACTCTCGAAGGGCGCATATGGAAAACGAACATTTAACTCTTTCCGTGCGGTGTCTGATTTCTCTTATTTTATTACAACGATCCTCTCTTCCTATGTAGGTGGGCGCTAACAAAATATATTCACAATATGAGGAGAAAGTTAATGATTGAAACTTCATGAGAGGGTCCTGCCACAACGGAAAAGCATGTTTTTAAGGACTACTACACCAACTCGTGTATCATATCCGTGCCTCTATCTTCCTTATTTCGCAATAATTAAAAAGGAGCTTCGCTTCTTGATCTTTTTCGGTGTCTTCCGTCAATACTTTCGGATGCGGATCCCACACCACGCAGCAATACTCCAGAAGAGGGCAGACAAGGGTAGTGTAAGCAGTTCTTTAGCAGACCTCTGCACTAAAAAAAAAGCAGTCTTTTGTTTGCTTTCCACATATTGTGATTGTTCCAATTTAATTTATTGGTAATTGTAACACCTAATTTAGTTGAGTTCACAGTTTTCAGAGCTGTGTTAATTATTTTGTAACGCAAATTTCTTATGACTTCATACTTTTCATTATATAGAGTCAACTGTCACTTTTTTCACCGGACAGATATCTTGACTAAATCATTTAGATATTCCTTTTGATCATCTGACGACTTTACAAGAAGGCAAGTGAACAGTTTCACCCAGAGAATGCAACGAAAACCTTACACAGACCACAACGCATGCAGGGTATCTGCTGTCAAACGAATCATGCATTAGACGCCTACAGCCGATAGTGATTAAAAAGTGATTTATTTTAAAGGCCAGCTGTCGCCACTCAGTAGGCCAGTTGTGGTATTGGCGTGAAAATTCCAGTCTTCATCGCGTTACTCGCCCATGACCAGCAGTAAGCACGGGTGCACGAACCAAGTGCCTGCTGTGGAGCGCAACAGGCAGCAACGTTCGGTGAATGGTGGTTGAGCAGACGCTGCTGGGCGGCCCTTGTTTCATCTAGCTGGTCAGTTGCCACGCAGTTGAATGTCTGTTTGCCCGTACACATTTCCGCAGTTGTCGTCACCACGTCATCTATGGCCGTGGTGCACCACAATTGCCTCGGTGACGGTTTTGGATAGCGCCATTTTGTTATGCACAGTGTATTCGAACAACAGCAGCAAGTGAACAGTTTACAAACTTACGCGTATTGGAAATGCTTCCATCCTTGGCCCGAAAGCCAATGGCCATACTCATTTGGACGTCAGATAAATCGCTCCGTTTCGCGTAACGGCAACGGCTACACATTTCCCACGCCCACCCAACCCACCCTGACCTGGCACGTTGATGTCGAACATAAGCGGTCGTCACGTTATTGTGAGTCAACCGTGTATACTCACAGGCTGTCAATTCACATCTGATCATCATAAAGGTGCAATGAATAAAAATGTGGAACTGGTGCGAAGTGTACTACATGAAGCCCCAAAGAAACTGGTGTAGACATGCGTATTCAAATACAGAGATACGTAAACAGGCAGAATACGACACCGCGGTCGGCAACGCTTATATAAGACAACAAATGTCTATTGCAGTTGTTAGATCGATTACTGCGTGCTACAATGGCAAGTTATCAAGATTTACGTGAGTCTGACTGTGTTTTTATCGCCGGCGCACGAGCGATGGAACACAGCATCTCTGAGGTAGCGATGAAGTTGGGATTTTTCCGTACGACAATTTCACGAGAGTACCGTCAATATCAGAAATCCGGTAAAACATCAAATCTCCAACATCGCTGCGGCAGTAAAAATATCCTGCAAGAACGGGAGCAACGACGACCGAATGTAATCGCTCAGCGTGACAGAATTGCAGCCCTCCCGTAAACTGCTGCAGATTTCAATGTGTCGTCATGCGAACCACTCAACGAAACATCATATCCATATGGACTTTCGTAGCTGAAGGTCCCCTCCTGTACGCTTGATGACTGCACGAGACAAAGCTCTAAGCCTCGCGTGTGCCCGTCAACACCGTCATGGGACTGTTGATGACTTGAAACATGTTGCATGGTCGAACGAGTCTCGTTTCAAGTTGTATCGAGCGGATGGACGTGTACGGGTATGGAGACA
Source organism: Schistocerca piceifrons (assembly GCF_021461385.2). Taxonomy (NCBI): domain Eukaryota; kingdom Metazoa; phylum Arthropoda; class Insecta; order Orthoptera; family Acrididae; genus Schistocerca; species Schistocerca piceifrons. Next base: position 400,738,100 of record NC_060145.1, read on the forward strand.
TATGAATCCATGGATCCCGTATGTCAGCAGCTACTACTCTGACAGGTCACACGTAGGTGAGAATCCTGTCTGATTACCTGCATCCATTCATGTTCGTTGTGCATTACGAAGGAGTTGGCAATTCCAGCAGAACAATGCGACGCCCTACTCGTCCAGAATGGCCCCAGGAACACTCTTCTGAGTTTAAACTCATCCACTGGCCACCATACTCCCCAGACATGAACATTAGTCAGCATATCTGGGATGCCTTGTAATGTGCTGTTCAGAGGAGACCTCCATCCCCTCGTACTCATACGGACGAGCTAATATGCATCATGACAGTATCATACGAGCCTTATGACGACGTCTGGAGCATCACGGAGGGTCAGCATGGCTAAAATTGTAGCCGACTCCCTTGACAAAACAGCGGGTTTTCGCCGAATAATGGTGCATCCGAGATCAACACAGCAGAAGATGCAAGATGGCAGACGACATAAAAGAACGCGGTAATTACAGGGACTGAAGAGGACAGCAGAAGAGATGACAGCATGGAAAGTTCACACATGAAAACCTGTCTTTGGACATATATTGATGATGATGATCATGATGATGATTATGGGTGATGATAGAAGAAACCAGACCGGTACAGCAATCTTCCCAACAGCTGTTCGAAGTAGCTGCGGTCAGAAAAGCCAATACGTCGGACCATAATAGACCATTACACATACTTTTAAATTCCAAGCGACTGATTTGGAGGTTCGATCGTTGCCACCGAACACGCATTAAGATCTTTCCATTACTCTGAAAAATCTGGAAACCCAATTAACTAGAGAACAAAATCAGTCTATGTGTTCCTAGAATGAACCTTAACAAGGTCTCTAACATAATGCCGGACGCGTACCTGTTCACTGTCATGCCCCAAAAGCACACATGCATGTGGAATACCAACAGACCACTTTGCAGGTAATGTGGCAGAAGGTGTTGATTTACATATCTGACGACGATTCACGTATCCATAGAGAGATTTACAAAGATAAGAATTAGTAAACTAATGAAGCGTCTGAATAGTCGGTGTAGAACTTTGGTCATAGCGAATGCAACTCACTATTTTAGATTAAGGCCCCAGCTTGTACGAGTAGTTTCAGTGATCTGAACTACGGCGTTATGTGTTTACGAAACAGAGTGAATATGGTCAGCTCTATAACGACGCTCTTCGCATCATACACTGACCCGCGAGTGCGGAACGAACACACAGCGCAGCTATCAGAGAGCAATTAGGATGCAGTTTGCGCTCTCAATGGACGGCTAGGCGCCAATAAAACTGGCAGAACATTTCTCCGGGGGCGAATTCTGGGGTGAGAAATTTGCGTAACGATGTACGCCATTACTGAGATGTGCTGTCATAAGCTTATGAGATTGATGACATAGAGAAAGGTGAATGAGATGTCTCAGTCAAGACGAATAATATAACGGTGACAAGTAGACGACTTTACAGAAGCAGTAGCCGTCATAAGCTAAAACATTCGTCGTCTGTTGCCGTAAAATATATAAACACACGACGTAACTATCTACAGGGTGTTTCCGTAAGAGCGTGCAAAAATATAACAGGACATAGAGAAAGCTCCCCTGAACAATTTGAGGTGGAGTCGGAGAAGCCAGCTTCAGGAGATATGGAAGTAAACTCGTCTACCTGTCTATCTCTACTGTTTTCCATCTTCTTTACAGCTAACATGCGTGCAAGTTTACATGTACTGTGCTGTTTGCTTACATGTACATTCCTTATTTCCTGCAAGGAAACCAGGAGCCTGCCGCGGTGGCCGTGCGGTTCTAGTCACTTCAGTCCGGAACCGCGTGACTGCTACGGTCGCAGGTTCGAATCCTGTCTCGGGCATGGATGTGTGTGATGTCCTTAGGTTAGTAAGGTTCTAGGGGACTGATGACCTCTGATGTTGAGTCCCATAGTGCTCAGAGCGACTTGAACCATTTGAAACCAGGAGGACGTGCCTAATTACTAGGAAGTATTTCTTTGTCGCTGGATTGGAGGGGGAGGACCTAATACATGTTCTTCGAGCTCACCTGACCTCAGTCCCCTTCATTATTTCCCATGGGGTAGTGTATGAGACCCCAGCGGATATGGAGATGGAATTAGTTGCCAGAATTGTAGGTGCCTTTTATGTGATTCGAAAGACGACAGGGATATTTCTCAGGGTGCATCAGATCCTCATTCACCGATATCATGTTTGCACTGATGTTGAAGACCGTTAGTTTCAGCACATTTTGTAAGGTAAAGTACGAATGGTGCTTTCATTGTGCCAATGCTGGCATTTGCAGTTAACTGTAACTAATGTAAATAAAAAGAACTCAGTGCTATGATTTTATTCCTATTGTTTCCTTAATCCTGCTTCTCTGACCACAGGTTTCCTACCTCAAATTGTTCAGTGAAGCGGCCTCTATGTACTGTTAAATTTTTGGAACGCTCTTAAGGAAACACCCTGTATAAATGCAATTTATATGAAATAATCTACGTTATTACAGTGATATATATAACTATTTACTCTACAGCAAAAATAAAAATAATACACTTAGACGGCAGTTGTCACGAACAAATATCAAATTAAGTAATGGGAAAATGAGCGAAAACTAGCTAGTTTCTCATAGATATACAACGCTGTCTGGAGAGGACAATGGAAGGCAGCATTCCACAAGGTAATGATAGGAACGCTCTTAAGGAAACACCCTGTATAAATGCAATTTATATGAAATAATCTACGTTATTACAGTGAAATATATAACTATTTACTCTACAGCAAAAATAAAAATAATACACTTAGACGGCAGTTGTGGCAGTGAAATATGGTTCCCAGAGCCATCGCCAGAGGCCGGAATTAAACAACTTTTATGGAATTTTCGAGAGAACTGAAAGGATGCAGTAAACTGGATATTAACTGCAATGTAGACATCAGAAGAAAATTGAAGATCTTGTCAACACTAGAAAAGTCCGAGAATAGAGACAAAGTTGGTTCATAAATGTCCTCCTAGGGGGCAACGAACGGCTACCGAAACGTGGTTTTGAACCCTGACCGATAGTGAAAAATGTTTGAGAATGCAAGGAAAAGGTAGACGGACTGGAATAGGCATGCAGATTCATAAAAAAAAGAGGAAGCTAATGATGATGGTGGTGGTAATTAAAACATGCAAGTATCTGTGTGAATGAGGCATGTTTCCCTAAAAACTGCAGTTAACACCATCCGAACGTTGTCACAGTAGAAGGTCAAAACCAGCCACAGTGTCTTTTATTATTTCTACATCTACATTTATACTCCGCAAGCCACCCAACGGTGTGTGGGGGAGGGCACTTTACGTGCCACTGTCATTACCTCCCTTTCCTGTTCCATTCGCGTATGGTTCGCGGGAACAACGACTGCCGGAAAGCCTCCGTGCGCGCTCGAATCTCTCTAATTTTACATTCGTGATCTCCTTGGGAGATATAAGTAGGGGGAAGCAATATATTCGATACCTCACTCAGAAACGCAACCTCTCGAAACCTGGACAGCAAGTTACACGGCGATGCAGAGCGCCTCTCTTGCATTGTCTGCCACTTGAGTTTGCTAAACATCTCCGTAACGCTATCACGCTTACTAAATATTCCTGTGACGAAACGCGCCACTCTTCTTTGGATCTTCTCTGTCTCCTCTGTCAACCCGACCTGGTACGGATTCCACACTGAGGAGCAATACTCAAGTACAGGTCGAACGAGTGTTTTGTAAGCCACCTCCTTTGTTGATGGACTACATTTACTGAGGACTCTCCCAATGAATCTCAACCTGGCACCCGTGTAGAGACTGACTTTAGATTGAATATTCTTTCCGCCCGACGATCGGTCATCACAACTTTAATTCCACCAGTTACCCTCTGCTACCTTCCAAATATCACAGAAAGTATCCTGCATATCTTTATGTACTAGCACTGCAGGAAGAAATGATGATGCCGATTGCTACTACAACAATGTATGCAGCGAAGCTTCTGCAAAGTTTGGAGGGTAGGCTAGAAGCAGAGGCGGATGTATTGCTGTGTGGGCTGGTCGTCAGTCCTGCTTGGACAGCTCAATTGGTAGACAATTTTCCAGTGAAAGGCGAAGGTTCTCAACTCCAGTCCCGGTCTGGTACACAGTTTTACCCTGTCGTATAGCCTTAATTGATATTAAAGTTAAATCATGCCGGGGGGTGTGGGCGAGCGGTTCTAGGCTCTTTAGTCTGGAACGGCGCGACCGCTACGGTCGCAGGTTTGAATCCTGCCTCGGGCATGGATGTGTGTGATGTCCCTAGTTTAGTTAGGTTTAAGTATTTCTAAGTTCTAGGGATCTGATGACCTCAGCTGTTCAGTCCCATAGTGCTCAGAGTCATTTGAACCATTTTTAAATCATGACTAGCTCAAATAGACACATCCGTCTAGTCTCGAATAATAACTGATGGTGGCTAGGATGGGGCTCCAAAAGGGACAGAAAACTTTTCCATTACGAAATAAATTCGTTTCCTGATTTTGTAACAATCCGCAACGCTTCTTCTTATCAATGGGCGATATTTTCCACGTCTAATCAAAGTACGTAAAAACCACATTTAGAATTGAAATCCTGAACGAATAATTACTCTTCCTTGAGCTCATAATACGTTTAATCCGTGTTGTAATGATATACGCAAAAATCGACCGATGACACGGAAGGAACTTACTTTTGGTATAAATAATCCATCGTCCCACACACTATTATCTTGAAATCCTGAACGAATAATTACTCTTCCTTGTGCTCACAATACGTTTAATCCGTGTTGTGATGGTATACGCAAAAATCGACCGATGACACGGAAGGAATTTGCTTTTGGTAGAAATGATCCACCGTCCCACGCACTGTTATCAACGATCGACAACAGCACGAAACTCACCTAACTCACTGGGTTTCACACAGACATACCGAGAGGGGAAAAAAATGAATGTATGAATGGCACCCAATGATAGTTATACAACAGTAAGCGTGTGTGAGTAGGACCACTCGCAACTACCAAGCATATTGAGCTATTGACGAAAACGTTCGCTGTAACAGGTGCGAAACGTACGTACCGACTCGAGAAGGAAAATTACAACGTACGCGATGTCTACGTTTACCGTCGTAATCGTACGCAGGGGGATATTCGGCGGCGCGCGCGCCCGCAGTGGTCTCCTTGAGAGCTGCGTTAGCGGCTGCTGCAGAGACGGCGCCCGGGCCCACGCAGTTATTACGGTTCCGCCAAATCACACACTCTGCTGTTCCCAGCACGGCAGCCGGCGGGGAGCAATTTGCCGCTAATGGCTGCTGCATTCTGCGAATCCACCCCGCGAGCCTCGAGCGGGATTCAGCCGACACCGTCCGCCATATTGGTCAAACACATTGTGCCAGACTACGCCTCAGCTGTCTTTTACAGTGCAAAGCTTAGCTACAGACATAAGATACCAAGAAAATATCTAACCCTGAAAGGAGTCTACTGGGGCACATTTGTACGTGGCACCCGAATATGATTTTGTAAACGATGTATGTCTCTGATAGCCTCGACAATGCGGATCGCTGACTGGACACGACCACTGAGCCAAAGATACTGTTTTTGGTCTGAGATTGTAGTGCTGGAGCCGCGAGGGATTAGCCGAGCGGTCTTGGGCGCTGCAGTCATGGACTGTGCGGCTGGTCCTCCCTCGGGCATGGGTGTGTGTATGTTTGTCCTTAGGATAATTTAAATAGTGTGTAAGCTTAGGGACTGATGACCTTAGCAGTTAAGTCCCATAAGATTTCACACACATGTGAACATTTTTTGTAGTGCTGGAGAGCGCTTGGCGCATAGATGTAGTAGGTAGCTATCTGTGAGCGGAAGACGATGGAGTAGTCAGTTTTTGTGGTGTGTTGTGTGAAGCCACGAAGTATTTGATTAATATTCGTTTGTCAGTAGTGTTGAACATGGAAGCAGAAGTCTTCATGCAAACAAGGTAAAGATGTTAAACAATGATTTTATTTTGCGATCTCGTTAGTACAGATGAGATGGCTGATAATTTGTAATTGCTAAGTAACCCCAGAATCTACGTAAACTGATAAAAAGGCTAATTAGATATTTTAGTTTTGTAGTGCTTCTAAGATTTGTTAACAGAGCTATATGTAATTTGGCATTTACGTTGGATGAATGTGGTTAGATAATGCTTGCTCTTTATATCTCCTTGTTTGTGAATCAATTGTGACTAATTTACCTTCACTTGTCAGACGTTGCTGATAAGACAAACTTAACTTGCAATATAATTTTGACAAAATACCTCTGTGTTAGTAATTCATTATAATCAGTACCGCCTCCGAGTCCAGGTCATATATTTTTTCAAAGAACTGGATGTTTCTTAAATGTTCTCGTTTATAAGCCAAAACAATTTCATGTTCCTGTCAAAGTATTATGGCCGCGCGGGAGTAGCCGAGTGGGCTATGGCGCAGCAGTCATGGACTGTGCGGCTGATCTACAAACGACGTCTGGCATCGCGCTCTAAGTTTTAAATGCTATTGAAAAGATGTCCTAAATCCCTCAGTACTGTGTGGGTTGGAACCACCTCTCATTGGGGTGGAGTTCATTTGGAGCTGGATAGAGAGAGGGGAATGCAGGGCATGGACAGACAGAGGGAGCAGGGGTAGACCGACAGAGAGAATACCTGAAGGATATGAGATCACAAAGAGATGACCTGCTCGTGAGTATCGACGTTACATGGCTGTTCACCGAAGCACCTCTAATACACCCTTTGGCATTGCTGTCTTAATTTTTTGAGCCGCAGATGGTTCAACTCTTTGGCCGTGGAATAAGGACCACCTATTTCATGTGCAATGAACACATGTATGGAGTGACCATGGGGACCCCACTGGCTCCAGGAATCGCAGACCTCTATATGGAACACTTCGCGGAGGTGGGTCTTCAAACCTGTCAGTAGAAATACAAGTCCATCTCCCATTAGGTCGACTATACTTTTATGGTATGGGAGAACGGCAGGAGGATGCTGGAGAGTATGTGGGTCACCTTAATAGCACCCATCAGAACATTCCTTTCACCATGGAAATTGAGGAGAACGGTTGTCTCTCACTCCTCGACATACAGATAAGGAAAGAGGCAGATGGTAACGCTAGATCACTCACAAGGGAACCTCCCCATCGCGCCCCCCTCAGATTTAGTTATAAGTTGGCACAGTGGATAGGCCATGAAACACAGATCGAGAAAACAGGAAGAAGTTGTGTGGAAATATGAAAAAAAAGCAAAATATACAAACTGAGTAGTTCATGTGCAGGATAACCAACGTCAAGAATAATGTGAGCTCAGGAGCGCCGTGGTCCCGTGGTTAGCGTGAGCAGCTGCGAAATGAGAGGTCCTTGGTTCAAATCTTCCGTCGAGTGAAAAGTTTACTGTTTTTATTTTCGCAAAGTTATGATCTGTCCGTTCGTCCATTGACGTCTCTGTTCACTGTAATAAGTTTAGTGTCTGTGTTTTGCGACCGCACCGCAAAACCGTGCGATTAGTAGACGAAAGGACGTGCCTCTCGAATGGGAACCGAAAACACTTGATCGCAAGGTCATAGATCAACCGATTCCTCCACAGGTAAACACGTCTGATATATTCTATACGATACTGGTGACAGCTTGTGCGTCACATGACAGGAATATGTTGTCGACCCACCTAACTTGTACACTCGGCGAATGGGTAAAAAGATTCTTCTACATTGCCCGACTTAGGTTTTCTTGTGGACGTGATAATCACTTCCAAAAAAGTGATGAAAAAATAAGAGTTTGTCAGACAATAATTGTCTGAAAATAAAAAATTAAATTTTTCACTCGAGGGAAGACTTGAACCATGGACCTCTCGCTCCGCAGCTGCTCACGCTAATCACGGGACCACGGTGCTCCTGAGCACAGACTATCCTTGATGTTGCCTGTCTTGCCATGGACTACTAGCTTTGTATATTTTGCTTATTTTTCGCATAGTTCCACACAACTTCTTCTTGTTTTCTCGATTGATCTGTGTTCAGTTTTTCAAGGCCTATCCACTGTGCCAACTTATAACTAAATCTGAGGGGGGTGCGATGGGGAGGTTCCCTTGTCAGTATATAGGAAGAAGACACTGAATATGCAATGATCTGCCACCATCCAGCGCAACAGCAGGCTGTGCGGTCCACCCTGGTACACAGGATGCATGTCTTCTGCGATAAATAAAGCCTCCTGGACGAACTACAACGCCTGAAGGAAGGAAAAGATAAGAGACACTCTCTTTGTTTCTGCTCTTGGGGCCACTCTAGCCAAAACTATGAGGTTATTCAAAGATCCAACATAAAAACCGTCTTACGAACATTGCCGAAGACGAAAGAGAGGGTTGGCTCTGCGAAAGACCAACTAAAAAAGAATGTACCTGGTATGTACAGCATGGGCTATGAATGTGGCCAACAGAACACCTGGCAAACGCAGCGCTGTATTTCGAAAAGCTGCGAAGAACACATCAGGCGTGTGCGACGGTGGCAGACAGAAGAGTCAGCGATGGTAGAGCATAGCCTCAAGGAAAACCACCCTTTGACTTCCAGACCAAGGTGCTTTGCCGAGAAAACAACTATTGGAACAGCTTCATAAAGGAATCCATTGAATACGGGTCTATGACGGTCTTTTTAACAGAGACGGAGTGTACCAACTAAGGGCGGCAGGGAGTCTGATGTTAGCAGCAATAAGGCGAGAGGGCAACCAGCACCCTCCAACTCGCCCATGGAGCACCCACCAGCCCCACAACCGCAGCTTAACTCCACCTCTCCGCCAACACACGTTACACCGTAGATAGGGGGAGGGCGGCACTCCACTAGCATAAATACCACAGCATCGGCATATCTCGACACATCGCCTGAAGATGATGAGTATGACATTCATCGAGATGTTTTAATTCTGCCACCCGGCTGGAAATCCGAGAGCTGATGGCATAACGATACAAATCCTGATGATGATGATGATGATAATGATGTCTGGTTTGTGTGGTGCTCAACTGTGCGGTCAAAGCGCCCGTACAGACCAGCTTTTTACTCAGTCAAATCTAGCCACTATCACGAATGATGATGAAATGATAAGAGCAACATAAACATCCAGTCCCCGGGCAGAGAAAATCCTCAAGCCAGCCGGGAATCGAACCGGGGACCCCGTGATCCTGAGGCAGCAACGCTAGCCACTAGACCACGAGCTGCGGACAGTACATCCTGAGTCAGACAGTTTCATGATGCCATTTTTCAACAGGATAATGCTTTCCCACACGTGGTAGGTGTCTCTATGAGCTGTCTGCGTGATTTTGAAGTACTTCCGTCGCCAGGAAGATCCCTATATCTGCCTCCTATAAAACAAGTCCGGGACTATTTGGGACGTCATCTCCATTTCACTGCCAAGGACTAGTTGTAACAGTCGTGGGCCAGCTTACCTAACGAGAGGATACAACGGCTTTAAGACACCCTTCCGTACCCAACTACACGCATACAGGTCAGAAGTGCAACGTCATACTCATAAGTTACTTCATAATGTGAAGTTATTTGTAAATTTGACTCGAGTGTGTAATCACTGAAGTAGTCTCACATACGCTCACAATCATTTCATGGGCGTGTCACTCTTTTTGCCAGGCAGCGTATATTTCAGACCTTTCAAGGAACGCATTTCATGGATGAAATTTTCTCACTGAAAAACATAACAAAAGGGGAACATGACAAATGTGCTTTGCAGACGTAGAGGAAGAAATTCTTACACCCAGAGATGCTGCTGATATCGTTTCTGTTATCGGACGTCTTCTCGGATGCTTTACTGTAAAAACATTGTTCGATGGTATATTCTTCTATAGACTCGAATGTACGTTCAGTAATGTATTTTTCGGGGACTTTGACTGCAAGAGAATAGTCTCTGAGCGTCGACAGCCGTACTAATCACATACGACGGTTTTCCTTCTCTCTAAATGTTACAGAAGAAGAGCCGGAGACGGAACGAATAAGATTCTCAATACAGCCCAAAATACGAGAGGCGATCGGTAGCCGTAGGTGATGGAAGCCTACAAAATACAACACCTATATCCTGCGATGTATAGGGTCCACACGCCGGGGCTAGATTGCTGTATTGTTCGCATTTCGCATACGTATCGAAGGATGCAGAGGCCATGACGTATCTGTACACAGGATTCTATCCCCCATTCTTTACTGAAGACACTCTACAGCCCTTCATCATTTGTCTTTTCTTGTAATTTATGTAGCAATAAAGATAAAATGAAGACGTGTTACAGCATGAAATTATCTTTTTCTTTATCAACTATCTTCCGATTGTGATACATCAGCGATACGGCCTGTCACGAGTTCCTCTCCTGTACCAACCTTTGCACCTCGCAGTAGCACTTGCATCCTACGACCTCAGTTACTTGCTGGATGCATTCCTATCTCTGCATCCCCATGCAGATTTTACGCTCTAGGGCTCCCTCTAGTACCATGGAGGTTATTTCCTGATGTCTTAGCACTTCCTACCATTATGTTCCTTCTAGCTGTCAGTGTTCTCCATATATTTCTTTCTTTACCGATTCTGCGGAGAACTACTTCATTCGTTATCAGTTCATCTATTTTTCAACATTAATCTGCAGCACCAATCTCAAATGCTCTGTTTCTCTTCTGTTCCGGTTTTCTTACTGTCCATGATTCACTGTCATAAAACGCTGTGCTCCAAACATACAATCTCAGAAATATCTTCTTCATATTAAGACCTATATTTGATACCAAGCGACTTCTTTTAGCCAGGATTGTCATCTTGGTATTTGTCCGTTGCTTTTACTGTGCTCCTTCTTTGTTCGTCGTGGGTTACTTTGCTTCTAAGGTAGCAGAATAGATTCTCTTATCTACTTTGTCGGCCTAAAGTTTCTAATTGCTAATACCATTTCTGCTACTACTCATTACTATTGACTCTTCAGGTTACTCTTCTTGTTAATTATCATTAAATTGTCGATGCCATTTAACAGATACAGCTCCTCTTCCTCACGCACACTGAGCACAGCAACGTCATTAGCGAATCTTATCACTGACATCCTATCAGTCTTTCTTTTTTTAGTCCCACTCCCAAATTATTCAGAGGAAACTCTCTCCTTACTTAACCACCATGGCATTAAAAAGGTCGTGAAGTTGTCTTATGTATGTATAACATCAAGCGGGAAGTTTGTTTAAAGACTACAGTGATCTACTAGGTATATTCATGCCTAAGATTATCTGTCACTGCTATTCTCCGAACAATGAACTTATTCATGCAGCCTGCTGTAGGGGCAGACTTGAAACGTGGTGCAACTTAGCATTTGAGATATTGAAAATTATTGGCACAGCTGAAAGATGCAGTAGATGACACAAATAATCTTAGGATGAACAATTGGTTCAAGACATTTGGATTTGTAATCAGAATGACATTTACACTCTGCGCTGGTGTGCGCTGTCCTGTGAAGTGAAGTTTGGAGCGAGGAGACGAGGTACTGGCGAAGTATAGCTGTGAGGACAGGTCCTCAGTCGTCCTTGGGTAGCTCATTTGCCAGAGACTTGCCCGCGAAAGGCTAAGGTCCCGAGTTCGAGTTTCGGTCGGGGTCAAAGTCTTAATTTCCCAGTAAGTGTCATTAGGATTTGTGGTTTGGTCCTCAGCCGTTGAGCCACACGGAGGAAGGAACACAAGGTAGTAAATTCCAGATAAGCAAACAGGAACCTTCACCATCAAAAGAGTGGATATGCTGCATCTGATGTGTCTGAGAGTGACAATTCATGTCTTGCATATCCCATTGGGCAGATGCTGGTTAAGGTACTTAATTTCGGAAGAACGACGAATACTGGTTTTCATTTATAATGTTAAGAGTGTCGTAATTATGTTCAGTACACTCGGTTAGTTATGCGTGATTAACACTTAAAATTTCTAAAGATTGTCAGGATATCACAGAAACCAGTCGCATGTGTTATGTGTCATGGGGATTGTATATAAAAGAACTAAGACAGAAGTAAATGCTAGTCATGTTCCTCTATGGAATGATGATCTGATTCAGGAATAAGTTTAGAATATGATAATTTATTACTAACGGATATGAAACTCGTCACGATGCCGCACAATTATGAGAAGAGAATGATTTATCTTTGAAGGAATGTCGCATTGTTGGCCCCAAAAATCCGTTGAATGTGTTGCAACATAAATTTTAGTCAAGTCCGATGACGACTAATGAGTATCTCCTAACAACCACTAGAATGATGATTAAAATTCTTCTGGGTGTGGTACTCTGTCATTGTACAGAATACCTTAAATATAAACTGTAAAACGAACGTTTTTGGCAGTACGAGACGGTGATCAATTAGCACACGAGTAGCAAAACACGAAACCTACGTGGGATTAGCACAGGATAATAAATCGGCGATAGCGGAAGCCCACTCTAACAGTGCCAAGCGTACCTTGTTCCACGAAGACCCTGTGCTGGAGAAAGGTCTTGGACGCCGCCACGCAAAATTCTAGAAATGATTCAAATTATTAAGCAGCCAGACAACAGAGAGGACGGCTGTCCCTGTTCAACGGAGCGCGAGCGATCGCGGGACAGAAGTCTCACGGGGCACGGACGCGACAGCCTTAACAGCTGTTGACGTTGTTAGTGTTGTGAGAAAATGAAACGCATACAGCCGTCCTTATGATTTTGTTTATTTCGTTGCTACCAGTTTCGGCGCTTCAATGTTCCGTCTTCGGGCTCTAGTTGATGCTGAAAGGATTGATACGATCCCTATATATACCGCATCAGTGGCCAACATAACTGGTTACGCAGACTGTCTGAAAACTTTGGTGTCTGTACTCCAAGCATCAACTGCCTGAAGATGGCGCATTGAAGCGCCGAAACTGGTAGCGACAAGATAAATGAAGTCATTAGGATGGCTGTAGGGGTTTCATTTTCTCACAATAGTGAACGGCCGTCGTAACCAAGACTTGCTGTCAATAGGATGGACATAAAAAAACTAGATTGTCAGTGTATTTCCGCTCACACCAGAAGCCAAACGCTGATTTGCAACTGTCGTCAGTCACTGACAAGCAGGGTCGGCCAGAAATAGCTTCTTTCCATCCCCCTCCCATTCGTCATGACTAGCCTGTTATATTTAAGGACCAATAAAGTTTTGCAAGCATGACGTATTGGCACCGATTGTCTGTAATAAATAGAGGAACCTTTCCTCCAGTCTTGCCCTAAACACGGTCGAAACTTTGGTTTTACAGTTTATAATTAACGTATTCTACACAATAACGCGGTACAATACGCAGTAGAATTCTAATGGTCACGACACTGAGCACTTATAACGGGACATCCTCCTCTAACATTGCTTTTCCTTACAGTAGTTGTCGATACAAGTGTTATTTTTCGAATTTTGGACAGGTCAGTATTAGCTCAGTTGCTTTTCTGAAAACTGCATTATAATTCTATACACAGCATGTTATAATTCAAGCTAAAATTTATGGAAATGAATTACGTTATAAAATGTTTTAGTGTCGATGTTATAATCTATAAGTGTTAGTTCTGAATGTACAGTTGAAATCATATTTTGATAGACATTTTAAATTACGAACTATTGGCACAGTTAAATTATCTATTATGTGAATACGTGGTGTCTCTCCTCGATGAATGCACCACATTGAGTGTGAATACACAATTACGTTCGACCACCTGCTGGAGTCTGAGAGTAGTGAGTATCGAGGACATGAACAGGGATGACTGAGTGCCGAGATTGTCTGCGCAGTTGTGATAAATACTGTGTCCGGGTGGTGCGGTGGATACCGCATCTGCCTAGTGAGCAGGAGAACCTGGTTTCCAATCTCGGTCAGGGAAATATTTTTCACTTTTCGCCACTGATTCCGCCTAAAGTCCCGATGAAGCTGACATCAATAGCTTCTTCTCTTTTCTTCCCTTTTCTGCCCCCCCCCCTGACCCCTAGCCACTGCCTTGGTTTACATTTTTATATGACACGCAGTTATTGTTCTGAAGTGACATCTTGAAAAAATAAGTCATCACTCAAAAGGATGGTGGTGACTAACGATCATCTTGTAGGCGGCTGTTTAAAGAGCTATGCATTTTGACTACTGCTTCACAGAATGCTTGTTATGTCATAAAGTGTATTGTAAATAACCCTCTACAACTGAAAGGGAACAACGGATTACATAATTACAAAGGTAGAAGAAAAACGATATTCATAATTCTACACTCTTGCTCATAAATTAAGGATAATGGCGATACACGGTGAAACAACGCTCTGGTGGGAGGTTTGCGGGTTTTAATCACCTCGGGGTATGACCACGCGGTGCATCTGACCTGCCGTCGTCGCACGGTGGCGCTGGCAGCAGTCCACATACGCACAGGTGTGTTGGTGCATATCAGAGTACAGTGCAGCGACTAAGTGTGCAGACGTTTTAAGACGTGCTAACGGTGACTGTGTGTTGAAAATTGCTCAGAGAACACATATTGATGACGTTATGAGGGGTAGAATACTAGAGCGACTGGAGGCTGGTCAAACACAGCTGGTCGTAGCTCGGGCCCTCCGTGTGTCACAAAGTGTGATCTCAAGATTATGGCAACGATTCCAGCAGACAGGAAACGTGTCCAGGCGCTACAGCACCGGGCGTCCGCAATGTACAACACGACAAGGAGACCGAAATCTCACCATGAGTGCCTTCAGACGGTCAGGTAGCCTTGCTCGGGACCTCACCACAGCCACGACTAAAGATACACGGATTATTCGCCCAGAGACCTGCAAGGCGCATTCCACTGACCCCTGATCACAGGGGAGCCTGTAAAGCCTGGTATCAAGAACACAGTATACGGTCATTGGAACAGTGGTCACAGGTTATGTTCACGGACGAGTCCAGGTATAGTCTGAACAGTGATTCTCGCCGGATTTTCATCGGGCGTGAACCAGGAACCAGATACCAACCCCTGAATATCCTTGAGAGGGACCTGTATGGAGGTCGTGGTTTGATGGTATGGGGTGGGATTATAATTGGTGTACGTAAACCGCTGCATCTCTTTGACAGAGGAACTGTAACAGGTCAGGTATATCGGGACGTCATTTTGCACCAGTATGTCCGCCTTTTCAGGGGTGCAGAGGGTCCCACCTTCATCCTGTTGGATGATAATGCACGGCTCCACCGAGCTGCCATCGTGGAGGAGTATCAGGCGAATGGCCTGCCTGTTCTCCAGACTTAAACCCCATGAGCAAGTCTGGGATTCTCTTGGTCGACGTATCGCTGCACGTCTTCAAACCCCTAGGTCACTTCGGGAGCTCCGGCAGGCACTGGTGCAAGAATGGGAGGCTATACCCCAGAGGCTGCTCGACCACCTGTTGCAGAGTATGCCAACTCGTTGTGCGGCCTGTGCATGGTGATCATATCCCATACTCATGTCGGGGTACATGCGCAGGAAACAGTGGCGTTTTGTAGCACATGTGTTTCGGACGGTTTTCTCAACATATCACCAATACCGTGGACTTACAGATTTGTGTCGTGTGTGTTCCCTATGTGCCTATGCTATTAGCGCCAGTTTTGTGTAGTGCCACGTTGTGCGGCACCACATTATGCAATTATCCTTAATTTATCAGCATGAATGTATATTAAAAGTCGTCTTTACCACAAAAGTTGGTGCACTAAGTGCAACCGAAATCATTGATCATCTACCCAAGGATATGAAATGTCTGACAGAGAGAAAAGTTAAATTTTGAAACAAACAGAAAAAGTTGCTCCACACCAACTCCTTCGACTGCGGTGGAGGATTTCAATTTTCATTATGTGTAAAAGGTGGTGGGTAGTGGGGTGGTCCTTAGTGGTATCGGTGTTGCTTTCGGTCCACGATGTATCGCTCACCACGAAGTGGTGGTCGTGGAACGCCGAAGCTTGAGGGGAGGAAAAGACAGACCGGGGAATGAGAGCCGTGACAAAGGCTGAATGCCGCGGCTCACACATAGAGCGGCTTGCTGTGCTTCGCTCGGATTTCAATTTACGGCAGGCAGTAGGTGGTACGGTGTCCAAGTGTACTTTAACAGTTATGGTGGGCAGCAGTGGAGATTGAGCAATGTCGTGGAGTGTTATTAACCCGTCGCGTACGGGGTTGCAAGGAGATACGGCCCCTGGTATGGTGGAAGTTCCACGTGGCAGCTGGTTGATTCCGCTGTTGTAACCACACTTGGTGGCCACACTGTGTAGCTCGCTGGACTAGAATACGGTGGATGTTTGGTGCCACTAGTTGTTGTCACACTGGAAGGCGTTGTGGCTGATAGAAAGTTATTCTTTGTGACCGAACAAAGATGAACTCAACTTCGGCATGATGCGGGTGAGCATCGGCAAGTCTGTAAAGCTGTGTTCACTGCTCGTGCTTTCATTTTTTGAGAGGCTATCGCCCTGTTCCTAGCAGCACTGATTGCTGTTAGTGCTGTGTGAATTTTGTGTGTTACCGTTAGCAGTCGACATGCTGGCTGCGCTCAAAAGACAGGAGTTTGATTATTATGTGTGAAAGTTGTTTTGAAGCTGTTGCTTGATTTAGATTTTACTGAACTACCTTTAGCGGTATCGAGATTCCTACTTATTTACTTAAGTTTGCAATCATTGCTCGATTAGCTTACCACATTAACCGATTGCAAATTGTTTTGCTGTTGGCCGGTTACTGGCAGAGTTTCATTTCTAAAAAGCAAATTAACTGCTCCCTAATTTTAGCGACGCCATTAGCTGACACCACTTATTTCTTACTTACAGTTGGGTTTTTAAAACTTTTCTTATTTATGAAAATATTCTTTCATACTGATACTGCTGTAATTGTATATTATAATCCTGAGCCCGTTGCGGATATTGGGCTTTCAAAGTAATTGTATTTGTTGTTATATGTATGCTCGTTTCTTGTTTTAGATGCTATCTGTACCACCCTGTAACCAGACTGTTCATTTTACTGCAGTCGGCTGCTGTCGGCATGATATATGGCCTGGGAGCGGGTTGTGGCCGCTTTGTAAGAGCTTTGTTATTAATAGTACTTTTTTGTTGCAACTTTTTAATTAATGTAAAATACTGTAATAAATGATTGAGAATTTAAAATTTATTGCGTTTGGGTTAGGTTACTAGAATTCCCGAGTTTGAACGTAATTTGTCATTCTTCATGCATTTATGATTTTTCTTTGTCTCCGTTCTTGTTGCTTGAAGCTTAATGCTAAATTAATGTTTACAGAGAGCTTCGTCACAAACAAGCCTTACATTTTAATGTTCTACAGTGTAGATGGAAAGGGACTGTTCAGATAGTAATTATTAACTCAGAACAGTATTAAAAAAATACCCTTGAAACTTCGTGACAGATTAAAATTGTGTGCCGGACCGAGAATCGCACTCTTTGGTAGAGCACTTGCGCGCGATAGGCAAAGGTCCCGAGTTCGAGTCTGGGTCCGGCATACAATTTTAACCTGTCAGGATGTTTCATATCAGCGCACTCTCCGCTGGACAGTGAAAATCTCATTCTGGAAGATTATGCTTGTGATTGACCCTCATATAGCTATATTTGCATCTGAATGTTTGTTTGCATGTAAAAGAAGTAATATATGGAATACGAAACTAGCTAAATAACGGACTAGATTTGAAAGAAGGTCTGCTCTCCATGCTTACCACACAATATAACCGAAGCTCAAAACAAGGATCGTAGCGATTGGTTTGACTAGATGCTCAAAAGATTCAACCGATGTAGTGGGAAAAAGTCAGTATACAACCCCGTTAGAAACTTGGGTGTATGAAACGGAAGTGAAGCAGCAAGTGACTGCTTCGGCGCTCAATACGTATTGCAATACATTTTTTCTCCCCAAATTTCAATTCGAAAAAAAATGCGGAATGTGTTATGGAACATCGCGAAGTATTCCCGCTTCTGCTCCTAAAGTTTCATGAAGTTTCGGTAGGTGACGTCGCCGTACTTAGCCTTCAAATGCCTGTAAGGGAGTTGCGTTCCAAGCAGAGAGGTGTCATTCTCTTTTGGTGGAAAACCAGAGCATAGCAGTTAGTCATCGATGCTTGCAGTATGCGAATTCCTGGCAGTGAATAAAAGCACGGTGAGACGTTGGACGAGACGTCCGTCATTGTTACAAGATCCCGCAAACTTGTCCGATCTCCTGCGTGCCGGCTGTCGGCACACACTTGTGATCTGCCTCTTGCAATGTTGCAACGTGCGGACACTCTCTTTCGAGATCATTGGTGGATCGCAATCAAAGATCACGATTTTCAGCTGCACGTGTCTATTGATAGTGCTGACAGGCTCGTCCACCAGTTTCTGTATTCAGAGGTATACCCACTGGATTCCCCGCCGCCTAACGAAGGACTATCTGTACGGAATCGCTTGCGCGTTACGAGGATGATTGTGAAAATTTTTTGTCGAACATTGTCACAGTCGATGAAATATGGATTCATCACTTAGAACCGGGAACCAAATAGCAATTCATGGGGTGGCGCCACACCATCTCTCGCCCCAACAAAAAGGTCAAAGCTGCACTCTCAGCCGGTACAGTCATGGCGACGGTTTCCTGAGACTCTGAAGGGTTTATTCCGTTTGATGTCCTCCGTTATGCTGCTACTATCAACTCTAAAGCCCGGTACGCTAACTTCAGGAAATGACTTCAGCAGTTCGTCGTCACAAAAATGCAAACTTACTTCTCCTTCTACATGAAAATGCAAGGCCTCAGACAAGTCTGCTCGCCAGAGAGTTTATAGTCCAGTGGATTCACAAGCTGCGACATTGTCGTGAATAAAACAGTGACCCGTATATACAATGTTTCCATTAATTTATGTCTATGGTCACCGGTTTCGGTCTATAATGACCATCATCAGGTGTAGCCACTGACAACATGACTCGTGCATATGATGGTTTTTATGTATAATTGACGATGCTGGTGCTGATTTTGCATTTAACATTTGACGATGCCACTATGGCTGCAGATCTGATGATGGTCATTATCGACCGAAACTGGTAATCTGTTAACAAAAAGTTTGTGACCATAGACGTAAATAAAAGGAAACTTATTGTTCAGTCGATTGTTCTTCCTCATCTACACTACCACCTTTATCTCGCACCTTCCGACTTTCATCCGTTTGGTCCAACGTAGAATGCACTCAGCGGGAAGCAGTACATGGATGATTGGGAGGTTACTGATGCAATAAGGCTTTGTCTTTAACGTTGGCCAGTAGAGTGTTAAGTGCGATCAAACAGGTCCTCTCAGTAAGGTGAGTTAAGGCCGTTGTATAGAACGAAGATTATGCTGAAAAATGGGGTTTTCCGGTCAACAGAGTGTTGTATTATAATCCTGAATAAAATCAACTTGCTTTCAGAAAAAAAATGTGTTGCATTACTTATTGAACGTCCGTGTTACTATGGTTACTCTTAACGACTCGCAACCACTGCTTTAAAGGATCGATTAACAGTGCATGATAAATGGTACTCAGTGATTTGTTTGGCAAATATCACCGAGGAAATTACAAAAGACGACCGAAAATTTCGAACTATTTTTCATCATGATGATGACAGATCTTACACTGCGCTTCAATCATTTTATAATATCACGAAAAAATATTGTAATTATATCGCATTATTCATATTCATCTGATTTTTCACGCCGGCCGAAGTGGCCGTGCGGTTAAAGGCGCTGCAGTCTGGAACCGCAAGACCGCTGCGGTCGCAGGTTCGAATCCTGCCTCGGGCATGGATGTTTGTGATGTCCTTAGGTTAGTTAGGTTTAACTAGTTCTAAGTTCTTGGGGACTAATGACCTCAGCAGTTGAGTCCCATAGTGCTCAGACCCATTTTTATTTTTCACCTAACGAATTCACTTTTGCTCTCTTATGTTAAACACAAAATGCGTGGGTACTTCAATTGTCACTTCCAGGAGCTGTTGAACCTTTTTCAACAATGTTTTAGAGGCACACAGAAATCTCGTTTATCCGGACTAGGTGGGACCGGGTGCAATCCGGATTACCGAAAATCCGGATGATCTGGAAATATTCTACTGTAAGGGTCGACCAAAAAGTTTACATTTGAGGACGTTGTTGTAGCGTATATGCAAAGTTGCGCGACTCCGATACGGGGATTTAAGCATCGATATGTGGGCAAAGGACTAGTGTGACGTTGGCGTATTTGAGGCTTACATATGGTAAATTCGGAAAAGTAATCTGTGGCTACGTTACTACCGAATGCATCCGTACCGGACGAGCGTTCTGTTCTTCTCCTCTTGGCTGCCGAAGGACGAACGCCGGTAGACACTCATGGGAAAATGAAGAATATGTATGGGGTAGCATGACCGTCGAAAACCAGCGTTGTGGAATGGCGCGATGGTGGATTCCTGATAGTGCACGTTCTCATATCGCTAAAGTCGTAGTGCAAAAGTTACGCCAACTAAAGCGGGAAACGAACACTCCCATTATAGTCTCTCCCAATGAGATTATCTCGGTTCCGTAAGAAAGGAATTAAGGATCGATGATTCCTTTTGGACAAGAATGTGCAGCAGGCTGTCTTCTTCACGCAGCATGACATGATGTTCTACTAAACGGTTATCTTAAACCTCGTGCGACGGTGGCATGATTGGCTCAACGCTCTCGCTTATTCTGTCTGATTCGCACTATTATTCTGGACTGTACGGCCTTTGGACAAGTTTTCTGATCATTCATTATACATGCGAAATTTCCCCCATGCACTACGATACACAAACCTTTCATTTTGCCTCCAACAAGAACCACCTTTATTGGCACTTAAAATGTATTGTTAATGTAGCCTACTCACATATATTTACTGAAATCGCGCGTAAGATTCTTTTGTTGCAAACGTGGTTGGCATTTGAGAGCAGCGCGATCGCGTACAGGTATCACTAAACATCAAGCCGCCTGGAACTGCGTGCAGGCGATCTTCTAGGTAAACCGTTAGATTTTCCAGCTGTGATTTGCCTCCGCACGAGTCATTATTCGTCAGGTGAAACGCTTCTTTCGTAGACCGCTTTACCATCACTGCTGTACTATGCTGTACAACAGGCGCAATACAAATTTCGCCTTTAGTTATCATGCAGAAACCAGCAGCACTGCCACTCTACAACCAGGTAACTACGTCACTATGGTCTACATCCCAGCATCAAGAAAGTTACAACCACTGCAAGGAATTCAGATGTATTGACAAGTTCAGCAGTGGAATCACAAATTACAGGCCATACTATTTTCAAAATTAAGCAATTAAGTGCGGAGAACGTCGAAGTTGCAATTTTAATTTCCTTTATTACTTGATGACTGCTTTCGAACCTAAGCTCATTATTCAATCATCTACTAACCTATGTAGTAAAATTCATTACGACATCCACATGGTGGTTCATTCTAGTTCAAAACTTCTTGCACATTAGTGCTGCCGGTCGTGATGGCCGATCGGTTCTAGGTGCTTCAGTCCGGAACCACGCGGATGCTACGGTCGCGGGTTCGAATCCTGCCTCGGGCATGGATTTGTGTGATGTTCTTAGGTTAGTTAGGTTGACGTAGTTGTAGGTCTAGGGGCCTGATGACCTCAGATGTTAACTCCCATAGTGCTCAGAGCCATTTGAACCATTTGAACATTAGTGAAGGGCCAAACTTCATTCATCTGACTGTGCAACGTTACTTTCCACACTGCGATGTCTCAGTTAGATGAATAAAACTTAGCTATGTACTAATTTACAAGAATTGTTAAACTAGAATTAATAGTCACGTGGTGTCGGATGTTACTGAGTAGGTTTGTGGATGATTTGATAATGAGCTTAGGTTCGAAACTAGTCCTGAATTAATAAAAAAATATGAACATTGCAACTTCCAGCGTTCTCTTTCAACTTATTGCATAATTTGTGTGGTGTCACCGCCAGACACCACACTTGCTAGGTGGTAGCCTTGAAATCGGCCGCGGTCCGTTAGTATACGTCGGACCCGCGTGTCGCCACTATCAGTGATTGCAGACCGAGCGCCGCCACACGGCAGGTCTAGAGACACTTCCTAGCACTCGCCCCAGTTGTACAATCGACTTTGCTAGCGATGGTTCAGTGACAAAATATGCTCTCATTTGCCGAGACGATAGTTAGCATAGCTTTCAGCTACGCCATTTGCTACGACCTAGCAAGGCGCCATTATCAGTTGCTATTGATATTGTAAATAATGTACAGACAAGAGCTACGTTCAACATTAATGCATTAAAGTTAATTATTCCACCATCTGCGTCCGTTCTTCTAAGTTCTAATTTCCTTGCCCTGTTCCAGACCTCACGCCAGCATGCGTGAGCTAAAACGCGTGCCTTTCGGCTTCCTCTAAATTTAGTGGGTTGGTCTCCTGCCAATCCAAAACATTTTGGCGACGAGGTTTTCTGCGTTCTTAACTATACTGCCCTGCAGAATGAGATTTTCACTCTGCGGCGGAATGTGTGCTGATATGAAACTTCCTGGCAGATTAAAACTGTGTGCTCGACCGAGACTCGAACTCGGGACCTTTGCCTTTCGCGGGCAAGTGCTCTACCAACTGAGCTACCGAAGCACGACTCACGCCCGGTACTCACAGCTTTACTTCTGCCAGTACCTCATCTCCTATCTTCCAAACTTTACAGAAGCTCTCCTGCGAACCTTGCAGAACTACCACTCCTGAAAGAAAGGATATTGCGGAGACATGGCTTAGCCACAGCCTTGGGGATGTTTCCAGAATGAGGTTTTCCCTCCTGCAGCGGAGTGTGCGCTGATATGAAACGTCCTGGCAGATTAAAACTGTGTGCCCGACCGAGACTTTCTTTCAGGAATGCTAGTTCTGCAAGGTTCGCAGGAGAGCTTCTGTAAAGTTTGGAAGGTAGGAGATGAGGTACTGGCAGAAGTAAAGCTGTAAGTACCGGGCGTGAGTTGTGCTTCGGTAGCTCAGTTGGTAGAGCACTTGCCCACCAAAGGCAAAGGTCCCGAGTTCGAGTCTCGGTCGGGCACACAGTTTTAATCTGCCAGGAAGTTTTATACTGCCCTGATTTACTTGTGTAATGGTTTCGCCACCATCTCCAGATGTACTGTCCGAATTTTACCGCTTGCAGAATCAGCAGACGCAGGCCTTAGGGGATGCCCTTGGACAGATCGTCCAGGGTCAACGAGCAATGCAAAACGATGCGGCAGCCGCTGCTCCACCGCTAACGCAGCCACAACATGCTGTTGCACAAAATTTTCGACCTTTTGATGCTGCACTGGAAAGCTGTACGGAGTGCTCCCGCCAATTTGGATTCCATCTCGCCGCCTACAGAATTCAAGGTAACGAGCGGCAACCTTTTTTGTTAGCATCCGTTGGCGTCCAAACGTACCGTGTGATAGTCAATTTATTTCCCTGACACGACGTAACAACTCTGTCCTACGACGAAATTTTGTCTGCATTAGATGCATATTTCAAAGAATCAGTCAATGTAGTTGCAAAAAGGTATGCCTTCTTTTGTACAAAACGTATGGCCGGTCAGACAAATAGTTAGTGTGTTGCATCTTTGCAAGGCCTTACTAGGGATTGTGCTTTTGAGTGTCAGTGTGGACTCCCTTATTCAGATACTATGGTACGTGATGCAATTGCACAGAACGTTTCTGATAGTCGTATAAGGGAACATATTTTGAAACTAGTCAATCCCTCCCTTCAACAAGTGATGGACATATTGGATCGGCAGGACACACTTGACTTTGCTCAGGAATCATTTGAAACTTCGCCACCCGTGTGTCAGGTTAACTGGCCCGCCGGGCGCGCTGCACGGAACAGTAAACAGTCCTTGCACCCGGCCGCGCAATGGCCACCAGGCTCTCAGCCACGTGTGCCATGCAGGCATGCAAATGCAGTGCTAAAATCATGCCCGCAGTGTGCTACTAGACATTCGCGTGATAATTGCCCGTCACGCCAGGCTATTTGCTTTTTCTGTAATAAAACGGGACATGTTCAGAATGTTTGCCAGAAAAAGCTCCGATCAGACACTCACAATCATTCCAGGCCCTTTGCTTCACGCCAGAATCGGAATTGAACCAAGAATACTCAGGCTCGTGAAACTTCGCCCATGGAAATTCATGTAGTTCATTCCTCTCCAGTCAGTGCCACTCTCTCAAACAGTGTGTTCGTCCCACAAAAAGTGTGCGTCGACATCGCCGGAAATACTATCCAGTCGGAAGTGATTTTGTACCAGTGTCAGTTCACGTTGCACGAGACAGTCGCTCTTGTCATCAACAGGACAATAAACTTTTTGTAGACTTGGACATTAACAGCCAAGCGATACCATTCCAGCTCGATACCGGAGCTGAAGTTTCACTGATCAATCGAGACACGTACAAACAGCTGGGCACACCTCCGTTGCGTGCCGCAAATGTTTATCTCAGTAGCTATTCATGTCACGGGCTCTCTGTGTTAGGACAGTGCAGCCTTCCTGTAACATACAAGGGACAAACAAAACTTGTCATTGTACATCCTTCGTTCTTCTTCTGCAGTGAACTTGTATGGTTTCGATTTATTTCAGTTGTTTAACTTGTCTATAGTAAATCAGGTCCTATAAGTGAACCAGACTTTGCCTTCAGAAAGTGTTTCTCGTCTATGTGAAGAATTTTCAGACATTTCTGCACCGGGCCTTGGTTGCGCTAAGAACTATAAAGTACATTTGGAACTGAAAGTAAACGCGCAACCGAAATTTTTCTGAGCGTGCAATGTTCCCCACGCATTGCGTGATGAGATCGCAAAAACATTACACGATTTGGAATCACAAGGTATGATTGAACGTGTGCAGGCTTCTCTCTGGGCATCACCCTTAGTAATTTTGCCAAAACCTTCTGGAAAATTGAGACTTCGTGTGGACTTCAAGGCAACAGTGAATCCACAACTAGTGATTGCACCTTTTCCTTTACCTCGCCCGGAAGATCTTTTTGACAGACTGTGCCCGGGTAAATATTTTTCGAAGTTGGACCTAGCAGATGCGTATTTGCAAATACCGGCGGACGAAGACTCCCAGCGCGTTTTGGTGGTTAACACGCATCTTGAATTGTATCGATTCAAACGACTGCCATTCGAGTGTGCGTCCGCCCCTGCATTGTTTCAGCAATATCTGCAAACTGTTTGTGCGCCGGTCCCTACTGCAGCGAACTGTCTGGACGATATTGTAATCTCCGGAACGACGGAAGAAGAACATTTAGCCAATCTCAGAACATTATTTCAGGTCTTGTGACAAAATGGTCTTCGCTTGCGGAAGGATAAATGAGTGTTTTTTGCTCGCGACTTACTCTACCTGGGACATGTACTCAATGCCCAAGTCATACATCCTAGTCCCGAGCACCTCCGTGCCATACAAGACTTGCCTTCGCCGCAGAATTTGAAGCAGCTACAGAGTGTGCTGGGAAAAATCTGCTATTATCAACGATATGTTCCACACGCCTCTTCCATTTCAGCTCCGCTTCATCGCTTACGCCGTAAAGGTGTTCCGTTCGTCGGGACGACGGAATGCGAATGCGCCTTTCGCCAGTTTAAATCGGCGTTGCTTTCCAATACTTGCCTTACGCCATTCGATCCCCAGAAACCCCTTTTGTTGATGGTGGATGCATCGGATTTCGGGATCGGTGCTGTGCTTGCGCAGAAAGATGAACCGCATGATCGCCCTATTGCCTTTGCGTCCAAATTGCTCTCGTCTGCGCAGAGACATTATTCACAGATCGAGAAAGAAGCATTGGCTCTCGTATTTGGTGTTACCAAGTTTTATGATTTCTTGTATGGTCGCCACTTTACCATCATCACAGACCACAAACCTTTGACATCGCTTTTTCATCTGAACAAGCCTGTACCTCCACGTACAGCGCAGAAATTTATTCGCTGGTCTATTTTCCTCTCGCAGTACCGCTACGATGTCTTGTATCGGTGCACTGCTAAGCACGGAAACGCCGATGCGTTGTCCCGTTTGCCTGTTGCTGAGGATAGAGCATTCGATTCTTCCGAACTTGCTTGCATGTTCATCGATGCGGAAACCGATGCCGTGGTCGAATCGTTTTTTGATTGATTTTCGTCGTATAGCTGCAGCCACAGCTGCTGACCCTGTCCTTGCTACCGTTCTGCGTTTTGTTGCTACGCAATGGTCCTTGTCAAAGTCACGAATCGGGGATACGTTAGTTCGCCGATTTTTTGCTCACAAGGAGAGACTTTTTGTACGACGTGGTGTTTTGCTGTTGCGTTCTGATACTGATCAGTCCAGTGTCGTGGTCCCACGTTCGTTACAGTCCTCTGTCTTACGCCTTCTTCACCAAGGACATTGGAGTACAGTGAGAACGAAACAACTTGCCCGTCGGCACTGTACTTGGTTCGGAATCGATGCTGCGATTACGAATATGCGCTCTTCTTGCATGGCGTGTGCCGCACAACAATCCGCACCACCGCGGAAATTCCTTGCATGGCCGAAAGCCACTTCCCCTTGGCAACGCTTACGCATCGATTTTGCTGGTCCATTCTGGAATGCTCGATGGTTGGTTGTGGTAGATTCATTCAGTAATTTTCCTTTTGTTGTCCGGATGTCTTCCACGGCGTCATCTGCCACCATCCAAGCGTTATCTGCTATCTTTTGCATTGAAGGTCTTCCACAGACTATTGTTTCCGACAATGGCCCATAATTCATGTCCGCAGAATGTGTCATCCTGCAAGGCCAATGGTATTCAACATCTGACGTCCGCGCCGTTTTCGCCACAGTCAAACGGTGCCGCTGAACGATCGGACTTTCAAGTCACAGATGTTGAAGTTGAAAGCGTCGCATTCTCGGGGGGACGCGTTATTGCTCTTTTTGTCCTCGTATAGCTCTCAGCCTCGAGATGGTCGCTCGCCGGCTGAGTTGCTCCACGGTCGCCCTCATCGAATCTTGATGTCTTTGCTACATCCGCCGCATCAGGTTTCTGTGCAGCGGCAGACACCTGCTTTTGCTCCAGGCGACGTTGTCTACTATCGTCACTAACGAGGTTCACGGCGTTGGCTCGAAGGGCGCATTCTTCGCTGCCTCGGCCGCGCTATGTATCTGGGTTTGGGGGCCTCTGGTGAGGTGCGCCGGCATCTCAACCAGCTGCGCCTCTGTCGTCGCATGGGATCTGCCGTTCGCCGTCTGCTTTCAGCGACGGTGCCGTCCGGTCAGCGCCCTGGGGACCCATCTACTGGCTCGCCTCAGCCCCAGGTGTTACCGACGCTGCCTTCCATTTTGCCCCATGGCGACGCGCCGCTGCCACCACCTGCTCTCCCGCCGGCGACGCCCGCAGTGGACGCGTCGCTGCAACCGCCGGGCGCCTCCCTGGGTCACGCGCCGCCAATCGCTTCCCGTGACCAGTTGTCCTCCGACATGGACCTCTTGCCCGCTCCGAACCATATGTCGTCTTCGCCCGTCGGGTGCCCCGGCCCGATGGAGGTCGACCCTTCGGCCCCTCCTGTCTCTCTGCGGGCGCATACACCGCATGTTGGCGTGCACTCTGGAGCAGGTTTTCTGATTTCCTAGCTCCCCTCGAACCGAATGGCAGGGTGCAGGTGGCCCAGCCTCGCCTGTTGTTAGACTCCCCACCTCGTCGCATACGTCAACATGGGGTCCTCCCCACGGCGGGCGGAAGCCTTATAACACAACCGTACTCCGATTTGCGGGGGAGGAATGTGGTGTCACCGCCAGACACCACACTTGCTACGTGGTAGCCTTTAAATCGGCCGCGGTCCGTTAGTATACGTCGGACCCGCGTGTCGCCACTGTCAGTGGTTGCAGACCGAGCGCCGCCACACAGCAGGTCTAGAGACACTTCCTAGCACTCGCCCCAGTTGTACAACCGACTTTGCTAGCGATGGTTCACTGACAAAATACGCTGTCATTTGCCGAGACGATAGTTAGCATAGCCTTCAGCTACGCCATTTGCTACGACCTAGCAAGGTGTCATTATCAGTTGCTATTGATATTGTAAATAATGTAGACAAGAGCTACGTTCAACATTAATGGATTAACGTTAAGTATTCCACCATCTGCGTCCGTTTTTCTAAGTTCTAATTTCCTTGTCCTGTTCCAGACCTCACGCCAGCCTGCGTGAGCTAAAACGCGTGCCTTTCGGCTTCCTCTAAATTTAGTGGGTTGGTCTCCTGCCAATCCACAACAATTTGTAAATCATACAATTGCTGACGTTATGCCTTCCAGAATCCTGTAAATAAGTAGTATATATACATTCTATTTTCCATCACTAAAATCGATAGTTCAGTAACATGATCCTAATAAGGTGCAACCATAAAAGCAACATCTTTGATCTGTACCAATTTCAGTACAGTAATCAAAACAACTTGTCCCTCTTGTCAATTATTTAATCGAATAGCTGCCTTCCGTATACTCGTTTGATGTTCTCCAGTAGAATTTCACGTCAAGAAAATGAAAAACGAAAGAAAAAAAGAAAACAAAACAAAAAGTTAATCCGGATATTCCAGAAATTTGTGTTGATGAGGACCAGATAAACGAGTAGGAAATCCAGCGCAGGTTCGAACACACAGAACTGAATTAGATGTAGCAAATTACACTTCCAAAAACAAAAAAATGTAACATTTTCAGAGACTGTGCTCCAATTGTCACAAGGATAAGTGAGCATTATGAGTGATTACAAAAACAAAAAAAATGTAACATCCTCAAGAACTGTGTTCAAGTGGCACCAGGGTATAATGTGTGCATAATGAGGATTGTACTGTCAGTGGTTCATTTCTCACACTCTTCGGCAATTGTGTGCCGCTGTGGAGGCCAGTTTGTACCTCCTCTGTTTCGACTCTGCTGCCTTTAGTGGTGAACAGTATGTGCCGTATTCAATCTAGGGTACAGCCATGCCCGCCGACGAGTACGTACTTCCGTTTGAACGGCTTCGGCCACGAACGGGGTCACATGGTCGGGCTGTGGTAATCTGGATGGAAGTATCGACGGATTGCTGCAAGTGCTGGCCACAATGCATCGCTGCTGAAGGCAGCCTGTGAAACATTCCCACACCTGTAGACCAGAGGCTGGACGCCCACGTAATACCGATGCACATCAAGATCGACGCATTGTGTGAGCAGCGGTGGCCGACCGAAAATTATCCAGGGACGAAATCCGGGCAGATGTTGCACCAGCCGTGTCATCAGGTATCACTGACAACCGCCTGCTGGCTGCAGGATTAAGATCATTTGTGTCAGTGGTCAAGGCTGACTGCTCCAGTACTGTGACAGAGTCGACTGGAGAACTAAATGGCATTGCGATGTTGTCACTGATGAGACTTGTGGGCTCTGGCTCTTTATCGTCCCACGGAGTGACTGCGGCGTACCGTACAATTGCGTGCAATCTCTAACCGATAGGCTACCGGTTACTGAACTGATCACTGAACAGGAACAGGCGGGCATAGTCAATGTGCCTGCCACCCCCGCCTGCGCCACCGGTTAATCCCCTCCCGTCTTATACCGAACGTGTGGACAACAAATTGTTAGTCGCCCGTCCATTGTTTCAGTTTAATTTTCTTTCAATCCGTAGAAAGTTTAACGTGTATACGTGTATACGTGTAACGTGTTTTGCACCACACCATTTCTCTCGAAAAAAGAACTGGCGTTTCATGGATATTTGACCACCCCGGGACATTTACATATGACGGAAATGTTTTATATTTTCGAGTTCCTTGCAAAACAAAAGAGTTTCAAATAGAACAGCATGTCGAGATAAGCCTTCACGTCGCAGCAATGCAAGTGGCGTTAACAGAGATTTAATCTCCAAAGGTAAACAAAAAAGTAGCTTTAACATAGATTTATACGACGCGTTCATTGCAAGTAATATTCCTCTTCACAAACTTACAAACCCTATCCTCAGAGATTTCCTCTGCAAATATTGCTTAAATCAAAATATACCAGAGAAATCAACGTTGCGTAAAAACTACGTACCTACAATTTACCTAGATGTTCTAAAAGAAATACGCAATGTACTCAAGGACAACATTATTCGGATTTAAGATGACGAAACTACCGGCACTTGTGCCCGCTAAACTGCAAAATTTAATAACTGCTTGTGCGTTAAACAAGTGCCTTCTTCTATTTAAGGCCTGCAAAGAACTTGACGAATTATTCTAAGACTCCCTGATCTGTTAATAACGGAATTAAAATAAATATTTCCAGAATGTTCTGTAGATGAAGGATAGATTGTGTTTCACTTAGATGCTGCTCCCTGTATGATCAAAGCAGGAAAAGCCCTGCAAGTATTTTATTCTAATTTGGCTCATGTGACATGCTTAGCTTACGGAGTACGTCGCCTTGCTGAAGAACAACAATCCACTTTTGGGAATGTAAATAAACTGATTTTATCCGCAAAGAAAGTGTTTCTTAACATACCTTCTCGCATCAAGATCTACAAAGAAAAACTACCAAATTTGTCTTTACTTCCCGAACCAATGGTAACTTGTCGGAGCACGTGGATCGAAGCAGTGTTGTTGTGCAAAGAACTATTTGAGGCGATCAGAGGTGCAGTAAAGACTGCGATAGTGACGTGGCTTTGGCGGTTTGCCTGAAGAGCAAGCATTTAATGATTCCAGAATCGAAAAAAATGTCTGTGACCAGCATTCAATTTTTTCCGCATAGCTGCGAACATTGAAAAGCTTGAAACTCAATGTTTGGCGTTGAATGAATCCATTCAAATGATGAATAAAATTAGTCTAGTGAGCTCCTCATTACCGGAGGTATTGCCGAAAAAACTTAAAGAAAAGTTTTAAAACATTTTGAACAATAACTTAGGTTTGGAACACTTGTCTCAAACTGAGTGTTTTGGGAGGAGTTAACTTTTCCCAGAAACAGTAAGCGCCATCATAGCACTAAAATTCATATAGTGTCGAGTTACCTTACTTGATGTAGAACGATCCTTTTCTGCTTATAAATATAATCTGAGTGATCGAAAACACAAACTTACTACCGAACTTTTGCAACAGTACCTGATATTTTGTGTTTACAACAGTAACAAGGAAAAGAAAAATGGTTCAAATGGCTCTGAGCACTATGGGACTTAACATCTGAGGTCTACAGTCCCCTAGAACTTAGAACTACTTAAACCTAACTAACCTAAGGACATCACACACGTCCATGCCCGAGGCAGGATTCGAACCTGCGACCGTAGCGGTCGCGCGGTTCCAGACTGAAGCGCCTAGAACCGCTCGGCCACCCCGGCCGGCACACTTGTGCCTATCGACTGTTTCGCGGCGATTAACATCGTATTCGCTTGTTAACGACAACAATAGCATAGAAATAACAATATTTGAAATAAGGAATGTGTCTTCTTTTCGCTATTTTTTAAAGGATCCTGCCAAACCTCTACAACAAAGTACACTGATAATGAGATAAGCATCTCGATTTTTCGCGTCCTAGCGCTCTTCCTCGTAATCGATATGTAAAAGACCAACTTCGAGATTTATCGCACGTAGCACTTACTATGCTTTTTATTATTTTGTATTGCCTTTTTCGAGACTTTTGATGCATATTTTCAGCATTTTTCATGCATATTTGGAGCTTTTTATCCTGCAATCCCGTCTCTGGTCATCATACACTTCTACAGTGATGAACGACTTATCACATCACTTGTCAGTGAAATGTTTTTAGGAAAAATATTTTCTTCAGTGTTATTATACAGACTTAAACTTCAGCATTATATGAAGTCTAGCCACAAAATCAGGTGCGCTGGAAAACACAAGAAAATCCGACGCCCTGGTCCAGTTCGCGTTGCGGCGAGACCCGTGGCGTGCGGGGAGGCGATTGCGATGCGGTGCGATGTGCTGCGCCGTGATGTGCTACCCAGGATGCCGGCATCCGCTACCGGCAGCGGGATTTCCGCGTTGCGGGCGGTCTGAAAACTGTGTCACTTGTGGCGGTTAACGGGCTGTTTGTAGCAGCGCCGAATTAGCATCGTTCCGTTAAATACCATCTCGTCAGCTGTTGATGTTGTTATCTGTTTGCCGGATAAAGAGAAGATACGTACGAGGGTCACTCCAAAAGAAATGCTCACTATTGCTTTTTAAATCCATCTTTTACTCTACATGTTTGAAAGTTTTGCAGTGTGTAGATACATCCTTTAGGAACAATATTTTCATTTCTCCAGATAATTTCCATCCCACTCTACTGCCTTGGAACCAGCGCCTCTACACCCGCACGGTAAAATTCTGGACCAACCCATTGGAGCCACTGTTTGGCAGCGTGCTCAAGGGAGTCACCATCTTCGAACCTTGTCCACGAAGAGAGCTGGTTCAAATGGCTGTGAGCACTATGAGAATTAACTTCTGAGGTCATCCGTCCCCTAGAACTTAGAAGTACTTAAACCTAACTAACCTACGGACATCACACACATCCATGCTCGAGTCAGGATTCGAACATGCGACCGTAGCGGTCGCGCGGTTCCAGACTGAAGCGCCTAGAACCGCTCGGCCTCCACGAAGAGAGTCTCTCAGCTTCACAAAGGCATGATGTCCACAAGCTGGAGTCCTTCGGAATCGAAAAACACCGTAGCCATAACTCTCCCAGGAGAAGGTGTGGTTTTGAATTTTTTTCTCTTGGATGAATTTGCATGATGCCACTCCATTGATTGCCTCTGTCTCTGGTGAAAAATGATGTAGCAATGTTTCATCACCTGTCACAATTCTTCCAAGTAATTCATCTCCACCATTCTCGTACTATTCCAAAAATTCGCTGCATACCGTATTCCTTGTTTCTTTGTGAGCCATTGTCACTGAGTCGTGTCTCAAAAATTGGCTCTGAGCACTATGGGACTTAACATCTGAGGTCATTAGTCCACTAGAACTTAGAACTACTGAAACCTAACTAACCTAAGAACATCACACACATCTATGCCCGAGGCAGGATTCGAACCTGCGACCACAGCGATCGCGCGGTTCCAGACTGAGGCGCCTAGAACCGCTCGGCCACACCGGCCAGCTTCAGTCGTGTCTTCTGATTGGTTTTATGCGTCCCGCCACGAATTCCTCTCCTGTGCCTATCTCTTCATCTCACAGTAGCCCTTGCACGGTACGTACTCAATTACCTGTGGATCTATTCCGGTGTATGTCTTCCTTTACACTTTTTACCCTCTGCAGCTCGCTGTAGTTCTATGAGAGATATTTACCAATTTTTGAATAGATCTTCTATCATCCTCATCCTTCTTCTTTTCTATATTTTC
Source organism: Schistocerca piceifrons (assembly GCF_021461385.2). NCBI lineage: Eukaryota > Metazoa > Arthropoda > Insecta > Orthoptera > Acrididae > Schistocerca > Schistocerca piceifrons. Next base: position 400,771,320 of record NC_060145.1, read on the forward strand.
CACATGTTCCTATCCTACCAGTTCTACGGAGAACCTCCACATTCCTTACGTTATCGGTCTGTCTACTTCTCAAAATTCTCAAATGCTATGATTCTCTTCCCGTTTCCCCACAGTCCATGTTTCACTGTCAAACGTTTACTGTCAGAAATTTGTTCCTCAAATTAATATCTATGTCTGATGCTAGTAGTCGTCTCTAGGCCAGGAATGGGCTGTTTGCTGTGCTAGTCTACTTTTTATGTCCTTGCTCCGTCCAGCAGGATCATTTAACTGCTGATGGTAGCGGAAATGCTTAACTCCACTTACTTCGCGATCCAAATTCCGGTGTTAAGTTTCTTGCTTTCACATTTTTGCTACTTGTCATTACTTTCGTCTTTATTACGTCTGCTCTCAGTCCACATTCCGTGCGCATTAGACTATTCATTCCGTTCAGCAAACCCCGTAATTATTTTTCACTTTGATTGAGAATAATGATGTCATCAGCTAATCTTATTACTGACCTTTATTTTAACCCCATCCTTGAACCATTCTTTTATTCCTGTTATTGCTTCTTCGACACACAGACTGAACAGTAGGGGCAGAAGACTACATCCCCACCTTACCCCCTTTTTTAATCCGAGCACTTCGTTATTTGTCTTTCAGACTTATTGTTATTTCTTGGTTCTTGTATACAGGGTGTCCCAGCTATCTTGTCCACCCAAAATATCTCTGGAACAATAACAGCTACTGGAAAATGACTTTCACCGGTATCAACGTAGGGCTGGGGCCCATGAATGTATATATTTGAAAACATTCTAAAACGAAAGCATGTGTTTTTTAACACAAACTTATGTTGTTTTAAATGGACCTCCTATATTTTTTCTTCAGCAATCCATAGCATGACAAAGCACATACACAATGGCGTTGATTGCATCGCCCGACATGCGCTGCTAGCGCACGTCCTGAGGCTCAGGCGTGAACCCCATGCTGCCCGTAATCGCGATGTGATTGACATGCGTAATCACACTTCCATACTTATCAAGAGGTCCGAAACGAATAATACGGTCTGCTGCCATTCTGCATTAACGTCGTACATTCCAGCAGGTATTTATCCCGTAGGCTAGGGGTGATGCGGTTCTGTAACATATCTGTGTACCGCAACGTTAGTCACAAAGTTAACTTCGCTTATCGTTAATCCGTTGCTAAAAAGGTAATGCCGTTCAAAGTTAAAACTTCACTTTACTGTAGATCTAGCGCAAGTGACAGTTAATCATTCACTCGTAATAGTAAAATTCATGTTGATGGTTTTAGTGAAACGAGCAAGTGGACTAAATGTTTTACCGTTTTTTAGGTAAAAATGTTTTGATTTGGGAAGTTAAGTTAGGACATAGAAGACGAATGTAAACATGTTTAACCAATTAGTTTCATTATCACATAATTATCAATGTTATGTTTATCTAATGCGTTAAATGACAAATTGTTGCAAACAAATGTTTCTTAACATCACTGGGTAAAATGGCCCTTTGTAGAAACTTCCACTGTGATACCAGCACTACATACTAAACATAGCGTTCACATCTCACGCTCAAAGTGATGCCCATTGGCTTGCATACATAGGGTCACTCTGCGGATGAAGGATGCCCTACTTCGTGCTACTGTTTCCTCTTTGATGGCTGTACAAGCATCAATAATGCGTTGCTTCATGTCCTCTGGTGTTGTTGGTTCATGTTGGTAAATAGCATCCTTCACTGCTCCCCAAAGAAAATAATCCAGCGGTGTAAGGTCCGGAGATCGGGCAGGCCACCTAACTGGGCCACCTCGTTCAATCCACCTACCAGGGACTTACGGTTCAGAAGTCGTCGTGCTCGTAAGGCGTTATGTGCAGGGCATCCGTCATGCTGATACCACATGACCATTCTCCGGTTCAGAGGTACGGTGTCCAAGAGAACAGGAAGATTGTGTCGTATAAATCTGGAATATTGTCTGCCATTTTGGATGCCATTTATAAAGAAAGGTCCGATAATGGTATCTCCAATAATCCCACACCAAACATTAACTTTCCACGGACGTTGATGCTCTACCTGACGGAGCCATTTTGGATTGTCTGCGGACCAATAATGCATATTCCTCATATTGACAATTCCTTTGTTGGAGAATGATGCCTCGTCGGTAAAGAGAACATCTGCAAAAAAATTTGGATTATTCAGAAGTTTTTACTGAGCCCACCGACAAAATGTTACCCTATTGCGGAAGCCATTTCCATGAAGATCCTGGTGTAAATGAACATGGTAAGGACGAAATTTATGACGTTTAAGAATACGCCGTGCACTTGATTTCGACACACCAACTTCACGTTCAATTTGACGTGTGCTGATTTGAGGATTCACAGCTATGGTAGCGAGCACAGCAACTTCAGCACGTTCATCTGTGCGTGTTCTAGGACGATGTCGAGGTCTTGGATTTAAGCTTCCCGTTTCACGTAGACGAGATGTGAGACGACAAACATCCGGCGCGAAGAAGATGACTTGTCAGGGAATCGTCTTCTGTACAGTCGTTCTGCCTGAACAGCATTTCGTCCACCTACAACGGGGTACAGTACACGTATGTAGAGTAGGGTAGAAAACAGACATATTAACTTATAATCATAACGTTCGCTAACAGTACTATCAACAAACAAGCAATCTCATAACGTATTTCCCGTCAACGTACATTCTCCATAGATCAGCAGCATTTCTACCATATCTTCATGTGTGTACATTATACTGTACAGTGTAAGTTCCACAACACAACGTTTATTCACAATGTGTACTACCTCCGTGCCCTCACTAGATTACTCTGATGCACGACTACACTGGCAATCGGTGTACTGCACGCCAAAGCAACAGCAAACGGGATGCTCGGATGGTGGTGGAGTACAGGAGTTTGCATGGATCGCAAATCATAAACAAGGCGAAGTGGTAACTGTGGCAGTAGTGGGAACTACGTTGGACACTTGACTAGGTTGAGCCAGGCCCTGTGCGACAGGCACAATGGGTCATATAACGCATTAGATAAACCTTATTTTGGGTGTGCAGGATAAATAAGACAACCTGACAGGTGTACACCGATCGGTACTGGTTCATATTGTGTACGTAGATACGTAAAACGTGCAAGAGGGAAACCATTATGTGCTTATGAGAGTTGATGGCAGCAGACCGTATTATTCGTTTCGGACCTCTTGATAAGTATGGAGGTGTGATTACACATGTCAATCACATTGCGATTACGGGCAGCATGGGGTTCACGCCTGAGCATCAGGACGTGCGCTAGCAGCGCATGTCGGGTGTTTCAAGCGTCAACTTCGCGTCTTGATATCTCGGGATGTAATGGGAATATTGCGATGCAATCAACGCCATTGTGTATGAGCTTTGTCATGCTATGGATTGCCGAAGAAAAAAATATAGGAGGTCCATTTAAAAAAAACATGTTTGTGTTAAAAAACACATATGCTTTCGTTTTAGAATGTTTCCAAACATGTACATTCATGGGCCCCAGCCCTACATTGATACCGGTGAAAGTCGTTTTCCAATATCTGTTATTATTCCAGAGATATTTTGGGTGGACAAGATAGCTGGGACACCCTGTATATTGTACATGACTCGTCTTTTCCTATGGCCTACCCCTCTTTCCTCAAAATTTCTGACATATCGCACCATTTTACATGGTCGAATGCTTTTCGCAGTTCGACAAATCCTATGAACAAGTCTCTCTTTTTTCGGTCTTGCTTCCATTATCAGCCAAGCGTCAGATATACCTCTATGGTGCCTTTACGTTCCGTAAAGCTACACTGATCGTCACTAGTATACGTTTCGGCAGTTTGGATGGATGAACTGTTACGATCATTGTGCCATAATTCTCGGACTTGTCGCCTCTTGCTATCTTCGGAAATATATGGATGATATCAATCTGAAAGTCTGATGGCACGTCGCCAGTGTAATGCATTCTACACATCAATGTGAATAGTCGCTTTTTTGCCACTTCTCCCTATCATTTTAGAAATTCCGATCGAATGTTTTGTATTCAGTCTGCCTTAATTGCTCTTGGGTCGTCCAAAGCTCTTTTAAATTCTGATTCTAATAGTGGTCTTGGGGTAACATCTTTGATTCATAATCAAAACGTCTTCGGTCCCGGGTACGAATTCCGCGGCTGCTTAAATTTTGAGTAATAATCAGCATTGGTGACCGAAGACTTCCAGCACAAGAAGTCACCATCATTCTGCAAACGGCCATGTCAAAGACGGCGGAGGAGCGGACACAGGGATGGGAAACTGCCCCTGAAGGCGGAAGAATCATTTAAGATCAACGGCATGTGGAAGCAGATGGAAATGGAAACCACTGCATTAAAGACACGTGAATCCACAGGATATGTTGCCTGTAATTGAAGAAGTGCCATGATGATCTCTCCTTTAGCAAAGAATTCCGGAATAGTACCACATTCGGATCTCCGGGAGGGGACTGCCAAACGGGAGGTAACCATGAATACTCAACGAAATAGTATTCTACGAGTCTGTGTGTGGAATGTCAGAAGCTTGAACGTGGTAGGGAAACTAGAAAATCTGAAAAGGAAACTGCAAAGGCTCAATCTAGATGTAGTAGGGGTCAGTGAAGTGAAATGGAAATAAGACAAGGATTTCAGGTCAGATGAGTATAGGGTAATATCGACAGCAGCAGAAAATGGTATAACTGGACTAGGATTCGTTATGAATAGGAAGGTAAGGCAGAGAGTGTGTTACTGTGAAAATTCGATGATAGGGTTATTCTCATCAGAATCTACAGAAAACCAACATCGACAACGATAGTTCAGGTATATACATCAAAGTCGCAAGCAAAGTATGGAGAGGATATTAAAAGCGTAATTCAGTAGTAAAGAGAGATGAAAATCTAAGTCATGGGGAACTGGAATGCCGTTGTATGGGCCTTAACTGCCAAGGCGACAAATTAATCTTCTATCATAATCCTCAGCCATGTTTATTAATTTTAGCCTAATGGTTCCTTTGAAACGAGCATCCTATTTCGGATTTCCTCCAGTACATCAAGCACATTTCCTTCCGCTTTCAATTTCTGCCCTATCTTCCATTTTATGCTACTGTTGACACTACTCTACAATTATCCTACCAGGAATTCTTGTCTTCGTTCAATTTCACTTCACCGGGTCCCACTATGTCTTGATTGAGACTTTTCAGGTTTTCTAGCTTCCCTACCACATTCTGGCTTCTGACATTCCACGCCCCGATTCGCAGAAGGTTATTCTTTTGTTGTTTATTCAACCATTGTCTCATGGTCTCCTCCCATTTGACCTTCCCCTTCCGGAGATACGAATGGGGGACTATTCCGGAATCTTTTATCAATGGAGAGATCATCATTACACTGTTTAAATTAGAGGCCACATGTCCTGCGGCTACACATAATGTTTTAATTCAGTGGTTTCATACCGTTGATTATTGCTCTTTCGGCTTTAGGGACAGCTTTCCACCCCAGGGCAAGGGAGTGCCCTGAACTTCTGTCTGCACCTCCACCGTCTTCGACAGCGCCTTGGCATAACGAGAGTGAATTATTATGCCCGACGTCTTTCACCGTTATTCCTGATGATTTTTATTCAAAATTAAAGGTGCGGCGACCTTCGAAGTCGGGACCCACGACTTTTTTTATACTAGCCAAAGACGCTACCTCTCGACCACGGTGAATCGAACAGAACTGTCTTTTCCTTGTTTTATTAATAGTCACATACTAACAATGTCTTATTTAAGTGACATATGTTAAGAATGACACACGCCAGACCATTGTCCAAAGATATTATATTAATCGTCAATCTTCCGACTCTCGGTACTTATGGTGCAGACAAAGATCAGGATATTCGAAACATATTATTATGGAATTCCAATGGAAGTGTATGCTGTCGGAGGTGAACATTAAGCGAACTTAATAAATAATGGACGCAAAATACTGATTCGAATTGCGAACATAAGATTAGAAGTACCGGTGAAAGTTGAGTTGTAGGAATATCAGTTTGGAATCTGGACATGTGCAAAACACAAAAGGCAAAACTGACACTATGACGTATCTTAGAAAACCAACTGAAGAAAGGCTACTCTTGTAGCATTTGAAGGCGCTGTGAAAACTTTTGACTTTCTTGACTGGAAGACACCCTGAAATTATGAAAATAACAGGGCGAAATACAGAAAGCAAAAGATTGTTTAAAGTTTGTAGAATAACCAGATGGCAGCAATAAGAGTAAAGTGATCCGTAGATGTAGTATGATTATTTTTATATATTTCTATTAATTGATGAGGTAGATAATTGTTTTTCTAGTATAAATAGTACATTTGACTTCCAATCCGAAAGATTGATATAAATCAAGAAAAACAAACTTAATTCTATCTACAAGAGTTTTTATTAGATTTATTATTCGAAGAATTGTTATAATCCTTGCAACAACGCTATCAAAACAAAACAAAAATCAATGACCGGGAAAAAAGATCACCATTCGAGTGTGGGTTGTTGAGGAAGAAGTGAGACAGAGTTGTAGGTAATGGCCTATGTACATCAATCAACCAGTAAAGGAAACCAAGGACAAATTTCCAAAGGGAATTGTAGTTAATGAACTGAGATGGGGAGACGGGAAATTAATGACAAAACTTAACTAAAAGAAAATAAGCACCAAGGAAGTGTCAACTAGGTAATGGTATGATAAAGAGGTAGGTGCGAGGGGTGTGATGGGAGTAAGGGTTGGTTCAAAATGGCTCTGAGCACTATGGGACTTAACATCTGATGTCATCAGTCCCCTAGAACTTAGAACTACTTCAACCTAAGTAACCTAAGGACATCGCAAACATCCATGCCATACCATGCCATCCAGGCAAGATTCGAACCTGCGACCGTAGCTGTCGCGCGGTTCCAGGTTGAAGCGCCTAGAGCCGCTTGGCCACCTCGGCCGGCAGTAAGGGTTGACTGCCGTAAACTGGCTCAGGTGACTGCAGGGTACAGCATTAATGCAAAGAGGAAGTGACTTCCAACAGGATGGACTTGTGTGAAAAATTTCAGTAAACCAGTCCTCAGAATGAAGACCACGACATCTGAACGATTATCACATCTTTTGAAACAATGGAGACCAGTATCAAAAAGTGATTTAAAATATGTAAAAATCCCGGAAAATTGCGAGGACGATTCGCACTCCGATGGTTCAGTACAAATTCAGTGTAGAGATAGTTTATATATCTGGGGAATCGATACCGGCAAGATATTGCTTTCGGGAACTCTAAGACTTTCGAGAATGCTTTAATTTTAAGTTTCACGTTTAAATTTAGTGTGTAATTTTGCATTCGCCATTTTATGAATTTTGGAGTTATGTTAACAAGCTATGTTGTCTGACAATTACAGACGCATTTACTTCGTCTGTTCTCGTCACTAGTTATAAACCCGAATGGCTCCATGTCTTTCGATAAGGAAAGTTTAATTAATCTGATCGCACAAATTACACATACAAGTTTTTATAGATCTGCTCGAAAAGATTTACGAAAGACTTAATAGCTAAACAATTGGTAAACTAAAGGACACTTTCCATGAGAGAACTAATACCATCATCTGCAATTCCTTCTTTTAATGTGGTAAAATGTGTTGCGAAGGGGAAGGACGTTATTATAAAAAGAACCTGAACACTCTAGCATCTGCCGGGTAAGAAACGTGCTGATTATCATTAGTCTAATCTTTGTGTGTCTTATTCGACAAGTACGATAAGAAGTCATAGCGAATAACTTTTACCTGTTTTTGATATTACCTGAAGGAACATTAACTGAATCAGAAGAAGACTAAATGTGTTTAAAATGAAATCTATATGAAAACCCATGTACTCCAAACAGACGAAGATAAAACAGGTTTACAGAAACTTTTGTCTTTAACTCGTCCTTTATCAGGCGAAGCCAAAAGGGAGCGTTGTAAATTAGATTTGCTTAGTCGCAGGAAAAGGGTCATTAATGAAGGCGGATCATTTTCGTTAGGAGTCACTGGAAGAGGTTTGTTGGAGCGCTTTCTTTAAATTGGGGAAACTGTTGGAGCCTTAAATCATATTATTACCTACCTCAGACTTTCAATACTACTTAAAACTGCTTTTCAGCGCCTCGTTACAGACGCATTGTGCAGACAATGTGTATCTGCTACGGACATTTTTCGCGTTGTAGCCTGCTTGTTTATTGTATTTCGGGGACTGTTATTGACTTTCCATTTATTACAGTATGAATTGTATACGTACTATAAGATCTGTCGCTGGTGATCGAATGTGTTTAGAGCTCCGTACTTCAATCGGTAAGAACTGAATCCTTGAGGATCACTTTACTGTCCGTTCCTCTGTCTACTTTCTGTCTCTCCATCCACCTTTTGAGACCCCGTGCTGAAAGGAAAGGGGAGAATGTATCAAGATGAAATTTATGCCACGTAATAAGGTCTACTGACCACTGGAGGTGTAATGCGATCAAAATATACGGACATTTCTTGATACAAACTCACTCATCAAAACCCATAGGCTACTTCCCGTTGACCTACGATTGCGAAATTTGGCAAGTAGCAAGGTATGAGTGAAGTGCCCAGAGAAGCTGGTTCAAATGGTTCAAATGGCTCTGAGCACTATGGGACATAACATCTGAGGTCATCAGTCCCGTAGAACTTAGAACTACTTAAACCTTACTAACCTAAGGACATCACAAACATCCATGCCCGACCCAGGATTCGAACCTGCGACCGTAGCGGTCGCCCGGTTCCAGACTGTAGCGCCTAGAACCGCTCGGCCACCCTGGCCGGCCCCAGAGAAGCAAATGGTACAGTCGGCTGTGATATTATTTATGTTAAGCAAATGTCCAACTTTTTGTAGAATGCTTCAACGGATATTACATGGGATATTGGAACCTCATCGCAAACAGTGGAAGTGCAATCCTCCTGCAGTTACGAGAATTCTCTGCAGCATTACAGATGCCGTACGTGCAGCAGGCGTAGAATGTCAGCGGGGTAGTCGGGCGGCGTTACGCCTGTCACCGCTAATGGCAAAGGCACCGTTTTCACAGCAGCAGGGGCTTCACTTCATCGTATTGCGAAATAATTGTAAATTCTATTTGTCACGTAGAAGAAGGTGTGAGTAGATAAACGACGAACTCTAACTTCATTTAACGAAGGTTTATCCGGCACTTGCATATACAAGAGCGCGGAGCAAACCGCCTGCGGCCAGAACACACACAGTATGTATAGAGCTACAGAACATTCCAGTACAATGATTCTTGACATTTGTGGATACTTCTAGAAGGTATTCGAACCGAATATAGAAATTAAAACTGTACAGTCCATGGGTGTTTTCAACTCATGAACCTCGATGCAACAGTTCAGTATCTTAACCACTAGACCATGGTGCTACTCAGCTTCTTCTGCGACAATATATACCAAAACTCCTCGTGAATCGCCATACCTGTTACTGAAAACGAGTTCCTGAGATTTTTGTCGGATTACTAGTGCAATGCAACTTCGTAATGCCAAGAAAATATTTTTATGTGGTATAATTGTAGATCAACGTTTTCGGATTTATTCGTTTACCTGTTCTGTGGAACCTTGCTTCTTGCCAAATTTCATAATTCTATGGCAACGGGAAGTAACCTATAAGTTCGGATGAGTGAGTTTGTATCAAGAAATGACCGTGTATTTTGATTGCAATAGACTTAAAAACTAAAAATTTTTACAGCGCCAGGGCTCAGTAGACCTTAGTACATGACAAATTTCAGCTTGATATCTTTTTCTCTTTTCTTTGAAAACTCTCAACAGCCGCACAGACAGACACACAGACAGACAGAGAGACTAGTAGAAATAGGGATGGAGAAAAAAGTGATCCTCAAAAGTTTAGTTTTTACTGACTGAGGAACGGAGCTCTAAAAACATTCGGTCATGAATGATAGACTTAATAGGATCTGTCACCAGTTATCTGATATGTCAGCAGATCATGTAATTCTTCTTCACATTCACTCAGGATAGCAATCAGCGAATCGTATATCCTTTCACCTTGAATTTTAATTCTACTCCTGAACCCCTGTTTTATTTCAATACTTGCTTCTTCAATGCACAGACTATATCACTGTCTTACACCATTTTTAATTCGAACAGTTCTTTCTTAGTCGTCCACTTTTACTATTCCCACTACAGCCTTCAATAATCGCGAAAATGTTGCAGGTGCAGGTTTTGTGCACGAACTCACTCTCGACTGTTCCCATACATGTTCGATGGGATTCATATTGGGCGATGTGGGCGGCCAAACTGCTCGCTCTAACCTCAATAATGATCTTCAAACGAATCACGAACAACTGTGGCTCGGTAACATGGCGCAATGTCATACATAAAAAATGGAATGGCTGAAAATGGTCTCCAAGTGACGGCACGTAGTCATTTCTAGTCAATGATCCCTGTAAACCTTGCGCACACCATTATGGAGCCACCACCAGCTTGCACTGTGCCTTGTTGAAACTTGGGTCCATGACTTCGTGGGGCCTGCACTCGAATCCTACAATTAGCTCTTACTATCAGAAATAGGGACTCATCTGACCAGGCTATTTTCCAATCGCCTAGGGTACAATCGATATGGTCACGCGCCCAATAGACTCGCAGTGGGTGATGTCGAGATGAAGCAAAGGCACTCGCGTTGGTCGTCTGCTGATAGCCCATTAACCTAAATTTCGCCCCACTGACTTAACGGATTCGTTTTCCGTACGTTACACATTTATTTCTGCGGTTATTTCACTCAGTGTTTTTTGTCTGTTAGCAGCGACAACTCTACGAAGACGCCTCTACTCTCGGTCGTTAAATGAAATCCGTGGGCCACTACATTGCCCGTGATGAGAGGTACTCTTGGTACACTCTTGACACTGTGAATCTAGGAGTACTGAATTCCCTAACGATTTCCGTAATAGAAAGTCTCATATGTCTAGCTGCAGCTACCATTCCCCGTTCGAAGTATGTATTTGTACATATCGCTATCCCATGACATTTGTGTAACTTTTACCTGAGAGGACAGCTCACTCAAACGTGCTGGATCGTATAGTCACGTCATGTACTTTAAGTCATGAAATGGGATGGTTCGCAGCAAGTCAAGTAACCGGTCAGACAGACGACGACTTCTGGAACAACGCGGGATGTCGGCAGGTCGACCACTGCGGTGATTCCCTGGTTTCCTTCGACGTGGCGGCAGAGAGAGAGAGAGAGAGAGAGAGAGAGAGAGATGTACGATGCCACTGTTGCGCCCAAGAACACCCGGCATAGGCTTGTACCAATTGTGTTAACAAAGTAGTGACGGTCCTCTGTACTGCGTTATTCCAAAAATGCTCAAACAGCTCTCAACGCTATGGGACTTAACATCTGAGTTAATCAGTCCCCTAGAACTTAGAACCACTTAAACCTAACCAATCTAAGAACATCACACACATCCATGCCCGAAGCAGAATTCGAACCTGCGACCGTAGTGGTCAGGCGGTTCCAAACTGAAGCGCCTAGAACCGCTCGGTCACAGAGTCCGGCTACTGCGTTGTGATGGCTAGCTGTGTGTGTGGAGGTTCTGAGGAAAGCAGACGTTGCAGTATTGCAGTCATCATCGTCAAAACGAGCCCAGAATCCGACGTGACGGTATGGGATGCCAAAGGTACACAACACGATTACCCAGGGTTTGCGTATCAGATAATTTGGAAAGCGTGCTTTATATTTCTGAAGGCTGGTGGTGGCGGAGGGAACTTGTGCTACCACTAACTAATCCTCCTCCCTCTTCCACTCGCGAATGGTGCGCGTGAAGAATGATTGTCGGTAATCCTCTGTATCAGCTCTAATTTCTCGACATTTCTTATCGTGGTCATTTCGGGAGCTGTACGTGGAAGGAAATAAATGTTGCCCAGTTCCCAGAAAGTGCTCTCTGCGTGATGCACAACGCTGCTCTTGTAGCGTCTACCACTGCAGTTTGTTGAGGATTTCGGTAACGCTATCGCGCCCACTACCCGAGAATCGTTGAATTTCTCTATCACTCCTATCTGCTAAAGATCCCAGATTAATGAACAATACTCAAGAATCGGTCGAACAAGAGCCTGGTAAGCTATTTCCTTTGTAGATGATGCACATTTCGTTAAGATGCTTCCATTGAATCTGAATCTGGCACCCGATTTTCCTACCTCTTTGTGTGGGGTCATTTCGCTTCAGGCCGATCTGAATATTTACTCCTAGGTATTTTACGGCAGATCCTGTTTCCAGGAATTTGTCTTCTATGATGTAGTTGTATAGTACTGGATTTCTTTTCCTATATGTGCGCAATATGTTACCTTTATTTACGTTCAGGGGAAAACTGCCTGGGCCTGCACCACTCATCAATCCTCTGCAGGCAGTCCTACAAGTCGATACTGCTTTCAGGTGTTACAGAGAACCGTATCACAGATTATTTATGTGCACTGTAAACAGTAACAGTCCTATCAGACTACCTTTGGGTACTCCGAGAATTACCTTCACATCTGTCGAATTTCTTTCGTTAAGAGTGACGTGAAAGGCAAAGAAGAATTACACGATCTGTTGAATGGAATTAACAGTGCAGTGAGTACAGAATATAGTTTGTGAGTAAATCGAGGAGAGACGTAAGTAATGAGCAGTAACAGAAATGAGGACAGAGAGAAAATTTGTGATCATAAATTAGATGAAGTTACGGAATAGTACTACCTAGACAGGCGGAGCAGGGAGGACATAAAAAGCTGACCAGCAGTAAAAAATAGGGCATAATTGACCAAGAGCAGCCTACTCGTGTCAAACACCACCTACATTTGAGGAAGAAATTTCTGAGAATATATGTTTGGACCAAACAATTTGTACGGTAGTGACATATGGGCTATGGGAAGACAGGAAAAGAAGAGAATTGAACCATTTGGATGTGGTGCTACAGATGAAGGTTGAGAATTAGGTGGACTGATAAGGTTAGAAATGAGATTTTCCGTAGAATCGGTGGGATAGGAATAAGTTGGAAAAGACAGAGAAGAGGAACGGACAGGATGTTAGGTTATCTCTTAAGATGTCAGGGAATAACTTCTATAGTACTAAAGGTAGATACAGGGGGTAAAACGTCTACAGGAAGACAGAGATTAGAGTACATCCGGCAAATAATTGATAACGTTGTTTGCAAGTGATACTCTGAGGTGGAGAAGTTGGCACAGGAGAGGAATTCGCGGTGAGCAGCATCAAACCAGACAAAAGATAGATGACTCAAAAAAATAAATAAAAATTAAATGATCCGTTGAATTCTGTCTGTAAGAAAGTTTTGAATGCAGCAGAAAATTTGTTCCGATACTAAGTAAGCAAGTATTTTTTCACTAAAACGCAGTTTGGAACGGTATCAAATCCTTTCCTGAAGTCAAGGAACACAGCATCAATCTGAGCAGTGTGTCTACAGTGTGATGGATCTCGTGAGGGAACAGACCGCTTTGAGTTTTACAAGATCACCGTCTGCGGAATCCATTTGATTTTTATGTAGAGATTTTTCGATCGTGATAATTTTCGAATGTAAGACGTGTTCCATATTTTTTACAGCGTATTGACGTCAACGATACAGCAGATTGACATCAATTATGTGCATCAGTGCTACGACCCCTTTTGAAAACGAGAATGACCTGCGGTTTCTTCCTCTCGATAGCTACCCGTTACTCCATCGGTTTACGAAAACCTGCTGCTATAAGGGAAGTACACTCGTTCGTATAGATGTGATGTAAGATAAAAAAAACATTAGTCTTCATGCCTTTCCACTACTCAGCGATTGCACAACATCGAATGTTTTCTGTGCTCTCCGGACCTGTCTCGATATAATGGGAGTTCGACCGTTCGACCGAAGCCGTGGCCACCAGGTTCTCCAGATTCACACGGAAAACATATTGCTATGGCTTGCTGTGCAAATGGAAAGTCTCAGATGAAGAACCATGGAAAGTTCTGTACGTCGTTCGGTTCAACGCATTACTCAATTCGAAAAACACGCGGTACACAAAGTGATATTATCCTGCCATCTCGGAACCAAAAGAATACATGACGAAAGAAACTAGGAAAAAGTAAGAAACAAACTAGCACAAAAGAGGTCTTTTCACACCAAAAGAAGTCTTACTAGTATCAAACGTCTGAAATTGCAAAGAAAAAATATCTGACAATATACTGCATGTCTGGAACACAGAATTGTGTGAAAATGAATCATGATCTGCGGAAAACTGGGAAACTGAATTTGAAGCACTTCCGATGTGGCGTTAGAAAAGTTAAAAACAAGTGAAACGCTTACAGAGGCAATATGGTCTACATCCGCAGGTCCGTGTAGAAATAAACTGTGGAAAAAGAAAAAGGACGCTAGTATTTGTGTTAACACATCGGGGAATAAATTCCGCGGTACTGGAGGTAGCTGTAGAGAGAAGAAACCGCAGGCTGGCTCTGAGCACTATGGAACTTAACTGCTGAGGTCATCAGTCCCCTAGAACTTAGAACTACACTCCTGGAAATTGAAATAAGAACACCGTGAATTCATTGTCCCAGGAAGGGGAAACTTTATTGACACATTCCTGGGGTCAGATACATCACATGATCACACTGACAGAACCACAGGCACATAGACACAGGCAACAGAGCATGCACAATGTCGGCACTAGTACAGTGTATATCCACCTTTCGCAGCAATGCAGGCTGCTATTCTCCCATGGAGACGATCGTAGAGATGCTGGATGTAGTCCTGTGGAACGGCTTGCCATGCCATTTCCATCTGGCGCCTCAGTTGGACCAGCGTTCGTGCTGGACGTGCAGACCGCGTGAGACGACGCTTCATCCAGTCCCAAACATGCTCAATGGGGGACAGATCCGGAGATCTTGCTGGCCAGGGTAGTTGACTTACACCTTCTAGAGCACGTTGGGTGGCACGGGATACATGCAGACGTGCATTGTCCTGTTGGAACAGCAAGTTACCTTGCCGGTCTAGGAATGGTAGAACGATGGGTTCGATGACGGTTTGGATGTACCGTGCACTATTCAGTGTCCCCTCGACGATCACCAGTGGTGTACGGCCAGTGTAGGAGATCGCTCCCCACACCATGATGCCGGGTGTTGGCCCTGTGTGCCTCGGTCGTATGCAGTCCTGATTGTGGCGCTCACCTGCACGGCGCCAAACACGCATACGACCATCATTGGCACCAAGGCAGAAGCGACTCTCATTGCTGAAGGCGACACGTCTCCATTCGCCCCTCCATTCACGCCTGTCGCGACACCACTGGAGGCGGGCTGCACGATGTTGGGGCGTGCGGGACCGTAGCCCAGCTTCATGGAGACGGTTGCGAATGGTCCTCGCCGATACCCCAGGAGCAACAGTGTCCCTAATTTGCTGGGAAGTGGCGGTGCGGTCCCCTACGGCACTGCGTAGGATCCTACGGTCTTGGCGTGCATCCGTGCGTCGCTGCGGTCCGGTCCCAGGTCGACGGGCACGTGCACCTTCCGCCGACCAATGGCGACAACATCGATGTACTGTGGAGACCTCACGCCCCACGTGTTGAGCAATTCGGCGGTACGTCCACCCGGCCTCCCGCATGCCCACTATACGCCCTCGCTCAAAGTCCGTCAACTGCACATACGGTTCACGTCCACGCTGTCGCGGCATGCTACCAGTGTTAAAGACTGCGATGGAGCTCCGTATGCCACGGCAAACTGGCTGACACTGACGGCGGCGGTGCACAAATGCTGCGCAGCTAGCGCCATTCGACGGCCAACACCGCGGTTCCTGGTGTGTCCGCTGTGCCGTGCATGTGATCATTGCTTGTACAGCCCTCTCGCAGTGTCCGGAGCAAGTATGGTGGGTCTGACACACCGGTGTCAATGTGTTCTTTTTTCCATTTCCAGGAGTGTACTTAAACCTAACTAACCTAAGGACATCACACACAGCCATGCCCGAGGCAGGATTCAAACCTGCGACCGTAGCGGTTGCGCGGTTCCAGACTGAAGCGCCTAGAACCGCTCGGCCACACCGGCCGGCGTAGAAACTGTAGGTCAGGACGAAGGTTACGGTACATACAACAAAAAATTGACGGGTGTTGGATGCTATTTTGGGATGATGAGGTTTTTACACGATGGAAACAGTCAAGGGCTGCATCAAGCCAGACAGAAGACTCATATCATTTCCTCCATCCGACGACGAGCCCCAAGTTCGGCATCGAGGGAGTTCTGCAGTTGCACTATGGTGAGGGGCAGGCGTCAGTGGTAGTACTGCCTCAGCATTAAAACTAAAGTATACCTTTACAGCAGCTACCGGATGTGTGATAGCATCGAGTACTGAGCGCAGACGGCTTGATAAACGCGGTATGTATGCGAGGCAACCAGTCGTGCGTTTGCTGCGGCTGTACCGCTTACTGCTCGATACGGAAGGGGCACTTACAGCGGACGTACCAACCTGTACGCTGGTTGCATCGTTGAAGCAACGTTCTCTTTGTTCACTAACATCTCCAAGTATGACTTGCATTATTAATGTTTGCTCTGGCTGTACGCTGCCAACAAACGGTAACGTGTGACAGTTGACACAGGACGTAAATAAGTATAACGTATTGCGCTTAAGAAGGGAGAGATTCATTGCTCGCCAGCAACATTGTAGGAGACAAGTGACTGGAAACAGCATCTACCGCATAATACCTATCAATAACTATCGGGAGAGTCCTTAAGTGGAATGATAACAAATACAGGGTGGGGTAAGGGAAATGGTACGTTTTCACCTGGCCGTCCTGCTAAGACGTAGATGTGCTCGCGCCGTTTACTCTATCTAATCGGAGGCACACAGCGTCACGAGTGACTTCAGTATGTGACACTGGCTAGTGCAGGTGCGTTCTGAGGCAGTTGGGCAACATCCAGATGGAGAAAACAATGGCGTCAGATGGGTTCTGTATGCAACGTAAAGAAAGCTTTTTTCTCTCTCTCCTCTCTTTCTTTTTTGGCCATCAGTCTGTCAGTCTTGTCACTGGTTTGATACGTCCCCACGAATTCGTGTGCCAAACTTCACTTTTCAGACTAGCACTTACAACCTGTACCCTCAATTATTTACTGGACGTATTCCAGTCTCGGTTCTCTGTCTTCCTCTGCAGTTCTTACCCTCTACAGTTCCCCCTTGTGCCACGGAAGTTACTCCCCGATGTCTTAACAGATATCGTATTATCCTGTCTCTTCTTCACGTCAGTGTTTTACAAGTATTCCTTTCCTACCGATTCTGCAGAGAGCCTCCTCATTGCTCATTGCATACCTTACCTGTCTACGAAATTTTCAACATTCGTCTGTAGCACCACATCTCAAAAGCTTCGATTGTCTTCTGCAACTGTTTTTGCGCAGTCCGTGTTTCAGTGCCATACAGATCTGTGCTCCATAAATTTCGTTCTCAAATTAAGTATTATGTTTGATATTAGTAGACTTCTCTTGGGCAGGAATGTCCTTTTCGTCACAGCTAGTCTGCTTTTCACGTCCTCCCCGCTTCCAATGTAGCAGGGGCGCCTAACATCGTCTAATTTGTGATCCTCAACTTTGTTGTTAAGCTTATCGCTGTTCTCATTTCTACTACATCTCATTTCCTTTGTCTTTTTCCTGTTTACCTTCAACCGTATTATATACTCATTAGATTATTCATTCCATTTAACTGATCTAGTAATTATTCTTGACTTTCACTGAAAATAGCCAAGTCATCAGCGAAATTTATATTTGATGCTCTTTCAGCTTGAATTTTAATCTTGCTCATGAAACTTTATTTTCGTCATTGCTTCTTCGATGTATAGACTAATCAGTAGCGGTGAAAGACTACAAACCCGTCTTACATCTTTATTTAATTCCAAGCATTTCGTTCTTGGCCATCCGCACTTATTTTTTCTTGTTAATTCTTGTACACATTTTATGTACCTAAGCTTACTCCTATTTTTCTCAGAATTTCGAACAAATTGCATCATACGACATAGTCAACCGGTTCTTCCAGGTGGTTCAATCCTATGAAACGTGTCCTGATTTTACTTCAGTTTTGTTTCCATTTCCGACCGCAACGTCAGAAATGCGTATCTGACGCCTCTACTTTGCCTAAAGCTAAACTGTCGTCCTCTAACAAACCCTCAATTTTTATGCATGAGCTTTTAAACAGCTTGTGCAATAATCCTCTGATTTGTCGGCACTTGCTATCTTCGGAATTGTGTGGACGATGCTTTTGCCAACAATCTATTTGTACGTCGCCATTCTCATAATTCCATGCACCAGCGGGAAGATTCGTTTTGTTGTCACTCCCCCCCCCCCCTCCAGTGATTTTAGAATTTCCAATGGAATGTTATATATATTTTCCGGCCGGCCGGTGTGGCCGTGCGGTTAAAGGCGCTTCAGTCTGGAACCGCGTGACCGCTCCGGTCGCAGGCTCGAATCCTGCCTCGGGCATGGATGTGTGTGATGTCCTTAGGTTAGTTAGCTTTAAGTAGTTCTAAGTTCTAGCGGACTGATGACCACAGATGTTAAGTCCCATAGTGCTTAGAGCCATTTGAACCATATATTTTCCACCTTACTTGAACTCAAGTTGTGCAAAGCTCTTTTAAATTGCAATTCTAATACTGGATCACCTATGTCTTCCTTGTAGACTACTTCTTCCATCACATCATGAGACTGGTCATGCCCCTCATATATCGGCTCTATCCTCTGCGTTTAACAATTTCCATTACATTCTTGCCTTTAATTTCGCACAGGTTTTTTGGTTTCTCTGCATGCTCATTCAGTCCCTTCGACAGTAATTCCTTTCTCGATTTATTCACATTTTTCAAATAGCCCTTTCACCTTCGTTTCCCTGCACTTCATATTTATTTCATTCCTCAGTGAGTCGTATTTCTGTATTCCAGAATGTCCCAGAACATGTTTGTACTTCCTTCTTTCGCCGATTAACAGAAGTATTTCTCTGTAGTTTACCGTCCATGTTTGTATTTCCAACTGCTGTGATTTTTGGAATGTGGATCCCTCTTCAACTGGACTATCTACTGAGCTAATGGAAAGCATAAGGGACGCGAAATGACAGATGGAGCACCGGAAAATATCCGGCGAGTTCGAGAACTTCTACAACGAGGCCCACAACAATTTGTCTGTCGCCATTTCAAGACATTCAAATCCATCGCACGCTTTTGCACAGCATTGTGAATCAAGATTTATTCATCCTTATAAACAAGTGGATCAGCATTTACTACCGGAAGGTAAAGTTGGTACACACAGCTCTACAGGCCGCTAATCATTCATGAGCAGTCCAAAGCTACCCCAAACGACGTCGTCTAGTGTGCTATTGGACAGTACATTGGAATCGATAAACAATTTTTTTAAAGACAGCAACAAATGAGTGTCAGTTCTGAGGGGTATGCGACCAGTTAACAATTTCTTCATTCCACACCTGAACATTGCCGTCCAAATGCAATATAGTCTCCTCAAGACGGACAACTGCCCTTATGGCCCGTAATTCAGCGACTGCACAGAGGAACCGATTTCAACGTCGATAACTCTCTCGATCTGGTGATCGATCATATCCGGCGAGACTACAAGGTTGGTTTTCGTTTTTCCTACGGGGATCAGCTCAAGAACAAAGATTTTTCACTCTGACTCCGAAGTACTGATGAAGTGAAAGCCATGATCTGAGCTGAGGCAGTCATTCCTCAAGAAATGACTCAGAACTTTATGAATAGCTTCTGCGAATACCTCCAGAGATTCAATACGAATCATGGAGGGAATATATGTGATATACGTTGTAATAAATAGTGTTTGGTTTTTCAGTATGTAGAAAAATTATATGTAATGCATTGCAACCGGTGCATCGGAAGAGAAAAAATAGAAATTGGAGGAAAATTAAATTTTTGAAATCAGATCCAGTGAAATCAGTATGTAACTTAATAACGTTTGGATACTAAATGTACGAAAAGCTTAATGGCCCTCAAGAGAAACGGGTACAGAATAAGTAGAATCGACATGTTCTAATCGCTTATAGTAAACCGTAGAGATTGCTGGACACCGCTATCACTCTTATCCAAATTTTGTTAAAACGTACTTTCTTAAAAGGAACGGTATACAAAATGCGAGTAACTAAATGAAGAAGACGGCCTTGGTAAATGTCTCAAGTTCTATAAAGAAACACGGAAAATAATATAGTGCAACAACCAGACCAAGGGATGGATAAACTCATGAACGTCTGTTGTGTCACGCCTGCCCGGAGAAAAATAACCGTATTATCGTGCAGGGCCATGAAATGGATAGGACTGTAAAAGTAATAAATATTGTAAACTGTAGCGAAGTACTTGAATTATTTTCCGTCCCATTCATGTTATAGGTAATTCGTTCTTGAACCCAAGAATTATGTTTCAGTTACACAACGAATTTTCAATGCATTATCAGCTGCCCGGCAGTATCCACTTGACACCATGTCTTAAACAGTGAAGATATCTCGCACACCATCGTTTTCCAGATGTAAGTAATGTTATACAACATAAAATGTGTGGTCTTAATTTTCATTAGATCTCTTGACAAGTTTAGCAATGAGTAACTGTCAAACCAGCGATTACGTCCGGTATTTTGCACCTGCGATGTGTGTCATAATTTGTTTCTTACATCTAGATGCCCTTTTTTTCCGTCTCCGTAATACCACGATTATTCCCGAAGTCTAAAAAAAAGTATTTATTAACGTTCCAGTGGCCATCAGATCATTACGGACCAAACGCGCATTCCCCCAAGACGGATGGAAAAAGCACAAGGCAGCAAAAATCATCTAACGAATAATGATACAATTTTGAGGAAACGGCGTAAAATATATTTCTGAACAACCGGACGGGGATGTCGACTTTACTGTTGCAAAACAAGAATGAACCTTTTCAACCACTGAGCCTCTTCTCTGGATACCCAAGAACATAGTTGGTTAAGCCTTACCAAATAACGTGAACTGCCTTGGTGGCTAAATGTCGTGGCCAACTTTAAATGTCAAGTATTTTATTACAGAGAACGCTTTCACTCAGTAGAGCAAGGAGAAGCTAATTCGACTGGACTGCATTCATTACGCTGGCAGACACATCTGCAGCTCTGGCTATCCGGTGGCGGGACTCTAGTGGAGTCCCAGTGGGAGACCCCTGGACGAGGGTGCTATTCATCACTCTCCGACAGCGAGCAGAAAAATTCCTTCCGCGACACTTTCATCCGCGGTCTCAAGTGCGCGGCGTGGAATTGTGCAGCCAGGTTTTGATTGATTTAAAAGTTGCACTAGCCCCTCTGGGAAGCGGCCAACTTGCCTCTCTGGCGCTCTGCAAACTCGGTAAAAGTTGTGATTAAACTGAGAACAAACACGTCTTCAGACGTAATGTAGTGTTCTGACTTTGATAAAATATCGTACCAGTACTAAAGTTGGTGTTGTATTCTTAGACCCCTCACCTCATTTTCATAAAATAATCATCTACATTATTTCAAGCAAACACAAAGAGAACATACGTACGTATGCATCTGTGTTATGAGAATGTACTTTGGATAGCCATATCGTTGAAGAACATCTTGGTACTCTACGACGAAACCCAAGGTAAAACAAAATCCCTAATAAGACTTGTCACTATAGTAACTTAATGGACAAGTTGAAATAAGCAGTCTAAACTTGCTACATGTTTCGTAAGCGTATAACGCGCCACGACAATATCGTCTTGATAGTTGGCACAAGACGGAACTTTCGCCGTCAACTGTTCCAGGGAACACTTTCAAATGGGGTTCTTTGAAACTGTAATAAACGGAAGTGAGTGTTTACGACTAAGTATTGCTTGGACTGGTCGTCCACCGATACCTTTACACACGCCTCCTGCAGATCTATCTTAGAAAGGTATCTGCCCTGTCCCACTCGTCCATCTGTTCCTCCGGACGTTAAAGACGAAATGAATCCGATAAAGTTTGTGGGTTTACTGTTGCCTTAAAGTTACCACACAGAAGAAACCACCTGATGGCTTAGACTTGTTACCATACTACCTTATCCATTAACGTTTCGTAAAACGGGTACGCAGACTATATAAATTCTTTATACGATATAATGAAATACAAAGCAACCACTTGCATGAAATGCGATAGGCATAACCATTTGAAGAAGGATACTAAGTGTCTGAAACCGGTAAAGAAATTAAATTTCCTTTCTGTAACTTGTTGCTTATTATTTCATTATGTACGACTAGAGTTGCTGAAGACTGCTAAAATGCTAATCTTTTACACTTCTGGCTGTGTTTCATTGCTATATTGCAACTCGGTCCTTGTAACATTTTCAAGGAAAAGAATTGATTTTCATATTGTGATATAGAAACAGGCTGACATGTACATTCTTGTTGGGCAGAGTCGATTGTGAGGATTGCAGCATCAATGGATGTTACCCATGACGTGAGAGTTTCTGTACGTCATCATTGTTTTGACAAGTTTGGTGCGGCCCGTCACCGGTTTGCCTCTTGTGCCAGCCTGTTCATACCGCATTTGCATTTGCGCTCTGCGTCCTCCATTACTGAGTAGATGTATTCCAGTCTCTACCACCACAATTTCCCTCCTCTACTGCTCACTTTCTAGTGTCGTGGAAGTTATTTCCTGATATCTTAACACATGTCTTATCATAGTCTTTCTTCTGCTCACCGTCTTCCATGTGGTCCTTTATTCATCGATTCTGCGGAGAACTTTGTCATTGCTTATCTTGTCAGTAGATCTATATTTCAACATCCTTATATAACAACAAACGTCAGAAGCTTAGATTCTCTTCATTTCCGGTTTTCTCACAGTCCATGATTAACTGCCATACAATGCTATGCTCTATACGTGCATTCTCAGAAATTCCTTCCTCAGTACACAAGTAGAGATCTTAGGCCTGTAACGCCTTTTTCTCCTGTGATGCTCTACTGTTTACGTCCTCCTTGCATCTTCCGTCGCATTTTAATTTGCTTTTCAATATACCTTCAGGAACTGGTGCCCTGCAAGTCATAGATATTCGAAAAAATTATGTTTATCGCCTTGACCTGCTGATAAAATCACTAGCCAAACAACCAGTTTCGGTCGACTGGTCATCATCAGGTTGCTGCACAACAAACTGAAATAATACATAAGTAGCATTACCAGTTCTGTTAGTTTATGTGAATGTTAGCTACACACACGCACAATTAAATGTTACATACTCACTTAAAAGCATTTGCAGCGTCATGTTAGCCGAATATAAAATCATTGACATCAGATAATATACCTATAATATACCTATGAATTACTAACTGAAAATAAAAGTTTCACATTTACAATGATGTAGTACATTATGAACAAATCATTTCATAAAATCATAAACGCTTCATGTTTATACAGAGTTACCTGTTGTTACATCGTAATGGAAATTACGTCGTAAATATATAAGCGCTGCTAGGGAGTGAACTCTTTCATGTTACATCAGCGTTGGGGGTTATCGCTGTGAATGGATCCATACAACATAGAGCCGAATGGACAGCTGATAACTATTTGCTAGCAGAGCCAAAGATGGCCATTTCTTTTTTTCTATTTTCAGTCATCAATCTTCTGACTGGTTTGATGGGGCCTCCCAGAATCCCCCTCCAGTGCTAGTCTTTTCATGTCCGAGTAGCATTTGATCTGCTTGATGTAATCCCATCTCTGTCTTCCTCTACAGTTTTTGCCCTCAACAGCTCTCTCTAGTACCCAGAGAGTCATTCCCTTATGCCTTAATAGATGTTCTATCATCCTTCCCCTCTCCTTGTCAATGTTCTCCGCATATTCATTACCTCTCCGATTCTGCGCAATACTTTCTAATTCCTTACCTTACCAGTCCACCTAATATTCAACGTTCATCTGTAGCACCACATCCCAACAACTTCAGTTCTCTTCTGTTCCGCTTTTGTCACAGTCCATGTTTCACTACCATTCAATGATGAGCTCCAAACGTACATTCTCAGAAATTTCTCCCTCCACTTAAGGCCTGTGTTTGATACTAGCACTCTTCTCTTGGCCAGGAATGCCAGTGCTAGTCTGCTTTTCATGTCTTCCTTGCTCAGTCCGTAATTGGTTATTTTGCTGCCTATGTAGCAGAATTCCTTGACTTCACCTACTTCGTAACCATCAGTCATTATGTTAAGTTTCCTGATGTTCTCATTTCTGGTACTTCTCAGTCCGTATGTCTTTCTTTGATTTACTCCCAATCCATATTCAGTACTCATTAGACTGTTGATTGAATTCAGGAGTTCATGTAATTCTTCACTTTCATTCAGGATAGCAATGTCATCAGCGAATCGTATCATTGATATCCATTCACCTTGAATTTTAATTCCACTTCTGAACCTTTCTTTTATCTCCACCATTGCTTTTTCGATGTACAGACTGAACAGTAGAGGCAAAAGACACAACTTCATGGCGATCTCAAAAACCACCTGCTGGCTGTACGGAGGTGAAATCGGACTCAGCGTCTAGAAGGGATGAACACACCGGTCAACACATTTAGAACAGAACGTTGCCAGATCGTTTGCAGTGTTATCATTTTCATTACTTTTCTCGCACACCACGTATTTAATCAAGGCAATGGAGAGCAAGGGTCCAATAAAGTATGCAATTCCCCCGTACGTTTCTGCAGAACGTTCCTTCATCAGCCGCCGAACTGCACTTCTGTTCTAACAATAGTGGAGCACAGTACAAAAATCTTGTTGTATCGAGAATGTTTTTCGCATGGACAGACTTTAAAGAGTTTGAGAAAATTGAACCTCTTTATCGGACAGGGGAATTATTTTCTCCCTTGTGCCAGCTATTACAGCACAATTAGAAGGGAACTTATAAAGCATGACAGGTGCTATACAATACAGGAACTATCAAAACTCATGAACTCCAGCGAAGGCCAAAAATTTATTATGACGGATACTGATACCACAGATATACAGGGTTTCAAGACTTTGTGGCAGCAATTTTAGGAGAAGACTTGTGTTCCTGTTGAAACATGCCATAAAAATGTTCCAAGAGAATAGAAAATCCACATTCTTACCAGTATCATGGTGCATTTGACAAAGAGCAAAAGTGAATTTTCTTGTAATAAATGTTTAATTATTTGTTATTATTGAAGCCACTCGTGGACTAATTTGTTTAGAGAAAAGACAGTAACTACTCTTAAAACTACTTCAGTCATCGAAGTCTGAACTGTTTTTATGTCCACAATTTACATTTTTTCACGATGTGAAACGAACACTGATATATATATGTATATATTATTAACACTTTTTCAGAAGAAAAGAAAGAATGGTTTTACTTGTTTTCTTAAAAGTAGTATGAAATGACTAAGGCCCATTCCGCACGTGGCGATTCAAGTTCGACGTGTACGGTTCTAACTTATAAATCACATCACTCAGTTAAAATGTTCCCTGTGCTATTGAGAGAAACCCGTCAGCAAGAATCCTTAACATTCCTGGCAGATAACACTGTGCTCTCGGACTAGTGTTTGAAGTCGGAAACATAGCTTCCGCAGACAATACACTTAACGACGGAGCTATTCTGTCATAACTCTCAACCTGTCCTTATAGTTCTATTAGTGCTTATGAAAAATTCTCGTGCACACTTTATTCGATTAGCGCTGCAGGAAGAATTGAAGCTATGATATTGTGTCTTAAGTTGTACCCGGAAAGCACAGTCGGTAACAACATTGCCCAGGAAAGGCAATGTTCTTGATTCGAGAACTGAAATGTTCCATATGGATACAATCCGCAGCCTCTGGGTACACTATTTCCTCGTGTTATTCGTATATGTAGGTGTGCTGAACCATTAAGACTTGTGGGAGAGCTTCTGAGTAGTTTGGAAGGTTGGAAGGAGGTAGTGAGAGAATTGAAACTTTTTAAGCGGATAGTGAGTCTTGCCTAGATTTCTCAGTCAGCAAATTACGGTTGCAGGCTCGAATCTCAGTCCAGCACATTGTTAGATCAGTAAGGATGGAAATATTAAGTAGCAAGACTTACGCATTACGTGCACGTTAACATCTTGGAGTCCTCGAGCAGAATTCAGTGTAATATCGATAGAGAATTCGAAACTACGCGTGGCATAACTCTGAAATATAGTAAGGTCTTCGTCACACAATTCTTCATTAACCTTGCCTTGCTACTGTGTTCGTTTGTGCCACCGATGCTACGAGGGGTCTCACAGACCCGTCCTGCCTATCAGTCTGATTTGTTAAGGACAGGGAGCACAAAGGGGTTTCACATTCACGTATGTTGTCGAGGTGAAGTTAACAAACACGTCTTCAGAAATAACAACCAGGGGGAGACCACGAGGAGAGACTTTTTGCAATCGCTTGGGAAGGCTCTTGTCAGAGGCCAATTACTAACCAGGGCTGGCAGTAAGCTTATCAACCGACCTCTCAAAAGATATGTCAACAGAATGGTGGGGGTCGAACAACAAGACGATGGGAGTGTGAACCAGGCTGCGGTGCCTAAGAGTGAATATAGCAAGACACAATATATTTGTTACAAATGCTCTAAGTCTGTGTGTCTCAAAAAAACTCAAGTTTAATTTGTAGACTGTATGTAGTGGCTTGGTATGGTAAAACGACATGTGGAAACAGTACGTTCAAAAGACATTGTGGAGACTCTCCGTTTACTTACAACGTTTTCGTACATGTTTTCTACTCATCTGTTCTTACTTGAGTTTGGTTTTCGTAGCTTTCATTGTTCTACTTTGTGTGCTATGACACACGACAGTCGGTTTGTGTAAACAACATTCTCGTCCGGTACGGTATGTCTCAATAGCCGCTATCAGAAAATAAGTACCAAAGTATAACATCCTATTTAAAAAAAAAAATTGACCTTCATATCAGCAGGCCCCTGTGACCGAGCGGTTCTAGGTGCTTCAGTCCAGAACCGCGCTGCTTCTACGGTCGCAAGTTCGAATAATGCCTCGGTCATGGATGTGTGTGATGTCCTTAGGTTAGTTATGTTTAAGTAGTTCTAAGTCTAGTGGACTGATGACCTCAGATGTTAAGTCCCATAGTGCTTAGAGCCATTTTGACCATTTGAAGCTTCACATCTCTGAAGCGACCCCACCTACCAACAAAAAAGTCATATTATGGCCCCTGTTGTCCTGTGCAACTTTTGTCCCACAAACGTTTCAGCAACTGTCATACTTTTGGAGTTATTGTTGGTGGCAATAGTTAGTGACTCATCCTGTATACTGAGGGTGGCGTGAGTTGACCGCCACACCGAGGTACTACTCATTGTTAAAAGTCGGCACCATTATGACTTTTCTTTGTTTCAGATTCCTGCCAAGCTCAACAACGCCAAAGTTGGGACACTGTAATTGGCTTACGAAGCGTTCTTGAGTTGTCTGTCAGCCAATTATCAACCGACTGCTAGCTTATCACCTGCTGCTTCGCTCGCTTGGATTCTATGGTCTTCAGAGATTTGTTTTGTTTTTATATAATCGAGTTTTTATTTTGTTCGCGAACTTCAGCCACCTTATAAGCTTTTCACGCTGATTAAGGCCATATAATCCTGATCTTTTCCAAATGTACTTCTCACCAAAAAGTTACTCTCGTAGCTGGGTTCTATAGGTTTTGTTGATCATGCCTTTTGAGTTCTTGTGCAGATATTTCCATAGCAACTTTCATCCCCTAAAAATTATTTCTTTATCTCTGACCGAGAAGTGAAATACCGATCCTCATAAATTTAAGTTTAAAATTTTATTAATGCAACGAAATATTTTCTCAAAAATTGTCACTCCCTATTGCACTCTCTTATGGGTAGAATTTCCAGAAACACTTAAACATGTACTTATTATTTGCTAGCGAGAGGTCAAATACTAAGTGTCACAGATATATCGTTAAAACCCTTTAGTATTAGTGATGATTTATTTCCAGAAAACTTTCTCCCACTATTTTACCGTTTTAGTGGTTGAATTTTCTAGAATGCTGAATCACATTTTTTTATTTTCTGACTGAGAAAACAGATACCAGTTTAGGTAGTTCTAGCTTCAAAATTCCCTTAATAGCGACATACTTTCAAAAAGCCTTTCGTCCCCTATTTGACACCCTTGGGATTGGTATATCGAACAATCCCTTCTTAAACGATGGCCACAGTATAAGATCCACACCCTCTCCAAACTTCAAGTTTCTATCCTTAGTGGTTCGGGCCGAGTAATGATGAGTCAGTGAATCAGTGTGGTGCTATTTCACCCACTAGAGGGTTGAATTTCCGAATTTACTAAATATTTTTTCATCTCTAACCGAGAAGCCAAACGCCAATTTTCAAAGATTTAGCTTTAAAGATGCTTTCGCAATTAAATAATTTTATAAAATGTTTTACCACATATTTCATCCCCTTAGGGGTTGAATTTTCAAAAACAGTGATATAGGTATTTTTTAATTTCTAAATGAGGAGCCAAATTTAAGTTTTCATAGATTTAGCTTTAAAAATGCTTTCATAATAAAATATTTTCATAAAAATCTCATCCCGTATTTCACTCCCTTAGGGGTTCAGTTTCCAAACACACTGAAACAAGTATTTTTTATTTGTAACCAAGAAGTCAAATACCAATGTTCATAGATGTAGCTTTAAAAATACTTTAATAGTTCTTTAATAATGATACAATTTTTTTAAAAAAAGCTATTCATCCCTAGAGGGTTAAATTTCCAAAAATGCTGTAACATGTATTTCTCTGTTTCTGAGCCAGAAACCAATAACTAATTTTCGTAGGTCTAGCTTGAAAATTGAGTTAATAGCGACATTTTGCAAAAAGTCCTTCATCCCCTATTTCACACCCTGGGTTGTAATTACGAAAAATCTCTTCTTAAACGGCACCTACAGCATAAGTTCCACACGTCACGTTCTCCACATTTGAAGTTTTCACTGCTAGCGGTTTGTGCTGGGCGTTTAATAACAGTAACTGTACTTATATCTAAATGCTTTATGCAATACGAGACACGATCAAAAATACTTACTAAATATTTTTAATGTCAGTTATCTTCTACGAAAAGTGTTGTATTAGAACAGTCTCAATATAATATAATATCCCTTGCTACAATTAAGTACCGCATTTGAAGATGACTGTCTCTGCAATGCGCATAACAGAATCCATGCAACTTCCCTGACAAAATGTATACCACAGCGCACCACTGGGTTGTCAGTAGTGGAAGACGGACAGTAAAACACTCCTCCTCCCACACCTTGTAACTCTGCGGTGGCTGCACTACTCACCGCTCTGCTCCTTAGGTAAGCTACCAATATTACTCAGCTCACGATCGAATTCACCCAGGTCAATTAACGTAAAGCACCTCTTAAAATATTACTGTACCTGTAAGTATTTTTGTTAGTTACTGAGCAGGAAAGATAAACTCTTAAGAACCTCTTCACGTTACATGACTCGGCAGTTAGTTACAAAAATGGATGTATGTGTGTTCGTATGTTCCACATCTCCTCATAAACACAGGATCAACTTCAACAAAATTTGACACACTTATCCCTTATTGTCGGGCAACAACCGATGCTGGATTAAGAACTACTTAACTGTCATAGTTCAGGAGATATGACGTCTTTAATAATGAGTGAAAAAATGTCGCACCATGCATCTTCACTACTAAGACAATCCAACAGTCGAATCAATTTAATGAAATCCCTGACAACTGGCAGCACTTTTGACAGCTTTCAACTTTTATTTATAGAATTCCGAAGGGGTGTTGCCATACAGACCTTCAAAAAATAGCGTTGCAGGCATGCGGAGCATCTTCACCTAACGTACAGAAACTGTTTCATGATTTAAAAAATGCTTCCACGAATACATGGAAGTGAAACTTTTCCGACGTTACACTGCAAATACAGTTCGTGTTTTGTTTTCGTTTCTAACAGAAAATTGAGAATATTAATACCCGGGCAATACTTGATTTGTCAGCTAGTGTTGTTATAATATGTCGCTGAGAACCGCGGGTCACAGTTTCAGGACCACTGATCTGAACGATTTAAACTGTGGGTTGGTGCGCTTTAAATTCACAACATTTTGAGCCAGAACAGACGTCATTTCAAAATTGTGTTAGTGAAAAAGAAAGGGATTTGTATCATAAACAGACGCTTTTAGACAAAATCTTGCACGGCACGCACGTGGCGTGATTTAGGTGCCTTTTTTTGGACAATTTGAGGTTGTTCCCTGCTGAGTTCCTAGACCAAAAGTGTCCTGTATGAAACTATTCTTCTCGACTTCACCTACACTTCTGTTGTGTTTTGTTAACATTTATCGTTTAAGCTTAGTATAGCATTACGCAATCTTCAATACTTTTTATTTACCCTGTTTTGTATGTAATGGAGAAATGCATTATCATAACTGAAAAAACAGAACTTCTCAAGAATAATTTTTGTTCAAAATTTGTTCTGTGATTTGACAAATCCTCCATTCGTTTTAGGTAGACTATCTGAATTCCCTAACATAGAGATGTGGTTCACTCTCAGTGAATTTTATTGTTTAAGTTGCTCACTGCACCGCTTAGTCATTTTTGTCTACTGAGTGACTTACTCTATTTTAGTATAACAATTGTTTGGGAAGAATATATAGTTGGATCTTGAATTGCCACGTGTTTGTTTATATCTAAACATTTTTAACTAAACTCATTACTCTGAAAAGCGCAATTTCACACTCATGGAAACTTTCCGATGACGATGTAACATTCTTTTTTTTCTGAAGCATGTGCTACAGAGGTATCACAGTCATGACACTGAATCTACCTAGCGTGAGAAGGAACTAGTTTCAGTTGGCGGAATGCAATGTATCGGTCACATGTATCTGCCAAATTGATGATATAGGTGTCTTCCGTTTTCAACCTGGTACATATATGAATTCAAATAACATTCAGTTTACGCTTCGGCGGGCAAAAACAGATTAATCTGCATTCCACTGCAGTAATATAATTTTGTCATTCTCATTGTTTATTGATTTTATTTGTGGTTTGTGATACGGAACGATATTTTCTACAGCTACCAAGTGTGTGTGTGTGTGTGTGTGTGTGTGTGTATGTGTGTGTGTGTGTGTGTGTTTTGTTCGTCGCTTTTACTCATACTGTAAGAACCCTTGAAATACACTTATATGGTAGCTTATTTCAAAATTCATCTGTCAGTTGTGATCCTTAGCAAAGTGATGTACGTTGAGCTACAAACGTTAAAAATTATGATGATTGATAAATATGTAATTCTTCAGTAAGTCTTTCCTTTTGTCTCATCTTACAGAGATTTCATGCCGGCCGGAGTGGCCGAGCGGTTCTAGGCGCTTCAGTCTGGAACGGCGCGACCGCTACGGTCGCAGGTTCGAATCCTACCTCGGGCATGTATGTGTGTGATGTCCTTAGGTTAGTTAGGTTTAAGTAGTTCTAAGTTCTAGGGGACTGATGACCTCAGATGTTAAGTCCCATAGTGCTCAGAACCATTTAAACCATAGATTTCATGATTTAGATCACAAAAGTTTAAACATGTAATGATATAGTTTCTTGCTTCCGTAAGATATTGAAATGACCTATTACTATAATGCATATAACCAATGAACTCCTTAAAAATTCTATGCTTAAGAAAGATCCCTAAAAACCCGTGAAAGTCATAATTTGTAAAACACAAATATCCTCGACATCAGCATCCAGATTTATTTGTGGGAAAACTTAAAAATTGGGTGAAAATTGTTAAAGCTGACCTGTACGTCTGAAATGCATTTGTGGGTCAGCTGAAAGGTGGTGATCGGTTAAATATACATTTTGAAGAAGATGGAACGGCAGAGCATACCGAAGATGCAACTTTGCCACGAATTGATAAGGTGTTCTGTGGTTAGGAGACAGCAAGCAAAAACAATGAAACAGCCCATCATACAAGACCACCTTATCTCCCTAGGAGTGGGGTCAGTTGAGATTAGATAATCTTCTACACGGTGGAAGAGCTACAGCCTATTAAAACAGTAGTTCTACCACCCCTCACACATAGAAAACTACGTGTGTCTCACAGTCTGACAAGTTAGCCTCGATGTCAAATGGCGGCTATTTCTACCATCTTCCGTACAAAGTAGTTCACCTATTTAAACATGTAAAGTAGAATTTTTACGTCAGCTGTATACACATTATCGAGACGAATACTATTACGGGCACATAGTTCATTCTACATTCACCATAGAAAGTTATTCTACTGCAGTAATGAAAATATTCTTATACTATGAATGACAAAAACTTCATCTCTTCGCTAAATTAACATGAAGATGTATCTGAAGACATTTCATATCTCCTTTTAAATGCATGTTCTTTGTTCCTTATCCCCTTTGAATTAACCGAAAAATCGGAGATGTTTATCACAGATGCTTCAAATTTATCTGGTTGCTTACGTTACATACATCATTTCTGTAACTGCGTAACTGAAATTGCATAAAGCTCCGTTTGCTGCTTGCCTCTCACTTCTACGACTGTTACCACCATTCACGTTTTTATAAAAGCTTTACTCCGAGATATATAGGGAGTCTTTATAGGACGGTTACTGGCGTCTCCATTAGGTGCTTGTTTGCGGCAGATTTCATCATGTGTCGGCTGCATCATCCATCACTTGTCCCTCTTCCAAGCAAGGAAGCGGGACTGCTGACATCACATCCATACATCACGGTCGCCGGAAATAAAGCGAATACAGTGTTACTGTCAAAGAACCCTCACTGCATGTACGCGCACCGTACAAATACCCTACGAAAACTGAAGACCGTATATTTGACAGTACGATATCGTTTTAAGTATTGATGATTCTTTGTGAGCTGTGACATCATTACAGTTCCGTGGTACTA
Organism: Schistocerca piceifrons; assembly: GCF_021461385.2. NCBI lineage: Eukaryota > Metazoa > Arthropoda > Insecta > Orthoptera > Acrididae > Schistocerca > Schistocerca piceifrons. The sequence goes on from NC_060145.1 coordinate 400,804,151, forward strand.
GAAAGGACATTCACATTATCTTTGTAGTCTTAACCGAAGCGGCGTTGTGAGTCTGTCAGAGTTTTTGGATGACATAACCATTGTGTCAAGGAATGTAGTAAATTAATCAGAGAAATCATAGCTGATACTCATTTTCCGTACATTGTACATGAACACTATTATGATAGCAAAAAATTTTATTTTAATTGAGACGATAATTGCGTGAAGTAACAGCAGTTACACCTGGTTGTATGCTTAAAAAACATGCTTTTAACCTGACAGACGGCTCGATTTAGAAATTTGCCATAAAGAGGACAACTTTTATTCTTGAAGAACTGGTTTTGAACAAACGAAATTATAGGTCTTCATTTTTTGCTAGGAAATTCTATTTAGTGAAACTGTCCAGTTTTATGATGGTGTTCGTGTTTCGCTTCCACAAACACAATCTCGACGAATTGCATCCTCTGGCCATTGTTTTCTTACATCTCTAATGAGAAGAGTGATTTACGAGACGCCGGCCGTTGTGGCCGAGCGGTTCTAGGCGCTTCAGTCCGGAACCGCGCGACTGCTACGGTCGCAGGTTCGAATCATGCCTCGAGCATGGATGTGTGTGATGTCCTTAGGTTAGTTAGGTTTAACTAGTTCTAAGTTCTAGGGGACTGGTGACCTAAGATGTTAAGTCCCACAGTGCTCAGAACCATTTGAACCATTTACGAGATAATTTATCCAAAATTTGTAGACGTAAAGAGGATGGAGACGGTGTCACTTAACTTACGTGAAATACAGCAGACAATTAATATTCGTGCTATTGTTACTTTACACAATGCGTTAGAGGTAAGAACATGGCTTCAGTTAACACCGCGAAAAGAATAAATAATATCATGCTGTGACAGCAAAATTTGGTGTCAGTACTTCTTTACATGTTCACACTTTTTCTCAACTAGTAATGGCTTGATGGAGACCTCGATTTTTCTGGGCGGTTAACGTGCAGCTACTCTCGGAGATCCATTGTGGGTTGTAATTATCGTATGGCATCGGAACTCGGTAGATATGCTAAGGTGTTAATGCGGAACCGATTTATGACGAAACAAAAGTAGTTCCAATTTTGGCCACCAGAGCGAAATCTGGCGCTGTACACCATCTTGTCGGCGTCTCTGGTGCTCAAGCAGAACAAACTGAGTAGGTATTGATTAATAATAAAATAAACACTATTCTTTGATCGACGTCTCTGGTGGTCATATAGAACAAAGTGTGTAAGCGGCGGTTAATAATGAGGTCAACATTATGTCTGGCTGACTTGTTTGACATTTCCTACCCAAAAACCATTCCATATCCATTACACGAGGGAACATTTTTATACGTCTTTCTTGCACTGCAGTGGCAGATACGCAATTGACGGCATTAGAACATCTATCACTTTAGCCTGCCATGTGATACAATATGATAATTACGGCCCACAAGGGACCTCTGTGAGCAGCTGCACTTTATGTGTAACCACCCAGAAGAGGACTGCGTTTTGGCTAATCAGGAAATGTTCCAACTGGACATGTTTGCCACGAAATGGTTTCGTCATACGAGAATAAACAGTTAAGAAGTCTGTGTGACACATCTGGAGGATACGAAACAGGGAAGGCGGAGCGTTTGCCTCCAAGAAGCAGCATGAGTGAAAGGAGAAGCATGAGTGACTGTGTAATATGGAGAATGAACAGTGGCGTTACTGTGAGACATCAGCACGCTCTAGGACTTCTTCTTCTAGGACAGCCTTCTTCACTTCTCCTCATCAGTAGATTTTGGTGGTATGGCCTTTACAAGCATTGTTAACTCCACTACTTGCTTTGGCCCATTGTTTCAGCGACATAGTGGTAGACGCAGGATTCGTCCATTGTTACTAGGTGACTAAAGAAGTCATCTAAATTACTCCAACACACTTGTAACATTTTCTTTCCCGCACTGGTTCAGCAGGTGTACTGAATGGGTGTGATGGATGCCACAGACATTAGCGACGGCGAATGGCAGGCGCTCCTGAAGACACGCTCTCTCTCTCTCTCTCTCTCTCTCTCTCAGCACTGTAGCGCCATCGTGCAGATGTCGATATAGACCCACATTTCGCGACCTCTGCAAAAGAGGTCATCGAGTTACGACACCAATGCTATTCAAGTCTCAGATAGAACTGTACTTTTTCAAGTGTTGAACTCGTGCTCCAAGAGTAGAGTTGCAATTGTGTACATCAAGTGATATTTTGCTGTTCAAAACCAGTTGTAAATATTCGGCTCATTCCTATGGCAGTGAGTTGTATAAAGTTCCTTAATTATTTTTATCATTCTTGTAATAAAGTGAACAAATGTTTCATATGTTATAGTTTCAGTCAGCCATCTCCTACAACAATGAACGAATTCTCAGTGATGACCGGACAGTTGCAGTTTTATCTTGTCATAATACACAACGTACTGCATGATACTGCATGTCGGCCATATTAGAGCCATTCTATTGCCCTTCAGATTTGGCCCTCTGCACTGAGCTATTTGTATATTTCAACTCTATCCTTACTGTCATTTCGCTTGTTCTGTTGTACATTTACCATATATTCCTTCCCTCGGCAATTTTGCGGAGAATCTTACCAAGACTTACCAATCTACTTATTTTTCAGCAGCCTTCTGTTATAAAATATCCCAAGATCTTGGATTAGCTTCTTTTTCAGTCTTCCCACAGTCATACGAAGTAGGAGAAGGAAGTCGTTGCTGGCAAGGTAAGAGAATACAACGGAAAGACGACGATGTGAGGCACAGGGGGGAGAGAAGCAAAATTTGTTAGCCCAAAGAGGCAGCATGTATGACAATTGCCAGTGCAGAATGAACTGGGATTTTGTCGTGGAGAACAACTCCCCGTTAGATAGATTTTCCGCGACGCTTCGTCTTGACAGTCTCCTGCAACGACATGAGAAGATTTGACTAGTATGCCCCTTTGACGCTTTGCCATTTAAACAATGTCAGCATCACATTGTGACAGTCAGAAAAAACACTAATCATAACCACGAACTATGATGGTTGAGTCTTGCTGTTTTTTAGCCATGTAAATGACCATAAATCCACTGCACTGCTTCTCTATGTCGACGTTATAGTGTTACAGAGAACGCTCTTCCATGGTGATCAGGCTGCCGTAGAAATAATTTCGAGTGGACTGTCTTGAGGCAGATGCATCATTTCAGAGACAGATAGTCTTGAAATTCGTTTACAGTCATTCAAAGTTGTCTGACCGTACGGAGAGCATCTGTGCCACCTTACTAATGAGTCATATGATGACTTATTGTCGATGCCGTATTGATGCAGACTCTACAGACTTACCAACACACCATCAACTACAAAGTGCTGTTACCCTTCGGATGCAGAAAACGAATTACCACATGATACTCCACTTTACAAATGGGCTATACCGTACTGCGGTGGGTCCAGATCATTCTGTTATCCCTGAGACGGCCGGAGTGGCCGAGCAGTTCTAGGCGCTACAGCCTCGGACCACGCGACCGCTACGTCGCAGGTTCGAATCCTTCCTCGGCCATGGATGTGTGTGATGTCCTTAGGTTAGTTAGGTATAAGTAGGTCTAAGTTCTAGGGGACTGATGGCCTCAGAAGTGCTCAGAGCCATTTGAACCATTTTTATTATCTCTGAGAGCAATCAGATTATTAACTAGTGCACCCTCCTGTCCCCACCGCGATTCCCACAACCATTAGCTCCTAACTAAATTTGAGAATATGAAAGAATTTATTTGAACACTTATTTCTCAAACGACGAAAGATAAATGATTTTTCTTTAGTGTACAGTAAACCATGAACTAATATGTCAATAAGACAGTTGGTACCGCTTATTTCTAACACGTTTCTTATGGAGTGATGGAGCAATTCTCAAAATACCGCAAGTGTTGCCTCCAAGCCCCCTTCAGGTAAGGAAGTTAACTATGCATCTTGAAGGTAGACACTTGTTACAGAACGTGCTTCCTCTCTGTAGCCTCACTTGCTTTACCTACACGCTGCTCCTTCATTTAAAGTCAACCACATTAAAGTTAATGCCCTACGCCAGTTGTTTGTAAATAAGTCGATTGCTAGATACTTCACGTCTGAATGGACGGAATTGGAACACTTCAAGTGCCAGTGATTCATTTCTGACTACTGCCACTAATACAATAACAGATCAGACCGACAACAAAATCTTTGGAGCACAGGTTCCTTCAAAGGAACAAGTGGATTAGGAACAGCACAGAAAATTTTGGATGGTAGAACCGAAAAGTGAAACACTCGTGTCTGGATTGTGAGTCCAGTATCTTAACCGCTGCGCTATCTCACACGGTAGCACTAATCGAGAGAAAATGAGATACGTCAGTTATTTAATTACTACACCCAACTCATGGCCAAAACGCCAAAACGGACGTTGTAAAACACTAATCATTGGAAATAGACACTTTACAGTTTTTCCAGTGAAACGAAACTTACACAGAACTTACAACGGTTGTTTCCTTGCACGTCATATGTATATGTGTGGAGACCAGATCTGTAAGGTAGATCCTCCTAATTTAAGTATTTTGAGATCATAAAATAATACTTGGAAATAAATATATACGTACATATATACATATACATACATACATATACACGAGTGTTTCATTATATATATATATATATATAAGTGAAGTGTTGGCAGAAGTGCCAACACCGTGTTGCTAAAGGAGGCCGAAATGCACGCGTTTAAATACACGCAGACTGGCGTGAGGTCTGGAACAGGACAATGTCTTGAGAATTGCAATAAAGTACGAAAATCTTGTAATCCTTAACTTTAATCCATAATTGGAGAACATCGCTCTTGATGATACAAAAGTATATATAAACTGGTAATGGCGCCTTGCTAGGTCGTAGCAAATGACGTAGCTGAAGGGTAAGCTAACTATCGTCTCGGCAAATGAGAGCGTATTGGTCAGTGTAGCTTCGCTAGCAAAGTCGGCTGTACAACTGGGCAAGTGCTAGTAAGTCTCTCTAGACCTGCTGTGTGGTGGCGCTCGGTCTGCAATCACTGACAGTGGCGACACGCGGGTCCGACGTATACTAACGGACCGCGGCCGATTTAAAGGCTACCACCTAGCAAGTGTGGTGTCTGGCGGTGACACCACAATAAGCACTGCAAGTAATGGGTTCATGGGTACTGACAAGTAGTGAGTAACGAAAAATTGGGTCGGAAGGGAAGAGTGCGCTAGGATGGCCGAGGTCGTTAAGGTTAGCATAAATCAGAAAGTTCGGGTTCGTGTCTCAGTCCGGCATTTCAATGTCCAAAACACTGCCAACGTTATTAAAATCTTTGAATAGTTAATTATATGGCCGCTGGATTTTCGGAACAAAAATGAACGGCATAAGTTGCAGGACATATTCCTCACAGGTGGATGAAGAAATTATGTTACATGAACACTGGTTTGGAAAAGCTTTGTTTCCATTTTACAACTCAGTTCCCCAGCCCATTTCTCATGGGGAACACACATGAATAGGACGTTAGAATCGTGGGGAGCACTCATACTAGGTGAAGTCCGGTTACATTGTGCACCGCCAGTGTTCTGTTTTACATGTCCCTGTTGCCATGCGACGTACATCGTTGCTTGTTTGTGGGTAACATAAACAGTTACAGGGATCAGTACGACCTTTGCAAGCACAGAGATAAGCACGTAATCACATATTTGGCTCGTGTAATGGCAGTTTGCACAAATGCAGAGATGGTAGATGATGTTTGTACCGGGAAAGAATTCCAGGACGAAGGTGCCCCGACTGGATAACGTTCGAAGCCACTGATCGTTTTAGGAAACACGGAGCGTTAGGTGTGATACTACTCGAGACCAGTGGAGGCCTAGAATGACGAGGACTCCGCAACGGGAGGCGGCAGTTTCTCATGCGGCTGACGACGACCATAGTGTCAGTACAAGGCATGTAGCCGCAACATTGAATGTTGGCCACATGACTGTCTGGGAAATGTTACACGAGGATCAACTGTATCCATATCATTTACAGCACGTCCAGCCACTATCAGCAGGTGATTTTCCTGCACGGGTACTCTTCTGCGAATGGTTTATTCAACAAAGTGTCTGCACTAATTTTAGTGATATGGTGCTGTTCAAGGAAGAGGTGTCGTTTCAACGAGATCAAAATGGTTCAAATGGCTCTGAGGACTATGGGACAACATTTGAGGTCATCAGCCCCCTAGCTCTTTGAACTACTTAAACCTAACTAACCTAGAGACATCACACACATCCATGCCCGAGGGAGGATTCAAACGTGCGATCGAAGCGGTCGCAGGGTTCTAGACTGAAGCGCCTAGAACTGCTCGACCACCTCTGCCGGCCAACGAGATTAGACTGTAAATTTGCACAATCGGCATGCATTGGCAGACGCCGATCCTCACCCAACAGTTGAAGCAAGACGTATACAAGAAATTTCTGTCAGTATATGGGCCGGCGCTGTTGGTGACTGTTTGACAGGCTCAGCGGACAAAGTTATCATAATTTCGGAGAGAATGCTGTACCTGGTCGGTTGGCAGATATTCCTTTAGCTGTGTGACGAAACATGTACGTTATGAACGATGAAACAGCTGCCATTTCGATGTTAATGTCCGTCGGCTTCTAACAAGGGAACCTCCCCGTCGCACCCCCCTCAGATTTTGTTATAAGTTGGCACAGGGATAGGCCTTGAAAAACTGAACACAGATCAATCGAGAAAACAGGAAGAAGTTGTGTGGAACTATGAAAAAAATAAGCAAAATATACAAACTGAGTAGTCCATGTGCAAGGTAGGCAACATCAAGGAGAATATGAGCTTACGAGTGCCGTGGTCCCGTGGTTAGCGTGAGCAGCTCCGGAACGAGAGCTCCTTGGTTCAAGTCTTCTCTCGAGTGAAAAGTTTAATTTTTTGTTTTCAGACAATTATCAAAGTTCAGGCACTCACATACAATCAACTTCGCTCTCCAAAATTCCAGGACATGTTCAGATTTGCTTGGACATATGCAGGATTTGACGGTCTACACACGGAAACATTTGAAAACGCAAAAAACATATGTTTTGACAGAGCACAGGGAAAACTGTGCGACTGTGAAACTGTTGCATTCATTTGTTGCAGTTTATGTGACAAACTCTTATGTTTTCATCACTTTTTGGGAGTGATTATCAATCCACAAGAAAACCTAAATCGGGCAAGGTAGAAGAATCTTTTTACCCATTCGCCAGGTGTGCAAGTTAGGTGGGTCGACAACATATTCCTGTGATGTGACGCACATCCCGTCACCAGTGTCGTATAGAATATATCAGACGTGTTTTCCTGTGGAGGAACCGGTTGATCTATGACCTTGCGATCAAATGTTTTCGGTTCCTATTGGAGGGGCACGTCCTTTCGTCTACTAATCGCACGGTTTTGCGGTGCGGTCCCAAAACACAGACACTAAACTTATTACAGTGAACAGAGACGCCAATGAATGATCGGACAGATCGTAACTTTGCGAAAATAAAGAAAGTAAAATTTTCACTCGAGGGAAGATTCGAACCAAGGACCTCTCGTTCCGCAGCTGCTCACTCTAACCACGGGACCACGGCACTCCTCAGCTAACAGTGGTCTTGATGTTGCATATCTTGTGCATGGACTACTCAGTTTGTATATTTTGTTTATTTTTTCATAGTTCCACACAACTTCTTCCTGTTTTCTCGATTGTTCTGTGTTCAGTTTTTCAAGGCCTATCCACTGTGTCAATTTATAACTAAATCTGAGAGGGGTGCGATGGGGTGGTTCCCTTGTAAGTAACGGATTCGGTGACAGATGGATAGGTGAGTTGGACCTGTTGCCTGGCCTCCATGCTCTCCGGACCTAAACCCACTCGACTTTCATTTGTGGGGTGCACAAGCTGTTCAGAGACCCCAAGCTCGTGTTATGGAAAGTTGCGAAACCAAACTTAATAATCCAGGTATACATCAGCGCATCCGAAATTCACTATGACGACGCGCTGATGCATGTATCAATGCCCACAGAGGACATACTGAACATCTGCGAGAAAGAGTTTCATGTGATATGCTTATGCGTTGTGTTCGTGTGTGTTTCCTATGATTAACGAGTCGGAGAAAATGAGTAATAACACGGGAACAAAGCGTTTCCAGACCCATGCTCATGTAACATAATTTCTTCAGACACACATGAGGAATGTGCCCTGCCACTTGTGCGGTACATTTTTGTTACACACTGTATATGTACGGGGATACTAATCCTCATTAGGTTCGCAGCACCCACCAAACGCTGGAAAACACAGTCCCTTTGTACTGACGCAGATCAGCGTTTTCTGCCAGTATATTGTCAACTAAACATGATTGGGCCAGTCTCCTTTCGTACCAATAAAGAACAGCGCTTGTACCAGGAGGGGTCTGTAGAACACATCAGAACAATGCGGGGGCAACGTTTTCTCACAGCGAAGTGGTTACCAGTGGAATGAACAATTTATAGCAATGAAAATCGAGGAAAGAGCAGTATGTCCAGGCACCCAACCACATGTACTACTGATGCCGAGACGGAGCAAGACCATGACAAGGTTCCAAATAGCCGATGATTAACTGTTGATGAAGTGGTAAATCGAATGCACATTGTTCTCCTTATGATATCAACTATAACAGACTTAACTTTTGTAAAGTATGTGAAAGATGGCTCCTAGAACAATTCAGTCAAGAGCACAAATGCGACCGTGTCATAGCGTTTCAGTAGCTGCTCGACTCTCGTGTTAATGAAGATGACATGCTTTGGAAACTAGTCATCAACGGATGTTCCATCGCTTTGAGCCAGAGAGCATTGAAAGGAACAATTCTGATTCTTCTACCAAAAGCAAATTACAGGCTCAATCCTCTGCAGGAAAAATACAAAAAGTTTTCTGGGATGCACGAGCGTAATTGTGGAAAAAAGGGCCAACAGTGTAAAGGCAGCGTTACAGTGATACGACATACAGCGAGGTGGAACCTGCAATTCTAGAAAATGCTGAAATCTACTGTCACACGCATGATGGTAATAAGAACTCCTCTGACAGCTCGTAAAATTGATGTTTTCTAGGTACAAATCCGGTTTTCCCGGTCTAAAGCCGCGTCATCAGGTGTAGCAATGTTAAAAAATCATTGTAGTGGCCATCGCTTCTGGTCAAGATATATTATTCAGTGAATGTTATCTACATTATGTTGGCGACAGTATCCACTGAATAACATATCTTGACTAGGAGCGATGGGTACACGTACGACCTTTCCCACTGTTGCATCTGATGATAGGGTATTAGGCCGCGAAACCGGTTGTGTATCAACAAAACAGCAATTTTATCAGCTGACAGCGAAGTTCTTAACATCAAGCTTTTCAACAGCTGCGGATGCCCAGAGTATGAAATACTTTGCCCTGTCAAACAGTGTTCTTTAAATTCTCATTTTAACGGACGCCTACAATTCGCAGCCCATAATATGCATTTAGAGGTGTTGGAGAACCCTACATGCAGTCCTGCTCTCACCGCGTCTGATTTCCATTTGTTTGTCCCACTTAAAGACGGTTTGAACAGGCTGTTGACTCACTAGCGATGAAGAGGTGAACCAAAAAGTGCATAAGTGAATCGCTGCCCTTGCCCTGAGGATATATGAAAGAGTATGCAACGATGGACTAAGTGAACTGAAAAGCAGAGCGACTATATTGAAAAAAATGTCATTGAAAATTTTGCACTGTTGTTATAACTAGAAAAATGTTGTGCAGACAGTTTTCGGCTTTCTCTCACAGTTTCTATTTCCTACCACACGGATCTTGCAGCAATCATTCGAAGTAAAGGCAGCAATTCGCAGTGCATCCACTGCTAGATGACCGACTGCTAGAATTGAACTGCGGGTTCAAAATCATTTAACGCAGTTGCTTAAACATCTTGACATGGGTCTGATTACCATACCAGCAGAAACCACTGTGCTAGTATTCGAAGTGTCTTTTTCATAAGCTTACGGTTAGGTTTTTTTTCCATAACTCTTCAGCCAATAGATGTGTTCCCAAAATTTCTGCTTTGTGTACGACGGACAATTTGCGAAGATTGAAAGGCTTAATGTAAGAATTTTTAGCATATTGTAGACCCGTCAGCAACTCTGATAGACTAATATTTTGAAGAATCAGCCTCCGTTACGCAAATTTTCTGGTCTTTACCAGGTTTCTGCTAAATTAATCTAGCCTTCTTCAGAAGCATAAAATTACCGTAACATGCCAGAGTAAGGCACAGTCAACATTAAAATTAAAACCTATAGTACCGTGGTACCATGTCTAATTAAAACTACTACTTCGACATGGTACCACGGTACTATAGGTTTTGATTTTAATGTTGACTGTGCCTTAGTCTGGCATGTTATGGTAATTTTATGCTTCTGAAGAAGGCTAGATTAATTTAGCCGAAACCTGGTAAAGACCAGAAAATTTGCGCAACCGAGGCTGATTCTTCAAAATGTTACAGTTTAATACCTAATCCAGAAGAAGAAGAAGAAGAAGAAGAAGAAGAGGAAGTAGAAAGAGGTCAGTTTGCTTAGCCTCCAACAGCTGGTGAAGTCTCTTGTGTTCCAGTCACCCCATGCTAATGGGGGTCAACTTTTGTTCCTCCGCCTCACACTATGTGGCCCTCGTGGGAAGCTTTAGGTAACAATCCTATTCGTGTAGTCCAGAGTGATCAGTAAGTGGAAACATCCGGTGTCCAGCGCCGATCTGGCGCTTGTAAAACCCTTTGGTCTCCGCAACAGCATCGGCTGACCGCTTCGAAGGGGATCGTGACAGCAAATTTATTGCATGTATTGTGGATCGGTGGATTCGTGACGCAACTCGTTTCCTCTCTTTCCTACAACTTCCGCAGAAAGTAGTTTTAGAACTTGTTCGTTTATCTTGCCATTTAATTTTTAACGAGCTACAGCAAAAAGGAATTGCACATGCTAGATTCGCTTCTCTTTCTTGTTTCGCTCGAGTTTCGAAAATTAAAAAAAAATGAAAATTGGAAAAAGTTCGCAGAATCTCGTTTGACAAGAAACAGGCTGTTGAGAGGGGTAGCTGCTTTTGCGTCTGGTACTGTATACATAAAGCGGAGGAAAGCGGGACCCGGCCGCGGTGACGGCTTGCAGCTGTCATGTCGTGGGCCGTCAAGCCGCGGGCCACTGGATACGCCGGAGTACCTGCTAAACATTCGCCCGGTCGCGGACACTTGTCAAGCGGGCGTTGTGCCCCAGGGGCAGGCCGGCATTTCTTGCAGCCGGCGCACGACGCAGAACGTCCGCGTCCGCCGTTTGTCTGTCAGACGTCGCCCGGCGTCGCGCAGCGTCGCTGCCCCGGGACAGCGCGGCCGCTCGGCCGAAGCGAGCGTTCGATTTACGAGGTTGGTTCGCGCCGGAACGCCGAAGGATGTAATTGGCTGGAGGCGCGCGCACCGAGCGCTGGACGGCGCTGGAGCCGCGCGGCGCAGCATAGGAGGCGGCGCGGAAGACGCCGGCTCCTGCAGACAATGCTGGCAGCCGTTCAAGGAATGCTGAGCTGACGGCGTTCGGTGGCCCATGAATTATTACCGCCAGCTTCTTGTCTCCGGTCCTGAACAGCCCGTGACCCGAGAACAGGATGGGCGATGTGCAAATCAACCATCCAATTCTGCAGACAGCCGGTATTGCAACACTGCCTCGAGATGTGCCCGACAGATCTTGGCATTTCGTATACAGTGGAGACATGACGTTTCGGGTCCGAATCGTCGTATTAAGCGTACGTACTGCCGCTCACGTTTGGCCGCAGTGATGTACCTTTCCCTCCGTCGGTAATGCTCTCCGAGCTGCAGCCGCAAGCTTGGACTTTACCTACATTTACAACTACACTCAGAAAACCACCGTTAAGTGCATGCCATAAGCTACCGGGGGTGGAAAAAATTACGGGAACACCAAAAGCACAACACATTATCGTGGATAATACGGTGGAGGGAAATTGTTGCCATTGAAACAAAACTTCCGGCCGTCTCCGAACGGATAAATAAAGGTATGGTATCGACTTCGAGGGATTCTTATACCACTCTTGCTAAAAATGTGTGGCAAGTTCATGTTCAAATGCTTCGAATGGTTCTGCGCACTATGGGACATCAGAGGTCATCAGTCCCCTAGAACTTATAACTGCTTAAACCTAACATCACACACATCCATGCCCAAGGCAGGATTCGAACCAGCGACCGTAGGGATCGCGCGGGTCCAGACTGAAGCGTCTAGAACTGCTCGGCCACAGCGACCGGCGACAAGTTCAGTTGATAACGGCTAGCAAGCAGAGGTAACGATGATGTAGGTGGATGGTGAACATGCTCCCTTTCCTCCAAATTGGACCACAAAGGCACAACTGTAGTGAGATCTGGTCACTGTGGCGGCCATACGAGGTGTGAAAAATCATTGACGAACTCTCAAAACAATTCCTGGACGGTGTGAGCTGAGTGAACAGGGGTCGTGTCAAAATGGTTCAAATGGCTCTGAGCACTATGGACTTAACATCTGTGGTCATCAGTCTCCTAGAACTTAGAACTACTTAAATCTAAGTAAGCTAAAGACATCACACACATCAATGCCCGAGGCAGGATTCGAACCTGCCACCGTAGCGGTCGTGCAGTTCCAGACTGTAGCGCCTAGAACCACTCGGCCACTTCTGCCGGCGGGGTCGTGTCGTCCTCGAAAACAGCATTGGTGAACAGCTATTGAACAATGGGATGGATATGATCAGCGATAAAGGTCAGGTAACCCTTGGAAGTAATGCGAACTTGCAAAGTAACCATGGGGCCACGGAATACCACGACATGGCTTCCCAAATGATCAATGAATCTCTGCCATGTCCCACTATTGGAATGCGGAAACATTGTGAAACCAGAGTCATCCGATCAACTGGCATTCTTCCTCTGCTCTGTAGTCTGGGTTTCATGACTTCGTGCTTGCTTTGCCATTTTCTGCTTAGTACCTCTCTTCGTGTTGTCAGGGTTGGTGAGTGCAAAATTCTTTTCTACAGTAACTTTTTCACATGTCGTCCTCTTATTTTTCCTCACAATCCTCTTCAATGTGTGTCCGTCACAACTGCTAGTCACTCACTCTGGTCCACGTTGTGGCTTGGCTGATCGTGTTTTCTCGCTCTCCTTATATGTGGTATAAACCTTCCACACAGATCAAAAAATTTTTTGCATCACCCCAGTTCCCATAACTCCTAAAGATGACGTTGACTGTGTATGTTGTATCACAGACCCAGTCCCTTTGACTATTCAGTCACTAAACCGGCTCAAAGATGTAAACAACCATGCATGAACAGCGCCTATTAGACGAAGGGGGTTCCGACAGTCGATCAGTTCCAGTCATTCCATCAGGAAGGACGTACACGGCTCGCGTTGTCTGTAGTTCAACTATGCCTATAAGGTCAACACCGAAGTTCTACGGCGTCCGCATTGTTACTTCCTGCCAGGAACGGCTCGCAAAAACGTAAGTGTCCAGGCGTCTCGGAGTGAACCAAAGCGATATTGTTCGGACATAGTGGTGATACAGAGGGACAGGAACTGTCGACGACATGCCTCGCTTAGGCTTCCCAAGGGATTGGATGACCGCTACCTACGGATAATGGCCCGCGGAACCCTTACAACAAAGCCATCATACTGAATAATGCCTTTCGTATACCCACAGGACGTAGTGTTAGGACTCAAACTGTCCGCAATAGGCTGCATGATGCGCAACTTCACTCCCGACGTCCATGGCGAGGACGATATTTGCAGCCACGACACTGTGCAGCTAGGTACAGATGGGCGCGACAACATGCCGAATGGAAAGCTCAGGACTGTCAACAGGTTCTCTTCACCGATGAGTGTCGCAAACCAGACAATCGTCGGAGACGTGTTTGGAGGCAACACGGTCAGGCTGAACGCCTTAGACTCACTGTCCGGTGAGGTGGAGGTCCGATAAGTGTACGATACGTGATTGCCACCATCTGTAAAGGAGACCGCTTATAAAACACTAATACGACATATTCTTGAGTACTGCTCGAGCGTTTGGGATCCCTATCAGGTCGGATTGACGGAGGACATAGAAGCAATTCAGAAGTGGTCTGCTAGATTTGTTACTGGTAGGTTTGATCATCACACAAGTGTTACGGAAATGCTTCAGGAACTCGAGTGGGAGTCTCTAGAGGAAAGGAGGCGTTCTTTTCGTGAATCGCTACTGCGGAAATTTAGAGAACCACCATTTGAGGCTGACTGCAGCACAATTTTACTGCCGCCAACTTACATTTCGCGGAAAGACCACAAAGATAAGAGAGATTAGGGCTCGTACACAGGCATATAGGCAGTCATTTTTCCCTCGTTCTGTTTGGGAGTGGAGCAGGGAGAGAGGATACTAGTTGTGGTACGAGATACCCACCGCCACGCACCGTATGGTGGATTGCGGAGTATGTATGTAGATGTAGATGTAGACGATGTTTTGCTCTTGTAGAGTACTTAAACATCTAGTGGAGTATCGAACACTTTGTTATGACCGTATGTGGAAAGACTTAACCACTATCTTTATAAAATCAGAAGTCCCTTAAGCAAAGTTTCATTGAGCGCTGTGACCGAGACCAATGTTTCAACACATGACATTTTTATATGGCGTCTGTTCAAGCAATAACGGGGAATTTTTGTTATTTGGAGGGAATGTTATTTATGCGTTTACGTGAATGTTATGAGCGTCAGAATGGGGCCCATTAGATATTTATTCCTAAGACAGTGGTTCTTCTAATCGCAAAATACTTTGGAATGATTTTTAACACTTTGTGATGTGGTTTTTAATCTAATCTATACTCGTAAAAAGGCAGCTTTGTGAGACTTCTTTTTGTGTGTGTGTGTGGGGGGGGGGGGGGGGGGGAAGGAAACGCATCATTACAATATAGTTTTTGACAAAAAATTCACGATTAGTCAACGAAGTGTGACCAAGTGCGTCGGAGTGGAGCACAAACCATGAATTGTTTAATCACACAAACGAAATTAAAGTAGTATTCTTTAATGATCGATCTAGTAAGAACAACTCATGGAGCTCTATGCTGTTAAAATCACAGTGAGGTCAACATTTACATTTGACAACGTCGAGACATTAACGGTCCTGGCTACCCAGAATGTTTCCACCGAGAGGATTCAGGTTTAATATTGGAGTTACATCCATAAAACAATGTTTCTTTACCTATTATGACTCCTGAGCATCTTGCAATCGCTCTGTTGCTCGTTACTCAACTATTTTGTAACATATTTTGTTGTCATACTTTTTATAGCCAAAAATCCGAAAGCATTTCTTGTCATGAACGAATTGATATGACATCATCATCAGCCACTTCACTTACCGTTATTTTTCATAAACATTTCTTTCACTTTATCCACGATTCCATAGATTCATAATGTGCGCGGCTGTCAGGACACTCTTGATCCTCAACGTTTCACGATCTTCTTCTAAAAACTTTTACCACTCTTTAAACTTGTTTTATTCATTGCAGACCGGCAAAGCAATGTTTACCATTCATTTCTATAAGTCTGATGAACTCTTTCCGTTCTTGTAGGTGAACCACTGCGCGATCGATAGGTCGCGCCACGATCTCTATCAGATCGTTTTTGCTTTAGGAGTGCGTGGTTAGTTCGGAGATCGGAGGCGAAGGGCAGTGACATTGAGAGTAGGAAGGCGAAACAGTGCGCTCGGGGTGAGGCGGCGGCGTTGGAAGCTGGCGGCGGGCGAGTAATTTGCCGGCAGTTGATGGCTCATACAAGTTCGGCAGTTAACAGTCACAGGCTCTGCGCGTACCAGCGACACTAGGAAGAGACATGCACACGGGTTCCTGGATTGTGAACCATCATCATCTCGGTTGCGGCCGGCAGCAAACATTTGGACATGTTTGACGCGTACCGAGGGAAGGAGCGTGTTTTGTGCTTCAGCGACCGACCGGTCCCTGCAGACGCTGTGTTGAAGTTGTGTGTCGGCTCCACGCTACCTTCCTGGATCGTTGTAAAGATATGTCTGGTGAGCTTCTGATTTTGTTTATAGACTGCGAGCATGCCAAGCACCGGCAGTATCCATAAATGTAACTGCCAATTCCTGTACCAGTACCGTGGCTGTTTATTTCGGTAGTTTTCTGATTGTTCGAGGTTCACTCCCAGATCCGTATCAGACTTGTGATTATTGATTGTGCCTCTGTTTCTAGGCAGGAAAGTTGTGTGTGTCCTCCTATAAAACTGCTGAATTTGTTTCTTTACTTAATCCTCCAATTTGAATGTTATTTGCTGTAAGGCGTCGGATTTTTTGCAGCGCTCGTTTATATTTTAAGTAGGTTTATTTCATGTGCCACGTCCTGTATGTACTATTACTGGAGTTCATAATGTCATCTATTGCCTTATCAGGTGTTTACACTACCAAGTGACCGTGGTTTTATTTTTTTACTCTTTGTAAGGGTTGTGCCACTTCAACTTAATTATTAAGTCTCTCTCAGTCAGGACTTTATTTTGCGTTTGTTAGTACTATCTTATAAATGGTTACAATGTTATTCAAAAATTATTTTCCATCTGACGTAAGTCAGGGGTTCGTTAGCCAACCGAATGCATTAGCTTGGGGCCTAGTGTTCCGCTCGAGGTGGCGGTTACATGTTTACTCCTCGCCCACGTGGTACGAGTTTAGTGCAAGCTGTGTGTGGCAGTCGAATTTCCTGCTCGGTAGCTGTACTTAGATTTTGCCCACCTTATAAGTTTCGTCAGTTTCACTCTGTTAAATGGTTCAAATGGCTCTGAGCACTATGGGACGTAACTGCTGTGGTCGTCAGTCCGTCAGAACTTAGAACTACTTAAACCTAACTAACCTAAGGACATCACACACATCCATGCCCGAGGCAGGATTGGAACCTGGGACCGTAGCAGTCGCGCGGTTCCAGACTGTAGCGCCTTTAACCGCTTGGGCACCCCGACCGGCCCTTGTTTCGGTGATGACAGATACCTGACCCATCTGCCCATCGTGCTTCTGTTTACTGCCAAGTCTCCGTAGACATTCTGCAAGCATCTATGAATATCTGTGGTACTCTAGTTTTCCGCCAAAAGAAACAGCTTTCTCCTTGGAACACGCCACCGTTACAGACAGAAACCAAAAGAAACGGCTTTCTGCTTGGAACACACCACCGTTACAGATAGAAACCAAAAGAAACGGCTTTCTGCTTGGAACACACCACCGTTACAGATGCAGTTTTGAAGGCTACGTATATCTCTCCACCGATCGGAATTATAGGGGCTGGAACGTGAATATTCCACAATGTCCCACAACAAATTGCTCATTTTCAACCGAAATTGGCCGAGAAAAAATGTGTTGCATTACTTATTGAACGGCCTCGTTAATACGTTACAGAGCTAACACTGTACAGCTAATTTTTAGACTTCTGTATCAACACAATAACGGAAACATCTCACGATATGAAGAAATATGTGACATTGTAAAATTGAGGTTACTTGTTTAACGCAATTCGTGCAAAACACAACGGAACGGCAAAATTATTTATTAATTTCAGCACAATTTGTGTCGTCGTCGTCGTCGTCGTCGTCACGCGGCAACTTGGAAGAGACAGTGTGTTCCTTCTGCCAGGTGACATAAACTGTCTACGCCAATAGCGAAATAAGAAAGATATTAGCAGCTTTTTGTGCCATTTGTAAATATTTGTTTTGTGAGAGCTGTGAAGGACTAAGTGAAGATATGTGTGGCAGATGGTTTGCCAGATAGCCCCTACACCGGGCAGCTGCCTGTTTTGGAGCAGGCGCACGCTTTCCTGTTTCTCCGTGTCACTGGCCGCCTATTAATCACGGCAGTGACAGCGCTAGCGACACATGTCAGGTCACACAGCCCCACGACCCGCAACAGTTCGGCATTCCGACCAGCTCTCGAGTTCCACACGTGGATACCGTGCGTGGCAAAGTATCGAGGCTGTAGCGGGATTTTTACGAGGGGGTGTCGGTAAGTAATTCAATACAATAAATTCGGCCATTTTCAGTTGAAAATATTCTAGATTTGCTGTGGGACATCGTGGAATATACCCGCTTCAGCCTGTCTACTTTCATGAAGTTGCAATAGGTGGTGGCTCCATACGTAGCCTTCAAAATGGGGCCTGTACGGAGGACCGTTGCAAGCGCTGTCATTTTCTTTTGGCGAAAAACAAAGCATCGCATATACTCGTAGGAGCTTCCGAAATATCTAAAGAAACATAGTAGTGAACAAAACAGCGGTGAGTCGTTGGTTGAGGTGTCTTATCATCCCAACGCGGTCGCACAAACCTGTCCGATCTCCCGCTTACCGACCGGCCGTACCCAAAACTGCCCCCTGCAATGCTAAAACCTGCGGACGTTCTCATTTGAGGTGGCCGACGGGCGAAAACGAACTTCTCCTTCTCAATGATACGGCAAGCCCCCACACAAGTCTGAGCATCCGATCGGACCTCACAAAACTTCATTCGACTGTTATTTCTCAATCACTCTGCAGCCCGGATCTCGCGCATTCTGACCCATATGTTTGGTCCAATGAAGGATGCAGTACGTGGATGATTTGGAGGTTACTGATGCAGTAGACATTGACTTCGACGTCGACACAGTGGTACCATGTGCCCTTGTTGTTAGATGGGGGTAAGGCAGTCGCATTGAGCGGAGATTGAGAAATTGGGTTTTATAGCCAATAGAGTGGGGAATAATATGGTGTAATGTAATCATGAATAAAACCAACCTGCTTTCAGAAAAAAATATCTTGCAGTACTTATAGAACGCCCCCCGTAGAAATGGGATATCAAATACGAAGCGAAATTGAATCAACTAAAACAAAAATACGCTGTAATGGTACTTGAATTACGTAGCCACTGCGGCACCTCACCTCAACCTCTCGATACCAGCAATATTCTACTGTCTTTCTGTAAAGTAGTAAACATATTTCTGAGACAACATTCAGATTTGATTTCATTAATGTGGAAGTACTCTGGTACATTGATATGTTTATACTGCAATGATAAATCTTTCTTTTGTCCCTATGATCTTTGACGTACTTTTAACTCTGATGTTTGGGCGCGAAAGCGGTTATTAGAGAGTCAAGTCTTGGTCGTCATGTTGAAAAGACGCAAATTGTAGTCAGTTTATGAAATGTGAACTTTAACAGTGAGGAAGATATTTTCATGTATGTTTTATATAGTGAAGTGATGTTGAAACAAAAGTAAAAAAATAAAAAGAAGTGTAACTTAAATTCGGAGTGCTGACTACTTTTTTACATCACCATTGTCTTAACTTGCAAAAGTTTAATCTTCAAGAATGGTTTGTGAAGCGCATCTATAAAACTTTTGAATATCGCCGAATAACACCTAGGCCTCTTTGCATCCGAGCTTGTAATCATCACTACCTAGATTTTCAACGATTGAGCCATGAGTTCACAACGAGACCAGCGTGGGAAACACGAAAAGACGAGTGCCTAGTTTATCCATTATTTCATGAAATGACTTTATTAACTGTGCTCTAATGGCACATGCCACATAACTTTGTTGTTCCCCGAAAATGCAATATTTAGCAGCGTGAGCAGCACTGCAATCATAATTAATTTTTGACCTTTGTTGTCGTAGGGTTGTTAGAACGCCCACCTCATTTTTCTACATGGTAAAGTCACTTTGCTACAGATTTAACCATCGAACTGGCGACTGTTTTATGCGATCCTGAGGAAAGAATGGGTACGTGTGGGCAACCACTTGTGCACGAAGTCTTCTACACCTGCGTTGTGGTAAATCCCCAAGTTCTTGTTCTGGCGGTCCAAACATGCAGTAACACTAAGTTGATCTACCTGAATTGTAAGGAGGATGTTCCAGAATGAATTACTTCCAGTTTTTCCCTCCTTAAAGCAGTAGAATGCGGCCTTACATGGTCCAGTGGCATAATCATTAGTTACGTTTAAACTCGTTAACTGGTAACTGCTTGTGACAAAACCTCTCATTAGTAATCTGAAACCAAATACTTTTAAATTAAGCTTACAGTCTCTCGTCTACAATCGCCTTTGCAATGGTGCAAAATACTTTTGAGCGTGATACCAATTACACTGCATCTGATTATCGGTAAATGAGATTGAATTTAAAGAATGGTCGTTAATAACACTTAGAATGGCTTTGTCATGAACCAGTCACACAGAATGGATAACTGTTGCGTAACGAAAGTGTTTCCTGTTAGGAAAACGCACAAACTGAATTTATATGAAATTTTGTAAATCTGGAGATACGCATGACAACATTGTGCCGTTCACGGTACATTTATTCTTTGCCAGTCTCGATCAAGGGCCATCTTCGCAGTGGAAAATTACCTATTGTGACAACTTCATATGGCATAATTGCTATTTAATCTGGAATGTTTAGGCCGTTGCTAACTTGAAGACATAAGAAAAGGATAGTTAAACACTAAGACAGGCTTAAACAAACAGTAAACGTTAGAAACATGGAACCACGTAAGAGCAGTAAGTTCACAGCATTTCTACAAATGAATATTCTCTCAAAAACATCATTGAGACCCCAAAATTGTATCTTACCTTGCAACGGGTAAGTCGGCTCTACTCTGCCTACACAATGCAAGAATGTGAAGTGCTGAATTGATGTTCCTGATATAAATTACTGCGCGGCAATGTGCGTTATCGTATTTTTATTGTACTTTCGTAAATTAAACTTTTGTTCTCTTCCCGAAAATATGATTCACTGCCCATGCAGTAGTTCAAGGCGTGACACTGCAGGTTTTATCAAATACACTCTTCATCTAACAGCGAGGATAATTTTCAGTCCTAATTTTATAAATGACAAAATGTAGTATTTCGAAATTATACTACACCGTTGTTAATAACACGGGCAATATTGGAAGTAACATCAACCACAACTCTTTTTTTTAACATCGTCATACACCATAAAAATTACTTTTATACACAAAACTTCAATTCCGTAAGCTTTAGTCCTTACTCTTCATATGAAATATTTTTAAGTAGAAATCGTGGGAGGAAGCTAATTAAAATTCCTAAATCTTGACTGATAATTCACCCTGGAGGCCAACATGCAGTATTGTTACACACATTGAAATCTGTACACTATAATAATTAGTCGGCTAATGCTTGCAGCAAAATCAGCTCAACGCAAATATCCTTCTTTCCAAATGAGCCGTGTCTCTATAAAATCCTCTTACATCATCCTCTAACTCAATTATGCATCAGAGAGCATCTCAATTATCTGTGCGTTACGTCCGCCATCCAAGATGTTCACTCGGCCGTGAAACAAAGCTCTCTCTCCCTCCACAGTAGACAACTGCTTCCAGATCTTTATAAATGACAAAATGTAGTATTTTGAAATTATATTCTACCTTTATTAATCACACGGAAAAGACTGGAACTAACATGAACTATAACCCGAGCTTTACTCAACAATGCTACAATCTTTAGGAGCCAAAGGATCCGTATCACTCATGTGTTAAGACATGTAAAGATGCCTATAGTGGCAAATATACCCCACACTATAGAGAACTTTCATAACCATTTCTTACGATATGTACAGCTTTTACGATGGCTTGAACACTTACATGGCTTATATCTGCCGCCGAAGCAATTTCGGAATGGCTTATGCGATCTTTGCGATAAGGTGTTCGGTGCGATATTTGTCCATCCTCGTCTTTGGTTGGGTACGCATTCTACAGCAACCCGTCATGTTACAGATACTTTACGCCACTAGGTCTTCGGAAAGGTTTCTTTCCCACGTTGTGCACCGAGCCTCCTCAAAGTTTCCGCAGGTTTAGTGCATTCCTTAGCGCTATGACTATTCGCTGCGCAATAGAACTGGGTACTTCTTACTCGCACAAGGCGGCCTTACTCGAGCGGTCACGTCAAGCTAACTGCGGCACCACAGACATCCCCACCGGCATCCTGTCAAGGTCACCGTCCACTAACACGGCCGCTAGATTTTAATTCGGGTTCATATTTGATACATCATTGTATTTTTAACGTTTTATTAGGATGTTGTTAGGAGGATAATGGTTCGGAAGATACAGATCGGATACAGATAAGAAATTGTCTTCTTAATTTTTACGGTGAAATATGCGAAAGAAAAAAATTAGAAACTTCTTAGTGTGAGGGCAAAGACATTTACCCGACAGCCGTCATGTGATTTACTTGTAAATGAAAGTGAAACGTTACAGTGTTATAGCCCAAGCAGTTAAATTTGGGAAAATTTCTGGAACTCCTGCAAAACGAGTCGCCGAAAACGTGAACCACACAATTGCTCTTTCGCAGCGCATAAAAGTCCACTTGGCAGGCCTATCAAGGGCCGCAACAACACCACAAATTTCCCTCTATTCAATATAATTTTACTCCGTGTTTGTTTGGTGGAACTACAAAATAATTGAACCACGGAATTCCATAAAGACGTTTACTACTCTGGCGGAAAAGAGCCTAGTTATTTTTTTAAAAATCAAATTGCATGATTGTATCTTTTTTTTTTAATGAAGGAACGAGAAAGCTAATCGTTTCATGAACCACTGTTCATCTTAGTGGAAACAGATTACGAATGTCTTTATCCTTTAAGGGGTCAAAGGAAAATGAGATGAAAAAGTTAGGCATCTCATCCTCTAGATCAACTGTAAGGCAAAAAAGACAAAAAACGGTACAGCATTAGGGGATTATCCGATTGGGACGGGGATCGGTACATCTGATGCCTATGTACGGACGAACAAATGATTACAACTTCATAAATATTGGATGATTAATTCAAGAGAAAGAACGAACTGTGAAACTAAATAACGCATTAGTCCACATCTGGCCCTTATCCAAGCAGTTATTCGGTTTCCAATCACTGATAGAGTTGTTGGGTGTTCCCTGAGGGATATCGTGTCAAATTGGCACGTTAGCAAGTCAAAATGCTGAGATGTTAGGAGGCCCCTATCCTTAATGATCCAACGTTCCCAATTTCAAAGATATGTGGAGACCTTTCTGGCTAAGGTGCGGTTCGACATGCACGAATACCAGCAGTATAAACACTCCCCATGTGTGAGCGGACACTATCTTGGTGATGTGTAAGCCGCGGATGGCCTGGTATGAAAGGAAGCAAAATAGGTCGTAGAATATCTTCGACATGCAGCTGTGCTATAAGGGTGCCTCGGATGCCAACCAAAGGGGTCCTGCAATGAAAAGAAATGGCACGCCGGATCATCACTCCTGTACCGAACGGTGGGCGGCAGTTAGATTGGTCTCCCACCACTGCCTGGGGCGTCTCAAGACACGTCTTCACTGGTCATCGGGGCATGTTTCGAAACGGAACTCGTCGCTGAAGATAATTTTACTCCAGTCGTTGAGATTTCAGGGCGATGGTAGAGTGGTACATTGATGATATTCTATGCCCCGTTTGGTTGCTTTTCATGCCAGCCCATCCTGGGTCTACATTTCAGCAAGATAATGCCCGCCAGCACTTAGCGAGAGTTTCTACATCTTTTCTTTGTCCTTGCCAAACCATACCTTGGTCAGCTAGTTTGCTGCATCTCTCCCCAATTCAGAACGTTTCGAGCATTATAGGCAGGGCATTCTAACCAGCCCAAGATTTTGATGATCTAACTCGCCAATTTTCCAGAATTTGGCATGATGTCCCTCAAGGAGGACATCCAAGAACTCTGTCATCCAGTGCCAAGCCGAATAACTGTTTGCATAAGGGCCAGAGGTGGACCAATGCGCTACTGACCCGCTCAGTTTGTAAAGCTCTTGCTCTTGAATAAATCATCCAATTTTACTGAAATTATAATCATTCATATGCCTGTAAACGTGCATCACATCTATCGATTTCTCCTTCGCTGTGCGTGGCGTCGGGTATTATTTTTTTTGTCTTAGAATGTACTACTCTGAAATTAAGTGTTACTATGAGATGAAGAGGTTGGCACAGGAGAAGAATTCGTGGCGGGTCGCGTCAAACCAGTCAGAAGACTGATGACCAAAAGAGAAAGAGTGTATCACAGAGATTAAGGTTGAAGGCCAGCAGATACTGATTAAGAATAACTTAAGAAAAAAGTTGAAATGGCTCAAATGGCTCTAAGCACTATGGGACTTTGAGGTCATCAGTCCCCTGGACTTAGAATTACTCAAACCTAACTAACCTAAGGACATCACACATATCCATGTCCGAGGTAGGATTCGAACCTGCGAACGTAGCAGCCGCACGGCGCCGGACTGAAGCGCCTAGAGCCGCTCGACCACAGCGGCTGGCGAAAGAAGTTGAATGTTATTGTATGTAGGATATGGAAAACAAGTCGCTTTCTGAATTTTTTACGATTTATTGTACTAGTTTGTGAGGCATCGCAGGCTCGTCATGAGATGTGCTAAAGGAAAATTATTTTTTTCGACGCTAAGGTCTTGGTGCTGGCAACAAACGGAAACGTTAACGAAATGCGTACGAAACTGTGAGATCGTTATGTTTCAATAGACTAACACTTGATAGCATCTTGTTATCTGACACTAATTCATATCGAAAAATGTGGATTAAAATTTCGTTAGCCGGCACCAGACCTTACGTATGGTCCAGAATACAGTGTCTCTGTAAAACAATCTGAAGCTCAGCTTTCAAAGTAGTTATTGGCACAATAAGCCGTTTTAAATTAAAAAACTAACTTGTGCGTATCATATCTACATAAACCGCCAATTTAATCTCAGCTGCAGTTCTTCATCCACAAAGAATATAACGAAGGAAGCAGGTAACTAATCACAGCAGTTAAGCTAGATTTATACAACAAGGGAAATAGATTTGTGGTAACACGGCAGAAACGTTCCACAATATGATAGAAAGAAAGACCGTCTTCATCTACTTTATTTTTTTGAATAAACATTACGCTGGAAATTTTAAATCAAGTCTGGATAGAAGAGAATTTGAAGAAAACTAAATATTTCAAACGATACTTCAGAATAAAGTGAGGTATGCAATGAATCGTGAGCTAGTATGAACGATAGTTTTCGAAAGAGGTCTACAGAAATTTCCTAATAGAAGGACTTGGAGATGTAAACTTCAACTTTGCTTCGAAAAAGAACAAACTCTTGTTCACAAAAAGATGACATGTCAGAAGCTCTGGTACACTTAAAAACGAAGGTATGCAAAGTTTAGAAAGCAATGAAAGATGCTGCCTGATGAAGGTAGAGCGTAAGATACTATTGACGGCGAGCTGTCCACGAACGTTAACCTCTGCGATTCTTGTTCCCCACATTCACCAGATGTTACGTAGCAAAGAATGTTACATTTCAGAAACTGGAAGAAAATAAGCTTTCTAATGAGATATGTTACAACTCCTGAAAAAGGCGCACATTGTTGTTTTCCAATGAAAGTGGTTACACAAAACAACTACAGAATATTTCTGGGAGGCGCAGCTATCGCTAAAGACTGATATGACATCCAAGAGAAAAGAGTGCTTATTGAAAAATATGTGGAAGGTGTGTCCTTGGTAAATGTGCTTACGCGGAAAATATTACGTCGGATAATTTGTGTCAGTATTTCAGGTAAATGTCGTTAAGTGCACGGACGCACGATGAAACTGAAGATTCAATATTATTCAAAACAATAATGCAAATGGAAAGATTTTTGTCTTTATTTGGCATATATGCTTATAGCAGATATACAGTATCAAGTGTTATCATCTCCTTTCTCAGCGGAATGAACAGTCACAGTCACCAAACCCCGTGGCGCCGTCATTGAAGATAGTCGAACGGTTGTCACCAACGGCAAGTCATGAGCGGTAAATAATCTAAATCTGCGTCTCGCATACGTTGTTGAAACAACTTTTAGATTGCATCGTAAATTATTTACATGAGCACCACCTACAGTGCTACACCTGTATCAGTACCAGACAGCACCTGTTCCACTCTCCTCTCCTCGGATACGTGCTTAAAGCTCCGACCATTAGAACACAGAGGAATTTTTCGGGTAATGTTCGTCCACAAAGACGCAAATGTCACTTCATCTTCTTAGAAATCATCACAATCCAATCCATCATACAATTACACCTATAAGTTTCTTCATGCGGGGCACCTCAGCTCTATATCTGTTAGCACCAAGCCGGCCGCTGGTGGCCGAGCGGTTCAGGCGCTACAGTCTGGAACCGCGCGACCGCTACGGTCGCAGGTTCGAATCCTGCCTGGGCATGGATGTGTGTGTTGTCCTTAGGTTGGTTAGTTTTAAGTAGTTCTAAGTTCTAGGGGACTTATGACCTCAGCAGTTGAGTCCCATAGTGCTCAGAGCCATTTGAACCATTTTTGTTAGCACCAACTGATGTTCAACAACGAAAGGGTGTGTATAGTGTGTTCTCTAACGTGACATTAGTCATAAACGTGACTATAACTACACGCAGTAAGTTTTCTGGTTTTAATTCTGACTCTTTCGAGTTATGTGCTCGGTCTGTGATTGGCTATACCCTCGTTTATTAACAGGATAATTGTACACATCGTCACAGCACATGACATAAAACAAGTACTTCACAGGAAAGGCAGCACAACCACATCACGACCACATCATCTATCCACCTCAAAGAATGCACCATCCCTTCTCGTCACCCTTGAACTGTTTATACCACTAACCTCTCTACATGTTTGTGTACTGAGATGTGGTAAACCTCCAGTCTCCTACTTTTTCTTAACCTACAGAAACGCCCGACTGATATCTCCTCCTACCCTGCCATGTGTCCTTGAATCCATTCTCTCCCGACACTTCCATCAAAACCTGAACCAACACCACCTGCATCCCACTAACCAGTTTAGTTTTTGTCCCGCCTTCTCTTCTGATGACGAGCTCTTGAACTCTCGTACTTCTCTTGTCCCACCAGCTCAACATCGGTAAATTCGCTACACTATTTTTGTCTCCCTCGTCTAAGGCATTCCAATCTCTTGAGACTCTATCAGTCAACCTTCATTGTATGCTGATAACATTGCTTTCCTCGCTCTCTATCCTACACCCCAGAAATCCCAACGATCTATCCAAACCTGTCTCAATCAGTTCACTTCCTCGTGTAACCATTGGGTCCTCAAGATCAACCCTTCCAGACCCCAGGGAATAATAATCTCAATGACTTCTCCCTTGACGCTTATGACAATCCCATCCAGCTAACACACTAAAATATCTTCCACTCACAATTAATTAGCAACTAACAGGGAAACCTCAACTACTAACGATCCAACGAAAAGCCCAAGAGAGACTGAAACTGCTAAAACTAATTAATAACTGGCCGAAGTTGGGGATTGCTCCCCTATTGTTCCCCACACATATGAAACCTTGACGCAAATCATCCTACGTGAATGTTGATGAATCCAGGACCCCCCCCCCCCCTCCAAATTTCTGAAAGTCCCTCCTGATCCTGGAACCCCATGCACTCTGCCTTTCTCCCTGCAAGGATACTTCAGCAACTCATCAAATTCTCGCCTCACATTTGCTAATTTGGCACGATATCCCTCAGGGAACAACCAACAACTCTATCAGTGATTGGAAACCGAATAACTGCTTGGATAAGGGCCAGATGTGGACTAATGCGCTATTTAGTTTCACAGTTCGTTCTTTCTCTTGAATTAATCATACAATATTTATGAAGTTGTAATCATTTGTTCGTCCGTACATAGGCATCAGATGTACCGATCCCCGTCCCAATCGGATAATCCCCTAATGCTGCACCGTTTTTTGTCTTTTTTGCCTTACAGTGTATCTAGAAGATGGGGTGCCTAACTTTTTCATCTCATTTTCCTTTGACCCATTAAAGGATAAAGACACTCGTAATCTGTTTCCACTTAGATGAACAGTGGTTCATGAAACGATTAGCTTTCTCGTTCCTTCATTAAAAAAAAAAGATACAACCATGCACTTTGATATTTTAAAAAAGAACTACGCTCTTTTCCGCCAGAGTAGTTGCACTAAATTGTGGAAGGACCTGCCCTGAGTTAGGGAGTCTGTTGTTGAATGGGAAAAGATTGGCCAGTGAGAAGAGTAGGAATGTAGTGTCATAAGGATACAGGAACAGAGCATTGTATCGATGGTGGAAGAGTGGCTGTAGGGACAGGAGTGTGGTGGAGTAGAGGTCAGTATTGGCAGGGAAATAACTGTTGGGAAAATGGGGGTGAGGTGGAGAAAAAAGGCAGTCAGGGAAAAAAGGGGGTAAGGAAATGTGGGCTGGGGAGGGAGAAGTATCCCTGATGAGGTGAAATGGGTGAGGTGGACCTACAGCTGGTAGAATAAGTAAAAGAGCGATTTCATTATCTGGGAGAGTGAGATGGCTGATGATGTATCTGGAGATACTAAAAGGTATCATATGGATTATATAATGGTAAGACAGAGATTTAGGAAACAGGTTTTAAATTGTAAGACATTTCCAGGGGCAGATGTGGACTCTGACCACAATCTATTGGTTATGATCTGTAGATTAAAACTGAAGAAACTGCAAAAAGGTGGGAATTTAAGGAGATGGGACCTGCATAAACTGACTAAACCAGAGGTTTTACAGAGTTTCAGGGAGAGCATAAGGGAACAATTGACAGGAATGGGGAAAAGAAGTACAGCAGAAGAAGGATGGGTAGCTTTGAGGGACGAAGTAGTGAAGGCAGCAGAGGATCAAGTAGGTAAAAAGACGAGGGCTAGTAGAACTCCTTGGGTAACAGAAGAAAAATTGAATTTAATTGATGAAAGGAGAAAATATAAAAATGCAGTAAATGAAGCAGGCAAAAAGGAACGCAAACGTCTCAAAAATGAGATCGACAGGAAGTGCAAAATGGCTAAGCAGGGATGGCTAGAGGACAAATGTAAGGATGTAGAGGCTTATCTCACTAGGGGTAAGATAGATACTGCCTACAGGAAAATTAAAGAGACTTTTGGATAAAAGAGAACCACTTGTATGAATATCAAGAGCTCAGATGGAAACCCAGTTCTAAGCAAAGAAGGGAAAGCAGACAGGTGGAAGGAGTATATAGAGGGTCTATACAAGGGCGACGTACTTGAGGACAATTTTATGGAAATGAAAGAGGATGTAAATGGAGATGAAATGGGAGATACGATAGTGCGTGACGAGTTTGACAGAGCACTGAAACACCTAAGACGAAACAAGGCCCCAGGAGTAGACAACATTCCATTAGAACTACTGACGGCCTTGGAAGAGACAGTCCTGATAAAACTCTACCATCTGGTGAGCAAGATGTATGAGACAGGCGAAATACCCTCAGACTTCAAGGAGAATATAATAATTCCAATCCCAAAGAAAGCAGGTGTAGACAGATGTGAAAATTACCGAACTATCAGTTTAATAAGTCACAGCTGCAAAATACTAACACGAAATCTTTACAGACGAATAGAAAAATTGGTAGAAGCCGACCTCGGGGATGATCAGTTTCGATTCCGTAGAAATATTGGAACACGTGAGGCAATACTGACCTTATGACTTATCTTAGACGAAATATTAAGGAAAGGCAAACCTATGTTTCTAGCATTTGTAGACATAGAGAAAGCTTTTGACAATGTTGACTGGAATACTCTCTTTCAAATTATAAAGGTGGCAAGAGGTAAAATACAGGTAGCGAAAGGCTGTTTACAATTTGTACAGAAACCAGATGTTAGTTATAAGCGTCGAGGGGCATGAAATGGAAGCAGTGTTTGGGAAGGGAGTGAGACAGGGTTGCAGCCTCTCCCCAATGTTATTCAACTGTATGTTGAGCAAGCAGTAAAGGAAACAAAAGAAAAATTCGGAATAGGTATTAAAATCCATGGGGAAGTAATAAAAACTTTGAGGTTCGCCGATGACTTTGTAATTCTGTCAGAGACAGCAAAGGACTTGGAAGAGCGGTTGAACGGAATGGACAGTGTCTGAAAGGAGGATATAAGATGAACATCAACAAAAGCAAAACGAGGATAATGGAATGTAGTCAAATTAAATCGGGTGGTGCTCAGGGAATTAAATTTGGAAATGAGACACTTAAAGTACTAAAGGAGTTTTGCTATTTGGGGAGCAAAATAACTGATGATGGTCGAAGTAGAGAGGATATAATATGCAGACTGGCAATGGCAAGGAAAACGTTTCTGAAGAAGAGAAATTTGTTAACATCGAGTACAGATTTAAGTGGCAGGAAGTCGATTCTGAAAGTATTCGCATGGAGTGTAGCCATGTATGGAAGTGAAACACGGACGATAAATAGTTAGGACAGGAAGAGAATAGAAGCTTTCGAAATGTGGTGCTACAGAAGAATGCTGAAGATTAGATGGGTTGATCACATAACTAATGAGGAGGTATTGAATAGAATTGGGGAGAAGAGGAGTTTGTGGCACAACTTGACTAGAAGAAGGGATCGGTTGGTAGGACATGTTCTGAGGCATCAAGGGATCACAAATTTAGCATTGGAGGGCAGCGTGGAGGGTAAAAATCGTAGAGGGAGACCAAGAGATGAATACACTAAGCAGATTCGGAAGGATGTAGTGGCAGTAGGTACTGGGAGATGAAGAAACTTGCACAGCATAGGGTAGCATGGGGAGCTGTATCAAACCAGTCTTAGGACAGAAGACCACCACAACAACAACATTAATACCAACGTCAGAATTGCCTCTCTGATGTCTTTACATTTCCTGAAGCGAAACTGATCGTCATCCATCAAATCATATATTTTTTCCTATGTTTCAGTAACTTTGATGCATGGTCCGTTAAACTGATTGTACAATAATTATGTCACTTGCCAGGCCTTGCAGTATTCGGAATTGTGGGGATGATAATTTTCCGAAAGTCACATGGTATGTCGCCAAATTCATATATTCTACACACCAACGTGAATAGTCGTTTAGTTGCCTCTTCCCCCAATGATTTTAGAAATTCTTGTGGAATAGCCTTATTTGATCTGAAGTCGTCCAAAGCTGTCTTAAATTCAGATTCTAATACTAGATCCCCTAACTCTTCTAAATCGACTCCTGTTTCTTCTACCACATGAGACAAATTTTCTGCCTCATAGAGGGCTTCAATGTACTCTTTCCATCTGTCCGTTGCCTCCTCTGAATTTAGCGGTGGAATTCCCGTTGATCTCTTAATGTTAGCGTTCTTCCTTTTAATTTCACCGAAACTTTTTCTTGACTTACCTATGCGCTGAGTCAGTTCTGCCGACAATCATTTCTATACCCTGAAAACTACGATTTAGCAGACGATATTTACAGGGAACTACGATCAGTAACAGCATATTTTTTTTTTTTTTTTTTTGGAAGATTATTCCATGGTAAACAGCGATCTATTAATGTTTTTAGATTGCCGGCATCGATCTTCTGAGAGATCATCTTCAGATCTTACATTCCTTGACGTCTATAAGAACCTTTGGCGTGGAGCAGGTCGATTTGTGAGGTCGTGGAGATAACTACTCTCCACGCCAATGGTTCTTACTGTCATCAAGAAATGTAAGATCTGAAGATGATCTCTTGGAAGATCGATGCCAGTCATATAAAACTAAACGACGTAGATGCGATAACGACTGCTTGTATTGAAATCAGTAACAGTGCGACTGTAAACATTGCTATCATTCGCACATGCAATGTCATAGACCGCCAAGAGAGAGCGAAATTATTTAAATACCAATGTATTAGTTTTGGACATCAGATTGCCATGCATCAAACTGTACCCAAGTTAAGTATCATTTTTTGAAATACTCCTAATTATTTATTATTCTGTTGTCACATATTTATAGTACCGTCCTATCAAACAAGTGTTTTTCTCCAAACGTGGAAATAAGCAACCATTTAAGAATCATTGTAGGGAAACAGTGTTCTCCTATAGCAGATTCTTGCGCTGAATTAAGAGCAGCATTCAGTTACTACATTCGCAGAATTTGACAGTAGGAAAATTCATGTTAAAGATCTGAAAATTCTGCAAATAATATTACGCAAAGCTCAATGATGCTAGCCGGAATCTCACCATATATTTTTGTAAGGAGTAGTTAAATAAAAACCGAATGCCAGCCGCAATGGGTTTATGGAATGGTTCTACTCGAAAGTAATCACCACACACGTTAAAACATTTATCCCACTGGGAGACGAGACGAACGATTTCTGTGTCGTAGAAAAATGTCGGCCGCTGACGGATCCACAACAGCACCATCTTTCGCACGCCCTCGTCCAACTGAAACCGACGTTCACGTACGTCTTTCCTCACGTCACCAAAGATGTTAAAATCACATAAGGAGAAATCCGTCCGATAACATTCCTGGTCGTCTTGAATTTATGGCATATTGCAGTCTCTGCAAAGTATCTTTATAGCGGTGCGCATTGATTGTGGTTCCACGCTCGAGGAACTCGGCGAGCAGAGGGCACCTACAGTCGGAGGAGGTCATCATATCCATACCGGAAATTGTACAGCTTGGTATTTCTTTTATGGAGGTGATGTGGGCTGCTTCCACTGTTTGCTTTGCCGTTTGCCCTCGGACTGCCGGAATGTTGTCGGACTGAATGATCTTGTTGCACGATAACGTCCACTGGCCCACTGCTATCGGAGGAAGGCTACACTTAGCGATTTGGTACGGAAACACTACAACGTTCTCTGTACAGCCTGGATCATTCACCATTTGGTTTTCAGATATTTGGCGACCTGAAGAAAGGCATTTGTGGACATTGGTTTCAGTCGGATGAGGAAGTACAAACCAGTCAGCGGGCGATGACGTTCTACGAAAAGGAACAGCACATGGCCGCAATATTCGCTAAAGCTTCCATTCTCCAAAGTATCTTACTTTGGACATCCCTTCTCAGATAGTGAAAGAGTATGATACCTTCAGCAACCTACAATTTTGTAATCAATATCATTGCAATAAGATTACGATCCATAATATGAGGAAAAAAACAGTTTTAAAGGTTGACATTGTAATCATCAGCTACAACAGTTTACAACAAAATATAAGGGATAAGAAATCAGTGCGCCAGAAATAAGACTATTTGCACACGAGATCTACTGTTTGCAATGCCTGTTTAGGATTTTCATTCCTCGGCAAATGGTATGGTCAACAAATAACACCCTTCCGAATCAGCTCTTGGAAGAAATTTAACAGGGTCATGTGGATTTTTGAAGACTCATGTGTGAAATTCAAGTAAAAGGAAAACTATTTCCCATTTGCACTACACTATTCGTCCACGGCTGCCAGATGAGTACATAGGATTTACGATGTTTCCAAAGAGACTGTAGCCGTTCGATATGTTCAGGAGCACAACATCCCGTGCACTTTTCTACCAAGGGCTTCATTATAAAGTGACAATTGCACATGAATTGTTTTATGTATTTACTACCTTTTTGGGAGATACTGAAAAGTTGCAACTGCTCCGATCGGCTTTATAATGTGTGTGCGTGTGCGTGTGTCTTTGTCTCTCTCTATACATCTGGAACGTAAGGACGTTGGGCGAACGGAAGTTGCCGATAGTAAAGGTGTTAGAGATTGAAATATCAATAACCTAGCAATTCATGTACCGATTTGGCCTGAATTTGGGACCAATTTAGAAAAGAAATATTATGAGAATGAGATAGATTTTTCACCCCTACAATCATCTGTGGTTAAAGCAAGAATATCTCAGAAGCGTGTGGAATGATATCGGCCGAATTTGACACTCATCAATCTCCTGTATAGTTTGATGCCCTTCGCCACAAATTCCATTTTTGCATCAATCTCTGCGCTTCGAGTAGCTCTTACAGTACAACCTGCGTCCTCTATTATGTGCCGGAGTATTCAAATCCTGTCTTCCCCAGAATGACATTTTCACTCAGCAGTGGAGTGTGCGCTGATATGAAACATCCTGGCAGATTAAAACTGCGTGCCAAACCGAGACTCGAATTTGGGACCTTTGCCTTTCACGGGCAAGTGCTCTACCATCTCAGCTACACAAGCATGACTCACGACCCGTCTTCACAGATTCAATCCTGCCAGGACCTCGTCTCCTACCTTACAAACTTCACCTTTCCTTGAACGATTTCATATTTAAGGGTGCAAACAAAATGTGGATCATTTATGGATCCAGGCAGAAGCACGAAAAGCTAGGCAAGGACGAAATGCATAGCCGATGCCTATCTCCACCCCCCCCCCCCCCCCCCCCCCACCGGCCTTCTGACTGCTGTCATGAGATTCGCTGCGAATTCCTCCACCGTGCCCTTTTCATATCAGAACAGCATTTGCTCCCATCATGCTGAGTCATTTGACTTCTTCTGGGCTGGCACTGCAGCGTCATAAATTTGAAGAAAGAAATCGTTCTACCACGCCATACTTAAAAACAATTCTTTATTAAACGTAATAAAGCACTATTTCGAAACAAATCTTGCTGAATAAAGTACTGTTTCAAAGAACAGCTTGATGAAACGACGACTTTCTCCCTCAACTATGTGTTGCAAATATTTCATTCTGTGTCATCCTCTACAGTATTTACCCTCTATAGCTGAATCAAGTACCATAGCAGCTATTCCTTTATTAGTCATGTCTAGTCATCCAGTCCCTTCGTGATATCAATGATTTCCTCATGTTCGTTTCTTCGCCGATTCTGCGGAGAACTCACTTCTTGTCAGCTCGCCTAATTTTCAACATCCTTCCACAGCATCGCATCTCAGACGCATCGAATTCCTTCTTTTCCAGTTATCCTATAGTCCACCATTCGCTTGCATACAACGCTTGGCTTCAGGTGTACGTTCTCAGTAGTTTAAGCCCATCTTCGATACTTCGAGGGTGTGCTTAAAAGTAAAGGATCCGAATTTTTTATTTGAAAACCCTTAAAGTTTTTTTTAAATAAAAGAAAATTTCTTAACATTCTATGTCTTTATTCTTAATATCTAAATTTTTATTTCCCAACATAGTCGCCATGGTGGTGAACATGTTTCTACCAACGGGAGACCAGGTTGTTGATACCGTCAGTGTAGAATGTTGGACTTTGTTGCCGTTGCCACAACCTCACCTCTGCTTGCACCACTTCATTACTATCAAAATGAGGTCCTCGAAAGCGTTATTTAAGTTTTGTAGACAAATGAAAATAAGATGGGGCCAAGTCGGGACTGTATGGCAGATGATCCATGTCAGTGAACCCAAGACGTCGCTTTGTTGCAGATATTGCGGCGCTCGCATATCGTCCGGCATTGTCATGCAGAAGGACGGGTAGCTTCATCTCTGGTCCAAATCTTCGAACTCGTGATTTCAGTTTTCTGGAGGTCTCGCAGTATCTTGCAGAGTTTATGGTGATGTCTTTAGGCATGAGTTACAAATACACTACTGCCTGAGCATTCCAGAACACTGCAAGCGTGGCTTTGCCTGCTGATGGCATGGACTGAACTTTGCTCTCGTCGGTGGTACTTTGTGGCAGAATTCCAATCATGCTCTCTTGTTTTCGGTGTCAAAATGGTGAGCCCAGCTTTCATCGCCTCGTACACGGTTATTCTGGAACCCATCCCCCTCACATTCAACCCGTAAAAGAAACTGATGGTAGCTGTCCAATCTCCTCTGTTTCGTGTCAGAAGTGAACATCCGAGGCACTCACCGTGTACACAGTTTTCTGCACCGTAGGGTTCCAATTATGGGCTGTGCACGCTCTTGCGATATGCCATATTTACACGAAAAATGTGCTTGTTTTATCTGACGATTTTCTCTGAACCAGATTCCGAAGATTCTCGCTGATTGCCGTCCACGTGGGGCTCTGCCACAGTCGTTGAGGCTAGTGCCAATGTTTCCTTCATTAAGAGCACGAACAACCCAACGCCGCACATTAATGAGGTCAACAGAATGATTACTGAACACAGCTCTCATTTTTCTATAGAGTTCAATTGGAGGCATGTTTGTTACGGTTAGGAACTCGATTATCGTACGCTATTTCTGATAAACGCTGCCATATTACACACTGCATTTCGGAGCTCTCTAGTGGTAGAGTATAGCAACTTGCATCAGCGGAGCGGAAAAGTTGGCCGAATAATACCCATGACATGTAATACCTCAGCCAACATTGTAAACATAGTAAAACAGTCGGAGACATTACGTTTCAGCATGGCGTCGTAGTGGAAATCTCTCGCCCAGGGAAACCCAATTTGTATGTGCTAGTCTGCTCTCCTCCTTGCCTTGTTTTACAAGATGTTTGATGTCTAGTTTGTAATGAACCTCATTTTTGCTACTTCGTATTTCTTCTGTTTAAATTCAATCCATATTGTGTACTCGGTAGACTGTTCATTCTATTCAGTACGTTCTTTATTTCGTATTCACTTTCAGTGCGGGTAAAAATGTCATCAGTGAATCTTATCAATGAAATTCTTTCAACCTGAACTGCGAACACTCCCCTGAACCTTTCATATCTGTCATTGCTTCTTCAATGTACAGATTTAACAGTAGTGGTAAAGGCTGCTTTCCTGTCTCACACCCTCTTCAATCGTAGCACTTCGTGGTTTGTCTTCCATTCCTATTGTTCCTTATTAATATATAACCTGTTTCGAGTTAGGGATGTAAAAGAAGGGAACCAGCTTTCCGATTTATCTGACAGCTCCAAAGGCATTTAAATAGAAACATCTTCAGATATTCACGGTCTTTTACGTCTTACTGTTAGTACCCATGTCACGTCGTATATTACACCTTGTCAAGCAAAATAACATGATACATGATGATATGTCGTATTACATGACACATGCCATCATGTCATCCGCCATATCATTTGCCATATCGTAGATTATAACATTACGTGTCATTAAAGTTTAGGGTGAATGCACCCTCACTCTGCGATACTTCCCCAACTCTCTGATAGTTCCCATTGTAGATGCATCCCACTCTACAGAAGCACATAAGTTTGTGTTTTTTTGATCCGACAATCCTCATCATACATGTAACAGAGGGTGGGCTAAGGAAGCTCACTGCGCTGGGGAATATTTCAAGATACTTATATTTAAATGTCTCTGAATTCGCCAGGTACGTCGAAAAGCTAATTCCTTCTTTTAGATCCTTAACTCTATATAGAAGATATTCGTCTTTTTGTGCTGCGATACGTGCATTTTTCGTTGTTCCAAAATTTTATTCTGCCATAATTTTGTCATGAAACTGCCATAGTTTGGCAACTGATGTAGATTTTTGTTGAATCAGGCGCGACGATCCGTTGAACGTGTTTTATTACCCTCCGAACGATGTTGATTATGTTGCGGCAACGGATTAAGCTTTCATAAATCAATGGGATGACCATTAGCTGCATTTATCTTATTAAAAATTTGAATCAGTTTGCACAAATCTGGAACACAGAAGGAGAGCGCGTACAAAAATCCCTCAAAATAAACGTGTTTTTGCACGGAAAATCCGAACGAAGCTAGATTTTTGATAGCGAGTTTCCAACATTACTGTAAGAAGTTTTTTGTTTTTTATTTATTTGATTCACTTTAAACCAGTTCTGCTCATTCAGTTCGCATAAGAAAGAATTTTATGTGGTACATTTAACTCGACTTTAAACCATCGTATCTCGGCAACGGATAAAGATTATTGGATAAAAAAATTTCCTTGTGATTGTATCCGTTTATCTACCTTCGTGCGTAGTTTGAACCGATTTGTAGACGTTTAAAGTACACAAACGGCACGCTTCAAAAACCTCCCATAAAATCGTGTTTTTTGCATGTAAAATCCAAACGGAGCACGATTTTTGCAAACGGTTGAAACTTATCTTACTCCAAGAATGATACACCGGTGGAACAGGTTTTGACCCATAGTCTCGCCCAGTCATTAGTTATTTAATAACTACTGTTTCTGCTCGTAAAATCCGAACGATGCACATGAAAATGGTACCATTAACTCAGGAATTATTTCAGACGAATTAAAATATTTGCAAAAGGAATTAATCGATTTGCTTGATTACCCTGGGTGCCTGCTGCGTTTAGAGTCTAAGCTTGCTTTACATACCGTAACATAGCTACAATAAGACATGTTCGAGTGGCTATAGAAATGGCCATTTGTCCGGTCTAAACCAAAAACTTTTTCCCCACGTTCCATGTTTATAATCTAAGTAGGAATCGAGCACCAAGACACACTCACCCTCCATCTCCCCCCCCCCCCTCCCCCCCCCCCACCCAACAGTGATTTCTCGAGCGGCCTTTTCAGACATGTTTATTGCAGCTCTTCCGCGCTGTAACGATTACTTTTCCCTATTGCTTACATCTATTTTTCTGCGAATTTTCAACATTCTGCATCATTCTACATTATTTTCTAGGTCGATAAATCCTGTGAAGGTGTCGTGATTTTTCTTAAGACTTATTTTCATTATGAAGCGTGAAGTGACACTGGTGCCCTTATTTTTTCCAAAGCCAAAGTGATCTTCACTTAAGAAATCCTAATTCTCTCTTCCATTACATCTGTAAAAAAAATTTCTATGTGGTCAAGTCACCCAAATCAGTCGTATGTGTTGCAGTGTAGCTTGGAATGTGCTAACATATTAAAGTGATGGAAAACTACGGTAATTAGTGTCGAATAAATAGTTTTCGAAGATGTTTAACTTTTTCGTGAGAGTACACATGGCTTTATAGGTATCGTGTGCTGAGGGAGCAATGGTTCTGTAGTTTCAGAAATGAGCAGAACCCTGCATAGCGTTGAAGAAACTCTTTCCCATGAATTTACGTTCTGAGAAATTGCCATAAATAAGTGACCGGATAGCGCCGGAGAATCAGACGGTAACTTATACAGCGGCTGCATGCACTTTACTGTTCGCTGACGTAAAGACATCTGCGTCTACGTTTATTTGTAATACGCCTTTCTGAATTCGCTAGACTGATCAGATAGCGGTCTCAGCCCCTAAGTGCTGTATTTATGGGGGTGTCCCGGCTTTCCAAACTGACAGAACATAATTTGGTGGCGATAACAGAAAGTGCGGTGGCGGAGAGATTTATCTGGACTGCAAACGGACTTCACAGGCGGGTGGTGGCGGTAAATATATTCACATTTTCAATTAGGTATGTATGAAGTTGGCCGCTCCCCCTTCGCGTGGATATTTATGGCTCGCCCACTTTCTTCCGGGTCAGCTGCGAACCCCTAAGTGGAGAAGGAGGCGGAAGCGACGAATCTTCCTTACGTTTCACGCGTGACGGCCCAAAAACAGATTCGTCAGGAGGAGGACATTTTTCATCACAAATAAAAAGTATTTTCAGTTCTTTCTGAAGACCAAGGGAACTTCTAGTCGTAAAATCTCCGAAAAACAGCCTCTCTCACATCGTTATCTAATACCTTTTGTCTCTAAGATTTTATATGGGTACGAGTGTGACGTTATTCCTGACGGTATTATTCCTAATGGTGATGAAATTTCTCTAAGTAAGGCAGGTTATTTGAAAGTTTTACAAAATTCTGACTGGAATATTATAAGCAACGAAGACGCGGAAGGGAAGTAGCAGTTGAGAAATGAGTAAGACACGGTTAATCTATCCCAGCGCTTCTCAACCTTTCTGAGCCCATTAGCTCAACTTGTAATCAGTTAGTGACTAATAACTGCCCCTCCCTCACATCTTCACCGTCATAAAGATTAGTGTCTAACTTTAGATTTTACTTATATTTGGTTTTTGTTGATGTTTCATTAAACCACAAACTAATGTGTGAATAAGACAATACGTATTGCTTACCCCTCACAACGTTTTCTTATATTTTTTTACAGAATGACACAGTTGTCAATGCATTCGAGTGCCACTTAGAACACCTGCGAAAATAAAGGTAACTGTCTCCACTGAGGGTAGAAACCTGTTACAAAAC
Organism: Schistocerca piceifrons; assembly: GCF_021461385.2. Lineage (NCBI taxonomy): Eukaryota > Metazoa > Arthropoda > Insecta > Orthoptera > Acrididae > Schistocerca > Schistocerca piceifrons. The sequence goes on from NC_060145.1 coordinate 400,843,899, forward strand.
ATGCTTCCTCTGCAGTACTCCTCTCCCTAGTGACATGTCATTCACACATGCCCTTCACTCCCATGCAAAACTAACCAAGTTACAATGAGCAAAGTACGTTTACTGTTTCTAAATCGCTTGATTGCTGGCATCCTTAGTCTAAAGTAGCAGAAGCTGCAAGGTTTCGGGCTTGTACTCCTTTGTCTATGACTACTGCCACTATTAATAATAACAAAAATAACAACACTGTGTAGGCACCACAGTATTATAGCAACCATTACACAGTTACTATTGTGCAGTGAATAATGAAGCAAATTCTGATATTTTGGGGTGACCACGTACAATTCAGAGAAGGCATTATCATGAGATATTTAAGCATATACACTACGTGATAAAAAGTATCCAGACACCCAGCTAAAAATGATTTACAAGTCCTTGGCTCCCTCCATCGGCTATGCTAGAATTCAATATGGTGTTGGCTCACCCTTAGCCTTGATGACAGTTTCCACTCTCACAAGCATACGCTCAATTAGGTGCTGGAAGGTTTCCTGGGGAATGGAATTCTTCATGGAGTCCTGCACTGAGGAGAGGTATCGATGTCGGTCGGTGAGGCCAGGCAATAAGTCGGCGTTCCAAAATATCCCAAAGGTGTTGTGTAGGATTCAGGCCAGGACTCTGTGCAGGCCAGTCCATTACAGAGATGTTACTGTCGTGTAACCACTCCGCCGTAGGTCGTGCATTATGAACAGGTGGTCGATCGTGTTGGTCTTCAACAGTGGGACGCAAGAAGGTGCTTAATACATCGATGTAGGCCTTTGCTGTGATAGTGCCACGCAAAACAACAAGGGGTGCTAGCCCTCCATGGAATACACTACCAAACCATAACACCACCGAATTTTAATGAAGGCACTACACACACCAGATATTCATCAAACTCATACCCTGTCATCGGATCGCCACATTGTGTACCGTGATTCCTCCCTCCACACAGTTCAATCGTCCAATGTTTACGCTCCTTACACGAAGCGAAGCGTCGTTAGAAATTTACCGACGTGATGTGTGGCTTATGAGCGGCCGCTCGTCCATGAAATCCCAGTTTTCTCACCTCCCATCTAACTGTTATGGTACTTGCAGTGGATAGTGGTGCAGGTTGGAATTCCTGTGTGTCGGTCTAGATCAGGGCCGCACAAACACAGAAAACCGCACGCGTGCAAAGCGAGGAGCAGCGAGTGGCTGCACAGTGCATCGGTTCAACTCGGCATACTTCGCCTCAACTCGGCTTGCTAGGTGAGGCCGACGCTGTGCGCTGCCGAATGCGCTGCCAGACGGCTTAGTCAACATTGGAATACGTAAGTGCAAGACAATTACCGGAATAATGGAACCATCTGCTCCAAAAAAAGGGAAAATTGCCGAAAGTCAATTTAAACCGGAATGGGAACTCTCCTACTCTTTTGTGCGTTGTGACGATAAAGCCAAATGTCTGATCTGCAGTACACTAATTACGTGCGTCAGAAAATCGTCTACTGAAAGGCACTGCAGCAAATTGCATTCAGAAAAGTATAGTGATATAACAGGGCATGCCAGAGAGGAAGAATTACGGAAGTTGCAAACTCTTGCAGAAGAGAATTCCGTATCTACAAACGAGGTTTGTTGCAAGTACTTTAGCATGTATATTTTGGTTAAAGGTCATGCGAAACGAAATAACATTTGTTTAGATTCCTTAGTTTTCGTTTTCACATAAATTATTTCTAACATATCTTTTTTTCTCTACTTTAGGGTGAAGAAGATGAGGGGTGTTGCGAAAGGACTCTCAGAGCTAGTTACAAAGTTGCTCTACGTTTAGCAAGAGCTGGGAGGTCATTTATGGACGGGCCATTAAGAAGAAACATTATGTTGGACCTAGTAGAGACAATGAATCCCACATTAGCTCCCGCGTACAGCAGAATACCACTTTCCAGAATGACAATACATCTGAGAATCAACGACATTGCTGAGAATTTGCATGAACAACTGGCAGCCAAAATTGAAAACTTCCTAGCGTACTCCATCGCACTTGATGAGTCCACGGATATTAACGACACGGCTCAGTTAGCAATACTTTTGCGTGGCGTGGACGACGACCTACATGTAACGGAAGAGCTCCTGGATATGATTTCGTTGAAGGACACAGAGGGGCGGATATTTTAGCAGCTGTTGAAATGGCAGCTGAAGGAATATGACTCCCTTGGGAAAAACTGTTTTCCGTAACTACAGACGGGGCACCTGCAATGTGCGGTAAAGCAAAAGGGTTAATTGGCCTACTGCGGAAAAAATTTAACATGCCGAATTTACCTTCCGTTCATTGTTTTGCACACCAAGAGGCTCTTTGTGCGAAATTTATCGGTCTTCAAGATGTGATGAAGGTAGTGGTGCGTATCGTGAACTACATTCGTTCTCATGGACTCACTTATCGCCAATTCAAAGAATTTTTGATATCCTTTGTAGAGGAGTATCCAGATATTCTCTACCAACCTGAGGTGCGCTGGCTCAGCAAAGAGAAAGTGATTTCCCGAATTTTTCGACTACGCCACACTGTGGCTCAGTTTTTGGAGAGCAAAGGACGTCCGGAGCCACTTTTTCATTACCCTGAATGGGTAGCTGATTTAGCAGACATTATGGCTCTCCTAAATGATTTAAGTCTGAAACTCCAAAAAGAAAACAATCTCGTCAACGATATGATCAGCAAAATAAACGCTTACCAGTACAAACTGAAGCTCCTCAAAAACAACTTTTCAAAGAAAAATACGCAACACTTTCCTGAACTAGGTAAGCGAGATATAAATTGTACCTTAATTAAAACAGCCTGATTTTTATAACCGCTCTAATCAAAACGGTACTATGTTTTTGTTTGACAGCATCTGTGCAGGAAGACGCGCGCTTTGAAAAATACGTCGAGGTCCTACAATCCCTTGAAAATGCGTTTAACAACCGATTCCAGGTAATGTGCCGGTATATGACATACAACTAAATAAAGGAGATTGCGTCACATATGCAAGTGCAACATTACATTAAAACCAATAGTACACATTACATGTTTATTAAAATCTATCGCATTTTAGTACTTCGAAACAACGGCTTACATTACTTTCATTTATTAACATTGGCTTTGTTATTGTTTCAGGAAATTACCTATCTGCAGCCAATTCTCGATGTTTTTGTGAAACCTTTTTCGATGGATATTGAAAGTGCGCCTTCAGATTTACATTTCGAACTAATTGATTTGCAAAGCGTTGTTCACCGAAAGGATGTGTTTTACAATACAAAAGGTTTGCTCCAATTCTACCAGAATTTGCCGAAGGAAGAATTTCCCAAGTTACACAGAGAAGCAGCGAAGATTATTTCTATGTTTGGTTCCACTTGTGTATGTGAAAGGTTTTTGTCTGTTTTGTCTTGTCCAAAAATTAAATTTCGTGCGAGAATTTCTAATTGTAATTTAAAAAATTCTCTTAGAATTGCTGTCAGCCAATCTCTTGTTCCAGATCTTAGTAGCATAATTGCAAATAAAATAAAGAGCACATAGGAAGATACATTTGTGTTGAAACCAAATTTAAAATTGTTACCATTGCAGTTATTATATAAATGTCTACTGTACCGGTACACCAAACTAAGCTCTCCACCTAGTGTACATTAGTATTTGGCAATGATGAAGACAACAGGGTAAAAGCATTGAAACAGGTCCAGACAGGCGGCGCGAGCGACACAAGCTAAGGAAGTGAGAGGCAGCGCTGTTGCGCAAAGCCGAGGAGTGGGGGGTCTGCACCGTCGTCAACATAGCGCAGCCGTCTTCTGCACTATGCACTGTGCGATGCACCGGTGGATGCACCTTGTGCGGCCCTGGTCTAGACAGATGCCTGCCTATTACACATTACGACCCTCTTCAACTGTCGGCGGTCTCTGTCAGTCAACAGTCGATGTCGGCCTGTACTCTTTTGTGTTGTACGTGTCCCTTCACCTTTCCACTTACTATCAAATCGGAAACAGTAGACCTAGGGACGGTTAGGAGTGTGGGAATCTCGCGTACACACGTATGACGCAAGTGACACCCAATCACCTGACGAGTTCGAAGTCCGTGAGTTCCACGGAGCGTTCCATTCTGCTCTCTCACAATGTCTAATGACTACTGAGGTCGCTGATATAGAGTACCTGGCAGTAGGTGGCAGCACAATGCACCTAACATGAGGAAAATATGTTTTGGGGGGTGTGCGGATACTCTTGCTCACATAGTGTGTGATGTGTATGAATTTTTACTGTCATGGTTGGAGGATGCAAAGTGCAAAGCATGTCTTGTAAGTGGAGTATGTGAGGAAGTTTTATTCTTATATATGTTACACAAACTGTAACCTCCACCACACTGTGTCATGCGTTACCAGACCAGTATTGGTGAAACAAATTTATAGCGCAGCTTGATTAGATACTTTCTGAAGCATCAAGGAATAAAAAAAAAAAAAAAAAAAAAAAAAAAGAGTAATCAAGACTTCAGTACAGAACGCTTTGGGGTCAGTTCGCAGCTCGAATTGTCATCTGTGAGGTGAAAGGAAATTATACTTTCGCACTTGTTACATACCGTGCGGATACCTCTTCTTGACTGGCCTCAATTTTCCATTACTTATTTATCCAGGTACGTATCAAGTTCAGCAAGTTTTTTGCTGACTTACTTTGCAGGCCTGGCGTTCTGTAATAGGACATTCCGTCACTCTCATTTTCCTGCAATTATTTTCAAAAATCGTAAAGAAGCACCCGACGCTCTAAGATTACATTCCATGTACTGTTATTCTTCTCTGCGGCGCGGTTGTCTCATGTAAAATGCTACAACGATCCACGAAATTATAGCCTATGAGTTTCGTCGTAACACTACATATTCCTACTCATTCTCGAATTTGTTATAAATTCGAACGCTTCTCTGGAATTATGGAACTTACTGCGACTAGCAATTTCCATCTTCCGAAGTGACATTTGTGCAGGAACTACGACTCGACCGAACTTGGGCAGTATGTACGTAAGTTTAAACCCAAACTTTTTCCATTGTAAATTGCAAATGAAATTAAAAAAATAATCATTTTTTGCGACTGAAAAGTAGATTTTTTCACGCCCTGTGATGATGAGAGGTTTAACAAAAGAACAATGTAATGCACATTTACTTAAAAAGTAATTAATAAGCTTTAGTTCAAAGTAAGAAAAATAGGCTACCGCTATTTCTTGAGCTAGAGAGTCAGATTATAGTGAAAATTCCCGACACTGGGTGAAGGAGAGAGAGATAACGGGCTGGCACAGGTGGAAGTAGTTTTAAATAAGTGGCTGGCACTTAAGCAATTAAAATGCTTAATAGTGACACCGACACAGTTCTGGCTATTTATCACCTAACGATACTCTTGTGGAATTAAACTGCTCGTGGCTTAATGAACGAACTTAAAATAACAGGCGTGATCGTTTTCTTACCGTCACATTAATCAGCAGTGCAAACTAAATAATCAAAATGCTTTCTTATATCTTCCTGCAAAGACTGCACACTTTTACGGTTATTTCTTACAGCACAGAGTTACCAGAAATTACGGTAGGGCTCGTATTATCTTGATAAACAGTGAGTCTCTCCGTTAATTATATTTCTGGAACCTCTGGATTCTTACGACTCGAGGTTCGTGTAACGCCTTCACTGGAGTTTGCGATTAAGGAACACCACAGATGGGAGGTATCATTTCTACAGATTATTTTTTCCCGGGCGAAAAGCGAAATTACCGCTGCCGGCGGAGAGAATCTGAGTCTGGAGGACACGCCAACAGATTGCACTACGGGTGGTCCAGCGGTGGTCTTACGTTGTGCGACTGAGTGTTGAAATTCCGCGCTCGAAGGATGTAGAAGTTCTCGGAGAGGAGAATTTCAACCGTTGTAAACCTGTGATGCCGGAGAAAAGTTTCACACGGAAAATAATACAGGCGATGGGGTAACGAAGAATGCCACAAATAAAAGGCGAATTTATGCTCAATTTGGAAGGCGTTTCTGCGCTGTCATTTATGTTTCGGCTTATTTTCGTTTCTGCTTTCGAGGACGTGTTGTCGTTCGCGGTATTCATACTTAGCAATTCGTACGGAAACGGCCGACTGTCACTGAAAGAGCTACAATACTATCGCATGTTCACTTTCTTAAAGAACAGTTGATAGCTACGAAACCTATAAATAAAAAATGGAAAAGAAATTAAGGACATCGAGAAGTATTTGCAAAGTACAGAATGTGTAGTTGCTTGGAACGAGCCTTACGTCAATGGAAAATGTAATGTATTCTGTGAGAACGTTGTAGGTTAATACAAAAGTAGATTAAATACTACTAAGCACTGATTTACGAACGGAATTTGAGCACTAGGAAAAATGTAAAGGAAAGCTCTCATTAGCACCGAAGTACGTATATGATAACAATAAAATCACATTGAGGACTTAACTGTAAGACTCTAAATAATGTCATCACCACATTAGACATCACTTTTGTTTCCAGAAAATGAATATATTCCAGGAAGTACCTAAGATTTGAATACAGTAAAAATGAGACAAGAAAAACAGTCCGGGCAACTGAGCAAATTTCTGGAATCGCTGCTACAAGATAACCCCGAATTTTCAAACAGACGCTCTATCCATATGAGCCACCGAGGACACAGATGAATAGCGCGACTACCGGGACATATCCGATGCACGCTTCCCGTCAGACCCACATTCCCAACTGTCCGCAATCTGGTCTGGGTTCGATTCCCACTTATGTCAATGATTTTAGATAGGGAGAGAAAGATTCCATTCTCTTCTGGCTACACCGAGTGAAGAAGATACAATGGCAGTGTGGTCTAAAATTCACTTTAAAGATGATATTCTATCTCTGCCAAGTAGACGTTAGGTTGAACCACAATAAAGTCTGGAGTGGCGACATGTATAAACTCTATCACCAGTAACCTTTCTTATACTAGTTATTTATTTCTAGCGACGAAACAAACGCTATGTAGGGTCACAGGACACTTATTCCATCTTTTATCTGAGCTTCTGTATGTCGACAAAATTGGTTCTGAACTGAGAATGCAACTCAGACCGCCCTTAACGCGGAATTTGATCCCTTCGTGACAATACAGCTCGGCCACAATTTGGTGTTTGTTCAAAACTGCAGATTCCTCAACATCTCCACATATTACGCGTGAATGGGTTCGAATCCTGGCCCGGCACTAAAGATTTCACTATGTATTATCAAGCTCTAGCATGAGAAAACCTATCTACTGGTGGATAAAAATTTTGATTTTTAATGTATTTTCATTCGTTGTTAAGACTAACGATATCTGACGTTTTTGACTCCCAGTGGGATACAGAACTATTTGCGAGATCACTGTAAGTTCAAGATGTTATTCCGAGCTGCTGGTGGAGAAAAATTCGGTAGCTGACGTCTCTTTGTGTGTAGTCAACAACGATATGTGTGGGACTATTCCTAGTCAGCACTGAACGCTTCGTCATATTATTTCTAGTTCAAACATGCTCACATGTCGCTGCTGGTGCAACAAACCCATATTTAACGTTCGTTTTCTCTATAATATAATAGCGATAGGTCCCGGGTTGGAGTCCAGGGAAGGAAAAAGTTAATGTTTCGTCTCGTCATTTCAGTTAAAACATCTAGCTACTGCCGAGAAAATCCGATATGTCACAGTTGGTTGTGCTTCGATATCAATCCGATTAGGTTCTGGGTTCGAATCCCTGTCCAACACAAAGCTTTACCTCATGGCATTTCAAGTAAGTTACTTGTGAAGAAGCAATATTTAACATCTCTCGTAGTTCGTTAAGAGATGCAGGGTAGGAATTCGCGTCCGTTAAAAATGTTTGCGTTATGTAATTTAAAGTTGATATTTGCTAACTGATACAGCCTAAAATCGAGGTATTTCACTCTCTGTATGCTGTATGCCTAATCAGGAATGACTGTTAGTTTGCGTCAGTCACGAAATCTTTGCTTAGTCTGCCTAACCTGGGTTTGAATCGATATGCGGAACGAGACGGTTCGTCGTGTCATTTGAAGTTCATACATATTCTCAACTAACTGCTCGTTGATTACTTAAATTTTTTATGTCATTTTGTGTTAAATAATAAGTAGGGTATGTTACTTTGAAGAAGAAATCATGAATACGACGAACTTACTACGTGCGTTACCTATCTGACGTAATAATGAGAGTGGTAACATTTCAGGTATGTCATTTATTGTAATAAATCTGAGCTTACAAGCCTTAAGGACAGTCTTATCTGTGATAAGGTGTTCCCTGATATTTGTAGCATCGTGGTATTACTTCACATCTTGAATTACTGCGATACAGAGCAGTGTTTCTAGTGGTGTCGTGTTGGAACCATTTTCAATACACAAACGATTGTACCAAGGAGTGATAGAGGACCTGCTAGACAGCTGCGTTATGCTGGTTGCATGCGAATCAGGCGAAATGCAATTCAGGTTGTTCGGATACTTTTGAGCATGACTGTACATTAGCAAAGGCAGAAAGAACTTTCAGATTCGAAAGAAGTCTTTTACTATCATACCGTAGGCATTAATTGGAAGAAGAGATTTCTGAATAAGTAAGTTTAGAGTTCAGTATTTTATGGTAGTGCAGTCACAAGAAAGCCATAATTCATAAATACTACTATAACAAGTAAAAGACAAGTATTCCACTGCCATTCTCCACGCAGTCAAGAACCGAGCGTTTCAGAATTTTTTCCGGCCACCTAGTCTTACGTTTACCGTGATTGACAAACATCACTTGAGAATTAGCTGTCGATATCCATCTTCGTGGATCAATAATCTATCAATCCAGTGGTCGTAAATTACTTACCACGTCACTGTAGAATGACACAGCGTAGATTGTTGTGTATATATATGGTAATGATCTTTTGTTGTTAAGAACGTAGATCTCTTTCGTTAATCGTGGTACACAAACTTTCGAATCTACTGAGGCGTGCAAACAGAGTTTCCCTGAGATCTGTATCTCTAATTGTTTTTTTTTCACTCTTTAAATATACGGAAACATTTGTCTTGTCCTCTGAGCTTCTACGGAATATCAGCGGTCACAGTGGAGCCGCCAGACACCATCGCCAGAGGTCGCCCGATAACGTCGGCCGACAGCTTGGTCTCATTAAGTCCGATCTGCATCTAAATTTACATCTACATCGATACTCAGCAAGCCAATGCACTGTGCGTAGCGCACCACTACTTCTCATTTCCTTTCCTGTTACCCCCGTAAACAGAGTGAGGTAAAATCGAATGTTTGTATGCCTCCTTATGAGCCCTAATTTCTCATATCACATCTTCGTGGTCTTCACGGCAGAAGAATCTTTCGGCAGAAAGTTTCAAATGCCAGTTCTATAAATTATCTCAGTAGTGTTTCTCGAAAAGAGCATAGTTTTCCTAGTCTTCCCTCGAAAAACTCCCTTTTGAGTTCATGAAGCATCTCCGTAACACGTTTTGTTCGAAGCCACCTAACGGCCCGCCTCTGAATTGCACTCAAGAACAGGTCGCACCAACTTCCTACATGTGGTTTCCTTTACAGATGAACCAATCATTCCAAAAATTCTCTCTATTCACCTATGTCGACCATTCGCCTTCTCTATCACAGTTCTCACATCTTCGTCCCACCTCGTATCGTTTTTCAACGTTACGCCCAGACGTTTAAACGATTTGACTCTGTCAAGCGAGACATTAGTTATACTGTATCCGCACATTGGAGGTTTGATCTTCCTACTTATCCACCTTAAATTCATTACACCACCTGGAAATTTTATCTAAGTTGTCTTGTATCTTCCTAAAGTCATTCCACTTAGACACCTACGTACACCACGGCGTCATCAGCAAACAACCGCAGATTGCTGTTCGCCCTGTCCGCTAAATCACTTGTGTATATAGAGAACAATAGTGGTCTTATGAGACTTCCATGGGCACTCCTGACCATATACTTGTCTCTGATGTAAACTTGCCGCCGAAGACAACATAATGAGGTCTACTATTTAAACAGTCTTCGATCCATTCACATACCTGTGAACTTATTCCAAATGCTCGTACCTTCGTTAGCAGCCAGTAATGGAGCACCGTGTCAAATAATCTACGGAGATCTAGAAATATGGAATCTGACTGTTGCCCTTCGTTAGTTCGAAGTACTCATGTGAGGAAAGGGCAAGCTGAGTTACCCACGAGCGAAACTTTCTAAAACCATGCTGATTATTGGACATAAACTTCTCAGTCTCAAAAAAGTTAAATATATTGGAACTAAGAATATGTTCAAAGATCCTGCAGCAGACAGTCGTTAGGGATATTGGTCTGTAATTTAGCGGGTCCGTGCTTTTACCCTTTTAATATACTGGAGTCACCAGCGCCTTTTTCCAGTCGCTTTGGACTTTGTGCTGGACGAGAGATTCATGATGGATGCAAGCTAGGTAAGGATCCAGTACTGTGGAGTACTACTATGTACACTCTAACTGGGCTTGGATCTCGACCTGGTTATTTATTTGCTTTCAAATCCTGCAGTTCATCAGATTTTGGCGGAATCAAGGAGGCAAGAATCAATTCTAACCTGCTTTGAAGCGACGGACGTCACAACTCCTGTGTCATGGGAGCCGAGTGATGCATTGCGGGTCTTGCTAGTAAAAGATGACGACTGCTTTGGAACAAGGTAGAAGAGGACGTGGTACTGTACGTATTGTATTCAGTTAATGTAATAATCAGACCAGTTTTACCAGTATATCGAGTGGAAGGAGAAATGATCAATTACATACTGAAGGGATACGCGTTGACATTGGAAAGCTATGTTACAAACGCTAAGCACAACTTCAGATAATTCAGCAAAGCAAGAGTACGTCAATTGAACTTCAATCACAATCTTTAATACAAAAAAAGGCACAACATGAGCGAATTATCTTAATGGGACGGGAGTAGGTTGAAGTAATGTGCATGTGCAGACAAACAAATGTTTACACTTTCAGAAAAATTTGGAAGTTTGTAGTAAGTTGCTATGGGACTGAACTGCTGAGGTCATCCGTGCGTAGGCATACACACTACTTGATCTTACTTACTTACGCTAAGGACAGCAAACACAGACCAGTGCGCAAAGGAGGACCAGAACCTCCAACGGGGAAGCCGCGCGAACCGTGGCAAGCCGCATCAGGCCACGCAGATATCCTGAGCGGCAATTTCAGAAAAACTGGTTTATTTATTCGTGAGAAAGAGCTTCAGAAACTGACCAAGTCAGTAACGCGATGGTCCACATCTGGCCCTTACGCAAGCATTGTCTGTTATAGTTGTTGGATGCCCTCCTGATGGATGTCGTGTCAAATTCTGCCCAGTTGGCGTGTTAGCTCATCAAAACCTCGAGCCCGTTGCACGGCCCTACCTACAATGCTCCAAACGTTCTCATTTGGGAGAGATGTGGCGACCCTGCTGGCCAAGTTAAGATTTCGGAAGAACGAAGACGAGTAGCGGAAACTGTCGCCGTGTGCGGGCGTTATCTTCCTGAAATGTAAACCAAGGATGGCTTGCTGAAAAGGGAAATAAAACGGGGTGTAGAATATCGTCGACATATTGCTGTGCTTAATTAAAATACAAGGTGAAAGCATATCAATGATACGATTCGCTGATGACATTGCTATCCTGAGTGAAAGTGAAGAAGAATTAAATGATCTGCTGAACGGAATGAACAGTCTAATGAGTACACAGTATGGTTTGAGAGTAAATCTGAGAAAGACGAAGGTAATGAGAAGTAGTAGAAATGAGAACAGCGAGAAACTTAACATCAGGATTGATGGTCACGAAGTCAATGAGGTTAAGGAATTCTACTACCTAGGCAGTAAAATAACCAATGACGGACGGAGCAAGGAGGACATCAAAAGCAGACTCGCTATGGCAAAAAAGGCATATCTGGCCAAGAGAAGTCTACTAATATCAAATATCGGCCTTAATTTGAGGAAGAAATTTCTGAGGATGTACGTCTGGAGTACAGTATTGTATGGTAGTGAATCATGGACTGTGGGAAAACCGGAACAGAAGAGAATCGAAGCATTTGAGATGTGGTGATATAGACGAATGTTGAAAATTAGATGGACTGATAAGGTATGAATGAGGAGGTTCTACGCAGAATCGGAGAGGAAAGGAATATGTGGAAAACACTGATAAGGAGAAGGGACAGGATGATAGGACATCTGCTAAGACATGAGGGAATGACTTCTATGGTAGTAGAGGGAGCTGTAGAGGGCAAAAACTGTAGAGGAAGACAGAGATTGGAATACGTCAAGCAAATAATTGAGGACGTAGGTTGCAAGTGCTACTCTGAGATGAAGAGGTTAGCACAGGAAAGGAATACGTGACGGGCCGCATCAAACCAGTCAGCAGACTAATGACAAAATGTTCAAGGCCCCCGTCTACCTTGGGATTTAGACGATGCACGGATGTCCGAAGGAACAGGCAATGCGATGACTAGAACCGTTATGAAGTACACGAAAAATATTTGCAGTTACTTGGATAGCCTAATAGTAAGGCAACCGCTCACAGTAAGCGGGAAATCCGTATTCGAAACTTGGTCCGGCACAAATTTTGTTGTTGTCTTATACAGCTGATGGTTGTCCACAATTGCAACTGCGAATGCATTTCATCTGTAGTATTTATTTGCAAAAAGGCAATCACGTAGTCGTTCAGGGTGAAAATAACGCAGGATGTCTGTTCAAGTAAGAACATACGCTGGCAAGCTATATTGCACTCGTGAGAAACTTTATTACAAACATTTATTTAGTAGACGATAGCACATCATTTTGCTCTAATGTCAGCGACTGCGAGCTATTATATGGACTCCAGTGCAGGCTGAAATCCAAAGAGCCCATATTTCGTCAAGGAAACAGTGGAAACAGTCACAAAGTAGAATGACTGACTCGTACTCAAACCCATCAAACGGCGTGGAAGTGGTTTAATGGTCTCAGAGAATACCTCTAAGAATCTCCCAAATCATAATGCTGCCCTCACAGCTTCGTGTTCTTCAAGCAACATATTGCAGTCTTTCCTCTGACGTCCGTCTGACCTACGCAGTATACTTGTTACTAAAGTGCCTTCACGCCGTAAATCAGCAGTAGTACGGTATAAACATTAAAAAAATTCACAGACCTTAGTGCAGGTATTTCTGATTAGGAATATCGCTGAATTCCTGGGCAGAGGGCGAGTCCGTTGGGCACTTGGAAAATTTGTAACCGGCCGACCTATCTTAAAGCACCATCGTCGTCGAGACGTTCAATCTAGGTTGTCACACAGTTTCCTCTGTGGCTGTCCGCTATAGGCTGTTGGGTCCATTCATGAGCTGCCACTATCACCGTGATGCATGAAGCAGTTTCGAAATACGTTTGCCTCAGAAATAGAATAACATTAGTCCGAAAAGCCAACAATAGTCATTGTTTCGGAGCTCAGGAAAATGTTTTCTTGTACTTACTAGAGAAAGGAGAGAAATGTATAGATATTCTCTGAATATTTTGCTTATATTTACTGTTACATATCTCATGGTTGTGATAATTTACGTTCATTTTACGGCTGATTAATCAAAACGACAACTTTTTCTATAAATTGCATTGTTACTTTAGATAAAGAAGGACCAAGGAAACGACTTTTGGGAAATACCACCAAGAACTAAAACGTGGAACTGCGAGCCTTAATAGCAGACGAAATGACAAACACCGCGACACCTTTGGCATTTCACGGCGGGCTCGGTGCTTACTTTCTAATTAAGCGAGCTCTTCCACTGAGTGAGGCAATCTTAATTAAAACGAATCTTTCTGGCACTAAAGTTGGTGCACTTATTTACTCTGGTAGAAATATTTTTGGCTCAGATGCACTGAATGCGACACACTACCTTAGACCAAAGCAGTCAGCAGCAGTAAATCTCTGCAACGTAAGATTATCTAAAAATCTGATGCAACTGGACACAGAATATCACTGATTCCTAAACACTATGGACGATGTAAATCCAGTTGTAATCTTGAATCAAATGCGAAATAAAAAATATCATAATCTTAGTACACGCTTTCGTCATCCAGATTCTATGATCAGAATAGAGGTAAAAAGATTGTAAACTCTGAATCGGAATAAAATACAAATGCAGACGAGTAGCTCATATCTACAATATCGAAGGGCTAGTAACACAGTATTAGATCATGGCGCCTTTGACTTAGCATTCGCTTGGCTGTGACCCTTACTTGCGTTTTTGCTGTTACGCATCTTTTTAGCGGCTAGCGCATTGTCTTGTTGCGCCGATAATGCATGCAGCAGCAAACACGCCGAGTTAGCAGGAGTTGGTTGAGATCGATTGAGTTACCAGGGCATAGAGCCGCAGAAAATGGACACACAAAACTTGAGAAGTATTTAAGGAGTTGCAGTAAATCTAGGGGTGTATTGTTAGGTACATAATTGTTGATTTAAAGAGTTTAATTGGAGAACATTTCTCGCTGGGCAAACAAATACCTTTTGTTAGTGCCGACACCGACATTAGGAATAATTTGTAGATATTGTTACATTTTTAATCAGATTCGTGCCTTATTGACATCAGCAAAGGGTGGCTTCTCTGGAATAAACGGTCTATGATTTGGGAATAGTACACTCTCCAGTCACTTCAGTGTGACAACCTGTCAAAAGCGTGATTAATCACCCTTACAGCTGGAGACGTCTGGGAAGAGAGTCAATAAGGTTCTGAAAAGTCCGGACAGGGTTATGGAACCATGGCGACCCCAGTGTCGCTAGGTTTCTCGGTTGAGCGTCCATGGTGCGAACAGTCCAATCGAGACGATCCCACAGATTCTAGATTGTGTTAAGATCTGGGTGTTGTTGGCCAGGGGAGTACGGTAAACTTTTCCTGGTGGTCTTAGAACCACGCACGTTCACTGCGTGCATTGTGACACGTTGCATTGTCTTGCTGGTAAGTGCCATTTTGACGAGGAAAAAAGACTGCAATTAGGGTTTGAAATAGTCCCCAAAGGTAGACGAATATTTGTGTTAATTCATTCTCCTTTTAGAATGAAGAGGTCATCCAGATAATGCCACTGAAACATTTCCCAGAGCGTAAGGCTATTTCCTTGCTTCAGGGTGTTCGATTTCAAACGTTCCACGCTGTTCACACAAACGGCGATCTGTCCGATGGAGCATAAAACGTAATTCATCTGAAAAGGCCACCTGCCGCCAATCAGTGGACGCAAAGATGCGGTACTGCCATGTAAAATCCAAACTTCGGCACTGATGAACAGCAGTTAGCGTGGGTGCATGAATCAATTGGCTGCCACCAGGGCCAATGCACAGCAACGTTCTCTATGTGACCTCTTGGCTCATCTATGCGGTCAGTTGCTCAACGGTTGCACGTCTGTTCGCCCGCACACGTCTCCGCAGCCATCGGTCACCCACGTCATTTATGGCCCTTGGTTTACCACAGCTGCCTCTTTGCCTGTTTCGGATAGCGCCAATTTGCCATCCACGGTGTACTTTAACAGCAGCAGCACGCGAACAGTTTACAAACTTAGCCGTGTGACAAATGCTTTCGCCCTTGGCCCGAAAGCCAATGATCAAACCCCTTTAGACGTCGGATGAATCGTTCCATTCCTTAATTGTGGTGACGTCTACCTGTTTTCTGCGTGCGCTGGAATACTTTTACGCTCTGCACTTCCTGTACTGCCACCTACTGTCTGTAAGCGGTTACTGCACGTTGTCGTCGACGACAGCCGGTTGTCACATTAATCTGAATGGGTCGTGCATGAGTGTGAATGAATAGTCGCAGCCTACTGGTTTGATTTTTTTTTCCGGGAGGTATCTATTTGTAAGCAGCGTCCCTTCTAGAAGTCCGATTCCCTTCAAATGAAGTGAACTGTAGTATTTCGAGATAAGAAGGAGCAGCTTACAAGAATAACCGTTGAATTGAACCAAGGGGACAAGCTGTCATTCCGACTGGGCTCGCTGCAAGACTCAGTATCGATACCATCTTTTTCTTTTACTTCTGCAGAGTCATGAACGAGGGAATAAGACAGGGAGTAGCATGTAACCAGTACTCTAGCAATGCTGGCTTGGTAGCTCAGAATGTTCGGTTAGGCGTCTGGTCACCCCCTCTAATAAAAACAACGTAGTGAAGTTGAGTTTGATAGTGTTTCAGTGGTATCATACGATATCCTCGCAGAACTGCTGGCGAAAAATGGCGAAGTAACACATAGAAGAAAAAACAGGGGGTAGCGTCTTTGACTAGTAATAACAATGTACTCCATCACGGGTTCGTACATAAGCAATGCTTGAATTTTGAATAAAAATTATTACTTAACCTAACAAAAGAGTTCCGGCATAAGAAGTCACCATTGTGTTGCGTACGGTCTTGTCAAAGATTGCAGAGGAGCTGACTGAAGTTCAGGGCACTCTCTTGCCTTTGGGGCGGAGAAATGCCTCTAAAATGCGGAAAAATCGACGGAATAAGGCTGCAGAAGACAATGGAAACCACGGAATTAAGGACACACAATGTGTACCCACATGACATGTGTCACAATGATCTCTCCATTGGCAAAAGATTCCGAATTAGTCCCCCATTATGATCTCCTGGAGGGGCGGAAAGGGGGACGTGATCATGAGAAAAAGACGGATTAGCGAAAGGGAAATGTTCTGCGAGTCGGAACGCGGTATTGCAGATATTGAAATGTTGTTGAGAAACTATAAAATCCGAAAAGAGAAATGCAAACGGTCAGTGTAGCTATAAAATAAAATGAAAATACACTCCTGGAAATGGAAAAAAGAACACATTGACACCGGTGTGTCAGACCCACCATACTTGCTCCGGACACTGCGAGAGGGCTGTACAAGCAATGATCACACGCACGGCACAGTGGACACACCAGGAACCGCGGTGTTGGCCGTCGAATGGCGCTAGCTGCGCAGCATTTGTGCACCGCCGCCGTCAGTGTCAGCCAGTTTGCCGTGGCATACGGAGCTCCATCGCAGTCTTTAACACTGGTAGCATGCCGCGACAGCGTGGACGTGAACCGTATGTGCAGTTGACGGACTTTGAGCGAGGGCGTATAGTGGGCATGCGGGAGGCCGGGTGGACGTACCGCCGAATTGCTCAACACGTGGGGCGTGAGGTCTCCACAGTACATCGATGTTGTCGCCAGTGGTCGGCGGAAGGTGCACGTGCCCGTCGACCTGGGACCGGACCGCAGCGACGCACGGATGCACGCCAAGACCGTAGGATCCTACGTAGTGCCGTAAGGGACCGCACCGCCACTTCCCAGCAAATTAGGGACACTGTTGCTCCTGGGGTATCGGCGAGGACCATTCGCAACCGTCTCCATGAAGCTGGGCTGCGGTCCCGCACACCGTTAGGCCGTCTTCCGCTCACGCCCCAACATCGTGCAGCCCGCCTCCAGTGGTGTCGCGACAGGCGTGAATGGAGGGACGAATGGAGACGTGTCGTCTTCAGCGATGAGAGTCGCTTCTGCCTTGGTGCCAATGATGGTCGTATGCGTGTTTGGCGCCGTGCAGGTGAGCGCCACAATCAGGACTGAATACGACCGAGGCACACAGGGCCAACACCCGGCATCATGGTGTGGGGAGCGATCTCCTACACTGGCCGTACACCACTGGTGATCGTCGAGGGGACACTGAATAGTGCACGGTACATCCAAACCATCATCGAACCCATCGTTCTACCATTCCTAGACCGGCAAGGGAACTTGCTGTTCCAACAGGACAATGCACGTCCGCATGTATCCCGTGCCACCCAACGTGCTCTAGAAGGTGTAAGTCAACTACCCTGGCCAGCAAGATCTCCGGATCTGTCCCCCATTGAGCATGTTTGGGACTGGATGAAGCGTCGTCTCACGCGGTCTGCACGTCCAGCACGAACGCTGGTCCAACTGAGGCGCCAGGTGGAAATGGCATGGCAAGCCGTTCCACAGGACTACATCCAGCATCTCTACGATCGTCTCCATGGGAGAATAGCAGCCTACATTGCTGCGAAAGGTGGATATACACTGTACTAGTGCCGACATTGTGCATGCTCTGTTGCCTGTGTCTATGTGCCTGTGGTTCTGTCAGTGTGATCATGTGATGTATCTGACCCCAGGAATGTGTCAATAAAGTTTCCCCTTCCTGGGACAATGAATTCACGGTGTTCTTATTTCAATTTCCAGGAGTGTATTATGTATGGTCCTGGTCGGAAGAATGTGGGGTAAAATCAATAGTATTAGCAAATGGTATAATGGGCGTTCGGTTCGTAATGAATAGGACGGAAGGGCAGAGAGAGAGAGTTACTGCGAACACTTTGGTGGTATGTTTGATCAGTTGTTCTCATCCGATTTGACAGAAAATCAACGTCGACAACAGTAGTTCAGGTATACATGTCAACATCAGACGCAAAAGATGAAGAAATAGGGAAAGTACATTTGAACTGCTAATTCTGTGTGTAAACTAATAATCGTGGGGAACTAGAATGCGGTTGTACAGGAACGCACAGAAGAATCAGTTACGGAAGAACAAGGGGCTTCGTAGTACTAATGAGAGAGGAGAAAGACTGTTTTCTCCAGTAAATTTCGGCGCTGCTGTTTGCTACTGTAAGATGAAAAAACGAGCTGCCTAGCACAGGTTATAGATTGCAGATTTAATTTGCATTATGATATGACAACAGTGACAATTAATCGTTTTTTATCTGAAGTCAATGCTTTCATATCATATTGCACATGCATTTAACAACCCGATGACGGTCGGTCGACCGAAAATGGTTGTTTAGATAAATAGTTGTTTAGATAAATGTTTTATCAGCAGCTCAAAGCGGTAATCTAAATTTTTCAAACTATAACGAAATTACAAGTGCCGTCCTAAGTATTGGCAGCCATTCTAAAGGCTGTTACTGTGACGATGTCAGTCCTCAGGACGGCATAGGTTATGTCACTTCATTCTAGTCTATCAGCTGGGTGGATGACATGAAGTGCATTTTATAAAGACACGTTTGCAAGGGAGGCGCCAACGGAATTTTAATATTCTTATTCATATTTTTATCTTCAGCACTTTTAGAGACTCTTATAATAATTCTTATGATAACGGCTTGACATTTGAAACACGTCAGTTTTAGTGTTTTTGTCCTGTGAAATGGTGGCTGATTTGAGATTTTAAGATTGATCTAACGTAGATTAACTAATCATGCCTCCGCCACGGCTATGATCTGATTCTTTCTTTGATGTCTTAACACATAGCAATACAAGAGACTTACGTTCTGTCTAGACTACATCCTCTCGAACTAGCTGGATGCCCACTTTTTGGAAATACAACGTTGGTATATTGCTTTGGCATTTTTACTAAAAATGCTCAAAATTACGCTCCTGGTCCCTTTATAAAACCTATAACGTTGTTACCGGTAACGGTGACCGCTCTCATCTTATAGGTTTTAAATAGTGACCAGCAACGTGGTTGAACATGGTATTGCCTGGCTTGAGACCACAACAGAATGGATAATATATTCTATTCTGTGAAAGACTGTTCAGGTATGTACTTGATGTCTCTTCAAATACTCTGTTGCGGAATATAATTACACCACTTCGACAATTATAGGTAATTCCGCACCGCTATTGCCGCTGTAGTCACATTATTTTCGTGTGTCCCGACGACGATATTTTTGTCTCTCCGAACCGGCACTGACATGCTGTTACACTGCAGTGCTCAGGTTCCATATCTCATAATATTTACTGTTATTTTGTTTGAGCTTTACTTGTTGGAAATCCTAACATGGACGATGTGGTGGAGTGACTGGGCAACACTTGGGGGAAGAACAGAAGCCCTTGTTACTTAACAACTGGATCAGGAAATACGGGGAATTCCTCGGTAATCTGTCGATGAAACACCTGATCCATGATACTGAGAATAATTCATTCTTCAATTCATGCTTTATAATTAATTTTACTGCCTTGTCCCAGTAGATTACCTTTCATAAACTAATGCAAGCTACAGCATTCACTAATCTCAACTTCATTTTACTATTCTAACTATCAGTATACTGTCTAAGCGTAGTAGTTGGGACTATAATATTGTATATGTTAGCTATTAAATATATTAATGCGTCACTGCATGAAACTACATAAACCTATAAAGAATTATTTTTTTTGGGAGGTACTTCATTTAATTAAAATTAACGTAATGAGCTTTGACAAGATACTTTTGCTAAAGAGGCCCAACGGCAAGGAACTCAGTGAATCGTTTTCTGTAAAACAAATGAAACATTGTTGTTCTTTCATTCTCGCCACATTTATGCTTCTTTTATTGTCCGACTGTTGTAACATAAGCACCCCTCTTTCTATGTACCGTAATTTTGAGTTAAATAGTGTGTATTATTAAAACTCCGTATCTGGAATTCATTTAAAATGTGAGACATGATTGTTTTCCATGTTAGTAACCGTAACTTTATACGACGAATTGTTCGAGGATATAACGGCCGAATACTTTCCGTGTTCTTTCCTTACTTACGTTGTATCGCTTTTAGTTCCTTGCCTATAGTTTTTACATTAGAACCTTGTTAGTTAATGGGTCATTCTCTTCTAACAATGATGTCGACAATCGCTTCAGTAACGATTAGATTTATCTATAATTATCGGATCAGGTTTGTCGTCTTTGGACGTTTCTCTCGCTCGTCATGATATTACATTATAATCAGTACTTTAATAAAAGTATTGTACTCTTGACGAGACTTAATGCAAAAATTTTCATTTAAAATACGTGAGCCTTTTTCTTGTAATAAATGGAGGAGCCTGCATCAGTATCTTCACGGCATAGAAGACGCCGATTCTCGTAAAGTAACATTTTTTTTCTCCTGTTCGTTGTACGTTGGTTTCCCATTGCTCGCTATCCTTCCTGAACCTACAATTCTATTCGAACACCGATTCGACTGCCGCGATATAAAATAACTGCGATGGTTAGGGCCGCATCAAACGAGGAATATTGCGACCAACACCCTACTGCGTGTTGATACGTAGGCACATTACCATGTTATATTTCACGAATAATGTTCATCACTTTTCACAGACATATCGCAAACTTGTATTCTTTGTGAAGTACGAGTAGATCTTTCGTTTCTCAATGGCAGAGGACGACTGTCTTTTGATCTACATCTATATGCATACTCCGCAAATCACACTCAAGAGCCTGGCAGTGTGTTTGTCGAGCCACCATTTCCGATGTGCACGAAGTTTCTCAAGCGGTTCATCGCCCGTTGCGTTGATGATATCGGCTCATACATTACGTTTCAGATACTAATAAACCATTGGCAGAGAATGTTTCACGTAATTGTGTGGTAAATCAAACATGCCACTTCGTAGATTAATACAACACAGGCATTCGTGTGCCTATTTCCTAAGTGTAGTCTCCGAGCAGCTGCGGTGTTACGTGTACGCTCGCAATATGTGTAAATAGAACCGTCATAATTTCTGGCCTCTACTTCCCTCCCCTTTTTTTTTATGTTTCTCACATGTACACATAATTTCATTTATATCGACAGTTCCACTACGTACCAAATAAAGCTGTAGGTGGGTATATGTTGTTGTTCACATTTGAACTTAAAGGAATGGATATATACTGGTTTAAAAGAATGGTTAGCATTGCTGCCTCTAGATTCGAGGTACAGGCTTCGACTCCCGACCAGGTCGAAAATTTGTCGGTCGAGGAGTGGGTGTTCGTTTTGTCTTTATCATTTCATCTCATCTTTATCGACACGGAAGTCGCTGAAGTGGCATCAGATAGAAGTACTAGCACCAGGTGACTATGGCCAATACTGACATATGATCATTTCATTTCGTCATTGGTGATAGATTAGGGGTTTATTTTATGACAACGTGTATACAGGTTATTAAGGGTACAGGTGCAGATATTTTTATTGGTGACTGAGGACAGTGTACTGAACAATGTTACATCAATATTCATTGCATTTTCGTACTAATAACTATAGCTTTTCAGAATGGTATATTTTTAGGTTGATTAGTACCTCCAAGAAAATGTGGCAAGAGCAAGCCGTTATTGATTGTTTTCCCCTAGGCAGCAGGTCAGGTGTTGAGGTGTGGATGTGTGCATGCATAGACAAAAGACAGTCTATACTGACGGGCACAGTCCACTTAGTGGTTCAGTTATGACCGTGTAAAGAAACATCAGGTAGTTAATTAAGCGATGTTTTTGTGGGAAGACTGTTGGATCCAGAGAAAGGACACCTAATTGAAGTGGGAACTTTTAAGGTCCCAACGATCACAATATCTGCATTTAAGCGCCTAACACCCTGTATGTAACTGAATATTTATTTCGTACTTTTACTATAATAATATTTACATTTAAGTTGAACATGCGTTAATGTCACCTAAATATGTCGGGATCAAAAAATTATTGTGAATGTATCTCGTTCTTCACAAAACTTGGAATTTACACTTGAGATTTAAACCATTTATTTTACCACAGCATTATAGTTTTTGTATTAGTGGCTTCGTATTTGTCTTCATCGTTTTATATTGATGTAACCAGTAGTATTTATTAACTGTATACAGATTCTAACCTTTGTAGACGTGTAGTCCTTCGATACTTTAAGGGTGTGCCAGGCGATTACGTGGTATCAAATTATTCGTTGTTCGTGCGATACACAATGCCATTCAGTGTGCAAACAGTTTTCTTATTAGACGCTGTTTCCGAATGCTATTAGCCTGCTATTACAGTCTCTAGCGACAAAACTGATGATATTATCTACTTAACCGTTATCTCGTTCTTTATTACCGTTTAAAAAAATAGGAAAATAGTCTCTTGCCGCGTCCCTTATATCTTTCAATTCTCACTTGTTTTATTAGTGTGAGAAGACACATTGTTCAAGATGTGACACGTAGTCACGCAAGCGTCCATTTTATCGAATTTAAACTATTGAACAGTGCTGATGTGGACCCTGGGTAAATATTTAATAGTCACTACACGTAAGGCAACTGCTTTTCTAACGTGTTTCGAAAACATTCATCTTCAGAATCAAGTTAGGGAAAAGAATTCATCGAGGCAGAATGGGACTATGTGAATATTACACGCTCCAAAACATAAGGTTTTTGGAATGTGTAATATTTCACATGAACCCATACTGGCTGTATTAAGTTTTTCACCCTTATGCAAGTATCCGAAACATGTCAATGAAGCGGTTTCCTTACATGTAGTTACTATCAAATATTTATCTAGCCCCCATATCAGCACTTACTAACATTTTAAAAGATATATTGCATTTACGTTGTTCACGCAATAATTAAACTAATGACTGCCAGTCTTGTTAAATACACAGTTGCTTTTTGAAACATTGTCTTCTTTTTCCAGTTACAGATGGAGATCAGCCGAAATATGTCAGACAATTACTAAAACCACTGCTATCAACAAAAACATGCAGTTCAATTACGTGAGTGTAACTATGAACACTGTACCTCAATGCTTGTTAATGTAGTTTGAGCTGAAATGCCGTTACCAAATATTTCGCCGAATGAGGTATGGAAACAAATTGGTTCACCTGTGAAAGCCACCATTATGAAAGCAACATTGTAATGAAGAAATTTACATCACGATATTTATATCGCCAGTGCGATTTTATAAAGCGGTTTTCATCAAAATGGCTAATGGATGCATGTTGGAAATGGATGAGTGGCTCTGAAGGGAACAATCTTATAGTGGCAAGGAACAGCAAAAAAAAATTTAATAATCTCTTTGTCTAACAAGAAATTTTCGTTTCTACCTGAAATATCCCACTTAAAACATATAACGATAAAAGGAGATCCATAATCGGCGATTCTTAACAGAATAAAGAGATAAACAGATGACAGGGTTAGGATTTTATCTAGTGTCACGCACAAAGGCTCGTGAACACTGCGGAGACAACAGATTTTATTTGTTCAGAAGTCTTCTGTGACGTTGAAGTATCATTCGGTCATCATCACGTTATGAAGGGGTAGAAGCGAAATTTTCTTTTTACAATATGGTAAAGGTCAGTGAGATCGAAAATCTATGACAGAATCTGTGTTGGAAATATCGCATTTAGAATTTTCTGCAGACATTTAATGTTGCTATAGTTACTACAACCATACTCCCCACTGTCTCTGACACTAAAACATAAAATCATGTTTACATTGTAACTACACTATGATATGCCCTATTTTACACTCTCAAAGAACACGATGCATTTACAAACAAGGGCCTTAGCCGACAAAAGGTCAGAGAAAACGATCCGCGTTGTCAGCTCGTGAACTTAGTATCCTGTTTTCAAGGGACTGGAGATTCCAACATATGTTTCTCCATGGGATTTAGGGTTGCAGTGAACTCATTAAAAGAATCTGCCTCCTTCGCCCAGTATACACTAGATGGGGAATGAAACTCATCAAAACTTCCTGGCAGATTAAAACTGTGTGTCGGCCCGAGACTCAAGGAAGT
Source organism: Schistocerca piceifrons (assembly GCF_021461385.2). Taxonomy (NCBI): domain Eukaryota; kingdom Metazoa; phylum Arthropoda; class Insecta; order Orthoptera; family Acrididae; genus Schistocerca; species Schistocerca piceifrons. The sequence goes on from NC_060145.1 coordinate 400,868,358, forward strand.
GCTCTACCAACTGAGCTACCCAAGCATGACTGACGACTCGCCCTCACAGCGTCAATTCTGCCAGTACCTCGTCACCTCCGTTGCAAACTTCACAGAAGCTCTTCTGCGAACCTTGCAGAACCAGCACTCCTGCAAGGAACGATATTTCTAAAACTCACACACAGAGTTATTAACCCCATGTATCTAACTTTAATTAGTTTCTTGGGTAAACTCATTTTACTGTGTCAGAAATTCCCCGCATTAGTAGTTTGCATTACTGCACACTAACGTGATATTTATTGCATATACTATTTTAAATATTCTCTTTGAATTTTTAAAATTTGTCGTCTTATTTTCTTGACTTTAAATTTAGTAAACAGCTCTCTGTGACGTACGTAGTGATTCGTAAGTAGAAACCAAGTAGGTTTGGCTCGCACAGTTCCTTGGAGCAAGATAAATTAAAATTAAGAATTGGGCGAGAACTTGCTCCCAGGCTTTTGTTGTCACTGCAAGTTCTCCGCATACTTGATGCTACAAAGGACAGATCGCGAGAGGTAGAGCGTAAAAAAAGGTTTCTCACTGGACGGACAGAAATTCCAGCACTTTTGCGATTGCTTTCGCATGAGAGAGTTTAGCCTTCGCTGCTCCGAGGGCATTCGAGAAGTTTCAACTTTTGTAACGTCCGGATTATACGTCATAGTCAGAGCTCACGTTTAAGTTGGGTGGGTGCAGAAGGAATCGATTTAACTCTTGAGGACGCTAAAGCACTCCAGTGATTAAATAACCAACCTAGCCGTCAGATGTCCACGTTGACAATACGCCACACACAGCAGTGCCTCTCGTAAGACCTGGCAACTGGATGTCGATGAATGCAATTCACTGGTCACTCCAGAAATTAAACGGGATTCTGGAAGAAACCATTACACAGAACTCTCGTAGCTCTGTCAGTTCCTATTGTGCCCTTAGAGCCAGAAAGCATGTAATGTATCTTACTCCTATTTAAATAGGAGAGCATGCTGAGGAGAAATGCCTCCGAATTTATTATGTGAAAACTGTTCAAGCATTTTAAATAAAAATGTAATTAACGTTGTAAATATTTATTCAACATTTCTATATATTTACTTCTAAACATAGTCACCCTGGCGACGAACAGATATCTCCCAACGGGAGACCGGTTTATTGTTACCGTCGCCGGCCGCGGTGGTCTAGCGGTTCTAGGCGCTCAGTCCGGAGCCGCGCGACTGCTACGATCGCAGGTTCGAATCCTGCCTCGGGCATGGATGTGTGTGATGTCCTTAGGTTAGGTTTAAGTAGTTCTAAGTTCTAGGGGACTGATTACCATAGATGTTAAGTCCCATAGTGCTCAGAGCCATTTATTGTTACCGTCACTGTAGAATGTTTGATTTCTTTGTCAGAGTCACAATCGCACTTCTCTTTTCTCCGCTTCATCGTTATCAAAATGAAGTCCTTGAAGTCGTTCTTTAACTTTTTGAAGCAGATGAAAATAGGATGGGAGCAAATCGGATGGAGGCTGATCGCTGAAAGTGAACCAAAGATATTGGATTGTTGCAGAATTCGCAGCGCTAGTGTGTGGTCTGGCATTGATTTAAGTCTTTTGTCCTGTTAAGTTACGGTCTCTACAAACAGTATACTGTAACGTACGACAAATCAAAGAATACAATATTAAATGAAGTAAAGGAGAAGAAAAACGGAAATATCGTCACGTGTCTACCATGAATAATTACTTTCGGAATAATATTTCCGTTTCTTAACCATGCTTTACTCAACATATCATGCGTCCTCTTTTGCTTTTTTAGTAGCACAAACAAAGCGATTATCAAAGTCAGCGCATCGTTGTCTGAGCCCGACATTTCCTGGAAAAGAAACTGATGCTTGTACAAGCAAGCCTGAGCCACGTGGAAGCGCGGGAAATTTTGCATGCTTGCGTAAGCCATGAGTGAGTAGCCATGAGTGCGTAGCCACCCTAAGATTACCGACGTGTGTTACGCACCTTGTAGAACGGAAGAGTTGCCGCAAAATTTTTTATTTTTCTTTTTTTTTCCAAAATGCACTAAGGCCCACTACTTGTCTAATTTCAAATTACACATTGCTTCGTTGATTTCTAGAAAAAACTCTAAAATGTACACTGAGATTTTGGAGACACAAAATATCAGAGTGAATAAGAGCCTAGGGGACGGACGTCAAAATGTTTCAACAAGATAACTCATCTGTGCACATTTCTGCTACGACCAAATAGTGCTATGAAGAAAAAGACGTCGATGCCTTATTCTCTCCTGCTTGCAGCCAGGATTTGAACCCCGTGGAAAAGCTCTGGGGAATAATTACAAGGCGTGTTTATTGGAATGAAACGCGATTTGAGACCATATGTGAGCTGAAAGGAGGATACCACAAGAGTGGGCGACAATTTAACTCTAAGAACTACAAACCCTAATAAAATCAATGTCGAAGAGAATTTTTGATGTCATTAGGAAGAATGTAGGTTAGACAAAGTACTAACTTCCTTTATACCAATTTCTATCCGGCAAATGCAAACGCGTTATTTTGTTACACGTGTTATAAAACAGACTCTGTAATTCCATCATGATTGATTGTGTATGACATGTATCTACTAATACGAAACTTCCTGATAGATTAAAACTGTGTGCCGGACCTAGACTCGAACTCTGGACCTTTGCCTTACGTGAGCAAGTGCTCTACCAACTGAGCTACCCAAGCACGACTCACGACCTGTCCTCACAGCTTCAATTCTGTCAGTACCTCGTCTCCTACCTTCCCGCGTTCGAGTCTCGGTCCGGCACACAGTTTTAAACTGTCAGGAAGTTTCATATCAGTGCACACTCCGCTGTAGAGAGAAAATCTCATTCTGGATGTATCTATTACTTTCTTAATGAATTCTTTAAATGAATGCTTCAGGCGTTGTGCTCTTACTTTCGTAGGAACCTTGCCTTTATATTCACTTCCACTAATCAATCCCATATAAATAAGTGAAACATTTTTTGCAATAAAACAGATCTAGTGTGATAAAAATAAGTTAAAGTACTGCATCAGACATCGAGAGACATATTACAAACCTAAAAGGAATATTGATCGTAAATGAATGGTAGCTGGTACCGGAAAATAAACTTCATCTGCATTGGTCAAGACGTTTATGTCATACTAATAACGAATTGTTTGCCGTAAGCTGCTTATTCGAAGTGTTTTGTTTTACCGGACTAGCTTCGGGCTTCTGATGACAAAAACTGACAACGGCCGCTAAAGCGGCGTGCTGACCACGTATCCCTCCATATCCGCATCCAATGACGCTTCTCGGGTGAGAACAACACGTCGGCCGGTCAGTACTGTTGGACCTTCCGAGGCTGTTCGGACGGAGTTTAGTTTAGTGTCGGATCTTGCTGAGCATCAGCGGTGTCTTACACGTAATGTTCTCTATCGAATGACAATTACAGTATTTCGCAACATTCATGTAAAACTACGATTATGTCATTCATACAATGTACATACAGGCAAACAGGATAATAGAAACTGAGTATATTTTCGTAGAAATTCCTTATCGAATGTGTGTGAAATCTTATGGGACTTAACTGCTAAGGTCATCAGTCCCTAAGCTTACACACTACTTGACCTAAATTATCCTAGGGACAAACACACACACACACACACACACACACACACACACACACACACACACACACACACATGCCCGAGGGAGGACTCGAACCTCCGCCGGACCAGCCGCACAGACCATGACTGCAGCGCCGAAGACCGCTCGGCTATCCCGCGCGGTAATTCCTTATCCTTACGCTGATTATATGTATGTGTATAAGTCATATAATCGTATTATTACGTGTCATACACTAGAGAACGTAGAGTATAAGACACCGGTAATTATGGACAAAGCCCAAAACTTGTATAAAATAAATCACTACCAACAAGCAACTTGTGTGATACAGTCAATTATTAATATGACATACTTAAAATTTCTACAAGCTGCAGAGCACCAAATGTGAGATTATGATACGGAATTTCGAATATATGTACTTTCCAGCAGAAAATCTGGAACATTTTAATAGGAAGCACTTTAAATACTGATGAAGAAACGGAACCATGCTGTAATGGCAACAACAAAAGGCAGTAGGAGCTCAACAGAAATATTTGTCGACAGACATGCTAGTTAATAGCGGAACTTTACCTATATAGCTCAAGAGGATATTGCGACACACAGTTTCGAATTTAGGGGCTCTGCAATAGTAGGCCTAAATCGAAAAAGATTTGACAAGAAGCACATTAAATATTTGTCAAGAATAAACGAAAATGAATGCAGTAAAAAGAAGCAGCACAGCTATGATGGACGTAAGGAAATGCAGTACTAATTTAGAGAACACATTTTTCCTGAAGAAAATATACTTCAGCTTTATGTTTCACACTCCAAGAGCAGATGACAACACGCAGTTGCGCACGTACGTACTTTCAAGTAGTAAATTGAAACATTAGTGACAAGAACCTACTTAATTATTTCTCGGAATTCGGCCGAATCGAGTATCATGAAGACAGCTCTACAGTTGTAGTTTGCTCCGTGACACACAGTATGAACTGAAAAAGAAACTCATAAATAAAATGAAGCTACTATTGGGAAATACTCTTTAGCTAAGGCTCAAGAGAAAACTACTGTATACAGTTCAGTACATACATACTTACCAGTGCTAAATCGAAATGATCGTCACAAAAAGAACTTACACTACACAACGGTAAGAAAACGGGTCGAGAATAGTAAAACAGTTACAGTGGGAATCACAATACACGTTAGGGACTAAAACCATATTTAACGTAAGTAAATCAAAGCTGATATCGAAAATACACTTTAGCTAAGTAGCTCAAGTGGAGACTGCAGTTACAAAAATATATCTATGTATCAGTAGTAAACCAAATTGTTTATCACACTACAACTCAAACAGTACATCTGAATGAAATCGAGACGAGTGTCTTAAGGAAACGCTTCGGCTGTAGTAGGGAACACTATAAACAGTCTGAATTTTTAAAAAAATGTGGTAAAGATTTCCTTCGAAAGAAATCAGATGTTATTCGTACCTCATGCCAAGAAAAGATTAAAATTATAATTTCTCTCGTAATCGAAGAAAATACGACAACTTATAGCGCTATTAATAATTGCAAATCGAATTGAACACTAAGAAATGGTATCACAAAAAAGTAGATAGAGTAGGGTTTAACATCTCGTCGACATCTAGGTCATTAGTTACGGAGCACAAGCTAGGAATGATTAATCGATGGGGAAGGAAATCGGTTGTGCTCATTTTGACAAGAGCCATCTCAGCGTTTGGCTGGAGCGACTCAGGGAAATCACGAAAAACTAAACCAGCGTCATCGAAAGCGAAACGCCGTCGTATGCGGGTCAAGTGTGCTAACCACTGCATCATCTCGTTAAGTGATGTCAGAGGTCAAAGCTGACTGTAGGTATCACAAATTCCTCTTGACCCGTACATCGTAGCATAGGAATGATCAGATCTTGATAATACCGTACTGTCGGAGAAACGAATCCCGGGGTTCCCTGGTCCCACTGCATGTTACGCTGCTGCCAGCTTATCAGTGTTGCCCAGACGTCAAATGATCTTGTTTTCGTCTTGTTGTTTCAGATTGTAGCTGCTTTCTTGGTTTTTATAGTCTCTGACGATACCTCCTTCACTAGAAGACGGGATTTTAGGCGGGGAAATATTCTTTGGGTCACTTGGTAATGCACATACAAATCACCAAAAATCTAAATGTCCTCGTGAAAGCTTGCAGCTTGCACTGTGTAATTCTTCGAAGGGTCTTTGCAACAGTGTCACGGAAAAAATGTATAGCTCCATTCTAGAAATAAACATCTGTGTAATGATTCGCTGGTGATAAAAGTTAAAAAATTACTCTCACACATCCGAAAATTTGTCACATTGTCCGTTATAACTTTGAAAAAACCGCAATTCGATGTATTTGCTCGTTTGGATATGTTTCGATAATATGTCTTGTTAGTTACCACACTTTGAGAGGAATGATGACAATTTACTTAGCTGACAGGATCAGAAACGTCTGTCTTCAGTCAGTGCGCCATCGCTCTGGCGGTTAAAGAAGCACAGTAAAGAAGCACGCTGCCTGTTCGCCTCTGTAGCTGCACGGTCAGCCCTGTGGATTTCTGACCAAAAGGGCCTGAGTTTGATTCCCGGCCGGGTCGGAGATTTTCTGTGGTCCGGAACCGGCAGTTGGCTCTCCTTACGTTCGTATCGTCATACTTTAGTTCCACTGTTGAGATACATATATGGGCCATCACCCGAAAGAAACAGGCAGGCTAACTGTCTCTGGTATGCTAATGAGTACTTGAGCTAAACAAAATAGATACCAACTTCTTTCTTCATCATCATGGTCGCACTGTCATCTATAGCGATTGGTGTTGAGAGATAAATGAATATTATACAATAAATTTTTCTTCGTTTTCATATAAAATAATTTCTTTGTGTACCGAGCGAGGTGGCGCAGTGGCTATCACACTGGACTCGCATTCGGGAGGACGACGGTTCAATCCAGCGTCCGGCTATCCTGGTTTAGGTTTTCCCTGATTTCCCTAAATCACTCCAGGCAAATGCCGGGATGGATCCTTTGAAAGGGCACGGCAGACTTCCTTCCCCGTCCTTCCCTAATCCGATGAGACCGATGACCTCGCTGTATGGTCTTCCCCAAACAACCCTACCCCCAATTTCTTTGTGTAAACGTAAAAATAACACATTATTGAACTCTAGGAATAATGCAAGTGAGATAGAGCTGTTGTGAAACCTTTAATACCGACCGCTCTAGCGAATTTCGAGTTTTGTTCCTTCCTGCTGTAAGTTGGTTGGTGGATTGGGGGGAGGGGACCAAACAACGAGGTCATGGTCTCATCGGATTAGGGGAGGATGGGGAAGGAGGTCGGCCGTGCCCTTTCAAAGAAACAATCCCGTGGTTTTCCTGAAGCTATTTAGGTAAATCAAGAAAAACCCAAATCAGGATAGCCGGACGCGGGTTTGAACCGTGTTCCATCCGAATGCAAGTCGAGTATGCTAACCACTGCGCCGCCTCTATCGGTCCCCACTGGAAGGTCACGGCCCTATGACTGTCCGTTCCTTGTCCAACCAGACCTGTACCTATGAAAGGCCCGTTTCATATGAGCTACATACTTAATAATCTGGCATAACGCTGCTCAACATCTTTTCGGTGAATCATCATGGATCTATTCTGCTCTTGGTCATTTTATGATAGAATATGATCGATTCCTGATAGATTCATGACAACACCAAGCCACGTCATTCATCGTCTTATTTTCCACAAAAGAACTGTCTGTATTTTTCATTACAAACAACTAGCGGCAGATTTCCAAGTGACGTTGATTTTGCTCGCTATCCGAGGTATGCAAAACAAACTTTACACAAACGTTTATCTTCTTCAAAACATTTAGAGATGTTTGGTTCATTGCACCATTGACCTATGTAAGACAACAGTGTTGACACTACGGCCACACGTCCAAGGTCCACTGCTTAGCACTGCTTGCTCACAATCGACTGTTCGAATCCATATATGTTGTTTGCAGTTGTTAACTCAAGATGCTACAGTAGTTACTGCGCTGACACCGCTTGTACGCCACGGTTAAACGGACGGTGTATTTATTGTCATGCCATGTGAGAACACCGGTTGGTTCTTCCGTCTGATGAGTATTTAAGCTCGGTGGCCACCTCAGTTCTACTGTTCCCGACGTCGTCACTCTCATGTAATATTTAAACGCGTCACCGACACAACAACCTATCAGCAACCCTGAATAACAACATATAGGTAGTCGAAAACAGAGAACTAGCTCATCTCTGAACATCCAGGAAAGCGTTAACCTTGGCTTTGAAGGAACAACTCCAGCACTCATCTTTGTGGTGGTTCTTTGAAATCCGGAAGGCTATATAGACTTCTAAGATCGCAGTAAGTCGAAAGGGGAGATTTCTTTAACTGTGGAGGAGAAGAAGATGATGTGAAGTCCATTGTTTTCGTTACTCTAATCTCTCGTTCGACGAGATAATACCTACTCAGAATTTTTCGTTTGTTTCCTTTACTGCTTGCTCAATATACAGTTGAATAACATTGGGGAGAGGCTGCAACCCTGTCTCACTCCCTTCCCAAACACTGCTTCCCTTTCATGCCCCTCGACGCTTATAACTAACATCTGGTTTCTGTACAAATTGTAAACAGCCTTTCGCTACCTGTATTTTACCCTTGCCACCTTTATAATTTGAAAGAGAGTATTCCAGTCAACATTGTCAAAAGCTTTCTCTAAGTCTACAAATGCTAGAAACATAGGTTTGTCTTTCCTTAATATTTCGTCTAAGATAAGTCATAAGGTCAGTATTGCCTCACGTGTTCCAATATGCCTCAAAACATGTCCTACCAACCGATCCCTTCTTCTAGTCAAGTTGTGCCACAAACTTCTCTTCTCCCCAATCCTATTCAATACTTCATTAGTTACGTGATCTACCCACCTTATCTTCAGCATTCTTCTGTAGCACCACATTTTGAAAGCTTCTATTCTCTTCTTGTCCAAACTAGTTATCGTCCATGTTTCACTTCCATACATGGCTACACTCCATACAAATACTTTCAGAAACGACTTCCTGACACTTAAATCTATACACGACGTTAACAAATTTCTCTTCTTCAGAAACGATTTCCTTGCCATTGCCAGTCTACATTTTATATCCTCTCTACTTCGACCATCATAAGTTATTTTACTCCCTAAATAGCAAAATTCCTTTACTACTTTAAGTGTCTCATTTCCTAATCTAATTCCCTCAGCATCACCCGATTTAATTTGACTACATTCCATTATCCTCGTTTTGCTTTTGTTGATCTGTCAACACCTGCTTTCTTTGGGATTGGAATTATTATATTCTTCTTGAAGTCTGAGGGTATTTCGCATGTCTCATACATCTTGCTCACCAGCTGGTAGAGTTTTGTCAGGACTGGCTCTCCCAAGACCATCAGTAGTTCTAATAGAATGTTGTCTACTCCCGGGGCCTTGTTTCGACTCAGGTCTTTCATTGCTCTGTCAAACTCTTCACGCAGTATCATATCTCTCATTTCATCTTCATCTACATCCTCTTCCATTTCCATAATATTGTCCTCAAGTACATCGCCCTTGTACAAACCCTCTATATACTCCTTCCACCTTTCTGCCTTCCCTTCCTTGCTTAGAACTCGGTTGCCATCTGAGCTCTTGATATTCATACAAGTGGTTCTTTTCTCTCCAAACGTCTCTTTAATTTTCCTGTAGGCAGTATCTATCTTACCCCTAGTGAGACAAGCTTACATTTGTCCTCTATCCATCCCCGCTTAGCCATTTTGCACTTCCTGTCGATCTCATTTTTGAGACGTTTGTATTCATTTTTGCCTGCTTCATTTACCGCATTTTTATATTTTCTCCTTTCATCAATTAAATTCAATATTTCTTCTGTTACCCAAGGATTTCTACTAGCCCTCGCCTTTTTACCTACTTGATCGTCGGCTGCCTTCACTACATCTCTCATAGCTACCCATTCTTCTTCTACTGTATTTCTTTCCCCCATTCCTGTCAATTGTTCCCTTATGCTCTCCCTGAAACTCTCTACAACCTCTGGTTCTTTCAGTTTGTCCAGGTCCCATCTCCTTAGATTCCCACCTTTTTGCAGTTTCTTCAGTTTCAATCTGCAGTTCATAACCAATAGATTGTGGTCAGAATCCACATCTGCCCCTGGAAATGTCTTACAATTTAAAACCTGGTTCCAAAATCTCTGTCTTACCATTATATAATCTATCTGATACCTTTTAGTATCTCCAGGATTCTTCCAGGTATACAACCTTCCTTTATGATTCTTGAACCAAGTGTTAGCTATGATTAAGTTATGCTCTGTGCAAAATTCTACAAGGCGGCTTCCTCTTTCATTTCTTCCCCCCAATCCATATTCACCTACTATGTTTCCTTCTCTCCCTTTTCCTACTGACGAATTCCAGTCACCCATGACTATTAAATTTTCGTCTGCGACTGCGGCAGACATCCTCCGAGGTAAATCGGCGAACTGCAAAGAGAACTCGAGGAAGCGCTGATTATATAGGCTGTACAGAGGGCGCCACTGTCCATCACGTGGCGTCGGCTATGAGACTGTCTCTGGTAATGCCAACATTCTCGATTGAAAATAATCGATCTTCCGCTTCCAGTACAACGCTGACATCCTAATTTTATCCAGTTTAAGACCTTCGTCTTTCCTGTTATAATTATTACGGTGTTTATCAGTCTCAATAGCCTCTCTATAAATGCGTGCATAATAATGCGAGGTTTTAGATATGACGCTCGCCTCGCTGAATTTTATTTCACGATTACCTTCCTGGTAAACATTTTCTGGTACGGCCGATTTATCCGTATGACCCAGGCGGCAATTCCTCTTATGTTCAACAAGATGGGTGTTCACGCACTTTTTGTGGTACCGATATACACCTGTCTACAACTACAAGGAATTTTACATAACCCCGGTGTAACCAAAGGGCGTAGTGCATCTTTGGCAGATCTTCAGTGTTTGTTTATTTTCCTGGTTTGTCTGAAAATAGTTTCCACACCATACTTGCTTAACACTTTCTCTATGTAATATGCGACCTTACTAATGAACGGAAGAAAAACCTTGTCGTTGGACGACTGTTGTTCGTCTTTGCTCATGATTCTCTGCCTAGAGCGAAGTGCTCGATCTATATCCTTGCAGTATATATTACAGTCACTACCATATTAACACCCCGTGTCACACTCATCGAGAAACATAATGGCCACTGACTCGTCGCCTCGTCCATGTCCGTTTAGTTTACGTACGAAAGCTCAGCGTTATCGTACATTTAGGTTTCTGATATTCAGTACTAGGCTTCGTTTGGTGTTTCCGACAGCAGGTGGAAAAAAGCTCTCCGTCATTATTTGAAATGCGTGTTGTATTTTTCGTATAACATGCAGTCTTGTAAATAGGGTTTAAGGGAACAGACAAAATTCCCACGCTAAATAATGTATTAGGATTCGACGGACCGTTAATTCAGTTGCCATATTCAATCGATCAAATGTTTTACACCATAAATCTCGTTCTGGTTTTAACGAGCGTAACACAAAAAGCGGTTTGCATTCAAACTCCATTCTATTATTTGTGCAGTGCTTCGATGCATTCATAGGTCAGTTAAGCGCGGTAGCACGTTTACTATGTTTCAGAACTCGTAAAGAAATAATTGGTAGAATGATAAATAGTGCGTAGATAAGCTTATTAAACTATACAGGATTATTTTGCTAAATAGGAATAATCTGCACGAAATGATCCCTGAGAGATAAAGTGCAGAACAAATCTTATGGCTATGCATCCGACAGCAAACGTATCTAGCATGTTCCAAAACGCCGCGCATGAAAACAATTTTGCGATGCTCTTGCTTCGGGTTCTGTCGGTGGTAAAAACGTAGGGTCAACTGTTTTTCATAGTCGCTGCGCTAGGGACCATCTGTATAGCAAACAGAAAGATCATCTTATAGTCGTATCCTACAGTACAGGGCCAAAGTATGACACTTACATACCTCCTTTTGCTTAGGCAAATGGAGACAATCAGTTGGTTCTTTTTGCACCTGATGAGTCTACGATGTGTTTGATGGTACTTGCGGAGGCATCATTAGTTCATGTGCAGTTCCTCGAAAACCCCACAAAAAAGGTTTTTCCCATTGTATTTTCACCATCACCAGCGGACTAAAACCCAGGCGAGGATTCCAAAACGGCTATGCACAGAAACCAGTTGAAATTTTTACGATGTATTTCTAGGATTCCGATCGTGAACAAACTGGAGAATTATCTTCGTATCTTTATCCTTTTCCGAGACACAGAGGTTCTAAGTTACCCTTCTTGGACATGTAAGATATGGCCGTAAACTCTAGTGTGAGGCGAAAAAGTAGTTCATAAAATGATATAGTACGGAGAAACGGTATGTAGCGAGCTTCCGTTATCTAGGAATCTTGTAGTACGGAAACACATGCAAACATTTTTGCACGTGAAATCAGGTCTGAGGGATAAAATTCGTTTTGCGTATTTCAAATTCAGGTAAGTGACAGTTTACTGACCAATACATTTGTTTTCCTGCTGCAGTAGGAAAAAGAAGGGGACCAGAGGAGAAATGCCCCTACCGGAGGAAAAAACTGTGGTTATGTTTCTGTTCACTTAAAAGACTCTGGCTGAAAAGTGGGTTACCAGCTACCTCATTCTACCTTTAAAAAATTTTTCCAAAATCTCTGGATGCGAACGTATTCGTCCTTCCTTAATGCTGAGGGAGAAGAAGGCAGTTGCAATGGCAGAGAGAGAGGAAAAGTGATGAACACTGGAAGATAGTGGTTGTGGTATAGAAAGAGCGAAGCGGATAATAGCAGTGTGAAAGAAAGAAGGACACAGTGGGAGTAGAGCATAGTTGACGGCGACAGAACAATCTTAGCAAAGGGGTGAAAGAGATAGTGCCAGGGGAGGAGGAGGAATAAAGAGAAAGAGACAGTAGAAGTCGGTGAGAGCCAGTTACAATGAGAGACATAATATATGACAATGAAACGAGGAAGACAGACACAGAGGAGATTGTCGTTGTAGGACAGAACGAAGGGCACTGTGGCTGTGACGTAAGAGACAGTGGTAGCGAGAGGCGAAGAGATAATGGCCATGAATTGGGCTGAATGAGTGAGTGAGAAAGGACAACTGGGAGTGGATGTACATGAGCGACTTACAGTGGTGGACTAGTGGGTGAGTGAGTTATAGTTAGGGGAGCTTGTTGGAGTTTGAGGTGAGTTGCATGTAAAAAAAAGCATGAGTGTGTTCGCATGCAAAAATATTTGGGGGAATTTTAAAGGTGCTGAGAAAGGTAGAATGAGGCAGTTGTTACCCCAATTTCAGTCAGAGTCCTTTAAATATACAGGAACATATTCGAATATTTTTCTGCACTGGTAGTAGCGGTTTTCCTATTGTGCAAAGGCGGCCGGAAATACATTCCAAGGTAGGTACGCCCACTGGATGGTAGAGATAAAAGCTCTTTGACTGTGAAGCTTTTAGTGTTTGAAATCACACACGAGAATAATCCAGAAAAGGGAATTGTTCTGTTTATTGTTTCAACACCTTAGTGAAGAGGGTAGTAATGCTGTCTGCGGTGGGGCATGCTCACACATCAGTACTATCGATCTCTGTCAGCCATCCTGTTCATAGATGAGGCTTAGCTTTACGGGGGCGGTATCATCAACGTTCACAACGCCCTCCTGTGGGTTATGGAAAATTCCCATAGTGCGGTGGCAACGAGGCCTGAGTAAAGGTACAGCTTCAACGCTTGGGCGATAATTTTTGGTAATGGCTGCATGGTACCAGTTATCCTTCCATAACACCTCACATGTGAGGCACATTTGCACTGTCTGGACATTGGTCATATAGCCGCCTCCCCATCTGGAACACGTGGCTTTGGTGGTACGAAGTGATTTCCCTTCGTGCCCATGGTGCTCCATCTCACTACCCTCTTGAGAGTGGATCTAGAACACTGGTACAGGCAGGATAACCCCACTTTCCTGGTGTGTTTTCTGTGCGCTTTCCACCACGAAAACCTTCACTGTCAAACAGCTTTTATCTGGAATGAGATTTTCACTATGCGCTAGTATGAAATTTCCTGGCAGATTAAAATTGTGTGCTGGACTGAGACTCAAACTTGGGACCTTTGCCTATCGCAATAAATTCCTCTATCAGCTGAGCTACCCAGGAACAACTGACGACATTTTTCAGAGCTTGACCTCGCCAGTACCACGTCTCCTACCCTCCAAAGTTCTGAGAAATTCTCCCGCTAAACGTGTGGGGCTAGCACTCCTGGAAGAAAGGATATCGCGGAGGCATGTCTCCTGGAAGAAAGGATATCGCGGCCTGAGAGATGTTTACAGAATGAGATTCTGACTCTGCACCGGCATGTGGCCTGATATGAAACTTCCTGGCAAATTAAAAGTGTGTGCTGGACAGAGTATCGAACTCAGGACCTTTGCCTTTCGCTGGCAAGTCCTCTGCATACTTTTGTTTTCACTTACCCGCAAGTCGAGCACCACTGCGCAGACTGAGGTACTCAAGCACGACTCACGACACGTCCTCACAGCTTTAATTCTGCCAGAAAGGTAGGAGATGAGGTACTAATTGAAGTAGAGCTGTGAGGAGAAGTTGAGAGTCGTGTTTAGGCACGTCAGTCGGTAGAGCACTTGCCCACGAAAGGCAAAAGTCCGAGATCGAGTCGCGGTCCGGTACACAGCTTGAATCTGCCAAGAGGTTTCATCTTGTATATATAATCTCGAACCTAGGAATGAATTTCCAACCGCATGTCTGCATGATCTTTTCCGCTTCTCCTCTCGGAGGACGTTTCCTGTAGTTTTCCCTCATTAATCAAAATAATCCTGCATTTTGGAACTGAAAAATATGACGAAAATTATCTTAGCGGATAAGACATAAGAACACAAAGCTCCGGTTGAAAATGTTTTAGACTCTCATCAACCTCTAAATGGATTGTTCGAATAACAGCCGGCCAGTGTGGCCGTGCGGTTGTAGGCGCTTAAGTCTGGAACCACGTGACCGCTACTGTCGCACGTTCGAATCCTGCCTCGGGCATGGATGTGTGTGATGTCCTTAGGTTAGTTAGGTTTAAGTAGTTCTAAGTTCTAGGGGACTGATGACCTCAGACGTTTAGTCACATAGTGCTCAGAGACATTTGAACCATTTTTTTCGAATAACATGGATGAGGTAAGTCCTCCGGAGCAAGTCATAGGATAGTAAACAATGTTATCGTGGACAATGAGTCATCTCTACTAAATAAAATAAATATATCATCGTAAATAATCGCAGATCGAGTGAATTGATAATTTCTGCAGGAGGCTCTCAAGGTTCTATTCTGGGGCCGGTGTTACTTCTAATAAAGATGTCACGTTTACATAGTTAAAAATGGTTCAAATGGCTCTGAGCACTATGGGACTTAACATCTGAGGTCATCAGTCCCGTAGAACTTAGTACTTAAACCTAACTAACCTAAGGACATCTCACACATCCATGCGCGAGGCAGGATTCGAACCTGCGACCGTAGCGGTGGCGCGGTTCCAGACTGAAGCGCCTAGAACCGCTCGGCCACACGGCCGGCTTTACATAGTTATAAATGCATAATATTTTGAGACAAAAGACACTTCTTTCAAAGGAAATCACTCTAAATGCAAAAAAGGGGAAGCACAGAAATATGGGCTGCTCAATTGCTCCTTGAGAACTGAATTGTTAGCAGTAATACTACGTATACGATCTTAGTCAAACGTTGTTGAATTATACAATAGGGCTATTGGGAATATAAAACTGGACATAAAATTGACATGTGTGCACAGATCGAGCAGATATTCAGTGAGCTATCGAACTCCCTCTTACGTCCATCGAAACCCTTGTACTCGAAATAGTCGGTATTTGTCAGCTAGAAAGCTGGACTGCTCTGTCCACTGGCGCACCAATGGAAGCCAACTTTGTGGCCAGGTCCGTTGCGCAAAGCACTGAGCCTGACCGTCCACAACGAGCCGCTGCAATATTAATCTTGAGAATCTTTGTGCGTCTCTGTAAAATCTGTTGGAGATGTCGGCTCTCATCATGCTGAACGGCTATTGCAAAAACCGGGGTCTGGTATGAACCATACTTTACCTCGCAGATTTTTTCCATTTCTCTTTGTTTTTGTGACCCTTCCTGTATGCCGTATACGGTACTCTATCTTTCTAGGAAGCTTGAAGGGATTGAAGGATATGTTTAGGTACTGTAGCATTTTACTGAGCGGCGAAAAGGGGGCACCATCAATGTAAACACATTCCTTAAGAACATAGTACTTATTCCGTATTACATGTATTTTCAGTGATGTGCAAGTATTTTTTTTGTGCAGAGTAACAGGGTGGAGATTCCAATGGAGTCCTAAATTGTCCGTTGTTGATTCCAGAGAATGATGCGTTACACCGGCGACGTATCGCTCGTCGCGTGATGGTGGGAGTGGAGCACCGAAGCCGCAAGCAAGAACAGAGCGGCAGGTGGGCGGACAATGGGGGCAGAAGCAGGTGAATGTGACAGTTGACTCACCGAGCGGCTTGCTGTGTTGCACCTGGAATTCAGATTATAGGAGGCACCAAGTAGTGTGGTGCCTACGTGAAATTAATAGTTGCGGTAGACAGTAATTGAGATCGAGCAACGTACGGCTCGCAAAAGGGGTATACGGTGGATGCTAGGTGCCTTTAGTTGGTGTGGCATTGGAAGGCGTTTTAGCTAGCGGAAACTTATTCTATGAGGTTGAATAAATGTGAACGACACTTCGCCATGATAAGGTAGAGCATCTGTAAGACTGTTTATTGCCAGTGCCCCTGCTTTGTTTTAATGGGTTTCACCCTGTGCTCAACAGCACTAAATTCCATTAGTTTTATATGAATTTTGTATGTTATCTTCAGTATCCGTAGTTTTATTATTGTCCGTTATGTTAAAGTGGCTTTGAAGCTACCTTCTAATGATTTAGATTTTACTAAGCTGTTCTAAGCGGTGTTGAGCTTATTGAAAGAGACCCTGATTCAATTCCTCTAACTTGCAATCATTGTTCCATTTGCGGCAGTAACCGTTTGAAAATTCCTTTGCTACGGCTAGAGTTTCATTTCTAGCAGGGAAATCAACTACTGAATAGTTATTACGGTGCTATTAGCTAATGCTATGTATCTTTTATTTTAAGATGGTTTTAAAGAAACGTAAGGCTTCCTCATGCATAAAAATATTCTTTAGTAACTGCTGTAACTGTTTGTTACATCTCTCGAACTTGAGGTGGGTTGTAGGGTTTCAAAATGATTGTATTACATATAACAAAATACAGTCATTTTGAAACCCTACAACCCACCTCACCGCGAGATGGTGGGAGTGGAGCACTGAAGCCGTAAGGAAGAAAAGACAGAACGGCAGGTGGACGGACAGTAGTGGCAGAAGGAAGAAATAAACTTATATACAGGGTGAAAAGTATTTAAACCGACAAACTCTGGGAGGTTGTAGGGGACATCAAAAGAAATATTTTTCCCCAATGTCATTTGTTCCTATAAGGATGATTTAAACCGGTGGAGGCCGTATTACGCTCTTCTGCTGTTAGAGACCGTATTACGATCTTCAGTTGTTAGAGGGCGTATTACGCTTTTCAGTTGTAGGTAACTGCTATCCACCAGTGTAGTAGTGCATTGTCTCTGTTTACTAATGGAGCGATACACCTGGAGGAGTACACTGATATGGTCGGTGGGTACTACGTAGCGCACCACAACGGACGAGCTGCACAGCGGGTTTTCAACAACAATGTCCTAATCGCCGTACCCCGCATCATACGACCTTTGCTGGTGTGTACCAACGTCTGCGTGAGACCGGGTCATTTAGCAGATTACCTGGACAGGGACGCCGCCGCACGGTAAGAACACTGCAATTTCGGGAAGCTGTCTTGCAGCAGTGTCGAGCGGGATCCTCAATCAGCACTCGTGCAATTGCACGTAACATGGGGACGAATCAGACGAATGCAAGAACAGTCCTTCGAGAGCAATTGTTACATCCATCTCACTTAGATCGTGTCCACAACCTGGAACCAGTTGATTATCCACCCAGAGCACAGTTTTCGCAGTGATACCTGGAACAGTGTGAATGCATCCTACATATCCATCCTCTGTGTTATTTACCGATGAAGCAACGTTCGGGCGTGATGGAGTCTTCAACATGCACAGATCGCATACTTGTAGTGAGGATAACCCACATGCCACAGTTACTTGCGATTATAAAGTGCGGTTCTTCGTTAATGTGTGGGTCGGTGTTGTTGGGGACTGTTTAATTGGGTCGTATCTACTACCTAGGCCATTAAATGGCAGGCACTATTACAATTTCCTCGCCAGAGCATTGCCACAATTGCTGGAAGACGTCCTGCTTCCTACAATACAACGCATGTGGTTCCAACATGACGGGGCGCCGACACATTTGAGTCGTCGTGTGCTTGGACGACGGTCCGACGGACCGACGGTTCCCAGAAACGTGGACTGGCAGAGGTGGTCCTGTACCATGGCCTGCTCGATTCCCAGATATGTCCCCTCTGGACTTTTTTGTGTGGGAAGAGATGCGCAACCTTGTTTACGCAACTCCTGTTACATCAGAAGAGGATCTGGTTGCCCGGATAGTAGTAGCAGCAGGAACAATTCAGGATACTCCTGGGGTTTTGCCCGTGTCAGACAGAACATGATCCGACGGTGTAACCTTTGTTCACGTGTCAATGGAGGTATTTTTGAAAATCTACTGTAACTGAAATTGGGTTCTGTTAATGTGTTGTGTCTATGTCACAAAAAAACGGAAAAGTGTTTGTTGGTTTAATTAATTTGCCGCCAGAGAAATCCTCTACCGGTTTAAATACTCCTCATAGGAAAAAATGACATTGGGGAAAAATATTTGTTTTGATGTCCCCTACAACCTCTCAGAGTTTGTCGGTTTATATACTTTTCACCCTGTATGTTTACTTCTTGTTTTAGAAGTTTCCTGCACCAACCTGCCCGCGCCCGGGTTCCCGGGTTCGATTCCCGGCGGGCTCAGGAATTTTCTCTGCCTCGTGATGACTGGGTGTTATGTGATGTCCTTAGGTTAGTTAGGTTTAAGTAGTTCTAAGTTCTAAGGGACTGATGACGATAGATGTTAAGTCCCATAGTGCTCAGAGCCATTTATTTGCACCAACCTGTAACAAGAGCGCTCATGTTGTTGCAGTAGGCCGCTGTCGGCATAAGCTGGAGCCTGGGAGCATGTTGCTCCCGTTTTGTAACAGTATTGAATTAACGGTGTTTTCTTTAGTTACAGCTATTCAATTAGTGTAAAGCCTTTGTAATAAGGTGTGGTGACTTTAAAATTTTGTTACCTCTGCGTTATTTCCCTGTGACTCTCGAGTTTGAACATAAATTTGTTGCCGGCCGTTGTGGCCGAACGGTTCTAGGCGCTACAGTCTGGAACCGCGCGACCGCTACGGTCGCAGGTTCGAATCCTGCCTAGGGCATGGATGTGTGTGATGTCCTTAGGTTAGTTAGGTTTAAGTAGATCTATGTTTTATGGGTCTGAAGACCTCAGAAGTTAAGTCCCATAGTTCTCAGAGCCATTTGTTCTTCCTCTTGTGTTTATGATTATTCGTGGAGTGTATTTTGGGAGCTTGAAATACAGTGCTTAGTATAGATGCGCAGCTTAATCTCAAGAAACTCCTACACTTTAATACTCTACTTTAAAACTGATGGCAAAGGAGGGGGACTTCTCAGAATTAGCATCTTAATGGGAAGATCCTGAGTGGCAGCAGTGCTGCTGCCAAACAAGCTGCATACAAGATACCAACAAACACTGCAGCACTACTTACGAGTAGGTCTTATCCAGTATACCTAGAAGCTGACCTGAATAGAAGACAGAGACACCCTGCTACAATTTTCATTATACGAGGGTTGGAACTTTAATAGTGGCAACTACTTATTTACATCCCGTACAAAATAGATACGTGTTTCGAAGTTGTACTGACCGTCAAAGTAGTCACCAGCATTGTTTATAACCCGTTGCCAGCGATGTGGAAGTCGTAGGATACTCTTAGTAGTGCCAGTTGTGTTGACAGTTCGAGCGTCGCGGTCTACTGCCAGACGAATTTAAAGCGGTTCTGAAGAGAATGCCGTGAAGTGTTTTCATCAGTTTCGAAATCGAGTTGAACTTACAGGGGCTTAAAGTCAGGGGAGTGCAGTAGGTGTTATAGCACATAGCAGCCCCATCAGCCAAACGAATCAGTAGCAGCTTCCACCGGCCGGAGTGACCGAGCGGTTCTAGGCGCTTCGGTCTGGAACTGCGCGACTGCTACGGTCGCAGGTTTGAATCCTGCCTCGGGCATGGATGTGTGTGATGTCCTTAGGTTAGTTAGGTTTAAGTAGTTCTAAGTTCTAGGGGACTGATGACCTCAGAAGTTCAGTCCCATAGTGCTCAGAGCCATTTATTAGTAGCAGCTTGCACTGTACGTGCTTGACCATTGTCCTTCAAAATGATGGTCAGGTCCTGCAAAAAGTACCATCACTTCTGTCTCTATGCTGTTCATTTTTGGAACACAACCAACAACCAGCTTAGAGACAGAAGTGATGACACTTTCTGCAGGACCTGACCATCATTTTGCAGGACAACGCTCAAGCACGTAAAGTACAGACTTACTGATTTGACTGATGCTGCTAAGTGATATACCACCTACTGCACTCCCCGGAGTTAAGCCCTCGTGAGTTCAACTCAGTTTCTAAACTGAAGGAAACACTTCACGGCATTCGCTTCAGAACTGCTACAAATTCGTCGGTCAATAGACTGGACCGCTTCAACTGTCAACACAGCTGGCACTTCTAAGAGTATCCTACGACTTCCACATCACTGGGAACGGACTATACGCAGTGCTGGTGACTACTTTGAACTTCAGTAAAACTTTGAAAAAAGTATCTATTTTGTACGAGCTCTAAATAAATAGTTGCCACTATTAAAGTTCCAATCGTCGTAGTTCACAGTAAAGACTAACTCACACTATGCAGATGCTAATCGTTACTAGGGCGGCGAGGCTGAACTCGCGACATTGTGATGAGCAAATGTGAAGAACTGGTATCCGAGGTAAGATGTGTAACAAAACTTCTGTCTCCAGCGTTTATACCTCAAAAGGACGAAGAGAATAAGAAAGATTAGGACGCATACAGAAGCATAAAGTCATTTTTTCTTTGTTATATAAGCTAAAGGATCAGCACAAAGAGCCAAGGGCGTAAGCAACGAGAGTCATGAGTGGGAAGTTGTGTCCTCCCAAAAATCTAACGAAACTGAAAACTCATATCACACACACATCCATATCAATTCAGTGTAATTTCAAAGTCACCAAGATCTGACGGAGGAAACTGAGTGATTAACCGTGGATACTCAAGACTACTCTGTCACTCACCACTACGCTCATTCGTGTTCCGCTGCCAGCAATAGAAAGCTACTATTAGGTACATACCATTAATAGGCATCTTTAGTACACGTGGTAATTAATATAATTTTTTAATAGTTTCACGTTTCAGAATTTCACGAAAGTGAAATGAGTGTCTTTACAAATGTCTTCGATCTTTCTCCTGAGTACACTCTCTCAGAAAGTGCTTACAGAAAGTATGGAGCACTGACTCATCCACTGTACTGTTACTTCAGGTGCAGAGAGGTTGTTTCAGAACAAAGTATGATGGGCTACAGATCAGGTACGGTATTAAGAGCATTTGCTGTTAACGAACTTTCTACAGTCTGTAAATATATGAGATGAAAGTTCTGGTAGAATGTAAAATAAGATAGGAGTAAAGGAGACAAAACACCAAATAGCGGAAGTTTTGAGTCGTCAACAGCCACACAAAAAAGTGGAAACAAAAACAAAAAATTTCACACACACACACACACACACACACACACACACACACACACACACACACACACACACCTCTGAAGAATACTTGTTTCTCGGAAACGCCCACGAAATGCAGGTGGGTGTCTCTTGTTAGGAAAACGTTGGCTGTGAGTACGACGAGCATCTCCTTGGCTTCCCCTTATCACAGCACATAACTATGAATAGATGGGCAGCCAGTCACAAGCCAGATCAATGTTGGACGGCTGCTCGCCAGGAGCCGTACACTGCCAGTACCTTTTTCTCGGTTCCTCGCACACGACAGCGGCAACATTGTCGTGGTACACACGCGAACATTGCCTGAATGACCAGGGCCGTACAAGGGGTGGTTGGAGACCAATCACATTCGCTTTTCGGCTGTCATTCAAGAGGGTAGTTGTATGGAGAACGTTTATGTGAGAAAGGTGGCCCCATCGTCACTAACCGTAGACTTAAGAGGAAACAAGTCATCGAATACACAGCATAAAATATGGGTTAAGAACAAACGAACTAAGGTGTAAGAGGTATAGTAGAAAAGACAGCGATAAACTTAAGATCAGAACCTGAGACCACGTTGAAAATGAAGGAATCCCGATACCTTGGAAGCAAAATAATGCATGGCGGATAAACATATTATCATAGATATTGAGACATGTCTTGCCAAGAGACGTTTAGTTGTATGAAAGATAAGGCTCAGTAGCACGAAGTTTCAGAAACTGTACGTCTACAGTACAGCACTGTATCGAAGTGAAACGTGGAATGTGCGAAAATCGCAAGACATGTGGTGTTATTGAAGCGTTCTTAAAATTAAATCGGCAGTCTAGAAACAAGGACATCGTCCACGGATCGGCGAAGAAAAGAATATAAGGAGAAACACTTAGGGAAGAGTGTCGAACACTGATACACGTTTCAGACTTTCGCCCCTAGCTGTAAGAAAATTTAATAGACTTTCATACTCCATTTTAATGTGATAAGTTTCACTTTTCACGTACTGAAGTCTTTTTTCTCAAATTACAAGCAACACTCCAATTTTTCCCAGGTATAACATGGTAATGTTCCTGAAAACAAGTGTCCGAATGAGATTTAAAAGCGTTGTAGTCTACTTTATCTTGTCAATGTATTTAGTAGTTTGTCTGTCGCATTTTTACTATACTACATACCAACCGTCAGTAAGGGAAATTCAATTAAGCAGAAGTATATTCAAAAACCAGTTACAAGTTTAATACATTTTGAAATAGAATATATTACAAGCTAACATAACCCATTTTCAAGACAGGTAAAACTGTGAAGACAATAAAGAAACGCATTTCATGCGCAGGTATTACATGTTCCATGGTAAAAGACCTTGTTCTGATGCAAGACATAAGATGGTTCACGACTGACGAAATATAGCTCAAATGTCCAATTGTTACATAAATAGTTCTGAAAATATGTACCAATTGACCCACCATAAAGTTCTGTATCTGAGGAATGAACAATATTCTAAATATATTTATTATGTTACACAGCGCTTTCCTATGTAGAACGCGAAATATTTGCAATGCTGAACAAAACACACCTAAAGTCCTACAACAACAACATCAACAAGAAGTGTAGAAAATGACGGACACTGCTTAGGGTGTGTTAAGATTCCTTCACGTGGTTTTAAAATCAGTTATTACTCCAACGAACCGGCCAAGAAACTTCGTATATTCCTAGGTACACTATGCTATAGGTACAACATCCACCCCTGCTAGAAACCTTGGCACCACAACAGACCATTTGGTAAGATACCAGTAAGTAATTCCAAGATACTACAATACTTGAGAGAGACGTGGATAGCAAGAACCGTAGGGGAAGAATATATTTTCAAGAAATTAGAATGCTGAATGCAGATGTTATTGTGATATGAAGAGGTATGCGCAGGAGAAGATATCGTGCCGGGCGTCATCAAACCACAAAAGAACGGTTTTAGATTATGTACGTCCATCTGTGGAGTCACATGCCAACCTTTAATTTTGGTAAGACAATGCGCTAAACAACATCTCTGCAAGTGATTGAATGGTTTGAGACACGGTTACCATATTGCATTTCCTGACTCCCATTGAGGTCATATCGGAGGACATAGAGCGAAATGTACGCGTCTTCGCTCCTCTCAGAGTCTGAGTTGCGTGCGGCAGTTCAACAATGTGGATTATGTTGTCTTCCAGATGTTTTCCATGTATTTTTTTTAAGTAGCATCTGCAATACGATATAGTACTAGCAACTGATACAGTTGTTACAATGCGTTTATGTGTTGTCGACGTGCTACCAATTTCCAAAAGAAAGGCTTCAGTGACTAGCTGTTACGTAAATTTTTCAGTAAACTGATTTCTTCAATCTCGAATCACCGAAAGTAAAGCATTCTACTAATGAAGCTGAAGTGAGGTGATTCATTAAGGTTCCCTAATCGAGTTGTAATCTAGTTGAGGTGCCGGAAACTGAAGACTGTTTTCGTCTTATACCTCAGTGTTAAAAAAAATTGCAGTTTTATTTTATGTGACACACAACATTTTTTACTGAATGTAGTCAAAATCCAAAGACGATCTCTCTCTCTTTCAACAAACTGATATATTTAAATATTTCATTAGCTACTTTTCCAGCTGGAGGACTAAAATTGGTTTCTGTAACTTGTACTTGACATGCAAGTAGGAGAAAATCACATCTTGCAGTACTGAAATGTGGAAGTTTATTAATGTATACCAAACAGAAAAGGAACTAAGATAGAGTCTTGTGGGACACTGTCTCATTGTTTCCTATTCAGTATCTTTAGCTGTTAAACAGGTGAGGGAATTTGAGTATAAGGGTCTCAGTATGTAAGCAGACAAACGCAAATTTTAGAAGTAGTGAAACATCAGCTGTGGGTGTCTAAATCAGAAAGCTCATTATCTGCCGTTGTCGGCTGCGCCATGTTGCGTGCGGCGCTAAACATGCCACGGTGATAGCACGCCCTGTTCTAATCACGGTCGCCTCTGTCACGGGATGTTCCGCTGTCGATATGGCGACACGGCAGTCCGCTGTCTGAACAGCCATTCTTCGCTGCATTATGGGCGTGCGAGTCTATGAGGTCAGCAGGGGGGGGGGGGGGGGTGTAGCCTAAAAATCTTACATATTCGCCTCATTCAGGAAAGATCCAGCTTAACAAGTAAGTACCGTACATGTCCATTGTAGTGGCTTACTAACACAATATCCGATGTATCGCTCAGATGTGCGGTTCTCATTGTAGGTGAGCGATCAGTCAGTTACATTGCACAGGACAGCTAAGCACGGAAAATACCGGAAGAACACTGGCACAGGCGTAGAACGCTTCCTTAAGTGAAAGATATCTGCTAGACATGTATACTCGTTTTTAACATGTAGGGAGCTGAAGATGGCATTAATGAGATGTCGAAACTGGTCGAAAAGATAAAATAACTTCTGAAAACAAACAGCTGTTTCGAGTTTTTTTCTTCTTTTTTTGTAAATATTAATTGTAATCTGAGACTTTTCGCGGATGACGTATCATCTGCAAGGAACTACTGTCTGAAAAAAATTGCTGCACAAATATTCAGTCGGCTCCTGATAAGATTCTAAAGTGGTCCAGAAAGTAGCAATTTGTTCAAAAAGTTCAGATACGTAGAACGGTGCACTTCCTGAAACGAAAAGCGTAGTATCGTACGACTAGATTATCAACGAGTTACAATTCGAATTGGTCACCTCATAGAAATACTTGAGTGTTAAAATAAGTAGAAAAATGAAATGGAACGATCACGTATAACTAGTCGTAGGCAAAGAATATCACTGACTATGAATAATTGGTAGAATTTTTGGAAATAAAATCAGCCCACAATGGAGCCTCCATACAAAACACTGGTGTGACCCATCATAGAACATCACTCAAGTGCGTGGCACCCGTGGCAAATAGAACTAACAGTAAATATTTAATGTATAAAAAGAAGGGCAGCACATATGGTCACAGGTTTGTCTTGTTCATGTCAGTCACGGAGAGACATCATAAACTGAAGATAGACGCTAACTATTCCAAAAAAACATAGTATTTGCAAAGTTTCAGGAACCAGCTTTAAGTGATGAATGTAGAAATCTACTACGTCCCACTATTCAACGTTCCGTAGGGATACAGAAAAATGTTAGACTACTCAGAACGTGCACTGAGTCGTTTATTCATCCTGTGGCGCATACGTTAATGGAATATGGAGTAGCAATAAGAGGTGCAGGTGAAAGTATGCTCTTAGATTCAGTTCACAATGGTTTGTTGATTATGGATGTAGATTTACATGAAGAAGCGAGTCAGGAAACCTACGGAAAGCTAAATGTGGATGGCAGAACGGGATATGAACTGGCCTCCTCCGGAACTTGGAATACGTGGCTCACAATTGCGTAACCTCCCTCCACTACACCTCTTGAGAGAGCGTTGTACAGAAGTGATAATAAGGCCATGAAAAATCCGCAGATGAAACTGGAAGTATTTGAACTGTGCCGGTATTGAAGAATGTTACAAAATTAATGGACAGAAAAGGCCGAAATGAAGGAGTACAAGGCGTAGTAAAATAAAAACGAGACAGATGGAAAGAAAAGTAAGTAAGCTGTTAACTATTCCAAAAGTAACTGACATAACTGATAGTACATTTGTCCACCTGTGAGACGAGGTCATGCTTCGTGGAAAAACTTTGTGGTTGCCTGCGGAATCATGATTGTATTCAGGCGTGCACCTTTTCATCGGAAGCAAATCGACGACAACGAACGGGTTTCTTCACAGCTACAAAAATATGACAATCTCATGTAGTGTAAACAGGCACGTCAGACACGGTAATGTAGACTATCTGATCAAAAGTATCCAGACACCCACAAAACATACATTCTCCATATTAGGTACATTGTGCTGCCACCTGCTGCCAGGTATTTCATATCAGCGACCTCAGTAGACATCGAGAGAGAGAGCAGAATGAGTCACTCCGCGGAGCTCACGGATTTCGAACTTGGTCAGGTCATTGGGTGTCACTTGTGTCATACGTCTGTACGTGATATGTCCACACTCCTGAACATCCCAAGGTCCATGGTTTCCGATTTGATAGTGAAGTGGAAACATGAAGGGGCACGCACAGCACAAAACCGTAAAGGCCGACCTCGTTTGTTGACTGACAGAGACCGCCGACCGTTGAGAAGGGTCGTAATGTGTAATAAGCAGACATTTACCCAGACCATCACACAGGAATTCCAAACTGCATCGGGATCTACTCCAGGTACTACGAAAGTTAAACGGGAGGTGTAAAAACAGGATTTCATGGTCGAGCGGCTGCTCATAAGCCAGACATCACGCCGGTAAACCCGAAACGACGACTCGCTTGGTGTAAGGAGCGTAAACATTGGACGATTGAACAGTAGAAAAACGTTGTGTGGATTCACGAATCACGGCACTCAGTTTGGCGATCCGATAGCATGGTGTGGGTATGGCGAATGACCGGTGAACAACTGCCACCGTGTGTAGCGCCAACAGTAAAATTCGGAGGCGGTGGTGTTATGGTGTGGTCGTGTTTTTCATGGAGGAGGCTTGCACCCCTTGCTTTTGTGTGGCACTATCACGGCGCAGGCCTACATTGATGTTTTAAGCACCTTATCGCTTCCCACTGTTGAAGAGCAATTCGGGGATGGCGATTGCATCTTTCAGCACGATCGAGCACCGGTCCATAATGCATGATCTGTGGTGGAGTGGCTACACGACTATAACGTCCCTGTAATGAACCGGCCTGCACAGAATCCTGACCTGTATCCTATAAAACACCTTTGGGATGTTTTGGAACCTCGATTTCTTGCCAGGCATCACCGACCGACATAGATGCCTCTCCTCAGTGCAGCACTCCGTGAAGAATTGGCTGCCATCCCCCAAGAATCCTTCCAGCACCTGATTGAACGTATGCCTGCGAGAGTGGAAGCTGTCATCAAGGCTAAGTATGGGCCAACATCATACTGAATTCCAGCTTTACCAATGGAGGACTCCACGAACTTGTAAGTCGTTTTCGGTCACGTGTCCGGATACTTATGATCATATAGTGTATGATATTTTTTTCTTTATCTGCGAGGGGCCCTACTCATTGACGATCTGGAATATTGCACCGCAGTTAACGCGCAGAGATAGGTGATGACTGTGCAAAAATTGAAGTGCGTCTTGAAGTACAAACGACCAGGAATGTTGACGGATGCCATTATTCTGTTGCAGGATAATGCCAGCCCACATGCGTCACGGTTGTTTAGACTACGTTGAGAAAGTTTTACTGGTAAACCCATACACATCCTTCATTCAGGCAAAACACTTTTGCACGAAAACATCTCACAGTGGGATAAATATAGTAACTGCTTAGGCGATTACTATTGAAATAATCAACAATTTGCTTAATTTTTTCCCAACTGCCTCGTTTTCATTTGATCACCGCTTATAGGAAACACATACAGTGAGGAGATAAATCTACTGAAAACCCTTAGCAGAAGATGTGACAGGTTAGTGGAACACCGGCTACGCCGGAATAGAACTGGAAGGAGCAGTAGAGGAAGGAAAACACAAAGGTTGGAGTATTCAGAACAGTCTGTAGAGGATTTTGGGAGTGATGATAATTCCGTGTAAGTAGAAGACATAGCAACAAACCAGCCGAGAGACTGTTCTGGAATATGATGCCTGCTATGTGCATTCATTCATACATCCGAAATTACTGAATCTGACTGCAGACGCATTTCGGTCAGTTTTATTTCGTCCGCACTGTACATCCTAGCAACTGATACAGTCGACCCCTGATGAAAGCCGTTCCTCGGCAGATCATCCCTGAGTATAGTGTCCCGAATGTGTTTTGATATTTTGCGATTTGTGGTTGTCAAAAAAAGAGGCGTTTAAAGTCCCAACAACAGTGTCATTTAGCAATAACTCAGTCGGCCGTGATAGTATTTCGGAAAACGTAGGAGAATCTAATTTGACTAATTTCGTGATGAATTCGGTTCCGGTTGAGTAACTACCACATTATTTCCCTTGTGAATTTTGGATCTGAGTTAACTTTAAACCACATGTTTGTTTTACGTTCCACTGTGGACCATTGCTGCAAATGCAACTAAAGAAATTCAAGAAATCAAAATACGAGAAAAGAACAAAAAAGAAAAAAAATGAAACAGCTGGTAGATTAAAACTGTTTGATGAATCGGTACTTGAACTTCCATTGATAGAGTACTTATCCGCAAAGGCAAAGATCCTGGATTCGCGTCCCAGTCCGGCTGACAAATTTTGCCAGCCAGGAAGTTATGTCAATGCATGAACAGCTGTAGCGTGAAAATTCACACTGGGAAGAATTTCTTAAGCTGTAGAAAAGCCATTTACCTGCTATATCGTTTCTTCCTAGAGTGCTAGTAGCACTAGGAATGCTGAAGAACTTCTGTGAAGTTTGTTATTTGAGAGAGAAGACAGAGGTACTGGCAGAATTAAAGCTGTGTGGGCGGGTCGTGAGTCGTGCTCAGATAATTCAGGTTCTAGCCCCGGCGCTGCATACAGCTTTAATCACCCAACGAAGCAGTTTCAGATCAGAGCACAGACCTCCGCACAGTTAGAAATCCGCTATATATATATATATATATATATATATATATATATATATATATATATATATATATATATAAAACGAAAGCAGAAACACATTCCACTTGGTCACCGTTGAAGTAAGAATCCTGTGGGCAAAATGTCTAAATTGTACACAGATTCATCGTAGAATTGTGACCGTATTGGAATATCTACATCTACGTACATAGTCCGCAAGTTACCGTACGGAGCGCTGAACAACTAGTAGTCGTTTCCATTTCAATTACACTCGCCGGCCGAAGTGGCCGCTCGGTTCTGGCTTTGCAGTCTGGAACCGCGAGACCGCTACGGTCGCAGGTTCGAATCCTGCCTCGGGCATGGATGTGTGTGATGTCCTTAGTTAGGTTTAACTAGCTCTAAGTTCTAGGGGACTAATGACCTCAGCAGTTGAGTCCCATAGTGCTCAGAGCCATTTGAACCATTTGAGATTTTCACTCTGCAGCGGAGTGTGCGCTGATATGAAACTTCCTGGCAGATTAAAACTGTGTGCCCGACCGAGACTCGAACTCGGGACCTTTGCCTTTCGCGGGCAAGTGCTCTACCATCTGAGCTACCGAATCACGATTCACGCCCGGTACTCACAGCTTTACTTCTGCCAGTATCCTGTCTCCTACCTTCCAAACATCCCCCAGGCTGTGGCTAAGCCATGTCTCCGTAATATCCTTTCTTTCAGGAGTGCTAGTTCTGGATGGTTCGCAGAAGAGCTTCTGT
Organism: Schistocerca piceifrons; assembly: GCF_021461385.2. Classification (NCBI taxonomy): domain Eukaryota; kingdom Metazoa; phylum Arthropoda; class Insecta; order Orthoptera; family Acrididae; genus Schistocerca; species Schistocerca piceifrons. Next base: position 400,898,223 of record NC_060145.1, read on the forward strand.
AAAGTTTGGAATTCAAATATCCCGCTTTCCAGTAGCTCTTTACACACCATTTTTCAGAAATTGTTTGTCTCTGGTTCCATGAAGTTACTCTGAGTTTTTTACTCTGGATTGTTTGTAAACAGTGTGCTACACTAAAGTTCTTATGTCCAGTTCTTTCATATTTAGTGTTTCATTTTCCTCAGTGAAAATGCCTAGAGGCAGGACACAAGTGTTTAAAATGCTTGTAAACTGGCAAAAAGAAAGGAAAAAGGTGATTCACAATCAAAGCGAAGCATATGTTCATCATTATTGTTGGAAAATGTGAGACCACTTACTTCTGATTTTCTGAACGAACTTACTCCAAATGGAAACAGTGTATTTCATAAAATACTCAGAAATTTGGAAGAGAAACATAATTTACTTCATAAACAGAAGGAAGTTTTTGAACTCACTGATAAGAGTATACTGCGCGAAGCTCTTGAAAACAGTGTGTGATGCAAGAAGGTCAAGAAAACGTTTCTCTGAAAGTAGAATCGATGTCGGCTTGTCTGCCCACTTTAATTTAATACGCAGTGTTTGTAAATACAGCGGTTTCCAAGATCTGTTTCCGTAACTGTAAGTAACTGACACAAGAAAACTGAATTTTATAGTGCAAATGTTAGGTTAGTCTAGGGGTTGCGAACAATTGGTAAGTGGAAAGCAGCAGATGATATGCTGTGTGGTGTTCTTAATCTTGCTTTTGTGCCTTCAAAGTCTTGTGCTTACAACAATTTAATAGGATCCGCATCTGAAGATGTAGCACAGAAGTCAATGGAGCAAGCTGTGGAAGAACTGGTGAAAGATAATGACAACTGTGACCTCACAGCAGTTTTTGATGGCACGTGGCAAAAAAGGGGTCATATCTACAACAATGGTGGTATCACAGCAACTGGTGTTGACACTGGTAAGGTTACTGGTGTTGCGATGATGTCCAAATACTGTTGATGAATGGTTAGCTTGAAAAATGAACATCGCGATGATTGTCTTACTAATTATTATGGTAGTAGTGGTGGCATGGAGTTTTCTGGCGTGAAAAACAATTTTCATCGCTCTTCTGAGTGGTATAAAGTACTCTATGTTCAGTATCTGGGAGATAGTGGCTCTAAAGCATTCAAAGACGGGAGATTTGGAAAGCAAACCAGATGGGAGCAGTGTAAATACAAGCAAAATTTAATATGTTGGAAATGTGCAGAAGAGAATGGGTGCCAGGTTGAGAAGGTTAAAATCAGTTATAAAAAAAAGTCCTAGATGATGGGGAAACCTTGGATGGGAAGGATGATTGACTGATTCCATGATAGGCCTCATATGGAATTGCTATGGCCTAGCAATCAGGAGAAGTAAAGGCAATCTTGAAGAATTGAAGCTGTATGGGCTTTGTGTTTCCCCACGGCATCCACAGATGAGCATACGGAACACTGTTTGTGCCCCAAAGGTGAAAAAACTGGTGTAAATACAACAGGGGACTAATAACTGCTGGCCGAAGTGACCGAGCGGTTCTAGGCGCTACAGTCTGGTCGCAGGTTCGAATCCTGCCTCGGGCATGGATGCGTGCGATGTCCTTAGGTTGGTTAGATTTAAGTAGTTCTAAGTTATAGGGGACTGATGACCTCAGAAGTTAAGTTCCATAGTGCTCAGAGCCACTTGAACTAATAACTGGGGAGAACAATAGTCATCACCACAGTCTACCAGTAACCGTCACGGAAGAAATTAAATCCACCTGCAGAGATCTGGCTTACAGAACTCTTCTGATGAAATGCCTTCATGGAAGGATGCAGAACCCTAGCGAAAGCTTGAACAGTGTCATATGGCATCGCCTCCCAAAAACATTTTTAGCTAGAATTAATACAGTGCAGTTTGGAGTGTCTGATGCTGGGGCAACATTCACTCCTGAGAGTATTACTAAATGCAACGTCCTTGAAAAGTTGGGTTTGCGTGTTCTACCCCGCATAGTACGTGCTATGTTGACTTTATATCGGCACAGACTAAGGGACGCAGACAATATAATCAAGACGTTAATGAAAAAAAGCAATGCAGGTGCCAAAGGAGACTTGAAGATGGTTATGAAGACTGTGAAGGTGTTAGGTGTTGTAGTTGTAGTAGTAGTAGTAGTAGCAGCTTTATTCATCCGTAGATCTCTTTTTACAAAGATATAGGACATGTCAAAGTATTTACAAGTTTATATCAATTTAAAATAAACTAATTCGTGTACACATATATTTACAGAATCCTAGTTAGAGACAATCGTTAGATTTACTCCTGGTATACAATACTTTTCTTACAAGTAACTTATTAAATAATGTAATGCCACACTGTTCACTCATATCTCACTATCAGTCACTGCACACACTATACACTAATTGTTTCATAACACTTCACTCACTACACACACGCGCACACACACACACACACACACACACACACACACACACACACACACACACACACGCGCGCGCACGCGCACGCGCACGCGCACACACACACACACACACACACACACACACACACACACACACACACACTGGTGATTTCTGGGCCATTTTCTGTACCGCAACTTCCCATTCACTATCCTGAAAAACTGAGTCAGCATCCCTCCATAATGAGTAAGATGTTGCGCTCGGAAAGAGGAAGAGGTGTTAGTATTGTGCTATGGATACTTTGGGGGTAAGTATTTCTAGAAAGGAAAGAAGATGGAAGAAAAAACAAGAAGTGAAGGTGTTATGTGGAATGTTGGATGTTTTATTATTATTATTATTATTTATTCGTATAATTTTTTTTATAAAACCCCTATTCTGTTTTATCTAAGTAATCCTTCAATGTATAAAATGTATTGCATAACAGGTACTTTTTAGCTGCCTTTTTAAATAAGTGTATTTTTGCAATTTCTTTAATCTCTTTTGGTAATTTATTGTAGAGTTTTATTCCTTGGTAGAAAATGCTGTTTTGAGTTCTATGTTTATTTTTTCTTCGTAAATGTAAGTTGAGTCTATCCCCTGTTGCATGGCATGCAGAGAGCTGTTTGTGAAGTAATTAACAATGTTATTTTTGATGCGTACAACTGACTGGTAAATGTATTCACATGGGGCAGTTAAAATCCCTTGTGCTTTGAACAGATCTTTACAGTGAGCTCGACTAGTATTTTTGGTTATTATTCTTATGGCTCTTTTGTGGAGTTCGAAAATTGGGTTCATATTTTGTGCGTTTGTTCCCCAAAAACGAATGCCATAGCTAAGAATTGAGTGTACATAAGAATAATATGTAACTAAAAGACACTGTATGTAACTAAAAGACACCGTATGTTACACACTGATGATAGAATTCTATGGGCATAACAAGCTGATGACATTCTGTTTGCAAGCACCTTTCTGTGTTAACTATGGATCAGGAATGTTTTAATCTTCTTTCTCTCGTAAGTGTACTTTTTACTTCTTGTAAAAACATTATCTCAGCTACTGCTGAAACTAGAAGTCTGAAACATTCGTGTCACAGTCACACGGGGTTTTCGTACATACTGAAACACTGATTTTTGAATTACGTCATTCACAAAAGATTTAAAGGTGATAGTTGAAAATTGATGAAAAATTAACTGTAAGGTAAGTCTAAAATATCTGTAAGTAATTTATATGAAAATACTGTTGCTTCAGTAATGTTACAACGTGTCAATGCACATACAGTAAAAATTTTATCTCTCTATCTCAAAAAATGGTTCAAATGGCTCTAAGCACTGTGTGACCTAACATCTGAGGTCATCAGTCCCCTAGGCTTAGCACTGCTTAAACCTAACTAACCTAAGGAGATCACACACATCCATACCCGAGACAGGATTCCAACCTGCGACCGTAGCAGCCGCGTGGTTCCGGACTGAGGCGCCTTTAACCGCTCGACCACAGCGGCCGTCTCTCTCTAGCTCCTGTAGTTTGTGAGCAAATGTTCCCTATAACAGGCATAATTTCACATTGCGAGGATAGGGGATTCTCTATCCCTTTAAGATAATCACGCAATACTCAGCACACTATTTACCGACAGCATCCCGCCCCCCCCCCCTCCCCCCACTCCACCGAGTTTCATATTGCTGTCGCCTTTTTGTTCGTGTTCTCATAAACGCGACTCATTTCGTCTCCGAGTGCGACTGCCGCCACATTTTTTTCGCTCTCATTTTGTACAGTTTCGGGAACAATTTTGCGGCTGTGGGTGGCGTGTCGGCGTTGTGCAGGCTGCAGGCCGACTCATTCTGACCGCCGTACGCGCCTCGGGCCCTCGACGAAACCACGCGGCGGGCTTCCCTTCCGGCGACAGTCTTCTGTCTGCGCGGCGCACAGCAGAGTCGGCGGTGGTGTGATGCCCGACACGCACAGTCCTCTGTACTCTGCTATACTGTCATGATGTTTCTGAAATAATTCCGAGAAGAGAATATGAATTCAAAAATTAAAAACAGTCGTATAAAATACTCCTCTTCCAGTTTTATATGTTCTGACGAGAATAAAATAATGGCACATGCCACAAACAAGCAGAAAATGTGAGGGAATATTATCCCACTGGATGAAATATTAGTCAGCCTCAGGAGACATTACTATGTTACGTGTAACACAGCCGCTAGTGTGGATAACGGCCTCAGTTCCGAGGAAGAGTACACCGTCTTCAGACACGCCACACGGTATCCGGGAGAATGAGTGGTAGGAAACGAAAGCGACAGAACTTCGGAACAAATAAACAAACTTATTGAAATAAACATTGAAACTGTAAGTAGGCTGTTTAGGTTTTTATATTGGTAACGCCACGTAGCGCTCTGTATGAAAATCACTGGCTGTGCTGTGTGCACTCTGTGGCTGGGTGGCATTGTTGTAATATTTGCTATTGTAGTGTTGGGCAATAGGATGTGAACAGCGCATAGCGTTGCGCAGTTGGAGGTGAGCCGCCAGCAGTGGTGGATGTGAGGAGAGAGATGGCGGAGTTTTGAGAGCGGGTGATGTGGACGTGTGTCCATTAGAGACAGTAAATTTGTAAGACTGGATGTCATGAACTGATTATATATATATAATGACTTTTGAACAATATTAAGGTAAATACATTGTTTGTTCTCTTTCAAAATCTTTCATTTGCTAACTATGCCTATCAGTAGTTATAGTGACTTCAGTAGTTAGAATCTTTTATTTAGCTGGCAGTATTGGCCCTCGCTGTATTGCAGTAGTTCGAGTAACGAAGATTTTTGGGAAGTAAGTGATTCATGAAAGGTATAGGTTATCGTTAGTCAGAGCATTCTTTTGTAGGGATTATTGAAAGTCAGATTGCGTTGCGCTAAAAATATTGTGTGTCAGTTTAGTGCTGATCAGAATAAGTAAAGAGAGAAATGTCTGAGTACGTTCAGTTCTGCTTAGCTGTTTGAAAATTAAATAACGTAAGGGGTTTATCAGGACAATCATTCATAAATTTTTCTAAGGGGAGGGGCCAGCCGGAGTGGCCGAGCGGTTCTAGGCGCTACAGTCTGGAACCGCGAGACCGCTACGGTCGCAGGTTCGAATCCTGTCTCGGGCATGGATGTGTGTGATGTCCTTAGGTTAGATAGGTTTAAGTAGTTCTAAGTTCTAGGGGACTTATGACCTCAGAAGTTAAATCCCATAGTGCTCAGAGCCATTTTTCTAAGGGGAGGTTTCAAAACATATGCTATTATATATCATACGCGCCCTTTTACTTGGTTTTGAATATAATACCATAGACATTACCGCTATCAGGTTCCTTGCATTCCTCCAGGCAGTGCACGAATAATTCCGTGACCTGCATGGTTTAACCATGGAGCTGACGTGGCGCTCAGTATCTGTAATTCATTTACACCACGGTCAAGATGAAAACGGGTCTCATTCCATATCAGTCAGTTGTTTCTCACCTGCGGGTTGGCTCCCGAAAGTTGCAGGAAGTGGAAGGTGGTAGTTCGATGGCATTATTCGTTTACTTTCTATACGACATTCAGTTTGTATGGATGGATGAACAGGTTGTCACAGATGGTGTGCCGTGGGAACGACCTGAAAGTGTCTGTGCCAAGGCAAGTCTCGCAGCAGAAGCCTGAGACCTTCCATCAAGTGCTTGATGCAACAAGTCCACTCTCTCCGCCGTCTGTCGCGACCTTCGTCACGCTAAAGTTCTCCCCTTTGGACCTGATGCAGGAGTCTGGATCTTTCTCACCTACCGTACGCTCGTCCAACGATCCGGGACTTCCTCATGTCGTTTCAACTCGAAATGGCGACGAAGTAGTTGCTAAACTCTCATGGAAGGTTCATAATTTTCAAAAATACGCCTCAACAGCAAATGCTCCATTCTCAGGACTCCACAAGGGTCTAATTTGAAATGGAAGCCATTCCTCAATGCAGAACACACACATTTCGCGCAGGCAAACAGCGGCGTCATACTAAATCACCCATATCCTTCTTTTCATTCTGCACAGCTCTGTATAACTAAAGCCCTCAGAGTTGCCGATTGAGGGGACTGCCATGTTTCAACTTCCAAACAGTTCCACATAATTTCTGTGGGATAATATTGGGCGATTTACGCTCAATCTCATAAATTAAGGATAATTGCTAATGTCATGCCACACAACGTGGCACTACACAAAACTTGCGCTAGTAGCATAGGGACATAGGGAACACACACGACGCAGATCTGTAAGTCCACGGTATTGGAGATAAGTTTAGAAAACAGGCCCGAAACACACAAAACGCCCATCTACACCGACATCAATATGGGATACGACCACCATGCACAAGTACACAGGCCGCACAACTAGTTGGCAAACTCTGTACAGGTGGTCGAGCAGCTGCTGGGGTATAGCCTCCTATTCTTGCACCAGTACCTGTCGGAGCTCCTGAAGTGTCCAATGGGTTTGAAGACGTGCAGCGGTACGCCGATCAAGAGCATCCCAGACGTGCTCGATGGGGTCTGGAGAACATGCAGACGATACCATTCGCCCGATATCTTCTGTTTCAAACTACTCCTCCACGATGGCAGCTCGTTGGGGCCGTGTGTTATCATCCATCAGGAGGAAGGTGGGACCCACTGCACCCCTGAAAAGGCGGACACACTGGTGCTAAATGACGTCCCGATACACCTGACCTGTTACAGTTCCTCTTTCAAACACATGCAGGGGTGTACGTGCACCAATCATAATCCCACCCCACACCATCAAACCACGACCTCCATACAGGACCCTTTGAAGGACATTAAGGGGTTGGTATCTGGTTCCTGGTTCATGCCAGATGAAAACCCGGCGAAAATCACTGTTCAGACTATACCTGGACGTGTCTGTGAACATAACCTGGGACAACTGCTATAATGACCTTGTACTGTGTTCTTGACACAAGGCTTTACGGGCTCTCCTGTGACCAGGGGTCAGTGGAATGCACCTTTCAGGTCTCCGGGCGAATAAACCATGTCTGTTCAGTTGTCTATAGACGATGTGTCTGGAGACAGCTGTTCCAGTGGCTGCGGTAAGGTCCCGAGCAAGGCTACCTGCAGTACTCCGTGGCCTTCTGCGGGCACTGATAGTGAGATATCGGTCTTCTTGTGGTGTTATACACCGTGGACGTCCCGTATTGTAGCGCCTGGACACGTTTCCTGTCTGCTGGAATCGTTGCCATACTCGTGACATCACACTTTGTGCTACGACCTGCTTTGACCAAACTACAGTCGCCCTAGTATTCTACCCCTCATAACGTCATCAATATGTGTTCTTTGAGCCATTTTCAACACACGGTCACCATGAGCACGTCTGAAAACGTCTGCACACTAACTTTCTGCACCGTACTCTGACATGCACCAACACTCCTTTGTGTATGTGGACTGCTGCCAGCGCTACCGCTTGGTCATACCCCGAGGTGATTTAAACCCGCAAACCGTCCACCATAGCGTTGTTTCACCATGTACCAGCATTGTGCTTAATTTATGAGTGTAGATGGCTTGTCGTGGTATGTTAGGGGAACTGTACGTCGTACCACGCAAATATGCTTCCAACTATGTGAACAGATCTGTCGTCATCTTCAAAAGAAATCGGTACAGAGAAACTGCCGACAGCAAAATAACAGCTAATATAGAATGTGGAAGACAAACTCTCAAAAAAAAAATTTTTTCTATAAGTTTGAAAAGTTTGTGTGTCCTCCCCTCGTGATACGGTATACATCTACCCATACCTGACCTAGGTTGTCAGAAGCTGCTACAAAATTGTACCACAAGTCGTCGAGGTTCTTTGGTAGAGGTGCAACATTAACTCTATCACTGATGAAACCCCGCAAGGAAAAATTGCAAACGTAAAGAATGATGGACACGGGAGTAGCGCCAGATGAACGTCATCAGCGCAGCCTGACCAGCGGCGTGATAACGCCTCATCCGGAATGTGTCTTACACAATCGACGAAATTTGGGGGTTTGCCATTTTGCTGGAAGATGAAAGCAATGCTATCAGTACTACATTGTGGCACGAGCCATAATTTCAGCATGTGGAGACAAGTGATACACCACTGACCTCTAAGTGAAGAAGAATAGTCCATTGACCGTGTTTTTGGCACGGCACAGAAAACGTTAACTTTACAGAATTACACAATCGCACACGTTTTCGACTTACGCATTTCACTTTTCTTTCCCCATCAAGTGTGTGTGTGTAGCGTCCGTTGAAAAATTGTTCCAATGTGTGTGAAATCTTACGAGACATAGTTGCTAAGGTCATCTGTCCCTAAGCTTACACACTATTTAACCTAAATTATCTTAAGGACAAACACACACACACACACACACACACACACACACACACACACACACACATGCCCGAGGGACAAACACACACACACACACACACACACACACACACACACACACACACATGCCCGAGGGAGGACTCTAACCTCCGCCGGGGTCAGCCGCACAGTCCATGACTGCAGCGCCTAGACCGCTCGGCTAATCCCGCGCGGCTGCTCCGGTGAACTTCCTTGAAGGATGAAAAGTGACTTCGTTACAGAAGATTAATTTGCTTTTGTAGTGGTAATCTCTAACATCGTTTTGAATAACAACGCCGAACCGCATATGGCACAGTTTGGCACATTGTCTTATGGTTTGCAGAAGCTGCAATATCTACTGTTTCACTGTTAATCGTTTGCGAAGGATTCTTCACACTATTGCCTGAGGGATGTATAGTTCCGCACCATTTCAACAGGTAGACTTCGTGGGACTTTGCAACATCAAGTGCTTCACACGGTGCACTGTCTGTTCTGACTCGGCCTGTCGGCCCGTACGTTTTGCATTGCACAACCGACAATCCTTCACAGTTTTCTTGCACCACTTCACTGTTGGAAGCTGATGGTATCTTGTGACAGTTTCCAGGATATCTCCTTGCACACTCATTATCAACTGACATTTTAGCTTAAAAAGTGCCTTTTGTGTCTTATTCGCACCCATTTTCAGCAACTAAGATTTGCGGTGGCATTTTCGACGCTTTCTCAAACTAACTTGGCGGCACAATATGCATAGAAAACTTCGAGGGTTTGTCTTTCACTTACGTACACTCTCACTTGTTACGTTATGTTTAGCCATTTATCTATACCGATTTTTGAAAACGTTTCATGTATTTTATAATTATCCTCTTTGCCCATCATGAAGAAGTGGAACAAAAAGTAACACTTGGTCCCCGAGGATGCCAAAATAAGCATATCGAATCAATTTCACCGTAATCTCAGTGTGTGGTCGTTCATGATACCAAAAATGTAAGGGCGTGCATAAAAGTAATGCCTCCGATTTCTTATGTGAAAACTCGAAGCTTTCTAAATAAAATGAACTTTATTAACATCCTACACCTTTATTCTTCATGTCTACATATTTATTTGTGAACATAGTTACCCTGTCGATGAACACATTCCTCCCAGCGACAGACCAGTTTGTTGATGACGTCATTGTAGACTGAAGCGCCAAAAGAACTCATATACGGATGCGTATTCAAATACAGAGATATGTAAACAGGCAGGATACGGCGCTGCGGTCGGGAACGCCTATATAAGACAACAAGCATTCGACGCTGCTGTTAGATCGGTTGCTGCTTCTGCAATCGCATGTAATCAAGATCTGAGTGAATTTGTACGTGGCGTTATAGTCGGCGCACGAGCGATGGGACACGGCATCTCCGAGAAGCGATGAAGTGGGTTCAAATGGCTCTGAGCACTATGGGACTCAACATCTTAGGTCATAAGTCCCCTAGAACTTATAACTACTTAAACCTAACTAACCTAAGGACATCACACACACCCATGCCCGAGGCAGGATTCGAACCTGCGACCGTAGTAGTCCCGAGGTTCCGGACTGCAGCGCCAGAACCGCACGGCCACCGCGGCCGGCGATGAAGTGGGGATTTCCCCCATACGACCATTTCACGAGTGCACCGTGAGTATCAGGAATCTGCTAAAACATCAAATCTCCGACATCGCTGCGGCCTGGAAATGACACTGCAAGGAAGGGACCAACAACGACAGAGGAGTCTTGTGCAGTGCTACCCTTTTGCAAATTGCTGCATGTTTCAATGATGGGCCATCAAGTGTCAGCGTGCGAACCCTTCAACGAAACGACATCGATATGGGCTTTGAGACGCGAAGGCTCGCTCGTGCACACTTGATGACTGCACAACACAACACCTTATGCCTCGCCTGGGCCCGTCAACATCGACATTGGAGTGTTGATCACTGGGAACATGTTTTCTCGTCTGACGAGTCTCGTTTTTAATTGTATCAAACGGATGGAGACAACCTCATGAATCCATGGAACCTGCATGTCAGCGGGAGACTGTTTAAGTTGGTGAAGGCTCTGTAATGGTGTGGGGTGCGTGCAGTTGAAGTGATGTGGGACGCCTGGTACGTCCAGATACGACTCTGACAGGTCACGTACGTAAGTATCCTGTCTGATCACCTGCATCCATTCATGTCCATTGCGTATTCCGAAGGACTTGGGCAATTCCAGCAGGAAAATGCGATACCCCACACGTCCAGAATTGCTACAGAGTGACTCCAGGATCACTCTTCTGCGTTTAAACACTTCTGCCACTAAAGTCCCCAGACATGAACATTATTGAGCACATCTGTTATGTCTCGCAACGTTCTGTTCAGAAGAGATCTCCAACCCCTCCTGCTCTAACAGTTTTATGGCAAGCCGTGCTGGCTTCATAGTGCCAATTCCCTCCACCACTACTACAGAAATTAGTCCTCCACACCAAGTCGTGTTGTTTCACTTCTGCGTGCTGGAAGGGGACCTACACGAAATTAGGCTGGTGTTCCAGTTTCTTTCGCTCTTCAGTGTAGAATATCTGCTTGCACCCCTTCATCGTTATCAGTGAAGTCCTCTAAAGTATTCTTTAAGTTCTGGAAACAACTGAAAATAGCATGGAGCCAAGAGGGAACTGCATGTACAACTATCTGTGATAGTGAAATAAAGTGTCTGTGATGCAGCGCCAAGGGTAACCGCAGCCATGGTCTCCGAGCTGACAGTCCATGCTGCTGCGAACGTCGTCGAATTGTTCGTCCAGATGGTTGTTGTCTTGCAAACGTTCCCATCTGTTAACTCAGGGATCGAGACATGGCTGCTCGATCCGTTACAACCATGCGAATAAGATACCTATCATCTCGACTGCTAGTGATACGAGGCCGTTGGGATCCAGCACGGCGTTCCGTATTACCCTCCTGAACCCACCGATTCCATATTCTGCTAACAGTCATTGGGTCTCGACCAACGCGAGCACCAATGTCGCGATACGATAAACCGCAATCGCGACAGGCTACAATCCGACCTTTATCAAACTTGGAAACGTGATGGTACTCATTTCTCCTCCTTACACGAGGCATCACAACAACGTTTCACCAGGGAACGCCGGTCAACTGCTGTTTGTGTATGAGAAATCGGTTGGAAACTTTCCTGATGTCAGCACGTTGTAAGTGTCGGCACCGGCGCCAACCTTGTGTGAATGCTCTGAAAAGCTAATAATTTGCATATCACAGCATCTTCTTCCTGTCGGTTAAATTTCGCGTCTGTAGCACGTCATCCTCGTGGTGTATCAATTTTAATGGCCAGTAGTGTAGTTATGTTACACATCGCGGTCATGTTACGCGCTACAGTTTGGAGCCCTCTAGCGTCAGAGGGTTGCAGCCTGCGTTAGCGAAGAGGAAAGTCGACTGAGTAATATGCATGACTGTAATACCACAGCTGATGTCGAAAACAGAATAAAAAAATCTGAGAGATTACTTTTCAGCACGCCCTCGTGCTTCCAAAACACCACAGAACAACCTCATGCCTGAACTACGACGTCCACACACTGCAGGTTAAACACTTCATTAGGCTGGGGATGCGCTTGACGCTTTGCATCCTTCTAAAATGATGAAAATCGCAGCTTGTTGATGATTCTACACGCCACGAGTTTCTATGTTGAAGTGCAGATTTATATGCTGCTATGAGCAATTGTGTTTCAATTTATCTGACTTCAAATGTCCAATGCGTTATGTCCCCCTCACTGGAAAGGAGAGACACTCGCATATGGTTCTGTGACTTCATGTTTACCCCCTCTCTCCATCTCTCTTTCTTTTGTGATTACTCTTCCGATTGTTTTTATGCGGCCCGCCACAAATTCCTCTTCATCTCAGAGTAACACTTCAGCCTACGTCCTGAATTTTTTGCTGGATGTATTCCACTCTTCCTTTGTTGTTTTACTCTCTACAGCTCCCTCTGGTACCATGGAAGTTATTCCGTGAGGTCTTAACAGATAACCTATCGTTCTGTCGTTTCTTCTCGTCACTGTTTTCCCTATATTCGTTTCCTCGCCGATTCTGTGGAGAACCTCCTTATTCCTTACCTTATCAGTTATTCGTCTTACTGTACTGATTCTATACTACCGATTGCCTCATACCCCCAACTTCACTGTCGTGACTTAACGTTATCAGTGAAGGGTCACATGACTGCTGGTATCATTCCTACTCTATCAAGATCGCTCCAAAGCGATCAAGTCCTCTTTTAAAGCGTGATTAATACTTATCCTGGCAACCTTATTTAAAGTATTACAACTGCGAATGATAAGCATTTGAGGTCTCTTGCACATGCCGGTTGTTTCGCACCTGGGAATATTTGGTTAACGCTTTGAAACTATAGAATAATACCTAGGCACTATCCTGTGATACATGTTGGAAATACAGCTCTGATTATAGATTCGAGGATCTCCGTGTAAGAACTGCGTAAATTGTTAAAGTAGTGACATCGCTACTGTCCAATGACATTATTGTGACGCCGATATCAACGTGCAACAATCACTCACAAACACCTGGCGTCAGTACTGACAGTGCTTACATAAAGATTTTCAAACGGGACGCGGAAAACAGTGCAGTCCTTATAATAATACGGAAACCGAGCGATTTGTCTGATGTCCAAAAAAGTATAATATAGGATTTCGGGCCAAGGATGTAACCATCTCCGAAACAGCTGACTTTGTAAACTGTTCCTGTGACGCCATGGTCAAAGTATACCGTGAATTGCAAAATTGCGCTATCAAATGCGGCACCGAAGCAACTGTGGTGCAGCACTAGTCATAGATCGCAGGGGTGAGCCCCGGCTGCGGAGACGCGTACGTGAGAATCGGCGTGCTACTGTTAAGCAGCTGACCAACCAGATGAACCAATGGCCTAGCAACAGTGTCTCCTTGACGACCCCCAGCGAATCATGGTGCATATTGGGCCTGACAGTAGGCGCCTAGTTCATGCAACTACGCTGACTGCTGATCATCGGCAATGGAGGCTACAACTTGCACGCATATCCCGCAACTGGACGTCCACTGAATCGTAACAGGTGGCCTTCCCATTACCAAAGATACACAAGGAAAGTGTTACTCTGAGACCCATTGTTAGTGCAATCAATTCGCCCACCTACAGACTTGCTAAACATCTGGCAGGATTATTAGCATCAAAATTGGAACACTGTGAACACCATGTTGTCAAGTCTTAGAAATTTGTTGACACACTCAAGAGAATGAAGGTAAGCCCAAACGAGCTAATGGTTAGCCTGGACGTTGGGTCACTTTTTACTAGAGTGCCAATACAAGATTCGCTAGATCTTTTGGCCCAACATTTTCCATCTGGAATCATTAAGTTGTTCCGTCACGTCGTAAAGACAACGTACTTTTTGTACTGCTATGAATATTACGAGATGATGGACGGCACACGCATGGAACCACCACTGTCTCCAGCAGTCGCAAATTTCTTCGTGGAGTAGTGAGGAGCAGGCTCTGCAAACTGCAACACGACGGCCGTCTTGCTTTCTACGATACGTTGAAGTCACCTTCTCTATGCGTCCGTATGGTGAAGATACACTACAGCAGTTCGTCGATCACATCAACGGTGTCCATCTTAGCATTAAATTTACGGTCGAGATGGAGAAGCACGCCGCGCGGGATTAAGCGAGCGGTCTAGGGCGCTGCAGTCTTGGATTTTGCGGGTTATCCCGGCGGAGGTTCGAATCCTCCCTCGCGCATGGGTGTGTGTCTTTGTCCTTAGGATAATTTAGGTTGAGTAGTGTGTAGTGTAGTAGGCGTAGGGACTGATGACTTTTTTCTTTTTTTTTTAGAAGCACGGCAAGCTACCATTCTTGGATGTTTCGGTTGAGCGGAAGGTAGGAGACCAGCTTGGTCATTCAGTGTACGGGAAACCGACACACACAGATCGGCAGATCGGTAATGGAACGCCAATAGTTTCCACCACCCTGTACACAAGAAAGCGGTCTTGAACACGTTGGTTCATAGAGCCAAGATTATCTCTGACGACGACCACCTGCAGTCTGAATTGCAGAACTTAAAACGTGTTTTTGGGAAAATGGACACAGCAAAAGAGACATCGCAAACCCTTTCAAGGGCCGCCGACGAAAGACGCCTACTGATTCAGTAGAAGAGGCCAAACGGACTGCATTCCTGCCATACTGTGGAGCAACTAGCAGCAAGTTAGGACGTCTGCTTTGAAACATGGGCTAAGACTAGTGTTTCGGCCCGCCCCCAAGATACGAGACATGTTGTGCACTGTTAAAGACGACATTGCTCTTCGAGTGTCCGGCCTTTATGGTGTACCCTGTGGATGTGGCAGCATGTATATCGGACAAACAATTCGCACGGTTGCGAAGCGTTCTGCTGAGCACAAGCGACATATAAAACGAAGGGAGCTAGACAAGTCGTCCATAGCGGAGCACTGCCTAGAAAACGGACATAAAATACAGTTCGAAAATACAAAAGTGTTGGCACAAGTATGTACATATAGGCCCTCCGTTATGAAGGAAGCGGCAGAGATTCGTTTAAACAACAACAGTTTCTACAGAGAACGGAGCCCTCAGCAGGGCATGGGGACGAGCGTTGGACATCGAATGAAAGCAAAGACAGATGCGCGACGCGGGAGCGGCAGTTTCAAACGTGGCGCCTGCATCCGGCAACACCTGACGTCACCGGTGCTGCCACGGGCAACAGCTTCGCTAGCTCCCCGGGTCGACTTACGTGCGCAGCACATTGGATCTATCTGATTGGCTGCTGATGATATCATACCTACACAAGCGAGAAACCGTAGCAGCCCCGGCAGTCAGTGAACTTCTTACAACGATGTCGGAGATGGTCATCGAAAGCTCGAGGATTCTATTCGAATTGACGCTGCTGGAAAACCGAGACCGTTTTATTCAGGCCTTCCCACACTTATCACGCTTTGTGGTTCATTGGACAGATGGCCCGTTGGCGTGTACGGCCTACAACAATCGTCGGATGGGTCCAGATCGGTGCAGGAAGTGTTATGGTCTGCGGAATGTTTTCGTGGCGTTCCCTGGGCAATCTCGTCATTGAAGGCACAATCGATTAACGCAGGTATGCCTGGAGACCATGTCCATCCCCACAACCTGTTTCATTTTTCCTCAGCATGATACCACCTACCAGCAGGACAATGCAACATGTCACACAGCTTGCAGTGTACGTGCGTGATTGGAAGAGCACCGGGGACGAGTGGTTCTAGGCACTCCAGTCTGGAACCGCACTACCGCTACAGTCGCAGGTTCGAATCCTGCCTCGGGCATGGATGTGTGTGATGTCCTTAGCTTAGTTAGGTTTAAGTACTTCTAAGTTCTAGGGGACTTATGACCTCAGATGTTAAGTCCCATAGTGCTCGGAGCCATCTGAACCATTTGAAAAGCACCGGTATGAGTTTTCTGTACTTCAGTGGCGACAAAGCGCCCTGGATTTTAGCACAATCTAGAATATGAGGGACCAGGTCAATCGGGCTGTTCGTCAATAGATTGTCAACCGAGAAACTTATCGCAGCTGGCCACGGCACTTGAGTCGACGTGGCTCCACATACCTGTCGGTACTTTCCAGAACCTCATTGACTTCCTCCCTGCACGTTTGCGCTAAGAAAGATGGTTGTTCAGGCTTCTGACTCTTTTGATACGTGATAACAGTACTGTGACTCGGCCACGTATAACAATGAC
Source organism: Schistocerca piceifrons (assembly GCF_021461385.2). NCBI lineage: Eukaryota > Metazoa > Arthropoda > Insecta > Orthoptera > Acrididae > Schistocerca > Schistocerca piceifrons. The sequence continues at coordinate 400,914,734 of NC_060145.1, forward strand.
GAGCAGCCGAGTTATTTGCTCTTCACAAGTGTACATGGTCAAATGAACGCCAACTGCAACTCGTCATCTTGGTTTCCAAATGTCTATTGTAGCAAGAACTTTACGGAATCGTCATAGACATGCTTTAAAGCCAGAATGAGACACTGGAAAGTACGAAAGATGCATGACTAAGTAGGTGACCAACAGATTTGGACATTCCATACGGAAGGCTTCAATCGTTGGAAATACTTTCACTAATAGTGACGTTATCGTGAAGTAATAACATCGCGGAAACATGTAATGCATACGTGCATTCCCTTCACGTGTTTATGCTAAGTATTACGCACATTTATGCGATCGGGAATTCGCGGTAGCAGCCAGGCTACATGTGCATCTGATAATTATGCGTCAGCAAGGAGCATTAACGATAATATTATAGGAGGCAAAGTTGTGCTACCTTAGTAGAGACAAGATCCGACTATTCGGGAGTAGGGTCTTACAATCTGAGTGTTCCGCGATAAACTTCCGTCACAATGTCCGCAAACGTGACGTCAGATCCGCCCGGCTTCAGCGATCTAAACGCCCATTGGCTGAACGTTTTTAGTCGTATCTTGTCCCTACTAAGGTTGCACAAAACAAAGCACTAAATTTTCGCTGTATTAAGACGCCTCATGCTCTTTTAGTCACTTACGAAAAATTGACGCGTATTAATGTTGAAATTATTCGGAACTTTAAGATCTTGTCTATGTGTATAATGCAATGTGAACGCTGCACCCACCCGTGGAGTCAATCACTTGTTTACTAAGAGAATTGTGATGGGAGACAAGATTCGTTACCATAAGCTATTGGAGAGGACCGTTGCTCGGGTATAGCGATCATCGTCATAGTGATCCACAGATGGTCGATGCAGTTTATTTCTTTAGCATAGTGCAGCGTCCAGAAATAAGTAAGCAAGGGAGAGAGGGAGGGAGCAAGACTACGGTTCAGTGTTCCGTCGACGGCAAGGTCATTAGTTCCGAGTGCGACAGGACCAGTTTATATCTGACGAAGCTTACTGTTCGTGAGTTTAGTAGTAGGTTAGGTGGAACTGAAGCTGTCCTTATATATGTTTCACATTTCTTTAGTCATTGGGGGCCATCAGAGAGTTTTAATATTCCCGAAGAATCAAATTTGTCAAAATCGCTAACAGTTATGTTTATTAGTATGACCAGTTTCGACAGACCTACGCTGTCATCATTTGATAATGTAGCATTATTAGATGCCCATATTTTGGGTATTGCAACAAGCGTGTACATCATGTAGACCCGATGATAAGAGCGTAGTTCGAAAACGGTCACAATAATAAAACGACTTCCTAGAGATCTTGGCTCACTTGATTCTTCCAGAGTAATATGAAACTGTTGTGTTTATCATAACACCGGTTGCGGATCCAGTAGCGACTGGGAGGACGCCGGTTCTAGTCCCCATACAGGTTTAGGTTTTCACTGATTTTCATAAAACGAATTAAGGAAACTGCTGGGATTTATCCTTTCAAAAGGCCACGGCCATGCCTTCTCAATCTATCCCCAATCAGAGCTTAGACTCCGTACTAATGACTTCATTGTTGACGAAACGATACTTTTCGTTCCTTCCTTAAAATCGACACTGAGAAGGAGGAAGCAAATCGGGGTTTGTTTTTCAAAGAAACCATCCCGATATTTGCCTTCAGTAGAAGATTTGCATCCACTCTTCCCAAATGCAAATCCAGTACCTTGACCACTGCATCATCTTACTCACTTTTCTTAGAAGACTAAAACTGTTTTATGCTGCTGTAAAACATTTTATGAAACGATTGTCGACTTATTTGGGATTACAGTGAGGCAAAAATAGCATAGAGTATCTTCCAATATCGTGTAGGACCAGCTTTATCCCGGCTTAGGGCAGCAGCTCGACATGGCATGGATTCAACAAGCCTTTGTAAATAGGACTGCCAGAGTTCTGCCGGTGCAGCATTTCGTGCGCGGACTGAACTCTCGATAATGTCTCATAAATCTTCAATGCGATTCATGTGGGCGATCTAGGTGACCAAATCATTCGCTCGAACAATTGCGGCCCGATGAGAGGAAGCATTGTCATCCATGAAAATTCCATCGCTGTTTCGTTTGGGAACATGAAGTTCACAAATGACTATAAAGGGTCTCCATGTATGCAAATACAACAATTTACAGTGAATTATCAATTCATTTCGACCAGAGGACCCACTCCATTCCTTGTAAATAGAGGCCACATCATTGTGGGGCCACCGCCAGCTTGCACAATGTCTTCTTGACGATTTGGGTCCATGGCTTCGTCCGATCGACGCCACACTCCAACCATATCCCGGCTCAACCGAAATCAGAATTCATCTGACTATCCCATGGTTTTGCAGTTTGGCGGTAAGCCCAGGAGCGGCGCTACAGTCGATGTCGTGCAGTTAGCAAAGGCACCAGCGTCGGTCACCAACTGCCATAGCCCATTAATGACAAATTTCACCGCAGTAACGGATACGTTCGTCGTTCCTCCCACACTGAATTCTGTGGTTATTTCACTTGGTTTTGCTTGTCTGTTAGCACTGATCTCGGTTGTCCGTAGTGAAAGATAATTTCTGAAATTTGGTAATCTCGGCACAGTCTTGGCACTGTGGATCTCGGAATTTTGAATTGTAAAAGATTTGTGTGAAATCTTATGGGACTTAACTGCTAAGATACAGTCGCTAAGCTTACACACTACTTAACCTAAATTATCCTTAGGACAAACACACAGCCATGCACGAGGGAGGACTCTAACCTCCGCCGGGACCAGCCGCACAGTCCATGACTGCAGTGCCCCGGACCGCTCGGCTAATCCCGCGCGGCTATTGAATTCCCTAACGATTTCCAAAATGGAATATTTGATACGTCTGGCTGTAACTGCAATTCCGCGTTGAAGATCTGTTAATTCCCGCTGTGAGGCCGTAACACCGTCGGAAACCTTTTCTCATGAATCACCTGATTACAAATGACAGCTCCACCAATGCGCTGCCCATTTTCTACCGCCATCTGTACATGCGCATACCTTAAGCGTGTGACTTCTGCCACGTCAGCGTATATGCTCCTTGATACCTAGGCAACGGTATTTGAGTGGGTCGAGCATTGGGAGTGAACGTTGACTGAATTATTGTAATGAGCTGAGACTTCCATTCTTACTTGGTGATTGAGCCGGGTCAAAATGAACTTACTAATCACCAAGTAAAAGATAGCTCCCTAATTCTTCACACACAGAGTCTCTTCGAGTATGAGGAACTGTGTTCGAAGTGTCTGCATTCTGTGTAAATTACCGTATTTTGTCGTCTTCGTCGAGGATGATGCTAAAGAAGAAGAAGAAGAAGAAGAAGAAGAAGAAGATGATGATGATGATGATAATGATAATGATAATGACGACGATCACGAGTACCGACGGTCAAAGAATATAAAGGACGTAATTCGGTACCTGACGTATCCTACTCTTCTTGAAACGCACCAGAACCGAATAACGCCTAGATTAATGTCCCCGTCCCACGGGCGAATCACCACCAGCAGCGTTACATGTCCTCATTCCACTCAAACCAAACAGGTTGATATGGCAATCAATGAGACCGTCCGAATCTTGCCGGGATGTATGAAGCGAACTCTAGTCGATAAAATCCACCCGATTGTTGGAATAGCTGCCTCCACTATTAGAAGGGGTGTGGCTGCTGCTGTAGAGAGGGCTGAGCAAACAGGATCCCCGACATCCACTGCATGATCATCAGGCTGTAGTCCGTCGGCTGAAGTCGACAAAGAGCTTCATCACCAGGACTCAACCACTAAAGGGAACACCAGAGTCTAACCGCATCACCAGATGGAAGAGCAAGCTATCACCTGATATCACTGTAAAGAAAGAGCTAGCTCCATGAAACGCCCTACCCTATTTGGAGATCGCTCAATCGTCTTAGAGTGGGCTTTTCTCTTTGCAAGACCAACATGCGAATATGGGGCATTCTTCCAGTTGATGGAGATGCATCCTGCGAGTGCGGCAGAACACAGGACCCGGCCCACCTGCTAATTTGTCCTCAACTTTAACAACCCTGCACAACACAGGACCTGAACGAGGGAAACAATAAGGCCATCGGAGTTGCTACCTTCTGGAAATGCTGACCGGATGAATGAGTGAATTCCACGAGACGCTGCAGAGAGGTATGGTATGTAGTTGACATTTGGCCCAAAATCTAACGACCAAGAGCTTCATACCAGTACGCCACCGCCCCTTGCTAATCTAATACCGGGAATGAAAATTTATTTTAGGTTTCGAACCGGCAGCCTTCCAGCTGAGCGCCAGTGCCAATCTGACCTTAACCACTCCTGCTATTGAGCGGATGATGAACTTAGTGTTCATTACTACATTTCAGACAAGACTCTTTCCACAGTTTGGTGACTGTTGACACCATTCCTTTCCTTTAACAGAATAATAATGCTCGTCTCCAAAAGGAAAAATAAATCAGAATGATGTGCTCTAACATGGTGATCGAAGTTCAATATGAACCGCAATGAACATTTTAAGATTAAATAGAACATACGTTGTTCGAATAAAAAGATAAAACTTGTTCATCGTGCTTTAGGACGATTGGAAATTAACAGCACATTAAACTTTCATTAACTGGAATCCGGTCATAGGTACTGAAAAAACTGTTTTCGGTTTTTATATCGAAAAGAATTGTTTAATTAATTCTCTAAAAATGTGGTGATATATGTTTGTCGTCACATTTCATCTCCCTGAAGTCTGTCGTTCAAAGGTTGTTGACACAGTTGTCTAACATGGCACTTATTGTTTCCTATTCAGACGGTGTTTCTGTAAAATAACGTAATATTTTTGTTGTTACTATGGAAATTGAACTTAGTGCGAACGTAGAGCGATTCAGTAATGTTTTTAAATAGAGGAACATCCTAGAAGTTACTGTATGTAAGGAACAGAATAAGTGTAGTCGTGAGATAGTGTGTGAGGAAACATCAGCATTCACTGAAACGATTTGAGGAGCAGAATTGTAGTCCAAATCGCGTTATTCACTCTCTCATTCTCATTCTGTGAACTAGCATGCAGACATCTATTCAGTAAAACAGTACCAGTCAGATGTATAAAAATTGATTGTATGATGTCCATAGCTACGTTTGACAGATTATAGTTATATCTGCAAACATGCGGTGAGACTGTGTCTGTTGCATTTGGAATAGGTATGTGAAAATAAGCCAGGTAAAGATTCAAGATTTGTACACAGAAAATATTATATTCTACATCTTGTATTATTTGATGCTACTGCCACTTACAGAAAAATAATATTCTTGGCATGTGATCTGTAAAATACATTAATGGCGCTATGGCTTTCATATCCAATGAGAACAAAAGAAATGCTGAGTGGAAACCAAAGAATTTAGAGCGACAAGCTAGGGTAAGGACGAAAGCTGCTGAAAGAATCATAAATGTTAAGTCGTCTGGTTACTTCGTAAATCTTTTATATGGTCCGGGTTCAAATTGTTGTTGAAATTTCGCAGCATCCATAAAATTTGCTTCTTCGCCATATAAAAGAAATTCTCAGAGATTAAGATCTTCACACAGCCCAAAAATGTAGCGTTTCCTTAATACTTTAGTTATAAAAGATCAGTGTAAACAGAAGATTTTACAGCCTGCAGACGAATAGCATCCAGAGAAAAGTTACAAATGTATCGAAATCTCTTTGACAATAGGTGCCAAACATCCCCTTTGTGTATTCAGAGTGGGAGCAAATGTCTTCCCACTGTCTAGTTTTACCTTTGGCATGATATCCTTTAATAACATCGATCCTTAAATTTGGTACGGAAAGTGTAGCAGTATGTGTGTCTCCTTAATGGAAAGAGTATGTGGAAGAGTTAGCGTTGCAATAAAAGCGAAATAAGATCAATTGTAACTTATCCATGTGGATTCGACGGAGATAATTCGAAATGGTACGGAGCTGTTTACCAATACAGTGTACATACCTTTGTTAGCCCGTAATTGGAGAAGTGCGAAAGCATTTCTGTGCCCGTTTTAATCATTCTAATCCTTTGATCGAATTTAGAGCACAGTTATTCCTGTATTACAAACGAAAGCTACAAAATTTTTCAGAGAGAACTTGAATGAGTGGATTCCGTCCATTCGAAGGAGAATTGTACGGAAAGATTACGCTTATCTAACGTCGAATTAATGACGTCTGCGCTGCGTTTCAACATACTTCAGGCTTCCGTGGTGTTTCATTATCCGATCTGAATTCTGTTTGTCTGCTGGGAGATTTCTTAGGAGTCGCGTATTTCACAAACTAAAACGTTCCACGTCGTTTCAAAATTCCAGTAGTTCTACCTACATAATAACGTAATTAATGTATTTGTTGAAGTAATTTGAAGCGTAAAGGTTTTCCAGATGGTGCTCGAAACGATTATGGCCGAGCAGTACTTGTGTGCAGACCACACCGGTCGCATAGCTCGCGAATGATTTCGTGTCAGTTCCCTGATGGCACATTGATCAGCAGCCTCGAGCGACATTATTCATCGCCACACGCACAGCCGCTTCTGACACGCGATCGGGAACGTTGATTCCTGATGTCTGAATAAGGAATACCAGATGCTGCTGATTTGTTCCGCGAAATACGGACGCTAATTGCTACAGCTGGCCGTTAATGTAGATACTATCTTGCATTATAAGAGTGACCTGCACATTGTCCGTGGAAACGGCTGACGCCGTAAGAACCGTTATAGCAACTAAAACAAGAGCAACACAACGCCAGAGTCCTCTGGATTCGTTGGCTGCTTGTACAGTGTGTAAATATCTACAGCCACCGAGAAAACATTCACGTCGAGCATCTGTTCGCATGTTCGGTAGTAGATGTAGTTGGAAGTCTTTTAATTTGCTTTGATTGAGCTTCCGGTGCACTATGAGGGCCACCGACGATGGTGTGCTGGCGGAGTTCGACAAGGACAGGAAGTGTAATTGATTAGTTAGTCGATAAGGAACCATCTCAGCACTGGATTGAATTTATTTAGAGATATCACGGCAGTCAGTGTCGAATGATATGCCGGGGTGGATGGTGGAGCCATTTTTGGGTCGGCAGCATACAAATCGCCGTAAGCTCCTTCCTAGTGTTTCTTGCCACGTTTGTTGAAGTTAATACAGAAAGTTGCTTGCTACACAAATCTTTTCCCGTCAAATAAGCGGACAAGCAAGAAGGGAAGAAGAAAGATTCAGGCTTAAACTCGCGACATTGCATTATTTACGGAGCACAAAGTCGGTTAGAATCAAAATGTGGAAGGAAATCGGCAGTGTCCTTTTAAAAGTAATCACGTCGGTACTTGCTTTTATCGATTCTGAGAAATCGCGAGGCAATAAGGATGTCTCTAGGCGTAACAAAGAGATGGTGCTGATGTCAAACAAATTATTTGTTGTGATGGTAATAATACAATTAGGTGTCAAGCTTCCATCGGATTCTTTTTAGTTTGTACAGCTTTCTAAATTAGACTCCATTTATGTGTTTAATCATATGGATAAATTGGAATACTGTGCCGTGGCAAGATTATTCTCTATCAGCTGAGGAACTGTACTGCCAACACACAAGTTTCCCGGTACTTACATTTGTTTGTTAACGTTGCCGGTTTCCCACTGCTCAAACAGTCAGTAATATATATTTCGCAAAGCTATAATTCAATGTTTGAAGAAAAATCCGAAACCAGTGCGGTTCGCAGCGACGTCTCCATTTCGGAATAACTGATGGCATATTGACATCTTTCAGCTAAGGTAATAATTCTATATTCCGGCTGGTTTATTGCTGATGGCTTCCATTTAGTGGCAGATGAAGTCTTGCAAGGAGACGAATCCGTCATTACGCCTGATCAGAAATGGGTAGCCGAATTAATATGGGGACGTATATCGCCTTACAGTGGTCCAAGTGAAAGGTGTCCACAAACTGCAACGATGCACGAAATCCGTGAACGGCTACAACACATGAAGTAAATTGTGAGCAGTAGATGACACCGAGTTCAAAAGTTTCCCTGTGGTAGACTACTCCTATTCTGGGTCAGACTTCCTCACAGTAATCGTGAACTTTTCTTTGGAATGTGCAATTTATTGTTATAATCTCTCACAGTTTTCCCATGTTTTCTTTTTTTTTTAATCCTTCATCTGTAATTTTTCTAACAACATACTGTAAAGCTTGCGCCTCCGTAGCTCAATGGTCAGTGTGTCTGGCTGCAACGCGGAGTACCCGTGCTTGATTCCTGGCACTGCCACGGATTTGTTCCTTGAAAGCTACTGGGTTCACTTAGCCTTGTAATGCCAATTGAGGAACTACTTGAATGAGATGTTCAGGCTCCAAAGTCAAGAAAGTTGATCACGACAATGATATCGGTGTGTCGACCCCATGCTCCTCAATACCCCATCCACATGATGCTATTGGCAGGAGATGGCACGGTGGCCGGTGGCCGGTCCATCCCGACTGGCCCTTGTGGAACAAACCGTGGAACTTTGCTTTTTGCTGTTCTGTTAAGTACGGCCTCACCCGTTCTATGACTACGTACTTTTAGCTCACTTGGTCACATGCGTAAAATAAAAATACGTAAAAAATATGGATGTAACTTAAAGAGCACAATAAGTTCTACAAGAATATTTAAATATAAAATGCTTTTTTATTCCAGTCTCTGATCACAATATCAATTCTTTAGACGGTGACCGGTTTCAGTCCGTAATGACCATACTCAGAACTTTTTTACACAATGTCCTAAAGTGATACTGCCATATTGGCATATTTACGTATGCTAAATCTTCCTGCAAGGTGAATCCCGTGTTTGTTAACCGGTGACCAAATTTAAAATTTAAACGCGAAAAGCTGTGTTTCAATAATGTTCATACACATTTAAGAAGACTTCAACCAAATTCGGGAAATGAATGGGTAGGAGTTACAGAGTGGATTCCCCTAATATTTTTCGTAGTTGATGTCCAATGTATCTACATAACATGCACTAAAGTAATTATCAGATATTTGCCTATTAAACAGGGAGGTCCATCGATCGTGACCGGGCCAAATATCTCACGAAATAAGCGTCAAACGAAAAAAAACTACAAAGAACGAAACTTCTTCTAGCTTGAAGGGGGAAACAAGATGGCGCTGCCATAGGTCAAACGGATATCAACTGCGTTTTTTTAAATTAGGAACCCCAATATTTTATTACGTATTCGTGTAGTACGTAAAGAAATATGAATGTTTCAGTTGGACCACTTTTTTCGTTTTGTGATAGATGGCGCTTTAATACTCATAAACATATGGCTCAAAATTTTAGACTAACAATTGGTAACAGGTAGGTTTGTTTAAATTAAAATGCAGAACGTAGGTACGTTTGAACATTTTATTTCGGTTGTTCCAATGCGATACATGTACCTTTGTGAACTTATCATTTCTGAGAATGCATGCTATTTCAGCGTGATCACCTGTAAATACCACACTAATGCAATAAATGCTCAAAATGATGTCCTTCAACATCAATGCGGTTGGCAATAAGTGTAACGACATTCAACAGCGAGTAGTTCGCCTTAGGTAATGTTCGCACGTGCATTGACATTGCGCTGACGCATCTTGTCAGGCGTTGTCGGTGGATCACAATAGCAAATATAATTCAACTTTCCCAACCGAAGGGAATCCGGGGACGTCAGATCCGGTGAACTTGCTGGCCATTCTTCGACTACCAATCCACCTGTCATGAAAAATTCTACTCAATACCGCTTCAACCGCACGCGAGGTATGTGCCGAGCATCGATCATGTTGGAAGTACATCGCCATTCTGTCATGCAGCGAAACATCTTGTAGTAACATCGGTAGATCATTACGTAGGAAATCAGCATACATTGCACCATTTAGATTGCTATCGATAAAATGGGGGCCAATTATCCTTTCTCCCATAATGCTGCACCATACATTAACCCGCCAAGGTCGCTGATGTTCCACTTGTCGCAGCCATCTTGGATTTTCCGTTGCCCAATATTGCGTATTATAACGGTTTACGTTACCGCTGTTGGTGAATGACGCTTCGTCGCTAAATAGAACGCGTGCAAAAAATCTGTCATCGTCTCGTAATTTCTCTTGTGCCCATTGGTAGAACTGTACACGACGTTCAAAGTCGTCGCCATGCAATTCCTGGTGCATAGAAATATGGTACAGGTGTAATCGAAGTTGATGTAGCATTCTCAACACCGACGTTTGTGAGATTCCCGATTCTCGCGCAATTTGTCTGCTACTGATGTGCAGATCAGCCGCGACAGCAGTTAAAACACCTACTTGGGCATCATCATTTGTTGCAGGTCGTGGTTGACGTTTCACATGTGGCTGAACACTTCCTGTTTCCTTAAATAACGTAACTATCCGGCGAGCGGTCCGGACACTTGGATGATGTCGTCCAGGATACCGAGCAGCATACATAGCACACGCCTGTTGGGAATTTTGATCACAATAGACATACATCAACACGATATCGACCTTTTCCGCAATTGGTAAACGGTCCATTTTAACACGGGTAATGTATCACGAAGCAAATACCGTCCGCACTGGTGGAATGTTATGTGATATCCGGTACTTATAAGTTTGTGACTATTACAGCGCCATCTATCACAAAGCGAAAAAAGTGGTCCAACTAAAACATTCATATTTCTTTAGGTACTACACGAATATGTAATAAAAATAGCGGTTCCCATTAAAAAAAAATACAATTGATATCCGATTTACCTATGGCAGCGCCATCTAGCGGGCCAAGCATAGCGCCATCTGGTTCCCCCTTCAAGGTCGACGCGTTTCGTTCTTTGTAGTTTTTTCGTTCGACGCTTATTTCGTGAGATATTTGGCCCGGTCACTATCAATGGACCACGCTGTATAATTTTTCTCTGAATGTACTTCGCAGTATAAGGTTTTTACAACATTAAGTGCTTTAAATATGACAAGAACGAAAATATCGGTTGATACTAGTGATTAATGAACTACAAACTTTAATTCTTATTCGTTGGCTCCAGCAATTCGCAATTAATGTAATAAATACGTGTAGACACATGGTTGACGACATATGGAGGTTTGAGTCTGGCCGTGAGCCAGAAGTATCACGCATGTGAAGCCGTAATTTCACACCACAAATCGAACCGAACTGTAAACTTTGAGTGAAAGCTGATGAGTCGGCATCAAAAAATGCATTGTCGATTTCACATGCTGGAAAGGATATTCAGCATTTTTTGCTGTGCAAAACTGTTTCGTATACCGATTAACCGGAATAAGAGTAGAATAACTAAAGAACTGTACGAAAGGTATCTGGATGAAGCAGGTACATAATTACGCTAGAAGAGGACTAAAAATACCTAAGATGTAGTTATCAGTTAAATGAAAGTCTATTTTGCAACGATAAATTTAGGACATTGGGCCTACTTCATCAAGTTTAATCCGGCTCTGCCATCTGCCTATTCCAAAAAAAACATGAAATTTTGTCTAGTATTGTTCTGAAACGAAGGAGACCACGTTAGTAAAGTGGGAGAAAACGCCTGACAAAAGTAAAAAAAAAAGTACCCCACTGACGTAAACAGTCTTTCATAGGCGGGCGTAGAAAATTTAACTATCGCTTCGCAACACTCTTTGAGCGAGGAATTACGCTCCGGAATATCAGAGGTCGTTTTACCTCAAAGGAACACTACAAAATGCCGCCATTTAGAATTTTACCTATGCTAAAATTATTAATGATCGGACTTATGGCGTGTGACTGTGGTACGCAGTGTTACATGAAACTTACCTGATACGTACAGTGAAAAATCCTTCAAGCCGATGCGTCCGAGTACTATTTGAGAACAAGATGAAAGAGACAGTGAGGTGAAGAAAGTAGCCTCCAACATCAATCTTATGACTACAAAAAGATGATTTGACGTATTGTCGAACAGATGTGCAGAACTATAGATCTATATCTCTAACGTCAATCAGTTGTAGAATTTTGGAACACGTATTATGTTCGAGTATAATGACATTTCTGGAGACTAGAAATCTACTCTGTAGGAATCAGCATGGGTTTCGAAAAAGACGATCGTGTGAAACCCAGCTCGCGCTATTCGTCCACGAGACTCAGAGGGCCATAGACATGGATTCCCACGTAGATGCCGTGTTTCTTGACTTCCGCAAGGCGTTCGATACAGTTCCCCACAGTCGTTTAATGAACAAAGTAAGAGCATATGGGCTATCAGACCAATTGTGTGATTGGATTGAAGAGTTCCTACATAACAGAACGCAGCATGTCATTCTCAATGGAGAGAAGTCTTCCGAAGTAAGAGTGATTTCAGGTGTGCCGCAGGGGAGTGTCGTAGGACCGTTGCTGTTCACAATACACATATGTGACCTTGTGGATGACATCGGAAGTTCGCTGAGGCTTTTTGTGGATGATGCTGCGGTATATCGAGAGGTTGTAACAATGGAAAATTGTACTGAAATGCAGGAGGAACTGCAGTGAATTGACGCATGGTGCAGGGAATGGCAATTCATCTCGATGTAGACAAGTGTAATGTGCTGCGAATACATAGAAAGATAGATCCCTTATCATTTAGCTACAAAATAGCAGGTCAGCAACTGGAAGCAGTTAATTCCATAAATTATCTGGGAGTACGCATTAGGAGTGATTTAAAATGGAATGATCATATAAAGTTGATCGCCAGTGTAGCAGACGCCAGACAGATTCATTGGAAGAATCCTAAGAAAATGCAATTCGAAAACAGAGGAAGTAGGTTACAGTACGCTTGTTCGTCCACTGCTTGAATACTGCTCACCAGTGTGGATCCGTACCAGATAGGGTTGATAGAGGAGATAGAGAAGATCCAACGGAGAGCAGCGCCCTTTGTTACAGGACTATTTGGTAATCGCGAAAGCGTTACGGAGACGATAGATAAACTCAAGTAGAAGACTCTGCAGGAGAGACGTTCAGTAGCTCGGTACGGGCGTTTGGTGAAGTTTCAAGAACATACCTTCACCGAGGAGTCAAGCAGTATATTGCTCCCTCCTACGTATATCTCGCGAAGAGACCATGAGGATAAAATCAGAGAGATTAGAGCCCACACAGAGGCATACCGACAATCCTTCTTTCCATGAACGAGACTCTAATAAAAGGGAGAACCGATAGAGGTACTCAAGGTACCCTCCGCCACACACCGTCAGGTGGCTTGCGGAGTATGGATGTAGATGTAGACTTATTCTTACCTGTCAAAGATCTGTCGTGGATCGGACAGCGTTGGAACGAGCGTGAAAGATCCTCCTATTTGTTGGCCGCCATCGAGTTCCCCACCTGTCTGTACTGAAGTATCAACAAGGAGAGTTTGCGACAGTTGGTACCAGAAGCACCGTGGACGTCCGACTGCAGCAGGAACATCGCTGCACGTAAACCAACACCGCTGCCCGCTATAATCACCCCCGTGGAGCGGCAGCTACACCAGGACACGCGCTTAAGTAACCGTGCACCAGCAGAGGTCATCAGTCGCAAGTCCTAAGTCAGTCCGACTCTTGCTAGGGAGCTTCTGCTGAACTTCCGTCGTGATTCAAGTCTTCTAGTCATCGAATAATACGGAAACAGTGACCGATAGATAGGCACTGGTTACTCTTGAGAAGAAACAGTACAGTGAATAGTCTTCAGCAAAAACAGCACAGTGAATAGAATTACAGTGTAATGGACAAAAAATGGTTCAAATGGCTCTTAGTACTATGGACTTAACATCTGAGGTCATCAGTCCCCTAGAATTTAAAACTACTTAAACCTAACTAACCTAAGGACATCACACACTTCCACGCCTGAGGCAGGATTCCAACCTGCGACCGAACCGGTCACGCGGTTCTGGACTGTAGCGCCTAGAACCACTCGGCCACTCTGGCCGGCGTAATGGATAGGGACAGCCCGCTTGGAGATGAAGTTCAGTACTGTTAGTTTGGAATTGTTCTTCGACCAGTACTTCAAGACAGAAGACAACCTTTTTCTGACTTTACTTCAGAGAACAATGCTTAGATGTGTTAATGGAACTGCAGTCAGAGCAGGACAGATGGGCTAAACCTGCATTCTACAGTTGCTGTAACCTGCGTTACTAAAGTTGAGTAATATATTTTACTATTCAGTATTCTGTGCTACTTTCATTGTGTGCGTGTGCTGTCCTAGAACACACGCATCCGTCCTACTAGGACATTAGTATCAAACTTTACCAGCGGCAGCGAGATTTTCATCGTAGTGGACTCCCCAGTCCACAACATACTGAAGCTCCACCTCCTTACGCTTAAGAACTGTGAACGTTTCAGAGTACTTTTGCGAAATATTTACCATAGAGCCACTGCGCCTCTAAAAAGTTGATGGTACGTCCCATTAGACGCAACTTAGATTATAATATGCAACGTCATCTACTTTTAAGCATCCAATCCGCAGAGTGCAGCGAACTACCATTCCGCGCCACTTACGACGGATGTGAAGAGAGTAAAGCGCTCCGTAATACAGCCATAATGCAACTCAACGCAGTTAGAGACATTAAAACGTATTCCATGAATTGCCTCTCTAAGTGTCTCTCTAGTAAATTTAACGAAGTGAATGGCATTGTAAGTTCCGACAGCGTAATTTCAGGAAGAAAATAAAACTAATGAAAATTTTCTACTCGTCATTCGCGTAGCACTAGCTTTACAAACGCTGACAGTCATATGTAGCGCCCTCCATCTAGACAGCTGACTCACATCCACCAAAACGCTGTTAATACCAGGTGTACAAAACCGTGATCAAAGGTATTTCATCAAAAGATACAACAACAAAAAATTAAGCAAAAATCTTACCTGCAAGAACATGAAGCGTTAGTTATATAGGTATGGTGTCTATTCTTTCTGACATGCATGTATGAAAGATCACACACCAAAACTACATAGTGTATGGGTCCGACGGCGTATCGATCGATCTCTTTGTGCAGCTGCAGAATAATATTCGATGCCCGAGGGAGGACTCGAACCTCCGACGGGGGTAGCCGCGCGAACCATGGCAAGGCGCCCTAAACCGCACGGCTACACCTCGCGGCTGAGAGCTTGTGTAAAGCGGGAGATACGGGTTCGGCTCCTGGTCCGGGCTAAATTTTTGTCTGTCGCCTCTGAGTTATTTCCAGTGCAGCAAAGGCCGACAATTTCTTTCGTCACATATAAAGCGTCAGCTATTGTTGTTGGACTCCTATTTACGTTACATGTAAAGTGAGCTATAGATACACTGTTTCTTGCGACTACCACCTTTCCGTGGTCAGTTTTTATAGTATGTACTCAGTTATGATAAGGTAACCAACTAAAGAATGATAAGAGGCAGACAGAACCTAATTCACCGTAATTTGTTCTACGTCAACATTCGTAACTCTTTCATCTTATTTCTTATTCCTCTAAACAGTTCCTAGCAGAGGTACAATGATTCTCATTTCTGAGGTATTTTTTAAGTTTTGGTTATACTGTCCCGAATACGTATTTTAAATAATTTCTCTTCTTGCAGTATCTGAAGAGATACGTTTTGAAAAATGAAAGTGTTCCATAAGTACACGGATTTAATTTTATTTCTTTAACGTTCGTATTCGCTGTCTTTCTGTAGCATTGTCGCATTATCAAAAAGTCAAGTATAAAAGTAGTACATGAAGTCTGTGTCACTTCATAAAAAACCAATCTGCATAAATTAGATTACAAAATAATTACACTGCCACTAGTGTATGTAATAGATGTTTAATTCTCTAGAAAGCATGAAATGTAGATAACTGAAAAACAGGTTAGTAAACTGTGAACAAATACCCTACTTCGTCAAAGGAGTGAAATAGATACTAAACAACTTGAAGATGGTGAAACTGTCAGGGATGAATAATAACTAGAAACTACACAATCTATTAAGTGTGTGTGTGTGTGTGTGTGTGTGTGTGTGTGTGTGTGAGATCATATATCCATGCTGAATCATGATCAACACATCACTAGGTATAATATTGTGCCGTATAACAGATTTGCAATACGGTATTTATGCGAAACAACACTGCCAAACATTGGAGTAAATGCAAAAGACTCATTGGATCATACAAATTGAAGGGGAGGCTACTCCAGATTAGGTGAACACGTAAATGGTTCAAAGTCGCACTTTCGCTAACGTAAGTGAAACGATACATAAGTGGATAGCTAAATACGCATTTGTTTTCTGTAGCCAACTGTACAGTGCAGGAATTAGAGTTCTTCGTAACAACATTCGCGTGTTCTGTACTAAGCGCCTTAATCTCTCTCACGTGGCCATTATGTGCGAGGTGTAATACGGTGGCAGCGGAATGGTCGGCGCATCCTTCGTCGAATACGGGTTCTCTAAATCCACCCTACAGAGTTTCACAAGACTGACAATTCTGTTACTTTCCACGTGCACAACCAAACAATATGTCAAACTTTACTATATTTGTTTAATATTTGAGCGTGTTGTATACTGTTTGACGTGCTTGTCAAACATAGAGAGCATTTGATACGTCTGAGAGAAAATTTGATTTATGGCAGATTAGAAGGCTGATGTTTACCGAAAAAGCGTTTCATTACAATTTATGTAACTGTATGGCGAGTCTCCACGACACTGGAAACTACGACCAGGGAAACAAGGAAAGTAGTACTGGGAGTTACCAAAATGTTACACGTGTCCCGACTTGTCCAGCCACATTCACCCCAAGAAAAAAACAAAAAAGTACCACAAAGGAATTAAGGGGTTATCTGAGTGGGACTAAAATCAGGCCGGCCGCGGAGGCCGAGCGGTTCTAGGTGCTTCAGCCCGGAACCGCGCGACTGCTACGTTCGCAGGTTTGAATCCTGCCTCGGGCATGGATGTGCGTGATGTCCTTAGGTTAGTTAGGTTTAAGTAGTTCTAAGTCTAGGGGACTGATGACCTCAGATGTTAAGTCCCATAGTGTTCAGAGCCATTTGAACCATTTTTTAACTAAAATCAGTAGATGTGATGTACATTTACAGCTAACAAATGATCACGACTTCAGAAAAATTAGATGATTTATTCAAGAGAAACAGCTTCACAAATTGACCAAGTCAATAACATGTTGATCCACCTATGGCCATTATGCACGCAGGCATTCGGCTAGAAATTGCTTGACAGAATTGTTGGATGTCCACCTGAGGCACATCGTGCATATTGTGTCCAACTGGCGCGTTTGATCGTCAAAATCCCGGGGTGTTGGAGGGCCCTGCCCACAATTCTCCAAACGCTCTCAATTGTTGAGATATCCGGCGATGTCGTTGGCCAAGATACGGTTTAGCAAGCATGAAGACAAGTAGTAGGAATCCTCGCTGTGTGCTGACGGGCATTAACTTCATTAACTTGCTTAAATGTAGGGCCGGGGTCGCTTGCCATGAAGGCAACGAAACAGGTCGTACAATATCGTCAACGTATCGCTGTGCTGTAAAGATGCCGCGATGAAACCAAGAGGGTCCTATTATGAAAAGAAATGGCAACACTATCTTCCCTGGTTGTCGGGCCGTCTGGAGGGCAACATTCAGACTGTTATACCCCCACTGTCCGGGTTGTCTCCAGACAGTTTTTCGGCCTGGAATATTATTACTGGAGTAGAACTGTCATCAGTTATGAATCCCACTTCGAACTGAGCCCCGATGACCAGTCAATCGAATGCTCATATGAGTGGAACTGAGGTGATGCAAGAACTTCATTTAAGTATCTTCCCCATGAAGACACACTATGGAAGTATTGTCTACATATATCCAAATTACGGTTATTTTAAGGGCCTCTGATTCCAACGCTCTCACTCCAATGTCCTCCATGAAAACGGTAGCCACCAGGGGAGAAAGAGGACTGCACATGGCCATGCCATTATTCAAAAAGTTCTTGGTTGAACATAAAATAGGCTGACCATTCCGAAATAAAATAATGATGAATTTAAAATCTTCTGGGCTATTAGGCTGCGTCATATTACCTCTAAGATGATCGACATTTCGACCCCTCTGCTGGGATCATCTTCAGGATCTTCCGGTATCCGCTACTGCTAGAAGACTAGCAGTTGGTACCAGAAGCATCGTGGACGTCCGCAGTAGTGGGCACCGGAAGACCCTGAGGAAGATCCCAGCAGAGTGGTCGAAACGTCTATTATTTTAGAGGTAATATGACGTGGCTTAATAACCCAGAAGATTTTAACTTCACTGACAACGGCTACGAAAACCTGCAGACTTACATAAAACAATGATTTCCATCTCAAATTTATTACTAATTAGTGCCAAATACTCTGCAAGAAGGACCCTCATAAACAGTGATACTACAAAGCTAACTAAACTGTCAAAACTGCTTAGAAGTAGAACTCCCAGTATACTGATCAAATTGTCCAAATTACATATAAGATGTGAGCATTTCGTCATCATGTGTCTCTTCAAGGAAGGAAGATGATTAGGTAAATCATATATATGAGTACGAATATTGCTAACTACTGGACGTGTAGATAAATCCTATACATCATTAGGGAGGCCATACAGCCTGGATGGCTGTATGATCCTGCTCTCTTGTATACTACCCACACTCTATGGCTGAAGACGGTGTACTGGATAAATAGAGAAGAACAAAGGAAGTAGAAAAATTATAGTTTTAACATGGTTCTTTTTGATCAACACGAACACAAAATGTTGAAGGTTTACAAACTTTTGGGCAGGCTGTACACTATTTGTAGACACGTGTTTTTTTTTAATATCAACTAGCCATTTTTATCTTTGGAAGCCTAGTTAAACGTAACTTGCATGTATATAAACATGAATGCGCATCATAAATAAATCAAACGGTGAGCTGTCGTTGTATTTAGTGCAAACATACATTGAACTCAGTTAGAAAGTGTTCAATAAACGATAATCATTTAAAAAAAAACATGATAGATGGTAAAGAATTACACATGCATGAGTTTCACTTGAAAATAGCTGTTGACGTTCATACAGAGGTTTTTGGAAACAGTTCAGAACCTCGGTTGAAAATTGTGTTATCGAACAAACTCTTGGCAGTGGAAAAACATAAAAGGTGTAAAGTGTTAATTACAATAATTAAACAATAAAGTAATCCAGTACTTTTATCAATCGTACTGATAGCATAGATAAAGGTAGTTTCGACAACCGCTTCTTAGTCAGGAGTATCCACCCATTCATTAGGATTTATTCAAGAAAACAATGGTAAATCCAAATTAGGACTGATAAACTATGTGGCTATGATATTCAGCAGTTCGTTTCTTTCTCTTTAGATTGCTCTGTGGAGTCCGTGTATCGAATGTGTCAATGTGTGAGTTAAATGAGGGTCTGTGTTTCATATCAATGAAGGTTTTTAGTGGTTGCTCTTCTTCGTTTGAAGAAACATAGAGATGCAACTTTTTCCTGAAACGATTTATTGGCGAAAATTACGCACTGGTCAAGACAATGATGGAGAAAAAAATCCCAAACCGCAGAAGTTAAGGATTTCTGTTAGTTCGTTCTGTTCCATAGATCACAATCACGAGAAACGTTATGTTGTGGAAAGTGGACGGAACAAACAAATATACAACTTAAAAATATGTATAAAAATAATATTTATAATAATATTTATATGGATACATGCTGATGATTAACAGTTTTTTAAAATAAAGACTAATTATCTGCATTCAAGATTGCTCTACGGTACAGAAAGCGTTGTTAAGCTGAAAAAAAATTTACATCGAATTTGAAAAACTTCTGCTAAGTGTCAGACATGTTATTTCCGTGGGTAGTGTGTCAAAGAGTTTTATAACTGCATATTTCACCCCTTTCTGTGTCAAAGTTAGATGCAATAAAGAGGAATGCTGATAGTTTCTCCTTTTAGTGTTTACTATGATTATCTCTGTTACTCTCCAACTTAAATGGACTGCTGAAATGAATAAATACACTGTGAGGCTGTGACTAACCCTCCCAGCTGCTTAAAGAGAGACTTGCCAGGTGTACACGTGTTTTCTGCAATGAATAATTTTTACCTAAGGAATAGTTGCCTCAGAGTACAATCCCCTAAGGCCAATGAAAACACGCAAAATATGTTAACTTACTGGTTTCTCTATCCCCAAAGCTGGCAATTGTTCTTGTGGCACAGGTAGCCGAATCTAAGCAGTTTAGTCGGTCCAATGAATTTTTTTAATGTATTCATCAGTATGTACACCTAAGACATTACCAATTCCTGCCCTGTTTTTTACTTCTTGGTAGCCGGCCAGAGTGGCTGAGTGGTTCTAGGCGCTTCAGTCCGGAAACGCGCGACCGCTACGGTCGCAGGTTCGAATCCTGCGTCGGGCATGGATGTGTGTGATGTCCTTAGGTTAGTTGGGTTTTAGTAGTTCTAAGTTCTAGGGGACTGATCACCAAAGTAGTTAAGTCCCATAGTGCTCAGAGCCATTTTTACTTCTTGGTGGTATACTTCAGTAACACGAGGTGGGGTGATTTTGACGGTATGAAACTGAATAATTTGGTTTTCACAAAGTTTGAAACTAACCCATTTGTGCAAAACAATTCAGTAACCTTCGCAAAAACATCATTTGCTATTTTCTATGTTCATACTTCTTTACTCGGCTTCCCAAAAATGTCATCTACCAACCGGAGTAATTCACCTGACTCAAATAAAATCACATATCATTAACATGAAACAAGAACTGTAGTGGGCGGCCAATGATAGAATCCTGTGGGAATCTCATTGTATCATCTCCCCATGCAGTTGATGCAGCATATCCCTCTTTGTGTTACCCGAACAGTCTACGCAAACTTTCTGCATTCTGTTTCTTAAAAAAGAACTAATCGAGCCATTTTCTGAACTATATATTTCATAAAAACTTAACTTTTGTGAGAGAATGTTATGACCAACACAATCATATACCTTTGGTAAGTGTGCTCAGTAAATGCGTAAATGTCTGACCCGGTAGAATGGCCCATTGGGAATCCGAACTGTGATTCGTTGAAATTTAAAAAATTCTATTTTCAAACATTTTTGAAATGCCTAGATTGCATACATACGTAAAAGTTAAAAAATGATGCCTAGACACAGGTTGAACAAAAACTGGGTGTATGTAAAATATAGAAAGGTCATCATTATGTTTTGACTTTGAATGGGTATTAGCCAAGTTATCACTGGACACAGGACTAGCTTATTTTCCTGTTGACAAATTACGAGGTGCAACTCCAGGATTTTTTTTTACAACTTCCATAATATGTCAAAGTACTTTTTATAATAAGAAACCATTTATAGGTCGTTAGTTGTTTTGGATATTTTGTACAATCCCTTTCTCGTTGTGAAGAGACTCTGATACCTGCTGTGAGTCACTGTTTCCTTAACGACATGTCATTCTTAGATTCAATTGCATTTTTAGAAAATCTACTCGAAACACGTCGTATTGCTGCACATCTGTATGCTCGCGGGGCCCCTACACGATATTAGATAGTTTTACCAGTTTCTTTGGATCTTAAGTGTATAAAGTGCATGTATACTAACAGATTCCATTAACTTGTTTATGAACTTTTTCTTTAAACTTAGCCTATATTTCAAATATTATTCACGTCTCAAAAGAATAGCTTTCACGAAAATATGAACAGTATAAAAGTTGATCAGTTCCCTGGCATCTAAACCAAAGCCAGGAACTGGTTGACTACAAAGGTATTTGAGCCTTTGAACATAGAAACCAAAATCCACTATGACCTGGTTTATAATACTCTAAACCTTAGAAATTAGACGATGCCTTCAACTACGATATCCTGCGCAGAGAGATTGCAAGAATTTGTCTACATCGAGACGAGCATCCAATAATAATAATAATAATAATAATAATAATAAAACGTCCAGCAAGTGAAGATCTTACAAAACCTTACCTAAATAAATGGCTGGTTGTTTTGTGCCTTACGAATAGACGACTCAAAGTTTTGTTGCACGTGTAATTTATGAATATTAGTTTGATATGCAATAGAGGGCACTATAGTGATTTAAAGCCTGGGAAATTGCTGTTTCAAGATAATTACAGTCACATTCGCTTCTTATTAAAACAACGGGCCCATTGGTGCATTCCAACAAGATTCTTATGGTGCCTCAGAAGCGTAATGTCCTCATGGATGCAAAAACTCAAGTCCGTATATTGTCTTCACTCGCATGTAGCTACTGTGAAATCAAGTAACTACCAATTAACGCCATCTGCTAAGAGTACCTCCATTGTTTCGAAGCTTATTAACGCACTAATCATCAGCAGCGAGAAAACAATGACGTCCTGTAAACGTAGGCATCTTCGTTTTGTGCGTTAAAAAACGGGCTGCTGTTCCCATGCTCATAATTAGTGAGGGAACAGAGATATATTGTCGAGGGCACTTCCAATCTCGCCGAAAGTGCTTCGCGGCTGCAGTGTTTACCAGTGAGGCGAGGGAAGCGTCGTGAGTCAATGCGAAAGGCGGCGCTATATCGCGCAGAGGTCGTTCAACGACCTTGCAGAAGTCAGCCTCGCCGAGACGGAAGAAGGCGGACGCGAGCACGACCCGCAGGCTGCCTTTTTAAACCGCGCCGACCGAGTGGCGTTAGTACGACAACGTATGAAGGCGCTTGCTCGTCGTCATATACACAAATAATTTCGTATTTCACACCCTCCCTCAGCCTCTGTTCTTCTATAAAAGCCGTAAATTTGATACCTAATGGTGAACATACTTTAAATTATCTACAATATCAACTCGGGTCTTCTGACACGACATCTTGAGATCTATTAATAGAGGCCTCGGGCAAAAGCAGTATGAAAATCGTTTGAGTTGGTGCCTCAGCAACGCTTATTAATGGAAGTACGGTCACACAGCGTTTCAAACTAAATTAGTGAGTGTATTGTATTAATGACACGATATGCGTGTATTAATTTATCGCATGTTACAACGTATTGACATGAAATAGTATTAATATAGGTCGCAGACATGAGAGACAATATTTTTAAATGTGACTTAGTGCGTCTTTCACGCAACAGTTTTAAATGAACTTTCCCCAGTTGCGAGTTAGTCGTAACAATATACAATCTGTTACAATCTGTATTTGGCCCAGGAGGTTAGCGTAGTATTTTCACGTAATAGTTTAACCAGTGGTAAGATAATCTATCAGCGTAATCGCTTTCACATCGCAGAAAACGAACGTCATGACCTTTCCGGTCGACCCCTCTTCGGTGGTGGTGAATCAACTCGTTTACACCGCTCTGACTGTTGTTTTCTCTCTGGAGTATGGTCGTGGACCCATGTTTCACCTGTTGTCGTCGGGGATGCTAGGTTATCTCTGATTCACTGGATGTTACGGGAGTAATTATTTATGAATTTTCTTTTGTTCTGGATTTGTCTACGACGTTCTATAGCTGTAGAAGTATTCAGTTAGCTCCCAAACGATTTCTGTGAATAAATCCAAGATATTTGAGAAGGTAAAATAGTTTTCATCAATAAAACACACTGAGATAATTACCGATAAAGATAGATAGCATTCGGAGAGTTGGAATCCATGAGGAAAGGTCGTGGGTTTGAGCCTGTGTGTGCTTCGCCTTTACACTGGAAAAATTTTCTCCGTTAAAGTCGTTACACCCACAGGCTGTTGCTAAGCCATGTCTTCGCAATATCCTTTCTTCCATGAGTGCTAGTTCTGCAAGGTTCGCAGGAGAGCTTCTGTGAAGTTTCGAAGGTAAGAGACTACTGGCAGAAGTCAAGCTGTCAGGAGGGGGCGTGAGTCGTGCTTGGGTTGCTCAGTTGGTAGAACACTTGCCCGCAAAAGGCAAAGGTCTCGAGTTCCAGTGTCGGTCCCGCACACAGTTTTAATCTGCTAGGAAGTTTCATATCAGCGCACACTCCGCTGCAGAGTGAATATTTCATTCTAAAAAGTTTTTCCTTAAGCAGACCAGTGATCATCACTCAGTGGAGACCGCTACGCTGAAGGGTAGTCTACGGCCTGTCTGAAGTCCTCCGCTGAATTCTTTTTCAAGTCCCAGTATAACAAGAACTAGCATCTCCAGCGGCGTGAAGCGTACAGAATTCTACTGTGACCGTCTTCTCAGTATTTTCTGTTTTACGAGATACCGAGCAGCGTGTACGACAAACACAGAATGTTATCAAGAAATATCTATGTCTCCAATTTCTTTTTTCTCATTTCACCATAGGAACTTTAATAGATCTATACAACAGACTTCAAGGAATTGAAATTTAAAAATCTTAGTTAGCCTTTAATGAACGTCAGTGAGTTAAACTTGACAAGAGTAAGAGGTTAGTGAAGGTCGGTAATTCTCAGTATGACTTCATTTAAACCGTATATTGCCTTTACACTATTAAATTGTTATTTTAATTAAGCACTTCTTGGTAGGGAGGACATAGTGTGCTATTTTGGAGGAAGAGTGTGTGGCAGATGTAGAAGTAACTCTAGGCGTGCTGTCTCAGACAACTGCGATGGGATCCTTACCATCAAAGCCGTACAGCCTTATTACTGGCCACGCAGACAATATTACGACAACAGGTGAAACTTGAGTCCGCGACCACACACCAGAGATAAAACAACAGTCAGAGCAGTGGAAACGAGTTGATTCACAACCACCGGAGAAAGGAAAGGTAATAGTGTCGACCGGAAAGGTCTTGACGTCCGTTGTAAAAGCGATTATGCTGATAGATTATCTTCCCACTGGTCAAACCATTACGTGACAATACTATACTAACCCTCTGGGCCAAATACAGCCCAAGACAGGCGAAAAAAGGCTAGAATTGGCAAGGAAGAAATGTTTCATCAGGACAATGCGCAGCCAAACACAAGTGTCGTTGCCGAGGCAAAACTTCCTGAACTAAGATACCATTTGTTACGAAACTCTATCTTATTCGGCTGATTTGGCGATTTCAGTCCCACCTCCTTCCCGAACCCAGGAATTTCCTTGGTGGGCGGTGATTCTCTTCAAACGAGAAACTGACGTCGGAAGTTGACGGGTATTTTGCAGGTATGAAGGAATCTAGTTTTCGATATGAGTTCAAGCCTTGGACCATCGCTGGATCAAATGTATTACGTTACTCAATGACTACATTCAAAGATAAAAATGTTTCACTGAGGTAAGTCGGTTCCTTCTTTTGCATTAAGAGACAGTTTCAGACTCACTCGTAATAGTAGTGTCAGGCTTTTTGCAATTGGTGCTGTTAACTATAATGAAATAAGTTATTATCCGAAAAAAGCTGCATAAATGTCACTATATCGTGATTTCTACATCGTCCAAAGATTAGTAACACGCTTTAAATGGCGAATAATGTATAGCTGCGCACTTCACAAAATGAAGTAAAGTGCCACCCTATAATCACAATGTCACTGAGTCACAACTAAAATCAGTCAACCCATACAAATACCTGGATGTAACAGTTGGCTGGGATGTGAAATGAAATGATCATATAGTCTCAGGACAGGTAAAGTGGATTTATTGGTAGGGTGCTGGCGAAAAGCAATCACTCTACAGAGGAGGTATCTTACTAAACACTCGCGCGACCCACTCTCTGAAGTTAACTCTAGTGCGCCGACCCCGTATCAAACAGAACTAATAGTAGAAACTAAAAGTATCGAAAGATTACAACATTAGAGTGATTAACATACAGTGGCTTGATCATCCATCGTAAATAAATCGCTGATATACTATGGTGAATTCGTACAACAGAAATCAGATGTTTCACTCACAAAGTTATGTAGATGCACTGTATGATGTGTACAACGTACATTTATACGTTGAATGTGAAATATGCAAAACAATATTCCTTAGCTATTTTTGTGCATCAGACAAAACACTAGGGACAATTCATAATTTTTATCCACCATTTTATTTAACGTTTGAGCCGTAGCACAAAGCTCAAGTACAAAGGAACACGGATGGAACTCTGTGCAGCTTCACAAAATGTATTCTCATACTTCCTTCAGGTCAGCAAACCGAGATACGACTGAAGAAATATGTAAACATAAGATACATGCAGAGCGTACATGTCCAGCTAGTAGTCAAAATCACCGACGTTGTGCATGCTGGAAACATATAAACACCATTATCAAACCTTTAGTGCTCTGGAGAATCTATTGTTAAATTCTGGTAATACTGAGAACAGGTATTTTGTTTTTTCACTGTTTATAAAATTGTTTTGAAACAAACTGATCTGAAAGCAGGAATGGCGGAGAATAGCCCAGGAGTGGAACTTTAATCAGAGAACACATTAGCTCATATGGATGCAAGCAACTGCGATTTACATATTTACCTTTCTGCACCAGCCATCTTTGCGGTGAACGCTGTCCTCTGCTATAGTGGCTAAAATAACACGACTTTCATACTATCGGTGAAGTGCCAGTAGTTTGTAGATCGCAGTGTCAGCTGCCCATTTAGTGGCTTCCAGACAAATAATAGGTGTTTCCAATGCTGAAGACGCAATATGTCTTTTAAGAAACATTCCACGTTACGTTTCTACCGGCTAAAACATTGTGTTTTATTGCTGTTGACACTTTTACGTCACTGTTCTCGATAGTATATTATGAATCACTATTTTTGGAAGCAAACTACAATTTAATACGAAAAGCGGATGTGATGGCTAGTTGACGTTATTAAAGATAATCAAACCGATCACATTTGCAAACTTGAGTACTACGTGAACTAACGTTGTGGTCGAAATTGCGCTTTATCAGTCATTTTTATACACCAACAGTATATTGGCGTAGACTTTCTTTTAATAATTCGTTGTCAGCAAAACTTTGTTAAATTCATTTTACTACATAGAATATGTTCTCATCAAAAGAAATGTTCATGCTGTTATATCATTAAATTAAAATACACTTATTTAATTTGCCTGCAATGTTTGTACAGACTTATTTAGCATTGGCATTTAAGATAGAAGTATACAGAAATATCACATGACAGGAATTGTAATCAGTGACAAAATATAGTTACTTCGAATTAAAGAGGTTCCCATTTCTATTACATCACTAACGTTGTGTGGAATATTTGAGCCTATTATCGTATATTCGAACGTTTGAAGTCACAATCAATCGTTATTCAATAAAGACTGAACGTTACCAGAACACCGTAACTGAAGTTTCGTATAGGGAAGACGTTCCCATCACAGACAAAAATTAACTTGGGAGATAACTAACAAAAGCATCTTCATGTATTCGTCGGTCTTGACGCTATAAATGCAAATACATGATAACCTCATGCATCTGCTACCATTAACATCCTGGAGAGATCGAGCAGGTGAATACCATGTTCGCACACAATGCGTTCTGAACAGTATAATAGTAGTTTCATGACATTACAGTGAGCTCTCATTTGATAAGAGCACACTTAAAATACTGATCACTTACTTCTTTCCCCAGATCTTACTGAAAGTGAGACAGTTGTCTAAATTAGTTAAGTTTCAGCAACAGTTAATATGTTACAGGAATGTTATTTTACAACCCCTTCTAACGTGAGTTTGTGTTTCATGCTGCCATTGCAGTGTATAATGTTGAAAGGCCTTACGTTTAAGATGTCTCCTAACTGCAATCGTTTACAATATATCTCAAACGAACAAAAGTTTCATTATATGTGAAGAACTTCCATCGGCAAACGACGACCTAGGTCACATCATAGTGCTATAGGATTACTCACATTATTATCGGTGTTCTTCGATGTCGATGTCCCGCCGGCTTCGACAATGCGCAATGTTATTTAAAAACTCAGTAATGAACTAGGAGATAATTGGATGAGAGCATAAATGTAAAAAAAATATACCAGTTCAAAACCAAAACAAAGCAGTTAACAGGCATTTTAGTTTCAAGTGCATCCTGGATGTTACGTGTAGCTGATTTTAACGATATTTCGTCTATATATTAATTCCTAAACGTTATGGGTATCTTAAATATTCAGGGTGAAACAGCAAAATCTTACACAACTTTTTTTTCGTGAATAGTTCAAGATATCGGAACAGAGATTTCCGTATATGGTAAAACGCAGAGAATCACCTAATTTTGTTTTTCCATGTTTAATCCTCTTAATTCCTGTATCCATGATATACAGAAGCAAGTATTTTTTAATTGGAATGACGTACCTTTCTGACAGCATTCTAAACTTGTTGAAAAGAACTGTAATGATTGTATAAAGCTTCTTAACGTGAGCGTTGAAACGTTACGTGAGTGTGTGTGAGGAATGAGCTGAAATTCGCTATTGCGACGTAAACGGGGCTCTTATGCCAGTCCATTTATTTCCTCTCGGTCCTTCGACATACGACAAATTATTCTAATTTGTATTATATGATAACGTCTAGCGTATCTGAAGATATTTAGGAAATCTACTTCATTTGCGTGTAGATGTGTTTCAATGACAGCTCCCTTGAAAACAAACTGCCGAAAGGTTTGACATGACGATGTATCCTGGCCGTGTTTACACCACAATAGCCACCAACGGCCGCTTAGCCTTTCACTTTTATACTTCTCAGATATATAGTTTTAGCACCAATTAACATCCGTTATATCACTGTACTCATCTTTTTGAGAGTTTTCGGAAGTCCTTAAACTTGTATACCGCTATATTAAAGAAAAGACGTAATTGCTTCTGTATCCCGTTTGGCAGTAAAGGAAGGAAAGGTTTGAGGTCCCGTCGACATCGAGGTAGTTACAGACGGCCAGGGATGGAATTCAGCGTTGCCATCTCCAGAGGATCCATCGCGACATTTGCCCGGAAGGATGTAGGAAAATGATGGAAAACCTACACGTGAATGGTCGGACGGGGATTTGAACCGTCGTCCTACCGAATCAGAGTCCAGCGAGCTAACCAATGTGCCACCTCGCTCGATTAGTTTACACGAGTTAAGTAGATTAAACATGCAAGGAAATTACGTGGCCGTTTGTGCGCTATCACATGCTGTAAATCTCATTTCGATATCTTGACCGGTTCATAAAATAAAAAGCGTGCTATTCTTAGACGATTCAATCTGTGTTAATATATTAACACTTAGCGCGCGGCGGACTTGATATTATGTCACGCCAGTTACGACGGTTTCGTTCTGTTTCGAAAGTATTTTTACGGTTCCTATAATCATCTGTCAGACGTGCAGGGTATCTAGATGAGAGTAGCGTTGTTGACATCTTTGTTATCGCTTCTTGTTTCGTAGGCTTTCGGTGACGTTCGATTTCTCTCTGTTCCGAGCTTTTTGTGTGCTTTTTGTTACGTTCAAAAGTGTGCAGCGAAGAGGAGAAATGATTTACAATGAACTCGACGAGTCTGTAGAGATAAGAACGAAATATTTGGGCATTCACATTAAACGACATCTGAAAACTGCAGGAATTCTTTACGTTTTTGAAGATGAGTTATCGTATTATTTTCACAGATTCGAAAAGTCGGTGTTGTTGTCAAAGGATATTGTGTTTTGTGTGTTACCTTAGACGTAAACTGGCCGTAAAAGAAATGTATACATGAAGAGTACGTGTTTGCTTAGATATTTGGAAACGAACTGTTCTCTGCCATTTCTACTATTACTGCTAAATTGAAGTTCCGTCGGTGTATTCAAATTTTATTACTACCAACAGCAAAATACGTGTAGTCAAACTAGAAGGTCTAATAACCCTAAAAGTGTTTTGAAACTCCAACTGAATATTTGTACACACGAATTATAACTTAAAATATAGATAGTTTAGCCAGTCCACAGGTAATGACATCTACCTAAGAGACTAGCAGCGTGTTAACAGAAAAGAGGCACTGAGCATTGATTGGAGACAGTTTGTTACTAAATATTGCGTTCAAACAACGATGTGAAGCATGAATCCTAATAAAGATCACGTTTAGTTTTGCACTCGTATTATGATACAATCACACGTCTAGTTGGGTTTCATGAGCAGTAACAATGGCCACGGAAGCCTATGCTCAATGTTTTCAACATTATATTCGATGCTCATTGTAGGAGATTGTCGCGTTTATTCGGCAGTCCAGTGTAATAGGAGGGCCCCTGATTTGTTTTGTTGTCAACAAGGTAAATAACACGACGCGTGTCTCCACTAGCGGAACACTGTGTGGACACCAGTGAGACACGGAGGGGCGTTGTGGTGTGCGGACACAGGACACGGCAGCGAGAGGAAGCGGCGGCCGTACTCACGGGAGTTAGGCGCCGCCGTCGGCTGCTGAAGGGCCGGGCCCTGTGCCTGGCTTGCGGAGGCGCGCGAGCTGTCTGGGAGCCGCGGACCCACTGGCTGGCGGCCGCTCGCAATCCGCGCCAACAGCGGCGTCGCCGGCCGCGCGCATGCGCACCGAGCACCCGTGGCCGCAGCGGCCGAACCCACGCGGGCTGCGGCCGCGTCGCTCTTCTGCCGCCGAGGCGCTGCTCGGCACCTGCTAGCTCCCAGGGAGGAACAGGTGCTGAGCAGCCACCGCGGTGGCCGGTTCGTTGGAGGCGTGGTCCACGCCGAACGAAAGGGTAAACAAACGTGACAGTGGTACTGCACTGAAAGCTGGACCATTCGAGGAGCGAAGCAAAATACCTCAAACTCCATATGGATTTCCCTCCGTCTCACATACGAGGTGCGATAAAAAATAGAGTGAATAACTTTAATGGAAATAATATAATCTTACATATACACTAACGGCCATTAAAATTGCTACACCACGAAGATGACGTGCTACAGACGCGAAATCTAACCGACAGGAAGAAGATGCTGTGATATGCAAATGAGTAGCTTTCCAGAGCATTCACACAAGTTTCGCGCCGGTGGCGACACCTACAACGTACTGACATGAGGAAAGTTTCCAACCGATTTCTCATACACAGACAGCAGTTGACCGGCGTTGCCTGGTGAAACGTTGTTGTGATGCCTCCTGTAAGGAAGAGAAATGCGTACCATCTCGTTTCCGACTTTGATAAAGGTCGGATTGTAGCCTATCGCGATTGCGGTTTATAGTACCGCGATATTGCTGCTCACGTTGGTCGAGGTCTACATCTACATCTACATGACTACTCTGCAATTCACATTTAAGTGCTTGGCAGAGGGTTCCTCGATCCACAATCATACTATCTTTCTACCATTCCACTCCCGAACAGCGCGCGGGAAAAACGAACACCTAAACCTTTCTGTTCGAGCTCTGATTTCTCTTATTTTATTTTGATGATCATTCCTACCTATGTAGGTTGGGCTCAACAAAATATTTTCGCTTTCGGAAGAGAAAATTGGTGACTGAAATTTCGTGAATAGATCTCGCCGCGTCGAAAAACGTCTTTGCTTTATTGACTTCCATCCCAACTAGCGTATCATATCTGCCACACACTCTCCCCTATTATGTGATAATACAAAACGAGCTGTCCTTTTTTGCACCCTTTCGATGTCCTCCGTCAATCCTACCTGGTAAGGATCCCACACCGCGCAGCAATATTCTAAGAGAGGACGAACGAGTGTAAGCTGTCTCTTTAGTGGACTTGTTGCATCTTCTAAGTGTCCTGCCAATGACACGCAACCTTTGGCGCGCCTTCCCCACAGTATTATCTATGTGGTCTTTCCAACAAGTTGTTCGTAATTTTAACACCCAGGTACTTAGTTGAATTGACAGCCTTGAGAATTGTACTATTTATCGAGTAATAGAATTCCAACGGATTTCTTTTGGAACTCATGTGAATCATCTCACACTTTTCGTTATTTAACGTCAACTGCCACCTGCCACACCATATAGCAATCTTTTCTAAATCGCTTAGCAACTGATACTGGTCTTCGGATGACCTTACTAGACGGTAAATTACAGCATCATCTGCGAACAACCTAAGAGAACTGCTCAGATTGTCACCCAGGTCATTTATATAGGACGCTTCCCTGGGGAACACCTGATATCACTTCAGATTTACTCTATGATTTGCCGTCTATTACTACGAACTGCGACCATCCTGACAGGAAATCACGAATCCAGTCGCACAACTGAGTCGATACCCCGCAGGCCCGCAGCTTGATTAGAAGTCGCTTGTTAGGAACGGTGTCAAAAGTTTTCCGGAAATCTAGAAATACGGACTCAACTTGAGATCTCCTGTCGATAGCGGCCTTTACTTTGTGTGAATAAAGAGCTAGCTGCGTTACAAAAGAACGATGTTTTCTGGAGCCATGCTGATTACGTATCAATAGGTCGTTCCCTTCGAGGTGATTCATAATGTTTGAATACAGTATATGCTCCAAAACCCTACTGCAAACCGACGTCAATGATATAGATCTGTAGTTCGATGGATTACTCCTACTACCCTTCTTAAACAGTGGTGCTACCTGCGCAAGTTTCCAATCTGTAGGTACAGATCTATCGGTGACCGAGCGGTTGTATATGATTGCTAAGTAGGGAGTTATTGTACCAGCGTAATCTGAAAGGAACCTAATCGGTATACAATCTGGACCCCTAAGGTATCTACTTCTAAGAAACTCATGCTAGCAGCTGTTCGTGTTTCAAATTCTGGAATATTCCATTCGTCTTCCCTGGTGAAGGAATTTCGGAAAACTGCGTTCAATAACTCCGCTTTAGCGGCACAGTCGTCCGTAACAGTACCATCGGCACTGCGCAGCGAAGGTATTGACTGCGTCTTGCCGCTTGTGTACTTTACATACGACCAGAATTTCTTTGGATTTTCTACCAAATTTCAAGACAATGTTTCGTTGTGGAACCTATTAAAGGCATCTCGCATTGAAGTCCGTGCCAAATTTCGCGCGTCTGTAAATTTTAGCCAATCTTCGGGATTTCACGTTCCTCTGAACTTTGAATGCTTTTTCCGTTGCCTCTGCAACAGCGTTAGGACATGTTTTGTGTACCATGGGGGATCAGTTCCATCTCTTATCAGTTTATGAGGTATGAATCTCTCAATTGCTGTTGCTACTATATCTTTGAACTTGAGCCACATCTCGTCTACACTTGCATAGTCAGTTCGGAAGGAATGGAGATTGTCGCTTAGGAAGGCTTCTAGTGATACTTTATCCGCTTTTTTTAAATAAAATTATTTTGAGTTTGTTTCTATCATCCAGTGACTGTTAGCAGAATATAGAACCGGTGGGTTCAGGAGGGTAATACGGTACGCCGTGCTGGATCCCAACGGCCTCGTATCACTAGCAGTGGAGATGACAGGCATCTTATCCGCAGGCTGTAACGAATCGTGGAGCCACGTCTCGATCCATGAGTCAACAGATGGGGAAGTTTGCAACAACCATCTGCACGAACAGTTCGACGACGTTTGCAGCAGCATGGACTATCAGCTCGGGGACCATGGCTGCAGTTACACTTGACACAGCATCACAAACAGGAGCGCCTGCGATGGTGTACTGAAACCTGGGTGCACGAATGGCAAAACGTCATTTTTTCGGATGAATCCAGGTTCTGTTTACAGCATCATGATGGTCGCATCCGTGTTTGACGACATAGCGGTAAATGCACATTGGAAGCGTGTATTCGTCATCGCCATACTGGCGTATCACCCGGCGTGATGGTATGGGGTGTCATTGGTTACACGTCTCCGTCACCTCTTGTTCGTATTGACGGCACTTTGAAAAGTGGACGTTACATTTCAGATGTGTTACGACCCGTGGCTCTACCCTTCATTCGATCCCTGCGAAACCCCACATTTCAGCAGGATAAAGCACGACCGCATGTTGCAGGTCCTGTACGGGCCTTTCTGGATACGGAAAATGTTCGACTGCTGCCCCGGCCTACGCATTCTCCAGATCTCTCACCAACTAAAAACGTCTGGTCAATGGTGGCCGAGCAACTGGCTCGTCTCAATAGGCCAGTCTCTACTCTTGATGAACGGTGGTATCGTGCTGAAGCTGCATGGGCAGCTGTACCTGTACACGCCATCCAAGCTCTGTTTGACTCAATGACTAGGCGTATCAGAGCCGTTATTACCACCAGAGGTGGTTGTTCTGGGTACTGATTTCTCAGGATCTATGCACCAAAATTTCGTGAAAATGTTATCAAATGGTTCAAATGGCTCTGAGCACTATGGGACTCAACTGCTGAGGTCATTAGTCCCCTAGAACTTAGAACTAGTTAAACCTAACTAACCTAAGGACATCACAAACATCCATGCCCGAGGCAGGATTCGAACCTGCGACCGTAGCGGTCTCGCGGTTCCAGACTGCAGCGCCTTTAACCGCACGGCCACTTCGGCCGGCAAAATGTTATCACATGTCAGTTGTAGTATAATGTATTTGTCCAATAAATACCCGTTTATCATCTGCATTTCCTCTTGGTGTAGCAATTTTAATAGCCAGTAGTGTAATTTGATTTAGTCTCCATCAAAGTACTGCCCTTGGCTAGCAAAGCAATTAAGTCAAAGTTCAACCTACGGCTGGAAGCATTTTTTGAAGGCCTCTTTTGGAGGCTCTGTCATGGCCCTCTCGTTGTCAGGAATGGTGTCAACATGTTTTCTTTTAAGCACAATTTTAATTTTTGCGAAGTGCCAGAAATCGAATGTGCTAAATCTGAGAAACATGGGGTAGCTGTATACGCAATATACACAACATCCAAGAGAGAACAATAAGAGTGGAATACCAAGAAGAAAGTGGTCAGTTGAAAAACGATGTAAGATAGGAAAGTAGTCTTTCGCCTTACTGTTCAAGCTATACAACGAAATGATCTATGAGGCAATGATCTATGACGAAAATAGAAGAAAAGCTCAAGAGTGGAATCAAAATTAAGGGTGAAAAGATATCAATGGTAAGATTCGCTGATAACATTGCTATTGTCAGTGAAAGTAGAGAAGAAATGCAGGATCTACTGAATGGAATGGACAATCCAATGAGTACCGAATATGCACTGAAAGTAAACTGAAGAAAGACGAAAGAAATGAGCAGCAGCGAGAAACTTAACATCAGGATTGACGGGTTACGAAGTAAATAAAGTTAAGGATTCAGATACCTAGGCAGCAAAATTACCAATGACATGTGGAAATCTGTGGCAAGTTGCTATGGGACGAAACTGCTGAGGTCATTCGTCCCTAGGATTGCACACTACTTAATCTAACTATGCCAAGGTCAGCACAAACACCCTTGTCCGAGGGAGGACTCGAACCTCCGACGGAGGGAGCCACGAGAACCGTGGCAAGCCGCCTACACCACGCAGGTACCACGCGCGGCTTACCGATGACGCAAGGAGCATGGAGGACAACAAAAGAAGGCTAGCACAGGAATAATTGCATTCCTGGCCGAGAGATGTCTCCTAGTATCGAACATAGACTTTAATTTGAGGAAAAGGTTTCTGAGGACGTAGGTTGTAAGTGCTCCTCTAAGAGCAGAGGTTGGCACAAAAGAGTAATTCGTTGCGGGCGGAAGAAGGAAGGCATTGGTCCATTATTCTGGTCTCCATACATCATTCCGCAGACATCGCAATAGCGCCTTGCATAATTTGGTGTTTACAGCTGTTCCCCTTGGAACGAGTTCTGATAGCATTCTGCCCTCAATATCGAAAAATACATTGAACGTGCCTTTCAAATTCGGTTAGGACTGACATCCCTTTTTAGGGCTAGCAGGTCCACTGGTTTTCCATTGCAAACTCTGAATTTTCTTCTTAGGGTCATACATATAGACCCTTGTTCTATCTCCAGCTACAATTTTCGACATTAATTCCGGATATGAATGAAGATGATCCTTCAACTCCGTGAAAACTGACACACGGTATCCCTTCTGTTCGTCACTCAATCGTCGAGGAACAAATTTTGCACTCACACGACTCATTTGCAAGTTATCGGTTAAAATGCTTTGCTCAGACCGTTAGGAGGTGCCAAGTTTTTCGGCAAGATCTTGAATAGTTTATTCACCTGTTTGAACGGTTTTTGCTACTTTGTACGCATTTTCATCTGTTTTTGAGGTTAATGTACGTCCGGCGTGTTGCTCTTCTACCAATTCATTTCCGCTTTTAAATCTCTCATACCACTTGAAAATAATCTTCAGAGTTACAGCGTTATCGCCATGCACCAATGCCAACATTTCATGAGTAATTTGGCACTTTCTTTGTAATTTGACACAGAACTTAATGCTCATGCGTTGTTCGAAATCCATGATGCGCAAGAGATACAGAGGACACAATCTCACTCTAGCATCTCTGGATGCTGACTCGTAGGTCAGAACGTGTTTGAACTTGAAGCATCTGTCTCATCGGATGAGGCTATCGGATAAATTAAATAAAATGGCTGTAGCGTCAGCGCTCCTTCTAAAAATTAATATTCACCGTAGTTTTTCACCTCACCTCAGATCATACTCGCACCTTCGGCCAGGATCCACGTACTGGTAGCGGTGAGACGGATTACACGGCGTACTGGTCCGCGGATTTAGTAGGAAACGTGTATTGGAGGAGCTTGAATAACTTCCTGCACTGTAACATTACGTAATCAGTATAAATAAAGAACGCTAGTCTAGTCTGGAGCTGGAGACAAGATTAAACTTAACAACTCAAAAGTCAATAATCAAAAGTTGTGTAGCTATTTAATAACTTTCAGGATGGATTTCGAAGTCTGATCGCTGAAGTGGAATCTGTTCACTCCTCTAGAGCTCAGCGTACCATTTCGAACTGGCGATTAGCTACTGCCATTGATAATTCCATAACAACAAACAGGAACGCTGTTCAACTTCAACACGGAAAAGGTCACTCAGAAACACCACACACCAATTTACACAGACAAAAATGAAATTTATTGGTATCAGTTTGAAACATGACAGGCAAATTTGGATGATTTCTTTCACACCAGTTTGGTAATTCCGAGAATGAGAATAGTTGGTATTGAAGAAAATATTTGTTAAAGATCTTGGACCACAGTACAGTGCTTTACGTAATTTCCTTTCTTTAACGTGGTGAAGAACTGATTGATTTCTGAATGATTTTACATACGTTGTAGCTGAGAGGTGCAAACAGAAAATGTTTCAGAGAACGACACTTGGTAAAGCGAGCACAGGGGCAGGCTTTGTCATCATGGATCTGAGACAGACGCTGCGTCCAAGGGGGTCGCCAAGCATTGTCCAGTTTACAAGCTCGGACAGCCGAGTGTGCTGCCAGCGGGCAGAGAGGCGCCGCAGGCTGCGTGTGAGGGCCCTTACTCATGTTTTGCAGACCGGCTTTCTAGATAATCGGCCACTTTCGAAAACAAATGGTTCAAATGGCTCTGAGCACTATGGGACTTAACTTCTGAGGCCATCAGTCCCCTAGAACTTAGAACTACTTAAACCTAACTAACCTAAGGACATCACACACATCCATGCCCGAGTCAGGATTCGAACCTGCGACCGTAGCAGTCCCGCGGTTCCCGACTGTAGTGCCTAGAACCGCTCGGCCACTCTGGCCGGCTATCGAAAACATGAAGTGCGCAATCTAGATGGACTTTCGTAGCCGAAGGCTCACTAATGTACCAATGATGACTGCACGACACAGAGATTTTTGCCTCGACTGGGCCCGTCAACACCGACATTGGACTGTTGATAACCAGAAACATTTTGCCTGGTCGGACGAGTCTCGTTTCAAATTGTATCGAGCTGATGGACGCGTACGGGTATGGAGACAACTTCACAAATCCATGAACCCTGCAGTACGGGACAGTTCAAGCTGGTGGAGCTCTGGGATGCTGTGGGGCGTATGCGGTAAGAGTAATAGGGGACCCGTGATAAGTCTAGATATGACTCTGACAGGTGACACGTACGTCTAATCACCGGCATCGTTTCATATCCATTGTGCATTCCAACTGACTTGGGCAATTCCACCAGGACAATGTGACACACCGCATGTCCAGAATTACTACAGAGTAGCTCCAGGAACACTCTTCTGAATTTACACACTTCCTCTGCCCACCATACTCCTCAGACATGAACATTATTGAGTATATCTGGTATGCCTTGCAAAGTGTTGTTCAGAAGAGATCTCCACCCCCTCGTACTTTTATGGATTTATGGACAGCATGCAGGAATCATGGTGTTAATGTTAAAAAATATATCGGCTCAACCACTTGTTTATAGTGTAAGACACTGACGCGTTTCGGAAGTCAAGCTTCCATCAACAGCATAATAAAAGTAAAAGAACCTGTTAAAACTCGCTAAAATGGAACTTGCACCAGGCACAATAAAATTGATAATAAAATTAAAGCAGCGTGGCTACTTCCCTTGTTGCAGCCGTGTCTTCCAAGATGCATCTCCACTTTGTCGTCAAAATATAAAAAAATTCTAAAATGGTGTCGCCTATGGTGTTCAGCATCTAACCACATGGCTCTCTCCTCTATCGTCGTAAACCGCCCGTGCGTCTTCGTTGATACCACACACCACGTAGCCAAACACGACACTGAAACGCGAGTGAGCTCACGCGCAAGTAAACAAGGAAGTCACAGAGATGTATATACAAACAGATAACGTATAAATGTTCCAAGGACCTCATGAAATGGTGGTATCCTGCCAATTGCTAAAAATGTAGTTCTTTTTCTGTGAAGAGGAAGAAAGTCCTCTTCAATAGCTTTTTTAATTCAGCTTGTACCTTTTTTGTTAAATCCATGCCGATTTCTGTAATATCACTTTCCGAGTTGCAAATACGCTGCTCCGTCATGAATCTGAAAGCTCCACGACTTAGATCCCAGTTTAAGGTACATAAGGAAAATTGTCCTGCTAGAGAAATTGTGAATTCTAGAAACAGTCCTTTATGCAAAATTACTAAAATGCTCGATAAAATTTTAAAAGAATCTTTCGTGTTCGTGGATAAGTTTTCAATCACTAATAATTCAGCTTTGATAAATGAAATTAAGGATAAGCCTATCGCTGACACGGCCCGCGTAGTATCTCTAGTCATTAAAAACCTTTATGCGAATGTGCCTGTAAATGAGGCCATTAAGGTCATCAAAGAAAATTTGCTTAAGTACAAAACACTGTCTCAGCAAGAAATAGTCGAATTCATCGAACTGTTAGAATTCGTTGTGAAATATAATTATTTTTCTTTTAACAATAAATTTTATATGCAAAAAGATGGACTGGCTATGGGCTCCAGTATATATGGAACCATAGCAGACATCTTTACAAATCATTTGGAAAAAAGACTCCTCGTTAACCCGCAACATCCCGTGGATAAAGCTGTATATTACAAACGCTATGTAGATGATACGCTGCTTCTTATTGATGGACAAGAAAGAGAAGTTGCGGAAATAATAAATAAATTTAACGAGTTACACGGTAAAATTGAATTCACTGTGGAAGAAGAGAAAAATGGTGAACTACAGTTTCTCGACCTAAGTATTAGGAAACAAAATGGTAGGCATATTTTTAAAATATTTATGAAACCAACCACAACTGATGTGTTGATACAAAATAATTCCTGCCACCCTAATAGCCAGAAACTTTCTGGCTCTGAGCACTGTGGGACTTAACATCTGACGTCATCAGTCCCCCAGAACTTAGAACTACTTAAACCTAACTAACCTAAGGACATCACACACATCCATGCCCGAGGCAGGATTCGAACCTGCGACCGTAGCAGTCGCGCGGTTCCGGTCTGAAACGCCTAGAACCGCTCGGCCACCGCGGCCGGCGAAACTTTCTGCTTCTAGATCTTTGTTAGATAGAGCCTTTAGAGTCCCTATGAATGAAGAAAACAGAATGGCTGAGGTGAACATCGTGAAACAACTAGCCAGAACTAACGGATATCACCAAAACGTTGTCAATAAAATAATACGACAGAAACAGCGCGCGAATGCAAAGAAGACTACCGCAAATAATATTACGAAAGTCACAATACCATACTTCGGTGACATTTCGCAAAAAGTGTCTAACATTTTCAAACCTTTTAAAGTTGATACCGCTTTTCAGACCAATAATACGCTGCGGTTTTAACTAAGAAATAATTTACAGCAGGAAAGCGATAAATATGAGTGTAACACGTGCAAGGCAAGCTATGTAGGCCAAACTGGTAGGTCCTTTAAAGTACGTTACAAAGAATATAGCGGTGTTTTCCGGCTTAATAATTTCGAAGTCAGCTGAAGCCACGCATATTTGGGAAACGGGCACCCCATGTTGGGAATAAATCAGGATCTCGTTATTTTACATAGACAGGACAATGGCAAAAAGCTGGATCAACTAGAACAGCTGGAAATTACGATACATAGCGTGGATAATCAGAACACACTGAATGAACAGCTAACTGGTGATACAAATAACTTTTTCAAACATTTCACTGGATTCTTTTTGTAACTACATTTTTAGCAATTGGCAGGATACCACCATTTCATGAGGTCCTTGGAACATGTATACGTTATCTGTTTGTATACACATCTCTCTGACTTCCTTGTTTACTTGCGCGTGAGCTCACTCGCGTTTCAGTATGGTGTTTGGTTACGTGGTGTGTGGTATCAACGAAGACGCACGTGCGGTTTACGACTATAGAGGAGAGAGCAATGTGGTTAGATGTTGAACACCATAGGCGACACCATTTTAGAGTTTTTTACATTTTGACGACAAAGTGGAGATGCACCTTGGAAGACACGGCTGCAACAAGGGAAGTAGCCACGATGTTTTAATTTTATTATCAATTTTATTGTGCCTGGTGCATGTTCCATTATAGCGAGTTTTAACAGGTTCTTTTACTTTTATTATTCTAATGATGGAAGCTTGACTTCCGAACCGCGTCAGTGTTTTACACTATAAACAAGTGGTTGAACCGATATATTTTTTAACATTGACATTCACAACCACGAACTCTCATCCAGTATGGATATAATCAAAAATCATGGTATCAATTCCCTTCAGGTCTACTTCAGACATTAGTCGCTTCCATGCCACGTCATGTTGCAGCAGTTCTGCTGCTCACGGGGGCCCGACGCGATGTTAGGCTGGTGTACCAGTCTCTTTGGCTCTTCAGTATACAGGGTGTTACAAAAAGGTACGGCCAAACTTTCAGGAACCATTCCTCACACACAAAGAAAGAAAATATATTATGTGGACATGTGTTCGGAAACGCTTACTTTCCATGTTAGAGCTCATTTTATTACTTCTCTTCAAATCACATTAATCATGGAATGGAAACACACAGCAACAGAACGTACCAGCGTGACTTCAAACACTTTGTTACAGGAAATGTTCAAAATGTCCTCCGTTAGCGAGGATACATGCATCCACCTTCTGTCGGATGGAATCCCTGATGCGCTGATGCAGCCCTGGAGAATGGCGTATTGTATCATAGCCGTCCACAATACGAGCACGAAGAGTCTCTACATTTGGTACCGAGGTTGCCTAGACAAGAGCTTTCAAATGCCCTCATAAATGAAAGT
Organism: Schistocerca piceifrons; assembly: GCF_021461385.2. Classification (NCBI taxonomy): domain Eukaryota; kingdom Metazoa; phylum Arthropoda; class Insecta; order Orthoptera; family Acrididae; genus Schistocerca; species Schistocerca piceifrons. The sequence continues at coordinate 400,956,009 of NC_060145.1, forward strand.
CAAGAGGGTTGAGGTCAGGAGAGCGTGGAGGCCATGGAATTGGTCCGCCTCTACCAATCCATCGGTCACCGAATCTGTTGTTGAGAAGCGTACGAACACTTCGACTGATATGTCCAGGAGCTCCATCGTGTATGAACCACATGTTGTGTCGTACTTGTAAAGGTACATGTTCTAGAAGCACAGGTGTGAAATCATGATAACGTGCTCCATTGAGCGTAGGTGGAAGAACATGGGGTCCAATCAAGACATCACCAACAATGCCTGCCCAAACGTTCACAAAAAATGTGTGTTGATGACGTGAATGCACAATTGCATGCGGATTCTCGTCAGCTCACACATGCTGATTGTGAAAATTTACAATTTGATCACGTTGGAATGAAGCCTCATCTGTAAAGAGAACATTTTCACTGAAATGAGGATTGACACATTGTTGGATGAACCATTCGCAAAAGTACCCGTGGAGGCCAATCAGTTGCTGATAGTGCCTGCACACGCTGCACATGGTACGGAAACAACTGGTTCTCTCGTAGCACTCTCCATACAGTGACGTGGTCAACGTTACCTTGTACAGCAGCAACTTCTCTGACGCTAACATTAGGGTTATCGTAAACTGCCCTAAGAATTGCCTCATCCATTGCAGGTGTCCTCGTCGTTCTAGGTCTTCCCCAGTCACGAGTCATAGGCTGGAATGTTCCGTGCTCCCTAAGACGCCGGTCAATTGCTTCGAACGTCTTCCTGTTGGGACACCTTCGTTCTGGAAATCTGTCTCGATACAAACGTACCGCCCCACGCCTATTGCCCCGTGCTAATCCATACATCAAATGGGCATCTGCCAACTCCGCATTTGTAAACATTGCACTGACTGAAAAACCACGTTCGTGATGAACACTAATCTGTTGATGCTGCATACTGATGTGCTTGATGCTAGTACTGTAGAGCAATGTGTCGCATGTCAGCACAAGCACCGAAGTCAACATTACCTTCCTTCAATTGGGCCAACTGGCGGTGAATCGAGGAAGTACAGTACATACCGACGAAACTAAAATGAGCTCTAACATGGAAATTAAGCGTTTCCGGACACATGTCCACATAACATCTTTTCTTTATTTGTGTGTGGGGAATGTTTTCTGAAAGTTTGGCCGTACCTTCTTGTAACACCCTGTATAAAGATACGGTGTACAGTAAGGTCACTGCCCAGAAGCTACTCACATTCCAGTTCTGTCAAACAAGAGGCTGTTGTTCTACAGACGTCCTGTCTGTTACCATCGGGGCGCTGCTTCAGGAGACCGATAGCGTGTCATATTTTACGTGAACGTGTTTAAAACTGGTTCACATACTCGCGGGCTTGCAGAAGATTTATATGCCGCCTACAGGTTTAGTTTTAGAGCAACTGAACAAAAAACTGTCGAGCTTCACGACATTCACAAGCCGGTGTTGTATAAGACCAATGTGGTACAGATCGTAACTGAAGTTCAGGTGAGAGGAGGGGGGTGGGAGATTGTGAAGGTACAGAATTTCTTCCAGTACCGGCAGATCTGACGCAAACGATGGTCTACCTGCGTAGCGCAGCCCTAGCGTTATCGCCTACCACGTAAGGGGGCGCGGGTTCAATTCCCGGCAGGCGACTGGGTGTTGTGTGTCCTACATCATCATTCTCATCATCACTGACACGCAAGTCGCCGAAGTGGCGTCAACTAAAAAGACTTGCAATATGGCGGCCGAACCCCAAAGGGGGTATCACGGCCAATAAATGCCATACGATCATTTCATTTTTACACAAATCACGGACATACACGGAATGCTACATCCGTACGTCACGTCTTACCAAATTTCTGGAGCTCATACCTTTCTTTGTTCCATCTTCTTCCAGGTCTCTTAACAATCGGTAGGTGTGATTTGACAGTGACTAATAGCTCCATCACGAGCCTGGTATTTTATTCTGAGACTGTCTCTCTCTTTACTCGCGTTCCTCTTTCGAAACGTTAGACTTACTTCTTAATCGATGTCCGGTTCTATGAAAGGAGTTGCAGTGGGATCCCTTCGTCATGTGTTGTCGCCAATTCTTTTACGGAATATTTCGAGGAACCTGCTCTGGATTCGGTAGGATTGTAGCCGCCATACTACCCCTCCAAATAATTACTTCAGTTTGAAGGACGAAACAAATAGCTGCCTTTTGCTTTCTTGATATTTTGGTCAGGAAGAATGATGACTGCACATTGGGACGTGCGTTTTATAGAAAGCCAGCTGACAAGGATCAATAAGGCGGACACACGGATCTACTTGACACATTGGCCCATAGCACCTATGACGTCCCAAACCTTGGACGTTTGTCAGCTGAGTTAGCTAATCTTGAGGATACCTATCGCTGGAATGGGTGTAGTGGGAGCAAATCGCGCGCGAGTCACGCTATCGAACAATCGTGAATCGGATGAGCAATGAAAATAACTGTGTAGCGCATAACTCTACAGATTTCTTGCCAGACCTAAGTAGTATTTTTAACAGGATTCTGAGAGTACATGGCATGAAATGCGTTTTTCGGCCACCATACATTCGGTCCCAAATAGAAACTGTAAGGGAAGCTTTTAGTTTGCATAAGGCGGGTAGCATTCCATCCACAGGTCATACCATCTGGACTATGGAGGAACCTTATTGCCGCCGCCCGATGCACTAAGGCAACACGCTGTGTTGTGCAGTTACAGTTACTGGGACTCTATTATTAAGGAATCAGTTGAGACAAAACTAACAACTGGCCGTATAAAGGTGGAGGTTTATGCTTAAATTCTGCCTGGAATCCTGTAGTCTCCCTACTCGAACAAGAGAGGGACAATTTTAGCAGACTTTCTCACGGCTCATTAATTAATATATCACCATTGACAACTTCTGGCGTTGGATATCCCTGGTTATGTGATGTCAGTAATTGTTCACAGTAGTGTTGTCCCTCTGCATACACCGTCCTCTGTTTCCGGTTGACGTAACCCGCCCATCGAGTGCAATACGCAGAGATTCCTCGTTTTCATTTGTTCCTTGAAAATAAATGGGTGTTCACATGTCAAAATATCGAATGTTGCTAAGGACGTTACTCGGCTGCAGTTCCCTAAGTGATCAGAACATTGGGTATGCAAGGAGAAGCCCCGGTTTCTCAGCTGTTAAATATTTTACTATGCAGAATAAAGACTATTCCCTTACAACTTTGTCTTTACTCAGCTGTCTTTATGGTTTCTATCGATTTCGAAGCTCTATGGCTTCGTAATGAGGCACTTAATTTCTATGAACAACATACTTGGGGGTGAAATGTTACTTCAGTCTCAGAAATAAGTCAAAGAGATCCCAGATTGACTGCAAACAAACAAAACAAAGTAAACACAGCTTAGTGGAGACAAATTAATAAGCGACTATTTATTCTGCATAAAAAATCGTAGAGAGGCATATCCAAAATGAAACCGTAATAAAGCGTTCATTAAAAATCATCCCGTTGAATAGGCGAGCATAGTATATTCTTTGCTTTTGCGCTCGTTATAGCAATGTGTTTGATCTACAAAATTCACCAGAGTTTTACTTCACTGAGAAGAATACTAAAAATGAGCACTACCCGAAAATCAAAGCGTGGTACTTCTGTCAAAGAATGAATCTTTTGTAAGTGGCACTTATTAAATGTAGCTACTTAAGATTTTGTATGAAAATGTCTTCATTTGCCTGCAGGTGTGAGAACGGGCTACTGTAGTCTAAGTGTAGCATCTTTGACTGGTTATAAAAGTCCTGGGTCCAGGGTTAGATCCCAGCCAATGCTGAAACATTGAATAAAAATCGCCAGCAATGGTCGACGGAAACTTAAGTGGACCCAATCGTTAGGGAATGTCCTACGGTTTATCATACTATCGTTGATATGCTTTCCTCAAAGCCTCCATTTTCAATTCAAACTAGCCGGCCGAAGTGGCCGTGCGGTTATAGGTGCTGCAGTCTGGAACCACAGGACCGCTACGGTCGCAGGTTCGAATCCTGCCTCGGGCATGGATGTTTGTGATGTCCTTAGGTTAGTTAGGTTTAACTGGTTCTAAGTTCTAGGGGACTAATGACCTCAGCAGTTGAGTCCCATAGTGCTCAGAGCCATTTGAACCATTTGAACCATCAATTCAAACTAAACTTGAAAAATGCGTAATTTGTCACATTGTCTTCAAAGTTTATTAGTGATACAACAGTACCATTGTTATCACAGTATAAATTTCAAAACAGGTATGTGAATTGAAAAATTGACATTTAAAAAAAATCAATATCTTTGTCAAAACCTTTTAATTGATTGCCGTAATTCTTGCACATTTTAACGAAAAAGATGTACTTAATCTCTGTACCAAGTTTCATTAACATAGATGTCTTGGTATCAGAGAAAATTGTACCTAAAGCTAAGAATTTCATGCTTTCGGGAAAATGCGTTTAAAGTCGTTGACAATATTTCAAAGTGGTTTCAAAGTTCAAATTCGCCAAGCCCATAGCTGTCACCGTCGCGGGTTTCTGTACCCTTACGTCTGGTCGCCCTCTTTTGAACTGCGGTCACATTTGTGACTTGTAGGGTAATTTCCTCAGTCTCCCGCGCCTTCAGCTGGTCAAATGACAGCATTCTTAATATTCACCCCACATTCGATGCTCATATCACAAAACTTCCAGCCTGCTTGATGACCCATCATTGTAACAACACTGCATCCATATCACCAGTTTTTAAGGGGCTTGAGGCCCACAAACACTGTTTTAGGCAAGCATTCCCACACACAGTCATTGAAACTTTCATTGAAATTTTGAGTTTGTTTGTTTTTGTGTGTTTGTTTGTTAGTTGGTTTACAGTATCTATAGATACGTTTCATAACATCTGCTATTGACATTGGTAGGGCAGAGTTTATATTCATCACCAGTTAACAGTTATATTACGTCTCTCATATTTACACCACGATTAGAGGCCTGATGGACAGAGCGAATACCGTGATCCTCTGTTACTTTTAAATTTATTTCTGCAGTTAAACTTTCTTTCTATATTTACAATTTGCGCGGTATAAGATGTAACCATAAACCCAATGGAATTATTTCCTAAAATCAATTACTATTTCACATCACTACGGCGAATAAAACTAAAACAGAACCGAAGTTCAACTGTTACCTATACTCGCTTAATACCAAGCTGACCAAATTGCAAAGCAGTGGTCGAAGAATAAATAGAATTAAGGTAAGGTCTGCTGCAGTCTTGATGAACAGCTCAATTGACACCCGACAGAAAGAGACCCGTAGTTGTTTAGAAAATGGTCTTGAGTTCCCGTTAATATGCATGGCACATGCTGAAACGATACATATTTTGGTTCAGGAAAGACTGGGGTGTAACAATTATTCGTTCTCTCCATTCATTTAAACATTTTCACTTGGTTCCCTTAAGTGATATAGGGAGTCATCTTCGTTCCGCCAACGGTCTTGCCAAAATCGGCGAAGGAGCGGTGAGGTAGGGAGCCACTTCAGGGTGTGAAACTGCTGTTTAAAGGCGTAGTAATAAACAATGATAGATAGCACGAGGATGCAGGAGTCAGTGGAAACCACTGCATTAAAGGCACACGATGTGCTCCAACAGGACATGTACCCATAACTGAAAGAGTGTCCTCATGATCTCTCAATTGCATTAGCCGGCCATTCGGATATCCCGGAGGCGGCTGTCAATTGGTAAATGACCATGAGAAAAAGATCGATGCGAAAGGATAACCTCTACGAGACAGAGCGTGGAATTTCAGAAGTTTTAACAGTATCGGGGACATAGAAAATCTTAAAAAGTGGAATGGAAAGGCTGAATCTAGACATACTGGAGTGTGTTGAAGTGAAACGGAAGGGAGGAAAGCCTTTCTGGTTAGACGGATACAGGGCAATATCATCAGCAGCAGAAAATAGTAAACAAGAGACAGACACACCATGAATAAAAGTAAATTTCTGTTAACGATTCAGTGATTGGAAATTCTCATAAGAATTGACAACAGATTAATGCCAACAACAGCCGGCTGCCGTGGCCGAGCGTTTCTAGGCGCTTCAGTCTGGAACCGCGTGACCGCTACGGTCGCAGGTTTCAATCCTGCCTCGGGCACGGATGTGTGTGATGTCCTTAGGTTAGTTAGGTTCAAGTAGTTCTAAGTTTAGGGGATTGATGACCTCAGACGTTAAGTCCCATAGTGCTTATAGCCATTTGAACCATTTTTTTAATGCAAAGAACAACATTTTCACGCATATAGGCCAACGTCAGAAGCAGATGACGAAGAAATAGAGAAAGAATATGAGAGTATCAGAATAGTATTTCAGTATTTAAATGGAGGTAGAAATCTAATATTAAGTGATGTTTAGAACTTAGTGGCGAAGGCACAGAACACACATCTACGGGAGAGTAAGGGTTAAATAGAACATGAGAGAAGAAAGACTGATTGCTACAGTATATTCCAGCTTAGAGTAGCGAATGCACTGCTCAAAAATCACAATACGAGGAAAATGTTGGACATACATTGAGGATTCAACTGGTTTACATCTTGGTCAAACAGGGAATTCTAAGACAAACAGTGAATTGTAAGCCGTATTCAGGAACAGACATAGACTTGGATCACGTTTTGACATTAAGACTGTTAAACGACTGCGGACAAAACAGGTAGCCGGAAAAAGTATACTGAAGGCCTCTTTAGGTTACGGACAGGGGGTGATGGGGACGGCGGAGGAGAAATAACTGTGACTCGACACTGGATGTGTTTGTCAGTTTTCCAGAGCTTTGAAGGCTTCTGATCAAATAAGACGGAAGACATAGATTACATTCTTTCGAAATTTCTAACATAATTGCAAGATATGTCATCTATACTACTGACGTCAATCTCTGAGTTTGCAGACGTACCTTCAGCGAACCGTGGGGAAATGGCCGGCGCCTGTGATTCTCTTATCTGGTAGGGGAAGTAACCCCGTTCGTTGTGGCATGCGCGTTTTCTCTTTGGTTTTTCTCTTCTGGCCACTATTTAAGGGCGGCGCTTCCAGCAGCTACGGTTCTCTTGTTTTCCCGCTCCGGAGCCCTAGTGGTCCTGCTTGCCCATTCTTGGGCATATGTTGTGTTGGTGACTCTTGGAGTGGCCGTTACGGAGGAGCGTTGGCTGCTCACAGCGCTGTGTTATGAGTTGAGGTGTGTGCGGTGGGCTGGTGGTTATGGCCTCCAGTGCACTAGCAAGTGTGTATATTGTACTACCTGATGCTGGGTGACTATGTGTGCTATGTGGAAATCTGCTATTTCTTTGAATTTTGTGAGCCATCTGATCGTAATTTGTGTTCACAGCCGGAAACAGTGATTTGTCTGTGATTATCCCCCCCGTCGCGGGAATAAGGAATTCACTCTTGGTTCTGGTATATGTTGAGAAGTGATATCAAGAGTGTAAAACACTGCTCAGTGACGGGAGCACTAAACGTGAGTAGTGTGAAGGCTGCATGAGTCATTCTAGGACAGTGCGCAGGCCTTAGTGTTGAGACGATGTGCTTCCAATGTTACTTGAGTATCTTCTGATTTATTCTGTGGTGTCCGTTTGAAGGCGCAGTGACTTTGGTGTCTTCTATTATGGGTTTCTATGCTCTTGGTTTGGTAGGCCGTTTACTTCTCCAGACTTTATGCTTGTTATTGGGGTCTACCTGTAAGAGTAAAGAATTATGGGCTGTAAGAAGTGAATAATTATCCATGCTATTTGTTTGAGGTCTTGCACGTGTTAAGGGTATTAAATTTAAAGGGAGGGGGGGATATCTCTTAAATAAGAGTGTTTGTGTTGTGTTCTTTGGTTTGGTTATCTCTCATCGTTTTCTTTTTTCTTAAATGTTACAGTGTACTACGAGAGGCGGGCGCAGTCAGTTGCAGAATGGCCACTACAGGGTCGGCGCCATCACTGAAATATGTTCGGACGCCGTTAGCTAGGCCAGCTACGTTTTGATGACGCTCGGCAATATTGCGCTGTACCCTGTCAGAGTCGCTGCTCGCCGCAGTTGTTGACAGAAGTTGAGTATTCTCTCCTACAATTATTTGTAGAGTCCTCTCGTTACTGTGTTCGGGCTGCGCCAAGGTGCGGCCCCTGTTCTTAGTAGTCTGCTCACTCTAGTATTAGGTGGGTCATCCGTTGGGGTATGCCTGCTGTTGCGTGAAACTGACTATTAAGATAACTTGCTTTTCTGCCTAACTATTGTTGTTTCACGAGTGAGTTCAGTGGAACAAGTCACTATATAATTGGTGGAATTCCGTTGTTCTATTGTTTATTAGATTTTTTATTGGTCTAAGATTCACTTTGGAGAATTTCCTCTTTACTTAAAATTTCTTATTTAATATTCTGTACTGTTGCTTGTTTTATCAGTGGGGATTTAGTCCCTGTAAATTCGTGTTAAATTTGTGTGCAATTACGCTTGTCATCTATATTTGTGTGGGGCTATTTGTTATTTAGTTACAAGGAAGAACCTATACTTAATTTGATTCATTACACATACTCTTGTAAAGGCTGTCTAAGGTTTTTAATCATATTTGTTATTGGTGGCTATTGAAAGAACAGTTTTGTAAAAGGTATTGTAAATCTGTTTTTGGGGATATGTGTAATAATTGTGGCCGGCCGGAGTGGCCATGCGGTTCTAGGCGCTAGAGTCTGCAGCCGAGCGACCGCTACGGTCACAGGTTCGAATCCAGCCTCGGGCATGGATGTGTGTGATGTCCTTAGGTTAGTTAGGTTTAATTAGTTCTAAGTTCTAGGCGACTGATGACCTCAGAAGTTAAGTCGCGTAGTGCTCAGAGCCATTTGAACCATTTTGTAAAAGTTGTGAACTACAACTGTGTTTTCGTTTCCTTGTTATTTCCCTCTGTGAATGGCTTGAGGAATGTAAATACGATCACCTCGCACTCAGAATACAGAAAAAGTATCGTTGAGGATAGCAAAAGCAGATAACCGCGATGCGAGGACTGTTCCAGAATCACCTCAACTGCTGAAGCATCCAAGTTACTGACTATCATAACACAAAGAAAAGATAACTGGAAGTGTCTTAAATAACTACCAGTTTAGCCTGAAAACAGGTAAACTCAAATCTGGCATTATACTTGACAATGGAACAAAAATCAGGGCACGAATACAGGATTTGTCAGCTTAAAAAAAGCGTTCGACAATGTAAAATGGAGCAAGACGTACGAAATTATCGCCAAAATAAGCACAAACTATAGGTGATATACAATATGTATATGTGTTTTGTGTTGGCCACTGCTAGCTTTTCTACCTCTGTGTAGTTTCATAAGTCATCAGACACTTTTTTCACCACCTTAAATATGAAATTGTCCCATAATATAGTGACAGAGTAATCTGTTAACATACTGTAAGTGGCTTATGACTGTTTTTAAGATGTAGTTTAAGACCATAAATGTGTGACACGAGGGAGGATAAGTATAAGCCTTGGGGATCACCTGTGGTCTTTATAACAGGGTATCGTGGATCGTTTAGTAATATATCAGTGGATACTGAATATGGGTGGGGCAGCTTTGTCGAAAGGCAGAAGCCGTCCTGAAAATCAGATCTTGGATTTTATACCGCAATGCTTAACTATCCTTTACTAAACCTCTGATTCTTCTGGACCTGTAACTGACGGTGTTGCCAGCAGGATTTCCATACTTTTTCCCCCTTTTTCTTAGTAACGACTCGTGACAACGTGCCCGTATTGTGATTAAAAGACTGCAGTCAAGTTTCCGTAACTGCATTGGCAGTCGCGATAACGAGAAGTAATGGCGGAGTCTTCTCCGGCTTCCACCATGGCGGCTACGTTGAAATTCCGCAACGTTTCGACGAGTGTCACTTTCATCAGCTTCCGGGTGGCTGCGTTGAAATTCTCATCTCCCTTGGCGAAGGAGATGAGGATATCACTCATCGAAACGTCGCTGAATATCAATGTAGCCACCCTGATGGAACCCCGATAAGATTTCGTTAACAGCACCCACCGGGGAAGCCTGCATTCACGTAGAAGGGGTAATGACTTATGTGTAAACTTACCCGAAATCAGGGCTGGGTTTAATTCTTCGCCTTTCACCGTCTTTTTATCTGACACCTAATGTGCGCCAGGGCTGTATTCGACAGTAATAAATAACTGAAGTTCTGCTATATTTCCATTCTCTTCTGTTTGAGCAATTTCTTAGTTCTTGCCTTAGTGCATCATACACACATCTCCTAAAAAATCGTCTGCAGCCTGCAATCAAATCAAAGCGACGCGGATTGCTGTCAGCAGGTGTCCTTATGCAACATGACAATGCAGGGCCCCACACTGCCCGTACAACAGATCCAACAATAACAGACCTGCATTTTGAGTGCTTTCCTCATCCACCATACTCACCAGACCTTGCCCCAAGTGATTTCCATTCTTTTGGACCACTCAAAGACACAATGGGAGGAAAGAAGTTCCGCTCTGATGAAGAGTATGAGTGGTTGCGCGGACTACCAAAAGAATTTTTTTCTAAAGGATTTTATGCACTTAGTAAGCGCTAGAGGACTTGCATTGAACGTGGGGGAGATTATGATGAAAAGTGATACAGCTTTGTACCACTTCTGCACAATAAATAATATTTAAAGAAATATTTAAGATTTTAATTTGACTCACCCACTTAGAACATCTTAGAGGACCTCAGTCTGAAAGTGACGAAGCTAATTTGGATCGTTTGGAGGATGACGGCTTGGGTAGGTCAAATGAGGAACTCTGGCACAAGCAAACTGCGTTACGTATGAAACTGCATTACGTATGAAAGCGGAAGATTAACAGGCAGATGAAATAGAAGTAATGGGAGCTATGTTAGTGCATTTGATGTATTTGTTTCATCCAGGTGGTCCATTACCAGCAATTCCAATCATGCAATACGCAATACCAACAGGGAATAATGTTCCAGTGTACAAGAATCCCTATCAAGTTCCAAAGTGTGCAACATATAATGAAAGAATTTATCGACCAAAATCGAGCTGACTTTGTTATTGGGTATAGTGGTAGTTCCTGGTGAGCATTCGTAATTTTGGTGCTGAAGAAATCAACAGGTGGCCTTAAGAAGCACAGAGTTTGCTACGAGGGTCACTCCAAAAGAAATGCACACTATTTTTTTGAAAATGCAGTTTTCATTCTGCATGTGTGAAAGTCTTACAGTGTGTAGATACATCCTTCCCGCTTGTTTTCAAACTTGGTTCCACTTGTTCCCGTGAGTGGCACCGTCACAGCATGTCTTCAAGATGGCTACTACACTTGACGTTCGTCAGAAGTAACGTGCTGTCATAGGATTCCTGTGCTGTGAAAACGAGACAGTGGGAAACATCCACAAGAGGTTGAAAAAGGTGTATGGAGATGCTGCTGTCGATCGCAGTAGAGTTAGCCGGTGGGCAACCAGGTTACGTGATGAAAGCGGATTGTCCTCGCACCGGCAGGCCTCGTACTGCACACACTCCAGACAATATGCAGAGAGTTAACGAAATGGTGACTGCTGACAGACACATCACAGTGTACGAACTGTCACGCTACGTTGGGATAGGGGAAGGAAGTGTTTGCAGAATACTGAAAGTGTTGGCGTTAAAAAAGGTTTGTGCTAGGTGGGTTCCCAGGATGTTGACAGTGGCTCACAATGAAACAAGAAAAACAGTATGCAGCGAACTTTTGGAACAGTACGAGAATGGTGGAGATGAATTTCTGGGAAGAATTGTGACAGGTGATGAAACATGGCTCCATATTTTTCACCAGAGACGAAGAGGCAATCAGTGGAGTGGCATCATGCAAATTCACTCAAGAAATCAAAATTCAAAACAACACATTCTGCTGGAAAAGTTATGGCAACGGTGCGTTTCGATTCTGAAGGACTCTTGCTTGTGACCATCATGCCAAGAGGAACCACCACAAATTCTGACGCATATGTGACGACACTGAAGAAACTTCAATCTCGACTGAGTCGTGTTCGACCACATCAGCAAAAGTAGGATGTTTCGCTGTTGCACGACGATGCACGGCCACATGTCAGTCAAAAAATCATGGAAGCGATCACAAAACTAGGATGGACAACACTGAAATACTCGCCATACAGTCCTGACCTGGCTCCATGTGACCATCATCTCTTTGGGAAACTGAAAGACTCTCTTCGTGGAACAAGGTTTGAAGATGATGACTCACTTGTACACGCTGCCAAACAATGGCTCCAACAGGTTGGTCCAGAATTTTACCGTGCGGGTAGACAGGCGCTGGTTCTGAGATGGGACAAGTCAGTTGGTAGGGATGAAAATTATGTGGAGAGATTAAAATATTCTTCCTAAAGGATATATCCACACACTGTAAAACTTTCAAATATGTAGAATCAAAGATGGATTTAAAAAAAATAGTGTGCATTTCTTTTGGACTGACACTCGTGTGAATACTGATACTTCAGTGCATGAATGATTCCTGATGCGTATCTGATACCCTCTAAAACTTGTTTCAGTGTAACTATTTCTCCACAACGGATTTAAGAGCAGATTCCATCATCTAGAGGTAGCGCCACAGAATCGACCAAAGAACACATTTTCCATTCCAGAGTGTCATTTCTAGTATCGTTAAATTGCCATTTCGACTCAAGCTTGGTCTTACCATCTTTCAGAGATTTTTCGATGGGGCACTTAGGAGATTGAAACCAAAGCAATGTGTGATCAATCTTGTTGACATTATATTGTTTTCAAAGGACGTGCAAGAGCGTGTGCAGTGGTTGGAGGAGATATTCAAAAGACGGAGAACAGCACGATAATTGTGATTTTGCAGCAACAGATGTAAATTATCTTAGGCACGTAATTAGCAAGAAAGATGTGAAGACAGATCCATGCTTGTTTGCAGAATTTCAGAATTTTTCGCAATGGAAGACTGTTTAGCAGTTGCAGAGTTACATAGGACTATGTAATTATTATAGTCGATTTGTAGAGGAGTTTACTGAAATTATGGGACCTTTGAACCACTTTTTTATGAAAAGAAGGCAAATTTGAAAGATCTACCAAATATTAGAGGATATTTGATACTGCCAAACGATCGCTGACGTTGGATCCAGTTTCGATATTCCCCGATTTTGAAGAAGAGTTTATTCTGTTTTGTGGTGCAAGGAATATAGCTTTTGAGGATGTCCTAGGACGCAATGCAGATGGTTAAGCGCATCCTGTAGTGTAAACGTCATAACAGTTGAACAATTGTTCCACAACTGAGAAGAAGATTTAGCAGTAATCGATGGTATTACATACTTCGGCTGTTATTTAAATGGCCAAAAGTGCAAAGTAGTAACGAATCACCCTGGTCTCAAATAGTTATTAGGAGTGAAAGACCCTTACAGCCGATTTTCAGGTGGGCGCTCCATTTTGAGTAACTGGTTATGAGGTAATACATAAGATAGGGAAAAGGCATGCTAACGCTGCCAATATGAGAAGAAGAAATGAAGTTTTGCAAACACTGGGAATAGCGTCACTGAGGTTCGAAATGCTCAAGCTGCTGCTGCTGACTATCAAAGCCACGATCTCAGATCGTGATGTACAATGGCTTGCTATGCAGAACCAAAAAGTGCAGGCTATAAGTAGTAGTAGCTATAGCTTTCTGGAATAAAGTATTGGTGGAAGCACATGAGCATACGTTGTCAGGGCCTGGTGGGCGAAGAGTAACTAAAAGAGGAATTGCCGAAATATTTTGGTGGAGGACTGGACAAAGTGATGTCACGCAGAATCTCAGGAACTGCGTACCTTATGCACAACAAGCTGTTCATAGCCACTGGCCGTCTACTGAAATCGTCTAAACAATTTGAAATGTCTCGGGTGGATATTTCAGGACCCTTTAATTAAACGCTAACGCTAACAAGAAATAAATACATGTTTAAATAACTCAATATTTTTTGCATTGTATAGTAATGGTTGGAAATCCTGGCAAACAGAGGGTACAGTTGCTCAACCGTTTGTATAATAATTGGTTGTTCACATCGGGATTTCTGGACACATTAATTGCAGACCAGGATAACAGTTTCAAGTCCAATCCTAAGAAGCAGTTGTGACGACTGTTCCGATTTTGGAATCTGCGAACAAGCCACTTTCTCCTTCAAGCCAATGGGAGAATGGAGAGAGTTCATCATATGATTTCCAGGATGCCAAGCTATTAAGTTATAAATAATGGTGAAAATTGGTAGACGTATTTAAATTTTATAACTGGTTCACAAAATTCCAAATTCCATACAGGTACCAATGTTTCACCACACGAAGTAATATATGGAAGAAAAATGCCTTCACCTTTCAAACCTTGGGTACAACGTAGAATCAGTAGTAATGTTTACTAAGGAATTACGAGGCATTTGACAAGTAAAACGCACAAATTCAAAAGCCTCATAATAACAAGAGCAGACAAGACAATGCATATGGCGGTTATTGCAATTTAGTGTTGGCCACTGGGTATTAATGACGTATCCAAACGCACCAAACGGCAGAACAAATAAATTGCTGACCCGATACCAAGTAGTGGTAGAGGTGTCACCTGTCAATGTTAAAATACAGATGCCAATGAAGACTTCGATTATTCACATGGGGCATTAAGCCTTTTATGGGAACTATCGATCCATTGCCACAAATACCAGCAGTAGCAGAAGTACAGAATACGAAGCCTCGTGGAACAACTCTGGTGACCAGTGTACATCTAAAATTCCTTCCGCCCTTAGGCCGATAGATGACATTTGAGAGCGTTAAACTTCCTGGCGGATTAAAACTGTGTGCCTGACCGAGACTCTAACTTGGGATGTTTGCCTTTTGCAGGCAGGTGCTCTACCATCTGAGCTACCCAAGCACGACTCACGCTCCTTCCTCACAGCTTTACTTCTGCCAGTATCTCGTCTCCTGTCTTCCAAACTTCTCAGAAGCTCTCATGCGAACCTTGCAGAACCCTTGCAGAACTAGCACTCCTGGATGAAATATATTGTGGAGACATGACTTTGCCACAGCCTGGGGGATGTTTCCAAAATGAGATTTTCACTCTGCAGTGGAGTGTGTGCTGATATGAAAGTTCCTGGTAGATTAAAACTGTGTTTCATATCAGCACACACTCCACTGCAGAGTGAAAATCTCGTTCTGGAAGCATTCCCCAGGCTGTGCCTAAGCCATGTCTCCACAATGTATTTCTTCCAGGAGTGATAGTTCTGCAAGGTTCGCAGGAGAGCTTCTGTGAACTTTGGAAGGTAGGAAACGAGATACTGGCAGGAGCAAAGCTGTGAGTCGTGCTTGGGTAGCTCCGATGGTAGGACACCTGCCCGCAAAAGGCAAAGATCCCGAGTTCGAGTCTCGGTCCGGCACACAATTTTAATCTGCCAGGAACAGGTAACAAATCAGTAGAAAAGCAAGGTGAATTTTCGAAATTCGAAGCCACTAGGAGGGCTGAAATCAAGGGAAAAGCAAGACAAGTGATGTCAGTTCCATCATCACCATTGCAGTGCGCATGGGAAGCGCCAACGTAGATACACCACCTTCCTAACAAATGCTGAGTGAGGATTGCCGACTGCCCAGTGTGGCGCAGTCCCATCCCTTGTGTCAGTTCAGAGGACAGGCTATGGAAGTCAACCCTCGGAAGCCTAGCTGTCTTTGATCGGCTATTCAGGACAATTACGGTTGGCAGGATGCCTTTATTTCCAGCTGCACTGTCAACTTCTGAGGCATTGCTGATGGGCCGCAAATGCCACCACCATCATCAAGCCGACAAGCTGGAGAGTTGACCTGCACGACCAAGACGTTGTTCATCATCCGCCACTCATCATCCGCCTTTGAGAGGTAGGGCCACTTCTCCTGCTCGTCCCGAACCTTAGCGCTGATACCTGCGAATCAGCAAATACTTAAGGTAGGCCTGGAGGCATGACTCCCGAATGCAAATCTTCGATGTTAACGAGAGCTGTAGTGATCGATACATAGCCCTGGAGGCTGCTGGTGTCCATAGGTCGACAGCCACCCCATGACGCTGCAACCTAAATCTTCGCTAAGCTGGTGGAAACCCAAATCAAGTGCATACCATTACTCTTCGTCTGACGAGGACGCTGCTGTGCCCGCCTGCTGTGGCACAACGATTTGGGAAAAACCATTATATATTGCAGCTTAATAAACTTGTTATCTTCAGTGTCATCTTGGCGTTTTCGAGCGTAGCTATATTCTCATCACTGCATCCCATCCAGCTCTCTTCTGATGGCTGTAGGAGTCTGGGTTTGGACTCCTGTGTGACTGACGCTGATTCAAGGTCACGATGTCTAGCGCTGATCCTATCTGCGTGCTGGAGATTATGCATTTCAGTGTGCTCGTGACTATTGATAAGTTTTATTTTGGAAGTTTTAGTCGACCAAATAATCCGCCAGACCGTTTGTGATGAGAGGAAAGAAAAAGAACGAGTGTTATGGCACTATTATTTAGGAAATTCTGAGCGTAGGGCTCAGCTGTTTACACTGCCTGACACAAAAAAGTGAAGCAGAAGACACGGTTGGATTTCAGTGTAACTTCATATATATGTATAACCCATCGTTGGGTATCTAACTGATTGGAGTTTCAATATTTTCTGTGACATGCATCATGTCCAAAACAGTGTATTAGTGCGGTTCGTGTTTCGTGTTGCTATTTGTCGTCTTAGGGCATGTAATGCGTGTGAACAGTGTCAGATGTTAGGAGATCACTGTGAAGGACACAGAGATGGTGATTGCATGTGTGAGACATCGCAATCAGCTCCTGACACAGTAAGAGACTGGTTTCATTGTAGAGCTCCATTTGGCCAGCTGTTCAAATAGTGGAATATTAAGGTCTGTGAGACTTCTGGAGTGACAGTGACCTGTCGCTGCGGAGGAATGTTAGGGCAGGCAGAAGCATCGTCAAGGTTCCGGTCGACGTTTGACCACCAGAATGGAAGATCAGTGTATTATGCACCAAGCACATACTAACCCCTTCAGAGCTGCATCTGGATTAGCTGAGTGGCCGTTGGACTACGGAATTACTAAGCCACACATTGACTGCCATTAACACGACAAGGTAAATGGGTACATATGGAATGGTTCTGTGTCAAGGAACCATGAACTTCAGCGTTCTTATTTCTATTGCTTTGGGCTGTCGATGCTGAGCAGCCCGTATTCAGTACACACCAAGGACTGGAGAAGAACAGTGTAACTAAAGCCCTTGTTCTTTCATTGATCACACGATGGGATTACATTCTATAGAGATTTAATTTGAGCAGTCGATGTAACGCTGCCTAGCTGTTATTAGTGACCATCATTGATCTTTGTCTGTTATGTGGAACAGCATTCCGAGTTACCAGTGCGTACTCGAATTACTTAAAGCCTTCTTGCAAAAAGCTAGCAATTAGACTTCTTGTATAGAAGTATTTTTTCTGTATTTATTTACTAAAAAAATTAAAACTTTTTAAAATTGCGAACTTTCTAAAAGGTTTCTCTGTTAAAACAATTATGAGTATTATTCTTTTAAAAGTGTTTGGTCTCTCTTAAATCCTCATGCATTAAATTTCCACAACCATCCCAAAACTACTGAGTCATAGTCAATGCCGAACGGTCGTGTATTTGTAACTTACATCTGTTGTTGTCACCTTGTGTTTTAAATTTTACCCTGTGTGTATTTTAATTTACCAAATGTGATATGAATGAAGGGACCTTGTGACAATTCCTGACCAATAACCAGATGGTAATTGTTCCAGTTCTTTGAGTAGTGATTTAATATTTTCAATTGTTTTCACACTTGAAGTTTTTTAATAGGGATTCTCTCGCTGTTTATCGCATTCAAAAGTCTGATGTGCCAAACGTTAGGTTTTATAAAAATGTTTATTAACTTGGTCATTAAGATTGTGGGATTACTTAATAAATTTTGGAGGTTCTTACAGGTTGTTGCTTGTAATGCTACTGAGACGAATAAATGTTGTTAAAAGTCTTTGTTTCATTCGTTTCAGCATCTTATCACTCTCACTTAATTTCTAAGCACAGAGGTACTGCAGGTGACGAAGGTGCTGTTGGGCACTGCACAGAGCACTGAAACACAAATTCGGTATGACTACTGCCAACATCATTGAGGTACGGGATGCTCGCGCTGTGGGGAGGAGGCGAATATTGAATTGCTCCAGGGTACCTCCCCTTCACGTTCCCAGGTATTCAGAATGCAGGTGCCTTTAAATCATTTGTGTAACCATGCTCTGGACTTACGGGCAGTGAATATTGACTCGAAATCGGATCCTATTACCGAACAACTTCACGGTTATGTCATTCACTTGCAACATAGTACCAGTATTACCTTACCAAACTGCTAAGATACCACTAGCCAGGATGAAGTGTACCGTTTTTCCTCTGTTATGATATTGGAGTCACAGTCAAGATTAATGGGGCAAGTGGTAACGGTTAAGAAAATTATCCAATCCACTCTTCTCAATAATACGAAACAACAATAAATTTTTCACAAAAACAAGTTGTGAAATTATTGACGTTTTGTGGCTAACTGCGTTTACAAAATGCAGCTAATGTTCTTCAAATGATTGATACAGTAATAATTCCGACTATCTACCCATTAATCTGTGGCAAATTAAGCAGATTTACAGCCCAAGCACTTGATAATGGTGAATCAGTGATTGAGTAGCATAAATAAGCTTTACGAATATTCGTGAAGTTAGAGGTGAAAATGAATTGGCCAATGGAAATTTTTACCGTGTTCGAAAACTAATGAACCATTCGTACGGCACACTGAGGATATTTGGATAGACATGTTATCTGTTTCAAAATTGTTCAAATAGTTCTAATCACTATGGGACTTAACATCTCAGGTCGTCAGTTCCCTAGACTTAGAACTACTTAAACCTAACTCACCTAAGGACATCACACACATCCATGCCCGAGGCAGTGTTCGAACCTGCGACCGTAGCAGCAGCGTGGTTCCAGATTGAAGCGCCTAGAAACGCTCGACCAAAGTGGGCGGCTGTTATCTTTCTGCCTTACGACTACTTAACAGAAGTGGTTGATAATATGCTAGAGGGGCTGCACCCGGAAGTTCTTTTTCGTATTCTATTCTCTCACAATCAAATCACTTTTGCCGAATAATATAATGTGTCTGGCAGTATATGGGACCCATAGTTAAGTGACAATAAGTGCGGCACTCGTGAATGGAAGTTGATCCCTTTTCTCTTAAAACACATCGTCTGATAAGTAGAGAAACAAATAGTTTGCTTCTGATGGCAGAACTTGTGTCCGCAGGAAGAAATTAGGTCTCATAGCGCGCAACTTTCCCTTTTCTCTTAAAACACATCGTCTGATAAGTAGAGAAACAAATAGTTTGCTTCTGATGGCAGAACTTGTGTCCGCAGGAAGAAATTAGGTCACATAGCGCGCAACTTTCCAGTACTGCGAGGCAAGGTTAAAAAGAGAGCTGACACCATCAGTCAGTACCTCTCAGTGAGAATTACGATGGGCCATCAAGAAGCTGTCATAAGATGGTATGCCTTGTGGTACTGAATTTTCCATTTGTTTGCGCCATCCTAAACAATGACCCGGATTATGTTTTGTTGGATTCAGGTAACAAAATTTTTCTGCTTGATGATCAGTGGTATTGTTAGCGTGCTCGTAGTTGTTAATATTTACTTTCTTGCAGTTAAGTTTTATGTGAACGAGGAATTGCTGCCTGTGTCTGGGGAAATCCTTGCCAAGGAAAGAGTTCATGGGTTGTCATGACCAATAGGTTCTACCGATGTGAATGCTTCCTCCGCTGATGTATTTCTTGGCTGCGATTTCATAAAGAAGACATGGAGCGTTTCAAATTACTCGGGCAAACAGGTTTTTCTCTTTAACCCGCGATCGCTGACACTTGAAAATTAAATCTGAGATTCGTGATTCGTATTGCAATATGCTTTGAAGATATTGAAGAGTTGACCAAACAACGCTTTCTTTGATATCTCTACCTGCAACTGAAGATAGAAGCTTTGTTTTAAGTAGTTGGAATTGTTGACCTTTTTCTCACGCTGTAGGTATTACGGTCCAATGTCTTTTGTAACGGCCGTGACGGGTAGCTGCGTGGTCTACGGCGACTCGCCGCGGTTCGCGCTGCTCCAACCCCATCGGAGGTTCGAGTCCTCGATGGGGCATGGGTGTGTGTATTGTCCTTAGCGTAAGTTAGTTTAATTTAGATTATGTAGTGTGTAAGCCTAGGGACCGATGACCTCAGCAGTTTGGTCCCATAGGAACTTAACACAAATTTCCAACTTCGTCTTCTGTATTCCTGAAACCCAGCCTTGTTTCTCTTAGTCTCTTTCTTTGTGCTAATAAAATGCGACTGGGTTAATTTTTTCTCCTGCACGTATTCTGCATTTATTACTTTTTTGTAAGCTAAATAAATATTCCTATTGTGTTTTACATGTTGAATGAAATAGTTGCTTACACGCTCTTTCATGACAGACGAATTACTATTGGCGTGGTGAGAGGAACAGCTAGACGAAAATGTCTACATAGAGTGCATGACTTCAGGTACCGACATACAATATGAGCATGAAGAGATCGGCACAGTGACAGAGCCATCTGACAGCCATTCTGAAACTGTGTGTATTGAATTCCCAACTTCTGCTAACCGTGTTACGTACCAACGAAGAGATGGAAAACTTAATGGTTCATGAACGCAGCTCCTCCAGCAAAAACTACTCGTCAGAATATTGTGACACAGTTTCCAGTAGTAAAGGTGCAAACAAAAAATTCAAAAACGGTTCTGGATTGCTGGAAACTATTTTCTCCAGACACTAATTTACAGTATTTTGTAACACACAAACCAGAAACTATTAGACAGAATGCCAGCAGCTTATTCATGGAGTGTTCAAGACTTTATACGTACCTCGTAGAAGTGAAAAAGTCTCAAGGAGCTGGATCCGCCACAGTCTGATCAAACAGGAATGAAATTCACCTTAGTTTTTCACTAACTATGATTATGTGGACGCGCTGGTAGAAGGGATATTATGAATGTAGCGCTGAACTGCTGTAGGTTATCAACATACATGTTTCATTTGATGGTCATACGTATTTGCAATGTGCTAGCAATAATGAAGAAATTTTCACGAGAAATGTAGTTTGGTATAAAACTTACAGCTAAAAAACGTAAAAGTTATTTTTGTTAGAAAGAATCTAATACAGGGGCTATAGTGTAACAAACAACAGGCACGAACGATCGCGGGTTAAGCTCCAGCCCGCCAAAGACATTTGTTACCTAATAATTATTATATTCAGGTGTTTGTGATGCTCAAGATAAAGTAATTACTTTTAGTGTGGAGCATCTGAATGTATTATAAACCTTACTGACGAATTAGCGGTCACGAAAAAAAAATTATCAAATTCAGCTTACAGATCAATTTCTTGTATGCCAAGCTCTTCATCTTTTTCCCCCTCTTAAAAATAAATGAATTATTTCACATCATAGATCACTTTTTGGCCAACGAAGTGGTTGGGCCCTCATTTTCACTGTATACTGCACCTATTTTCATAGTGCCGAATCCTAATTGTGCGTGTTATCCGCCGTTTGTGGATTTCTGGGTCCTGAACCAGACGGTTCTATTGGAATCGGTCCCTTCAGCGGCTCTCCATAATTGTTTTATTTGGTTTGTTAGAGCCCTGTATTTTATTATTCTTTAAATTAATCAGGCCCATCAGCAGGTGCTGCTGGTCGAAGGGTGTAAGCCACCTACCCGATTCTGTGTGGAATAGAATTTGTTCAAATATCACGTTGTTTCATTTGTATTGTTCACTTGTGGACTGCGTTGTCAGGTTTTGTATTTTAGATGAACTGAAATTCAAATGTGCTTACTTTTATGTAAATGGTGTTGTCATATACATTAAAACTTTTCATGAATGTCTTGATCATTTCAGCCAGGTTTTGCATCTTTTACAGGAAGCCAGGTCAACTGGAAAACCTTTTAAGGTCAATTTCAGCCCACTGGAAAATATCCTCTTTCGGATACATTGTCTCGGTTGATGGCATCAGGACTGATCATGATAGCATTTAGGCTATCAATTTCCTCCATCTAAGGATAAGAAATGTATATGTAGATGTACAGCCATGGCGAATTTTTTAGAAAATTTATTTCAAATATCGCCCAATTGGCCCAACCTCTCAATCAGTCACGTAGGTTGGGTGAAAAATTCCTCCGGACTCAAGCCCACCAATCTAAATTCGATGCTTTGAAAATGGCTTTAAGTAGCTTCTCTATTCTGGCTGTTTCTTATTTTGAGCTCGTATCTTCTTCAGACAGACACATCTAATACCAGGACAGCAATGTGTTACTGCATGACTATAATGGTGAACCAAAGCCAGTATCTTGTTCTTCAAGCGCCTTATCACCTGCCAAACTTAAATCTTCATTGTACACGTTGGAAGCCCTGGGTCTGCTCTTTGCTCTTGAGAAATTTTAAGTCAATCTCAAGCATATGCAATTCTAGCTAGAAACTAATAACCTGTTCTTGAGCTGTGTGTTGGACAGGCCCTGTGAAACAGATGGAATTGCCCATTGGACTGACAGTTTTTCTGCCTTCCGTTTACAAGTCAGACATATTAGGGGTACCGACAACTAAATCGCTGATACTCTTAGTCGTATGTTTGTGTTAGCCGAAAGTAGCCGAACAACTGCTATTCAGCCAAGAATCCGCATGTTTCTCTACGGTCATGACTGAAGTACCGACGTTTTCTGGAGGTTTGCAGGAGAGACAGAATCAAGATCCTCATTTAAAGTATTTTTAAACAGCAACTTAACGACAGTCAAAAGATTTTGGGGTATTATATTGGCAATGCCCTGTTGTGTTACCATACCCGCTCTGATGGTAATATTAACAAATTTTCTTCCTAAAGAACTGGCTCCAGTATGCCTTAACTATTTTCAACAATCTTTATGCTGGGGCTATTTGGGCATTTACAAAACAATCATGAAATTTAAGGAAAATAGTTTCGAGACCATAAGGGCCTTTCTTTATTAATTTCAGCATGACAGTCTTCAGACCAGTACCATGTTATACCCTTTCTTAAAATATGCAATGGTTCAGCTTTCAGTAGACTATTCAGAATAAAAGCACTGTAGAATGAAGTTAAGCAGAAAAATTTTTCTAACGGTTATTGGTTCTTGGTACTGGCGGATTTCAGATACTTCCATGCTTCAACATGAAATTGCTTCCAACAAGTGCTAATGAGCGTTTGTAAATTCACATATCTCACTAGCTAAAATGACATGAGATTTAGAGGTTTCCTTGCATAACGTAGTTTTGATATTACGAAATTTTGTTAGTCAGTTTGACTCGTGACTGATATCTTTCTTCATAGGACAGTGTGAGCATTTGCTACATCGATTTTAATTTGCATATTCTCCTGTTGTTCAGTGCCTCGTTTCTAGGCAATACACTGAGCTTATCTAAGATCACAGTCCTGTCGAATTTCCTAATTTTGCAAAACTATTCCATTAACAAATCCACAATATGTTGGTCGCTAGTGGCGACTTCAATATCCACCATGACCTGCTTAACATTACCTTGTTGTACGGTTTCCATCTTAATTTGATTATACATCTGAACCATACCATGTTAAGTTAATGGAAAAATTAAAATCTCCTCTAATATCAATATTGAGAGTAACAAGAAATACAATTATACTGATATTAGCTGAATATTGCCCCAATTAAGTTATATCTATATAATTTAATAACAAACAGTTTAATGGTGCTTCCAAAGAGAACACGTCACACGCACTGTTCTTCGTCAGTAAGTGATGCTAG
Source organism: Schistocerca piceifrons (assembly GCF_021461385.2). Lineage (NCBI taxonomy): Eukaryota > Metazoa > Arthropoda > Insecta > Orthoptera > Acrididae > Schistocerca > Schistocerca piceifrons. The sequence goes on from NC_060145.1 coordinate 400,979,799, forward strand.
TTACTTCTACACTACAACAATGGAGAAATGTCAAATCTTTCCAGAATACTAATCAACTATTCCACTCTTCATACAAGTGAATGGAAAAATGGAAATGTATTCTATTGGCTTGTGATTTTCAGCAACTTATCCTTCCTTTTTTTCAGACCACTCCTCGCTTATAATTGGTGTTGTCGATCCTCACCAACAGTACAGGACCTACAAAACACATTAATGCAGTCTCACAGCGATTACAAACCATATATTTACAATCAATGTGGTACAGTTTCTTTCGTCATGTCACAGTGCCACCAGTATAATTTTACAATGTGATAATATTTTAGCTCAGTTTTGATTATTTGGTTATTATAATTCATTTCAAGCAATTCTTCTGGAACAGTTCCTTCAAGTCAAAGTCGACGGCAGAGAAACGGCTGTGCCATGTGCAAGGCACGGCAGCTAGGCAGTTTATGGCCGCTGTTATTCTACAAAAGTAGTAGGATAAGAAATCGCTGGATTCTGGAACTTCACATAAATTATTAATATGTCATGCCAAGAGTTGATAACACAATGGGAAATCAAGATTATTCCCAGCTATAAACTACGAGTTTCAAACGTCAGTTTGAATTTACATCTCACCATGTAAGTCAAGTGACACATTTATTCCTCTTCAGTCATATGTTCACAATTAATTAAAACTGGCAAGATGGCACACACAAGGCAGAATAATTTGCATGTTTGTATGACATGTCAGTTTTTGCAGACCCCAAGCAATCTCCTCTTTATTCATGATATTCAGTACAATCCAAAGTTAGTAGCCACATGCACAATTTCACGGAGCACTAAAGACCGCTACACACCAACACTAATAAATCTAGTTGACGTTAACTTATGAACCAAAAGCTTTATGCACTACATTGTTATGAGCCTATTTTTTATGCGTCGCTCATTAAAATACTCGTTTGTTGAGTTGCCTCAATTATTTCCAAAATTACTGAGCCACGACATCTGAGATTTCTGCCATACGAATCTGTTTTACTTCTGTTGACACCTTGTGGCTATCTGGTTTCTGTTCCTCAAATCTGAACTGAATGAAGGGACTGTAGGATGTCTGGCCCCAGCTCAAGTTCATCACCTACGCCAGCACCTAACTAACAACGAAATATACTTCTTTTGCTTCTTGAATTATGATTTAATGTCGTCACTTATTCTCACTGTTTAAATTTCATTAATATTGAGTTTCTCATTTTTATTACATTCAAAATTCGCATGTGGCGAACTTTAAATTAAAAAAATTAGTAACTTGAAGTTTCATACTCATTATGGGATTCATTGACGGTATTATGGTGGCTCTTATAACGACTATTTTGGACGGCTAATAATGTTTAAATGCTGCTGGAATCTCCGTCTTTTTTCCCGGTTCAGCACCTTACCACTCCGAGCTCCACGCCCTCTGCCATTTCGACTGGGGCTCGGTTTTTCAGTGGAAAAGGCTCGTCCATATGTAACGCCGTGAGTCAATACGCAATAGCATTTATTGCACTACTCTGCAGTACGGCTCTAAGCTTTGGAGCCGTTGGCGGTGACAGAAACAGCCACTTGTGTCTCAGTGTGACTCATTTGCACCTGTCGCTAGCCTTGCTGTGGGAAGCAACAGAATATTCAAGCCCCTAAGAATCTAAATGAACTACGTTAACTATTACCCAATTTAGGTAAAAGTCAATATACTGCTCTTTGTTATTATAAACAAGATTGCGTAAAAATATCAGCTTTCTAGCTTGTATACTTTCAGAGTTTTAGGAAATTACCTATAACACCCCAAATCGACACTTGTAAGATTAAAGTCAGTTAGGATCCATAACAATTTGTCTTTTAGTATCATTTGGAATCATTACGGAAGTTCACTAAATGTTAGGTCAATTTGTTTGTGTTTTCATAATTAAATACGTTAACTATTTTTCATTTTCCTAATATAAATTTCAGAAAAGATAAGTATTTATTTAATGGGTTGTTGTGTGAGTAAATGAGAATGAGTGAGAGTGTGTATGTGGGACATATGAAAAAAATTCAATATTATCTCATGTTAAACATTACATAACTATGTCATTGGAAAGTGTTAAGCAAGCAAGTTGCAATGAAAAATGTAATTTCCCCACCGTGCTGATGACGTATGGCCAAGGGTACTTGCTTTTGTAAGAAGGCAGTCAGAATAGCCATTTTCAGAGTAATATTTTTCTAAAGTGATTTCAAGCTTAGTTTTCTTTTCGTTTGGTTTTGTTGAACACTTTATTAAGATTTGCATGATGAAGTGACATAAATGCATCTGTGAATAATGATTGGCGTAGGACAGTTTTAGTTTTGATTGGCTGGTCATTTTGAACAACCGATTTACCAAACACTGGAATTAGTTATAGACTCCGGAAGGAACGGCATTAGGAGTCGTTGGCCAGCTATCGGACGTACAGGTCATGTTGGACGTGTCCGTCTACATTATGAGTAAAATGAAGAAGTTACTGGTATTTCGCGTCCGGATAGTATTGCTGTGAAAGCAGTTGCATTTACGGACAGCCTGTGAACTTTCTGCCTTTGTAGAATTCCGCGTGACATGTTTCATACTCATCTACGAAATAGTTGGCGAGAAATTTCTTTATTAGAATTCCACTGAAAGAGGACCTAATGTGAAACTCGTATATTGTAGCAGAGTAATGACTGTAAATCGCGTAAGAATTTGGGTTGGACTTAAGTACATTCTTGGCTGCCTTGTGTGGGTACTGGGTTGTATGAAATGTGAACTGAGGACAGTGATATTAGCCGTTAAGTAAATATGGGCTGATGGCAAGTATTTAATTTTGGACCTAAAGAAATAAAAGAACTCCCTGTAGAATTTTGCCGTTTTTCTAAAGAGATGAAGCAATCGCCCTCTACCTGAAATTTGTTATATTACAGGATAGCTTGCTACCAGAGTTTACGCAGACTTTGCGAACGTAAGTATTGACGGTGTTTTTCTTCAACGCTGCTTTTAACATCCTCTGGACAGTATCTACGTATGGAGATAAACTGACTCATGATCAGACGCTGTACTGAGGTTGTAGTTAACGCAACAACGAGAGACAGTGACAATCAATACGCATTTTTCAAACCCGCCCCGCCTCACATACATGGCACTTGTCTCTATGAACTGTCTGCGAGACTGTGAGATACTCCTGTGGTCATAAAGATTCCTGGATCCGTTCCCGATGGGACGTGCATGGGACCAGCTTGCACGTCAACTCTGTTCTGGTGCCAGCATCCAAGGTATCAAAGACGCCAAGAGTTGTGGACCGGTTCGCCTCAGGTGAGGATACAACGGCTTCATCACACCATTCTCAACATAATCACTGGAACCATCGAAAGCAGAGAGGTGCAGCGTCATATTGGTAAGTGGGCTCATTTTGCCAATTCCTTTATAACTTGGACTCGATTTTGTAATCACTGAAATAACATCACATAGCCTCTCAGCCTGTTAAGTTTCATTTCGTTTTTTCCTGCCCTTCTGGATGCTTTACTGTTTTCATTACGCACAACTACCACTCATAATCACCCCTTCTTCAGCGATGTGTGGGACTTGCGTCATTGGTGTATGTTGTACGATGCAGCTGGTAAATTAATAAGTTCTTCGTCTTCTTTAAGGGGCTCCGGAAAGGCTCAAAATCATGAAAAGTTCAATTTTTACTTTTTTGCGTTTTCTGAATCTGCAGACTATTACCTTTTAATAGATATATAATTTATTCAATTCCGAAGACTACAACTATTTTTAAATTTTTTTTGAAATGTGTTCTACATGGGCGTGACCTACTGTGGCGCTGTTAAACTGCTGTCAAATGGTGTTATTATTAACGTCCGTGTTCATCAGGTACATTTTAGTGATGTGAGATAAAGTATGTGTTGTGGCTAACCTGTGATGGCTCAACATATATCGCTGGTGTGATTGTCGATTGTTTCATGTTTATTTACTCTGTCGTTATCTCGAAAATATTCGTAATTAATTCTGTTTCTTGAGTCTCTGTTTTGTTGAAGTATAATAATGAGTAAAAGTAAAGTTATTAGAAATCCTCTGAAGGCTTTTAAGAAAAGGATAAATGTTGGAAAGCCAAAGGTATGTGTTATTACTGTAAACAATAAAGACGACAACCAAGTGAGTGAACCTAACCTCTCAAGTACACCTGCCCATAGCAGTCAAAGTGGGAAAGAAAATACTTCACAGAAGAAGCTTGGTTCAATGAGTGAAAACTATGAATGTTTTATGGGCGAATCGGATGTGAATGAAATATTTGATATGTCGGTTCTCAAAGGAATTTTTTCAAACTGTGTAAGATGTATTCATTGTAGTGAAGTTGGTCTGGAACTCTCCATAATAAAGCACGTAGGACTTGCTAGTGAAATACAACTGAAATGTGATAAGTGTTCATACATGACCACCTTTTAGAACAGTGTTGCAGTAACTGCAACTGAAGAAAATGGTAGCAAAATCTACGAACACAACAACGAGCGATGCTTGCTTTAGACAAGGAACGCCTTCGGGCTGCAGACAGGGCTGTAAAGAGTCTAGAAATACAAGCAAGAGTAAACAGGAGGAGGAACAAGAGGAAGCTGGAGGAGGAGTTTGCAGAGGATGAAGGTAATCCATCCTATGGACCTGGAATGCACTAAAAAGTTAATCCAATCTTTGTCGCTCGATTCCCAAAACTTTAATTTTCTCATACTAATTACATGTTTTCTAAGGATCTTCCAAACATATTTGTTTCAAACTTTCAGTAAATATTACACAGTACCTTCTGCATAATTTAACACAGCCATTTTCCAAAAAAACTGTATATTTTTGAATACATAAATTAAAAATTGCAAAAAAATGTTGTGAATTTTCATTACAATTGAAAAAAAATCATCTTTAATAACTGAACTAACATTTTGTAAAATCCCTGTTTTAAGTTGTAGCCCATATTCCAATAAATAATCTGTAAAAAGTTCAACTTCCTACCTCAAATACTTTGTGAGGAAAGATGTAGTTTATAAGCATTATTTTAACATTGCAAGTATAGGGCGTTCCGGAGCCCCTTAATGTAACTGTTGCATCAAGCATCGGGGAGGGGAAGGTGAGGGGAGGGGGCGGGTGGATTGACCGCTGGAGGTCGTTTCTGTGGCGAGAGGTTGGGAGGCTCTGTGTGAACAGAGTGGAGAGGCGGTGTTGACGGCTCGGAAGTGTGTGCCGGACGTGTGCCGAGTAGCTTTGCTGGGCTGCTGCAGTTAACTTTGCTGATGGGTGCTGGCAGCGGCTGCCAGCGTTTGTACGTCACGGAGTTCCGACACGTATAGTTCTGCCTGTATTCACAGAACCTGCGGCACGCCTGCCTTCTTCCTACAGCACTTGTGCAACTGCAAGGCTTACGAGAAATTCGCTTTTGGAAATACGTAGTTATCAAGCCCCTGGGATTCACTCGCCTTTCAATACCAGTGTCACGACAGTGAGGATTGCATACTGTCAGCAGTTATTGTACCTTGTGATTTGTTACTTGAATGTGTTGTCAGATATTCTGAGTCACACAATCTATGTCCAATTGATGCTCATCAACGTAGATGAGTAAAGTCGAACTTCTGCTATAGGTCGTGGATAGCACCGGTCATTTCCAATATATAAATAAGTTTTAATTTAATTTCTGCCTTGGTCGCGTTTCTTGATTATCACCGATTAACATTAAGATATTTCGTAACCATGTATAAATTTCACTATGTTTCAGGTGGCGTTTACTTAACTTTGAAAGTGCAAGAGTCACTGATCTCTATAAGATTTATGTACCTGTCGTTTGCACTAGGTCTGTTAATGTTCAGACTTTATTGCGCCGACGGTAGATTCGGACAGGATTGTGTTTGTTGATGTCGATACCTCACTGCTAAGGTGATTGTATTCTCTTATTTGTATTTTACTTAATTACTGTAATTCGGTCTGTATTCCAGCTTACGTACGGAAGCTCACTGCTAAGTTAACAGAAGCCAGTTGAGGCCAGGTGACGGTTGCTCCTTGGCTCAGTTTAAATTTGTGTATCGTCCGCGCCATTCTGCCTTGTAGAGTGGACTTTAGTCTCATCGCTGGTGTTTAACTATAATTTAAGTGTTTGCGCAGTGGTTTGTTGACGATCCAGTCTCGTTGACTCGGTGAGTCATTTAGTTCATTTGAATAGCACTATCTTTTAATATCTTGTTTTAATGCTAAGTACAGTCTTCTCAGAAGTAGGCGCTGTGAACGCCACACTTTCAAACTTAGACCTTAATCAAAATCTGTTGCCTGTTATCTGATTACTCCACTGCAGTAACTGTCACTAAGGATCCAGTGTGGAGCGGTGGGTGTTGTGAAATTTGGATATATTGCTTTTACGTTTGTCCTTTACGAACGGTTAATAATTGGTTCAAATGGCTCTAGGCATTATGGCAGTTAACATTTGAGGTCATCAGTCCCCTAGACTTACAACTACTTAAACCTAACTAACGGCATCACACACAACCATGCCCAGGGCAGGATTCCAGCCTGCGGCCGCAGCAGCAGCGCGGTTCCCGACTGAAGCACCTAGAACCGCTCGGCCACAGTGGTCGGCCGAAGGGTTATTACTTGAGCGACTTCGTTTGTTTCATAGCTGTCCCATGACTGCTAAGAATTTCTCATTCCGTACTACTTTGTCGAGGTCGGTTTATATGACTTTCCACTCCTGACACGGGTGTAAATTTTGAAGCAAAACAATGCTTGCTTTCTTTGAAGGTGCGGCACCTCACGCCCTGTTAGTGTATAATTTGGGACCATTTTAGTTAATAGAGTTGAGATTTAAAACATACACCATTATCTCCTTCCGTTTTTTGAAAAGTGACATTCGTCACCTCTAAGCTATGTTGTGCTTGAGTAAATTTATTTTTTTCTTAAAAGTGGCATACATCACGTCTGAACTATTTTTTATATCTTTCGAGTCTGTTTCCGTGAGTTTGGCTATAATACATCTTTTGTTACTGTTAAATTACATTCCTCTTTTCTTAAAGATTGTATACGTCACGTTTAGCTATGTTATATATTTGATTTAGTCGAAGTCAAGTCTTGTCCAAGGTGACACAAGTCACGTTCTGCTAAACTGTGCGTTTTAATGCTATTGCAGTAAATGATTGTTTTATTTAAGGCCACATAGTTCAGGTATACATGCCAACGTCGCAAGCTGAAGATTAACAGTTAGAGAAAGTGTATGAGGATATTGAAAGGGTAATGCAGTATGTAAAGGGGGACGAAAATCTAACAGTCATGGGCAACTGGAATGCAGTTGTAGGGGAAGGAGTAGAAGAAAAGGTTACAGGAGAATATGGGCTTGGGGCAAGGAATGAAAGAGGAGAAATGCTAATTGAGTTCTGTAACGAGTTTAAGCTAGTAATAGCGGATACCCTGTTCAAGAATCACGAGAGGAGGAGGTATACTTGGAAAATGCCGGGAGATACGTGAAGATTTCAATTACATTACATCATGGTCAGACAGAGATTCCGAAATCAGATACTGGATTGTAAGGCGTACCCAGGAGCAAATATAGACTCAGATCACAATATGGTAGTGATGAAGAGTAGGCTGAAGTTCAAGACATTAGTCAGGAAGAATCAATACGCAAAGAAGTGGGATACTGAAGTACTAAGGAATGACGAGATACGTTTGAAGTTCTCTAACGCTATAAATAGAACAATTAGGAATATCGCAGTCGGCAGTACAGTTGAAGAGGAAAGGACGTCTCTAAATAGGGCCATCACAGAAGTTGGGAAGGAAAACATAGGTACAAAGAAGGTAGCTGCGAAGAAACCATGGGTAACAGAAGAAATACTTCAGTTGATTGATAACAGGAGGAAGTACAAACATGTTCCGGGAAAATCAGGAATACAGAAATACAAGTTGCTGAAGAACCAAATAAATAGGAAGTGCAGGGAAGCTAAGACGAAATGGCTGCAGGAAAAATGTGAAGACATCGAAAAAGATATGATTGTCGGAAGGACAGACTCAGCATACAGGAAAGTCAAAACAACCTTTGGTGACATTAAAAGCAACGTTGGTAACATTAAGAGTGCAACGGGAATTCCACTGTTAAATGCAGAGGAGAGAGCAGATAGGTGGAAAGAATACATTGAAAGTCTCTGTGAGAGTGAAGATTTGTTTGTTGTGATAGAAGAATAAACAGGAGACGATTTAGAAGAGATAGGGGACCCAGTATTAGAATCGGAATTTAAAAGAGCTTTGGAGGACTTACGGTCAAATAAGGCAGAAGGGATAGGTAACATTCCATCAGAATTTCTAAAATCATTGGGGGAAGTGGCAACAAAACGAGTATTCACATTGGTGTGTAGAATATATGAGTCTGGCGATATACCATCTGACTTTCGGAAAAGCATCATCCACACAATTCCGAAGACGGCAAGACCTGACAAGTGCGAGAATTATCGCACCATCAGCTTAACAGCTCATGCATCGAAGCTGCTTACAAGAATAATATACAGAAGAATGGAAAAGAAAATTGAGAATGCGCTAGGTGACGATCAGTTTGGCTTTATGAAAAGTAAAGGGAAGAGAGAGGCAATTCTGACGTTACGGCTACTAATGGAAGCAAGGCTAAAGAAAAATCAAGACACTTTCATAGGATTTGTCGACCTGGAAAAAGCGTTCGACAATATAAAATGGTGTAAGCTGTTCGAGATACTGAAAAAAGTCGGGGTAAGCTATAGGGAGAGACGGGTCATATACAATATGTACAACAACCAAGAGGGAATAATATGAGTGGACGATCAAGAACGAAATGCTCGTATTAAGAAGGGTGTAAGACATGGCTGTAGCCTGTCGCCCCTACTCTTCAATTAAAATGCAAGGTGAAAGAATATCAATGATACGATTCGCTGATGACATTGCTATCCTGAGTGAAAGTGAAGAAGAATTAAATGATCTGCTGAACGGAATGAACAGTCTAATGAGTACACAGTATGGTTTGAGAGTAAAGACGAAGGTAATGAGAAGTAGTAGAAATGAGAACAGCGAGAAACTTAACATCAGGATTGATGGTCACGAAGTCAATGAAGTTAAGGAATTCTGCTACCTAGGCAGTAAAATAACCAATGACGGACGGAGCAAGGAGGACATCAAAAGCAGACTCGCTATGGCAAGAAAGGCATTTCTGGCCAAGAGAAGTCTACTAATATCAAATAACGGCCTTAGTTTGAGGAAGAAATTTCTGAGGATGTACGTCTGGATTACAGCATTGTATGGTAGTGAAACATGGACTGTGGGAAAACCGGAACAGAAGAGAATCGAAGAATTTGGGATGTGGTGCTATAGGCGAATATTGAAAATTAGGTGGACTGATAAGGTAAGGAATGAGGAGGTTCTACGCAGAACCGGAGAGGAAAGGAATATGTGGAAAACACTGATAAGGAGACGGGACAAGATGATAGGACATCTGCTAAGACATGAGGGAATGACTTCCATGGTACTAGAGGGAGCTGTAGAGGGCAAAAACTGTAGAGGAAGACAGAGATTGGAATACGTCAAGCAAATAATTGAGGACGTAGGTTGCAAGTGCTACTCTGAGATGAAGAGGTTAGCACAGGAAAGGAATTCTTGGCGGGCCGCATCAAACCAGTCAGTAGACCGATGACAAAAAAAAAAAGGTCACATCTAAACCTTGGAATATTCACGTATGATAGTCTCTGATGAATTTGAAGGTCAATAGACTGTACCTACTGTAATTTAGTATTGTTTCTATGCGCTAGTGTGATTAATATCTTGATATAACAATTTCTTAATTTTCAATAAATGTTGTTCATATTACGTTGTATCTTTTTGAGGGCCAGCAGGTTATCACTCCTCCCACCTTTTGCTGTGTGCCTTACCAAATCTACTGAGTTTTGGTGACTGCAACGAATGTGTATAGTTTGATGCTATATCAATTATATATGAGGAAGATTGTAGGGAGAGAGTGAAACCCATATCCAGCACCTAACCTACTCCTGTAGATTTGCACCAAGGCGACCACCGGGTTTAAGATTCTCAATGAAGAGAGCGTCACACGCCGCCACTGCACGATATTCTGAGGAGGAATTTAACTCAAAATATTGGGCTTGGGTTTCGATATGAGGAACAATTTTCCATTGCAAACTTCAGGCCTATGTCATACTCAACGCACTGTTGTTGACTCTTCATACTACTCGTAGCGGTAAGTGCACGTGGGTGTGGCTCCCGATTTTCGAAAATACTTTCATTCCCTTGTTCTTGGACCCCTTCTTGGACTTTAGAAGCGATCACTTCAATTTTTTGTCATCTATTTTCAAGTTGGAGCTTCTATATATAGTGAGGATAGTGCTTCACCCGTTCAAACTACTATGTCCATACGCTTTCCGCATTATTCGTGAGGGCAAGTGTGCCACCAATATTGCGAATAAGGAGATAGGGTCTTTTCAGTCTTCTTACATTTTCTTGTAACAAAACTGCAGTTACCAGTTTTGAAAAACATCATCTGACTGTCTAAACGTAATTGCCAATTTTCGAAAGTGTCCAACAAGTTGCCACAGGTAACGAAGTAGCTGTTACAGAAAAATTTAGCTCCAGAATGACCATTGTTCACCCTTAGTCAACAGGTCCTCTTTCACATACAAGAAATTTGCCGAAACCCATGATAGAAAGACAGAAGAGACCTGTTAATCTTTTGCCCACTCACGTTGAAACCCGGAGAGTTTTTTGAGACGTATGCGAATAAAGCACGTGGAGAATCCTCAGGAGCTGTGCGGTCCAGCCCTCTTACAAATTAAATTGAAATCACGTTCCCAAACAAAGGTTCATATTGTGTTGGTAAGTGTTCAGTGTCAGTAATCACGGGCATCTAAATCAGTTAATTAAAAAGTTTATGAAATTACTCAATTTATGTAGTGAAATTAATTTTCCCAGGCAAAGTGAAACCGCCGATTGCTCGCCTGAGTAGAGGACCATCAAATGGAAGAGCAGGCATAGTAATTTTCATTTTCTGTAACCAGTTAATTCAGGAAAGTCACAAGTTGGAGAAAATTTGTAGACTCTTAGTTCAGTTACTTTCAAATTCAAGCTGCGATCGTATTTACATGTGAGGACACGAGTCCCGCCCACGTTCAGAGAACTGGCGCCACCACAGTGTCACCAACCAGAGCTTTCGAATGCCTAGCTGCCCCTCCCGCTGATAGTAGCAAGATCCGTTTGCTTTGCCATACCCAGTCCTGTTGCGTATATGGAACTTTTCCTATAGAGGAAAAGAGAGGTTGCTTCCAAGCTACCAAGCTATGGAGGGGTGCTCTCCCAGCTCAAAATCGTTACAGTTCAGTGCTGGCTTCACTTCGTTGTTAGTAACAGTGCAGGAGTTGCATCCATTTTTCTGTAGGGGAGAGCAAGGCAGAGTGGCCAGGCTAAGGTATTCCTATTTTTTAGACAATTCACAGATATCATTGATCATAATCTATGACTGCTGAAGTGGAATTTGGAATAGTTTAATCACCTTAGGATCAAATTAAGTACTCAAACAACTCAGTTTTGACAAATCGGCCAACTCTCGGATATGAGCGGGCGAAGTGACCACTTAGATTTAAACCCAAAAAATACGGGACAATATATGTTTGAACAAAGAACTAAATCTATTTTATTGTGAAACATGACTTGAATTATACTTTTAACAAAAGTCAAACAGTGACCTCACCTCTTGTATAGATTTCGTGAGCCCAGAACACAGTACTATATCAACTGCTCTTCTGGCCTTAAAATTCTTCCTCGTTTTTCCTTTCTATCACATTTCATCTCTTCAGCAGCTTTCCGGTTTTCCTTATTCTTGCTTTCTTTATTCTTTCTTTATTTACCGCTTCTAGATCACTTTTATAAGAAAGGTTCGCCGCGGAGCTCTTCTTTCGACCCCTGCTTTCACGCTTTCCCCCCACACAAAGTGTGCAAAAGGCAGTGTCGAGAAGGTCACTTTGCCCGCATTCAAGACTGTACACAAAAACTGAAAGACCTCTAATAGGATGACCGGATTTGCAGTAACTAAAGTAGAATCTTGGAGTCAAGATATGACAATTTCAACACAATTTCATTTAAAAAGGTTTACGTGATATTTCCAATCAGTAAGAAATACACAGATTACTTACCTGTACCTTGTGCCAGGAGAACTAAAATTTACAGAAACACTATAGCTCTAAAGTCCGACACAACAGACAACGTAGTCTTCACTGGTTGAATGGACGCTCCAGGGAGAATAAGGTGATACATCTCCCACGCGATCCCCGCACCTTGTAGCTCCAAGGGCACTTTGGCCACCATGGCCACTTTGGTCGGCTCTCCCTTACATGTGTCGGCATCCATCACTTCGGAAGCAAGCAGGTGTAGAATCAATCAGCTGTAGTCAAGATGTTTCATCGTAGAACGCTAGTGGCTACTTCGGCCATGATTAATATAGAAATACAGTGTTTTCTACATGAACAACGGGCATTAAGCTCCGTCGATGCTAAGGCGGTAAGAATTGTTGCGTCTTACCTGTTTGTGTGCTTTTATTGCTTGATTCCTCATGTCTAACTGCTTTAATTCGTGATTCGTAGTTCCCAAAGTTCTTATAAGTTTTTCCGATCATCATCCTCGCCAAGGACTGGATGAGTCATTATAGTTTCCTTTTGATTCTCTTGGGTTTTCGGGAATATTTATCTTGTGCTACAGCAATTTAGCAGCTCGCTATGTATCCCAGAATCATGAATTGGCTAAAGTTCATTCTTCGTAACGAGAAAACCTTGCACCTGTGTGTTTTCCTTTTGAATATATTTGAATTATTGTAAATTAACTGCCTGATGCTAATCTGTGGTTGTCTTCCTTTCACCTCCTTTAGCCCAGATAACATTACTGCCTGCTGTAAGTGATGTATGTCTGCATAGTCCAGGGAACAAAAGATCAGCAGGTGAGACTGTTCTTGTCTGTTGATACGGATACAGCGACAGGCGGTACATCTCATTTCCATACGACACAGCTAAAACCAAAACAATTCCAGTATTGTTCAAGCGTTTTCTTTTGGCCCTCGGGGCATATATAGGAAAATATTTTGAGCGGTCTGCTTAAAAGAAGAAATTTGATTCCTAGAGTTCTCTCTACAACTAAATGTATGTGTTCGCTCCATCTTGAACATTTCCAGGTGCAGTCCACTAGATATCTGACGCTTGTAACTGATTCCATCTTCAGAAAGAGTACAGTCGATGTTCCGAACGAATCCAACTCATGCATTCTATACAGATTCACATTAAATTCAGTCCAATTGTCATCGCCTTTCATTAACACCATAGAGATAATAATTAGTTCTTACAGTAATACTGCATATGTAGTGATCATATAGAGTCCGTAGTAAACACTAGGCAACAAATCTAAAACTGAACAGATACGTACAAACAGAGTGTAAATAAATAAAGAGAAACGCCTATGGGCTGGTATTTACTTCCACTTTTCTCAGTAGAGGTAAATTCTTGACAGTGACGCTCACTTCAAACCTTCTGAGACCGCACTGTCTCAACACTCACTTTCGTTGACACACTTTTACAACAGCGTGCAGGCGCGGCCTGATCCAGTGCTCGGAATACAAAGGTTCAAAACAGTGACTCTAGCACCTATCAAATGGATTAAGACTATGTAGTGTAACACACGTAGCTGACTGAAAACAACACTATCACCCCGGAGTAGCCGACACTGGGAAAGTCGAGTTGCTTGAGGCACTGCAAGTGTCTTTAACTGTTATATAGGTTATTCCTGATATTCTCTACAGCATTAAAACTGGATTATTCATCATTTAGATTTGCAGCTCCTTGTGTTTCCCGTGTTTTCAGTTAAAAATGAACATACCACACTCACAAGTCCTCAGCCAACCTAGGACAAAACAAAACACAAACAGTGACCAAACACAAGACGCAACTGAGCAACAAGATACACACAAAACGAAATGGTATATACTCATCTACAACAACAAAACTGTTCACATATTAAAGAAACAGGGACTCCAAATAGGATACAGGACGGAAGAGAGAACACAGAAAAAGATCAGAACACGGGAAACAACCACGGATAAAATTAACAGATCAGGAATATATGAACTCACATGCAACACTTACCAGTCACTATACATAGGACAGACATACAGAAACTTCAAAACCAGATATTCAGAACATCTCAGATCTTTACACTTACCAGTCATTATACATAGGACAGACATGCAGAAACTTCAGATATTCAGAACATCTCAGAGCTTTAAAAAGTAACATTTTCCATATCACATTTGCTGACTACCTAATAACCCACAATACCGCCCAACCACAATAGAAACAGGCTTAAGAATACTAAAATCCAGCCACAGCCTATACAGCAAACTGACCATTGACGATATCTTCCACATACAGAAGACAATAGAAGAGGGAAAACAGGTCATAAATGAATACATTACACTCTGCATGGGCACACTGTTTAACACATTAAAGATACTTTACAAAAAAGGCAACACGAACAGCTAAATAGTCAAACTAGACGCACTCACACAGACACACACACACACACACACACACACACACACACACACACACACGAAAAATGGAAACACTACACTCGGCAAGGACTCACCATTTTACACAATAAAGGAACACTACGTAAAAGACATCACAACCAGCTAAGAAGCGTACAGTACACTCACAAATACAAAGATAAAATGGAAACAAAATTCAAATTAGGCGTCAAATTTACTGGTGAACAAATCAATACTGACTGGGCTGAAGTTCAAAGTCCTTTTACGGCCATATTTTGTGAAAATATGTGTAATTTTTCGTTTGCTTCACAACACCTCATCAGGATGCTGAGAAAAAAGGGCTTTCCACGCAAAAACGTAATTAAAAACGAATATCGCGACGAACTAAATTACGTTTAGAGCATAAAACGATAGGTTAACTCCCAATAAGATTTCCCATCAACATCATTTGGTTCCAGATTACAAGCTACCACTACTAAATAATACACAAGTGATCCTGAAAAACTATGAAATCCGGTGTAAAGGTACTAACTAGATGAATCGAATAGTTGATCTAAATATTCCTATAATTTTGTAATCATCTAGTAAAAATGTATACATTACAGATTAAATAAAACAGAAACCCACTAATGACGGCAAAAAGGTACTGAAACATGTTTGAGAACTTGGAAAAAACGATGTTTTGCGTAACTGACGGACCTACAACCAACAAATCGAAACCGGATTAATTGGTTCTCAGGCTACAGTGACAAATGGCTGGAATTTTCAGTTGTTTCGTCGCAAGAAAAATTGTTTAAATAATCTGGCAGCATTTAGTAAGTCCTTAAGATGTTGAAGAGACTTGGTCCAGAATAAAGAGCAAGATATAGTGTCAGAATACACTGAATTATCAGTCAACGACACTTATTCTTTCAGTTTCCAGCGGAGTATTTTTTAAAGTTTTCTTTATTGGTCCTTCTATGACAGACGACTCGTCCTCAGAGAGCCGTAGAAGCTTAGAAAGTTAGGTGAAGGTGCCAGCTGAACTGAAGCTGTTAGGGAGCGTCGTGCGTCGTGTCTGGATAACCCGGTCTGTTAAAACACATTCATGGAAAGCAGCGTTCCGGGTTCGAGTCCTGGCACGGCGCGCAGTTTTATTCTGTCAATAAGTTGCCGTCAACGATTCTAAATTTCATCTAGTCACGTAAAGATATTATCTGAGCATCGATACACGGGAGCTGGTAAGACAGCTGCTAAACGCTCAAATAGTACATGAAGCATGCGAAGGCACCACTTGACCATAAAAACAGCGATAAATTACATTTCATCTACTAGAGGAATTACTTACAGATTGTTTCAGCTTTTTTGCTGATATGCTGTGCGGACGTGCATCGTGTTAACAACTCTCCGGAACAACGGTCTTTGATTGTGTACGTTTAATAGAGATCATAGTGGTTTTCTATTTCGATTTGTGTGAACCGGTTTGAGAGGTAATGGTGAAAAGTAATTACAAACAGCTCTCCGAATGAGCAGTAAAATTAACTTTATATTTCAGGAATTATTTTTTCCTGGGAAACGAAATACGTGTTTAGTAACAAAAACAGTTATGCGATTATAGCAACTGCAACGTCCACCAAGTGTGGAATGCGAAAGATCTTGCATGGAAATGATACAGCGAGAACTACAATATGGTCGACGCTCACATTCGTTTGGAAACGGACGTGACGCTATATGTGGACTAGGTTTTGTTTTTCCTCTCACTGAGCAAATTTTCTGCATAGTAGTTGTCGAGCACTTTCCTACGCTTTCCGGACATCCAAGTCCTATTACTCATTTTGGACTTCACCAAGCGTTATTGTAAGTGCTTTATCGTAATACACGTCACCGCACCTCATTATTTCAAAACTTTCCTAACAAAACAGACAAAGGTATTGAGACTCATTTTTAAGATATTCATTTCACACATAATGAAATAAAACTGAGAATTTTTCTTCGAAAATATACGGCGAGTCCAATACAAGATTATCCACTTGTAGAACAGACTTGGTTGGATACAGTAAAATCGTCTGGATTCGCAAGAGAAAATATAATTCAGAGTACTTTCAATTTGCACAAAGCCAAGATTAACCTTATGAAGCTGATTAAAAAATATTTTCTGAACGTCCGAATTTATGTAAAAATTAAACTACTCTCTAGAGAAATTTTCAAGTAGAATTCTCGCAGTGGAGCACACCAAAAAGAATTTCGTTCTTTATAAATTTGTAGAAACTGTTTATAATGCAGCTTAAGCTTATCAATTACAGATGTTTGAGAACCGTCGACTATGTTTTCAATAAAAATACCGAAAACAGTAAACAGTCACTTTTTTAAGTATTCCTTCATTGCGTTAACTTTTCTTTAACCCTTTTCAGGTGCACGTGGAAGTTACATAGCTATTTCTAAAGCGCAATAATGCATACTTGCTCCAAGACAACAAGACAGTTAAAGAGTCTCTAATGTATCTCCATAAGTAATGTTTGTACCGCGAGTTGTATCGAAAAATGGGTGATGCTAGTTACTGTTTCAGTACGTGTGGCTTTGTAATTAGTATTCACCTGGCAGCTTCCATTGTGATTGCCGATAGGCCTCAAATCACCCCTCTCTACGAATATAAAAATATTCCGATAGATGAATAATAGCCTATTTAGAAATAATGCTAACTGTGTGAAAGAAATGGGAGAAAAATTGAAGAAGGTTCAGCACAATATTAGAAACGAGTTTAAATAAGAAAGTAAACGAACAATTAAATGTTCATATTAATGAAGCATGTAGAAAATGAAGCTATTGAAACACAAGTAGTACTATTTAAAGGAGATCTGTCAGGTTAATAGATAACAATACTACAACACTGGACACCCATGTAAACGAACATAAACTAGAAAAGGTAGTAATGGATAAGAAAATAGTTAGGTTAGGTGAAGGGATCAGTAATTTTAAGATTATGTCTAGCTAAGATCTCGAAGAGAATATTAAGGATACCCATCAGTGTGAATAACAAGGTTCAATATCTTAGGGAAGAAATCAGTGCGTCACTGGGCACTTCTAAAGTTGATCATGCTCGACTACAAGAGGACACTATTGAAAAGCTACGATATATTTTAGGTAATTTACAGGCGTAAGTGTGTTGTATAAAATGACAACAGGAAAGCGGTACGACTGATCTAGAAAATATGGGAACTTATGTTAAGAGTCTACATCTTCCTCAGCAGCAAGGAGATGAATCAAGGCCACTGTAAAGTTATATTGTTAGAAAAGGAATAATGGAAGAAACGGGTACGTGACCTGTAGAGAGTACACTCACGAAGTGGTAAGAGGACAATCACGGTAGTACAAAGCACTGCACCATGGATAGCTCTAATGAAAGATTCCAGGAAAATGAACCGATAGAGGGGAAGAAAGAACCCTCTGGTTGAGGCAGAAACTTCCTGGAGCAATGGGGATGTGAGAGTGAAATGGGGTGGACTAAATAGATCCTGTCATTTAAGCCTTGGAATGGACTGCATCCACCCCTTTTCTGAAGTCACTCGAAGGGAGGTTACGTTGTTCATGGACGACTACAAAAAGGTAGAGTTTGCCATGGATAAATTGGGGGATGGGGCACAGGAGAGGGGAATCATGAATGCAAAGTATTTTACTGAATCTATCAGATTATTCAAGAATGCAAGGGACTAGGAGAAAACTGCCCCGGAACTTTCGGATAACCCTATAGGAGGAAATGGAGAGTGTATAAAATTATTTCAAATGGAATTTACATATGGCCAAACTCCTAGGTGGGCCAGAAGATGAAGTGCAGTTAATCTGTGTATTAACTAATCACCCATCTATCTTCGTACAGCCCAAGCTACTCATGAAGGGATGCATCAAAATTAATGAACTGCTACATTATTTTGGACATTTACACACTCTCCATGAAGAACAGGAAGAAGAACAGGTGGTCTGGCAAAATCAGAATGTACTTTCAGATAACTGGGATAATCCAAAAACAAAGGTAGAAACATATATTAATCAGTTTTGTGAAACTAAAAGAACGAATTCAACAATCAAAGAATGAGAAACCACACTAGTTATAACTACCAAGGTCAGCACCCTAGTAGTCCATCCAACAATCAGCAGCAAACTGGGATGACAACAGTTGAAAACGGAAAATGAAGAACGTTCTGTGAGGTGGTCAGTTACATTCAAAAAGGAATAATGAACAACAGGCCCAGCAGATTACTATTCTCATACTTGAAGTCAAGGATGACAGTTAAGAGGGTAATTACTAGAAGAAAGAGAAGTTTTCCCAGAAAATAAAACCATAAAAGAAATAACAGTGGTAAAAATGGGATGATACATTGTGAACATGATTTGAGACTCAGGCAGTGAAATTAATGTTCTAAGTAAGGAGTTGTTTTGAGAAACAGAAAGGTAAAGGGAAGTGTATGATATGATGTACAAAGGGAGTACATGTAGTCAGAATTCTTAGATTTCAAATAAAACCTGTAAGGGAGAGGTATTATTACCCATTCTACTTGAGCCATTGAAATGTGTTCAAAATTTCTTAATAGTTCCATGCTAAAGTTATGGGAAGTGTATGATATGATGTACAAAGGGAGTACATGTAGTCAGAATTCTTAGAGTTCAAATAAAACCTGTAAGGGAGAGGTATTATTACCCATTCTACTTGAGCCATTGAAATGTGTTCAAAACTTCTTAATAGTTCCTTGCTATAATGTATCACTGCCCCCTGGACTGAATTGGTTAGAAAAATATAGAGTGGTTCTGGATTTTGCCAATAAGAAATTAACTCTGCCAAATCCAGGCCATTATATTGAAATACCAATCATTGTTAGTGGGACAAATGTGAAAACGCATAAAAACCTATTGGAGATTTTCTCCAACACATATGAAATGATGACTGTAGGATGAACTACAGAAAATAAAGCCATGGAGATTGAAAATAAAGAACTTGACTGGAAAACAGTAAAGAAGTTTCGAAGTAGTGAACTCTTAAGTATTCAAGAAAAGGAGGAGTTATCGGACATACTTATATGATACAGAAAAGAATTCTCAAATCAACATGGAGCTATCCAGAGTGACATGTTGTAATCTTCCCCCTCCTTCCTACTTCCATCTATTGTTCAGTCCAAGTAATTAATAAGCAAAGTCATTTATGAAGATTTGAGAGGAGCAAAGATTACAATAAACTTTCTAGTTTACCTAGCTTGTCATGTTGAGATGGCTCCAGTTCTTCTTGTCTAGAGTTCTGATGCTTAAGCTCAAAATCTCACATCAGGTGTTGGTTTGAACTAAATAAAGCTGAAGATCGTTGTTGCAGCATTTTTTGACATAAACATATTTTCTCACATTACAGTATATCGTACAGTGTTTTGATTTTTCACGTTTACAAAGCATAATTAAATTGTTCACCCAAAATTACAAAAACACGTCCGATCACAACAGAGGCAAGCTTAACGACTCTCTCACTCTATGGAAATAACAATTTCCAAAGGGTTTACAGTTTTTCTTAACAAACGAATTTCCACTAGCTTTGATTTATATTATTATTTCATCAATGAATCTAGAAATAAATATAGTGAACAATACAGACTTGCATAATTAATAACAGAATTCTTAAGTGTGCCTATATTTCGTAATTTTAACTGTATATTCAGTACTAGTACTTATGGATCATAACATTGAAACAAGAATATTCTATAAAGTAATTCCTTTTCATAAATTTTCTTTTGAAACATAACATACTGTTGTAAGGTTTTGAAGACAGCACAACAGCTGTGTCAGCTGTCAATATTTTTGGTTTAATGTTTTAATCTTATCACAAAGATACACGCATTTACACAATTGGCAATGTTAACAATTGTCAAAAGAATGCATCTCGTCCTCAGAAAGTTAAATAATCCTAAAGACAACAATGGTAAATTTGAACTAGAAGTTTCTTTACAAAATTATTCTCTCGACTACATCATTATGTTGGCCAGGACTACGATAAATCATTCAAGTCCAGTTCGAAGTTTGGTACTATTTAGGAGGAAAATCAAGTTTATGGAGGATGGTTAGTTTTGTGACAAGCTGAGCGAAAGGTTACCCAAGGTCGCTCTAGTTTACGGTGGATGATAGCTGGTGAACCAACAAGTTTACACCTCTGCTTACGGCATTTACTGAGCTGTTGTCTGCATGGCTGCTCTCGTCCTCTGAAATTCCTGTAAAATCTAGTTAAGCCTTTACTGCTTTTTCCAGCAGAAACTCTCCCTATGTTTCTCGTTACTCATCCATACTTTTGGAATATGGCGATATACATGCACATGGCTGGAGCAGTGTTCATATTAAAATGCCCTTTCAGTCCTTCCAGGAACAATTAACAAACTAGCTGGTTCGTTTCTCCACAACTGGAGCTCAACGATGCTACAGCTAATATCTAGGTGAATGTCAGCCGCAGCGAATGCAGTGTTCACACATGTTTCTCCTCTGCATCATACAGAGCATAATGCACTCCATCGTGTACTTGAAACCAGTTCACAGAAGAGCCCCCGAAAATTTTGCTATTGTCTTTCTCGTAGCCGAACTGTCTCCCCACCCTGGTTCTTCACATCACTGCTTTTCTCGGGAAATAGGAGCGTTCCTCTTACTTTTGTGGGAACTCTCTCTGCCAGTTGCAAGGGCCCTACCATTAAACTGCGTCAAAATCTCAGCACTTTACTGCTTTCTAGTTCACTTCCGCCAATCATACACTTTGCACCCACTCCAGACGCCTAGAACTTACATGCGTACATCACATGTGTACCACTCGCTGTTCACGTTATCAACTGCATCACTGGTTTTGTTCATATGCATTTGGAATTCCGAAACGCGGTTTTCTAAAGCTACTTTCTGTCCTACGTCTGTTGGCCCATTACTTGCTTTCCAGTATGCATCATCTGTCTGGACGCTGACCCCCACCACAGGACACCCCCTAAGAGGTTTTCGCTGGTGCCTTCCGTGGTGCGGCCTCTGTTTCTGCCCGCGCCTGCTTCCGCACAAAACGTTTCCTCTCGCAGCTTGTTTCATCTTCTGCTCATTGACATGCGTTATATAGGAGCGGGGTGTTCATACCGTTGATTAAGCGTCATCCCTCTTGCATTACATCCTTATAGGCAAATCGGCTCACTACTGCCAAAGTGTTATATTCACCTTCCCATTACGAAGTATAAAACTCTTATGTAAGGTTGCGTAATTTACCTTCATTTATTCTGCCACCTTACACTGTGTATAAAATTATATGACATTTTTCAGAAAATCAACTGATATAAATCTGACCCGTCCAAAATTCGAAAAGGGATACTCGTGTTAACAGCCACTGTTGAGGAGAAGTAATGCTAAAGGTGGATGTCCCATTACAATGTATCAGTTAAGAATTATGGAGAGTAAATGTTTGTTTATGAATCCTTATGCAGTACCCTTTGCTTTAATAATGTGCTAAGAATGAAATTAGTGCGATATTCGTACAAGGAGTAACTGAATGCTGAGACAGTCTGTACAGAATCCTGTCTTAGTTGTGAAAAAGCTCTATGGCAATTTATGGCAAGTCCTTAACATATGTCTGCTAAACCAGTATACAGAAGTGAAAAGGGACAGACCAATTCTGACTAAGGGAAT
This sequence comes from Schistocerca piceifrons, assembly GCF_021461385.2. Taxonomy (NCBI): domain Eukaryota; kingdom Metazoa; phylum Arthropoda; class Insecta; order Orthoptera; family Acrididae; genus Schistocerca; species Schistocerca piceifrons. The sequence continues at coordinate 401,002,016 of NC_060145.1, forward strand.
TTTGGTAAAATAAGGAGGACTGAAGTATATAAACTGTTGAACGTGATAGCTAGATATTGGCAAGTTCTGTTACATCCAATATCTAGTACCATAACAAGTTACTTTTCTGAGGTAAATCGTATCATTAACTGTTGTACCATTCGGTCTGCTTGTGTCAGTGAGTGTGTTTAGGATGTGTCTGAACAAGGTTTTTGGTCCACATTTAGGGCAAGAGCTCATAGTATATTTAAATGATGATCTGATTATTGCTAGAACATGTGAAGAGCATATTGAAAGACGTAATGGACACGTTCCTTAAAAAAAGGTACTACTATCAAACTGAGGAAATCATCATTTGCAGGCCAAGAATTTAATTATTCAGGTCATATCGTCAGTAGAGCAGACGTAATACTGACCTGCACACAACAGAAGCAATTTTCAACTGTCCTTATTTGGAGTCATAGAAGAAATTAATATTTTTTCTCACCATGGCAGGAATCGATAGTCAATGTCTGCTGGACCTTAGCGCAAGACACCAAGACGTGTTGAATTTCTTGACATGGAGTAAGAGAGAGAAGGAGGCTTTCAACATCTTTAAGAGGGAATTAATGAATTCCAATGCTCTACACCATCTATAATTTAATGAGGTATTCAAAATTCTCCAGATGCCTCTGATTACGATATTTCGTGGAGATTTAAAGGCTCCTGAGAACCACAGAAGCATTGGAAAAGCAAGTCGCTTGTTGAGCAGTCATAAACTGCAAAAGAGGCTTTAGCCTTCGTTTCGTGGTTTAGATAGTCAAGACCTTCTAACTGGACACAAATCTATTACTTATACTGATCATAAAACTCTGTTGCTGTTAATAAATAGCAAATTATAACAAGAGTTATTCAAGTAGTGAGTATACTACCTGCAAGAATTTGGTTTGTGCTGGTGTATGTGGAAAGAAAACAAAATGGAATTGCTGGTGCTCTCTCACGTTTACCAATCGGTATGGATGGTGCACCAATTAGTAGCCAAGAAACTACCACATCTCTATTTGGTAAAATCGCATAAAAGACATTAATGAATGAACTCTGCTGCAAGGGATAGTGAAAGAAGAAAAGATCGACCTCATGTACTCCAGGTAATTCAAGCTTTGGAGGACAATCGTTGACTAAGATAGAAGTGTGATTATTGGTTAATATTCCAGGACATCTTATATTGGAAGAGTGACGTGAAAAGTAATTGGCGTACCAGTGCATGTAACACATCAGTTGTTATATACACTCCTGGAAATTGAAATAAGAACACCGTGAATTCATTGTCCCAGGAAGGGGAAACTTTATTGACACATTCCTGGGGTCAGATACATCACATGATCACACTGACAGAACCACAGGCACATAGACACAGGCAACAGAGCATGCACAATGTCGGCACTAGTACAGTGTATATCCACCTTTCGCAGCAATGCAGGCTGCTATTCTCCCATGGAGACGATCGTAGAGATGCTGGATGTAGTCCTGTGGAACGGCTTGCCATGCCATTTCCACCTGGCGCCTCAGTTGGACCAGCGTTCGTGCTGGACGTGCAGACCGCGTGAGACGACGCTTCATCCAGTCCCAAACATGCTCAATGGGGGACAGATCCGGAGATCTTGCTGGCCAGGGTAGTTGACTTACACCTTCTAGAGCACGTTGGGTGGCACGGGATACATGCGGACGTGCATTGTCCTGTTGGAACAGCAAGTTCCCTTGCCGGTCTAGGAATGGTAGAACGATGGGTTCGATGACGGTTTGGATGTACCGTGCACTATTCAGCGTCCCCTCGACGATCACCAGTGGTGTACGGCCAGTGTAGGAGATCGCTCCCCACACCATGATGCCGGGTGTTGGCCCTGTGTGCCTCGGTCGTATGCAGTCCTGATTGTGGCGCTCACCTGCACGGCGCCAAACACGCATACGACCATCATTGGCACCAAGGCAGAAGCGACTCTCATCGCTGAAGACGACACGTCTCCATTCGTCCCTCCACTCACGCCTGTCGCGACACCACTGGAGGCGGGCTGCACGATGTTGGGGCGTGAGCGGAAGACGGCCTAACGGTGTGCGGGACCGTAGCCCAGCTTCATGGAGACGGTTGCGAATGGTCCTCGCCGATACCCCAGGAGCAACAGTGTCCCTAATTTGCTGGGAAGTGGCGGTGCGGTCCCCTACGGCACTGCGTAGGATCCTACGGTCTTGGCGTGCATCCGTGCGTCGCTGCGGTCCGGTCCCAGGTCGACGGGCACGTGCACCTTCCGCCGACCACTGGCGACAACATCGATGTACTGTGGAGACCTCACGCCCCACGTGTTGAGCAATTCGGCGGTACGTCCACCCGGCCTCCTGCATGCCCACTATACGCCCTCGCTCAAAGTCCGACAACTGCACATACGGTTCACGTCCACGCTGTCGCGGCATGCTACCAGTGTTAAAGACTGCGATGGAGCTCCGTATGCCACGGCAAACTGGCTGACACTGACGGCGGCGGTGCACAAATGCTGCGCAGCTAGCGCCATTCGACGGCCAACACCGCGGTTCCTGGTGTGTCCGCTGTGCCGTGCGTGTGATCATTGCTTGTACAGCCCTGTCGCAGTGTCCGGAGCAAGTATGGTGGGTCTGACACACCGGTGTCAATGTGTTCTTTTTTCCATTTCCAGGAGTGTATATACAGAGTGACTTCTCTGCACCGTGTACAAACTGTAGACACTGATCGATAAGAGGATGCGGAATAAATAAGGTCTAATGAACTCATGTCTGTAAGTGCGTGGTTTCCATGCTGGACACCATTTATTCAATCATACATTGTTACAGAAACTGCAGTCTACGGGTAATACGCGCTGTACAATGCAGTCACAGGTACAGTATGTGTTGAAAATGGTTTACATGTGGCTCAACGAGTGCTTGTATGCGCCGTAGGGTGTTTTGTTTCACATGTAAGGCTGTAACCGAATAGTATCACAGGCAGCATGAATACGCTGCTCCAGTGTCTCCACGTCTGGAATGGGCTCTGCATACACGATACTTTTGAGATGGCCCACTAACCAGAAATCGCACTGGGTTGAGATCCGTTGAAGGAGCAGGCCATGCAACTAGAACCTCTCGCCCAATCCATCGACCGTTGAAGAGACGATAGAGAAGCGTCCAGACGTTAACGGCGAAGTGGGCTGAAGCGCCATCATGCAGCAGCCACATAACCCCTTGAATCACCAGTGGCACGTCTTCCAGCAGGGGAGGCAAAGTCACCCGCAAAAAACGCCGATAGTTCCGGTCAGTTAGGTGATGTGGAAGGAAGACTGGTCCCCAAATGCGGTCGCCAAGTATCCCGGCCCACACATTCCGCCTGCACCGATAATGATGATTCGCTGTCATACTATCTCACAGATGATTGTTGTGAAAGTTGAAGATACCACTCAGCCTAAAGGTGGCATCATCTGCGAATAGGATGGATGACACAAATACCGGAATCGTGACAAAACTGCCCTGCCCGTGAGTAAGTGATGAGCGTAGTAACAATCGTCACGGGGATTGTTCCACACGGCCGTCTGGCTTACCCGGTGTATAAGGGCCAGCTGCCTGGTATTGACACGGTGGTCGCCTTCCTGAGTGTTAATCACATTTTCCACCAAGTCTGATGTCCTAACATTTCGGTTACGTCCTTCATGATTTCTTGCTTCCTGAAAAGATGCTGTCTCAGACAAACAGTGAAACACTGTTACGAATATTGAACGCTGTGGTAGTTGTCGGCGGGGAAATGCCCCTTAATACTACCTTGCTGACCGCCACCAGTTGCCATTTGCCTTTCCGGCAAGCTCTCCATTCGAATACGGAACGATTGTGTACAACGCTGTATCACATCCACTGCAAGGTGAGTCCTCAAGAGAAGTGAATCTGACGACATTACCAATTACTACAGCAGCAAAGGACTCTAGAGCATGACGTATGAGGAACAGTATCACCTTCTGGAAGGAAACCATGGATACTGTAAATGTGGCTGCGCGGTGCAGCGCATATTAGACCGCAATCACTGTAACAAAGTATGATTGAATAAAAGGTCTCTAGCATAGAAACCATGCATTTCCGGACATAAGTTCATTAGATCTTTTTTGTTCCGTATCCTCTCATCGATCAATCTCTAGAGTTCGTACACGATGGAAAAAGTCACCCTGTATCCATCTGCAATACGGGATTTTTTTTTTTTTACAAAAAAGTGCTTGATGCATCTAAATAAGTCTTGTTATTGCAAGAACTTAGCAAGATTATTTAAGAACAAGATTATTTAAGAACAATATTCAATGATGTACTAAATGTGAGTGGGCGAAGGACCAAAATCATGATCGTACATTAAAATTTTATGCAGTAATACGTAAGGATTTATAGGATTTGTGTGTGTCAGATTCCTTGGACGCATTACCAGAGGAATGATTGCTCTACAGTACATCCTTGTTGTACAATAATATTGGTCAAGTGTGGTGCACCTGCATGGTTTAAAACATCTATCGCTTCCATCACAATCAGGTGTTTAAGAGATGATTATTTTGTGAAATATCAAGTGCCAATGAGAGTGGTGTTGAACAATGGCAGCCAGTTTCCTGGTAAAAGGTTCACAAGATTCTTAAAAGGCATGAGAATGAAACACATAAGAATATAAAAGGTCTGTCCTGAAGAAAACCCTGTAAGTCGGACAACGAAGGAATTTCGCCAATTATGCAGAACGTTTATTGTGATCAGTCTTCTGAGGTATAATGTGTCTCTCCATGAATTCCTCTCCTGTATAAAATTCATCATTTCAGAGTAGCTCTTCCATCCTACATCCTTAGTCATTTGCTGGATGTATTACAATCTCTGGCTCCAAAGTTTTTACCCACTACAGTTTCCTATAGTTCTGTGGAGCTTTTTGTAGATGCATTTCGTCATCCTTTCCCTTCTCTTGTCAGTGCTTTCCGTAACTTCCTTTCGTCAGCGATTCTGTGGAGAACCTCCTGATTCCTTATCTTAGTAGTCCAGCTGAATGTCAACTTTTTTTTCTGTAGCACTATATTTCAATCTCTTCGATTCGCTTCTGCTCCAGTTTTCCCACTGTTCATGACTCACGACTGTACATCGCTGTGTTTTGTACATTCTCAGAAATTCCTTCCCCGATTTGAGGCCTACGTTTGATACCAGTAGGCTTCTCTTAGTCTCTGCTAGTCTAGTACTTAGAGTACTTTCTGATCATAAATTTCGATGAGAAGTTTCATACTATTCTCATTTCTGATACTTCTCATTACTTTTGTCATTTTCCAGTTTCTTTTCAGTCTATATTCTGTACTCATTACACCGTTAATTCCACACAAAGAAAACTACTGAAATCCGCCCGCACAGGCGATGAAGGCACAACGGAACCGACCGGCCGCCGTGTCATCACAGGCGTCACTGGATGTGGTATTAGAGGGGCATGTGGTCAGAACACCGCTCTCCCGGCCATATGCCAGTTTACGGGACCTGGAATTCCACGCAACAGATCTTGTAATTTCTTCACTTTCACTGAGGAAATTAGAGCTTATCGACAATCATTCTTCCCACGCACTATTCGAGAGTGGAATAGGGTAGGAGGGATCAGGTAGTGGCACCGAAAGTACCCTCCGCCACATATAATTAGATGGCTTACGGAGTATAATGTAGATGTAGAGACGGGCCCAGGCGAGGCGTAAAGCTTTGTGCTGTGCAGTCATCAAGGGTACACGAGTGGACTTTCGCCTCCTAAAGCCTATATCGATGATGTGTCTTTGAATGGCTCGCACGCTGACACTTGATGGCCCAGCACTGAAATCTGCATCAGTTTGTGGAAGTGTTGCACTTCTGTCACGTTGAAGAATTCTCTTCAGCCGTCGTTGGTCCCGTTCTTGCAGGACCTTTTCCGGCCGCAGCGATTTCGGAGATTTGATGTTTTACTGGATCCTGATATTCACGTTAAACTCGTGGAATGAGTGTACTGTAAAATCCCGACTTCATCGTTACCTCGGATATGCTGTGTGCCATCGGTCATGCGCCGTCTACAACACCACGTTAAAACTCACGTAAATCTTGATAACCTGCGACTGTAGCAGCAGTAACCGATCCAACAACTGCGCCAGACACTCTGTCTTATACAGGCATTGCCGACCACAGCGCCATGTTCTGCCAGTTTACATAACACTGTATTCGAATACGCGTGCCTACACCGGTTTCTTTGGCGCTTCAGTGAATTATCCTTGTCATCAGCTTGGATGCTAATTGTGCATTAGTTTTCGCACTTGTTTGCGTTACTATCTTCAGAATTGGGTAGTTAATATTTTTACGAATGACTGACGGTACGTCGTCAGAGATCCTACACACCAGCTTTATCACAACTACATTACGATCTGAGTCTATAGCTACTCCTGGGTACGCTTTACAATCCAGTGAACCTCTGCCTGACCTTGGTGTAATCCAGTTAGAATCTTCCGGTGTTTCCGTGTTTTTTTGAAGTATACTTCCTTGTTTTTTGATTCGCTAATACCATCTGAAATTTGTTGAAGAATTCAGTTACTCTTTCTCCTCTTATTCATACTGTCTTAACCAATTCCTCCCGTAAACTTTTCTTATGTTCCTTCACTTGCAACTGCTTCCTATCCCTCGTGATTATTTGATTTTTATCTCCTTTTATAAAGCAAATTACCCGTTCGATATCTTCATATATTTTGTGAAATCCTCATCTTCTGCTTGCGACGTCAGCACATATACCTCGAATATCATTGTCGATTTGCTGTCGAATCTGACAAGAACAACCCTACCACAGAACTGCTCTTAGCACCTCACTTTCTGCAGTACTTTCCCATTCATAACGAACTTTATTCTCATTACTCCATTTTTTTGCTGCTGCTGATTTTACCGTACTTTCATCCAACCAAGAATCCTTATCTTCTTTCCATTTCACTTTCCGACTCCGGCTATCTACACTGATCCTTTGCATTATCCGCCTCACATTTTGTGGCGCTGCTACTAGGTTGTAAGTCCCGAAATTCTATGCTCCGACTCGTAGAATGTTTCCCTCCGTTGGTTATTTCATATTTTCCTCATGGTCACCTTCTTCTCCTGGATATCCGAATGTGGGACTAATCCGGAATCTTTCACCAGTGGAGAGATTATTATGAATCTTCTTCAGTTACAAGCCACGTCTTCTGCGGCTACATTACGTATCTTCAACGCACTGGTTTCCATTACCTTCTGCATTCTATACAGTTGATCATTGCTGATTCTTCCGCCTTTTAGGAGTTGTTGCCCAAACCAAAGGCAAGATATTGTACAATGTATGTCCCCTCCTCCATCCTCTTTGACAAGGCCGTTAGCAGAGCGAAAATAACTTCTTATGTTGGATGTCTTTGGCCTAAATTTCTGGCAATTATTATTCAAAATTTAAGCAGTGACGGTTTTAGCACCTTGGTTCCAGGACGTTTTGATTAGAGTGAAAGACGCTGTTTGTAGGCCACGATTTTGAGAGCGTAATGCACGAATAGGGGAAAAAAATTGCTCTGAGCTCTATGAGACTTAACTTCTGACGTCATCAGTCCCCTAGAACTTAGAACTGCTTAAACCTAACTAACCTAAGGACATCACACACTTCCATGCCCGAGGCAGGATTCGAACCTGCGACCGTAGTGGTCGCGCGGTTCCAGACTGTAGCGCCTAGAACCGCTAGGCCACTCCGGCCGGCGCAAATAGGTAAAGTTAAGGGATATAAAGTCTTAGAGGTTTCGTGACTAATGATCGAGCCGCCACAAGGGAGTGCAGGCCTGGCAGCATTAGAAATCTCGGGCAGTTAAATAGCAGGACAGACTTTATTAAACAGATTAAAGTGGCCATCCCAGTGTACAATAGAGGTAATCCTTATTCACCATACAGTTTAACGACGACAGAAACAGAGTGCACAGAAAAGAAGACCACTTAAGAAGCGAGTGAGGCTTAGTGATTAGTCTAAAGAGAAAATAAAAAGGTTTCACTGAGACAACCATGAAACTTGGGAAGTCGTGGCTATTGAACAACATAAGACAGAAACACTAACTATCTGGTTACAGGGGAATACAAAGGTCTCTACAATGTCGAAGACGTCCAGATGTGCAGAATGTTTCTAGGCCTCTATGGCGAGAAAAAAAAGCAGGATGATATATGGTATAGCTGTTCTCTTTATTTTTTACTGTTATATTTAATTTTACCTGAATACGTCAATAGAAACCTAAGATGGAAAATATTTAAGAGAGAACAGTCTATCATAATAGTTTTCAAACGAAAATCCAAAGCGTTTCTGGTCGTATCTGAGTTATGCTAGTGGCAAGACGCATCAGTGCGTTCTCTGTGTGATAGCAATGGAAATATTGTCGATACAGTGCTCCTAAAGTAGTACTACTAAACATTGCTTTCCACAACTTGTACAACAAGGAACACGAAGTAAATGTTCTAGGATGCGAATCAATGCCAACATGAGTAATTTAGAAGTGGATATCCTTTGAGCAGTGAAGCAACTTAAATCACATAATAAAGACTAGATTTCTGGTCCAGATTGTGTATCAATTAGTTCCTTTCAGAGTATGCTGGTACTCCATACATAACAATCATACAGAACTGCTTGCTCGATGAAAGATCCGTTCGAAAAAAATGGAAAGTTGCACAGGTCATACCAGTATTCAAGAAAGGCAGTAGAAGTAATTCAGAAATTTAGACCATATCATTAACATCGATGCGCGGCAGGATTCTGGAACATATATTATGTTCGAACATTATGAATTACTTCGAAGAGGTGGGTCTATTGACACACAGGTAACGCAGATTTAGAAAACATCGCTTTTGCGAAACTCAAATATCTCTTTTCTCAAACGAAGTGTTGCGTGCCATCGATAAGGATTTTAGGCTTGATTCCATATTTATGGATTTTCTGAAGGCTTTTGAAACCGCACCTCACTAGTGGCTTGTAATCAGATTGCTTGCTTATGGAATATCCTCCCAGTTATGCGACTTGATTCATGATTTCCTCTTGCAGAGGTCGCACTTCAGAGTAATTGATGGAATGTTATCGAGTATAGCGTAAGTGATTTCTGGCATTCCTCTATTTAGTGTTACAGTCCCTCTACTGCTCTTTATCTGTATCAACGATTTAGGAAACAATTTGAGCACCCGTCTTAGGTTGTTTGTAGATGATTCTGTCATTTGTCTCCTAGTAAAGCCATCAGAAGATCAAAACAATTGCAAAACCATTTATATAAGGTAGCTTATGGTGCGAAAATTAGCAATTGATGCTGAATAATAAAAAGTATGAGGTCACACTATAACACCCCGCGTCGTGTTGAGCCGACTCCACTGTAGCTTGAATGGATTTTTAAGCTTGTTTCATATGCCCGACTTCTAATTTCATCACACAAGTCTCCAGGGTTGAGCAGTTATTGCCCGATGACGACACGCAATATACTTTGTTAAAGCGGAGTTCGCCGTTATTAATTATGTTTTTAGATTTAATTTTATTACTGGTACAGAGACTCAACGTTCCTTCGTTTAACAGCGCGTCGTCAAAATAAGTACGAAATGCTAATGTCTTTGGAATACATAATGTCGACTATTGAGTTAAAGTTCGTACCTATTTTGCCATTTTAGTGAAGAGAAACCTTAAGCGCTTCTGCTTCTATAGTCTCAGTATCAAATGTTCATAAATTTCAATTCACTTCCTATCTCAGTTCAGTATTTAAAACAAATTTTATATCAATGTCATTTCAGAGATATTACGTCCGTTCCACACTAACGGAATAACACGTAATTGTCATTTAACATCACTTTTATTGATAATCATTTTTCTTATGATGTAAATGAAAATAAATGATCACTATCTAGGAGGAAAGAGGGATTGATCCTAATCATAATAGCTTTCAATGAGCCTTCAATCGTTAATTAAACAAAAAGTCACGTTCAAGGATGATATACGAACAACTTTCGTTACGTCCGTTTTCACGTATGTGTCAAAACTAATCCTGTCGCCCACAATTCAAATTAACGCTGAAGTTAACCCCTTTTGTCGGAACATCGAATCGTAACTATTATGTGAAAGTTTATTATAGTCCCCGAATTAATTACTTTCAGATACGCGCACGACCGAACAGCAGAACGGTACACAAACGACTTGTTTTAACAGCCGAACAACGCAATGACGTTACATTACGACAATGTCCACCCAATGAACATCACTTTGACTTTATCTGCTCTACTCTGCTTTGTTAAATTATTCCTAATTACAATTTATTCAGCTATTTAACGAAAACATCTAACAAAAAATAAAATAAATTTATCCCAACGTAAAAGATCCGTTAAAACCCACATGAGCGCTAAAAGGAATCCGGTAAACTTCGGTTACATGATAAATCAATGAAATTTAATGGCTGTAAATTCAACTAAATACTTGGGAATTGCAATTATGAACAAGTTGTTGGAAACAAAATATGGAAAAGTTTTGGAGAAGGCGTACCAAAGACTGCATTTTATTGGCAGAACACTTAGAAGGTGCAACACATATACTAAAGAGACTGACTACACTTTGCTTAGCTGTCCCCTTTTGGAGTTCCGCTGCTTGTTGTGTGGATCCTTACCAGATAGGATTAACAGAGTACATCAAGAAAGTTCAGAGAAGGGCAGCACATTTGTATTACCGAAAAATAGGGGAGAGAGAGTATGGACATGATACAGGATTTGGGGTGAAGATCATTAAAACAAAGCCGTTTTCCGTTGCAGCGGGATCTTCACACGAAATTTCAATCCCCAAATTTCTCCTCAGAATGCAAAAACATTTTGTCGACGCCGGCATACATAGGGAGAAATGGTCATCGTAATAAAATAAGGGAAATCATATTTCGCATGGAAAGATGTAGGTGTTCGTTTTTTTTCCCCGTGCTGGTCGAGAGTTGAATAACAGAGAATTATTGTGAAAGTGGTTCGATGAACTCTCTACCGAGCACTTAACTATGCTTTGCAGAGTAGCCATGTAGACGCAGATGTAGATGTAGATGGTAGGGTTCTAGTTTGGCACGGACCCCACGAAGCCATAGACCTGTGTTGTCAACAAGCACTGTGCAATCTGGTGTTGGCTCCATAAAGGTGTCAGCGGTCTTTACATGGAAAAGATTGGGTCCTCTGATCCAACTGTACCGATCATTGACTGGAAATGGTTATGTTCAGCCACTCATACCCTTAATGTTCCCAAGCAACGATGAAATATTTGTGGAAGACAATGTGCCATATCACCAGGTCACAATCGTTCACGATGTGTTCATCCTGGACAGTTCGAGTGAATGAAATGGACACCCGGATCTCCAGTCCTGAATCTCATCAACATTTATGGGTCATAATCAAGCGGCCAAAAAAAAAAACAACTGGCTTCGAGCACTATGGGACGTAACATCTGAGGTCATCAGTCCCCTAGAACTTAGAGGTACTTAAACCTAACTAACCTAAGTACGTCACACACATCCATGCCCGAGGCAGGATTAGAACGTGCGACCGTAGCGGTCACGTAGTTCCAGACTGAAGCGCCTAGAACCGCTCGGCCACACTGGCCGACAATCAAGCGGTCAGTTCGTGCACAAAATCCTGCAGGGCTTACACTTTTGCAGTTATGGAAGGCTGTTGAGGCAGCGTGGCTCAATATTTCTGCAGGGACCTTCAGCGGTTAGTTGGGTCCATGATACGCTGAGTTCCAGCACTAAGCTGGGAAAAGGGAGCTCCGACTCTATGTTAAGAGGTATCCCGTGACTTCCGTCACTTCCTGTTTTTTTAATATTTATATACGCATAAATCTGCAAGAAGACGTAGTATAAATTGTTTCCCGATTTGTAATAGCAAGGGCTAACGACACTTTTGGTGAGGAAGAGGAGAAATGAAATGTGGAATGCACTGAAATTATATCATCATTTTAAGAGCTTTTGCTGTGGGAAGAGATGCCTCACTTATGTTTGAAACAACGTGGTTACAATGTATCTGCTTCTGTTTGCATAGGACAAAGCTTAGTAAGAAAGTGTTAATTACCGTACTTAATTTATTGTTAAAATTATATGTAATGTAATTATGGGGTGCGCATTTAATAATGTAAGTGGATAAAGGTAGTAAGACATTAGGAAACACTGTTAGTGTTGTGACAGCCAATAAGAGAAAAAGCAAATGTAAACATTACTTAGAGACGAAAAATGAGCATCATGCACATGGTGGATGATAAAAAATATACATTTCTACTTAAACCATAGTATCACGAGAATGTATCGGAAGCATTTTTTTTTTTGTTTTTTTTTTTTTTTTTTGTCATCAGTCTACTGACTGGTTTGATGCGGCCCGCCACGAATTTCTTTCCTGTGCTTATCTCTTCATCTCAGAGTAGCACTTGCAACCTAGGTCCTCAATTATTTGCTTGACGTATTCCAATCTCTGTCTTCCTCTACAGTTTTTGCCCTCTACAGCTCCCTCTAGCATCATGGAAGTCATTCCCTCATGTCTTAGCAGATGACCTATCATCATGTCCCTTCTCCTTATCAGTGTTTTCCACATATTCCTTTCCTCTCCGATTCTGCGTAGAATCTCCTCATTCCTTACCTTATCAGTCCACCTAATTTTCAACATTCGTCTATAGCACCACATCTCACATGCTTCGATTCTCTTCTGTTCTGGTTTTCCCACAGTCCATGTTTCACTACCGTACAATGCTGTACTCCAGACGTACATCCTCAGAAATTTCTTCCTCAAATTAAGGCCGGTATTTGATATTAGTAGACTTCTCTTGGCCAGAAATGCCTTTTTTGCCATAGCGAGTCTGCTTTTGATGTCCTCCTTGCTCCGTCCGTCATTGGTTATTTTACTGCCTAGGTAGCAGAATTCCTTAACTTCATCGACTTCGTGTCCATCAATCCTGATGTTAAGTTTCTCGCTGTTCTCATTTCTGCTACTTCTCATTACCTTCGTCTTTCTCCGATTTACCCTCAAACCATACTGTGTACTCATTAGACTGTTCATTCCGATCAGCAGATCATTTAATTCTTCTTCACTTTCACTCAGGATAGCAATGTCATCAGCGAATCGTGCTGTATTTTAATTCCACTCCTGAACCTTTCTTTTATTTCCATCATTGCTTCCTCGATGTACAGATTGAAGAGTAGGGGCGAAAGGCTACAGCCTTGTCTTACACCCTTCTTAATACGAGCACTTCGTTCTTGATCGTCCACTCTTATTATTCCATCTTGGTTGTACATATTGTGTATGACCCGTCTCTCCCTATAGCTTACCCCTACTTTTTTCAGCATCGGAAGCATATATGACATAAAAGAAGTGAAAGCGGGTTAAACGGAATAACCATTTACATCTAGAATAAAATGTAATTCAGGCATAGATGACTCTGAATAGAGAAAGAAGATAGCAGAATCAAGTCAATGCCACAATAATAATTGTGTGTGAATTGTTTATTACTTAGTATTAGAGTAGAATATAGGGATGGAGCTGTATTGTAAATCTGTAAGAAACAAGAGGTCACTGTAACAATTAGATTTATTACGATAAATCATCAACATACAAATTATCCACTGTGATAGTATATCAACATTTAATAAATGGACAGGAGATTAAAATTATAACGTCTGACCTTGGCACAGATGGAGAGACATAATAAAATCATAACTACGACAGTGAATTGTGGATGGGGGCCATGGTTGCAAGAATGGCTAATAGATTAAAGAAAGAACCCAGAAAAATACACATACACACCAGTGGAATGGCCAAAGCGCACGACGAAAGTAGCTAGTTGGCTGTGCAACTATACCCTGATGTAAGTTAACTAACCTTGTGTCCCCCTTAATCCAGTGTCTAAATCACCGGCTGATATTTACCACTCTTATATAGCGTGAACGTGGAAGATCGCAGCAGCAATGGTTGGAAATTCTGAGTTCAGGCTCACCCGTCTGTACTCCGTGCTAACATGGAAACCTCAGTCTGGAACACGCAGGCCTCATGTCACTGGCCGTGTGGTAACAAGTCTGTACTCTTTCATCTCCAAGCAACAATATTTGCTCTCGTAGTTGTCTATCCACAAGCGTTTTTGTAACTTGAACTTTGCAAAACTTGCGTGGTTCTGCCAACGTAGATATCTCCCCGACTTGATGCAGCAAACCTTGTGAGTTCCAGCCAATAATAATTTTGTAAATAAGTTAAAACTCCACAGTTCAGATTTTGTCGTGATTAACCAACTATAGCCTGGCATGGGGAGGAAGAAAGAAATTATTCTCCCATTCCAAGACTGGTCTGAAACCCTCCTATATCGTGTGGTATAGATACACATGGGTTAGCGCACTTTCTTCAGAAACAATTAAACGTGAGCCAGTCAGAGAACTCGTTGCGAGGAGTTTAAACTGATATTCTTTCGCGCTGAGACCGCAGAGCAATGATGGATCCTATATTTTCACATTCTAGCGTCTGAACCTTGCTCAAAACGTTATCTTTCCAAAAGGATTTCCTTAGATGTCTCAAAAAGGTGTTTTATGACAGATAGGCTAGCATGTGTAGTTTACCTCCTTTCAAGAACACCTATTGGCTCTGAACTCATTTATGACCTCTCTTGGCCCTTTTCAATAAACTTATATGTCGTCTGTGCCAGCCAGAAGACGTTCAAGGCTGCTGAAAGTAATAGGCTCCTCAGCGTAATAAAAAGAAGGGAGGAGAATTAATTGGCTGAGTAGTTACTGATACTGTTCGATATAGACTGCAGTTATGATGCAGCGTTTAATGATCGACTACAATGACCATGGGGTTCACTTTAGGAATAAGTTGCCATGTAACATATGCCTACTAATATTGAGAATGGATAAAGAGAAAAAAAATAATTTCTATTGTAAATATTTCACTCTGTTACGAGATCTCGATTTGTCAAGAGTTTTAATCTGGTTTAAGTAACGTCGTAATGGCCACAATCTATTGAATACATTACAAAGTTACTGTAAAAATGTTTTTACGTGGCAAGACGCCATATACTTTGTGATGAAAGAAAAGTTTTCAAATTTATTTAAAGATCTTGGTGTTCTAATTCGAGAATATTTGAAGAATTGGTACTACAACAGGAAGAGCAATGAAAATTAAAGAAAATACACTGATATAAGATGTGATTTAAATAAACACTAATGAAAAAGTGAAAGTTATCTTTAGTTGATAAAAACTTAATCAATTGGGCTTGATTAATCTGGTTTTTAATAAGAGATCGGCTTCAAGTGACAACAGATAACGAAATATTTAGGACACTCTGAAAGGTTCAGTGAAGTGATTGTTTCATTTCAAGGCCAAGTTGCAGTTAATCAAAGACATTATCATTCAATCATAGAGTGGGAGTTATAATCTCTGATGAAAATAAATTACGCAGAATATATCTAAAGAGCAAATTTAGAAAGTTACATGAAGCTTTACATGCATATATCTTCTATATGTCAAAAGTGTTTCAAATTATGCATTCAGTATTCACACATAATTGGATGACTGTTGAGTAATTGGTTTTTAAAGAACAAGATTTGCTGTGACTAGCAAAGTATGTTGCTGATAATCTCTGCACAGGAAGGGGGGACAGCAGTGCGGTTCCCTATAATCTTCCAACACAACCAAACAGTGTTTGCTGGGAGGCTTGTAGAACTCTCGCCCGTTTCCAGAATGCGAGAGCGGACAAGAACCTATCATAACTTCGGGTAGATGTGAGGTGCGATCTCTGTGAGTGTGGCTTGTGATATGACGAAGAGTAGGTACATTGTTTTAAATACGTACTTCTGGCTGAATAACAATGCTACGACACAATAAGAAAGTCGTATCAGTACAAAAACAAGAGAATAGAACCTACTGAAATGTGATGCTACAGAAGAATGCTAAAGATTAGATGGGTAGGATACGTAGCTAATGAGCATATACTCAGTAGAACTGGAGGTAAAAGAAATTTGTGGTATATCTAGAGTAAAAAGAAGTATATCTTGATTAGGAGCATTCTGAGACCTTAAGGGGATCACCAGTTCAGTATTGGAGGAAAGTGTGGAGGTTAGAAATTGTAGACGGATGCCAAGAGATGAGTACAGTAAGCAATTAGCAGTAGTTATTCAGAGATGAAGAAACAAACGAGACATACTCAGGAAGGTGTAACATGGAGAGCTGCATCAAATCAGCGTTTGGGCTTAAGACCCCATCGATAACATTCCTCCTACTCCTCATTATTTTCGTCTTTCATTTGGTTTTCTGTCAACACATTTTCCTCCCACAGTAGCGTTCTTTCCATCCAACAAGTCCTATAATTCCTTCTTTACTTTCGCTTAGCATCTCTTAATGATGTCTTCGTTGTCTGTTCATCACAGTTTAAAATTACCAATGAAACCAGGACTCGAACCCTAAACTTTGCCAGAGTATTTTAGGCTATAGTCCAAAGAAATGATTTTTTGATGTAGAAAATGACTACTTTAACGTGTTCAGAAGGCGATAATAAAATGTAGGTCCCCTCCAGCCCCTACCCCCCTCCCCCCTTCGCCCTGCAATTATGTGGCTAAATCTGTTCAAAGTTTAGATGAATATAATAGCATACGGTCTTCAACAGTCTAGTTAAGCGTTGCGAGGCTGGTATCATATTTCAGGCTGAAAGCAGCTGTTGTTAGTTCAGGGCACATGAAAGCCATGGTTCCAGATTCGAGCCGCGATCTTGCACGTAGTTCTTATGTATCAGGAAGTTTCCTAAGAGCATGCAATCAGCTACAGTGTCAAAGACTCTGGGTCGTGAAATCAAAAGAAAACGGAAACACAGGCTTGTAGTTCCCAAAGATTTATTACACATATCTTCAAAACAGTTTTACAAAACCGGGTTTGCAATAGCCACCAATAACACGGATAATCAAAGCCCTTTACATGAGTACATAGAATGAAACAAGTTAAGTAAAGATCATTCAATTTCAGTGAAACAAATAAACGGACCCCAATGAATATGAATGACAATCGTAATTTCCCACAAAGGTAACAGGAATTTACCGGCACAAAGTCCCCACAGGTGTATTAAGCAATAGTTAGAAAATTTAATAACAACTTGTTAAAGAGAAATTTCAGCAGTGGGAAGCTTAGTCCATTAAACAGTTCAACGGAATTCCACTAATAACATAAAGACTATTTCACAGAACTCACTCGTCGAATTCCTTCCAAATATAACACCAAATACGTGCAAAACAATTATTTTAACAGTCACTTTAAAATTCCACGTAAGAGCGGGCACACCCCGACGAATGACCCACACAAATGCAGGAGAAACCAATTACTACGAACAACTTGAACACCCTAACGAGAGAAATCCCCAAATAATAGCGAGGGAAAAATACTCAACTTCTGTTAACTACTGGGGCGAACAGCGACATTGAGAAGATGCAGCCAAGTAGCTGGAGAGCCACCAAAACGTAGCTCGCCGAGCTAACGGCGTCCGAACACATTTGGCCAAACGCGCCACCCCCCGTATCGGTCAATCCGGAACTGGTTGCGCCCGCCGCGGGTAGTACACTGCCACATTTTTAAAACAAAAGGAGGACAGACAACCAAACCAAAAGAGGCCACACAAAATATTCTAACTCAAATGTTATGCCCCCTTAAATTTAACATCCTTAACAGAAACAAAACCTCAAATAAATGACATGGAAAATTATTCCCTTCTTACAGTTGATAATTCAAATTTTTTACAGACAGCCCTACCACCCCCCCCCCCCCCCCCACTTCTCCCCCCCGCCCCCAATAATGGGCATGAAGTCAGAAAAAGTTAAGGCCTGGCAAACCAAGAATATTAAAACTAAAATACAAGACACGAAGATCACGGCCCCTTCAAACGGAGACCACAGTAGAGATCACAAGATGCTTAAGTAGATTAGAAACCCACTGTCTTAATGCAAAACATGGCTCGCGCACTGTGTTAGAATGACTCCTGTAGGTTTCACACTATTCACGCTTAGCACTCTCATCACTGAGTTGTATTTTATACTCTTAATACCACTATTCAATATATATCTACTGGAACCAAAAGTGAATCCTTATTTACGTCTCAGCGGGGCTAATCACAGTCAAACACTGTTTCTGGCTGTGAACACAAATTACAATCAGATTGACCACCAATGTCAGTTCAAAGAAAATAGCGGTTGCCCACTGTTATTAACAACAAGCTACGAGACTCCACATAGCGTACGTAGGCATCCAGCATCAAGCAAGTCGTACTGCACACGCTCTCGCTGGTACATTAGAGACTATCACCACCAATCCGGCGCCGACACACTTCTCAGATCATAACAAGGCGCCGCGAGCAACCAACGCTTCTCCGTAACAGTCACTGCGAGACTACAACACAACGTACACCCATACCCAAGGGCAAGCACGACCTCTAGCGTCCGCGAGCCGAAAACCAAGACACGTCGCCGGAAGCGCCACACTTAGATACCTGCCACAAGAAGAAAACCAAAGAGAAAACAAGCATGCTACAATAACATGGATTGCTGCCCAGACTAGAATCATTGGCGCCAGCGATTCCCCCACGGCTCAGATTCAGTCTGACGTAATTTTATAGAGCGATGTAACCGCACCCTCGTTAACTGTCTGCACTTGTGCGAAGACAGCTTATTAAATCCAAGCAGATTCACTAGAGTTGCTACAGCTTATAGCCTAGACAAGTGACGTTAACATCCCTATAGTATTTGTGAGTTGCCTAATGATACTTCTGTCCAACGTTAGACACAATTACATGCCCACAGGTCTTCGAGATCCATATTTACCAAACAAGTTATTATAAATTTGAAGCTTTGGAAGTTTGTGATCATATTTCACCAAGGATAACCGATATACAGTGGCAGTAAAATACCTACCGACGTTCGTAAGTATACGTGGTACTTGGAGAAATGTTGCAAGTATACATAATTGTTAAGTTGTGCAGCTGACATAATGAAAGTGGAAAGGAATAATATAGTTGGCTGTTGTTAAAATGCTCACAAGTCCAAAGTTATATCTGCTGTATTATATCAATGCCTGCGAATCAGAAACGAAAGTCACGTGAATGCGTAAATTGAAGTGGTTAATTACTATAATTTTAGGTGCTTTTAATGTCCTCTCCCCCTTCCAAAAATCATATAAATCACAGTTTTCGATTTTTGAAATCTTGTGATACATCTTACCACGGGAAATTATTTCTTATAAAATACTGTTCCTAAAGTTACCCTTTAAAACATAATTTATTTTAATCAAAACAATAAAACGAGAAGATTTCATATCAAAGCGATATGCACCGATCACAACTTGGGAATGTAGCTGAACTTCCCTGCTTGCGCTGCGGACCTATGAGATTGTTGGCGTCGTAAACAAAGACAGTCATCACGAGAATGTTGATTATTACATTGGTCCCCATTCTCACGTTCAGCAGCGCGGCAGCAGATTATAGTTACGCTGCGAATCAATATACGTGTACTGTTTTAAATTACCGCTACCGACTTTTTCCGGAGGGTTCAAAAAATTTCCCTGCGAGGAGCAAAAATGCCATTCCGGCCAAAATTAAGCCCTGTGTTGCAGCCTTCCATTGATTGGTGTATTACACATATACGAAAGAACGCCAGTAAAGACCGTAATATAAGTTATAGTGCACTGATGTCAGACTAGTAATAATAACCAACTTGCGCACATGAGGGTAGGCAAGAAGGAAGAATATTGGTTCAGTTTTTATACATTGTATCACAAACAATCGACAATCTCATATTGCAAACGGCTGAAGAAACATTTTGGTAATAAATCTAAAAAACCGGTTTTCACTGAGGCATTTCGACTCACTTACTAAATGCGAATATAGAGTTATATTAATCCCAACAAAAGTGGAGGTATTTAGAAAATTTCAGTATGTATTTTTTACCCATAAACCCCAGGGCTGGAAAAGTTAACAGCACTCTTTCCATTTAATTCACACAACGGAAACATGTAATAAAACACAAACAATTTTTAATTGCTTCTGTTTCTATGAATAGCCTGTTTCGGGTGACTGCGTTTTCCTGTGCTCGTCTCGTGACAATGGACAGTGGTGCCAAACGGGCCTCGTCGTCCTTTCAGCTGCTCACGTATGCTAATGGGACAGTAGGCTAATAGCACGGCCGCTGAGTGCATTCTGAACCTCGGTCCCATTGTTAAGGTAATCAAGGCTGCTAGGAACACAGACAAATTAGTTCGCTCGGCAAGCAAATGCGCTTGGCTACCGGAAATTCCATTTCGCTATTTGCAAAATACATGAGCCAAATTCTATTACCTTCATAAACCGAAACAATCGCGGTTCAATCTCCTGCAGGCCTTATAGGTCGAGATGTGAACGTGGCATGGGTTTAGCTTACAGTCTGTAAAGTGAATCAGTAATACACTCATATCGATACACGTTGAATAATTTCACTATATTATGGTGCTATCTGAATTACAGTGACGGCAATGTTTGTGACGACGTTTGAAATTAGGTCGTCAGACGAGGTGATAATTTCCCCATTGGCCACACAGTTAATTATTTTATTGCCAGCCCGTAGATAAACACTGATTACTGGATATGAGCTCTTCGTCTTTCTGGTACCTCCAGTCCCGTGGGAGCACAGCATAGCCGAGCACAAACTGCTCTGTGTTCGCAGACTGGGACGTCCTGTTTAGCCCCCGAACAAGCAATTCACTTGAAAAGTGACCATTGTAGCGGATTCTATCATTTCAAGGGTATTACCGAACGCCATCAGAAATACAGGGTGGTCGCAAATTCCCGTTACAAACTTCTAGGACATGTAGAGGGTAGTGAGTACAGAACATTTTTGAATAGGAACCCATGTCCGGAATCGAATCGTTTCCGTTCTGCGACGGTTTCAATCCAGATGTGTACCTCGTCAACGTCTGCTTGGAGAAAGAGAAACGTCTCAGAGTTCCCTGTCCTGGTATGCAACAGGGTAGACACGATGACGTGTTCTACGTCAAAGTATCCTCAGATGTCACTTACTATCCGCTTTGCTGTGAGACCGAGTCAATACCTGTGCATCACCGACAGAGGAAACATGGTGCAGTACACGTTTACGGAATACACAGACATTCTCTCTGTGTACTGCGAAGCTGGAGGTAACGGAAGAGCTGCTAGTCGGCTGTATCACGAACGTTTTCCACACCGTCACAGTCCATCGCACAAACTGTCTGCCCAAGTTACACAACGGCTACGAGAAACGGGTACCTACACCGTGAGGAGGCAGGACTGTGGTGGTCCACGGCGACGCCACACTCCCGAATTTGAAGAACGTGCATTGCGTCGCATTGAAGATAGCCCGTCAACGAGTTCGCGAACAATTGCGCGTGCAATGGCTGTTAGTCACAGTACCGTCTTGGACGACCATCATGAGCAACAACTACATCCGTACCACTTACAAAGGGTAAACGCTATGGGTCCAGCAGACTTTCCACAGCGCGTCGCCTTCTGCACTTGGTTACTGCACCGTTGCATCGATGCGCCCCTATTTTCACTTCGAGTTCTCTTCACAGATGAATGTTGGTTCACAAGGAATTGTGTTCTGAATGCTCGAAATAGCCATGTCTGGACGGACAAAAACCCTCATGCCACGCATGTTCAGGGATTTCAAGACAGGTTAACGTGTGGGCAGGTATTCTGGACAGTCATGCGATTGGACCATACCTCCTTCCATCCAAGCTCACGGGTCCCACATACTTAGTCTTTCTACGACATGTAATGGACTCTTTTTTGGAAGCTGTGCGATTGAATGTCCGTCTGGAAATGTGGTTTCAGCATGATGGAGCACCACCTCACTTTTCACTGGCTGCCCTGAGACATCTCGACAGACGGATTGGTGAAAGATGGATAGGCCGTGGTGGTCCAACAGCGTGGCCGCCACGATCGCCGGATTTAAACCCCATGGACTGCTTCTTGTGGGGTCGTATGAAGAGCCTAATTTATGGGACATCTGAAGAGACAGAGGAAGATCTGCTGCCACGAGTTCTGACCGCTGCACAATCTATTGAAGGGACACCAGGTGGGATGGAGAGAGTGTACCAGAACATGCTCCGGAGGTACAATGCGTGTAACTACGTTGGTGGTCGCCACATCGAGCCGCTGTTGTAATGCATCGGTATGTTGCGGCTGGTGCCGTAGATGCTTGGTTCTTGTTATTGTCGACTAATGTAAACCATAATGTGCTAACTGTAATGCAAATGCGTATGTAATAACGGAACAAGTCAGTATTCTTTTGAAATGGATTGCAACAATTGTACTGGGTCACGCCTACGTACATTCCTGACGTGGGTGTGGATGAGATAATCATCTGCATTGAAACTGTCGTAGTACGGAAACGATACGTTTCTGGACATGGGTTACTATTCATAATGTTATGTACTCACTATCCTATACATCTCCTAGAAGTTTGTAACAGGAATTTCCCACCACCCTGTATAGAGTTAAAAAAAAAAAAAAGTTGTTTCTTGAATATCGCAGCACGTTGTCGTTGCGTTTGTGTTACACAGAACTGTTTTCGGCAGTCTGTGTGCACTACAGAAGCAGAGATATAATTAAGGCCACCACTGGTTGACGTCATTTGACCCTACGTTTAGCAAGGGAGTGTCCGCTGCCTGGAGCACCACCCTCGGTGTAGACCAGTGAATTGGAGCATTGTCGCTGCTGCGATCTGACGAACCTTTTTGTCTGGATCTCTACTGCTGCCGTCGGTGGCTACAGCAGGTGGAAAAACATTTGTGAAGTACGACGCAAATGAACCAATGCAGCAGTTTTAGAGAATACAGAATGGATGGGTAGGGGGTATGAACGTACAAAAAATGAGAATAAGGGCTATCTCAACTCATTCACCGCTGATATGTCGACTAGTCAGCTGAGATCTGTGTTTTCGCCGTCTCACGGTCCTCGTCGGGACATCCAGTTGCTGAGCGGCCAGTGACTCACTGCCTAACGAATTTTTGATCTCAGCAAGGTGGAAAGCCATATTTGCTTGCACAATGATGGAAGACTTCTCTTTTCTAGGACATTATTACCACATGCAGCCTATGACCTATGAACAGACTACATCTTTACATGGGACGTGACTTAACACCGTCTGACAATAAACGTGAAGAGCCTAGATGCGGAGGAGAAAATGAAATGAAGCTTATGAAACTTAACAGGTTGGACGGGTAAGTGATGCTACTTCAGGGGTTACAATGTCGAGTCAAATTTACAAAGTACTTGGCGATATGAGCCCACATCTCAGTATGACGTTGCATCCCGCATTTTCATGCGAAATCCCTGAGGTAAGCTGGCCAATAACAATTGTAGTGTCAGGGACAGAGATGGAGGTCTTGTCGCCCGTCGGAGTACCTCAGTATCACACAAAGTTCATAGAGACACGTGCCTTGAGTGGAAGAGCATTTAACTATTGAAACATGACAACATGTGGAAGTTTAATGTTATAACTAAACTCATATCGAGATATGTAATTTGCAGTGCAGGGCAACAGAACCACGTGAAAATCTTATTTTCAACGGGAATACGTGGAGCTCGCGCTACACGATGCGAAATCCAGAGTAGCCGTTACATATGCAATTCACCTGCCAGAAAGCAATCCGTTATCAATGAAATTTACATATGCCATCTGACTGCAAAACAAAATGATTCACATCAAAATGTTTGCCCAGAATTTAGCTAATCTTTATCGTTAGTATTGCAAACAACCACTGTACTAGAATTGTTATTATAATTACACAGCAACTGAACATAGAAACTAATGCATCTAACTTTGTGATAAAATTGCTTGAATATTCACAGATATCAGAGTACTGAATTCTACTAGTATTAAGCCTCTGAACTGATGTATTATTTTCACATAAACCGCTCTGATAATCACTGTGCCTTATAGTGGACATGAAGTTTGATGGCAATTAATTTTGTTGATCTACCTGTGCGCAAGGAACCCTCGACTGCAATGCAACCTGCCGTTATTAGAAATAGTGATGTGACTGTCAAAAATCGAACTTCATTTACCGTACATGCGATGTGAAATTCAGGACGGTATCTTATCATTTTGCATAACTGCTTCTCAGTAAACAACTCGCGATGTGTAATGAGAGTAGGCAAATACAATCATGAAAGTAAATATGAAAATGGGGAACTAAGCTTAACGACTGATAAATCAGAAAAAAGACTCCAACTTTAACTATGCTTCATTAAGACATGACAACAATACACCTTTCCATAAAGTTTTCACACCTAGACAAATTAGCAAAATATATTTCAATAACTTTCCCGTGTACAGTTACCTTCATCGACACCAGTTTCAACTATAAGACAAGACAATATGTTGCATTATAAAATTTCTATAGCAGACATCAACCATAGGAAATATTTTAACAATAAGAAACTACATAGCTACAACTATTTTAAAAAATGGATTAGCTGAAGAGTTGGCTGATCATTCTTTCATTAATGTAATGTCATCAATATCTTTCCTCAAAATTTTTATTACAAAATCTTATTTTAAATAATGCTGCCTCCAGTAACGACAGGCCAGTTTCCATCCTTTTCGCACCAAATACATTGCCAGACTGTCCAACTCTCTTCTAAAGTAGTAACTTCTGTGATCAACATCTCTCGCCACTGTGTTTGCACAGTCTTCCAAACAGCCGGACGGGGTGGCCGAGCGGTTCTAGGCGCTACAGTCTGGAACCGCGTGACCGCTACGGTCGCAGGTTCGAATCCTGCCTCGGGTATGGATGTGTGTGATGTCCTTAGGTTAGTTAGGTTTAAGTAGTTCTAAGTTCTAGGGGATTGATGACCTCAGAAGTTAAGTTCCATAGTGCTCAGAGCCATTTGGACCTTTTTTTTTCTTCCAAACAATACATCGATATTAGAGAGGTTGAGTACATTTATCAAATTCACAACTTCGTTCACATTTATGGTCGTGGGAAATAGGACAGACCAATTTACCACGATAGTGTCGCTTGGGAGTTGACGCATCGGGACGCTGCATGTCCACGATGTACCGTTGTACCATCTGAGTGCCTTCAGTCACTGCCGCTCGTGACCCGCAGTCATAACCAAGTGCTCCGCACAGAGTGACACGAAAAGTAGTAATTCTGTGCGTCTCGAAATAATGTGATATCGCCGCAGATCGCCGCTTAAGTCACCGACGATGGTCATCTGGAGTAGAGCATAACCGTGATTCATCGTTTAACACAAAACGACGACATTCATCAGCAGTGGGTCATCAGCAGTGGGTCATCAGCAGTGGGTCACCCACAGATAGTCTGATGTCACTGTAACTTCGTACACGTAGACACCTTCGGTGGGTATGTAAGTGGTTAGATTAATTCACTATGAGAGGTAGAATGACCACCAAAGTGTTTTTTGTATATAATTAGTTGATAAATGTCCGGGAAACCTCGTAGTATCGTCTCGGAGCCCCTTTCGCTGGGAATAGTGCAGCAACGCGATGTGACATGGGATCAACAAGTGTGGTCCGCGGACATGGCACATTGTGATCCATAAAAACTCCATCGTAGTTTGGGAACATGAAGTCCACGAATGGCTGAATATTATCTCCAAGTAACCGAAAAACTACTTCCAGTCAATGATGATTCAGTTGGACCAGAGGATCGAGTCCATTCCATATAAATACAGCCGATACCGTTATGGAGCTACTATCAGCTTACACAGTGTTTTGTTGATAAACTTGCGTTCATGGCTTCGTTGGGACTGTTCCACATTCGAACACTACCATCAGCTCTTAGGAACTGAGTTTGGGATTCATCTGACCAAGTCACGGTTTCCAGTAGTCTAGGGTCCCACAGAAACAGTCAGGTGGTCAGGACATGAGCTGCAGGCTATGCCGCACTGTTAGCAAAGGCATTCACGTCTGTCGTTTGCTGCCACAGACCTTTAGCACCAAATTCTGCCGCAGTGTCCTAGCGGATACACTGCCTGAAGTCTCATACCGATTTCTGCAGTGTTGCTTACCTATTAGCTTGAAAACTGTACGCAAACGTCGCTACTCTCGCTCGTTGAGTGAAGGCGGTCGGCCACTGCGTCGTTCGTGGTCAGAAGTAATTCCTGAAGTTTGGTATTCTCGGCACATTCTTGACATTGTGGATCCCGTAATACTGAAACCCCTAACGATTTCCGAAATGGAATGTCCCTTACGTCGAGCTCCTGCTACTGTTCAGTATTCAAAATCTTTTAATTCCCGTCGCTCGGCCTTATTCACGTCGGAAACCTTCCCATGTGAATCACCTGAGTGCAACTAACAGCTCTGCCAATGTACAGCTCATTAATACGTTGTGTTCGCGATACTAACGCCATTTGTAAATGAGCATATCGTTACTCCATGACTTTAGTCAGTATCTATTGTAATGTGTCGCATTACCAACAACTTTAATCTTAGCACAGTTCAGTGCATCTTTAACCCATACGGACACAGACTCGGATTCATTTACCTTGCGACGATTCTTTGTCCTAAGAACCAAGTAGTACTGGTAGCGTCACGCTAGAACACCCAGTAGGCACCGAAAAGTACCTACAACGCCGCACGTAGTTAAAATGGTTCAAATGGCTCTGACAACTATGGGACTAAACATCGGAGGTCATCAGTCCCCTAGAACTTAGAACTACTTAAACCTAACTAAACTAAGGACATCACACACATCCATCTCCGAGGCAGGATTCGAACCTGCGACCGTAGCGGTCGCACGGCTTCAAACGGAAGCGCCTAGAACCGCTTGGACACAACGGCCGGCGACCACATAGTACACTAGCATATCGAAGATATATATCGTAGCAACTGGCAGCAAATGAGTATTTGGTGTATACAATCAAAGATGGGAGCACAACTGCCCCCATTGCCATGGTTCCCCACTCTGAAATGTCGGTGAATCAGTATCTTGATGACTTGCGACGGGTCATTTACCATGACTCAATAGGTTTCCTTTTTGCTGTCGTGTAATATTTATTTTTTTATTTTATTTTATTAGTGAAAGGAAAGGTACGGTTCTTTATTTCAGTTACAGTCTTATTCTCCATGGTCCTTCAGTGTTTTGTGGAAGCATACTGAATTTTACACTTACTAATTCTGATGCTAGTACACATGGTAATGGTTGGGTTACTGTGGCTCTAGTTCGTCGTGCTAAAGTGGAGACTGTATCACGGCTGGAGACTTTTAACAGCCGACAAGTTATTGCTTATCGTACATTTCAGGTATGTGAAGTGTATAACAGAGATCGTGGTTCGTCTTACTACATGTCTACAATGTCGTAGGCTGTTAGCACAAGGAATCGCCGTAAAGTAAATGAATGAAAGTCTGTGTCCGTATGGGTTAAAGGTGCACTGGATTGTGCTAAGATTAAAGTTGTTGGTGATGTGACACATTGCTATAGAAACTGAAATAAAGTACCTGTCTTTTGCCCTATCTAACCTATTCACTCACCAGCAACCAAACTAATAAATAAATGAATACAGGTGGCAGTCTTGTTAACTATTCACAAAAATTTTTTCAGTAAGGGGCTTGTAGATTCCCTATCTTCCGTCAAAGATTTCTTAAAGTGCCACATGTCTCCGACTTAAGCACGTTATACTTACGAGATTTTCTGTGTAAAATGTAGTTTAGCATACGCTACAACGTCTTTGACCAAGCATTTATTTCTTTTGTTGATGCAGCTTTTATATCTCTGATAACACAACGGCGCAGTTAAATTCGCCGACATGTCTGGGCCCTTTGATTTAAAGACGTTGACCACGGTAAACGCACATTTTAATTTGCAACGTGACGTGACGGACATTCATGTGATTAACGTTGGCACTAACAATAACGACCTGCTATCCAGTAGAAGAACGAATGTGTGTACAGATATCTGGCGAGCGGTAATATATACTCTACCGCGGCTCTTAAACTGTGAGTAGTTTGAATCGATGTATGAAGGTACTTGTTGCCGGAGTTAGTGTACCGTGGATGTAAATGATTATATACACTGCAGGGGCAAGTCATGGTAATGCACATCAGAAATGGTTACAGGATGCAGTACTTCGAGAACCACAGTTTCAAGAGCGTTTCGAGGATACCAGACTTCAGGCACTACCTCTCACCACAGACAAGGCAGTGGCCTTCATTTAACGCTCGAGAGTAGCCACGTCTGCGTAGAGTTACCAGTGCCAACACATGAGCAACACTGCGTGAAATAACTGCAGGAATCAATGTGGGACGTACGAGATTCTGAAAAAAGTAGAGGTAAGCTATAGGGAGAGACGGGTCATATACCATATGTACAACGACCAAGAGGGAATAATAAGAGTGGACGCTCAAGAACGAAGTGCTCGTATTAAGAAGGGTGTAAGACAAGGCTGTAGCCTTTCGCCCCTACTCTTCAATCTGTACATCGAGGAAGCAGTGATGGAAATAAAAGAAAGGTTCAGGAGTGGAATTAAAATACAAGGTGAAAGGATATCAATGATACGATTCGCTGATGACATTGCTATCCTGAGTGAAAGTGAAGAAGAATTAAATGATCTGTTGATCGGAATGAACAGTCTAATGAGTACACAGTATGGTTTGAGAGTAAATCGGAGAAAGACGAAGGTAATGAGAAGTAGTAGAAATGAGATCAGCGAGAAACTTAACATCAGGATTGATGGACACGAAGTCAATGAATTTAAGGAATTCTGCTACCTAGGCAGTAAAATAACCAATGACAGACGGAGCAAGGAGGACATCAAAAGCAGACTCGCTATGGCAAAAAAAGTCACTTCTGGCCAAGAGAAGTCTACTAATATCAAATACCGGCCTTAATTTGAGGAAGAAATTTCTGGGGATGTACGTCTGGAGTACAGCATTGTATGGTAGTGAAACATGGACTGTGGGAAAACCGGAAGAGAAGAGAATCGAAGCATGTGAGATGTGGTACTATAGACGAATGTTGAAAATTAGGTGGACTGATAAGGTAAGGAATGAGGAGGTTCTACGCAGAATCGGAGAGGAGAGGAATATGTGGAAAACACTGATAAGGAGAAGGGACGAGATGATAGGACATCTGCTAAGACATGATGGAATGGCTTCCATGGTACTAGAGGGAGCTGTAGAGGGCAAGAACTGTAGAGGAAGACAGAGATTGGAATACGTCAAGCAAATAATTGAGGACGTAGGTTGCAAGTGCTACTCTGAGATGATGAGGTCAGCACAGGAAAGGAATTCATGGCGGGCCGCATCAAACCAGTCAGTAGACTGATGACCAAAAAAAAAAAAAGAAAAAGCGACGAACGTAACCGTGAGGATAGTGAGGCGAAATTTGGCGTTAATGGACAATGTCAGCAGGCCACCCAGCACCTTTGCTAACATCACGAGGTAGTCTACAGCGCCTCTTATGTGCTCCAGACAATTGGACCCCAGACGACTGGAAAATCGTGGTCTAGTCAGATGACTCCAGATTTCAGTTAGTAAGAGCTGATGGTAGCTTTCGAGTGAAGGACAAACACGACGAATAAGGCACTGTATAAGCCGGTGGTGTTTCCATAATATGGTGGTCTGTGTTTAAACGGAATGGATAGGATCCTCTGGTCCAATGGACTGATCATTGACTGGAAGTGATTGTGTTCGGCTGCCTGGGTAACATCTAAAGCCATTCGTGGACATTGTATCCGAAAAACCGATAGAATTTTTACGGGTAACAATGCGCCGCGTCACCGGGCCACAATTGTTCGCAATTGGTTTGAAGAACATACTGGACAATTAGAGCAAGTGATTTACCCAACATGGATCCCATCGAACATTTATGGGTCGTAGTCCAAAGATCAGCTCGCCCACAAAATCCTGCACCGGCAACAGTTTTGCAATTGTGGGCTGCTAAAGAGGTAGCATAGTTCAGTATATTATCTGCAGAAGACTTCCAGCGATTTGTTGAGTCCATATAGTATGCAGACAGAATAGCGCCTTTCTTAGCAATCATATACAACTGGCCACTTGACGAAAGGTCTGTTCCTGAGGACTGGAAAGTAGCACAGATCAAACCAAAATTCAAGAAAGGAAATAGGAGTAACTCATTGAATTACAGACCCATATCACTGATCTCAATTTGCATTAGGATTTTCGAACACATATTGTACTCGAACGTTATGAATCACCTTGAAGAAAATGACTTATTGATACATAACCAACACGGATTCAGAAAATATCATTCTTGTGCAACACAGCTAGCGCTTTACTCCCTTGAAGTAATGAGTGCTGTCAACAAGGGATCTCAGATCGTTTCCATATGCCTGGATTTCCAGAAGGCTTTTGATACCGTTCCCCACAAGAGACTATTAACCAAATTGCGTGCATATGGAGTATCGTCTCAGTTGTGTGACAGGATCCGTGATTTCCTCTCGGAGAGGTCACATTTCGTAGTGATAGACGGTAAATCATCGAGTAGAACAGAAGTGATATCTGGCGTGTCATAGGCCCTCTGCTGTTCCTGATTTATGTAAATGATGTAGGTGATAATCTGAGCAGCCACCTTAGATTGTTTGCAGATGACGCTGTGACTTACCCGCTAGTAAAAGCATCAGACGATCAATTCCAATTAAAAAATGATCTAGAGAGAATTTGTGTATGGTACTAAAAGTGGCAATCAGCACTAAACAAAGGAAACTGCGAGGTCATCCATATGGGTACTAAAAGAAATCCGATAAA
Organism: Schistocerca piceifrons; assembly: GCF_021461385.2. Taxonomy (NCBI): domain Eukaryota; kingdom Metazoa; phylum Arthropoda; class Insecta; order Orthoptera; family Acrididae; genus Schistocerca; species Schistocerca piceifrons. Next base: position 401,032,756 of record NC_060145.1, read on the forward strand.
TTTTGGGTATACGATAAATCGCACAAATCTAAGGCTGTCAGTCCCACTAAATACCTAGGAATTACAATTACGAGCAACTTAAATTGGGACGACAACATGGATAATATTGTGGGGAAGGCGAAACAAAGACTGCGCTTTGTTGGCAGAACACTTAGAAGATGAGAAAAAATGGTGCAAATGGCTCTGAGCAGGTCATTAGTCCCCTAGAACTTAGAACTACTTAAACCTAACTAACCTAAGGACATCACACACATCCATGCCCGAGGCAGGATTCGAACCTGCGATCGTAGCGGTCTCGCGGTTCCAGACTGCCGCGCCTAGAACCGCACGGCCACTTCGGCCTGCTAGAAGATGCGACAAACCCACTAAAGACACAGCCTACATCACACTCGTCCGTCCTCTGCTGGAATATTGCTGCGCGGTATGGGATCCTTACCAGGTAGGATTTAGGGAGCACATCGAAAAAGTGCAAACAATGGCAGCTCGTTTCGTGTTATCGTGCAATAGGGGTGATATGATACGCGAGTTGGGGTGGCAGTCACTGAAACAAAGGCGGTTTTCTTTGAGGCGAGATCTATTTACAAAATTTCAATCACCAACTTTCTATTCCGAATGCGTAAATATTTTCTTGACACTAGCCTACGTGGAGAGAAATCATCATGATAATAAAATAAGAGAAATCAGAACTCGAACGGGAAGATTTAGGTGTTCATTTTTCCCACGCGCCATTCGAGATTGGAATGGTAGAGAAGTAGTATGAAAATGGTTCGATGAACCATGTGGATGTTGCTGTAGGGTACCGGTACTAGGTGGGCAAAATGTGGTCCTACACGAATATCAGTAGGTAGCCCATGAGCTATGTCACCTCAGTGTACACCATCTCCGGATAATCCTAATTACCTGTTTCCTGAAGCTCATGTTGGAAACAACTTAACTACGATGGATATGTTACTACGGATAAATATAACGTTTCGTTATACAAGTCCTGGCAATGCACAGTAGTAGTCTGTTAAATGTGGTGAGTTTAGCATAATGTAGCTTAAGACAGTAAATAATCGTTCTTTTTACGTCAACCGCGTTTCGTCATTATCAAACAGAACTTCTTATCAACCATTTTCCCATGAAGCCATCTCGCGGAATCCTAATGATGAAAGAATACCAACAGGTAACCGCCAGTGGTACAACGTGCAAGCCATAATCAAAGTCCAATATGAAACAAAAATATTAGTTAAAGGACAAATTAAAATGCGACGTGTAACGAGGTAATATCATCATAAAATAGTACACCCAACAATGAAAAAATTAATGTGAAGTAAATTTATCGAAGTCAGGCAACTCTGAAACGTACTAGCCAAGTGATTCTCTTTGTTTCATGGAAAGTAAAAGTTAAAAAGGTATTTGATTATTTTCTTGTTCCTTAGTTACCTATTACCCAAATTTTAGTGACACTAAGCCCCCCGGAGACCTGGGGTGGTGAAACTAAATGAGATCTCCGATCTGCTTGGGAACTGGTGTATTTTCAGTGTACACCGTAAAAATATTAATAATAATATATAGGTAATTGTTAACAAAAACTTATGTGTTTGAAATGGGTGTACATTATGCTCTAGTAATTGTAATATACATGCTTACAGTACGTGATCAAAAGTAGCCGGACACCCAGTTGAGCTCGTGGCGCCGTCCATCGGTAATGCTGGAATTCAACATGGTGCTGGCACACCCTTAGCCCTGATGTCAGCTTCCACTCTCGCAGAAATACGTTCAAACAGGTTCTGGAAGGTTTCTTGGGAAATGGCAGCCCATTCATCACGGAGTGCTGCAGTGAGGAGAGGTATCAATGTCGGTCGGTTAGGCCTGGCACGAAGTCGGCGTTGCAAAACATCCCAAAGGTGTTCTGTAGGATTCAGGTCAGCACTCAGTGCAGGCCAGTCCATTACAGGGATGTTATTGTCATGTAACCACTCTGGCAAAGGCCATGCATTATGAACAGGTTGTCGTTCGTGTTGAAAGATGCAATCGCCATCCCCGAATTGCTCTTCAACAGTGGGAAGCAAGAAGGTGCTTAAAACATCAATGTGCTGTGATAGTGCCACGCAAAACATCAAGAGGTGCAATTCCCCTCCATGCAAAACACGACGACACCATAACACCACAGCCTCCGAATTTTACTGTTGGCACTACACACGCTGGCAGATGACGTTTACTGGGCATTCGCCAAACCCACACCCTGGCATCGGAGCGCCACATTGTGTACCGTAATTCGTCATTCCACACAACGTTTTTCCCCTGTTCAATCGTCCATTATTCCAGGGGATGTCCGGATACTTTGATCACATAGTGTATATAGGTGAGAAACATAGAATAAGAATCAGCCTTTAGTATAGTAACCATAAGGCAGAGATTAAAGAAAAAATAAAAAAATCTGGAAACAAGGATTGTACAATTATAATATCAATTAATTTGGTAACTTCGATAAGAGATAGTAGTCACCAGGGGCGTTCAATAGGTAATTCAACACATTTCTTTTCTCTGCCAATTTCCATTCAAAAATTGCAGAATTTACTGTGGGACACCGCACAATATTCTCGATTCTCGCTTGAGACGCAATAATTTCACGAAGTTCCGATGGGTGGCGGTGCTGTACTTACGAGGGGACCTTCTGGGAGGTACATCGAGTTATGAGCTCCCACTCCGCCTGCTTATAGTGTGGTTAGGCACCTATCACACCCTAAAATTGTAGGTGCCAATGCGGCCTCGGTTTTGAAATATTGCCTGTTAAAGTTTGGGCAGCTCTTTATATACAGAAAAGTTTCACTATTGTGCAAGTGGGCGAATAGCCGAACTAGACTCTCGTCCAGGCGACCCTGGTTCAAGACCCGTCTATAATACTTTTGTATTATTTTATTTGATACTATGCATGTGCCCCTTTCGGCATCACTGCTTTAACTTTTCCATACACCACCCCGATACCGCTAAATTTGTTGTGCTGCAACAAAATGTGACTTGTAGGGGAGATGTGCTATTGTGTTTAGTTCGTTGCATCTGCTCGGGGCGGACGTCGTAAGACATCCGTTTAAGTTCGTTGATCGATTAACTCAGTTCTTTTATCACAGAGGGCAGCTAACCCTCTGACCGAACACGCTGAGCTACCGTGCTGGCTGCCAATCGGCTACTCGCTCACTTGCCACATCAGTGAAACTTTTCTGAATATAAAGAGCTGCCCAAATTTTAACAGGCAATATTTCAAAAACATGGCCGCATTGGCACCTACAGTTATAGGGTGTGATAGGTACCTACCCACACTGTAAGCAGGCGAAGTGGGAGCTCATAACTCGATGCACCTCCCAGAAGGTTCCCTCGTTAGCCTTCAGAATGGTGTCTGTAACAGGAATGCGCTGACAGCAGAGAACTATTATCGGGTGTCTTTCGGTGGAAAAGAGGAGCATTACATGTATTCATACTCGCTTATAGATTGTCTACGGAGACCTGGTAGTAAAAGAAAGTACGGCTAGTCGTTGGGCCCAATAATGTCACGCAAACATGTCCGATCTCTCGCGTGTCTGCCAGCCACACACAACTGTGACGCTTGCAATGTTGGAACGTGTGGACACTCTCACTCGAGGTGATCGACTGAACACAATCAAACACCTCGCAGCACAACTGGACGTTTCTGTTGGTTACGCTGACGCACTCTCCACCAGTTGAGGTACTCAAAAGTTTGTGCCCGCTGGATTCCTCAACGCCTGACAGAAGACCTTAAAGAGCGGAACTGCTTGCTTGTTGCGAGGCTGATCGTGATAACCTTTTGTCGAACATCGTCTCAGGCGATCAAGCATGGGTTCATAATTTTGAATCTGAAATGAAACGGCAATACATGAAGTGGCGCCACACCGCTGTACTCCGAAGAGAAAGTTCAAAGCTGCACCTCAGGAGGTAAAGCCATGGCGACGGTCTTCGGGACTCTGAAGGAGTTATTCTGTTTGATGTCTTTCCTCATGGTGCAAACGATCAAGCCAGTTGTGCTACCGTCAGAACGACTTCAGACATTTGAAAACGAACTTCTCTTTCTCCATGACAACGCAAGGCCTCACGCAAGTCGCACCGGAGGGTTACTCTCAAAACTTCATTGGGGTATTCGTCCTCACCCACCCTACAACCAAAATCTCGCTTCTTCCGACTTCCATCTCTGTGGCCACGTGAAGTGTGTACTACGTGGGAAGCAGTACGAGGACGATGGGGAGGTTATTGATGTGGCGAGACGTTGGCTGCGGCGTCGACCAGTAGTTTGGTACCGCGCAGGAAAGCAGGTCCTCCCAGTAAAGTGTCTTACGGCCGTCGCATTGAACGGAGATTTTTTGAAAGACATCATGTTTACGCCATTGACTGTTAAACTTTTTATTTCCACTATTGAAATATCGGTCTTAGGCCATTATCAAGTGCAAATGTTTTGGCTTTAAGCCATGTCAACTTTATAGACGCTGACACATATATATGTCGCAGTCATTAGCTGTTATATACATTCGTAACAGAAAATGACAAAGACACATAAATATGTCAGCTTTTATAAAGTTGACATGGTTTAAAGCCAAAACATCTGCACTTCATAATGGCCTAAGGCCGAAACCGCAATAGTGGAAATAAAAAGCTTAACAGTCACTGGGGTGACCATCATGACTTTCAAAAAAAGTACATGACTGTGGACCCTAGTTATGAAAAGTTAATCAACGGAGATTATTTTTTAAAAACAGGATTTTGTAGCCAAAAGAGTGGGGAATAATATGGTTTATTGTAATCCTGAATAAAAGACCAGCTTTCAGAAAAAGCTGCTGCTATAATTTGTGAAAGCACCCTCATTACTGAAATCAGTAGTCTACATGTTTTCGTGCCTTTGAGTTTACTTAAATTGTTAATAATTTCGTAGACATCTCACTTTAAGCTGTTACTTCAATTCATAAAATGGACAGATTGGCTAGTCTTTCTTGATTCACCGTCGAACAAAGATAATTTTTCATTTGTTTGAGTACAGAAAAGTTTTCTTGCACGATGTGACCAAAATACTAATGGTGAGGAACTATTTGCGAATAACATTTGTAAAAGTAATTTTAGACTATGGTACTTCAATCAAAATATTGACCAATCACTGGTTAGCGCTTCACTGCACTAATGCGCATATTTTTGAACTGAATAGATATCAGAGAATGTTCGACGTAGAATAACCGTATCTTGCAGACAACTGGATACCATTCTACAGTTTTCAAGTTTGATGAACATTTTACAAAAGTCCTACGGATCACAGCCACTGACAGATGCCATAACAGGTACAAATACTTATGACTATGTATACGTATGGGGCCCCGAACTCCAAAATGCCACTTATTTGCTGAACATATTTCGGCCTTGTTTGGGATTTGATTGAAAATAGTCTGGTCGTCAAGTTGTGAGATTCTCGAGATTTAGAGGCCCTCAGTGATCAGAGGCCCGGTGGGGGTGCCCCTCTGCACCCCCTCCCCCCACCCCCAAGTTTCTCATATATCCTGTTCCCGCCTGTACGGTTATAACTTAGGGGTTTAATATTTCAACGATCTGGCCCCAGATATCTTTAATACAGCTGATAGTAGAACAGGGTCTCTGTACTACTGGATGCCCAATTTGGAAGCCGCTACTACTTTAGTACATTTGAAAAACGAACTACCATTGAAAAAGGTATCGTTTCGAAACACACACACACACACACACACACACACACACACACATGTACATACATACATACCGCATTGCTGAGCTGATATTTCATCGGTAAATTCGTTACGTTTACACCTGCACTTCGACACGCACTGTTGAAAGGAAGCTGTCGCGTGACGGTAGTGTCACTTTGTCGGTATCATACGGCCTTCTAGCGCTTGAAGGCTGCCTTCGACCAGTTTGTAGCGGTTTCTTTATTATTTGTTACTTCTATCTTTGGACCTCATAAGAGCTGCTACTACTAAAGAATTTGATCCTTATCGAAGCAATGTCAGCGCCGTAATTACTGCAACAGCTTGAAGTAACAACTGTCAAAAAGAGATGCAGTCGTTCAAAGGCAATTCCATTTTCCACCATCACTGTTATTTACATTGCTGTCAGCTGATTTAGGCCGTTATACATTTCCAACTGAATACTCCAGTATTCTCAAAGACAACGTTCTATGCCTTAAAATAACTACTACTGCAGTGACATACGTACGAAAAAATAAACTCACCACACTGCTCGCACGTAACATTCTCCTCTCTAGGTCAATTCGACATTGGTAACTTGCCAGTGAGCAACTGTTCAGATATATACTAACAGTTTCCAGTACTTAACTGATGACGCCTATCACTAAGTGCCACGTCCTTCGTCTATGTGTTTAAATTATGGTTCAAATGTCTCTGAGCACTATGGGACTTAACATCTGTGGTCAACAGTCCCCTAGAACTTAGAACTACTTAAACCTAACTAACCTAAGGACATCACACACATCCATGCCTGAGGCAGGATTCGAACCTGCGACCGTAGCATTTAAATTATGGCACCTCGTTTAAGGGTGATCGGAAATTCACGTTACAAACTTCTGGGACTTGCACAGTGGAGTGAGTACATAATACGAGGCCTGTTCAGTAAAGAATGATCATAATATTTTTTTGACATGCCTTTACTCATTATCATAATTTTGATGGTTCTTTGCAAAGTAGTCTCCCATGAATTCGATGCACTTGTCCCAGTGTTTCTGCAAGTTTTCAAATACATGCTGGAAACCATGTTTCGAGAGGTCCTTCAAAATCGCCTCCGCAGCCTTCACCAATGCTTCTGATGGTAGATAATGCCTCACACGAAGGCGTTTCTTCATGTTAGGGAATAGAAAAGTCACATGGGACTAAATCCGGATTATAGGGAGGGTGGAGGATGCAATTCAGGTTGAATTTTGGCAATACGCAGCCGCGAAATATCGTGGTGCAGCATCCAGCCTGCTTCACGTAAATATGGTATTTTGCTCCTCAAAAGGATTTGCAATGTTTTCAGGACTTCCCTGTAATATTTTCCTGTTACTGATGTGCTTGCAGGTACAATATGCTGATAAACCATTCCACTGACATCAAAGAAGGTATGACCATAACTTTCACAGCCGAAGAAACCACTTTTGCTTGTTTGGTGATTAGTGATGAAGGAGGTTTCCACACTGAGCTTTGCTGTTTGCTCTCAGGATGAAAATGATGTAGCCAAGTTCATCAGCATTCATAACATTAGAAAGAAACTCTGGATTTTCCTCTAACATGAACTTTAACTATATGCAGACATACAAGCGAATGTCCATTTGTCCGCGAATCAACAGTCTTGGAACCCAGCGCGTACAAACACGTGTCATGTGTAATTTTTCTGTCACCAACTTGTGGGTGGCACCCAATGAAATGTTCAGTATCTCAGAAAGTGATCTTAAAGTAATTCATCGATCCCTTCTCAGAATGACAGCAGCAGTGTTGATGTTTTCTTCCGTGAAAGCAGTAACTGGAGCACCTGGTTCACCTTCCTTTGAAATAGCCCGGAATGAATAGCCTTCCTATGCGTATTGATTGGTAATGATTACAGGACCCACGAATCTTGCACGTTTTGAATCCTTGCAACACGTTTGAATTTGAATTGAATTTGTGGTAAGGTCTTATGGGACCAAACTGCTGAGGTCATCGGTCCCTAAGCAACCATTTGAAACTATGTTGGTTACGCGAAGACTTTTACAAGTAATTGATTGGGCCTGACCCATCACTTCACTTGTTTTAGAGTTCCACTCATTAATAACCAAAGAAGTTGCTCGTGCAACCGTTGACGGGTATATTCTCTCTATAAAGTTCAAGGATATATTACTTGCGGCACCCACGTGGAATTGATTTGCTAGATGATTCTTGCGCAGCAGCCTCAAAATCATCATATGAGTCATATTGCGGGTTTATCTTTCACACGAAACTATCTAATCTCTGAAAAAATGCTCTATTTAGCCATCCTGAAGCTGCAGCGTCTGCCGGTTAGGACTGGATTAGGTCGTACAGTGAACAACGTCCGACATACAGTAGGACAAAAGTGAATGTTTGGGACTGGGGATACTTATGCTTTTGATGTATTGGGAGAAAACCGAATCGCTGACGTAAACCAGGTCAGGGCTATAACTGCGTATCCAACGTCCACTACTAAATGATGGTTATAATATTCCGTCGCGTTTAAATCTCAAATAGGAAGACTCATCTTATCTCATTCTATCATCGCTTCACCATTGTCATCGTCATCTCCATAACCTCAAACACTGCTATGACTATTTAAGTCACTCTAAAAATATGTTAATCTTTTTCTGTCCTCTATGGACTTCTAAAAAAATAGTTCTGAATGTTACCTGAACAGTTTTTTTTTTTTTTTTTTTTTTTTTTTTTTTTTTTTTTTTTTTTTTTTTTTTGTTAAGTGGTCTGTATTAGGCCACATTCTCGCCGATGCACGTCATGGGACACTCGTGAACTAGGGGAAGCGTCTTTCACTAGTAGTCAAAACGCCCACCACAGTTTAAATTTGGAGTAAAAATCGTGAGCAATGGTGACCGAAGACTTCCGGCATAAGAAGTCAGCACATAATTCTGCCAACGACCCTATCAAAGAGGGCTGAAGAGCGGGCAGAGGTTCAGGGCACTTTCGTGTCCTTGTTATAGGAAACTGTGTCTGAAATTCGGAGTAGTGAGCAATGAGGATGCAGAAGGCAATGGAAACCACTACATGAAAGACATGCAGTGTGTATCGACAGGGCATATAGCCTGTAACTGAAAAAGTGATTATTCAGTTGACAAAAGATTACGGACTAGTCCCCCATTCGTATCTCCGGGAGAGACTGCCAATGGGGAGATGACCATGAGGAAAAGAGCGAATAAATCAACGAAAGTGTAACGTTCTACGGGTCGGGACGTGGAATGTCACAAGGTAGAACGTGATAGGGAAGCTAGAAAATCTGAAAAGGGAAATTCAGAGGCTCAGTCTATAGAGGATTCAGTGAAGTCAAACAGAAAGAAGACAAAGATTTCTGGTTAGATGAGTATTCAGTAATATCAGCGGCAGAAGAAAATTGTGTAACAGGAGTAGGATTCGTTATAAATAGGAATGTAAGGTAGAGAAGGGTTTACTGCGAATGGTTCAGAGATAGGGTTGTTCTCATCAGAATCGACAGCAAATGAACACTGACAACAATGTTTCAGATACACATGCTGATACCGTAACTAAAAGTTTACTTGACAGGGAAAGTATATGAAGGAGATGAAAATCTAATGGCCATGGGACATTGGAAAGAAATTGCAGGCGAAGGAGTAGAAGAAACGGTTACGGGAGAATACGGGCTTGGTAGTAGAAATAGCGGAGGAGAAAGGTTGAGTTCTGGAATAAATTTAAGCTAGTAACAGAAAATACTACGTTTAAGAACCACAAGAGGAGGGGGTATACTTGGAAAAGGCCGGGAGGTACAGAAAGACCCCAGATAGGTTATATAATGTCCAGGAAGAAGTTCCTGACCGTTATGGACTGTGAGGCGCACCCATTCAGGTGACAATTTAATAGAGGTGAAGAATGGGCTAAAGTTTGAGACTATTGAGAGAGAATCAATGAGCAAAGAAGTTGGATATAGAAGTACTGAGGAATGAAGATACACCCTTGAAGTTCTCTGACACTATAGATAATGCAATAATGAATATTTCATTAGACAGTTTCGAAATAGACATCTCTAAAAAGGAAAACGACAGATGCCGGACAGAAAAACACAGGCAAAAAGAAGATGTTTGTGAAGAAACATAAAGTAGTAGTAGAAATACTTCAGCTGATCGGGGAAAGAAAGAAGTGAAAAAATGTTCAGGGAAATTAAGGAATACAGAAATACAAGGCGCATAGGAATGAGATAAATAGGAATTGCAGGGAATCTAATACGATATGGCTGCGTGCAAAATGTGAAAATAGCGGAAAAGAAATTTCTGTCGGAAATACTGATTAAGAACGCAGAAAAGTCGAAACAATCTTTAGTGAAATTAAAAGTAAAGCCATTAACATTAAGAGTGCAATGGAAGTTCCGCCACTAACTGCAGACGAGAGACCAGATTAGCGGAAGGAATACACTGAAGGCCTCTATGAGGGGGGGAACTTGTCTCATGACGTAAGAAAAAGTAGGAGTTGACAAGGAAGAGATGGAAGATCTAGTACTTGAATCAGAATTTAAAAGAGCTATGTAGGGCTTAGGATAAGAAAGGCAGAAGGAATGGATGACATCCCATCGAAATTTTTAAAATGATCGGAGAAGTGGCAATAAAGCGACTATTCACGTATGTGTCTCTACTGTGTGACACTGGCGGCATGCCATCAGACTTTCGGGAAAACATCATCCACACGGTTCCGAAGATAGCAAGAGCGGTCAGATGCAAAATTTACAGCACATTCAGCGTAACAGCTCATGTATTCAAGTTGCTGAGAAGAATAATATACAGAAGAATGGAAAAGATACTTAGGGGTCTGTTACATGATGATCAGTTTGACTTTAGGAACGGTAAACGCACGAGACAGCCAGTTCTGACGACGCGGTTGATAATGGAAGCAAAACTGAACAAAACTCAAGACACGTTCATGGGATTTGTAGGTCTTGAAAAAGCGTTCGTCAATGTCAAGTTACTGAAGCCGTTGGAAATTCTGAGAAAAATATGATTAAGCTGTAGGGAAAGTAGACTGATATGAAATACTAACAAGAACTAAGAGGGAACAATAAGAGTGGGGGACCAGAAACGAAGTGATCGTATTAAAACGGCTGAAAGGCAGAGATGTAGTCTTTGACCCCTACTATTTAATCTATACAGGGTGTCTGAAAAGGAACTCCCTTATTTAAAGTATAAATTTGATGGGGAATTAATGAAAACTTACGTCAATGAGTACATATCATGAAACAGAATTCCTTCTAGTTTTGTTGAATGTCAGTAGACGTCAACGTGGGATCCATTTGTTGCCCTGCACACGACGAGACGATATTCCACTTCTCGACACGTATTCATCAACATTTCAAGTATAACGGTCCGAACCGCTGCGGCTATTCTTTCCTGTAAATGATTGATGTCTCTGATCTTTTCACTGCACACAACATTTTTTATGTGGCCCCAAAAGGAAAAGTGCAGTGGCTTAAGTCTGGGCTTCGTGTTGGCCAAGGTATTGGGCCAGTCCTGCCTATCCATGGTTATTATAATGAGGTGTGGCGCCATCTTGTTGGGGAAACACAAACCACTTTTCCGCCTCAATATCGTCCATTTGGGGAAAGATGGGCTCTGTCAACATGTCACAGTAAACGTTTTCGTTTATTGTTTTTCCTAGAAAAATGAAAGGACCAATCACACGATCTTCCATCAAACCGCACCAGACATTAACTTTGGGAGAGTCACGTTGATGCTGAATACCTTCGTGTGGATGCTCTGCCCCCCAAATTCTGCCGTTATGACGATTAACTGTTCCACTGACATGAAATGTAGCCTCACCAAAAAAGAGAATCTGTTTTTTAAAAAATTGACATCATCAACAATTCTGTGTAGAAAGTCAACAACAAACTCATTCCTTTCGATTTTATCAGTAGGTTTTATTTCATGTAACAGTTGCAATTTGTAGGCTCGCAATTTGAGTCTTTTACGCATAAACAGTACCTTTAGGCATTCCTAATTGTACGAGGGCTACTCAGAAAGTAGAGAACGTTTCCGTCTGACGCCGCTAGGCTCACGCCGATCGCGTATATTTTAGTATGTGCGTGCTCGGCAGCTCAGTCGGCATCCGTCCGTGATAGTGGGAACGTCTCTGTGTGTTTGGTTTTTTCGATATTCGAATTTGAAGTGTGCGTTGCAATCGAAAATCCCGCCAGTTGTGAGGTGCGGTCTGTGATACGGTTTTTGTAGGCAAAAAACCTAAAACCTACAGAAACAACGTAATGAGCGAATGTTCTGTCCAGAAATCGTGCATTTGGTTTAAAAATTGCCGAACCAACGTTCATGATGAAAAGAAGAGTGGATGCCCGAGCATTGTGAAAGACGATGTTGTAGCTATAGTTGATGAAACTATTCGTGAAAACCGCCGCTTCACAATAACGGAGCTTTCGCTTTCTTTTCCAGAAGTTTCAAGGAGTTTGTTGTTTAAAATTGTCGCTCAAAAGCTAGGCTAAAACAAGTCTCAGGAGACAGAAGGTCTTTCAAGGCTTGTCCACTGCTATTATAAGTGCCTCAATGTGTTTGGTGACTATGTGGAAAAGTTGTATGGCAGTCGTTCTTTCAGATGTATATAATAAATATATTTCTTGTACTTAGTTTTTTTTAATGGCAAAACATTCACTACTTTCTGAACAGGCCTCGTAGACTGTCTTACCAATGAATTCCTCGGGCTCCAAACACATGAAACAGGGTCTGTTCAACAACATCTTCAAAAGTTCTCAGCTCTCAGACAATGACAGATATTTTTTCTGTAGGTGGTTCACCACCATACTGCCGTCTGAAATTACCTTCCACTAAGTTTTCACAAGCCAAATAATACTGCGCTTTCTGTTGCGGAGTACGCATTGAAATGATCGTATGGCATTGTTGGCCGGGTTGGCCCCATTCTTGGGAGTAGCCTATGTCTGGCCAATCACTTCCTCGGGCTCCAAACACACGAAACAGGATCTGTTCAACAACGCTTCATAGGTTATCAGTTCTGACGTCTGAAATTACCTTGCATTGTTATAACTAACTATGTTTTCACAAGCCAAATAACACTGCACTTTCTGTTGCGGAGTATGCATTGAAATGATCGTATGGCATTGTTGGCTGGGAGGCTCCATTCTTGGAAGTTCAGCCGCCGAATTGCATGTACTTTTTAGGTGACGCCACATCTGAGACTTGCAAATCAATGATGATGAAAATGACAGTGAAGGACACTACAAACCAGTCCCCTGCCAGTAATCGAACCCGGGCCCCCTGCGTGGTAGGCGATAACGCTACCGCTACACTACGGAGGCGGACGGAGTACGCATTGTTGCTAAGCTGCTCTGCAGTCCACTGCACGCACGCCTGGAGTGAACTGAGGGAACAGAGAGAAAAAGCAGCACTGGTGCTGTCTCAAGGTCAAGCAGACCTTCCAAGTGCAGGGAAGCCAAACTTTGAGAGTTGATGAATCAAACACGACAAACTGGAATAATATGTGTCACTTTGTACAGATTTTAGGACACATTAAAACTAGGGAATTCTTTTGGAAACACACTGTATATCGAAGACGCAATGACGGAAATAAAAGAAAAACTTCACGGGTAGAATTAAAATTTGACTTGAATCGATATCAATGTTAAGATTCGCTGATGACATTTATATCCACAGTGAAAATGAAGAAGTTAGACTGGATCTGCTGAATGGAGTGAACAGTCTAGTAAATGAGCAATAAAGCGAAGAAAGGCGAAGGTAATAACAAGTAGCAGAAATGACGATAGCGAGAAACTTAACATCAGAATTGATAATCACAAATAGATGAAGGTAAGGAATTCTGATACCAAGTCAGCATAGTAACCTATATCGGACAGTGCAAGGAGGACATGAAGGACAGACTAATGACTAATACTGGCAAAAAGGGCATCCCTGGCCAAGGGGTGTTTACTAGTATCAGACATAGAGTTAATTTTAGGAAGAAATTTCTGAAAATGTATTGTTTGGAGCATAGCATTGTATGGTTGTGAAAATTGGACTGCGCGAAAACGGGATTAGATGAGAATCGAAGAATTTAATACGTCGTGATATAGAAGAATGGTTAAATTAAGTTGACTGATAAGGTAAGGAATGAGGAGGTTCTTTGCAGAACAGGCGGAGAGAGGAATCTACAGAAAACACTGGCAAGGAGAAGGGACAGGATGACAGGATATCTGTTAAGACATCAGGGAATAACCTCTATGGTACGGGAACGAGCTGTAGGTGGTCAAAACTGTAGAGAAAGACAGAGATTCGAATACATCCAGAAATAATTGCGGATGTAGATTGCAATGAGGTATACTCAGGAATGAATTTTGATTACACTCGCAGTTTTTCTCTTTCTGGTACCTGCTATCACTACTTATCCACATGCCTGTGTCTGTAAAGTGTCCTCCGTAAGAGGATTCTGCTGGTTCGTCAATTCTAATATAATATTATTTGAGTTTAAAAATTATGGAACATGTACTTTTATGGATTACGTTTCTACATAAAATGTTAATAGGCTGGTTTCTGTGAGTCTATACACAGCCTTCGGGTTATTTTGACCTACGATAATATGCTTTCATAAAGTTTACTACACTGAAATTTAATGGAGTGACCAGTGTTAAATATTTTACGAAATTCGTTATTCCTTCATGTAATACTTGTAATGTTCTGCAAAACATATTTCATAGCGTCTGTTTCTATGTTCTTAAGTAGTCTTTGGCCGTTGCTTATGTGTTGAGCAATAAATCCACTACTTCAGGCATGCCATCAATATTTGTAGTGAGCCTTTTATATTTACTATCGATATTTGTCGAATGTTTGGATGTATGTGATGTTTGGATATATGTGTATCGTGGACATAATCATAACAGCTGCTGTAAGTTGTCGAGTTGCAATACTTAAAAGTTACCATTGTGTGACGTGAGGTTGTAGCATTTTTGATGTGGGTTCACTGCTAATGTAATTATGGAATATGGCATCTGGTTGTACATGTCTGAAGCAAAAGAATCTCATGACTGCAATTCTTTATGAAGTATTTAGAGGCTGTGGATCCTCACAAAAACTAATTTTTAAGAGCGAAATATTTTATTAAAACGTAGGCAGATATATTTGTAGCATCTCGTTGCGTCGGCGAAATGCTGAGGAAGGAAAGCGGTCCACAGCGGCGGCCGGTGCGTCGTGAGGTATGCTCTACAGTTATCAGGCCCAGATCACAATCAGTGGGTAACACCTTCCGCTCTCATCTTTAAACGTTAAACACTTCCTCATAAAATCCTACAACGCAACTCTCAACTGCTGTCATCTTCTTACGCTAGACATGTCACCATGGGATATCACCATGTCACGCTTAGCTGCAACCTCGACTACAAACGGACCCTCCTGAGTACTGCTTTACAATATCGTAAATACTGGGATACATAATTATTAACACTACTCACATAAAAAATTCACTCACTTAGCAATTATCTTTTATTTTTCGCTTTGAAACTGAAAAACTCTTTCTACCTTAATAAATTATCTGGAATAAATTTTCATTAACAGCACTTAGTTAGACTCATAAATTCTTGCGGTTGTCATCTTTTTTGCCTGTGCGGTGTTCGTTTAACCTACCGTTTTGGAACACCATTCAGAACTTCATCTCTGCTACAACCTTTCTCCTTATTCTTAGAAATCATATTCCCAAACCCATCCTCGCATCCGTACTACCTCACATAATACTCCAGCCAGTTCCACTTTTCTCTTTCACTGTAGGGCTCATCACAGACTTACCTCCTGTCGAAATTCTTGGCTTTGTGATACCCATGCGCCCCGAAACAACATCCTGATACAGTGTTGCACATTGTCGTATGAAAAGTCTTCTTCTTCTTCTTGCGTTACGGCCTCTGTAGGGCCACGGGTAGCCGCTTCTTGGACTACATTTTCCTTTTCTTCTCCCAGAACCTGTTCATTCTTTCTCTTCTTCTCTCCCGCTCTTCTTCCGAGATCTGCAGTGTCCGTTTCTCCTGTCGGCTCCACTAGTGGCACTCTAATCTTTTCCTGTATTCTTCTCTGTTATTGATCTGCGGCATATTAGTCGGTGTATATTTCTTCAATTTTCCTTTCCTTCGACCTTCAGCCCCAATTCCAACCAGTCCTTCCGAAGTCCAACAACCCACTTGGTTCCTGTCTTTCCCTTTGTTCTCCCTGTTGTTTCCCACACTCTCTTCGTCATTCTGTCCATGCTCATCCTAACTACATGTCCAGCAAACATTACCCTCTTGAGTCTGATTTCCCCGGATACTGTTCTCATGTTTCGGTACAATTCTTCCCTAGGTCTTCGCATCCACCTCTTTTGAGACAGAGTATTTTTCTCAGTATTTTTCTCTTTTCGTTCTCTAGTTGTTCTGCCCCATTTCTTCCTAGTGTCATCGTCTCAGCAGCTTATAATACTGCATTCCTCACCGTTGTCTTTTAGTGGCTTCTCTTTACCTTTGTGGATATATTCTTTTTATTGTATATCTTTCTCGTCATGCAGAAGGCTGAGCTATTTTTCCTCTCTGTTATTCCCTTCTTGCTCCTGTTCCTTCCTGTTATAAATTCTCCCAGGTATTTAAATTTGTCCACCATTTGCACAGTGCCTCCCCATGTTTCCCCGTCTGCAGTGATATTTAATGTCTTTGTCTTGTTATAGACGATCCTCAGTCCCACCTTTCTGGCCACCTTACTTAAGATGTCGAGTTGTGTCTTTGCGTCTTCTTCCGTCTCACTTACTGTTGTTATGTCATCTGCAAAGGCTAGGCAGTCCACTTGAGCCCTGTTGTCCTTTTTGTCCCCCACATGGGTCTTTGGTATTCCCATTTCCTCGTTTATTGCTCTCCACTGCCCGATCACTTCGTCCAGTGCTATATTGAACAACAATGGTGACAATCCATCTCCCCATCTTGATCTCAAATTCTTCTGACAGTGCTCCTCTGAATCTCATCATTGCTTCTGTGTCTGTCAGAATTTCTTTTATGAGTTCTTGTGTAGTTCCATCAGGTCCTCTGTTCTGCAGGATCCTACCAAGAGCCTGTCTGTCAATGGAGTCATATGCCTTACGTGTTTTGCAGCAATTTTATCAATTTGTCCGTGTAACCTCAGATCTGCCTTGCGCCCATCACCTATTTTATACTTGCCCCGGACATCAGACTGCTGTAATCAGCTCATAGCTCGTGTCAGCAGCTACCTATGCAAGACTGTGACCCAGTGCTGGCTTTACTGCAGCATTACGAACCGCAGGAGCACACTCCTGGACAGATTACGCCTTGTTGGCCCGATCACTAACTTCAGGAACAGTCTCCTTTTTCCCTTCCTACGTTCACCCTGCTTGTGAGGAAATGTATGTGTCTGTACTGTTTCTTCCACAACATCTACGCCGACCGGTGTGGCCGATCGGTTCTAGGCGCTTCAGTCTGGAACCGCGCCACCACTACGATCGCAAATTCGAATCCTGCCTCGGTCATGGTTGTGTGTGATGTCCTTAGGTTGTATTGTATTGTATTGTATGTTAACCGGGGACCTAGGAACGACGGAGAGGCTCCGTCCCCGCAGCAGCCGCAGTGGTCCACAACCCTACGACGACTACCGCAGTCCAATTCACTCCTCCGCCGCCCCACACCGAACCCAGGGTTGTTGTGAGGTTCGACCCCCGGTGGACCCCCCAGGGAACGTCTCACACCAGACGAGTGTAATCCCTATGTTTGCGTGATAATGTAATGGTGGTGGACGCGTACGTGGCGAACTTGTTTGCGCAGCAATTTCCGAGGTAGTGTAACTGAGACGGAATAAGGGGAACCAGCCCGCATTCGCCTAGGCAGATGGAAAACCGCCTAAAAACCATCCACAGACTAGCCGGTTCCTTCCCGCCAGGAAAGCAGTGCGTTAGACCGCACGGCCAACCGGGCGGGCTGTCGTTAGGTAAGTTACGTTCAAGTAGTTCTAAGTTCTAGTGGACTGGTGACTTCAGATTTTGAGTCCCATAGTGTTCACAACCATTTGAACAACATCTACAACCATCAACTTCAATAACCTCCTGTGCATGTCCCATAGTATCTAACATAACATCATCGTCTGCAGCTGCACCCTGTGCGACACAATAATCAGTGGCACGTGTACTTGGCTGTACATCTGCCCAATGCTAAACGGCCTCCAAACAGAATCCCTTATCTCCTAGCCGGCGGGGGTGGCCGAGCGGTTTTAGGCGCTACAGTCTGGAACTGCGCGTCCGCTACGGTCGCAGGTTCGAATCCTGCCTCGGGAATGGGTGTGTGTGTTGTCCTTAGGTTAGTTAGGTTTAAGTAGTTCTCAGTTCTAGGGGACTGATGATCTCAGAAGCCATTTGAACCTTAGCTCCTAGTGGGGCACATACTACTGCACGTAACTGACACGTGTTGCTATCCTTATTCTGTCATGCGTAGCACAAGGTCACTTCGTCTAACGCTACAGTTACTTCACACTCCACAATTTCATATGGTATAGGAGCTGAGACATCTACGTTACTTCCCTTAACATCAACAACATCCAGCACTGATTAAACCGACAGGAAGTTGCACAACGGCATTATTCGCTTCACTAGCTATCTTAAATTTCCCACTCAAAAGATTGTTCCACCAGTGTTCAAATTTCGTCCTACTCCTCACATAAACCATAGGTTTAACAATATCAGTGGTCTCTGGGAACAAGTGAACTGGACACAGGTCTGATTTCCTCCGTTTCCACTTTCTCCATCATCTTCCATTCTGCTTCTTATGCTTCTTCCCATCCTCACTTTTTTCTTACTCCCTCATATCTCCTCCGGAATTTCTCCTCGTATTTAGGAGACTCCCTATCTGCCTAGCTCGAAGTGCTTCCTGTCTCTCAATGTCCGCTCGTGTCTTGCCTGCTTCGTCTTCTACACTCTTCAAAACCTCCTCCACGGTAGCTCCTGTGGTCACTGACCTTCACACATTACTCAGGCGCAAACCACAAGGACACTTACTTGTGCTACTGTCCCAATACTTTTCACTACGTTACATGCTCACGCACCGAACCATATCCCTTGCTCAGCACCTTTATCCGTCCCAAACAACGCTGAATAACATACATTCCTACAGTTCTCAGACTCCAGCTCCGTGAAATATTTAAATAAACTTGTAGACAACAGGCTACACCTTTTGCACCTGATAACACATATTACAAACATACATTCTTAACTACACAGAACACTGTGTATGACTAAATACCCACACTAACCTATTTAATTACATGTTTGTTCCATTGATACTCTCAATCAAAAAGAAACACGAACAAAAAGACCGCAAGCACTTTATCATATATAAACAAGACTGCAATACTGCAGTAGTCGAGACATCTTCTCCATCTATGAATGGGTGTTGCAGGCATTGTCTACCAAGGCCTTTCCACCAAATGAAGTGCACATGGGGTGGAGAGCAGTAGTCGAAGCATCTCCTTCATTCATGAACGGCGTGTAGTCATTTTCCACTTTACCACCAAATAAAGTGGACCAAGTTTGATGGCCACTTCTATGCCAGGCAGGGTTGTGTGGGTGGATCACGCCCTAGGTGTAAACCATCATAAGTGAACTACATTTATATCGTTATGTGGAGTGACCACACCCTCTCTCAGCATATGGTGAGGAATATGCGTGGTGTGCAGTGACTGTTAGCTGATGGGCAGTGGGCGTTATCTCTGTGCCCAGGAGTGTTGATACCAGAAGTCTGCCCAACAGTGTGCGTCCCAGTTAGGCTCAGCACGACTAATCGCTGGTGGTGGCAGCAGAGTGCAAGTATCTCACAACACGTGTAGGAGTTGACACAGTCCAGTGTTGTGTGAGAAACCCTGGCAGTGGCGAAGGGTGAGAGACTGTAGCTCATCTGCTGCTCTCCAGGGTAGGTGTATGGCTGCTCCTGCAGTTAGCCTGAATGGTGCACTGGGTTCGACAAGTTGGTATGGCGGTGAAGGACCAACATCACGGTGTCTGCTTGCTGTCCCATATTGTTCTGGCACCTTCGCTGCTTCGCCTTGTCTGCTTCATACTGTATAAGAGCCCTGTCGCTGAAACCAGCCCTGTCGCTGGGTCCTCAGGGGACCTTCACTTCCTGGGACTGAGCTGCCAGTTTCTGCAGTAGCACCAACCAAATAGTGGCGGCGCTACACATATCTGACAAATATTGCTATGCCTTACTGGCGATGGTATCGTATAAGATACGTTCTATTTATTTAAAGTCTTCTTTCGTGGTTGTCTCTATAAACCTTCTGAACACACATGACATCATACTGATTTTCACAGAAAAGACGCTGGGAGATCTCCTCTTTCGCTGCTGATATTTCCTCTGTACTGAGAGATATGACTGTCGAAATTAGTCTTAAGAAAGATCAAAATATATTTGCAGGCGTTTGTACCCAGTGCTCTAATATGTTTGAAAAATGTCATTTTAACGATTCTCGCTACTGGAAAAAATGCCTTGTTTAAACAATCAGTTTCAGTTGTCTGACCACCACCAGGTTTGTAAAAGTACTGTCAGCATCATGCCAAACGAAATATAAAAACGTTCTCGTCAGGCGAAAATATCGTAATAGAATCGTATGCGAATCTTTTTAGAGCGTTAATGCCAATTACAGTTTTAACATTAATGTGTACTCTATCTAGCACACTTTTTATTGATTGATTTTTATAGATTGACCTAATTTATATTATGTAACGATAGCAGGTTTCATCAGTAGAAGATAAAGATTTTATATTTAGCCTAACATGAAGCTGTGAATGCTTTTATGAACCTGATGATGGTCAAACGACTGAAACAGGTTGTATAAAATAAGTATTTTACGAGTACCTCAAGGCGCTAATGTGACATGTTTCAAATTAAGAAAGATGGTTTGCAATGATCACTTCTGGAACTGGATGGATTACCCTCTAGGAAATCACTCATTTCATACATTGTACAAAATACGCCTTGGTTGAGGCTCCATTTATGTACCAGTTTCAAGTATTGAACAAGAGAAATGGGTTAAACGCTATTCTCTACGTGCTTTAATAACAAATTTCACTTGTGTAATCATGATTCACAGACAGTGAATTTTAAACTTCCTCGATAGTTCCTGTAATAAATATTCACGTTGTTCCATAGAAAAATGTTCATTTTAAAAACTAGAACCGTTTACAGGATACAATAATTAGCAACTTTTGTATTTTATTAGACTACGCACATATTTCTTATAAATATTCTTCTGGAACTTAACAAAACTTAAATCATTATGTAGAGATACACGTGTTTATGTATCTACGTTGACATCTGTAGTATTTCAGTCACCTTTTGTCCAGTCACTGTGCAGAGCCCGAAGCTCAGAATAGGAACAATAATACTTCATTACTTTTTGCATGATATCCTTCAATGGGTCTGCGCCCATTTCTGGCTCAAACAACTTACTATAGTCTCAGTCGCCAATGTATTAGGGAAATGTAATACATTTAGCAGCTTATGACCTGTGGGCTTCTTGTTTTCTACTTGTAATGGAACTGATCAATGGTTCATTTCCGCCACATACTGGCTTTGCCGATATAAACAAATAATCGGATTACTCGATACACAGAAAATAATCGGATTACCCGATACACAGAAATAAGCGTACTCCCTTCTACACAGACATCCTTCTGATACAGGGAAAATTGGTTTTTGAGTAAACAAATAGTAAAGTATCGTGTTATTTATTTTCAGATATAAAATTAAACGATAAAACGATGCAACTAATATAAATAGTAATGAATTAATTATTTTCCAAATAATATAATTATTGCTCATGTATTCTATTTACTTCAAAATTGTAATTACATTTGAAGTCATTGACATCGGAATTGTTAACTATAACTTTTCACAAGAACGTCAGGAATGATAATCGACACGTAACTCATTTGTTAACAAAATTAATTCCTTTGGTGTATGTATAACCTTTGTTGCTGTTTACGATTACTTGGATGTTGCTATTGTATGAAGTTGATGGTAAGCTGCTGTACTGTGTATGCGATGTAGTATTGTGTAGGATTTCTTTGACCGTCGAAATTGAATTGTGTGTCGAAAAGAAGAGAATTAAATGTTTGTTCAAAAGATAATGTGGCTGCAACAGCTCATTCTAAGTACACATCCTAAATGAAAACCTACATATTCTGCTACTAGCAGAAATCATACTTCTGATCGAGCCACCAAAGCAATCGAAATACACTGAAATGAAGACAACAAGTACTAAAAAATTACTAAATTAATTCTTTTCACAGCCATTACCTTATGAATAATTCAGTCTCATCTCGTATAAGTTCTCACAATCTGGGGGAGAACAAATACGCAAATATATATGCTTTAGGCCGTCGAAAGTTCCAAAACATGTTTTAATGAAGCTGTTCCACTACAGAACACAGAACATCTCTTTACAGAAACCTCCTTCCGAAATCCTTGTTGCAGGGAAATGGAAACATAAAGCAAAAGCTAGCCAAGGGTAGCATGTTAGTTCACTCATGCGAGAAAGAGGATTACGTAGTCCACTTTGGCATTCATATATTTTTCACTTTCCTTCTCGTTTAATTATTTAGACTGACTGAGGCTTGTACTTTTGGCTGCAGGCTGAGCTAATTAGTTCCTTCGTGCGTATTTTGGTGCAAGGGCTCGGCGGAGAATAGATTTCCGTAGTGTTTTATTTTCGTACACCAAACGAGGAAGAGCGGGCCGGAGAGAATGAGACAGAAACGGATCCTAAGTACGTTCTGCACAGACAGAATGGTATATGTAGTCTCGAGAGACTACACTTCAGCTTTCACTGGTAAATACTACAAAAGGGAAACGTGATGACACCTAGAACTATCTCGTTGGACAGCAGGAAAGAGGTAAGCAATTTTTGCGCCTTTTATGAAAGAGACTATTTTTTACCCTACGACGATCTACTGCAGCCACGAATACTCTTCTCACCCTATGTTCAGTAGACAAATAGTAAAAATTCATACTTTTCTCAATTATTTTCATATATGTTTCACAATATTGAGGATTACTTATTTACGCTATGCTTGGAATCGAATGACAACTATCCATACACAAAATCACAAACGCGTTTGTAACAGTAAATTAATTTCCTCTAGGAAATGAAACTAAACGGGTATTACAGAATAAAGAAACAGCATCAAGATAATGTTTTCGTGAATTAATATATGATTATTACTTCTCGTAATAACTTCAACAAATAGGTAGAATTACTGAAATCAAAAGCATTAAAAGTGTAGATGTGGGAATATTCTAAAAGATGAAACGTTTTGCATTCATCAGCAATCAAACTAATAAATAAATGGGGACAGGTATATGTCGACAGATATCTGTTTTGTGAACTATTTGTAACCCTTTTTTTTAATAAAGGACTTCTATATTAGCTGCCTTCCACCTAAACTTTCTTAAAGTTTCTCATGTCTCCGATATAAGCACGTTTCACGTTCGAAATTTTCTGCGTAACCTTAAATTTAGTACATGTAGTAACGTCTTTAACCAAGTGTTTATTTCGATTGTTTCAGATAATTTTTCTATCGCTGATGACACAATCGTGCAGTTAAATGCATACCATTTGGTTTTGACATTGACCACGTCATGGGGAATTTTATTTGATACTTAAGCTAAAGGATTTTTGTGTGGTTCACGCTGATACAGCGATAAAAGCCGGCTCGAGTGTTGGATTTTATCATTTTACATATGTAATTCACATATGTTCGAGTTGTAACATCGTCTGACGATAATATTAAATACAATTCATATTCTTACTGTGCCAACTAGTTATATACATGCAGGTTGTAGCCGTTATCACCACGTTCACAGTTAACCTTTATTAGGTATACAATTAGATGATACTTTCTTCACGGTACTGTGTGGAAGCTTTGATACATGACTACTGTTTATCACTGTCACGAGTGTGTGCAATAAGCTGTTTTGTACATTTCTATTTTTCTATTTTTGAAGCCTCTGTAACTTGTGTCATTTGTTTCGCTACCAGTTAATTTGAAAACACCTAACTGGGATAAATTATCTAATTACATAAATCCATGAAACAAAGGCTTTGTTCCGTAAACATCCTACCCAAATCAATGACTTCGATCAGTAACTTTTACCTCAAAAATACAACGATAAAACTATTTTAAGAAATAAAGGTTTTTTTTTTTTTTTTTTTTTTTTTTTTTTTTTTTTTTTTTTTTTTTTTTTTTTTGAACGACGCAGCACCCAATCTTCCGAATGCATACTTACCAGACGACATAAAGATGAAAAGCTCGTTAACAGTTGTCACAACCAAATCTACACATACATTTTCAAGTCACGGAGACTAGATGGTTGCTTTATTATTTCCATAGAAACCGAGTAAAGATACATTTAATTTGCATGTGAAGTAATTCTTCTGTTAAAGTTGAAAGTCAGTGAAATAGGGTGGTTACAAACAATTACCACTGCAGCTGCAGTGGTTGTGGCTCTAGGTGACACAGCCTTGTTTCATAACTTTTAATGACTAGCTGACATGTGAAAATATTACTCTACCCAGACAGTTTTTATTGTGTAGTGTATCCTTAAAATATCACCTACAAATTTTGAATTACATGTACCGCTGCAATTTGATCTTCATCAAACAAGGAACCTTATAAATCTTCAATGTTAGTACATGTATAAAAAACAATAAACGTTTGTTATTACTATGGATTCGAAATTGTGATGTTCTTTTTATTCTTTGTTCTCAATTTCCCTTTCTCGTGACAGTCTATTCATTCCAGGGCAGCGTCTATAATTAAACAACTTAAAATAAAGCTGTGATTGTGTTAGGCGTTCGTCATTTTGGCTTTAGATAAGGTAAAGGCACCAGAGCGGATGTTCTGGCGTTGCGCTTGTAAACGGAGATATACTTAGGAAACATAAACAAAATTTCGTAGGATTTGTCGACCTAGACAAAGTATTGGGCAGTCAAAAATTGTGTAAGATTTCCGAATTTCTCAGGTAATTCTCAGTTACATCGAACGAATGCTACTTTACAACATGTACGAGAACAAGGAGGTAACAATTAGAACTGAAGACCAAGAAATATGTTCTCGGATTTAAAAGGGTGTAAAACAGGGATGTAGCCTGGGCTACGTTCAGTCTATACATCGAAGAAGCCACATCGCGAGTATAAGAAAGTTTCAGCAATGGAATTTAGAGTGTACAGTATCAATAGGAGTGGCTGATGATATTGCTATGATCTTTGACAGTGAAGAAGAACTGCAGGATCTGTTGAACGGATTAAACAATCTGATGAGCACACGTTGTGGACTTGGAGTAAACTTAAGACCGACCACTTACTGAGGTGTAGCACAAATACACACATCAAAAAAAGTTTTGCATCGCCTCTGTTCCAAAAATTCCGGGACCTGTACAGAAAATTCGATTGGAGGTCAACATAAACATCATTTCCTCCTTTTTATTATATTTTGTACCACCATACAGAAAGATCTTCAGAGGTGGTGGGTCAGACTCCTGTACACTGCGACACCTCTAATACTCAGTAGCAAGTCCTCTTGCATTGATGCATGCCTATATTCGTCGCATACTATCCACAAGTTCATCAAGGCATTGTTGGTTCAGATTGTCCCTCCCATCAACGGGAATTTGACGCAGATCACTCAGAGTGGTTGGTGGGTCCCATTGTGCATAAACAGCCCTTTTCATTCTATCCCAGCCATGGCCGATATGGTTCATGTCTGGAGAACATGCTGGCCACTCTAGTCGAGCGATGTCGTAATCCTTGAGGAAGTCATTCACATGATGTTCACGATGGGGGCGCGAATGGTTGTCCATGAAGACGAATGCCTTACCAATATGCAGCCGATATGGTTGCACTATCGGTCAGATCATGGAATTCACGTATCGTACAGCCGTTACGGTGTCTTCCATGACCACCAGCGGCGTACGTCGGCCTCACATAATTCAGGGAACCTCCACCCTGTTGCACCCGCTGTACAGTGTGTCTAAGGCGTTGTCTGCCGAGGAGTTCCTTGAAAAATTAAGCTGATTCTTATTGTATTGCTGATAGCGTTTACTTAAACTTATGGGCTGACTTTTTTCATGTTCATGAACATTTATCTGTTATTACTTTTATGTTGTAATTTCATGTACTGAAACGTTCCATGAACTTGGAGATTTGATCCTCAATTTGGTCCTACAGAATTTCATGCGTAAACCCTGAACGAGTTGTCTCCAAGCACATCTCTGACGATTGCCTGGTTTAAGGCATATACGACACTCATCGGTGAAGAGAACATGATGCCAATCCTGAGCGGTCCATTCGGCATGTTGTTGGGCCCATCTTTACCGCACTGCATGGTGTCGTGGCTGCAAAGATGGACCTCGCCATAGACGTCGGAAGTGAAGTTCAAATGGTTCAAATGGCTCTGAGCACTATGGGACTCAACATCTTAGGTCATAAGTCGCCTAGAACTTAGAACTACTTAAACCTAACTAACCTAAGGACATCACACACACCCAAGCCCGAGGCAGGATTCGAACCTGTGACCGTAGCAGCCGCGCGGTTCCGGACTGCAGCGCCAGAACCGCACGGCCACCGCGGCCGGCGGAAGTGAAGTTGCGCACCATGCAGCCTATTGTGCACAGTTTGAGTTGGAACACGACGTCCTGTATCTACACTCAAAACATTATTCAGCATGGTGGCGTTGCTGTCAGGGTTTCTCCACGCCATAATCCATAGGTAATGGTCATCAAATGGCTCTGAGCACTATGGAACTTAACTTCTGAGGTCATCAGTCCTCTAGAACTTAGAATTACTTAAACCTAACTAACCTACGGACATCATCACACACATCAATGCACGAAGCAGGATTCGAACCTGCGACCGTAGCGGTTGCGCGGTTCCTGACTGTAGTGCCTAGAACCGCTCGGCCACACCGGCCGGCTAGCGGTCATCCACTGCAGTAGTAGCCCTGAGCGAGGCATGTCGTCAACAGTTCTTGTCTCTCTATATCTCCATGTCCGATGAACATCCCTTTGGTTGACTCCCCGACACTTCCCTTGTTGAGCGCCCTTCCTGGCACAAAGTAACAATGCGGATGCGATCAAACCGCGGTATTGATCGCATGGTTGAAGTACAGACAACACGAGCTGTGTACCTCCTTCCTGGTGGAATGACTGGAACTTGTCGGTTGTCGGACCCTCTCCGTCTAATAGGTTCTGATCATGCATGGTTATATACCATTTTGGGCGGGTTTAGTGACATCTCTGAACAGTCAAAGGGACTGTATCTGTGATACAATATCTATAGTCAACGTCTATATTCAGGACTTCTGGGAACCGGGAAGTTGCAAAACTTTTTCTGATGTATTTATTAGCGATAATGAAAATTGAATACCACGAAGTACATGATGGTAACAAACTCTGCTACGCTGGAAGGGAAACAATACACGACAGTAGAAGCAAGGAGAATATAAATGACTAACTAGCACAGGCAAAGAGGATATTGCTGTACAAAAGAAATCCATTAGTGTCAAATTATGGTCTTAATACAAGGAAGAAATTTCTGAGAACGTAATTTTGGAGCACAGAATTGTACGAAAGTGATTCATGGAAAACGGGAAAATCGGAAATGAAGAGAATTTCAGAGTCTGAGATGTGGTGCTACAAATGAAGGTTGAGAGTTAGGTGGGCAAGTAATATAAGAAACGCACAATCGACGAGAAGAAGAACATTTGGAAAACATTGATAAGAAGAAGGAACACGTGTCAAGACATCAACGAGAAACTTCTATGCTACCTGAGGTTAATACACAGAGTGTGATGTATACAACAAATAATTACAATGCAAGAGACTGACATGAAGCGGTTGGCACACGAGGGAAGCTCATGACTGACTGCATCGAACTAGTCAGTGGACGCAATAAAGCAATAACAACAAAACAGATTATCACTTATATATATTCCAATCTGAATATTGCGATACCCTCTATAGCTCCCTCTGGTACTATGGAAGTCATTTCCTAATGTCTAAACACATATCCTACCATCCTACCCGTTATACTTGTTGGTGTTTCACGTGTATTCATATACTCAGCAAATCAGCGGAGGTAAGATTCTGAATCGTTCTGTAAAAATGCGTTTCAGATCCTTCGCATCTCTTCTTTTCTGCTTACCCACAGTCCGTATATTACTTCTACACAATGGTGTGCTCCACATGTAAATTTGCATTAACTGCTTTCCCAAATTAAGGACTGTGTTCGTAACTACTTGACGCTTTCTTCCGAGGAATGATCTTATACGTGTGGCAGCTGCGTTCTACGTCGTGAGGTAACCGAATGTCTTTGGTCCCTAGTAATCAGAGGGCCAACCTACGTGGCATCCGGCGCTTGTGGCTGATCTCTGCATTGCCAGCACGTGACGCTCACATTACGGTGTCGACTCGTTTTCTATTTGTAATGATGTCAGTATCTGAGGGGGTGCCGAAATGTTGGTCTCATGTAAATTCGCACAAAAATACACGAACTGTCCACGAAGTTTCACAAAGAACAGAAACAAAATTTTTATTTTACGGTTCTGAACAAATACCAGACTTGGAACTTTAAGATACAACAGTAGCAAAAGGTATCAGTGATTTGACTGACACCTTAGGAACGAAAATGGCTTTTGTAGCAAAACAAAAGAATTTTTAGCCTGTTTTTAAACTTTAAAACACTTTCTTGGTGGCTTTGGAGACATTATTCATCGTCCAGATCAAAGAAAACTTGTGCAGTACTGCACGATGCGAAGCTTTTCGCCGATGATGCTGTTGTATACAGAGGAGTAAGGATCCTGGAAAAGTGTAGAAAAATGCAGGAACACTAGCAGGGGATCGAAACTTGGTACAGAGAGTGGCAATTGACCCTCAGCGCCGGCCGGAGTGGCCGTGCGGTTCTAGGCGCTACAGTCTGGAACCGAGCGACCGCTACGTTCGCAGGTTCGAATCCTGACTCGGGCATGGATGTGTGTGATGTCCATAGGTTAGTTAGGTTTAATTAGTTCTAAGATCTAGGCGACTGATGACTTCAGAAGTTAAGTCGCATAGTGCTCAGAACCATTTGACCCTCAGCATAAACAAATGTAACGTATTGCAAACACATAGAAAGACCCTTTATATTATGATTAACAAATTGGAGAACACTCACTGTAAGCAGTTACTTCCAAAAATGCCTACGAGCGATTCGAAGTGGAACGAACATATACAATTAACCACCAGTAATGCAGATGCCAGACTGAGATTCATAGGAAAAATTCTCTGGAAATGTGTTCTATCGACAAAGGAAGTATTGCTTGAATATTGCTCGTCAGTATGAAATCTGTAACAGATATGACTCACAAGCGAAATACACAAGATCCAAAGAAGAGCAGCACGTTTCGATACAGTTCATTTAGTAAGTGCGACATGATCCATTCCTAAAATTCCGAGAGCGTAAGTTCCTAGGAGAGTCTATCAGTACATTTCCTTCGCCAGCATATATCTTGCGGAATGACCATGAAGATAAACTGAGGCAGAGTGGAGCCCACGGCTACTTACCAGCAATCGTTCTTTCCGCAAACCGTTAGCGACTGAGTAGTAATAGGGGTAAGGGACATTGGTACCTTATGTACCCTCCACCACGCGCCTTAAGATGGCATGCAGAGTATACATGTGGATGCAGATGTACATGTTTACATCCAGAATGCTTGGATGTAGTGATCAGTGTACTTTTCAATACCGAGCATCTTAGAAGTTGGTCATTTGATGGCTACGGAAAGAAGACACGACGAACCTTTTCGGCCTTTTAAACTAGTCACTGAACAATTTATTGCCAGTGCCTTTCGCTGTTGGACATTCACCCTTCCTTTCATGTATGATTTGCTCATCCTTAGAAGGCTGCAATTCCTTCGATTTCGAAATAATAACGATTACTCGAGGCTTTTATAGTTCACTTCTTCAGTTAGTCTTGCTAGGATGGCTAGGATGTGTGCATGCTGCGTGCGAACGAAGGAGGAGCTGGCCGCAGTTCGCGAAAAGCTGAATGCGCTTTTGGGTGCCGCCAATCACCTTCAGGTTGCTATCTCTGGGTGTAGCGGTGGCGAAGAATCTACGAGTCGCGTGGGATGCCCCAGGTGTCTCTTCTTTTGCCCACGGGCTCTGCTTTCGAGGAACCTGCTAGAGCACACGATGCAGTGGATCCGCCCTCTACGCAGGGCGGGTGATAACGCGTTTCCGTCGCTCGAGGCGGAGGGCCAATGTGGAAACTGGCCATCTGACCTCACCCCTCCATGCTGTGCTTGGACAGGTGGCCGTTCCTTCAGCAGGGTCCGAGCAGGCACACTGGGAGGGGTTTACTAGTTACTGGGAGCTCCAATGTCAGGCGCGGTTTGGAGCCCCTGGCGCAGCAGCGTTCAGGGCTGGAAGGAAAACAAATGTGCACTCTTGTCTACCGCGGGCCTCGTCCGAGATGGTGGGCCTTGCCTGCAGCTATCGAGTGTGCAGGATGCAGTCGTTTACATGTTGTGGTTCACGTTGCACCAACGACATCTGTCGCTTGGGTTCTGAGGCGATCCTCAGTTCGTACAGGCGGCTGACGGAAGTGGTGAAGACTGCTGGCTTCGTGCGCGGGCTGCAAGCAGAGTTCACAATTTGCAGCATTGTTCCCGGGGTTGATCGGGGCCCCTTGGTTTCGAGCCGAGTAGAGGGTCTCAACCGAAGACATTGTCGACTCTGCAGCGGTCTTGGCTGCTCATTTCCCGACCTGCGTTATCGTGTGGGGCTTTGTAGGTCAGGCGTACTACGCAAAGGAAGCAGCTATTCGGAAAGCAGTGGACTTGTGGAACGCACATGAAGATTTCTTAAGGGAAGTCAAACACCGGCCGCTGTGGTTGAGCAGTTCTATGCGCTTCAGTCAGGAACCGCCCTGCTGCTACGGTCGTAGGTTCGAATCCTGCCTCAGGCATGGATGTGTTTGATGTCCTTAGCTTAGTTAGGTTTAAGTAGTTTTAAGTCTAGAGGACTGATGGCCTCCGATATTAAGTCCTATACTGCTTAGATCCATGTGTGTGGAGCTCAAACGGCGTTCAGAATAAAGACGCTTCTTCTGTCATAATTTTATTAGTAAACTGTCCAAGTATTCGTGTTAGCGTTCATGAATTTACTGTTCTCAGCGAAAGGTATGAAATTATTCAAGAGACCAAGAGCTGACTGAAACTCGAAGTGACATATTTAGCATGTCGTGGAGCGGTGACGGGAAAGACAGTTTAGAGGCCGTAGGAGGGGTAGAGTTCATTGTAGTTGACAAAAGTATTTTCTCTAGCCAGGTCGAGGTTGAGTGTGACAATGGAGTTATCTGGTCGCGTATAACAGGTGTAAGTGAAACCAAGTTAATTGATGTTTTTACTGGCCACCCGATTCTTCTGTGACAGCTGTAGAGTCGTTCAAAGATAGTCTAGGGTGAATAGCGAGTAAATACTCAGCTCATGCAATACTTGTTGGGGGAGGCTTTAACCTATTGAATATAGAGACTGGGATGTCTATGGATTCATTGCGGGAGTACAGACAGACAGTCATACTAAATACACTACTGGCCATTAAAATCGTTACACCAAGAAGAAATGCAGATTCATTGCACAAATATACTAGAACTGACATGTGATTACATTTTCACGCAATTTGGATGCATAGATCCTGAGAAATCAGGCCGTAATAACGGCCTTGATACGCCTGGGTATTGAGTTAAATAGAGCTTTGATGGCGTGTACAGGTACAGCTGCCGATGCAGCTTCAACACGATACCACAGTTCATCAAGAGAAGCGACTGGCGTATTGTGACGAGCCAGTTGCTCGGCCACCACTGACGAGACGTTTTCAGTTGGTGAGAGATCTGGAGAATGTGCTGACCAGGGCAGCAGTCGAACATTTTCTGTATCCGGAAAGGCCCGTACAGGACCTGCAACATGCGGTCGTGCATTATCCTGCTGAAATGTAGGGCTTCGCAGGGATCGAATGAAGGG
The DNA here is from genome assembly GCF_021461385.2 of Schistocerca piceifrons. NCBI lineage: Eukaryota > Metazoa > Arthropoda > Insecta > Orthoptera > Acrididae > Schistocerca > Schistocerca piceifrons. The sequence continues at coordinate 401,064,546 of NC_060145.1, forward strand.
TAGAGGCACGGGTCGTAACACATCTGAAATGTAACGTCCACTGTTCAAAGTGACGTCAGTGCGAACAAGAGGTGACCGAGACGTGTAAACAATGGCACACCACACCACCACGCCGGGTGATACGCCAGTATGGCGATGACGAATACACACTTCCAATGTGCGTTCACCGCGATGTCGCCAAACACGGATGCGACCATCATGATGCTGTGAACAGAACCTGGATTCATCCGAAAAAATGACGTTTTGCCATTCGTGCACCCAGGTTCGTCGGTGAGTACACCATCGCAGGCGCTCCTATATGTGATGCAGCGTTAAGGGTAACCGCAGTCACGGTCCCCGAGCTGATAGCCCAATCTGCTGCAAACGTCGTCGAACTGTTCGTGCAGATGGTTGTTGTCTTGCAAACGTCCCCATCTGTTGACTCAGGGATCGAGACGTAGCTGCACGATTCGTTACAGCCAAGCGGATAAGATGCCTGTCACCTCGACTGCTAGTGATATGAGGCCGCTGGGATGCAGAACGGCGTTCCGTATTACCCTCCTGAACCCACCGATTCCATATTCTGCTAACAGTAATTGGATCTCGACCAACGCGATCAGCAATGTCGCGATACGATATACCTCATTCGCGATAGGCTACAATCCGACCTTTATCAAAATCGGAAACGTGAGTGTACGCATTTCTCCTCCTTACACGAGGCATCACAACAACGTTTCAACAGGCAACGCCGGTCAATTGGTGTTTGTGTATGAGAAATCGGTTGGAAACTTTCCTCATGTCAGCACGTTGTAGGTGTCACCACCGGCGCCAAGCATGTATGCTAGCTAATCATTTGCATATCACAGCATCTTCTTCCTTTCGGTTAAATTTCGCGTCTGTTGCAGGTCATCTTAGCGCTGTAGCAATTTTAATGGCCAGTAGTGTACTTTTGAACACGTTATCTGAAAACTGTCTTGAGCACTAACTCAGGTGCCCTCACGCAGTGGAAATATCTTTGACCTTGTAGCTACAAATAGCTCAGACCTTATCGACAATGTCAGTATAGAAACGGGGATTAGCGATCATGATGTTGTTATAGAAAATGTGATTACGAAAGTTAATAAATCAGTCAAGAAGGCTAGGAGAGTGTTTCTTCTAGATACAGCAGATAAGCAGTTATTAGCTTCTCAGTTACACAGTGAACTGGCATCACTCAGTTCCAGTAAGATGGATGTAGAGGAATTATGAACAAAGTTTTAGCAGATTTTCAAACGTGGTCTAGGGAGTTATGGGCCTAGTAACTGGACCCACCATAGTTTAATAACAAAATTGGAAGGGTGCTGTGGAAGCAGAGGCTGTTGCGTTCTCGGCTCGAAAGAGAAAGCACACATGACGAGAAGTGAAGGTTAGCAGAGATACCGGCGTCTGTGAAAAGATGTATGCGAAAGGTCTGTCAGAGAACCCTAATAAATTCGGGTCTCATGTAAAATCACTAAACGGGTCTAAGGCTTCCATTCAGTCTCTTGTTGACCAATCTGGTGTGGCATTTAACGACACCAAACGAAAGCTCGAGTTTTAAATGTCACGTTCAAGAAATCGTTGACACAGGAGAATCCTACAAAGATACCGTCATTTGGCCATCGGACAGACTCCCGTATGGACGATATAGTAATAAGAAGCCCTGGCGCAGAGAAACAACTGGAAGATTTGTAAGTAAATAAATCACCAGGTCCGAGATGGAATCCCAGTTTGATTTCACAAACAGTACTCTACGGCATTGGCTCCTTATCAAGCTTGCATTTATAGTGAGTCTCTCACCCAACACAAAGCCCCAAGCGACTGGAAAAAGGCACAGGTGAATCCAGTATAGAACAAGGATAAAAGTACGGACCCTCAAAATTACACATCAGTATCCTTCTGTTTGCTGCAGAATCCTCGAATATATTCTCAGTTCGACTATAATAAATTTTCTTGACACTGAGTAGCTTATGTCCACGAAAAAGCATGGTTTTAGAAAGCATCTCTTTTGTGAAAGTCAGCTTGACCTTTCTCATTTGATGTACGGAGAACTATGGATGAAGAGCAACAGCCAAATCTCATATTCCTAGATTTCCGGAAAGCATTTGACACGGTACCCCATTGCAAGCTGTTAACGAAGGTACGAGCATATGGAATAAGTTCACAGATAGCCTATGTGAATGTCTCGATGACTTCGTCAGTAATAGAACCCTGTATTTTCTCCTCGACGGCGAATTTTCATCAGAGACAACCGTATCGTCAGGAGTACTCCTGGAAAGTGTGGTAGCACAGCTGTTGTTCTCTATATACACACATAATTTGGCGGACAGGATGGTCAGCAATCTGCAGTTTGCTGATGTAGCAATGGTGTGTGCTAAGGTGTCGAAGTTAAGTGAGAAAGATACAAGACGACTATGACAAAGTTTCCAGGTTGTGTGATGAATAGCAGCTACCCCTAAATGTGGAAACATGTAAGTTTATGCAGATGAGTAGGCACATCGAACCTGTAATGTTAGTCTACAGTATTGCTAGTGTCCTGCTTGACACAGTCAAGTCGTTAAAATGTGTGGGTGTAGCGTTGCAAAGTGATATGAGATGGGACGAGCATGTGAGAACTGTGGCAGGCAAGGCGAATGGTCGCCTTCGGTTTATTGGGGGACCGTACCATGTCGGATTGAATGAAGACAGGGAAGTAAATCAGAGGCGGGTTGCTAGATTTGTTACCGGTAGGTTCAAACAACACAGAAATGTTACGGAGGTGCTTCGGGGGCTCCAGTTGGAATCCCTCGAGGGAAGGCCACGTTTTCTTCGAGAGACGCTATTGAGAAAATGTTGAGAATCGGCATTTGAAGCTGACTCGACCACGAAGATAAGATACGAGAAATTAGGGTTCGTATGTAGGCATATAGGTTCAAATGGTTCAAATGGCTCTGAGCACTATGGGACTTAACATCTGAGGTCATCAGTCCCCTAGAAATTATAGCTACTTAAACCTATCTGACCTAAGGACATCACACACATCAATGCCCGAGGCAGGATTCGAACCCGACCGTAGCGGTCACGCGGTTCCAGACTGAAGCGCCTAGAACCGTTCGGCCACACCGGCCGGCAGGCATATAGCGAGTCGTCTTTCCCTCGCTCTGTTTGCGAGTGTAACAGGAAAGAAAATGCCTAGCAGTGGTACAGGGCACCCTCCACCACGCACCGTCGATGTAGATGTAGATTCACAAAGAAGTGTAGTTCGGGAACTTTGAACACCACAATTAGATATTTAAAATTCTGTGCTTTGAGGCAGTTACGAGAGGCAGTCAAAAATAGATCCTGAACGATGTGCGGTCACCGCTAAGAGGTAGCGCACATTTGGCGTATTATCTGACGTACTAAAATGGTATTAACTTATATAGTTAACGGCTGATGACACTCACCAGGTTTTTTTACATTTTATAAATTATTGTAAAGACAATTTTATCGTGTAACTATTTGACGCAAAAATTCGTAACGCCTTCAGAACTGTGCCAGCCATCCTACAACAAGTAACAGACTTCCTGCAACATTCTACGTTATTCCGTACCATTGGTTGGACTGCAGTATGGAATTATTGTCCCACTTGTGCGCTGCTGTTAACACAGCAGCAGAAACGGCTGCGTTTGGGAAGCACCCAGAATGCTCATTAATGTTGCCCCATTGTGTTCAACGATGAATCGCCTTTCTGCACTACCACGGAGACCCATCGTCAGCGAGTATGGTGGCGACCAAGGGAGAGGTCGCATAATTCCAGCGTTTTGGAAAGGCACAGCGATGTTACTTCTGACACTGTGCAATGGTAAGCTATCAGGTACGACTTCAGGTCACGGCTGAAAGTTACTGAAAGACATCTGCAGGCACGACAGCATGTCACGGAGATACTGCGTCCTCGTGTGTTACCTCTCATGTGACAGTAACGTAGTGCCATTTTTCAACAGGACAATGGTCCCCCACACGTGGCACGCGTGTCATAAACTATGTGTGTTTTGCTAAGCTACTCTTGTGGGCAGCAAAATTGGGGTATCTGTCCTCAGTAGAATACGTGCACCGAGCGAGGTGGCGCAGTGGTTAGCACACTGGACTCGCATTCGGGAGGACGACGGCTCAATCCCGTCTCTATCCTGATTTAGGTTTTCCGTGATTTCCCTAAATCGTTTCAGGCAAATGCCGGGATGGTTCCTTTGAAAGGGCACGGCCGATTTCCTTCCCAATCCTTCCCTAACCCGAGCTTGCGCTCCGTCTCTAATGACCTCGTTGTCGACGGGACGTTAAAAACTAACCACCACCACCTAGAATACGTGCGGGACCAGCTGAGACGTCAGCTCTGTCCCAGTGACGGTATTTCGAATATCAAAAGCCAGTTTCCACCGGAGGCATACAACAGCCTCTACAGCTACGTGGATACTCTGCAAATCACACTTAAGTGCCCTTCCCAACCGAATGAGCACATACATCCAATCCAGAAGAGGTGCAAACGCCATAGTGATAAGGGGCTCGTACTGCCAAGTTCTTGGTAAATTAGATCACATTTTGTGATCAGTGAAATAACACCACATACCATCAATGTAGTTTCATGTTTCATTTCGTTTTCTCCCCCCCCCCCCCCCCCCCTTCATGAGATTCACTTTTTTGTCAGTTGACACGACTACGGAATTTGCTGGGTACTTAATTAAATTCATTTTAGTGTCTTGCAAATGTGTTATAGCAGTGCACAAATCTCTGAATTTCTCTTTCCGGTATTATGACCCATACTGGTGTTCCATTCATTTCAGTGTCCAATCCGTAAAAATTTCTTTTTTTTTCGGTTTCTGATGAGGATATGACCAGCGATTACCACTCTGTAACTCTGTAAAACACATCAATACGATACAGCGATGTGCACATAACAAGAAAGAAATATATTGTATGAGCACTGATTTACTGTGGGACCTTGATAAACGGTATGCTGTATGAAACTTCCTGGCAGATAAAAACTGTGTGCCGGACTGAGACTCAACTCGAGACCTTGCAAATTTCGCACGAGAGCTTCTTTCAGGTGTGGAACGGAGGACACGAGGGAAAGCTGTCGGGCGGGTCGTGAGTCCTGCTTGAGTGGTTCAGTTCGTAAAGCACTTGCCCTCGAAAGGCAAGAGTCCAGAGTTAGAATTTCTGTCTGGCACACACTTTTAATCTGCCGGGAACTTTCATATCAGCGCACACTCCGCTGCAGAGTTAAAATTTCATTCTGAAATGCTGTACATCTGATCGTTAAGATTGTTTCATTTGTGTTGTATCAGTTTATGCTGCTACAAATGGTACCCGGTGTATGTTCTACAAAAAATTACTGTCTTTGTATCTACCTCTGGAACACTTTATGATATGATGTTACTGTATGGTTAAGAAAAAACTATTATAAGTACTACAATTTTGTAAGTTTGCCAATGATCCTGGAAAAAAGAATATGTAAATATAAAAGTCTGAGTGTATTTACGAAACAAAAGCGAATGAAATTAACTGTGAAAGCTGTAGAAAGATTCTCTTTCCCGGAATATGTAGTATGCATCCCAAAAGTGTAATAAATAATGAGAAAAGGCACCAGCGTTAATCTTCCTTGTTTACAATGGCAGATAACAATGGTTTTTTCTTGCTTTTGATACTAGAACACCGTTAATCTGACAATTCAGGAATATGCAAGTTAATGTTATAATACCTGCCACGTATTAAACCTGCTACGACAGTGGGAAACTATCTGGAAAATTAATGCTTCTGACAAAACCACCTGTCGGAAATGATACCCAAAATAGCAAGCAATTACATTTTTCAGCTTGCCGCAAACGATTAACGACAATAACATACGTGGAAATCATGTACTGTCAAACAGTACAGAGATTTTTGTTCTGACCGAGTAAATCAGCTTTAACGTATAATTATTGGGAAAAATATCCACCAGTTGTAGCATAAAATTACAATATAGACACAAAGGAATGGACAACTTTATCTGCCAGTGTGCATTGATTTAAATCAATGGGGAAGGTTGGAAATTTGTGTCGGATTGGGATTTGGACCAACGTCTCCCGCTTACTAGACAAATGCACTGACCACTACGCCATCTGGACACAGCAGTCAAGAACTGCACAGAAAACCCCAGCACGCCTCCCGTCAGACCTAAATTCTGAACTGATCTACACACTACAAATGTAGTGATCATTGACCACTGTCCCTTTAAGTGCGGTGTACCGTCGATTACTGTCAGAGTTAGAGCATGGTATGCATCTGCAGTGAAGAGATCATCGGCCGTCCTCGCCTTAAGAATACATGTGGTGTCTGTACTATTGGACTCATCAAAAGAAGATACACCACGTTGATCCTGCAGCTAATATGAACAAGACACGAAGGAATTGACGACATTGGCTACCAGTGGGCATTGATTAATGTAATGGGGAAAGTTGAGAATTAGAACCCAGATCTCCTGCTTACCAGGTAGATGTCATTAATTCCATTCTGTCTTGATTCATAGTAGCTGCAGCATCAAAACAATTTATCTGTCGGTTGACTACACACTTTATCGATAGGAGCTTCGCACGAGAAGGAAATGTGTATCTAGAGATAGCACATATTTAAGGATTATTGGCGCACATTTGGAGCGCGCCACGTCGTTTTATAAATGTCCTGGAAGTGTTCTTGTAAAGTGAATTGCATGCACAAGACAAATCACGTACAAACGAAAATGCAACCAGTTCTAGAGCTAGCGCGACCATAACTGCTGGTTCAGCGTTTGGAGTCCTTATCAAGTAGACATGACAACAGATCTTGGATTCAGAGGAGTATTTCTAAGTTGGGTAGATATAGCACATACGAAATTGCAATAGAGATAATAAAGATGCTAAACAAACTAACATGGGAATCTAGGCAAGAAGGAGGATTCTGCATCAATTCACATATCTAGCAGTACGAATAGAGAAAATAAAATTAGAGGGCTGAAGGTGTTTGCGGAGAAACACAGTTAGTCATTTTTCACTCAGTATATTGTAACCACGACCGGAACGTTCATGGAGTTGCCGAGAACGAAGCGCGGCGGGACCAAACGGGAGCGGCCCGCAAACAAGAAACGAACGGGAAAGGACGGACGCGAACAACGACGGACGACCGAGCGAGACGTTACGACGACATCACGCAAGAAGCAACAGGGGGACAAGAGACAACCAAACGAATCCACAACGTGCACTCTTACACGGAAGCAAAGTACTGTAAACACACTGTATGTTGCTGACATGTCGATAGACTCCACAAACTTCAGACTGCCTAGCAGAGCTTTTTCTTTTCTTTTTCTTTATTGTGATTTTATTCCCCTGCCCCAAATGGGAAGGGGAGGGCTGTCAGCGTCACAATCCGCCGCTCTTCAGCAGAGTGATAAACATCTAATACAAGTATAAAATGTTACATATAAGGCGATAAAAGAAGGGGGACATAAAGCAGAGTAAGGAGAGATAAGGGAGGTAAAAAGACACTGACATGGAGACGTTTATGGGGGGACAGTTAAAAAAGTCGACATAAAGATTAAAAACACAGTTACCGATTTGTAGAACACAAAAAAGACACTGAAGTCACACACACAGGTTAAAAGGGGGCCACAGTATTAAAAGCACTCCAGAAAAACACACTTTAAACTCACTTGGAGCACACATGATAAAGAATAAAACTGCCAGGTGGGACCTGCCGAGGCAGAGGCCTGAGAGGATGGAAAAGGAGGGGAGAGCAAGGTGCAGCAGGGGAGGGTGTGGGATGAAAAGAGTAGGGGGCGTCAGCGGGTGCACCAAGAGGCAGGAGACAGGTGGGCCAGGAGAAGAAGAGGGAAGACAAAGCAGGAGGGAATACAGAGACATTGAAGGAGCACATGAGACGGAGGGGTTGGAGGAGGGGAAAGCTGCTCAGGAGAAGGGAGGGGGAGGAGAGGGAGCCCTGAGGAGGAAGATGGGGTTAATTTGGTAGGAAGGGTAGATGTCAGGGCGAAGCTCATTAACCGGCTGGGGTGGCCGAGCGGTTCTAGGCGCTACAGTGTGGAACCTCGCTACCGCTACAGTTGCAGGTTCGAATCCTGCCTCAGGCATGGATGACTGTGATGTACTTAGGTTAGTTAGGTTTAAGTAGTTCTAAGTTCTAGGGGACTGGTGACCTCAGAAGTTAAGTCGCAGAGTACTCAGAGCCATTTGAACCATTTTCTTGAAGCTCATTATCCAGGAGGGTTAGATAGTGGAAGCTGCGTTGGGAAAGGAGGTGGAGGGTGTGGAGATGGAGAGAGGGTGGAATGGTAAAGGCATGGCCACAGGCTGGGGGTGGAGAGGAATGGAGACACCAGGGGGTGAGGGGCATCAAGGTGGCAGACAATATATAGTGTGCAGATGTGTTCGAGAAAAAGGAGACGGTTGGGGAAAGGGATGAGGTCGTAGAGGGTGCACATGAGGGATGGAAGGTGGATGCAGAAGGCGAGGCGCAGTGCATGGCGTTCAAGGATTTGGAGTGGTTTATAGAACCTGAGAGGGGTGGAAATCCAAGCAATGCTGGCATAACAGAGGATGGGGCAGATCAAGGATTTGTAGGTGTGAAGGATGGTGGAAGGATGCAGACCCCGTGTCTAGCCAGACTGGAGTTTCAGGAGGCTGAGTGTGTTATGAGCTTTGTGTTAGATGGTAAGGAGATGGGGAGTCAAGGTGTGGTGGCGATCGAGGGTGAAACCAAGGTATTTGAGGGTAGGAGTGAGGTCGATAGGACGACCATAAATGGTGAGATAGAAATCATGGAGACAGAAAGTGCCGTTGGTGCGGCCTATGATGATCGCTTGGGTCTTGACACAGAGGAAACACTGGTTGCACCAAGCGGTGAATTGGTCAAGGTGGGTTTAGAGGGTACGTTGGGGCTGTTGAGGGGTAGGAAGGCGGTGTCATCAGCAGATTGGAGGAGATGAACAGGTAGGGGAGGTTTGGGCATATCAACAGTGTACAGGAGATAGAGGGGAGGGAAAAGGATGGAGTCTTGGAGCATGCCATCAGAGGGATAGAAACTACAGGAGTTGGAATTGTGGATATGCACATAGGAGGGACGACAGGAGAGGAAGGAAGCAGTGAGACGGATGAGGTTGATGGGAAGAGCATAGGTCTGGAGTTTTTAGAGGAGCCCGAGATGCCAGACGCGGTTGTAGCCGTTATGGAGGTCGAGGGAAACAAAGATAGCATAGTGACAGGAGTTAAGTTGTAGGGAAAGAAGATTGGTAAGATTAAGGAGCTAGCTGAGATGGAAGGCCGGAAGCCACACTGGGTAAGGGGGAGGAGGTGGTGCTGGGTAAGGTGTCGGCGAATATGGTGAGAGAGGGTGGTCTCGAAGACCTTACTGAACACGGAGGTGAGGCAGATGGAACGGTAGGAAGAGGTATCAGAGGGGCGTTTGTTGGGTTTAGGGAACAGCAGGACATGAAAAGTCTTCCACAGGTCGGGGTAAAATCCAGTGGAGAGGAGGACATTGTACAGGGTAGCAAAGACAGCCAGGAAGGATAAGAGGGGGGGAGGGATTCCTTGAGGTGGCATAAGTGACACCATCATGACGAGGGGCGGTGTTGCATTTAGAGCGGAGTGATGTCGTGTGCAGTGGTGGGAGTGTTGATGTCTGAAGGGGGTAACTGATCGAAGTACTGGAAGCTAGGGTCGAGTGGTGGGACCTAGCTGAGCGAGAGACAGGCGATTATATATAGGATACAGTACGTCGCTATTGGCTGCTGGGACCACATGCTCCACCGCGGCGTCCTCACTTTATACACGAGACAGGAACATGCTCAGCCACGGCTTAGAGCGCGACGGCTGGATAGCCCTCCAGTGGTGATAGAGGACCATGCCGTCTGGCGCGGATTTAAAACCCGCTTGGAACCAGACAGTAAGCGAGTACTAAGGATATAAAGGCGCTGAGATTGGTATGAAGTACTCTCCATGACACATTATACAGTGACTTCTAGAGTATATATACACATATAGTCGTATTTTATGTAAAATATCAAGTATACCAACAATAATAACAGTAATTACACCAACTGAAAAAATAAATTAAGTATCCAGAAGGAGAGGAGGAAACGAAATAAAAGTTCACGGGCTGACAGGGTATGCCATGTTATTTTATGATTACAAAATCGAGTCTAATTTGCAATGAAGTTGCCACTATGAGACCGCTCATCATCATGACTCTGTCCTAGATGCATGCACTAATTCCGATAGGAAGGCTTTCAGAGAGCCATTGTATCCTCTCCTGACACAAGCTGGCCCACAAATGTTGTAAATGTTGTAACTGATACTTAATATCCTGGATATCGGCGCTAGGACGGACACTTAAATTGGTCTCACAGTTGTTATATCGGGAACGGATCTGAGAACGTTTGTGGCATCAGAGTACGTCAACATGATGAAGTTCATAGACGCGTGACGTGTGTGGACGAGCTTTGTCCTGTTGGAAAGTGTACCAGAAATCTGTCACAGGGAAAGTGATATATGAGGATGGAGGATCTCCATTACGTACCATTGTGCCGTCAGAGTTCCCTGATTCACTACCAGTTGCGCCCTGAAGTCATACTTGACGGCGTCCTCGTCTTGACAGCAGTATAACACCGATGTGGCCCTCTACAACATTGGAAAAATCGGACCTCTCCCAATGTGGGCCCTATATTCGTGGACGATAGACATACACGGTAGTGCAGCACGCCAATTCGTCGGTGAACACAAAGCGACGCCATTCAGTCCGAAAGCGGCGCCACGCCAAATGCTACAGTTTGTGCCAAGGTGTTAACAGCAGCAGCAGCCGGCGTCTGGGATGGAAATTGCTGATTCCGGCTGCTGCTAGACTCCGACCAATGATGCAGAATGACACAGGATGTTGCAAGGAGTCCTTTACTTGTTCCCGGTTGCCAGATGCAACTCTGAAGCCGTCTGCGGCGGCCATACGTGGTGGACTGGAATGTGGAGAACGAGTACTCCTGCGCTCACGTACACATTCAGTAATTTTTACATATGAATTCTCCACGAATCTGAATGTTTTACGATTCGACCTGCCGGCCAAATGGAGAACCCCAATGATCCCCATTTCAAACTCTGTCAGGAACGTACACTGAAGAGCCGAAGAAAGTGGTGCATCTGCCTAATATCGTGAGGGGCCCCGCAAGCACGCCGCAGAAGTGCGCAGCACGCCCTGGCCTGGACTCGACTAGCGTCTGAAATAGTTCTGGAGGGAATTGACACCATGAAACCTGCAGAGCTGTACATAAACCCGTAAGAGTACGAAAGGTGGAGATCTCTTCTGAACAGCACGTTGTATGGCATCCCAGGTATGTTCAATAATGTTCATGTCTGGGGAGTTCTGTGGCTCGCGGATGTGTTTAAACTCAGAAGAGCGTTCCTGGAGCCACTCTGTTGCAATTCTGGACGTGTGGGGTGTCGCACTGTCCTGCTGGAATTGCCCAAGTCAAAATGCACAATGGGCATTAATGGATGCACGTGACCAGACATGATGCTTACTACGTGTCACCTGCCGCAGTCGTATCTAGATGTATCAGGGATCCCATATCACTGCACCTGGCCACGCCCCACACCATTACAGAGCCTGCACCAGCTTGAACAGTCCCCTGCTGATGTGCAGGGTTCATGGATTCATGAGGCTGTCTCCACACCCGTACACTTCCATCCGCTCGACACAATTTGAAACGAGACTCGTCCGATCAGGTAACGTGTTTCCACACATTAACAGCCCAATGTCGATGTTGACGTGCAAAGTCGAGGGGTAAAGCCTTATTTTGTGCACTGATCAAAGGTACACTAGTGGGCCTTCGGCTCCGAAAGCTCATACCGATGATGTTTTGTTCAATGGTTCGCACGCTGACGGTTGTTGATGGCCCAGCATTCTGTATCAGTTTGCGGAAGGCTTGAATTTCTGTCACGTTGAACTACTCTCTTCAATCGTCGTCGGTCCCGTTCTTGAAGCGTTGTCGGAGATTTGATGTTTTTGGGGATTCCTTATTTCACGGTATACTTGTGAAATGGTCGTACAGGAAAGCCTCACTTCGTCGCTATCTCGTAGGTGCTGTAGATGCTATGACCCACCTCTCGTGCCCCGCCTATAACACTACTCAAATCTTGATAACCTGCCATTGTAGCAAAAGTAACCGATCAAAGAACTGCGCCAAACACTTGTTGTCTTATATAGGCGTTTCCGATCGCAGTTCCGTACTCTGCCGGTTTACATACCTGTATATCCGTTTTTAAATACGCATGCCAATACCAGTTTCTTTGGCGCTTCAATATATAATGCTCTCTCATTCGAGTACGCGGTATCTACGGGTGCTTCACAGTTCTCTCTCAATATCTGACGGTCTCCACGCCGCTTATCTACCTTATCAGGTTTGGTAACAACAATAAACAAGAACTACATTAATGCACTCTGGTAGCGATCGTACATGTCGGAGAGCCGGCCGGGGTGGCCGAGCGGTTCTAGGTGCTACAGTCTGGAACCACGCGACCGCTACGTTCGCAGGTTCGAATCCTTGGCATGGATGTGTGTGATGTCCTTAGGTTAGTTAGGTTTAAGTAGTTCTATGTTCTAGGGGACTGATGGCCTGAGAAGTTGTCCCATAGTGCTCAGAGCTATTTGAACTTGTCGGAGAGAATTTCAGCTCTGTTCGTCTAAGTACCCGCGACGATGGTTACGCGCGGAAAGTGTCACTGACGTCGGACCCAATGTTCAGGCTGTTTCACTTCTTTTACCAGGCACTGTAAGATGGCGGTCTGAAAATTTCGCGGTCTCATAATGACAAAGACAACTTATGTTTTCAAAGAAGTTTTATTTTTCAATATATTCTTCTCTAATATCAGTATATTTCATGCAGTGGTGTTCCAGTGGCATTATCCCACCTCTGAATTGTTGTTTCGGAATTGCTGCAAAGTACCTATCTAGCGCCGAAATGGCTTCTTGATTGGAGGAAATATGCTGACGAGTGAGGAATTTTTTAAGTTTTGAGAACAGATCGAAGACCGAGAGTCCCAAACCTGGGGAATAGAGTAGAAATTCATGCGTTCCATAACTCAAATCCGTCAATTTCACCATTCTCACACATTTGTGGGCAAGTCCATTGTCCTGACGGAAGATGATTGTTTTTCTTCTATAAGTCAGGTTTGTTTTCAGGAAAGCTTGCGTCCAGTTTCATTAGAAGTTGCAAGTATATTCTCCAGTTATGTTTTTTACCTTTTCAAAGTAGTCAGTCAGCAAAATTCCTCCCGCACCCCAAAACATCATCATCATGATCTATCCCGCTGATTGCTCCGCCCTACTTTCTTTGGAACTGAAGAACCGGCTTCCATCCACTGCAGAGACTGCTGTTCAGATTCGGATGTGTAGTGATGAATCCATTCATCTCACGTATCGATGCAAAACACCCCTACTGTTTTTTTTTTTCGGAAATGTCGTGCGAATGCATTTGTGACCCGCAGTAAGCACACACAGCACCCACCCTGCGCGAAGTGACCAACACGTTCCTTTGATATCGCTAGAGCTTCAGTAATTTCACATACCTCTATGCGCAGATCTTCCAAAATCATGCCATGCACTTTGTCGACGTTTTACGGAATGCTTGCAATTTTTGGACTTTCCTTCGCGTGGATCACCTAGGACGCTTTCACAGCCACGTATAAACTCCACCGCCCATTTCTCCACGGCGTTAATTGAAAATGAAAAGCCACCATGTCCACCTATAAGCTGCAAATTAACTTCTGTCTGTGTTAGACCTTATTTCACGGAGAATTAATCGCTGCACAACACTCCGTTTTCCTATTTTGAAAAATTAGCGCACCACAACTTCAGTCAACTGCTGCCTGAAATGTGGCATGTATTAACACATGTACGAACGTAAGTGTAAGTAATGCTGCGATAATTTGGCGAGGCCGAGATATTATTTATTATTATTATTGTGTTATGTAACAATGTATAATAGAACTATGAAACTACACAACCTCTCACTGACATATGGATAGACTCTTTCCATAACTAAAACAGTATTTTTCACAACCCTATATTCACAGCTTTAGGGATGCATCGGATACGCAATTCGGGAGAGCCACAGCTCTCACCCTTTATCTTATGGAAGTACGAGTAGCTTTATGTGAGACGCACTTCACTGCAGGCGGAAAAGCTACCATGTGTTATCAGAGGGCGCCCACGTCTCAGAGACCTGGCCTACGAGACAATTTAAGGGGCCGAAACACTACAACCTCCATTTTGTCGCCTATAAAAGTTTAGGTGCAAGCGTAACCGGTGTAAATTCAGCTGCTGATCTGCGTATTATATAGACCTACGTATGCACCGTAATAACACCGACCTGAATATAAGCTAGGTATTCGTGACTGGAAAGTCTTCGTACTATCTCATCTTACGCTAGATACATGCGTAGTCGTGCCATCGTTGTTCTGTAATGACACGGAACGCAGTTTTCCGGTTATCTTTCGCATACCAACCATCGTTTACCATTTTTTACTACGGTCGAAAGCATAATTTCCAATTCCACATGCACTCTGAGAACTGCAATCTTAACGGCCAGTAACATTACGTGTGCCATCATTTCCCGTTCGAACATTCACCAATAGATGTACGGCACAGTTTAAGCCTAGTTAGACTAGTGTGTTGTCATTGATTCATGAACTGGGACTCCCTGTCCTCGATTAACTCATTTTCAGGAAAACTGAAATGCTAGTTACTTAATGTAGTGGATTACAAGGCTGCTTCATTATTTCATTATTATAATAAGTGCCTGCAGGACCACCGTCGAAGATGAACTGAAAGATTCTTAACAAACGGCTGAAAGTTACACAGGTCACACCAGCACACAAATACGGAAATAAAAGGTAATGCAGTGAATTAGGAGTATAAATTCTTATCACCGACATCCATTTCAGGTAGAATTTTTCTACACATACTGTGGTCCATCATTATGAAATACATCGAAGAAAACGATCTATTGACACATACATAGCGCGGTTTATTCTTATGGAATACGGCTGACTGTTCATACGAAGTATTGCATGCTATAGGGAAGAGATCTCAGGTTGCCTCTATATTCTTAGATTTTCAGAAAGTTTTTGACGCCATCTCAAACAAACGTCTTCGAATAAAACTTTCTGTATTCTCTCAGTTGTGCGAATGGATTTGTGATTTCCTGTTAAAACCATTACAATTCCTAGTAATTCATGGTAAGTCAGATAGTGAAACCGGAGTTAGATCTGGCGTTTCCCAAGGAAGTTTTTACAGGTCCTCTGCCGTTCTTCATCTACTCGTACATAAATGATTCAGGAGACATTAATAGCAGCTCTTTTAAATCGCGTACTGATTATTTTATCAGCTTCTAATCAGAAGATCGAAACAAATTGCAAAGTGATTTACACAGTGTGCACAAAGTGGTAATTGATCCGACATAAATGGAGAGAAATGATGTTCATTACAAAATACTTTGTTGACTCCCATATATATATATATATATATATATATATATATATATATATATATATATATATATATATATATCGGGATAAGTGACATTCATAATAAAATGAATCAGTGCTCGCACGGAAAGAGGTATTAATTCTTCCTACGTGCTATTCGAGAATGTAACGGCCGAGAAATAGACTGAAAGCGATTATAGGAATCAGGTTTCAAATTCGTACGTATGAACCCGTGTGTATATGTAGATGAAATACCGTTCTGTGAGTCAATGATACGAGTCTTTCCACTACCTTGCCGGCCGCTGTGGCCGAGTGGTTCTAGGCGCTTCAGTCTGGAACCTTGCTGCTGCTACGGTCGCAGGGTTCGAATCCTGCCTCGGGTATGGATGTGTGGGATGTCCTTAGGTTACTTAGGTTTAAGTAGTTCTAAGTCTAGGGGACTAATGACCTCAAAAGTCAAGTCCCATAGTGCTCAGAACCATTTGAACCATGAACTGTCAAGTTTCAGTAGTGTACTGACGCTATTGTCATGATAAGAAATTAATCGTGGCTGACTTACACATGCCGACGGGCTCAGCAGATGAAATGCATGTCCGTAGACCTGCAGACCTCTGCTCTTTAAGCACCAGTTGTGCTGGAATGAATTAACAACGGAATACAAGAGTCTTGACGCTGATAGAAGCAAATAATTTCTGTAAAAGACTCTAAAGAGGGTTTTCCATAACTAGCGAAAGTTCACGTGCCTTGTCGGAAAGCACGAAATAATTGAGTAAAAATCGGGGTGAGTCGTTTCAATGGTCATATTACACCTGTAAGTACAACTTTTCTATGATGATAAACTGACGAGATTATATAACGCGTCGTGTTTCTGATTCTGAGAATGACAAAATCGGAACGGGGCGAAAATTAATCCCTTTACTAGACATATCTGCTCGATAGAGAGCTTGAGATTTAGCTCAGCATGCCTCATTTTCCACTACGTCAGTTAAATTTTGAGGTGTACGATAAGGAGTAGTACTTCCACGACTTTTCCCAACTCAGAGTAACACCGACATCTGTAGACATTGGCACCTCATAAATGAGGCCATAAAATCAACTCAGTTCGGAATATCGTTAAACGAGTAGGAGCATCGTAAAAGACTTCATGTGTAGAAGACATTTTTAATTATTTTTAAATGTGCAGATACACTGAAGCGCCAAAGAAACTGATACAGACAGGCATACTCAAATACAGAGATATGTAAACAGTCAGAATACGGCGCTGTGGTCGACAGCGCCTGTATAAGGCAACAAGTGCCTGGCGCAGTTACGTCGGTTACTGCTGCTACAATCGCAGGTTTCAAGATTTAAGTGAGATTGAAAGTGGTGTTATAGTCGGGGCACGAACGATGGGACACAGCATCTCCGAGGTAGCGATAAAGTGGGGATTTTCTCGTACGACCATTTCACGAGTGTACCACGAACATCAGGAATTCGGTGAAACATCAACCGGAAAAGATCCTTCAAGGACGGGACCAACAACGACTGAAGAGAATCGTCTAAAAGGACAGCCCTTCCGCAAATTGCTGCAGATTTCAGTGCAGTGCCGTCAACAAGTGTCTGCGTGTGAACCATTCAACGAAACATCATCGATGTGGGCTTTCGGAGTCGAAGGCTCACTGGTGTACCCTTGATGACTGCATGATACAAAGCTTTACGTCTCACCTAGGCTCGTCAACACCGACATTGGACTGTTGATGACTGGAAACATGCTGCCTTGTCAGACGAGTCTCGTTTCAAATTGTATCGAGCGGATGGACGTGTACGGGTGTGGAGGGAACATCATGAATGCATGGACCCTGCATGTCAGCAGGAGACTGTTTAAGCTGTGAGAGGCTCTGTAATGGTTTGGGGCATGACTATCATGTGACACGTACGTAAGCATCTATTCATGTCCATTGTGAATTCCGACGGATTTAGGCAATTCTAGCAGGACAATGTTATAGCCCATACGTCTAGGGACACGTCCAGGAACACTCTTCTGAGTTTAAACACTTCCGCTGGCCAGCAAACTCCCTAGTCATAAACATTATTGAGCATATCTGGGATGCCTTGCAACGTGCTGTTCAGAAGAGATCTCCACCCCCTCGTACTCTTACGGATTTATGGACAGCCCTGCAGGATTCATGGTGTCAGTTTCCTGCAGGACTACTTCAGACATTAGCCGTCCATGCCGCGTCGTCTTGGGGAACTTCTGCCCGCTCGCGGGGGCCCTACACGATGTTAGGCAGGTCTGCCAGTTTCTTTGGCTCTTCAGGGTAGTTCAGAAGAGAAAACAAAACAGAAAAAGCAGAAACGAAACAGAGAACAATTAGATCAATGCAAGCTTTGTCTCATATCCGCGTTTCAAACAACGAAAATGATCAATAAGTTAAACGTAGAACCATTTAGGCAGAGTGCAGGTGGGGGGATGTGAGGCGGGAGGAGGTAATACCTCCAGTGAGGCACTAAAAATTTGTGGCCCTATGATATGTAGTGCATTTGGTCATTCATGTAATGCACTATTATTTCAGGGTGTTTCACCGGGTAGACTGAAATATGCCAAGGTTAGAAGTCTCTGTAAGAAGAGTGACTCAATTACTTCTGGCTATTGTCAGCTCTTTTATCACTTTTTAAAGTTTTTGAGATGGTAATATACTCCAAGATTTTCATTCTCCTTTATGGTAATGCGGTACTTGGACTATTTAAAGCGGGCGCTCTACTGAGACAGGTATTTACACATTTACTTAGCACATACTATATGGTTCAGTCTCATTAATATGACCCCCCATATTTTCGACCTTAACTTACAATAACCACTCACATACGACATGTGGGAGCATGCCATATGCAGGAATTATTAAGTGTATCAATTGGGTGGGAAATGTTGGGGTTTCGACGCCGGAAAGAGTGCATTCGCTGTCGTAATGCGGAAACGCAGCGAACTACCTGACGTCTAGAAGGTCATGACTTCCTGGCCAAGAGTTTAAGCACTTCCGAAACGGATAAGTTTATAAACTTATCGTGTGCCGCCGTGGGTAGAGTATGCAGTACATGTCAAAGTTGCACTATCGAAAACCGGCGCCGAGGCAACTATTAAGCTCCACGGGCCATAGATAACAGGGCGACCGACAGCTGCGAAGGTGTGTATGATTGAACACATATGCAACTATCGAGCTTCCGAGCGACGAGATGCTACCAGCAGTGTGTCCACAAAGACCGTTCAGCGAACGTTGCTGCATACTGGCCTCGCAGCAGGCTTCTGGCTCTTTCACCCTTGCTGCCTGGCGTTCATAGTCAACAAATCGTGGAATATGCACGCCAGTATTGTAACTGGACGTCTATTGAGTGGCGACAGGTGACCTTTTCGAATGCATCACGTTTTATCCTCTGTCGAACAGTAGGTTGTTGGCGAATTCGGCGCGAAACGTCTAAAAGCAAACACGCTGCAACCTTCTTCGGAACGGAAATGTTTTGCCATTCTCTGGCTGCTCTCATGATTCTGGGAGGGACAGTGGATGAACGTCTGTCACCTCGGATCATTACCACCCCTAGGGCATGCAGTCGACTTACTCTGCACGATGGCTTCTACCAGCAGTACGGTGCAACATGTCACACAGCTGGCAGTGTACGCGAATGGTTCCATGGACAACAGGATGAGTTTACCGTTTTTCTGGACACCAAGCTCACCGGATTTAAACCCGGTCCAGAATCTATGGATCACGACGCGTGGATCCCCAACTGAAAAACCTAGCACAGCTGGCCACTGTATTGGAGTCATCATGGCTTCCTATCCCTGTCGGTACCCTCCGAAACCTCAGTGACTCTGTTCCTACACGTCGTGCAGTGGTCCACGCTGCAAATTATGGTTATTCAGGGTTTTGACAGGTGATCACACTAAAGTGACAGGACAATGAAAAATTATAAACTAATAACACATCATCAGATCGGATCTTAAATGCTTTGTCAAAGGTATTTGATCGGGTCAATCAAAATAATATGCTAGAGAAGGTAAAAGAGCAAGCTTTCGATGACTACCTCCATTATCACGTGGACGAAGTCATCGAAAGAGTGGAATTTTATCTGAATTTGACATGGAAACTTTACCGAAAACTTTTTATGTGAGGACTCCATCGCGAAACACTTCGAAGACATTTTCGGACATTTTCGAGAAAACTGTTTATGGAGTATGTAGCTGAACACAAGCTTAATTGGATTCTTATTTAACATTTTCGAGATGGGGCCCTTGTCTTAAGGCATTTTAATTTATTAATTCTCTCTCTCTCTCTCTTTTCCCTCCCTCCTTCTTCCTCATTCCTTCACTCTCCTTCTGTCTCTAAAATCACGTCGATCCTATTCACAAAGTGAGCTTAGGGACTGCCCATGTTTGATTTTCTCCAAACTGTTAGGATTAACTTTCTTCTGTTATTTGATTTCCCTACTTATCAGTAAATGGAAACGTTGACCAAAAGAAATTAGGTCGTACTTTTGTTTTTGATTGTGTAAAATGGTTCAAATGGCTCTGAGCGCTATGGGAATTAACTTCTGAGGTCATCAGTCCCCTAGAACTTAGAACTGCTTAAACCTAACTAACCTACGGACATCACACACATCCATGTCCGAGGCAGGATTCGAACCTGCGACCGTAGCGGTCGCGCGGTCCCAGAATGTAGCGACTAGAACCGCTCGGACACACTGGCCGGCCTACTGATGTAAGGGGAGGAACTTTGAACGGTTTTCAGACTTTTCCTCTAGCTAGCACTGTAATAAAAGCTTAACATACTTCGTTGTTCCGTTCATAAATGATAACATCGACCTTTTGTGTGACGCAGCCTATTTTTGGAAACAAAAATCGGAGTCGGCGAAAGAAAGGTTTGTCCAAAGGCGAAAAATTGTTCCAAGGCAGATCATGGTCATGTAGTTGTGAACAAACATTATATTTAAATATTAAAGCGTTGCAACCGAGAAAATCTTGACAGAACTGTGTTTAATGGCGCATCTGTTATATTATTACTCTACTATTTTCATTTTTCATTTATTTGTTTATTTATTTATTTAACTTTATCTTGTTAGGGCCTTCAAACCATTTCTTACGTCGGACCAGCGTTTCACACATACAATATCTTTTTTACATCGAAGTTACCTAAGAAGTAACAGTTTTGATGTGCGAAACAGTATTAAAATGATATGAGTGTCTATATTGACACCGTGAATAAGTAATACTGAGTATGAATTTATTAAGTTAATACTGGCAATAGAAAACAAGATGATTAAAGTTTTACAGGTGGCAAGTTTGACCCTTCAAGACAAAGAATGTAGACAGCTGCTGGTGACGATGTAGACAGTGGTAAAAAAATGGCTAACCTAAGGACATCATATACATCCATGCCCGAGGCAGGATTCGAACCTGCGACCGTAGCGGTCGCGTGGTTCCAGACTGTAGCGCCTAGAACCGTTCGGCCAAACCGGCCGGCGACAGTAGTAAACTGCGATGGATTCATGAGAAGTGTGCGCAGGACATACCAATTAATGGCCCGCTGATATGACAATCAGGCTTGGAATTCGCTATGTTGCTCAGTGATTCTAATTTTAAGACAAGTAACGTACGGTTGCAGAGATTTAAGGAGAGACGTGGAACATGTTTAAAGTGATTTCACGCGAAGAAAAATCAGCAGCTTTAGGTAATACAGAATGTTGGCAGAAAAACAGCACGTGTTAACTGGTGGAGAGGTACAGTCACGAAGACATTACAATGCAGATGAGATGAGACGGGATTGTAAAATGTAAAGGAGAGAAGCCATCTGACGTCCGCGTGACGGTTCTTCTCTGCAACAAGGCGTCGGGGAGGCATATGTTGACACCGCTGGTGATCGAACGACCATAATATCCCCGATGCTTAAAAAAGTGGAAGAAGCTTGCCAGGTAATAGTACATACATTTAATTTTACCTTACTTTAATTTACAAGCTGAGTCAGTATTTTCAGCTGTAATGTTATGTGTATGCATGAAGAGTATATACAGTGTATATCTCTAGCAGATTAATTTAGTGTTCCTTTTTTTTACGCTATTCTAAACGTGTTTCTTTTATTGTGGTCAGTCGCAGGCAAATCGAAAAACATGGATGACGACTGCCCTCTTCAGTGAGTGGCTGCCTTTGCTTAATAAAGAGAGGGCGAGGAAAAATAAAAAATTGCATTGCTGGTGGATAGTTCTATTGCACATAACAACATGCCAGCGTTGAAGAATGAAAAATTATGCTATATGCTACCGTCCCTCCACCCCCCCCCCCCCCCGAACTGTACCATCCTTCAGCCACTAGACATGTGTATCATTAAGAACAAGACATAATACTGTTCACGGCTAGTTTAACACGAGATCGCAAACACTGAAAGATAGGTTGAGATTCACTATAGTTTCAATATGAAGCAGGCTTGAGACATGACTGCCAGTTCCTGGAACAGTGTAGAGCAAAAAGTGATTGCGAATTACTGGAAAGAAACAAGGATTTCCAAAAGTGAAGATGTTGGTGAGAATGTTGTGGTGGATGGAAAAATGCAGGATTATGTTCAAAGTGATCTTGAGATGTATTCAGAAGTAATTGATACAACCATAGATGTATCAGTATTTTAACGTGTCAGTGGATGATGAGGCGTTGGTATTTGAAGCATACACCTCCTCTGATGGAGCTAATAGATCAGTTGTAAACTATTAGCAAGTAACTTCTTCAGTCGCCACTGTTTCAGCGGAACAGTCAATTGCTTTAGAGGTGATAAAGACAATATTTGTAAAATAATTGTTAAGGAAAAGGAAACAAAGAAAAGCAAATGAATTCTTCTGTGCAGAAGAGTAATAAATTTATCTTTTAATGTTATTTGTCATCAGAAAAATACTGCAGTACTATATATACCGATCTTTAAAGTATAATATTGCAGTAGTATTTATTAACAAACACTAACTATAACAATTAACCTGCTATTCAAGGTTTCATGAATATTTTTCTATCGATGTTTCACTATAGCTACTGAGTTTTGCTCTTCGTTACAGTGGCAAGATAAACTTGGAATTATTATTTATTCTTGCAAATCCTCTCTGTTCCACTTCTGCTTGTAAGCAATATGATTGTCAGGCATGGGGTGCAGTTTGTATGCCCAAAATGCTGCGTCTCTGAGATTCATGAGTTGTTTTAATTCTTCAGTTAGCCGGGATACAGCTTTCCTTCCTAGTTTCTCGGTACTTAGGGCACCTTATTTGTCCTATAGTTGAGTAAGTTCCTTAGTTAATCCCTGAAGTACTACGTTTGTGTCTAAGAAGGGGATAGATGTGGCACCTGCGGTCTAGGGATAGCGTCTTTATTAATAATGAGAACGTCCTCGTCAAGGATTCGAAACATCCCCATCCCCTCTCCCCTGCTTAAACTCTAAATTAACACTGGTGGCTGAAGACTACCGACAAAAGAAGTCACCTTCACTCTGCCAACGGCCTTGTCGAAGAGGGCGGAGGAGCGGACAAAGATTCAGGGCACTCTCTTGCACTTGGGGCGGGAAACTGCTCTTAAAGGCGGAAGAATCACCAATGATCAACGGCATAAAGATGCAGAAGGCAATGGAAATCACCTGAGACGTTCCACATCATTACGAAGTGCCGTATTCATGATCTATGGAACAAGTATTAATCTAATCTAATCTAATCTAAAACAGCATTAAAACACATAAAGTGTATCCACAGGACATGTGGCATGTCATTGAAAAGTGTCATGATGATCATTCGCAAAAGATTGTGAAATGGTCCATCATTCGGATCTCCGCGAGGGTGCTGCCAAGGAGGAGGAAACCACGAGGAAAAGATTAAATAATCAACCAATCGATAACGTTTTACGAGTCATAGCATGGAATTTTGTACGGAAGTTAGAAAATCTGAAAAAGGAAGTGTAGGGACTCAATCAAGATACAGTAAGGGTCAATGAAGTGAAGTGTAAAGAAGACAAAGATATCTGGTCGGTGAGTATAGGGTAATATCAACAGCAGAAGAAAACGGTATACCGGTAGTAGCATTCGTTACGAATAGAAAGGTAGAGCAAAGAGTGTGTTACAATGAATAGTCCAGTGATAGGGTGGTAGTTCCTGTCAGAATCGACAGCAAACCAACACCGACAGCGATAGTTCAGGTATACATCCTGACGTCCCAAGTTGAAGATGCAGAGATAGAGAAAATGTATGAGGGTATTGAAAGGGTGATACAGTTCATACATGGAGATGGAAATCTAATAATCATGGGGGACTGGTATAGTGTTGTAGGGGAAGGAGTAGAAGAAAAGTTTACGGGCTAATTGAGTTTTGTAATAAATTTCAGCTAGAAATAGCGAGCAATGTGTTCAAGAATCACAAGAAGAGGGGGTTGAAACCGGAAGATATCAGTTAGTCTCCATCATTGTCAGACAGATATTCTGAAATCAGATATTGGATTTTAAGGCACATCTAGGAGCAGATATAGACTCAGATCAAAATGTAGCAATTATGAAGAGCAGGTGAATTGATTAGCCAGGAAGAATCAATAGGCAAAGGAGTGGCATTGGAAGTACTAAAGGATGAAGAGATACGTTTGAAGTTCTCTAAGGCTATAGATACAGCAATAACGAATAGCTCAGTAGGCAGTACAGTTGAAGAGGAATGAACAGTCTCTAAAAAGGGCAATCACAGAAGATGGCAAGAAAAACATAGGTACAAACAAAGCAACTGCGAAAAACTGTGGGAAACACATGAAATACTTCAGTTGATCGATGAAAGACGAAAGTACAAAAATGTTCAGACGAGTTAAGGAATACAGAAATACAAGTCGCTGAGGAATGAAATAAATAGGAAGCAGGGAAGCTAAGACAGAATGGTTCCATGAAAAATGTGAAGAAACTGAAAAAGAAATGAACATTGAAACGACAGACTCAGCATACAGGAAAGTGAAAACAATCATCCGTGACATTAAAAGCAAATGTTGTAACATGGAAATTCCACTGTTAAATGCAGAGGATGAGAGCGGATAAGTGGAAAAAGTACATCGAAAGCCTCTATGAGGGGAAGATTTGTCTGATGTGATAGAAGAAGCAGAAGTCGATTTAGAAGAGATATGGCATCCAGTATGAGATCAGAATGCAAGAGAGCTTTGGAGGACTGAAGATAAAATAATACAGATAAAATAATGCAGAGGGGATAGATAGCATTGTATTAGAATTTCTAAAATCATTGGGGGAAGTGGCAACAAAACGACTATTCACGTTGGTGTGGAATGTATAAATCTGGCGACATACCATCTGACCATCTGACTTCAGAAAAATATCATCCACGCAGTTCCGAAACTGTTAACATTTGACTAGTGTCAGAATTATCGCACAAACAAGATCTCATGCATCAAAGTTTCTGTCAATAGCAATATACAGAAGACTGGAAGAGAAAATTGGGGATATGCTAAGTGACGATCAGATTGGCATTAGAAAAGGCAAATTCAGCAGAGAGGAAATTCTGATGTTGCGGTTGATAATGGAAGCAAGACTAAAGAAAAATGAAGACACTTTCATAGGATTTGTCGACCTCGAAATAGCGTTCGACAATGTAAAATGGTGCAAGATTTTTGGAAATTCTGAGAAATGTGGGTTAAACTATAGGGAGAGACAGACATATAATTTATACAACAGCCAAGAAGGAATAATAAAAGTGGACGACCAAGAACGAAGCGCTTGGATTAAAAAGGGTGTAAGGACAGGCACGTAGTCTCTCTCCCCCCCCCCCCCCCCATCTCCCCCCATAATACTGTTTAATTTGTACGTCGAAGAACCAATGATGGAAATGAAACAAAGTTTCAGCAATGGAATTAAAATTCAAACTGAAAGAATATCAATTATACAATTCACTGAGCGAAAGTGAAGAAGAATCACGTGATATGCTGAATGTAATGAACAATGTAATGAGTACGGATAATGGACTGAGAGTAAATCGAAGAAAGACGAAAGTAATGAGAATTAGCAGAAATGAGAGCAGCGAGAAACTTAACATCAGGATTGATAGACACGAAGTAGATGAAGTTAAGGTATTCTGTTACCCAGGCAGCAAAGTAACCAATGACGGACGGAAAAAAGGAGGACATCAAAATTAGACTAGCCTTGGCAAAACTGGATTACTAGGCAAGACCTTATCTTGAGGAAGAAAATTCTGATTATATATGTCTGGAGCACAGCATTGTTATGCAGTGAAACATGGACTGTGGGAAAACAGGAACAGAGGAGAATCGAAGCATTTGAGATGTGGTGCTACAGGCGGATGTCGAATATCAGGTGGAGTGATTTGGTAAGGAACGATGAGGTACTGACGCAGAATCGGAGAGGGCAGGAGTATGAGGAAAACATTGATAAGGAAAAGGAACAGGATGATAGGACATCTGTTAAGACATGAGCAAATGACTTCCATGGTACTAGAGAGAGCTATAGAGGGAAAAAACTGTAGAGGAAGACAGATTGGAATACACTCCAGCAAATAATCGAGGACATAGATTCGAAGTGCTTTAAAGAGAGGAGAGGTTGGCACATGAGAGGAATTCTTGGCGGGCCACATCAATCCAGTCAGAAGACTGATGACCCAAAAAATAAAGAACGGAATAGAAGACATTCCTTCCATATTATTTCTTACGCCTCAGTTGCAAGTTCAGATAAATTAATGTACGGTATTTGAAGTTATGGTATGTAACAGTAGGTTATAAGTGCTTTTCTGAGACGAAGAGGCTGGCACAGGAGAGGAATTCTTGGCGGGCCACATCAAACAAGTCAGAAGACTAAAGGCCCAAAAACTAAAACGAATAGAAGACGTCCCCCCTCCCCCATATTATTTCTTACGCTTCAGTTGCAAGTTCAAATAAATTAATGCATTTGACGTTACGATACCTAGGTAGCAGGGGTTTGTTTCTGGGACATTCTAACGATTATCGTACGAAAATTATGTCTTGCATAGACATGAAATGTGGAGATATTAGACTGGTACGAATATTCTGTGGATTCGTTGCAGATGTGTCTATGAGAGTGTGACTACTATTTTTTATGGTGGTTGGGAGCAAGCTGAAGTAGCGACGCGTTTGACGAAGATAGAATCCTCTTAAATTTTGCACTGGAAGGAGTATTACATAGAAAACTTTTGTTAATGTCACTAGATTTAATTATATGCTCGTATGTCGATTCGAGACTTGAAAGAGCATCTTCGTAGCAGGCAACCTTCCTACTTCAGGATATTTGTAGAGGACACATGCCAGGTACTCTGTGTTATTTGATGTCTATGAACATAAATTCCACTTGTTTGTCTTCATTGTTGTTGGATGTGTGTTGCACAGTGGGTAATAAATCAGGGTATGTGTTCACTCCTATTCCAACCTCTCGTCTGTTACATCTGTCATGTCTTGCATTTGATAGAAATGTTACATGGATGTTTATGTCTTGAAATATATGTCATGGAATACGCCAAGGTGAGATAGGAGGGACTGCACATTTACGTGTGCAATGTGGAGATTGGTATGTTCAGGTGCAAAGGTTGCGAGGATGTCGCTGCTGGGCATTAGCGACTCGGTCAGTGCTGTTGAGGGAACAGAGCATAGCGTAGCATGCTGTGGTAGAGGTACGGGTTCATAGAAGTCAAAGTGGCAGTTATTTACAGGAAGGAAGAAGGCTTAGTGACCAAAAGAAGATAATGATTCCAATGGCTCTGAGCACTATGGGACTTAACATCTGAGGTCATAAGTCCCCTAGAACTTAGAACTACATAAACCTAACTAACCGAAGGACATCACACACATCCATGCCCGATGCAGGACTCGAACCTGCGACCGTAGCGGTCACGCGGTTCCAGACTGAAGCACCTAGAAATTCACGGCCACACCGGCCGGCATATAGTGACCAAGACCAGCCGGCTTTTCAGCGATCGTTAAATAGTTGACCGGCGGCTGGAAAAGAAACACTGTAAACAGAGCTATAGTAATCCGTGTGAAACAGTACTGAATACAAGATAACCGAAAGAAAAGATGCTAATGACGAATAACAACGATAGTATCATAACAAATTGCTAAAATATAAATGGAAGGTATACTAAGTAGATACAGTAATGGACAAAGAAAATAAAAAACAGTAGGAACAGAAATGAATAACTATGTAAAACAGAACAATTAACTATAAGTTAAGTTATGCTTACCTATAATACACACAGCAGGAAAAAACACATAGTACGCTTTGTTTGAGGGGTCCAATTCACTCAAGATTCGTTGCTGCAACAGTGCATGTCGAGTACATGAAACGATTGCATTTACAGATGAATAGCAGAAGTGGTTCTGAGGTGCCAGGTAGCGACCCATGCTTTAGCACCAGAAGTAGTACGGGGAGTAGCCTCCACAGCCGGCTGTTCGGGGGCTGACGCTAACATCCAGTAGATAGTGCAGATGGCGAATACTGTCCTGGGATACGTTATGCCAAGTCTGTTCGACCTGTTTGCGAAATTCCGTAAGAGTTGTTGGTTGACGAGTCGCACGAGTCACATCTCGCTCCATCACATCCCACACCTGCTCAGTTGTTGAAAGTCTGGAGATTGTGCTGGCCGGGAAAGTTTCTCTCGTCTTGTAGTGGACATTGAGTTTCATACGTAGTGTGGGGGCGAGTATTACTCTGTTGGAACAACACATCATCTTACTGTTGCAAGACCGGCAAAAGAATGGTTCTAACAACATTCTGCCTATACTAAGCGCTGATTAGCGTCCCCTCCACAAACATCAACCGTGAACGAGAGTCGCAGTTTATCGCACCCCACACGAAAAGGCCTGGGTTGGGACCAATGTGTCTCAGAAAACTGCAGTCTACGGGAAAGCGCTCACCAAGTCTACGTTGTAAACGCAAACGACCATCACTTGCGGACAGGCAGAAACTGCTTTCACAGCTGAAGACCACGGTTTGCCGATTCATCTTTCAAGTGGTCCTCTGACGGCACAGTCGAGCCCTGCATGTCGATCCTGTGGCGTGAGTGGAAGACGAGATAGAGGTTTGCGTGTCTATAGTCGGACAGCTAATAACTGGTTCGCAACAGTTCGTACTGACACTTCCCGGTTCACAAGCCCTCTTACTTATGCTGTACTAGATATGCGATCTGCAACTGCGCCCGTTACAGTACGATGATCCTGGCTGATTCTGTGTTGTGTGGACATCCAGAAGCTCGACACGGGCGTGAGAAAGTTCACGTGGCCACAGATACCAGCATCGCTGCCAAGCTGACGCAGCACGTCCAACTTGTGTGGCAATTCTCCGAAAGGACCATCCGGCCACTCACAAAACTACAATTTGACCAGCTTCAAACTCGCTCACTTGGCTGCAGGAAGTACGAGTGTCGGCCAGAGTGGAGGAGCGGTTCTAGGTGCTACAGGCTGGAGCCGCGCGACTGCTACGGTCATAGGTTCGAATCCTGCCTCGGGCATGGATGTCTGTGATGTCCTTAGGTGAGTTAGGTTTAAGTGGTTCTAAGTTCTAGTGGACTGATGACCTCAGCTGTTAAGTCCCATAGTGCTCAGAGACATTTGAAGTGCGAGTGCGCCTCTGCGACTTGGTGGTCTGCTTCCTTCACACGTTTGCACCACACCGAGTCTTCGGCCTGTGAGCATTGCCTATTAAATGGTAGATGGCCGCTCTGATAGCTTTGCAACTACGCTAGCGGTTGGTGGATG
The DNA here is from genome assembly GCF_021461385.2 of Schistocerca piceifrons. Classification (NCBI taxonomy): domain Eukaryota; kingdom Metazoa; phylum Arthropoda; class Insecta; order Orthoptera; family Acrididae; genus Schistocerca; species Schistocerca piceifrons. The sequence continues at coordinate 401,093,801 of NC_060145.1, forward strand.
ACGCTGAAACCATTATCAATACATTTACTATTCCCTGGTGGCATGTGCCTTCATCCGATCATCATCGTCATTCCACGTGTACTAATTTTGTTTTTCTGGCGGTGTACAATAACAACATAAACACACAATCTAGCGGCAGCCGGAGTTGGCATTTCATAATCTCCTAAAGCACAGACTGTCGAGTTCTTTTGAATTTTCCATTTTCCATCTTCGCCATTATCCTGCCATTATTTGTCCATACGTTTTGTAGCTCAGATCTCAAAATCGCGTAGTACAAACTCCTTAACCTTTCAGAGTTGAGATCATTGAGCCATGGCCGGATCGCGTTGATGCCGTTTGTCCTTTAACATTTTGTCTCAATCGAGTGGCCTTTTATTTCTCCCCGAGTTACTACCACAACGAGTTGCTACTTGCCTCCGTCAGTAGCAGCAGCATCGCTTATCAATACTAGTATTGCTGAACCATCGTTGGTGTGATCGCTACATTTACGTGTGGTGGTGTGTGTGGCAGTCGGTCGGTTGGGACAGAAGTCTCCGGGGTGCAAGTAAGGCCTTCAGCCACGTGTATTCTTTAAATGAATTTTAATAATGTGTGTTCAGGCCTTCGGCCGTTCTTGTTTTTGGTATGGATTTGGGCCTTCAGCCCAGGAGGTATAGCAAGTTCTCTTAACTAGGCCTTCAGCCGTATTGTTTTAATTTGATCCTTTTAAGGCAATGTGTAGTTAAGTGGTTCTTAGGAAAATAAAAGATTGTGTGTTTTGTGCAACTAAAAGTAACTGATTACGACCCCCTCCACAGCCATAACATGATCCGCTCTATCCTGCGAAACCAGAGTTTAATCGTCTCGTATTGTCAAACCTGATTTCGCCAATTTATTCTTTGAAAGTCCTGGGTTTTGTAAATCCTGGTGTCCTACGTCTCATTCTATCTCTCACAGTCCTTCAGTGTCACCTGCGTACCTAGCTTCTCGTGGAACAAATTCATCACTAAATCCCCTGCATTCTCAATTTTATTCTCTGGAACCACGAAAAGTCTGAGATTATTGCGTCTCTAACGTTGCTCGAGTAGGTTAGACTTCTCGACCGGTTTTTGTTCGAGCAATCGTGCCCTATTCTCGGTTTCTTTTAATGATTTGTTCATGGAACCGATCTCACTCCCTTTCACCTCCAAAGTTTGCTGTATTTCGTCCGTCAGTGCTGCAGTGACAGCATCAGCCATGGTTCGGACAAGAAACCCAACTGTGTCCTGTGCTTGTAGAACGACACTAAACTCTGGTTTGACTAGTGCGACGACGTCAGCGGTGCCAGAAGACGCAGCTACTACTTCCGCTGTCGGTTCCATCCAAGCATTCTCGGTGGCCTGGTCGAGTCGAACTAGCGCACGCCAATCACTCTGCTCGCAGCCATCTTGCGCCTTTACTATATACATAAACAATAAATGAAATCGAATAAAGAAGAACATTTATGAAAAACCAGTTACAACTTAAATACACACATCAAAACGAATTTTTCATCACCACGGTTCCGAGAGCTCTGGAATCTGTTCAGAAATTTCGAATACACATCAACATAAGTATCATTTTCGCCCTTTTTATTGCTCACGAAAACAACACATTGCATGTTGTGCCACCACACAGCTGACATTCAGAGGTGGTAGTCCAGATTGCTGTACACACCTCTAATACCAAGTAGCACGTCCTCCTGCATTGATTCTTGTCTGTATTCTTCGTGGGATACTGTCAATAATTTTATCCAGGCACTGTGGCTCCAGATTGTTCAAAATGGTTCAAATGGCTGTGAGCACTATGGGACTTAACATCTAAGGTCATCAGTCCCCTAGAACTTAGAACTACTTAAACCTAACTAACCTAAGGACATCACACAACACCCAGTTATCACGAGGCAGAGAAAATCCCTGACCCTCGTTCCTAGTGGAATGACTGGAACTGATCGGGTGTAGGACCCCATCCGTCTAAAAGCGCTGCTCATGCATGGTTGTTTACATCTTTGGGCGGGTTTAGTGACATCTGTGAACAGTCTGTTATACAATATCCAAAGTCAACGTCTTTCTTCAGGAGCTCTGGGAACTGGGGTGATGCAATTTTTTTTTTTTTTTTTTTTTTTTTTTTGATGTGCGTATATTCTGAAGCTATTGGAGACTAATGCTAATTTGTATTTGCAAGCTAGCAAAATTTGCCTTAAACGTCAACATGTTGAACAACTGATTTTACAAATATAGAGAATTTTACTAACAATAAAGTCCTGCAACTAATATCTTTAATATAATGTACAGAGCTTAAACGTGTAGAACTCACAATACTTACAAATAATGCACTAAACACAACTCGCTGAAAACCACTTATGGCTGTCCCTAGTGTGTTTTTCTTCATGTCATTATGAAATTGGCGACTAGCTTCAAAGTCCTACAAGAAACATGTGTTCCTCGATATACTGTCCTCAGGGTGCAACAGTCTCTCCTAAATGTATTATTCTCTCGAGTTTCTAGAAATAAAAAATATTTTAATTTCTATTTGAGGTGCCGGCCGGGATGGCCGAGCGGTTCTAGGCACTTCAGTCTGGAACCGCGCGACCGCTAAGGTTGCAGGTTCGAATCCTGCCTCGGGCATGGATGTGTGTGTTGTCCTTTGGTTAGTTATGTTTAAGTAGTTCTAAGTTCTATGGGACTGATGACCTCAGAAGTTAAGTCCCAAAGCTCTCAGAGCCATTTCTATTTGAGGTTTCGCATTTTTGTTCCAAATATTAATTTATCGTATTTACCTACATCTTCATGCGACTAGTAATGAAAAGTAATTTTTGTTAAAATTATGTTCTGGTATTTGTTACTGAATATACAATTTAAACAAAATCAAGAATAGTTTCCACCAGCGATATTCGAATCAACCACTTTACTCTTTACGGCTCTTATACCACTCAAGTGTCAGCTACTCCACTGATAGGACTGAGACGTTGTTGACTTAATAGCGCAGTATTTTTGAGAATTGTGTCATAGTACTTCAGGAAATTGATGTTGAGACACTGAGTACCAACTAGCTTGCATAAAGAACAACCGCAGACAGAAGCAGATATCTTGAATAATAACTTCTTCGCTGCTCTTGTAAATAATTTATTGAACTACTTGTTAGAAGCCACTCCATCAGGTTAAGTCTGTTAATTTAGAAAAAGCGTCCTCTATAGTTGTGGTCGAATTACAACTATAATCAATAGTTAGAAACAGAAGAAATTACTTAGGTGATTAATCATGACAAAGTTGCGACGTATACGAGACCGAACGTTCCTAGTCTTCGAATAAATGATACACTAAGGTAACTTTCAGGTAAGCGAAAAATCTGTTCGATCTCGTCCACGTCGCATCTTTGATGTCATGATTGACCCCTGTAAGTAATTTGCTCTGTTTCTCACTACTCACTCAAGAGGATGTCGTTATCAGGAGAAAGAAAACTGGCGTTCTACGGATCGGAGCGTGGAATGTCAGATCCCTTAATCGGGCAGGTAGGTTAGAAAATTTAAAAAGGGAAATGGATAGGTTGAAGTTAGATATAGTGGGAATTAGTCAAGTTCGGTGGCAGGAGGAACAAGACTTCTGGTCAGGTGACTACAGGGTTATAAACACAAAATCAAATAGGGGTAATGCAGGAGTAGGTTTAATAATGAATAGGAAAATAGGAATGCGGGTAAGCTACTACAAACAGCATAGTGAACGCATTATTGTGGCCAAGAAAGATACGAAGCCCACGCCTACTACAGTAGTACAAGTTTATATGCCAACTAGCTCTGCAGATGACGAAGAAATTGAAGAAATGTATGATGAAATAAAAGAAATTATTCAGATTGTGAAGGGAGACGAAAATTTAATAGTCATGGGTGACTGGAATTCGAGTGTAGGAAAAGGGAGAGAAGGAAACATAGTAGGTGAATATGGATTGGGGGGACAGAAATGAAAGAGGAAGCCGCCTGGTCGAATTTGCACAGAGCACAACATAATCATAACTAACACTTGGTTTAAGAATCATGAAAGAAGGTTGTATACATGGAAGAACCCTGGAGATACTAAATGGTATCAGATAGATTATATAATGGTAAGACAGAGATTTAGGAACCAGGTTTTAAATTGTAAGACATTTCCAGGGGCAGATGTGGACTCTGACCACAATCTATTGGTTATGACCTGTAGATTAAAACTGAAGAAACTGCAAAAAGGTGGGAATTTAAGGAGATGGGACCTGGATAAACTAAAAGAACCAGAGGTTGTACAGAGATTCAGGGAGAGCATAAGGGAGCAATTGACAGGAATGGGGGAAAGAAATACAGTAGAAGAAGAATGGGTAGCTTTGAGGGATGAAGTAGTGAAGGCAGCAGAGGAGCAAGTAGGTAAAAAGACGAGGGCTAGTAGAAATCCTTGGGTAACAGAAGAAATATTGAATTTAATTGATGAAAGGAGAAAATATAAAAATGCAGTAAGTGAAACAGGCAAAAAGGAATACAAACGTCTCAAAAATGAGATCGACAGGAAGTGCAAAATGGCTAAGCAGGGATGGCTAGAGGACAAATGTAAGGATGTAGAGGCCTATCTCACTAGGGGTAAGATAGATACCGCCTACAGGAAAATTAAAGAGACCTTTGGAGATAAGAGAACGACTTGTATGAATATCAAGAGCTCAGATGGAAACCCAGTTGTAAGCAAAGAAGGGAAAGCAGAAAGGTGGAAGGAGTATATAGAGGGTCTATACAAGGGCGATGTACTTGAGGACAATATTATGGAAATGGAAGAGGATGTAGATGAAGATGAAATGGGAGATATGATACTGCGTGAAGAGTTTGACAGAGCACTGAAAGACCTGAGTCGAAACAAGGCTCCCGGAGTAGACAATATTCCATTGGAACTACTGACGGCCGTGGGAGAGCCAGTCCTGACAAAACTCTATCATCTGGTGAACAAGATGTATGAAACAGGCGAAATACCCTCAGATTTCAAGAAGAATATAATAATTCCAATCCCAAAGAAAGCAGGTGTTGACAGATGTGAAAATTACCGAACTATCAGCTTAATAAGTCACAGCTGCAAAATACTAACACGAATTATTTACAGACGAATGGAAATACTAGTAGAAGCCAACCTCGGGGAAGATCAGTTTGGATTCCGTAGAAACACTGGAACACGTGAGGCAATACTGACCTTACGACTTATCTTAGAAGAGAGATTAAGGAAAGGCAAACCTACGTTTCTAGCATTTGTAGACTTAGAGAAGGCTTTTGACAATGTTGACTGGAATACTCTCTTTCAAATTCTAAAGGTGGCAGGGGTAAAATACAGGGAGCGAAAGGCTATTTACAATTTGTACAGAAACAAGATGGCAGTTATAAGAGTCGAGGGACATGAAAGGGAAGCAGTGGTTGGGAAGGGAGTAAGACAGGGTTGTAGCCTCTCCCCGATGTTGTTCAATCTGTATATTGAGCAAGCAGTAAAGGAAACAAAAGAAAAATTCGGAGTAGGTATTAAAATTCATGGAGAAGAAATAAAAACTTTGAGGTTCGCCGATGACATTGTAATTCTGTCGGAGACAGCAAAGGACTTGGAAGAGCAGTTGAATGGAATGGACAGTGTCTTGAAAGGAGGGTATAAGATGAACATCAACAAAAGCAAAACAAGGATAATGGAATGTAGTCTAATTAAGTCGGGTGATGCTGAGGGAATTAGATTAGGAAATGAGGCACTTAAAGTAGTAAAGGAGTTTTGCTATTTGGGGAGCAAAATAACTGATGATGGTCGAAGTAGAGAGGATATAAAATGTAGGCTGGCAATGGCAAGGAAAGCGTTTCTGAAGAAGAGAAATTTGTTAACATCCAGTATAGATTTAAGTGTCAGGAAGTCATTTCTGAAAGTATTCGTATGGAGTGTAGCCATGTATGGAAGTGAAACATGGACGATAAATAGTTTGGACAAGAAGAGAATAGAAGCTTTCGAAATATGGTGCTACAGAAGAATGCTGAAGATTAGATGGGTAGATCACATAACTAATGAGGAAGTATTGAATAGGATTGGGGAGAAGAGAAGTTTGTGGCACAACTTGACCAGAAGAAGGGATCGGTTGGTAGGACATGTTCTGAGGCATCAAGGGATCACCAATTTAGTATTGGAGGGCAGCGTGGAGGGCAAAAATCGTAGAGGGAGACCAAGAGATGAATACACTAGGCAGATTCAGAAGGATGTAGGTTGCAGTAGGTACTGGGAGATGAAAAAGCTTGCACAGGATAGAGTAGCATGGAGAGCTGCATCAAACCAGTCTCAGGACTGAAGACCACAACAACAACAACATCTCACTACTGATTGTAACAAAGTCGACCAGAACTGTAGGGAACGCTTTTTCTCAATTCACATATTTATGATGCTATGGCTTCTATGCTACGAAACCGGTCGTTAAATAAATTATTTACAAGAGCAGCCATGCGGTTATTATTTAAGACAACTGAGCAACAAGTACTTTGACACAGTCGCATAAAATGACGAGCTGTTCAAATGGTTCAAATGGCTCTGAGCACTCAACATCTATGGTCATCAGTCCCCTAGAACTTAGAACTACTTAAGGGGAGCCGGAGGTGGTCAAATCCAAAAATTACGATTTTTTTTGCTAACGAAAATTATTTGGAACATTCCTCTTTAATTTAAACTTTGAATTATTTTTCTACTCGCCCTAGAAGTGGAGTTATTATCATTTTCCCCCACGCCTTCAGAGGAAATGGGCGGCCGCTGAATGCGTCTAACACCCTCTCGTAACTTCCTGGCGAAGTGCTTGGGATTTTCTCGGCCTGTTATGCATACAGCGCCTTATGTTACGCATACAGCGAGTGTGCAAGGGTTGACTACATTGTTTTCTGTGACAAATATTACCCGTATTTCCTTACAGCTTACTTCTATTTTCCTCAGAATTTCGAACATCTTGCTCCATTTAATATTGTCGTACACTTTTGTTCTGGTTACGGTGCCACATTTTAGTAACCGTGTATATAAGAAGAGGAAGAACGTAGGGAAAAGAAAATTAACACTAATACCAAGTTGCGATACTACAATGAATAAGAGCGCGGAACATCGTCTCTTTGCTGTTTACCGTTTCGAATTAGTTCAGTGTTGCGCCTGTTGTTGTTAGTATTATACTTCTTGTGTAAAGCGGGTAATATGCAGTATCTACAAGAATCATGAGGGAACAATAAAACCAATTTTTCATGACTTAGCACAGCCTGAATTGTTACACAAATGTCTACACGGAAAGACGCAGAATCCTAATGAGTGCGTAAACAATTTGATTAAAGTGATTCCTAAAAGGGTGTTTGTAAGCATAAAAACACTGCACTTTTGCATTTATGATGCAATAGCAACCTACAACCAAGGGAACAGTGTGAAGTATGAAGTTCTGAAGGCATTAGGAGTTACAGCTGGAGTGAACACTGTACGAGCACTAAGAAAGATTGATAGAGAAAGGATAAGAAGAGCAGAAAGAAGAGAAAGGCACATGAAGTATGATGGAACAACAGGCCAGAAAATAAGACAGAAGAGGAAGGTTTTGGAGGATGAAGAAGAAGACCCTGATAATCCATCCTATAGTGCAGGGATGTATTGAGAAACTTTGATAGCTATTTCCCGTAAATTAAAATTTTTCGAATATAAGGAACATTTTCTCAAAATCCACTCAAGCTAGAGAGATGAAATTTTTATACAGCACTCCTAGTGGTCAAACTTACATTGTAACACAGCCATTTGGCAATATGTTCAGTAGTTTCATTTCAGTTTAATTATAAAGCAATTATTTGTATAAAATTTTGGGTCATTAATAAAAAAAATAATTGGAAGGAAACTAGAAAAGATACTCCAAAATACCTCTGTCATAACTGCAATACTAAACCACTCTATATGTAAAAAAAAATTCAAATTTTTCTATTTGGTAGTTTATTCATAAATGTTCCTCAAACTTAGTGATTGTAACATGGGCAGCAAAGGCACCTCTGGCTCCTCTTAAACCTAAATAACCTAAGGACATCACACAACATCCAGTCATCACGAGGCAGAGAAAATGACGAGCTATAGTATCATGAAGCTGCTATTTGAATCTTAAGATGAAATCAGATTGCAAATGCGAGCTTCACTATATCAGAGCACTCACTTCGATTTCGAGCTAAAAGGATGGCTCTTAAACGTATTCTGAAACGCCAAGTGCGACAAGTGGTAGATTATCATAGTAATCACGGTGAGAATGAGGAGAGTTTCCATAAGCCTGTTGATAGCGTTTTCAACAATGATAACGAAGTAAGATATTTGACTTTTAGTGATTCGGATTGTAAAGAAACAGTAGTTCAAAGTACCCTCGAGTATGACGAGTTTGACGTAGATCTTCAAGACCAGATGACAGCTCCCTCTCCAATCATGGGACAAGCAGTGAAGCAGTATAAAAAGACACTTCTTATCTTATCGTTATGCGTATTTTCAACTGCTACATGGTTTACATGGAGATAAGTGGAAAGGAAGAAAACTGCTGCACCGACTTCAGGATCAACGTTGCAGAGAGAGAGAGCACGAACCTGAGCTTTCCGTCCGCAGGCGACCACCTCTACGAGATTTAAGGCAAAAGCGTGAGCTCATTTCAAATGCACATATCAGCAACTAAGAAGAAAAAAATTACAAAAATGTGTGCTGTGTGTTACATAAGATAAAGAACAAGTCTAAGTGTATGGTAGTGTACAAAGTGTTGTTCAGCTCTTGATTTAGAAGACGTTTCTCAGGTGTAGCGTACCCAACAATAATACTGACTGATATGTGAATCAATCTAACTAGGTGATGTCTATTGAATCTGATTTCTCAGCAAGGAGGACGAGGTTTATATACTATGCCATGTTGTTAAATACTGCATGATTATGATTAACTACAGATACTCACAGAGGTCCAGTGAGGCTGTAGTCACCGGATGGCAGCGAAACTTCACAGATATGCTAATGCGAACCGATTTAGACTGGAAAAAATAATTAAAAATTTGGCCAACAAGTGAAAATCTGGCGTTTTACACTGCCTTTATGTCAATTCATGCTGTCATGTCATAAACAAGTGAAAAGTATGACTGTCGAGAAGACACCGTGCGTTTTATGTGAAACTGTTTAATGTAATCGGGAGGAGCTGCAGTGCTGCATCCAGTGCAAATCACTGACTGAAAGGTCTGAGGAGAAGTGCGATGTCATTAAATGGTTTAAAGAAGATCATAATATCCATAGTCAACGTCCATCTTATGGAGTTCTGGGAAACGGGCTGATGAAAAACTTTTTTTGATGCATTTATATTCTGAAGCTGTTGTAGACTAACGCAGATTTGTAGTTTCAAGCTAGAAAAATTTGGCTTAACCGTGAACATGTTAAACGTCTAATTTTTAAATATAGAGAATTTTACTAACAAGAAGTTCTGTAACTGAAGAGTTAAGTATATCTTCCAAATATCTTTAATACATTGTACAGAACATGAACGTGTACAATTCACAATATTTACAAATGCTGCACAAAACACTACTCACTGAAAACCACTTATGGCTGTCGCTAGTGTGTTTTTCTTCATGTCATTCTGAAATTGGCGACTAGCTTCAAAATCCGAACAAGAAAGATGTGTTCCTAGATATAGTATCCTGAGGGTACAACAGTCTCTCCTAAATGTATAATTCTCTTGAGTTTCTAGAAATAAAAAGTATTTTAATTTCTATTTGGGGTTCCCAGTATTGTACCAAGCAAAACAGGTGAGAGCTTGATGTGTAACCTGAAAGGCGTCCGCTCGCGGTGGAAGTTGCTGAGTAGATTGCTGTTGCTGTAACTGGCAGTGCAGCACATGCTCCGGGTAGTGCAGCGTCAAGAGAAGTGTCCACCCTGTTGTCAACAGTATGGAAAATCTTGCGGCCTATTTTACACTGGTGCAGTAACTGGTATCTCATGACCTGCAACTAGACTATGTGATCAAAAGTATTCGGGCACCTGGCTGACAATGACATACAAGTTGGTGGCGCCCTCCATCGGTAATGCTGGCTTCAATATGGTGTTGGCCCACCCTTAGCCTCGATGACAGCATCCACTCAATCAGGTGTTGGAAGGTTCCTTGGGGAATGGCAGTCCATCCTTCACGGAGTGCTGCACTGAGTATACGTATCAATGACGGTCGGCCAGGCCTGGCACGAAGTCGGTGTTCCACAACATCCCGGAGGTGTTCTATAGGATTCTTGTCAGGACTCCGTGCAGGCCAGTCTTATACAGGGATGTTATTGTCGTGTAACCACTCCGCCACAGGCAGTGCATTATGAACAGGTGATCAATCGTTTTGAAAGATCCAATCGCCATTCACGAATTGCTCTTCAACAATCGGAAGCAAAAGGTTCTTAAAACATCAATGTAGGCCTGTGCTGTGATAGTGCCACGCAAAACAACAAGGTGTGCAAGCCCCCTCCATGGAAAACACGACCACACCATAACACCACCACCTCCGAATATTACTGTTGGCATTACACACGCTGGCAGATGACATTCACCGGGCATTAGGCATACTCACACCCTGCCATCGGATCTCCACATTGTGTACCGTGATTCGTCACTCCATACAACGTTTTTCCACTGTTCAACCGTCCAATGTTTACGCTCCTTACACCAAGCGAGGCCTCGTTTGGTATCTACCGGCGTGATGTGTGGCTTATGAGCTCGAAATCCTAGTTTTCTCACCTTCTGCATACCTGTCATAGTACTTGCAGTGGATCCTGATGCAGTTTGGAATTCATGTGTGATTGTCTGGATAGATGGCTGCCTATTACATATTCCTTTTCAACTATCGGCGGTCTCTGTCAGTCAACAGACGAGGTCGGCTTGTACGCTTTTGTGCCGTACGTGTCCCTTCACCTTTCCACTTCACTATCACGTCGGAAACACTGGCCCTAGGTATGTTTAGGAGTGTGGAAATCAGACGTATGTCATAAGTGATACCCAATCACGTGACCACGTTCGAAGTCTGTGAGTTCTGCGGAGCGCCCCACTCTCCTCTCTCGAATGACTACTGAGGTCGCTGATATGGAGTATCTGGCAGTAGGTGACAGCACAAAGCACCTTACAAGAAAAGCATATGTTTTTGTGGGTGTCCGGTTACTCTTGATCACACAGTGTACGTTCTGAATTTGTTCTTTGGTTTTTGAGACGGATGGAAGTTTATGACATATACAAGGGCAATAATTTGCGGTGTGACAAGGCCGACTTTACATTCCAGGGCACAGTGTAGATACAGAAATGACAGGTTTGGGTTCTGTTAAACGACGTCTTGTGCAGAAGAGCCATTTCACTCGCATTATGTGACTGTGTGGTGTGGATTGACAAGTATATTCTTGGCCAATTCTTCTCTGAAGAGGATGAACCCAGATGGTCTGTCAGCTGTACTGTGACGTCTGCATGTTAATGAGACCTCCTTGTACAGTATGTGATTTCTTAATTGGAAGAGTGGAACTGTGTAGAAAACACTGTTTTCACCGAATATGCGGCACCACCTCACGTAGTTCGACCAGTGAAAGATCTGTTTAATGCAAACTATAACGAACGTGTTACCTCCAGCGGTTTTCTAGATACACACCTGCAAGATTACCTCCTGTGCATCCACGTGACTTTTGGCACTGGGGATGTCTAGATGAGCGCGTGTACCTGAGACACGTTTGGTCTCCACCTGATCTGCAACGGAACAGCTGCAAGCGACTGCTGATCACGTGGTTTTCCGGATGCAGGATGTCGTCGAAGTCTTCCAAACTCGTAGTGAACAAATTGTTTAAGCGGAGGTTAGTAATAAAATCAACATTACACTGAGGTGCCAAAAGTACTGGGGTATTTCCAACTATCATGCCAGACTTTTTTCCAAGTGTAATGTATCAACCCAACGTAGCATTACTTCACAAGTCGTCGGCAGTACCCTGCAGAAATATTCAACTACGGTGTCTCTACTGCCGTCCATAATAGCGAAATGGTTGCCTGTGCATGATTTTGTGAACGAACTGACTCCTCAATAATGTCCTAGAGATGTTCGATGGGACTCATGTCGGGCAATACGAGTGGCCAAATCATTCGCTCGAGTTGTCGAGATTGGTCCTCAAACCACAAGGGTGTCCTGTGACATGACGGCATGTTATCCATAAAAATTCCATCGTTGGTTGGGAAAGTGAAACCCATGACAGGTGTCAGATGGCCTCCAAGTAACCGAATACAGCCGTTTCCAGTCAATGATCGGTTTAGTAGTACCACAGAATCCGTTCCATTCTATATAAACACAGCATACACCATTATGGAGTCGCCAACAGTGCCTTATTGGCAACCTGGATTCATGGCTTCTGCACTACACTCGAACCCTACTATGAGCTCTTACCAACTGAAATCGGGACTGAAATATGACCAGACCACGGTTTCTTTCCCACTCTAGGGTCCAGCCGATATGGTCACGAGCCCAGGAGTAGCACTGCAGACGACGTCGTGCTGTTAGCAAAGGCACTCGCGGCGATTAACGCCAAATTTCGCCGCCCTGTCCTAACAGATATGTTCGTCGTACGTCCCCATTGATTTCTGCGGTAATTTCACGTAGTGTTGCTTGTGTGTTAGCACTGACAATTCTACGCAAACACGACTGCTCTCGGTCATTAAGTGAAGGCCACCGGCCACTCCATTGTCCGTAGTGAGTATTGCCTGAAATTCGATATTCTCGACACATTATTGACACTGTGTATCTTGGTATACCGAGTTCCTTAACGATTCCAGACGTGTTATGACGACGCGTCTAGCTCTTACAACCATTTCGAGTTGAATGTCTTAATCTCTGTAGTGAGTTCATAACCACGTCGGAAAAATTTCACACGTATCAGTTGAGTACAAATGACAGCTCCGGCAATGCACTGCCCTTTGATACCATGTGTACGCGATACTACCGCCGTCTGTATATGTACACATCGCTTTGTCACCTCAGTGCATGCCTTTCTCACTTGTTTGACGTTTTTTGTGCACCTACCATTCCTAATACATTATACAGGGTGGACCATTTATAGTGACATCGCCAAATATCTCACGAAATAAGCATCAAACGAAAAAACTACAAAGACGAAACTGTCTAGCTTGAAGAGGGAAACCAGATGGCGCTATAGTTCGCCCTCTAGATGGCGCTGCCATAGGTCAAACGGATATCAACAGCGTTTTTTTTAATAGGAACCCCTATCTGTTATTACATATTCGTGTAGTACGTAAAGAAATAAGAATGTTTTAGTTGGACCACTTTTTTCGCTTTGTGATAGATGGCGCTGTAATAGTCACAAGCGTATAAATAAGTACGTGGTACCACGCAACATTCCGCCAGTGCGGACGGTATTTGCTTCGTGATACATAACCCGGGTTAAAATGGACTGTTTACCAATTGCGGAAAAGGTCGATATCGTGTTTATGTATAGCTATTGTGATCAAAATGCCCAACGGGCGTGTGCTATGTATGATGCTCGGTATCCTGGACGACATCATCAAAGTGTCCGGACCGTTCGCCGGATAGTTACGTTATTTAAGGAAACAGGAAGTGTTCAGCCACATGTGAAACGTCAACCACGACCTGCAACAAATGATGATGCCCAAGTAGGTGTTTTAGCTCCTGTCGCGGCTAATCGGCATATCAGTAGCAGACCAATTGCGCGAGAATCGGGAATCTCAAAAACGTCGGTGTTGAGAATGCTGCATCAACATCCATTGCATCCGTACCATATTTCTATGCACCAGGAATTGCGTGGCATAGTATGGCTTTGAACGTCGTGTACAGTTGTGCCACTGTGGACAAGAGAAATTACGGGACGAAGACAGATTCTTTGCACGCGTTCTATTTAGCGACGGAGCGTCATTCACCAACAGCGGCAACGTAAAGCGGCATAATCTACACTGTTGGGCAACGGAAAATTCACGATGGCTGCGACAAGTGGAACATCAGCGGCCTTGGTGGGTTAATGTATGCTGCTGTATTATTGGAGGAAGTATAATTGGCCCCCATTTTATCGATGGCAATCTAAATGGTGCAATGTATGCTGATTTCCTACGTAATGTTCTACCGATGTTACTACAAGATGTTTCACTGCATGACAGAATGGCGATGTACTTCCAACATGATGGACGTCCGGAACATAGCTCGCGTGCGGTTGAAGCGATACTGAATAGCATATTCCATGACAGGAACATTGGTCTTCGAAGCACCATACCATGGCCCGCACGTTCACCGTATCTGACGTCCCCGGATTTCTTTCTGGGGGAAAGTTGAAGGATATTTGGTATCGCGATCCACCGACAACGCCTGACAACATACGTCAGCGCATTGTTAATGCATGTGCGAACTTTACGGTAGGCGAAGTACTCGCTGTTGAGAGGAATGTCGTTACATGAATTGCCAAATGCATTGAGGTCAACGGACATAATTTGTAGCATTTATTGCATTAATGTGGTATTTACAGGTAATCACGCTGTAACATCATTCGTTCTCAGAAATGATAAGTTCACAAAGGTACATGTATGACATTGGGAAAATCGAAATAAAATGTTCAAACGTACCTACGTTCTATATTTTAGTTTAAAAAACCTACCAGTTAGCAACTGTTCGTCTAAGTTTGTGAACCATACGTTTGTGACTATTACAGCGCCATCTATCAGAAAGCGAAAAAAGGGTCCAACTAAACATTCGTATTTCTGTACGTACTACACGAATATGTAATAAAAAAATGAGGGTTCCTATTTAAAAAATACACAGTTGATATCCGTTTGACCCATGGCAGCGCCATCTAGCAGGCCAACCATAGCGCCATCTGGTTTCCCCCTTTAAGCTAGACAAGTTTCGTTCTTTGTAGTTTTTTTGTTTGATGCTTATTTCGTGAGATATTTTGCCCGGTCATGATCAGTGAACCACCATGTATAAGGAAATGTTTCTGTAAGTTTTTCTTGCATTTACAGCGCCAGACTTGCACCTCGTAGCCGAAATTGGAACTATTTTTTCCAGCGCAAATCTGGTCTCAATGTCACATTAGAATATCTATCAAGTTTCACTGCATTAGCTTAATTGCAGTCCTCAGTGGACCCCTGTGAGCAGCTATACTTTAATTACGAACACTCGGTATGAAGAAAGGCGAGGAGTTCGCTCTTCAGCCGCATAGATACGTCCGACCGGTTACGCGCTGGCCGATACAGCATTCGGAACGATTTGTTTACGGAACAGTCCTCTACGGATCCAGGAACGGGCGAATAAAGCGAGAATGTGAGATGAGGCTGGCCGTCAGACGACCGCGTTCACCTGCCTCGCGGGGGCTACGGCGCCCGCTGCTCCTCGCAGTGTCCTTTGCATACGGCGGGCCTGGGAAGCGGCGTCGGTCGACAGATGCGCCCGAGGCGCGCCGGCCCCGCCTGAGCTGCGGCTGACAGCGCAGCGGCACTCGCCGTCACGCGATGCGCGTCCCTCGAACGCTACAATCTCTCTGCCATACGGCGACGGCGGGTGACGCGGAGGGAGGCGGAGAGACGAAAATGCAGGCGGCCAGGGCAGGCGTGCATTATTCATGAGCGGCCGCCGAATGGGCGCCGTCGCTGCCCATCCCCTCACCGAAACACACACACACACACACACAAACACACTCACACACACAGTCGACTCTGCCGCAGCGAGACGGACACCGACACCGGAAAAAGGATAGGTCCACTAACTCTAGCAACAAAGACTTCACGATACTATCCACACACTTTCGGTGTTCGGCAATTCTTTTATTTATTTATTTATTTAGTTTTTAGTTACTTCCGCCGTCAGTCTTCTGATTTGTTTGATAATGCTTGGGTCACCATGTTTTAATCTGCAAAAACTGGGAAAATTTTGATAATGTTGTAGAAATCATGCTCATATAAAGCTCAGCTTGCCTTTTTCTCAAATGATAGTCTGCGATTTGTGGATGAAGAGTAAAAGCCAGTTTTCATATTGAGCCGTAAGGCGACGTCGACAGCTAGAGCCAGGCGAACTGATCGCTTTCTTTGTCAGTTCGAGGGTCTTTTGTCTCTGTGGTAGGGAGTGGAGCGAACCAGAAGGAAGTGCGATTGTTGGTAGTGTTCTTCGGCGGACCGTACGTGCTGGATGCTGAGCAGCTGGCCAGTATCGCTGGCGTACGGCGTTTCTGGTGCGAGCGTCGTGAGCCGGTGTGTATCTTTCAGGACTGTGCGGTTGCTGATGTGACGGCCTTGACGAGCCCACATCTGTCTGGCTGCTCTAGTTGGCGTGGTTTTGACGTTCCTCCGGGGGAATCAGCGTGATTCACTGAAGCCTGGGGATCGTGCCTCGGGCTGCCCCAGTTGCTCGGAACGCCTTCATAGTAGGATTATGTACCATGCTGGGTCAAAGCCTCCTTTGGTTTACCAGTAGCAGCGAGGGGAGGGGATGGGTTGGAGGTTTCCTGAGGCGTTGGGGGGGGGGGGAGGAGAGGGCGGGGAACAGTAGGTTAAGGACCTGTCAATCAGAAGAGAACAATAGGTTACTGCCTGTCAATCAAAGGAGAAAAATAGGTTTGCCGTGAGTGCAAACCAGCTCCTTATGTACGCAACCCAAAAAAAAAAAACAATCACCAGGAGTGCTGTTCCCCACTACTGACGTCAAACTGGTTCCATATCATTAGATTTCCATTAGGCTTCTGACACCATTCTTGACCCTTAGTCAAAGTGTGTGGTGCCTGTGGAGTGAGAGGGGCTATTCCAATAATTCTGACCTGAAAGTGTACCAGTAGCAGAGAGGGGAGGGGATTGGTTGGAGGTTTCCTGAGGGGTTGGGGGGGGGGAAGAGAGGGCGGGGAACAGTAGGTTAAGGACCTGTCAATCAGAAGAGAACAATAGGTTACTGCCTGTCAATCAAAGGAGAACAATAGGTTTGCCCTGAGTGCAAACATACTCCTTATGTACGCAACCCAAAAAAAAAAAAAAAAAATCACCAGGAGTGCTGTCCCCCACTACTGACGTCAAACTGGTTCCATATCATTAGATTTCCATTACGCTTCTGACACCACTCTTGACCCTTAGTCAAAGTGTGTGGTGCCTGTGGAGTGAGAGGGGCTATTCCAATAATTCTGACCTGAAAGTGTACCAGTAGCAGAGAGGGGAGGGGATGGGTTGGAGGTTTCCTGAGGGATTGGGGGGGGGGGGGAGGAGAGGGCGGGGAACAGTAGGTTAAGGACCTGTCAATCAGAAGAGAACAATAGGTTACTGCCTGTCAATCAAAGGAGAACAATAGGTTTGCCCTGAGTGCAAACCTGCTCCTTATGTACGCAACCCCCAAAAAAAAAAAAAAAAAAAAAAAAAAAAAAAAAAAAAAAAAAAAAAAAAATACCAGGATTGCTGTTCCCCCACTACTGACGTCAAACTGGTTCCATATCATTAGATTTCCATTAGGCTTCTGACACCATTCTTGACCCTTAGACATAGTGTGTGGTGCCTGTGGAGTACTATTTCAGTTATGTGATTGAATTCGTTATTTTCTGTCAGAAATGACACAGTTCGTAATAACTGAGGAGAAGTAATCGAGTAAAACATAAGTAAGGCCTGGCATTCACTAAGGAAGTGTTGTTCCTCATCTACATAAATGGTTTAGGAGACAATCTGACCAGTTTTCCCCGAATTGTTTATAGATGATGCTGTCATTTACCGTCTTGTAAAGTAGTAAGATGATCAAACCGAATTCCGAAATGATATATGTATTGTACAAAAAGTGGCAATTGATTCTAAATAATGAAATGTTTGAAGTCATCCTCTCGACGGTTACACTATATGTCACAAAGATCTAAAGGCTATAAACTGAACTAAATACATACAAATTACAATTACGAAAAACTTAACTTGGAGCGATATGATGCGGCAGCGTTGTGTCGTTCGCAAGAGTTTTACATGGTGGATACCGAGAGCCTTCAGTTGATGTAACATTGTAAGTCATTTTGCCTGTTGCAAAGTTGTTCTATGAGGCTGAGTGAGGATACATACACAATGTTGTGAAGAAAGCAAACGAAAGAGTGCAATTTATTGCCACAACACTTAGAAAATGTAACAGGTCTACTACAGAGACGGCTTGCACTACGCGTGTCCGTCCTGTTCTTGAGTCTAGCTAAGTGGAATGGGATCCTCATCAGGTAGGACTGACGGAGTGCATCTAAAAAGTTCAAAGAAGGGCAGCTCGTTTGGCATTATCGCGAGAGTTCCACAGATATGATACGCGATATGGGGTGATAGTCATTAAAACAAGGGCGTTTTTCATTGGTCAGAATCTTCTCACGAAATTTCAGTCACCAACGTTCCGCCCAGAATGTAAAAATATTTTGTTGGCGCCTACCTACATAGGGAGGAACGGTCATTATAATAAAGTAAGAGATATCAAGAGCTCGTATGAAAATATCTAATCGTTTTCCCGCACGCTGGTGAGGAGAAGGGCGAGGTGGGGGAGGGGGGGTGTACAGAAGTATCATGAAGGTCGTTCGATGAACCTCGTCCAGGTACTTAATTGTGAAGTGCAGAGTAATGATGTAGATCTAGATGATGATGTGATGTTGATGTTTGGTTTACGGGGCGCTCGACTGCGCGGTTATCAGCGCTCGTACAAAGTCCCAACCTTTGCTCAGTCCAATCTCGCCACGTACATGAATGATGATGAAGTGATGAGGACAACACGAACACCCAGTCATCTCGAGGCAGGTGAAAATCCCTGACCCCACCGGGAATCGAACCCGGGACCCCGTGCTCGGGAAGCGAGAACACGACAGCGAGACCACGAGCTGCGGACCGATCTAGGTGAACTTAATTTACAAGCTTAAAGCCTATGCTTCCAGATAGAAAAAGCAAATATTTAATCATTTATTCCGTCTCTAAATGCATTGCACATTGTAATGGTGTATAAGAGTGTATATAATAGCATATTATGTCGACAATTTGTGACGATCTTCTCATGCCAGAGAATGTTTATGTTGCTGTCATTATTGGGGTGGGGAAGTTCCGTCGGAGGAGGACACACATGGCGCCGGTAGACCGATGGCTGAGAGCATATTCTTTCCAAGATTTCACAAATTTTTGTATGGTTGGAATTTCACTGCGCGTACTTTATTATATCCCTTTTTAGCGTCCCTTTTTTAAGCGTAGCTTAAAAAAACAAATAGTTGATGGTTGTAATCATTGGATCAGAGAAGATGAACGTAATGTTCAGTCATGACGTCGACAGTTCCACCAGGAGACGTATTTGATTACACTGATCAGCCAGAACATTATGATCACGTACGTAACAGCCGGCATGGCCATCTCTGGCAGCGGCGAGGCGTAGCGGCGTGGAAGCAGTGAGGCCTTGGTAGGTCGTTGGACGAAGATGGCTTCAAATCTGACGCTACGTTCAATCACCTCGACCATGTGTTCAATCGGGTTAAGAGCTGGCGAGTTGGGGTACCAGCACGTCAATCGGAACTCGCCACTGTGTTCCTCGAACCATTCCAACACACACTTGGCTTTGTGACATTGCACATTTACTTGTTGAAAATATCATTGCCGCCGGGAAACATGACCGTCATGAAGGAATGTACATGCTCTGTAAACAGTGTACGGCACTCCTTGGCCGTCGTGATGCCTTGCACCGGCTCCACTGCCCCCATGGGTGCCCAAAAGAATGTTCCCAAGAGCATAACGGTGTCGCCGCCAGCTTGTCTCCATCCTGCAGCGCAGGTGTCTAGGAGGTGCTCCTTTGAAGACGATGCATTCGTGTCCTGCGATCGGTAAAGAAGGTATCGAGATTCATTAGACCATCCAATGCTCTGCCACTGCACCAACGTCCACTGCTGATGGTCACCTGCTCGTATCAGTCGTAGGTGTCGATGTCGTGGTATTAACATTGGCACATGCATGGGTCGTCGGCTCTGGTGGCCCATCGTTAGGGGTGTTCGGGGCACTACGTGTTCAGACACTCTTGTACTCTGCCCAGCCTTAAAGTCTGATGTTAGTTCCGAAAGAGTTCGCCGCTTGTCCTGTTTTAGCACTTTCTACGACGTCCGACATCCCTAATGAGGGGGGCCGCCCAATTCCACGACGTCTGGACATCGTTTCACCATTGTTTCGCCACGTGTTGAAGACACTCAGCATAGCACTACTCGAACACCTGGCAAGTCTTCTCTAGCAGTAGTGCATTTTCCGAAATGCTCGTGCCAATCCTCCGAGCCGATATGTCATCGGTCAAGCTCAGATAGATCGCTCACCTGCTCCATTCTACGCACGGACAGCACGCTCAGTGATACTACATGCACCGTGCGTGTACCTGACTAGCAGTCATTCCAAGTGACACTCATGTCACCTGGACAGGTTTACACCGACAGCAGATACTGGCCATAATGTTCTAGTTGATCAATGTATACAGTCCGTGCATTAGTAAAGCATGAAGAAAACCGCGGACTTCAAACAAACAGGCGATCTTTGTGACTCTAAAAGAAAACGAAACTTGTATTTCCATCCTCTAAGTACGACGGCATTCCAACACACACGCTGCCTGACATAAAAGATAAATGTCTCGTGCGTGCAGTTGATGCATTCGAGTTGGGTACCAGGCCGAATAAGGAAGAGAATCTAATAGAGGGCTGGCAAATGACCGGCCTGCTCCAGGTACTAACGAATTCAAATATGCGACGCCGCGAATAACGAAGGGTAGTACGGGCGAATTCCAAATCCCGTGGCCCCTCTGTAGTTGAAGAAAAATTGTGGGAGGCGACAAATGTTCTTCATCTGGCGCCCTCACACAAAATTGTACGTACGTGCGTGAAGTATGAGGGAATTTTCCATTATAGTGTACTCAGTTTGAAGTAAACTTTAAGGTCTTCTCGATAATCTTTTCTAATTTCTCCTTGTATTCTCCCCGCTTTCATTTAATTTAGAGAATTTCTATGCTGCGTTTCACTTTTCCTCTACACTTTTTTTTATACCTTGCCATACCTATCTTCTGTGTGTCTGATACGCACTAGCTGATGGTCCGTGTCTCTGTCTGCCCCTCAACAGCTACTAATTTCCATAATGTGTGGTGCGTGAAGTTTGTATAAAATAACATTTTATATCTGGTCTCTTGTTCAAATGTGTGTGAAATCTTATGGGCATTAACTGCTAAGGTCATCAGTCCCTAAGCCTGCATACTGTTGTTGTTGTTGTTGTTGTTGTTGTTGTTGTGGTCTTCAGTCCTGAGACTGGTTTGATGCAGCTCTCCATGCTACTCTATCCTGTGCAACCTTCTCCATCTCCCAGTATCTACTGCAACCTACATCCTTCTGAATCTGCGTAGTGTATTCATTTCTTGGTCTCCCTCTACGATTTCTACCCTCCACGCTGCCCTCCAATGCTAAATTTGTGATCCCTTCATGCCTCAAAACATGTCCTACCAACCGATCCCTTCTTCTAGACAAATTGTGCCACAAACTTCTCTTCTCCCCAATCCTATTCAATACCTCCTCATTAGTTACGTGATCTACCCACCTTATCCTCAGCATTCTTCTGTAGCACCATATTTCGAAAGCTTCTATTCTCTTCTTGTCCAAACTAGTTATCGTCCATGTTTCACTTCCATACATGGCTACACTCCATACAAATACTTTCAGAAACGACTTCCTGACACTTAAATCTATACTCGATGTTAACAAATTTCTCTTCTTCAGAAACGATTTCCTTGCCATTGCCAGTCTACATTTTATATCCTCTCTACTTCGACCTTCATCAGTTATTTTACTCCCTAAATAGCAAAACTCCTTTACTACTTTGTCTCATTTCCTAATCTAATCCCCTCAGCATCACCCGATTTAATTTGACTACATTCCATTATCCTCGTTTTGCTTTTGTTGATGATCATCTTATATCCTCCTTTCAAGACACTGTCCATTCCGTTCAACTGCTCTTCCAAGTCCTTTGCTGTCTCTGACAGAATTACAATGTCATCGGCGAACCTCAAAGTTTTTATTTCTTCTCCATGGATTTTAATACCTACTCCGAATTTTTCTTTTGTTTCCTTTACTGCTTGCTCAATATACAGATTGAATAACATTGGAGATACGCTACAACCCTGTCTCAGTCCCTTCCCAACCACTGCTTCCCTTTCATGTCCCTCGACTCTAATAACTGCCATCTGGTTTCTGTACAAATTGTAAATAGCCTTTCACTCCCTGTATTTTACCCCTGCCACCTTCAGAATTTGAAAGAGAGTATTCCAGTTAACGTTGTCAAAAGCTTTCTCTAAGTCTACAAATGCTAGAAACGTAGGTTTGCCTTTTCTTAATCTTTCTTCTAAGATAAGTCGTAAGGTTAGTATTGCCTCACGTGTTCCAACATTTCTACGGAATTCAAACTGATCTTCCCCGAGGTCCGCTTAATCGTGTTATATTTGCTTTTACTTTGTGTTTCAATTGTTAGACTGGAAAAAGTACTTTGGTATCTAACTTACGAATCACCCCTGTATGTGGCGGTAAAAATTTTATGAACTTCTTTAATTTAATGGGTATTGGATTGATACGAGAACAAAGTGGTCATACTGCACGTGCCATTGTGTTTTATTTAAGGAAGCCTTAAATAGACATAATGGTTTGATTATAGAATAAACATGTGGCTCTTTGCATATGCTGTTAATAGCGGCCTTTATTGATCACTAGTAATCATGAAATCCTTGAATGGTGTGTTATCGATAGAAGACTTCTTTGTCGAATAATATTAGTGTATCGGTTAATAGTCGTAGTCCAACTATGAGAGAAGACCATTTCCAAATTGGAGATGAATCAGATTCAGAGACGATTAAATATTCGTCCTGTTCTTCACAAACAACGGCATCTGTCGTTAACCATGGTTTCGACACCCAAAAAATTTGGCCAAGGACAGTCAATGGCTAAACCATTTGCGATGAACAGTTTTTGAGGGCTCTCAAAAGAGTAGAAAGTGACATGGAGATGATACGATCCAGCACGAAGGCCTGTTATGTTTAAGAGCCAATCAGCGACGGAAGTTCACCTCCCCGTCCATCGTAGGCTAGTGTTTGCCCTTAGTGTTTCGATTACATATGCTGCTGATCATCGGAAATTTTTATCTTTAAAGGTTGAGATCATCTTCGGCCAGCAAAAGGTAATGTGTCAGAAATTATTCGATAATGAAATTTTAGCACACAATAATTAAACCCACGATCACAATTTCTATTTAAAAATATATCGGTAGTCTCTTTATTGTATATCTTCACGATGAGCACTTTCACCGAAATTATTTTAACCGAACGCCTACTGCGAAGACGCATTTCTGAAGCTGATCTTTATACAGGCTGAATCACTAACTATTGTCCACCCCCGGTAGCTGAGTGGTCAGCGCAACGGAATGTCAAACCTAAGAGATTTTCTCCGTTCGGGGACTGAGTGTTGTGTTGTCATCATCATCGTCATTTCATCCCCATCGACGCGCAAGCGGCCGAAGTGGCGTCAAATCGAAAGACTTTAACCCGGCGAAAGGTCTACCCGACGGGAGGCCCTAGTCACACGACATACAAAGGTGGCATGACTTCATATGCAGCCTTCTTGGGTACTCTACAGACAACGTCGCCATTTATACATGTGTAGTAATTCTATGTAATTCCCGAACTACATAACAAGAAACATATCACCTGACGCCAACGGCGTGTTTCCGTAGGCATTTTTATGGACATTTTGCGTTATCTCTAACACTTTGGAATTGTTTATGAGTGATAAAGAGACATTACACTTTCAGTATCTGCCATAGTTAGGTTATTGCTTACTTCCTTTCATCTGCTGTATTTCTTCTTACCCTGGAACTCAGTTTTGAACTCCCATGTGGCCAAGATCTGACATGCGTCAGCAAGCCATAGGCGCGTCACCTAAAAGCACGGCAAGTGAGCATATATACAGACATCGTGCCACATACATGACGCGGATATGTATACGATACGGCAACCAAGCAAACTGTGTATAAACCGTAATATCACCACTGGGAGATTGGGAGATTCTGTAGTTGCAATATGTTGATAACTTCCGGTATCAGGACACTGCGATACGCTTTCAGTAAATAATACTGTTAAATATCCGTTGGTGAAGAATGTCTTTTCAATGTCCATCTCAAACAAGGTAATATTATCATAAGTACTTCTGCCATTACGGAAGCCGTTTTGCGTCTGTGGGAGCAAGTTATCATCTTCAAACCACCGACCTAAGCGAGACTTAAGGGGAAGTTCCAATCTCTTCCACACACAGAGTGACAGTGCAACGGGGGCGATACGATGTCGCTTGACAAGTTTTTCCCAGGCTTCAGTACGGGCCTCAGTGTCTGAGTCTTCCAGTCCTAGGGAACGCTTCCATCCCTCCAGATGTCATTAAAGATGTTCCCAAGAACACGCTTTCCATCGTCAGACAAATTAACAATGATGGAGTAATGGATCTGCTCATAGCCAGGCGATGTATCTGATGAGGACGTCAGGGATCTCTGGAGTTCAGCAAGCGTCTCGTAGATCGGCAGCGGTACCTGCCACCGCGAGATTGGTCGGTTCCGACATGGCAGTTGGAGGTACAAAAATGGCGGCCAACTCGTCTATCCAGATCTACAACCTCTTTGGAGGTGCCGCCTTCCGTTTGAGCGAGTTCACCATCGACCAAACACGTCCAACAGGAGTGTGCAAAGATACTTGGTCACAAAACTTCCTCCAGTGTTCTTTCCTGGGGGGCCTCAAGAATGAGCTTAGTGGACGTATAGGCAACATAGTTTCCCCACGTGCTACGAATGTTTAAGACACTGAAGCCAGTCTCCGTTGCGCCAACCGACGCCATTGGGGATCAGCTGGTGCCAGCCATCATCCTTTTCTGTGTGATAGTATGTGATGCCGCTAGATTGATATAATTCCTAAACATACTGCACCTTGCCTGCGGTGACGCCACAGTGTGAAATAACGGGCTTTTGGCATCCATTAGTGCGCCATACTACACCTTATCTGCATGCATAACGTTCCATTCACGAGATGGCCTATAGGCCGTGATAGGCACTGCAGTAAATGTCGACAAAAGAGGAGCGTAGTGGTTGGATCCCTTAGGATATGGAAGAGTAGTCCATGTAGAAAACGAAGAAAGTAACGCCAAACACAGAATCAAATGGACGTCAAAGGGTCTCTGTCCGGGTAACGGAAGTAACGCAGGGGATCCACCATTGAGAAGGAACTTATCGAGAAACTCAAGGTTCCCGTCACTCAAGCTATCATTACATCCAGGCACCACAGGTCATTGTGCAATTTAAAATCGCCACAAAATAGGAATGGAGGTGCTAACTGCCTAGCCAGTGCGTGCCACTCTTCACGGGGAATATACCACCTTGGCCGGCTGTGTAGAACCACGATGATTAGGCGACCGATGAGAGTAGAGAGACTGGCTGCTAACTCTAGAAAACTGTCGATAACCTCGTGGTATATCCGTACTGGAGTGTGACATAGCCCATCATTAATGAAGAGAGCGACACCTCCTAGAACATCTTCTCTGTCTTGGCGGTAAACCTGTTATGCTTGACAACAGACAACAGAATGTGGTTGGAACCACGTCTCTGAGATGGCAGCCACTGCTATCTTCCGCGTCCAAAGTTCATGTCGGAGGACACCTTCATTGGCAGTCGCAGGTCGTACATTTCATTTGAGGATCCTAAGCCCACCACAGCTGCTAGGTGTAAGTAGCGTCGTTAATAGTTGTCGTAGAGGCTGTATGTGTAATGTTACAGGTGGCTGTGTCCTCGCGTCTTCCAAGAGGTGCACTATAAACGAGATAATCTTTTCGATGACATATGCGTTGCTATTACAGAGTGGCAGCGATTGTTGACTGTACTCGTGGCAGAGATGGCACTCGATCTGTCTGCCGACTGGAAGTCATTTTGACGATGCGCGGCACCCTATGGAAGAGAGCCCAACTGGAGAGTCACCGGCTGTGGCCTTGTTCGTGTACAAGAATAGGGTAAAGCGACTATTGGTTTCGGAGAGTGCCTTGGAGGTAGAGGAGGGAAATCCAAGGGATTTTGAGGACCAGGAGGCTGGCTGAGATCAGCGGTGTATGAAATCCGCGAGCTTCCAATTACTCTCTCAGAAGTGGCGTAGGCTCTTGTTGATAGAGAAAGGCCGCGCATGAGCGGTCTGTCACTGGGTGCGGAGCAGAGGAATTTAAACACGTCGGAGACGGCTCCATATGAGTCCGCTGGGTGAGGACTTTCACACTTGCTGCAACGAGTATGACTTGTACATTGTCTTGCCGTATGGTGAAAACGCCAGAAATTTCGACATTGGGTGACTGGAGCGACGGTTCCACTGAACGACGCTTCCCCAGAATACCAACATATGAGGGCAGAGCCTGGAAGCGAAACGAACGCTAGACATACTGGAATCGGCACCGTTTGTTCAGGATGTGAATGATGTTTATCGATTGATACTTGCGACAGGATATATGCTCTACATTGCGTCAAGATCTCCTTGCCTGTCAAGCCAATGTCAAAATCACGGATAATGCCATGCATATGGTTCAGGAAGTTGGGTATAAAGACACTAGACTTACGATCTTTGAAAACAGGGACTTCTATCAAAGTGCTGGTAGCCGCAGCAGTTTTCAGCTCTAACTTGACTCTGTTTCTGCCTGATGAACTAATGTCAACAATGTCATGGTAGGAAAATAATAACTTGTCTACCGACGTAAGGTGGAGTTTTCTACATGGATACTCTGCAAATCACATTTAAGTGCCTGGCAGCTGGCCACAGAGGAAATATAGGGATCTGCATCTGATCGATTGTACCGACTGTTGACACTTGGCCGTACGACAGCAGCAGTGGAAGTCAACGGTTGACTCTGAGTGTTCTGAGTTAGTCTGAACTGTGCCATTACTAGAAGGGAAATCAGAACCCGGTAACTCACGCATAGCACAGTCTGGGACAGCAGGTGAGTAGGCACACAGCCATTTACTTAGGGCACCACTTTCCTGCTGCTGAGTTGCGGGTGCATTAGCTTCAACCGTGAAGCTGGGAGGGTTGCTGTAATGGCTAACTTGCTCACTAATCTGATGCAACTGTGGCTGTTAGTGGTGATATTGCTCGAGTTGTACCTGTATCAGCAACAGTTGAAAGGGTAGCTTTTGACCCAGTTGTTGCTGCTGAAACTGCATTTGTAGATGATGGTGCAGAAGCTGCTGTTCTCGTTGACGTTGTAGTTTCTGTTGTTGCTGTTGACGTTGGAGAAACTGTGTGCTCTGGTGGAGTGATAATTCACCCTCCTGCATCTCACCATGGTTGTCGGACATCGTTAGCAACGGAACATGTGTAAGTACGTGCTGACGGTAGATTCCTAGTGCCGAGTGTACGACCAGACCAGGAAAACGGCCATTTTACGGTGAACGTGTAACACCATAGCTCTAATGCTGTGCGGATTTATTTTACTTTTGTTTTATTTAATGTTACATTGTTGAGCTTCTGTAAATGTGTTTGGATTGATAACACAAAATTGTATATTCCTTTCTTTGTAAAAACTTTGATGTCATGATTTGATTGTGTGCAATGTAGTGTATCTGCCATTAAAAGTCTTTGTCCCATTTGGAGGGAACGAAACTTACTGTATATAATTGTAATTTTGTGTCAATAATTTTTTGTAGAAATGTCAATATGTGCAAATGTTCTGTTTTATTTAAAATGTTTGTTTGCTGTTATGTAAATTGCTGATCCTCACTTAGGGTTCTTAGTTCTTTAGTACGTAAAAGATGTTGTGGTTCCCCTCGGGAACAGAACTGAGTAGCGCGCGCAAATTGTGGTTGGCCTAGGTGAAAAAGGTGGAACAAGAGTCAGTCGGGGGCGAGCTACCAAACTGTGCACTGTCATGTAAATGTTGCATATTGTGCTGATTCCGAGAGAGGCTTTTCCTGCCCCTTTCCAATGCCTCGGATGAATGGATAAATAGCTGGAACTATTCTGGAATTTGTATCTATCATCGCCACCAAGAAATGACAGAGTCCAGCAATTCTACCTGCAATTCCACCTACCAACATGCAATCGCCACCACATTGCGCAACCACTGTAATGGAGCACTATAGTAATGTACAGTGAAGGATCAGCTTAATGGATGTGTTAGTGTGCTCAAATCTAAGGTAATTTATAACTGAATTTATGTACCTACCTTGATTTTTCTCCTTATGATAACACCTCTCAGGTTCCTCTCCGTTTGAACTAAAGTGATTTATGACTGTCCTTACTGAAAGAACATTAACGCCCAGTGTTTTGCTAATTGATGCCTCTTGAACATAGTAAAAAGAAAGTTAAAGTTAATGTGGCAAGAGAGTGAGTTAAAGTTAATGATGCTTGCTGAAAATAATTTTCCTAGTAAAATTGCTTATTAATGTGTTGTTGCCAACTTCAAATTAAAAGTTCTTAAGACTACTGAGGCTTATAAAGTTTTGCTTAGTAAATGATCTCATTACTGACTGTTGTAAATCGCGGAAGGTGAGTCAGTATCTTACATATATGTTAATTTTGTGTCTCACTGTAGTAAAAGTGGAAAACTGCAGTTGTGAAACGTTATATACTCATGTTTGCTAAGTGTTTGTCTCTCTTGTGTATTAGAAGTGCGTATTAATAGTATAACAGGATCCACAGTTTGTCTATTGTGTTAATGCTCGGTAACAAGTAACGGAAAGATCACTAATTATGAAAACCATAATTTCTTTATTCAAATGATAGTGAGAAGCAACTTGTTAGTGGATTCCAACTAAATTTCATTTTAAATAGTAAAGTATTTAACTGAGAGAGACTTAACCTATGTACAATTTATGATCCTGCAGTGAATGTTAATAGTAATGTTATAAAGACCGTTCAGTTTGAACAAGCCATGAAAGTAATAGTGTGTTTCGGTATCTGTTATATTTTTGCAAATAGTTTGTGCTGCTCCAGCAGTTAGCTTCGATCTTAAAACATATGTATGTGTCAGACTTCATTGCACTCGCGTGTGGCCAAGTCTAGGTTGTGTTTGCCCGTTATAGTTACTTATAACTACTTGCTTAAACGAGAACGTTAATCTTTCCCTTGCCTAATTAGGCTGGCGACCGTTTTCCTTATTCTTTAAACAGTATAGCTAGGCAAAAATATTGTTTGTTACTGTTCGAATATTTACGTAATTCTGACTTTCATTTACCGATAAGCTACCTCCATTAGGTACACGGTCAACATAACAAAATTCCTCCCAGAGGGTAACACTGCTCTGTTGCGTTGTACCATAATTGCTTTAATGAAATAGTTTTATTGCACAACCTGCTTCCAGCTTTAAGGTTATGGTACAGCAGTAGTAGACAATAGTGTTATAAACTATACAGCACTACCGCCGCGAACATGTGGCACTCAGTCATATATATATATATATATATATATATATATATATATATATATATATATATAGGGTGAGTCACCTAACGTTACCGCTGGATATATTTCGTAAACCACATCAAATACTGACGAATCGATTCCACAGACCCAACTTGAGGAGAGGGGCTACTGTAATTGGTTAATACAAACCATACAAAAATGCACGGAAGTATGTTTTTTAACACAAACCTACGTATTTTTAAATGGAACCCCGTTAGTTTTGCTAGCACATCTGAACATATAAACAAATACGTAATCAGTGCCGTTTGTTGCATTGTAGAATGTTAATTAACATAAAGTTGACGCTTGAGTACCACTCCTCCGCTGTTCGATCGAGTGTATCGGAGAGCACCGAATTACGTAGGGATCCAAACGGAACTGTGATGGACCTTAAGTACAGAAGAGACTGGAACAGCACATTACGTCCACATGCTCACACCTTTTTATTGGTCTTTTTCACTGACGCATATGCACATTACTATGAGGGGTGAGGTACACGTACACACGTGGTTTCCGTTTTCAATTACGGAGTGGAATAGAGTGTGCCCCGACATGTCAGGCCAATAGATGTTCAATTTGGTGGCCATCATTTCCTGCACACAACTGCAATCTCTGGCGTAATGAATGTCGTACACGCCGCAGTACATCTGGTGTAATGCAACGCAGGCTGCCACAATACGATGTTTCATATCCTCTGGGGTTGTAGGCACATCACGGTACACATTCTCATTTAACGTACCCCACAGGAAGAAGTCCAGAGGTGTAAGATCAGGAGAACGGGCGGGCCAATTTTTGCGTCCTCCACGTCCTATGAAACGCCCGTCGAAGATCCTGTCAAGGGTCAGCCTAGTGTTAATTGCGGAATGTGCAGGTGCACCATCATGCTGATACCACATACGTCGACGCGTTTCCAGTGTGACATTTTCGAGTAACGTTGGCAGATCATTCTGTAGAAACGCGATGTATGTTGCAGCTGTTTGGGCCTCTGCAGTGAAGTGAGGACAAATGAGGTGGTCGCCAATGATTCCGCGCCATACATTTACAGTCCACGGTCGCTGTCGCTCTACCTGTCTGAGCCAGCGAGGATTGTCCACGGACCAGTAATGCATGTTCCGTAGATTCACTGCCCCGTGGTTTGTGAAATCCGATTCATCGGTAAACAGAACTGCAACGCATTCTCTGTTAATGACAGAATTGCACTCGAAGATTAAAGTCATCACCATGTAATTGCTGATGTAGCGACACATGAAACGGGTGAAAGCGGTGACGATGCAGTATGCGCGTGACACTACTTTGACTCAGTCCACCGGCCCTCGCAATGTCCCGTGGTCTCATGTGTGGGTTCATGGCAACAGCAGCTAACACACCAACTGCACCCGCTTCTCCTGTGACGGGCCTGTTACGGACCCGTTTGCGTGCTACGACCATACCTGTTGCATATAGTTGGCGGTAGATGTTTTGCAATTTGCGGCACGTTGGATTCTCTCTGTCCGGGTACCGTTCTGCATACACCCTGCAGGCTTCAGCTGCATTTCGTCGACACTCGCCATAGAAGAGTATCATCTCCGCCTTTTCAGAGTTCGAATACACTATGGTCACAGTTCCTACAACACTACACTATCACAGACGTCTGGTAACACGGTGTACTACAGTTGGTCTGCGTGCGGAGACGAATGCAGAATAACAATAGCAGCAAGCGCTACATGCGGACACTGCGATAGCTAGACCAAACCACAACAGTGCACTACAGCCACACTCGTAAACACAGTCGTCATCGTAAACATGTCCCTGCAGATGCTGCTCGCCGACCGTGGCCCGTGTTTGTTACAACACGCAACTGAACGTCGGAGGTTTCAAGCGTCAACTTTAGGTTACAATATTTTCGGATGTAATTAACCTTTTACAATGCAACAAACGGCACTGATTACATATTTGTTTATATGTTCAGGTGTGCTAACAAAATTAACGTGGTTCCATTTAAAAAAACGTAGGTTTGTGTTAAAAAACATACTTCAGTGCATTTTTGTATGGTTTGTATTAAACAGTTACACTAGCCCCTCTCCTCACGTTCGGTCTGTGGAATCGGTTCGTCAGTATTTGATGTGGTTTACGAAATATATCCAGCGGTAACGTTAGGTTCAAAAAAATGGTTCAAATGGCTCTGAGCACTATGGGACTTAACTGCTGAGGTCATCAGTCCCCTAGAACTTAGAACTACTTAAACCTAACTAACCGAAGGACATCACACACATCCATGCCCGAGGCAGGATTCGAACCTGCGACCGTAGCGGTCGCGCGGTTCCGGACTGTAGCGCCTAGAACCGCTCGGCCACGGTAACGTTAGGTGACTCACCCTATATATATATATATATATATATATATATATATATATATATATATATGTGTGTGTGTGTGATACTAGTATCGATCTTGTATGTCATACGTCTGAGACTGTAAAAAATTTGCAACTACTTTATCTCTCGTTTCGGAATGTCATTCGTTATTAAGACGGAATTTATTTTGGCTACAAGCTAGCAGTCGTTATCATCCACGACGTATTAATGAAAGTACAGCCTTCAGAATAAGCACTGTGTTTGTGATTTGTGGGGGAGGAGAATTCGCGCGCGCGGGTTTGTCTGTGTGTGTGTGTGTGTGTGTGTGTGTGTGTGTGTGTGTGTGTGAACTGGTTGGATGGGGACGGGGAATGGTGGTTCAGATAATGTGTACTCCAATGGAACTTGTGAATTACGAACCTTAGAAGCAAAAGACTATCGCTTCACGAAATTGCAGAAAATTATATTTTCAGTCTTTTCTATAAACCTAGATCAACTTTTTATTAGTTTATTACAGCATATAAAGACACACAAACACACAGGCGCACGCACACGCACATTCTCACTCAGTAGTTTGGAAACAGCAACACACAAAGAGGAATAGTGAGTAAAAGGAGTAGTGTATACTGTTTAATAGTAATAATGTAAAGCATTAAACCTGTTTACAATCTCCGACCAGAGTGGCCGAGCGGTTCTAGGCGTTACAGTCTGGAACCGCGCGACCGCTGCGGTCGCAGGTTCGAATCCTGCCTCGGGCATTGATGTGTGTGATGTCCTTAGGTTAGCTGGGTTCAAGTAGTTCTAAGTTCTAGGGGACTGATGACCTCAGAAGTTAAGTCCCATATTTCTCAGAGCCATTTGAACCTTTTTTTTTTTTTACGATCTTCGGAAACGTAAGAAAGACAGATTATGAAAGTGACCACTGAACTTGCTTTTAAATAAAGTGTAACGTTTGTGATCTAAATAACACCTTTATTAAAATCGCAAAAGACGATGCATAACATATATTACCTGAGTAGTGGATATGTGTAGGCCTAGCTGCCATACATGTTTGAAGCACTGTTGCAGTATATGTACCTTCCGAGCGAGATGGCGCAGTTGTTAAGACTTCTGATTCATATTATGAAGGAAGGTGGTTTTAGTCCTCATCTGGCCATCCAGATTTGGTTTTCCCATGGGCAAGCCTTAAGCTACTTGATGCCCCTTTCTTTACTCGATTGGCAGTCGGTACAATTTCTAAAGGACGTTTAGGAGTAGCAGTGAAGATTTCTTCGTGGTGATTGACTAGCTACAATTAATTTCACTGGTGCATTCATAAACTGCCCTACACGATTCAGGTCTGGGGACCACGCAAACGCGTTTAGGCAGTGTACTCGTATTTTTGACATGCAATAAATTTATCTATTGAAGCAGACCTATGCAAACTGGAATGAAAGAAACGTTTTTGCAATTGTAAATACGGACAACCATCAGCTGTAGAATGTAATGATGCCAATGAAAATTTGTGCCGGACTGGGACTCGAAGCCGGGTTTCCCGCTTATCGCGAGCGGTCGCCTTACCATTTGGCTACCCGTGCATGTTTGAAGCGCGGGAGGGAGGGGGATGGGTACGACGTCTCCGCTATGGCCATAGAAGGTCACTTGAGCAGAAGTCTCAGCACTTAACTTACCCCCTAACAAGTCAGTACGTTGACATTATTCATGAAAACTGCCCATTCCGAACTCCCGCTAAGCCGGGCAGTGTTCGGTCGCGATTAGTTCGGAATAGCGGGACTGTACTGGAATGAAAATGTCATTTCTGTTCGTCTTATTGCATGTTTCTCTCATTTCTGTGCTCTGCTCTGCTGTACCGTACACTCCTTTCTTTGTACGGCGCAAGTTTCACGAAGTCATGTTTCTTAGCATTGACACATGATGCGAAAGTCATTCTCGTCCTCAGGTTTTGCGCACCAGTGTATAACGATGCAGAATAGTAGTTATTGCACTCGTGGCAAAACATGAGATTGCCAAGTACCTCAAACTGTAATCCGACTAAAGGTAACAGTAAGCAAATTTGGTTGGAGAAAATCTACCGCCGAACGAATACCTCCATATAATCTCGTAAAGCTAAAATTTAATCCAAATGCGAGACCCTGTTAAACGGATTCAGTAAACTCAGTCGCAGCGAAGTATTTTCTGCCTCGAATTTCAAAATAGTGTTACGATGTGGAAGGAATGGGAATTCGTGAATCGACAGAAATCAAATTTCATAACTTTCGTACTCGTGTCGTATTCTACAATTTCACCATACCTATGGCAGTAGATCACGCCCATAAATCATCATCATTGTCATGTCGTTCAGCTGGGAATGTATAGGAAAAGATATGCAATTGAAACACATTTGTTCAAAAGCTATTCGCGAAAGAGCAGTTTTTTACGTGAAACATATTTCTTTTTTATCTTACTCTTCTCATTTCTGTATAGTCATGTTCAAATGAAACCGTGTAATACTGTGCCACAGACCTGATGGCTTTATACAAGCATTTACTACCAAAGCCCTACTCTGCTGTGCATAGACTGCTAGGTGCGGTGTTACCGTGCAAGGTACAGCTAAATTCCTCTGTTCGCTTGTGTCGTACTATAAGAAACCAACAGCAGCGAGGCAACTGTTCCTAAAAATGTCACTGATTGAACTTCTTGTGGCGTCTTATCACTTGCAATCTGAAGACTGGAGTGTGACTTTACTTTTTTTTTGTTTTGGATTATGGTTTTAGAGCACAAAGCAGCTATGGTCTTAAGCGTCCACTTGTGGCTTTACTTTGCCACACAACTTAAATGCTGCTTGCGATGCCACATCGAAAGGCACTTTCCCAATCCTCCTCAGCGGCAGCGAGTTGACGTTAATGAGACGACTATCCCCAGTGCTACTGGATCTCTCCAGGACGATCGTTCCTGCCAAAGCACTTTTGATGCTATCAGACACGCAATCAGACATCGTATGTGTTAGAATTTCGGCAGAGAACGCCTCTCTAAATGCTTCTACGGTTTTCGGTCTCCATGACTATCGCTCAAGTTTTAATAATGAAACGTTCGTGCTTCGTTTAACATCTCGAGAACTTTTAGAAGAAAGTACTGCTTAAGTACATACAAAATCATCACAACGAAGATATTGACTAGAAATTTCTGAATATTTGTTCCTTTGTTGAATATTATTAGGAAGAAAACTGATATCTGAATACTGAGTTTATCTTTTTCTCTAACACAGATCATTAAGGAATTTCATTTTCTACTTATAACTTCATGAAGCTTCTGCTTGCGATATAAAGAACTTTTAATGACCAAAAGGATTGCTTGTATCCAAACGGGTAGAACGTTGCTTTAGAAATTGTTTTCTTATTTCAGATATGCACAATTACGGTATTTCAGAGACACTAGTGCAGCTTGAATTACCTTAACCTGCAATCTTCCTGTAAGCACGTATCAGTCGGTAACTTTCTGAAAATCATACGATGTACTCGAAAATTTAGTTCAGTCTTCCTTGCTAATGACTGATCGTTATCACACAAGGCCTATATTTCTCCTAAAGCTACAGCGAATACACTAGTGATAGCTGCATAAACATCTATTGAACATTTAATTTCAACTGTTCAGGATTAGATAGATGTTGTTATGTTGCCCGTCCAGATTCTGCTATTGCTTTGTTGCGACGCCATTTTTTTTTTAAAAAAAGGAAAAAAGGAAACGCCAGTTTTTTGAAAGATATCCCCTGGACGTAATTTCATAAATGTAGACATTTGGGGCTTGGCTGTTCAGTTCTGCAGTGTCGACATTTATTGTTTGTGATATTTTGTCGAGGACTAGCGTGGTAGTATCACGACTACGCAAAAATACACGTTCTATCGAGCACATGCAGTTAACACTATTAAGGGGGCAGTGGAGATTAAATGTGCTTGAAACCTTACTCACTCCCTGGCCACAGGACAGAGCAATGGAGTTATCGGTTCTTGTTCACCTGATGGCTATTATATTCACTATCGACAACTTACCGACGGTCGTCATCATTGGTTCTGTGGTGGAGCTAGTTGATTTCGGTATGTACCAGATAATTGCAATTAAAGTGCAGCTACTCACGGAGGACCAGAGTGAGCTGTAATTATCGTATGTAAGCGAAACTTGGTAGATATCCTAATGCGTTAATGCAGAACCAATATGTACACAAATAATTACAATTTTCACCATCAGGTGCAAATCTGGCGCTGTACAACATCTCGTTGACGTCTCCGGTTCTCATACTGAACAAATTGTGTAAGCGACTATTAATAATACAATCAACATTATGCCGTTCTCACTTTTTTGGCCTTTTCTGCTCCACGTCCAGTTCGCAATCCACTACATATGGAAACATTTCTATATATATTTTACTTGCATTCACAGCGCCAGATTTCCACCTGGTGGCCAAAACTAGCACGAAAATTCTTTCCAGCGTAAATCGGCTCTGCATTAACACCTCATTAACACCTCAAAATATCTACGAATTTTCTCTGCATATGATAATTATAGCCCACACTGGACCTGTGTGGTAGATGGACTTTAATTAAAACCACCGGCTATGTTATCTTTCTGCAAATGTCGTTTTATGGATCTTGGTCAGTATCGTCGTGGCTACCGAGATGTTTAAATTTCCTTGCGCAAACGCTGTCTAATTGCATTTGTGTCTTGAAAATGACATCGTGCTCCGCTGCATAAATAACGGACACTATCGAAGAAGCCACTGGGATGCATTCCCGAAAATTTTTTGAATATTTTACGTGTCGTGGGAATTCACTGTTCCTTGTTCGCGATCTTATGACACGACGGCCTTATAATTTCCACATGTTATTCTGTATGGCTTCGCGGTTTTTATTAGGGGTTTTCTACATTCAGTCTTTACTTGAGTTTTGTTTTCTAAGGTTCTGATGGTTTTCTGACGTCGCTTTGTTCTGATCGTTCTTTTCTCGTAGTGATTTGTTG
Organism: Schistocerca piceifrons; assembly: GCF_021461385.2. Classification (NCBI taxonomy): domain Eukaryota; kingdom Metazoa; phylum Arthropoda; class Insecta; order Orthoptera; family Acrididae; genus Schistocerca; species Schistocerca piceifrons. Next base: position 401,130,603 of record NC_060145.1, read on the forward strand.
ATGGTGTGCTTCCGAGCGTTCAGCGGAATTGTTGATTCCATTTTATGCACAATATTTTTAGGGCGACCCATTTGTCTTCTTCAAGTACTACGACTATTGATGTGCCAACCAGACTGTGATGTTTCGTTGGTGTACCTGGGTCAGACCGACCTCTATCTCCACGCCTCGAACCATCACCATCTGTCAGAAAGACGCTTCGTGCTAAAGACTGTCGTTCAAGGAGCTCAAAGTCAGTTAGCCAAGGAGATCCTCTCCGCAGTGTTATACCACCTACGAACGGTGTTCTGACGAATGAGTACTCAGATAGACGAACAAAACGGACGTTGCAGTTGAAATTAAAAACACCCGAGGAAAAGACTGAAACAGAGTAAGAAAAAGGGAAGCCAAGAACCGCTTACCTAAGTACCGAGTTTAGTGCAAAAGTGTCATTCAGTACTTGGACGCTAGTTCTACAACAGTCGAGGAACTGTGCAAGAAATATCAGAACCATACCCAGCTAAAAGAACAAAGGGAATCAGTTGTCGCGGAGCACTATCTAGAGTATAATTACCAAACAAAATACGACGAGATCAATGGTCTTGGTGCAAATGCAAGTCTCTGGGATAGCGTAATTACGCTTACTACCTAAATAAAGAAGTCGTGAAACCAAAATAACTGGGATGTTTAACGGACTCTGAAAAATGAAGTGGCACACCGAGTGTCGAGAGTCCACACCGTGAGTACGCCGAACGAAAGAATACGCTAGAGTGGTCGTCGAAATTTTGTGCATAACTCTCTGAACAGAGTGAGATTTTCACTCTGCAGTGGAGTGTGCGCTGATATGAAACTTCCTGGCAGGTTAAAACTGTCTGCCGGACCTAGACTCGAACTCGGGACCTTTGCCTTTCGCGGGCAAGTGCCCTACCAACTGAGCTACCCAGGCACTCCTGAAAGCACACCATTGATCTCTCTGTTACTTAGCGTACGTTCTTTGGACGAGTTTTATTTCGGCCCACTGCTTTTGAAATGGCTCAAATGACTCTAAGCACTATGGGGCTTAACATCTGAGATCATCAGTCCACTAGACTTAGAACTACCGAAACCTAACTAACCCAAGGACATCACACACATCGATGCCCGACGCAAGATTCGAACCTGCGACCGTAAGAGCCGGGTGGTTTCTGACTGAAGCGCCTAGAACCGCTCGGCCACAGCACCCGCACCACTGCTTTTCTCTGTACAAAAACGCGCCACCAGTAGATTACCTTGTTTACTCTTTTTGAGGTAGCTTCTTCCAGTGAAGTTTGACAGACTGCCCGTTAACAAGAGGCAAAACATGGAAATTCATGTGTAGTAGGATTATTTCAATGATAAACTAGCACTAATACAGCTAAACCTTCTCCATTAGTCATCCTAGTTACGAAGTGCCTGAGAGCTAGTATTTACGTTACCCGTAAGCATATGTTGCAGCACTCACTGTAGCTGTCAGACATTTAGTGAACACACACCATCAGCTTTAGCTGCGAACTTGTAGCTGGTCGCTCTTCCGGCAGATGCTTTCCTGCAGCAGGAAAGTTTCCGTATAGCGCAGTGGCGTGTGTGTGTGTTCCGTACAGCTCTTTCATGGAGCGTACGTGACGAGAGAGACTAAATTAACAGCAGCTCCGTGTTTGTCGTAACACAAATGGTACGTCCCAGACAGAAAATATGATGACGAATGAGAACCGCATTGGTAGTACGACTGTGTTCTTTCTTGAAAAAGAGCCGAACAGTATCGAAATATCAAACTGGACGTCCTGCAAACTGGCTACCAGTCGACAAGCCTACGCTGGAACCGATACGTCTGAAGGAGGGTGGAAATGTAGTAGATATTTAATGTCCAGCTGCTCGCACAACGCTTCATCACACAGAACAAGACAGCGACTGGTTCAGTTCTTCCACATAATGAAATTATACTTAACGTGGCAGCAAACAAGACAGCGACTGGTTCAGTTCTTCCACATAATGAAATTATACTTAACGTGGCAGAAAACAAGAGGAGATTGCTCCATAGACGGCCGCTGTGGCAGAGCGGTTCTAGTCCATTCAGTCCGGAACCAGGCGGTTGCTACGGTCGCAGGTTCGAATCCTGCCACGGGCATGGATGTGTGTGACGTCCTTAGGTTAGTTATGTTTACGTAGTTCTGAGTATAGGGGACTGATGACCTCAGATGTTAAGTCCCATAGTCCTTAGAGCCATTTGAACCAATGCTCCATAGTTTCGGAGTAGCGTGACCGTCCCGTAAAATTCGAGGATTAGACTTCCTCCTTTACGTTGGGTAACTAATGTCTCGTTATTGTGTGTGTGTGTGTGTGTGTCTTACATTTCTCCACAACAAACCGATAAAAGTTCGTGAAAACACTGATGGAGCAACATTATGTCCGCCAGATTATAGGCGTGTTGGTCTACCTTGCGAACGCAATACTGCAGATGTTCTGCATGGAATGAATACCGCAAGTCCTCGACAGGCTTCCGTAGGTATGTGGCACACGTCTCGAAACTCTTCTCAATTGCAGGTCAGTGGTTAGTTGGCGGCGAACTAGCGCGAGAGCGTACCAGATGAGTTACATCGTTCTCGGCACAAGCGAATTAGTTGGTCAGGACATGAACGTATGTTCACACGGTGGGAAACAAATGCTTTATCATAAATGCAGATGATAGGCAGACCTGCAGGATGCACTGCTTTATTCGACCACCAACAACACCTGTGCAATGCAGTGAATACGTTGCCAGCGGCCAGAACAGGGTAGTTGTGACTGCGTTATGTGGAAGCAAAGTGAATTCGAACGTGGGCAAAATGCTGTTGCTTGAATAGAAGGTGCTTCCGTAACTAAGAGAGGCAAATTCTTTGGTGTTTCAAGCGGCAAGGTGTAGAAGATGTATACGGCATACAGGGAAAACATCATCTGGTAAGTCATAACGCGAAAGAAAGTATGTCTTATGTGATCGTGGAAGATGGTCTTTCAAGAAGAAAATTGGAAATTTGTGCTAAGTTCTATGGGACCAAATTGCTAAAGTCATCGATCCCTGCGCTTACACAATTCTTAATCTAACTTACACTAACTTTTTTTTTTCATCAGTCTACTGACTGGTTTGATGCGGCCCGCCACGAATTCCTTTCCTGTGCTAACCTCTTCATCTCAGAGTAGCACTTGCAACCTACGTCCTCAATTATTCCAATCTCTGTCTTCCTCTACAGTTTTTGCCCTCTACAGCTCCCTCTAGTACCATGGATGTCATTCCCTCATGTCTTAGCAGATGTCCTATCATCCTGTCCCTTCTCCTTATCAGTGTTTTCCACATATTCCTTTCCTCTCCGATTCTGCGTAGAACCTCCTCATTCATACCTTATCAGTCCACCGAATTTTCAACATTCGTCTATAGCACCACATCTCAAATGCTTCGATTCTCTTCTGTTCCGGATTCCCACAGTCCATGTTTCACTACCATACAATTCTGTACTCCAGACGTACATCCTCAGAAATTTCTTCCTCAAATTATGGCCGGTATTTGATATTAGTAGACTTCTCTTGTCCAGAAATGCCTTTTTTGCCATAGCGAGTCTACTTTTGATGTCCTCTTTGCTCCGTCCGTCATTGATTATTTTACTGCCCAGGTAACAGAATTCCTTAACTTCATTGACTTCGTGAGCGTCAATCCTGATGTTAAGTTTCTCGCTGTTCTCATTTCTACTACTTCTCATTACCTTCGTCTTTCTCCGATTTACTCTCAAACCATACTGTGTACTCATTAGACTGTCCATTCCGTTCAGCAGATCATTTAATTCTTCTTCACTTTCACTCAGGATAGCAATGTCATCAGCGAATCATATCATTGATATCCTTTCACCTTGTACTTTAATTCCACTCCTGAACCCTTCTTTTATTTCCATCATTGCTTCCTCGATGTACAGATTGAAGAGTAGGGGCGAAAGGCTACAGCGTTGTCTTACACCCTTCTTAATACGAGCACTTCGTTCTTGATCGTCCACTCATATTATTCACTCTTGGTTTTTGCACATATTGTATATGACCCGTCTCTCCCTATAGCTTACCCCTACTTTTTTTCAGAATTTTGAACAGCTTGCACCATTTTATATTGTCGAACGCTTTTTCCAGGTTGACAAATCCTATGAAAGTGTCTTGATTTTTCTTTAGCCTTGCTTCCATTATTAGCCGTAACGTCAGAATTGCCTCTCTCGTCCCTTTACTTTTCCTAAAGCCAAACTGATCGTCACGTAGCGGATTCTCAATTTTCTTTTTCAATCTTTTGTACATTATTCTTGTAAGCAGCTTCGATGAATGAGCTGTTAAGCTGATTGTGCGATAATTCTCGCAATTGTCAGCTCTTGCCGTCTTTGGAATTGTGTGGATGATGCTTTTCCGAAAGTCAGATGGTATATCGCCAGACTGATATATTCTACACACCAACGTGAATAGTCGTTTTGTTGCCACTTCCCCCAATGATTTTAGAAATTCTGATGGAATGTTATCTATCCCTTCTGCTTTATTTGACCGTAAGTCCTCCAAAGCTCTTTCAAATTCCGATTCTAACACTGGATCCCCTATCTCTTCTAAATCGACTCCTGTTTCGTCTTCTATCGTATCATTCAAATCTTCACCCTCATAGAGGCTTTCAATGTGTTCTTTCCGCCTATCTGTTCTCTCCTCTGCATTTAACAGTGGAATTCCCGTTGCACTCTTAATGTTACCACCGTTGTTTTAATGTCACCAAAGGTTGTTTTGACTTTCTGTATGCTGAGTCTGTCCTTCCGACAATCATATCTTTTTCGATATCTTCACATTTTTCCTGCAGCCATTTCGTCTTAGCTTCCCTGCACTTCCTATTTGTTTCATTCCTCAGCGACTTGTATTTCTGTTTTCCTGATTTTCCCGGAACATGTTTGTATTTCCTCCTTTCATCAATCAACTGAAGTATTTCGTCTGTTACCCAAGGTTTCTTCGCAGCTACCTTCTTTGTACCTATGTTTTCCTTCCCAACTTCTGTGATGGCCCTTTTTAGAGATGTCCATTCCTCTTCAACTGTACTGCCTACTGCGCTATTCCTTATTGCTGTATCTATAGCGTTAGAGAACTTAAACCGTATCTCGTCATTCCTTAGTAATTCCGTATCCCACTTCTTTGCGTATTGATTGTTCCTGACTAATGTCAAGAACTTCAGCCTACTCTTCATCACTACTATATTGTGATCTGAGTCTATATCTGCTCCTGGGTACGCCTTACAATCCAGCATCTTATTTCGTAATCTCTGTCTGACCATGATGTAATCTAATTGAAATCTTCCCGTATCTCCCGGCCTTTTCCAAGTATACCTCCTCCTCTTGTGATTCTTCAACAGGGTATTCGCTATTACTAGCTGAAACTTGTTACAGAATTCAGTTAGTCTTTCTCCTCTTTCATTCCTAGCCCCAAGCCCATATTCTCCTCTAACCTTTTCTTCTACTCCTTCCCCTACAACTGCATTCCAGTCGCCCATGACTATTAGATTTTCGTCCCCCTTTACATACTGCATTACCCTTTCAATATCCTCATACACTTTCTCTATCTGTCCATATTGAGCTTGCGACGTCGGCATGTATACCTGAATTATCGTTGTCGGTGTTGGTCTGCTGTCGATTCTGATTAGAACAACCCGGTCACTGAACTGTTCACAGTAACACGCCCTCTGCCCTACCTTCCTATTCATAACGAATCCTACACCTCTTATACCGTTTTCTTCTGCTGTTGATATTACCCGATACTCATCTGACCAGAAATCCTTGTCTTCCTTCCACTTCACTTCACTGACCCCTACTATATCTAGATTGAGCCTTTGCATTTCCCTTTTCAGATTTTCTAGTTTCCCTACCACGTTCAAGCTTCTCAGATTCCACGCCCCGACTCGTAGAACGTTATCCTTTCGTAGATTATTCAACCTTTTTCTCATGGTAACCTCCCCCTTGGCAGTCCCCTCCCGGAGATCCGAATGGGGGACTATTCCGGAATCTTTTGCCAATGGAGAGATCATCATGACACTTCTTCAATTACAGGCCACATGTCCTGTGGATACATGTTACGTGTCTTTAATGCAGTGGTTTCCATTGCCTTCTGCATCCTCATGTCGTTGATCATTGCTGATTCTTCCGCCTTTAGGGGCAATTTCCCACCCCTAGGACAAGAGAGTGCCCTGAACCTCTATCCGCTTCTCCGCCCTATTTGACGTGGCCGTTGGCAGAATGAGGGTGACTTCTTATGCCGGAAGTCTTCGGTCGCCAATGCCGATTATTTATCAAAATTTAGGCAGTGGCGTGGATCGAACCGGTGACCGAAGAGGTTTTGATTATGAATCAAAGACGCTACCCTTAGACCCACTAACTTACGCTAACGATAACACACACACCCATGCCCAAGAAGGGCTAGAACCTCCGACGGGGGGGGGGGGGGGGGGGGGAGCCGCGCGAATCGTGGTAATGCGCCTAAGAGCGCACAGCTACCCCGCGCGGATTTGAAGAAGATTGTAACGAGAAATAAGAAGAGCATCGCAGCAAAAGTCATTGCAGAACTGCACTCGTGAACCATGTCAGCAACAAAGAATACGGATGGAGCCATATAAGCTGTCAATCGCAGGGGGATCTCGAATTCCGAAACAGCACATCAATGATGCAAATGCCAGTAACAGGAAAACTTGGTGTCGAAGCCCCTGTGGAAAACTGAAGGAGATTCATTTGGTCGGATGAGTCTTGTTTCACACATTTTGTAGTGTCTGGCCGAGTAAAACCCAAGAGTAAAACGTGGCGCGGTTTGCTGGTGATTTAGACAACCATATCGTGGCATTCCATGGGCTCCATGGGCAGTCTGTAAGGTCGCATCTGCAACCATTTTGGCTGATCAAATCCAGTCCGTAGTTAAATGTTTCTTCCTCAAAGGTGATGCACTTATCAAGACGACAGGGCCCCTTCCCTCACAGCTCTCTTCGCCCTGGACTGGTTTCATGAGCACGTGGATAAATTTTCGCGTTTCACTTGGTCACCACAGACATCATATCTCAGTGTTACTGAGCTACTGTAGTCTGCTTTGGAGAGAAGCGTGCTTGGTCGCTATCCACCTACGTCATCCTTACCAGAACCATACCACTGTTTTGGAGCAAGAATGGGATAAGAATATCTTATTCCTAGAGGACTGGAAACTGTTTTGAACGTCAACGGGCTTCACACACCGTATTACCTACGGTAGTGTCTACCATACATCCTACTACCTAGGCAGCATAGTAACCAATGACGGATGGAGGACGAAGGACATCAAAAGAGTAGTACTGGCAGAAAGGGCATTCCTGGCCAAGTGTACTAGTATCAAACATAGGCATTGAGGAAGAAATAGGTGCAGAATCGGAGACGAAAGGAATATGTGGAAAACACTGACAAGAGGAAGCGACAGGATGATAGGACATCTGTTAATGCATCAGGGAATGACTTCTATGCTACTAGAAGGAGCTGTAGAGGGCAAAACTCTAGAGGAAGACGCAGATTGGAATACATCCAGCAAGTAACGGCCGAAGAAGGTTGCAAGCCCTACTCTGAGATGAAGAAGTTGGCGCTGGAGACAAATTTCTGGCGGGCCGCATCAAACAAGTCAGAAGACTATGACTAAAAAAAAGAAATAAAATAAAAAAAATAAAAAATGAAAGAGACTTGTGGTGTCACCGCCAGACACCATACTTGCTAGGTGGTAGTTTTAAATCGGCCGCGGTCCATTAGTACATGTCGGACCCGCGTGTCGCCACTGTGTGATCGCAGACCGAGCGCCACCACAAGGCAGGTCTCGAGATACGGACTAGCACTCACCCCAGTTGTACGGACGACTTTGCTAGCGACTACATGGACGAAGCATTGCTCATTAGCCGAGCAATAGTTAGAATAGCCTTCAGCTAAGTCAATGGCTACGACCTAGCAAGGCGCCATAAGTAACATTGCATGTATCTAAAGAGTCTCACTTGTATCGCCACAATCTCCAGATGTACCAAAAGTTAAGTATTCCAGAAGCTAAGTACTTTTCTTTATAGCATTCATAACGTATCCTGTTTCAGACCTCACGCCCATCTGCGCGAGCTTAGCGCGTGCCTTTCGGCTTCCTCTCATTGTGTCTAGGCTGTCTTGTCTAGACACAACAAGACTTCCGTTACAATCAGCCCAATAGGAATAGATCAATGTTGTTGTCTGTCTGAGATTGAAGAAAAGGAGCCGAGCATAACCAACGGCTATTAAACGGTGGACCCTGAATCTCCTCATGACTTTATTTCACAGATCTCTGTCCTGTTACTATTTTAGTATCCTCGAATCCTTTTCGTTATTCTCGTAATTCTTCCTTTTCTTCTTGTTTTTCTTATTTTTTTTCCTCATCTTATCATCCAATCCGCCTGTTTCCATTTCCTTTCAGCCTTCAGAATTTTTTTCCTCATTTCGCACGATACAGGCCTACGGAAATGGCGGCGAAGGCAAGCCACACCCTATTAATGCCGCTGCCCAGTCTGGCTTACATTTCTGGTTGAGAGTTTCCCACCAACTCAAAGACAGATATCACCAAAGGACGCGCAGTTGGAAGCTGTGGCCCCTGAACAGCGGCTGGCTGTGGCGGCAGACACAGAGCGGAGCTGTTTCAGTAGACAAAGCGACGCAGTCCCGCGCCTGACGTATCTATCAGGCCTTAGCAATCCGGTGCGTCACGTCGCACGGTCGCGTTCTCACGCGAATGAGAAGGGGCGCCTCTTCCACCGGTCGATGTTCAATACGGCCTGGCAGCAGCTGAGTCGACTGCTGTCACCGATAGTGAGCAACTTTGCAGGTGCCACATACAAATGTATTTTTTCTTTTATTTGCATTTTCTTCTGACATCTCTTTCCCAAATCTTTGATGCGGCCGGTCACGAAATCCTCTCTCGTGCTAACCTCTTTCTTTCAGAATAGCACTTCCACCGGTGTCGTCAGTTACTTGTTGAGTACTCTCCAATGTCTGTCATTACACTTTTTATCCTCTAGACCTCGCTGAAGTACCAAGGAAGTTACTTCCTGATATGACAACACACGTCCTATCATTCTGTTCCTTCGTCTTGTCACTATTTTCCACATGGTCTTTGCTTCGCTGATTCTTCGGAGAACCTCTTCATTCCTTATCTTAAAAAATCCACCTAATCTTCAACTTTCCCATACCGTACCGTATCTCAAACGCTTCGATTCCTTCTTTAACGATTTTCGCACATTCCGTCATTCACATCAGTTCAGTGCTACTCTCCAAAAGTACATTCTCAGAAACTTATTCCTCAAATTAAGGTCTATGTTTCATACTAGTAGACTTCCCTTCGACAACAACGTATGTGTTTGTCGGCACTTTATGTTCTATATCCTACAGGGCTTCGTTCGTCACGTATATTTTCCTTCCGAGTAGCAGAATTCAATCACTTCATCTACTTCGCCCTGTAGTTCTTCACTTTCACTGAAGATAGCAATTTCATCGGCGAATCATATCATTGATATCCTTTCACCACAATTTTAACCCACTCTTGAACCTTCCTTTCCGTCATTGCTTCTTCTGTATATTACTGAACAGTAAGAACGAACTTATAATCAGAGTACATCATTGTTTGTCATCCACTCTCAGTGTTGCATTTTAAATCTTCTACATATTGTGTATTACTGTCTTTACACAGAGCTTAGCTCCATTTGCCCGAGAACAGTGTGTGTCTTGCAGCATTTTCCATTGCTGTTTTTCAAAGGTAGTTGTTCCGATATCTATTTAATACCTTACGCCCGTCATCAAGGTCAATACCGGAAATAATTCTCTAGTGCCTTTACCGTTCATAAATCGAAACTGATCGTCATCTAAATGATCTTAAGTTGTCTTTTACATTCTTCTGTACATTATATTTGTCAGCAACTTGAATACGTGAGCTGTTCAACTGATAGTGCGCTATTGGTGTAGGGCAGTGTCTACGTTTACAGTGTCTGTATAGTTAGACGCAACGTTCCTTCGGACGTGCATTCATCTCCGAAGAAACATTCACTCGAACTGTACAGACACTGTAAAATACAACCACTGCTCTACCGCACTTCACGGCAAAGCAACGCAATCTGACGAGCAAAAACAATTTCTCTCCCTGTGCGTAAATCATATGATATGCATGCGAACACTATGGGATGTTGATTGATGTTCGGGTCGGGCCGTCAGTCGTACAAGGACAGCCTGCATGCCGGCACGGTAGCTCTGCGTGTTCGGTCAGAGAGGCGGTGGCACTCTGCAATAAAAAAACCGAGTAAAGGAATCAACGATCAACTTGAACGGATGTCATGTGACGTCCGTCCACACCAAACCCAACGAACAACACGGAACAAAATAAAGAAAAGAAAAAAAAAACAATGGTTAAAATTACTGCTCGCGAAAAGCGAGATATAAGTGTTAGAATCCCTAAATCGCTCCAGGCAAATGCCGGGATGGTTCCTTTGACAGGGCACGGCCGGCTTCCTTCCCCGTCCTTCCCTAATCCGATGAGAACGATGAGCTCGCAGTTTGGTCTCCTACTCCAAACAACCCAACCAACCAACTATTTCTCTCCTCTCACTCCCTCCTACTCCGTCCCCCCCCCCTCCCACCCCCTTTATCTCTCTCTGCGATGACTGAAAGTACAAAATAGTAACCACGTCATAGCATACTCTTAGATGATTTCACAGTAACACGATGTATTTGTCGCGGTGAGTCTACGCACTTAACATGATTATTCCTGACAAAGCTGATAACTCATCATTTTACATTCTTTTCATGTTTCTTCTTCCATGTCAAAAATAACTAGTTCAAGGTCTGTTTTGTTTTGATCGTATTGGATTACATTTCTTTTGACAGAAGCTTGGCATAATGAGTAATATGAATAGGATTCTCGATATTGTAATTTTCATTCATGTTTAAGAGAAATAATACATTTATTATTAACAACACGATTTAGATAGTAATTTATCAGAGGGATTCTTCTCTTTATTCATTCCCTACTTAAATATGTCTCAAAGAATGTAACACCATTTTGTTAAGATTTCATACATCAAGTACTGATGTAACAGACATTGTGATGATTAAGTTTATGTATCGAGTGACATGACTGGAACCTGGTGATAAAATTTAGCATTATCTGATTGCATGCTAGTTTTCAGGAATGGATTAAGATAAGTAGACCTATGTTCCATGTTGCTGGTGTTGCTATGTTATATGTGGGTGTACTGTACTGCTGAATCATTATTACACTCTTGGAAATTGAAATAAAAACACCGTGAATTCATTGTCCCAGGAAGGGGAAAATTTATTGACACATTCCTGGGGTCAGATACATCACATGATCACACTGACAGAACCACAGGCACATAGACACAGGCAACAGAGCATGCACAATGTCGGCACTAGTACAGTGTATATCCACCTTTCGCAGCAATGCAGGCTGCTATTCTCCCATGGAGACGATCGTAGAGATGTTGGATGTAGTCCTGTGGAACGGCTTGCCATGCCATTTCCACCTGGCGCCTCAGTTGGACCAGCGTTCGTGCTGGACGTGCAGACCGCGTGAGACGACGCTTCATCCAGTCCCAAACATGCTCAATGGGGGACAGATCCGGAGATCTTGCTGGCCAGGGTAGTTGACTTACACCTTCTAGAGCACGTTGGGTGGCACGGGATACATGCGGACGTGCATTGTCCTGTTGGAACAGCAAGTTCCCTTGCCGGTCTAGGAATGGTAGAACGATGGGTTAGATGACGGTTTGGATGTACCGTGCACTATTCAGTGTCCCCTCGACGATCACCAGTGTTGTACGGCCAGTGTAGGAGATCGCTCCCCACACCATGATGCCGGGTGTTGGCCCTGTGTGCCTCGGTCGTATGCAGTCCTGATTGTGGCGCTCACCTGCACGGCGCCAAACACGCATACGACCATCATTGGCACCAAGGCAGAAGCGACTCTCATCGCTGAAGACTACACGTCTCCATTCGTCCCTCCATTCACGCCTGTCGCGACACCACTGGAGGTGGGCTGCACGATGTTGGGGCGTGAGCGGAAGACGGCCTAACGGTGTGCGGGACCGTAGCCCAGCTTCATGGAGACGGTTGCGAATGGTCCTCGCCGATACCCCAGGAGCAACAGTGTCCCTAATTTGCTGGAAAGTGGCGGTGCGGTCCCCTACGGCACTGCGTAGGATCCTACGGTCTTGGCGTGCATCCGTGCGTCGCTGCGGTCCGGTCCCAGGTCGACGGGCACGTGCACCTTCCACCGACCACTGGCGACAACATCGATGTACTGTGGAGACCTCACGCCCCACGTGTTGAGCAATTCGGCGGTACGTCCACCCGGCCTCCCGCATGCCCACTACGCCCTCGCTCAAAGTCCGTCAACTGCACATACGGTTCACGTCCACGCTGTCGCGGCATGCTACCAGTGTTAAAGACTGCGATGGAGCTCCGTATGCCACGGCAAACTGGCTGACACTGACGGCGGCGGTGCACAAATGCTGCGCAGCTAGCGCCATTCGACGGCCAACACCGCGGTTCCTGGTGTGTCCGCTGTGCCGTGCGTGTGATCATTGCTTGTACAGCCCTCTCGCAGTGTCCGGAGCAAGTATGGTGGGTCTGACACACCGGTGTCAATGTGTTCTTTTTTCCATTTCCAGGAGTGTATTTCACTTGAGACAGATATTGAAGCGCTATTTAATACCTTCTCAGAATTAACTACTGAATTCTCCCTGAATTTATAAATATATCCTTTGGGAAACAAACCAGCTTCATCGCTCATCGCTGTAATTGATGAGTTGTTATATTGTACGTATTTGTACCACTTGTTGCTGTTAGAAAGTGATTTACATAATATACATAATACTTTTTGAGATATGCAGGCCTTTATACCTTCCGTTGGATTGATTAATGTGGAAGTGTACGTTTATTTGAGTCAGGCAGCATTAGAAAACCATGGCCATTACATATGACATGTTGCGTATCACTAGAATATCAGGGCTTGCACATCACTTCCTGTGAGAGTTTTTGTAGCTTTCGCAAACACAAACATACCTTTCACTGCGAATTAATTACATGTGATATCTGAGAAGATTGCATCTTACATAGTACTATTTTGTATATGAACACTTACATATATTAAACGACTTTCAAAGATAACACTACAAAATAGGAAGATCGTTCAATCTGCAGATGATATAAAGATTGTGATAGATGAAAAGATCAGGTATAGTTTCAGAACGAAACGTTAAAGACATTTTCGTGCCGGCCGGTGTGGCCGTGCGGTTAAAGGCGCTTCAGTCTGGAACCGCGTGACCACTACGGTCGCAAGTTCGAATCCTGCCTTTGGCATGGATGTGTGTGATGTCCCTAGGTTAGTTAGGTTTAATTAGTTCTAAGTTCTAGGCGACTGATGACCTCAGAAGTTAAGTCGCATAGTGCTCAGAGCCATTTGAACCATTTGAACATTTTCGTGCTTATTTACAAACAGTTCCTACCCATCTGTCACGGAACCACCTACAGGCAGTTCAGAATCTACAAGGAGTTTCCGTTTAGTACATGCCTAAAATATACACCCTGATATCAGTTCTTTTGACTGTAACTTCATAATAAATTCACTTGAGAGGAGCATTCCCTGGAACGTCTACAGAAATTTATCCAAGACGTAACAGCCTATTTTGTATAACGGCTTCTCCCGTCGGAGGTTCGAGTCCTTCCTCGGGCCTATGAGTATGTGCGTTGTCCTTAAGTTAGGTTAAGTAGTGCGTAGGCTTAGAGACCGATGACCTCAGCAGTATAAGACCTTACCACAATTTTTTTAAAAGAAAGATGGCTCTTGCATGCAAGACCGTATTTGAAAAGAAGTTCTTTGAACATTTTTTTTAAAAAGAAAAATTACTAGTGACAGTTACCCACTCAAAATAATTGTGAAGGTAAATAACATTGGTATCCAAAAGATAAGGAAATGTCAGCGGTAAATGAAAATACGTCCTTTTCATTATTGCTATGAACGTGGAATCTACCGTTTTTAATGATCTGGAAGTAGATCCACACATGGCCAAATCAAGCATATCCAACGCGTCAGTAAACAGAGCGAGAAATCATTCACAAAATTCATATACCAAATTCGTTATGTCGGCGTGTAATATTAAGAACTTGATATGCAAGGAGCGTTTTTTTTTTTTTTTTTTTTTTTTTTTATCAATTTCTACTGAAATCTGTGCGGAATCTGTTGCAGGTCATCGTGGAATATACAAACTTCTGCCCCTATAGTTTCATGGAGACCCGATAGGTGGCGGAGCTATACATAGTCTTCAAAATAACGTCTGAAACGGAGATGCGTTCCAACCAGGCAGCTGTGAGACCTGGTACCAAGGAAGGCAGGATTGGGTAGCGCTTGTGGACGGGGTCGTAACCACTTACTGTTGGTTAGTTTATTTTTCAGTCACGTACACTTTATTTGGAAACAACAACAGATAAAAGGGGACAATAAATTAATAAGTGTTCCACTGCTGAAGGCCTTAATGACAACAAATTCGAAGTATTTCTCTGCTAAAGGCCCCAATAGTGATAATTTAAAACTGTTTCACGGCTGAAGGACTGAATAGCAATCTTAAGAACCAGTTAAACTACTTCATTTTTAAAAGGACAACCATCAAAATCTCACTGCTTAATTGTCTAATTAAAATTTTAAGACAAGTAACACTCACGGCTGAAGGCCTTAACGACAATAAATTCAACTATTTCTCGGCTGAAGGCCCCAACAGTAATAATTTAAAAACTGATTCATGGCTGAAGGCCTGATAGCAATCTTTTAAGAACCAGTTAACTTCTTCACCTTGAAATTAAAATCATTAAAGTATTTTTAAAAAAACAATCATCGAATCTGACCAAACCAAGTGGAAGAGGGGGGGGGGGGGCGGTCCCAGACTTTGCTGCAAGGATCGACCTGGGAAAGCGATGAGACAGGCAGCCAAGAGTTGCATTCACTTAACGGGATGATAACTCAGACTAGTGGCAGTTTAAATGCATGAGCAATAAACATTTGCCGAATCTACCTAATGTCCGATGACCAATGCAACGACTGAATAACACACCCAAGCCGGAAAAAGCGGTCAGGACTCCGGTGTTTAGAGCATCCGGAAGCAGAAAGGAACCACTACTACCAGATTAGGAAAAAGAAAACACCACCCGGCCCACAAATCAAGGAAGCTCTCGAACTACACACCTTACCGGACAGCAGTGGCAAGGCGAGGAAAAGTACACTGCCGCAACCTACATTAAGCTTTAGCGCAGGTAACTGGGGCGTTAGCGGCCAGTAGGCAGGAAAAATACCACTGGTTGAACTTCACAAGTAATCACATATAGAATGAAACAATTAATAATAAGAAGTGAAGGAAGGCTAATTAGATTCGCCATCCCCAAAGGCGCCAGTGGCTGCTCCGTCTCGGCGACACTGCGAGCAGCAACATGCAAGCAAATGGGGAGATCTCACAATGGTGGAGGTTTCACTACTTGAATTAAGGTCCACTCAACTTGAATTAAGGTCCACCCAACGTCCTGGGTCCGGTTGAAGTTGTACCCCTCGCGACTTCAGCCCTTCCATTCGGCAGTGCATGTGTGCTGCCAGCGGTCCCGACGTGTTCTCATGCTGTGCGGACCTGGCTGCTCGTCCGTCCCCAACCGAATAGCCAACTCACCCGATACGCAAACACCACAATGTTGCCCCAAAGATAAAACCACCGTTACTAGATATCGATAACCGCTGCTGCTGTTACTAGATATCAATAACCGCCGCTGCTACCATTAGCGGGCAGACAACGCTTGTAAACGGAGTGGCGCTAATGAACACAAGAAGAAGAAGACAAACTATACCAGCTAATCGATGCCAACCTAGCAACGGCACGAACGCGAGCCGCAGCATGGCTCAAACTGTTTTAGGAGAAAACCACAACAGCGCACATATTCACAGGCGCTTCAGAACGTCTACGCAAACCTCGCAGTCAGCAAAAGCACGATGAGTCGTTGGGTAAGGCGTCTATCATCATCGAAACAATTCGCGCAAACCTGTCCACTCTCCCGCGTCGCGGGCGGCCCACACTACTGTGACTCCCGCACGGTTGAAACTCGTGGGCAGTCTCATTCTAGGTGATCGACGGACGAGTCATACACCTCATTGCCCAGCTGGATGTCACTGATGGTAGTGCTGACGCACTTGTCCATCAATTGGCTACTCAAAGGTGTGTGCCCATGTGTACCTCGCCGTCGATCTGTTTGGGGTCAACGAATTATAATCTTTGCGGGAAGCAGTACGTGTATAATGAGGAGGTTAGTGACGCAGCAATGTTTTGCCGAACATCGTCACAGGCGATGAAACAAGGCTTCATCACTTCGAGCCGTAAACAAAACAGCAACCTATAGAGTGGAGCCAAACAACCTTCTTTCCAAAGAGAAAGTTCAAAGCCGCACCCCCATCCAGTGAAGTCATGGCAACGGTCTTCTGTGACTCTAAAGGCGTTATTTTGTTTGATGTCCTTCATCGTGGAGCAACGATCAACTCTGATATGTATTGTGCTGCTCTCAGGAAATTAAACAAATGACTTCAGCGTGATCGTGTCCGCAAAAATGCGAACTTTTCCTTTTCCATGGATACACAAGGCCTCACACGCACCCGGATGAATCAGCGGGAAGCAGTACATGGATGATGGGGTGGGAGGGGGGGGGGGGGGGAAGGGTTGCTGATGCAGCACGATGCTGGCCCCAATAAGATGGCGTAAGGCCGTAACATTGAACGGATATTGGGTAGGAAAATAGGATTTTGTAGCGAAAATATAGTATATTGGAAACTTGAATGAAAGCAACCTTCCTTCAGGAAAAAATTTGTTGCGTTACTTATTGAAAGCCCTCGTAGAAATGAATGAAAAAGACAAAGAAAATCGTCTTGGATATCGTCAAAAATAAACAGCAAGAAATGGCATCCAGTAAGTAGAGATAAACGTCAACTTAAAATCCTTAAGAACTTCATTATGCAGTATACAGCCGTAATGTTATATTGTAACAGAGACGATCGATTTCTGTCTAGGATCAGACAGTCATCGTGTCCAAATAAAATCTTAAGTTACTTAATGTCTATGTTCTAGAAATAAACCTCTCTCAGCTGTATATGAATTTTTGTTTTTGTTTGTAGGAGCACGACCGCTTTCGTGATGTCACATCACCTCTTCAGAAAGGAAATTTAAAAAAATGTTCAGACGTGTGTGAATTCCTAAGGGACCAAATTTTTGAGGTAATCGGTCCCTAGAGCTACACACTATTTAAACTAAATTAAACTAACCTATGCTAAGGACAACAAATACACCCATGCCCAAGGCAGGACTCGAATTTCCGGTGGGAGGAGAGAAAATTTCACATATAGCTGCCAGCGGTTTACTTCTGAAACATGAATTACTTAGACATAAAATTTTTCTGGGTATGGTACCGCCGCGGGGGATTAGCCGGGCGGTCTAGGCGCTGCAGTCCTGGACTGTGCGGCTGGTCCTGGCGGAGGTTCGAGTCCTCCCTCGGGCATGGGTGTGTGTGTGTTTGTCCGGATAATTTACGTTAAGTAGTGTGTAAGCTTAGGGACTGATGACCTTAGCAGTTAAGTCCTATAAGATCGCACACACATTTGAACATTTTTTTGGTATGGTACCGCGTCATAATGTATAAAACTACTGCTGCTGGAGAAAAACGAACGTTTTGGCCACGGTTGCAGCTGCCCTCTTCTGGGTCTGCTGGCGCGTTCTTGCTACGCAGTGTCCCTTATATTTTGTTGTTACTGTTCAGGGCGCATGCCATTACGTCATAATTTTAGAAAGACACTTCCTTTCGCTGGTCACTTCAGTAAGAAGGAGAGGGATATTTATTTTTATAGGTTATTGTGGTGGAGGGAGAAGGTAACCTGTGTTGTCTACTGGCTCTTGTGTTATGTGCCATGATTGGTAGTCACCGTCGAATGAGAAGTTGGCTGCTGTTTACCAACTGCTGGACGTCGGCCGAGCGGGGGCAGTTACTCGCCGGTAGTGCTCGTGCCTCGTGTGGACAGTGCTGTCTGTTGGGCTCTGATTGCTGGCAGCCAAGATGGGGCAAGCCTGTCGATCCTCCCTGATCATATTATTAGGGTATTTATGTATTTCAGTGGCCTCTCTGATTTTGCGTTTCGTCATAAACGGCTGAATGGCCAACACACAGGCTTCCCTTGATTATATTTCTTTTCCGCAGTCTCGCTGATGTTCTGCCACTGTGTTGCCCTAGACGAATATAGCACTCGTGTTGCCGAATACGCGTTGCTATTGGCCTGCCAGTCTCGCCGAAGTATGCCTCTCCACATTCGCATTCCATCTTGTACACGCCTGCAGTATGTAATGCATCCACCTTGTCCTTCTTCCTTAAGTGACCAATGAAACAAACTATCTTTTTAAAATTACGAAGTAATGGCATGCGCAGTGAACAGTAACAACAAAATATAAGGGACACTGCGTAGCTAGAACCCACCAGTAGAAGGCCGCTGCAACCGTGGCCAAAACGTTAGTTTTTCTCCAGCAGCAGCAGTAGTTTCATATATTATGACGCGGTACCATATCCAGAAAACTTTTATGTCGACTGAGTCTGGCCGCAGAATCCTACCCAATTATATGGATTACTTCAGCTACGGTTGCCCTCAACAAAAAGTTGTTACTTAGCGTCTATAATACTCTTTTTGCGTACAATACTTTGCATCATCTTCTGTTAATGGAACTGGATTACTTTCATGCCTTCTATTTTTAATAGTGGCCTAATTAAAGTTGAACAAAATGTGTTGCGAAACATACGCTTCTGGATTGTTTGTGTAAAGTGCACTTCAACTAGATGAATGTGGGAAAGCTCTAAAAAGCACCCTCAAACTGGCCTATATAATTGACTATTTAGGTTAGGACTGAACCAGACAGCCGTTACCTTCCCAATTTGCCAACTTTCCAGAGATGCCAACAAAGAAGCACACTTCCTGAGTGTGTGGCTGCATGCTTGCTGTGTTACGCGTTATAGAACTCAATGTGATGTCAACTTATGGAATGGAATTCTTTTATTACTTCGATATTTCACAATTTTCTTCTCACTTCTAGCGCAGGAAACTGTTTTTCGCCTTCAGACTGTTACTTATGTGTACACCATGAAGCATACACGAACACACATGTAGTATAAGATGATGGTACTCTTGAGGATCGGGGAAACACGACTCTGTCGTGAAGAATTGAATATAGTCTCACCGATTTCCGACACGTCTTGTACGCGCATGGGGAAATATAAACTACTGTTGTCATTAGGCTGTGCAGAAGGAGTTAGAGAGGAAGTATCTTTGTGGGAATTGAGTACAGACTTTGGTACTGGGAAAGGTTTTAACCGGCGGGAGGACTGGTACAGGGTCCATTCAGCTTCTTGACACCGATTGAGGAGCTACTTGACCGAATAGGAGCGTTTCCGCAGTGTGTAAGGTCGGCATTGCAAATGGAAGAGCGGTTGCTGACCACAACAGACCCTCAAAACCGCTATAAAGTAACGTCGCAAGGCAGAGGATAACACGGCTGCCGGCAGATATCGCTCGGGCGTCCACTCCATGGACGAGGAGTTCGTTGGTCATGAGTGCTGCAGACATGTTTCTCTTGCGACGGTGAGGGACCTGAGGAATTTACAGTGGACTTCGCACCCCTGGACAACTGAATGGTCCTACTCTGCATCTCGACAGGGAATGTCCGAGGCAGCGACAGAGATAACTGTGGGACAGTATTTCGGTACTGTTCTGTGTAGGCTGTGGTCAGTCTTGACTAAAAGACAGAGGCACAGCACAATATGCCCTGCAGAGTCTGAGGTTGTAGAGTCTGAGGAATGAGTAAATTCATGTTATGCGGTGACTGATAAAGCCACAGTATTTCTCGTCGAGTTCGACAATGATAAATCAGTAGCTTAGTAGTACTGCAGGTAATTTTTCATAGAAATTCACGTGAAATCTAATGAACGAACGTACCGTTTCCGTGCTAGAAACATTTGCAAACACTTTGGCAAACGCGACCACTTTTACAAGTAACTAATTAGGCGTGGTCCATCACATCACATGTTTTACAGTTCGACTCATTAGTAGCCAAATAAAATGCTCGGCGTGTTCTCTTCAGCGTGATGCAGTACGGCTTCTTCAAATTCGTATGTGCGGCGTCTGCTTGGAGAACCAGTCACGCCTGCTGACCGTGATGGTACCCTTCCTCGAAGTCGCTGCGTAACTGTGGCGAAAAGCGAATGCGACGGACTTTGTGGAGGACGACCTTGATACAGGCGACGAGAAGTTCCTCCGTTACCGTAAACTTCATCATTTATAAGTATCGTGTCGGTGTACGCTGCAGCCATGTTCCTCTAACACAGACAATCAGGTCAGAGACACAGACAGACGTCAGATGACAGTCAGATGACGTTAGCCGATCCGACGTAACACCCCCCACCCCCTCCACCATGACAACTCCCTGTTCCATACATCTATAACAAACATGTTGTCAAACGGATGTAGCATGGACATGGGTCCTATCAAAATATTATCTGCACATTGCCCTCTACAAATCCTAGAAGTCAGTAACGGGAATTTCTGAACAGCCTGTATAGCGATTTGACCTAGAAATGCTATGCTGAATTGAGGGCAGTTTCTCTTGCTGGGTAACTGATTTTACATGCATCAGAGCCAGATGTCGTCCTTGGCAAGCGGTAAGCTTGACGACACAAAACCGTATTATTGTTAACTTTCAGTGCCAAGGAATAATTTGTGTAATAATCACGGTTTGTTGTGGAAGGGGGCGGGAGCGCATGTTTAGGTGATCGGTTTCTATTTGAGCTAGGAACGAGATAAAATGGTTGTGGTTTGGCCCTTTATAGCAGGTTTTTGTATAGTCATTCGATCATCTGTCCTACAGTAGCTATCTTACTACATAATAAGCGAGGTTTGAACGACGATCCGCAGCTGGAGCCCGGGCGAATTGTGCGAATCGATTAAGTCCTTTTGCAAAAGATTTTAATTGGGGTGTCACCAGTACGTGCACCATTCGGATATTACGAGCAAAAACAGTCATCCTTGGATAACTCCGGACTGTAGCTAGACTGATGGCTTAAATTTGGTTCACCGTTGTATCAGGGCTTAGTCTGGAATAATTTTTAACGGTTTCAAAAACTTTTGCTTCATTTGAATTTTACGTTCAAAAAACGTGAGATTTCTGAAGTGTGTCAGTCATATATTGGTAAGAATTGGTTCAAATTTCACGAAGGCAGATAAATGCATAAAATCAAAACGAATTTTTTTAATTTTTTAAATCTTATAGATATTTTGCAGCTCTAAAGGTGACTGTACTCAATAAACTCGAGGTATGAATTAAAAAACGCCTTCAGTCACAATTTTTCGTGTTTTATTCAGTACACGATGCATTTCGGACCATGTGGGTCCATCTTCAGGTGTAATTCGTCTGAATACATGATTTATTTGTTCTCTTGAATGAGACGAAATATATATTCCTGTCACGAAAAGGTCTGATGTTAGACTACGAATTTCGTACGTCAAACGCGGAAAATATGTGCGAAATAGGGGAAATGATGACTAGTGTAAACTTACCAAATAATTCGCGAAAGGCGTTTTTAGCGATTTAGTAACAGCATAAGTTTTTTTTTAACCTTACGTCAAACCTTTTCGTGTCAGGAATATGCATTTCATCTCATTCAAGAGAACAAATAAATCGTGTATCAAGACGAATTACACCTGCAGATGGACCCACATGGTCCGAAATCCATCGTGTACTGAATAAAATACGAAAAATTGTGAGTGAAGGGGTTTTTAATTCATACCTCTAGTGATTTTTTTTATTCTGTATTCTTTATCAGTTTTCGACATACGGTGGTTTAAAGTCAAGATAAATGTAGCAGGTAAAATTCGTTCTTACGTGAAACGAATGGGAGGAAACGGTTTAAAGTGGATCTAATAAATAAAAATGCTTTCTTACGACAAAATTGAAATCTGACTTTCATAAATCTAACTTCATTCGTATTTTACGAGCAAAAACACGCTTTTTGTTAGTTTCCTTAGGCATGTTACTTCTGTCTTTAGAACTTGTACGAATCGGTTCAAATTTTGTAAGAAAGTAACAAATACACTCCTGGCCATCAAAATTGCTACACCAAGAGGAAATGCTGATGATAAAAAATTGTATTCATTGGACAAATATATTATACTAGAACTGACATGTGATTACATTTTCAGGCAATTTGGGTGCATAGATCCTGAGAAATCAGTACCCGGAACAACCACCTCTAGCCCTAATAACGGCCTTGATGCGCCTGGGCATTGAGTCAAATAGAGCTTGGATGGCGTGTACAGGAACAGCTGCCCACGCAGTTTCAAAACGATACCACAGTTCATCAAGAGTAGTGACTGGCGTATTGTGACGAGCCAGTTGCTCGGCCACCATTGACCAGACGTTTTCAGTTAGTGTGAGATCTGAAGGATATGCCGGCCAGGGCAGCAGTCAAACATTTTCTGTATCCAGAAAGGCCCGTACAGGACCTGCAACATGCCGTCGTGCATTATCCTGCAGGCATCGAATGAAGGGTAGAGCCACTGTTCGTAACACAACTGCAATGTAACGTACACTGTTCAAAGTGCCGTCAACGCGAACAAGAGGTGACAGACGTGTAATCAATGGCACGCCATACCAGCACGCTGGGTGATACGCCAGTATGGTGATGATGAATACACACTTACAATGTGTGTTCGCCAAAAACGAATGCGACCATCATGATGCTGCAAACAGAACCTGAGTTCATCCGAAAAATGACGTTTTGCCATTCGTGCGCCCAGGTAAGTTGTTGAGTACACCATCGCAGGCGCTCCTGTCTGTGATGCAGCCTCAAGGGTAACAGCAGCCATGGTCATCGAGCTGATAGTTCATGCTGCTGCAAACGTCGAACTGTTCGTGCAGATGGTTGTTGTCTTGCAAACATCCCCATGTGTTGACTCAGGGATCGAGACGTGGCTGCAAGATCCGTTACAGCCATGCGGATAAGATGCCTGTCATCTCGACTGTTAGTAGTACGAGGCCGTTGGGACCCAGCACGGCGTTCCGTGTTACCCTCTCGAACCCACCGATTCCATATTCTGCTAACAGTCATTGGATCTCAACGAATGCGAGCAGCAATGGCGCGATACGATAAACCGCAATCGCGATAGGCTACAATCCGACCTTTATCAAAGTCGGAAACGTGATGGTATGCATTTGTCCTCCCTACACGACGCATCACAACAGCGTTTTACCAGGCAACGCCGGTCGACTGCTGTTTATGTATGAGAAATCGGTTGGAAACTTTCCTCATGTCAGTACGTTGTAGGTGTCGCCACCGGCGCTAAACTTGTGTGAATGCTCTGAAACGCTAATCATTTGCATATCACAGCATCTTCATCCTGTCGGTTTAATTTCGCGCCTGTAGCACGTCATCTTCGTGGTATAGCAATTTTAATGGCCAGTAGTGTACATATAGTTAATGGTCGACCCATTGTTTTGTGAAAGCTGTTCCCGTTGCCATGATATGGCTGTATGCAGATAAAATCGGGTTTTACGAGAATCGCATGTGGCCAGACAGTTTTAAGTGATACAACGGTAATAAAAGATGTATTCTTACGGTACTTAAGAAATTTCAGCAAAATGTTACGTGCGAAAAATCACACGTTTGCACGTGAAACTATTACTTAAAAATACTTTCATTTTAAGCGCTGTATGTGGATACAATTAAAAGAACTGGTTATTACAGTTAATTATCATTTCGTTATTGGTGTTATTCATCAATGGCTAAATCATTGAAAAATCTTTGGGCATGCCCTGTATAAAATGACATACTGTTTGATCGAGCTATTAAAGCTTTATCGATGGCCACGCAGAAAATTAAACTAACCTGAAAACTGCTATAAAAATAATTGGCAGAAAAAGTCACCTTTTTTTCCAAACATCAAAAGTTTGACTGCATTTTCGTCAGAAACTGTAGTACTGCATTATAGAAAATTTATTTTCGAATAAAACAAGCTTAACATCGTCAGTTTTCGTGCAAGGTTGAAAAGTTAATATCATTTTGTAGTGCATACATTGTTTCGCCCTTCTTCTGGTTACCTCATCTATCCATATCCATACTTAATTTTGATTCGTTGTTGCAACATTTCACGCCAGAATTATTCACAGGTGTTTTGTAGCAGTGGTTTCTTAGTTTTCAGTTTTTATTATTGCATACTGTAAATGAAGAACGACAACAATTTTAAGATACCATATAATAATATTTAGGCTTTTCGATAGTTTATTTTAAGTCTGTTTATGTAATATGGATGTATCGTAAGTTTATGTAAGAATATAAATTATTTACATATAATACTATCATAACCTTCGCACAGTATTTAATCTTTCGTTCGGTATCATAGTTAAGTTTGCTCTTATATTGTGCTTGAATGAGGTATTAATGGTTATTACTTGCTCAGATGTTTGCGTATACAGTCCCATGCGTACAGGAATAAAATTTGTGCAACTATAAAACAAAAATTGAAAAAATCAATAAAAGTTAAACAAAAATAAAAATTACAAACTTAAAATGGCAAAACAATAAAAATAAAAACGAAAATGAAAGATATGAGAACGTTAAAAAACTAATCAAAAGCTTCCCACGGACACATGACATCTGACGTAGTGCTGTGGCTTGTATGTTCCCAGGACACAGCAAGCTATGTTGGACAGGTTCAACCACGTAACCTTAAAGGAGCCGGACTAACTACGCCCAACTCAAGCAACATGTTTCGAAAGACAATAAAGAAACTTGCAGCAGAGCAGACGTAACCAGAGTAAACAAAAATGTTCATCTGTTGACAAGCTATGGCAGTCTAACACGAATATTATGGTAGAGTAAAAGTTGGCAGCCAGAATGAAAAATGTCCCTATCATAGCAGAAAAATGGGGAGTATGTCCTGGGCAGAGTTAGGGCTGTAATAGGAGGGAACTAGTTTTTCGACTTATCTGGGAGCTTGAAAGATATGAATACTAACATTAGCGCTTTTCTGCGAGTTAACCCTGCTTTTCAAGTGTATCTTATCTGCAAGATGTTGGCACACTTGCATCCTGCAATTTATAGGCTAAAATCCTTGCTGCTGTGCCCAAAATCCAGAAGATTCGCCGGTCTTAACAATATATAATGTCATATGGCTAAAGAGCGTACACATAATAGTGAAAATTGTTTTTCTGGAGAGATAAAATTTCTGGGGAGGGATCTGTGTCGTGGAATAGGTTTAGACAATTTTTTGATTTGTGCCTGGGGCAGGCGCAGATTTTTTGCGCGCGGGGGCCATTTCTCCCCCAAAAACACCCCCGTTGCATGTAGGTGAGAATAAATAGACACAAATTCAAGTGCTTCTAGAGAGCTGAATGCATCTACAAAATGAAGTATCCAAGAGTGGAGATGCATCTATTATGGGAAGTATTCCAGAGTGAGGATGCACGCAGCCTACACTTTAATGACAAATGCGATATTGGATGACATTATGGCATGTATCATGTTAGACGACATGGCGTCATGTAACAAGCTACTTTACTTGATATGATGCAGTGTATCACATGACTTTATTAATGCTAACAAGTAGAAATGCGCGAATATCTGAAGATGTTTTAATTTAAACGTCTTTGAAGCTGCCAGTAAGTCGAAAAGCCAGTCTCTTTTTTATGCGTACGTAATATGCCCAGAACATATTCGTCTTTTACTGTGCTGTGATAGGAGCAGTTTTTATTCTTGTAACAACTATGATCGGACTACGTTAAAGACATGGATTGCAGGCTCCACGTAACAGAGTATGCCTTAGACGGTTCTGATAAAGAAGAATATGATCTAAGTAGTTCGCGTTTTGTATTTACAACATCATTGTTGACAGTTTTTGCTTTGCGAATACAGACTTATTTATGGTTTTCCGCATCTCTGTCACAGGTGACCTCAGGGGCGTAAGATATGCATCTTGAAACAAATCTCTGTGTTCTAATGAAGTCAGCGATGAACTGTTACATCACCGAAACTAGATTCAACACTATAAACATTATCTGTATTCATCTTTTATGGTCACATGATTACGAAGAACGCATTGTTGTCTTCTTCCCACTTCTTGCCAGAGCCTCGCTTTTAGCATGTAATTTGTTAAACGAGCTCTGTATTTTAATGTGAAACAACAATTTATTTTATCTTATTTAGTAGTGGGTCTGTTACTGAGTCTATTCCTGTTCCTTACTAATGATTCACCTCTCTATTTATCAGCCTTCTAAATATACTGGTGTCCAAATTTAAATCAACGAACGGAAATTTTGCAGGGCTGCGTTTGTTTTGCCACAAAACGGTATAAAGAGATCATAGTGAATTAGAAACAATGTAAAGAATACAACACGCATAACGGCAGAAAATACGGTGTTCGTTGTTTTCCAAATTTACGCATTTGCAGACACATTCTGACAACTGGTTAATGCGCTCAGTATGGGGTGTGACCGCCTCCGGCACCAATACAGACCCGAGAACCATAGGACATGTTGTGAATAATGTCATCAATCTCATGTTGAGGCAATAACGCCCATTCTTCCTGCAGAGCTGCTCAGAAGTCTTGGAAGGTGATCGATGGATACTGACGTCATGCAACCTGTTGCTGTAGTGCATCCCACACATGCTCTATGGGATTCAAATAGGGCGATCTAGTACGCCACGGCATGCGTGCAAAATCTTCCGTTTCCAGAAAAACATCGATGACTAGTGCTCCATGAGGTCGAGCATTATCGTTCATCAATACGAAGTCGTCTCAGTTATGTGACTATAATAGCGTTTAACTGTCAGGGAGGTCACAGTTCGTAGTAACTGACGGAAAGCTGTCGAATAAAACAGAAGTGATTTATAGCATTCGCCAAGGTAGTGTTTTAGGCTCTTTGCTGTTCCTTATCTATATAAAAGATTTAGGAGACAATCTGAGCAGACCTCTTAGGTCAAAACAAATTGCCAAACGATTTAGAAAAGATATCTGTATAGTCCAAAAATTGGCACTTGACCCTAAATAACGAAAAGTGCGACGTCATCCACATGAATGCTAAACGGAATACGTTAAAGTTCGGTTAGACAACAAACTAGCCGAATCTAAAGGTCGTAAATTCAGTAAATGCCTAGGAATTACAATAGCATGCAACTTAAATTAGAAGGAAAACACAGAAAGTGTTCTGGGGAAGGATAACCTAGGACTGCGTTTAATAGGCAGAAAGAAAATGCAACAGATCTACTAAAGAGGACGCCTACACTACGTTTGTTCTTCCTATTTTAGAATACTGCTGCGCGGTGTGGGATCCTTACCAGATAGGGTTGTCACAGTTCACCGAGAAAGTTCAAAGAAGAGGAGCACGTTTTGTGTGAAAGCGAAGTAGGGGAGAGAGTGTCGGTGAAATGATACAGGATTTGAGGTGAACATAATTAAAACAAAGGCGTTTTACTTTGCAGCAGAATCTTCTCACGAAATTTCAATCAGCAACTTTATCCTCCGAATGTGAAAACATTGTGTTGACGCCGAACTATGTCGGGAGAAAGGATCACCATAATAAGATGAGGGAAATCAGAGCTCGCACGGTAAGATATGTATGTTCGCTTTTTCCGCGCACTGTACGAGATTGAAACAATAGAGAATTATCGTGGAGGCGGTTCGATGAACCCTCTGCCAGGCACATAAATGTCATTTGCACAGAATTAATTTAAATGTAGATGTAGAGAAGTCTGGGCCCATAGCATATCGCAACAATTGCGCATGAGATCCCAAGATCTCCTTCATGGTATCTGACAGCAGTTAAATGTTGCTGACTCACCCGCACAATTTCATGAAGAGGTGTTCGAGTTGTCAACATAATCCCCGCTACATACCATTACGGATCGATATCGGTCTCTTTCCACAATATTTGAGTCGCGAAATCGTGTTCCTTGTGCCCTCCATATGCGAATACGTCAGGAATCACTCTCCAGACCAAATCGCGACTCATCTGTGAAAAGCATATTTGCCAACTGTTCGGCCGACCAGGAAGCGTGTTGTCGGCTCCACTCTAGACGCTCCCTTTTGTGAAGACGCGTCAGAGGTACACATACAGTAGCTCTCCGACAATAAAGGCCACTCTGCCGAAGCCTTCTGTACACCGTTTGCCCCGGTACAACACGTATACAGTTGCACTGCAGTAGTAAGGGCGTATTGTCGTGCTCTTACAGCCAAATAACGACCACCCCTCCTGATAGCACACGTGATTGGCCCTGTCCTGCTCTCCAGGATACAGTTTCTGTCTCTATCAACTATCACCTCATCCGAGAAACGAATGATTCACATTAAGCCACAGGCCCAAATCAGTTTGCGACTCTCCTACTTGCATTCGTCCTATGACCCTCCACGGCAGAGGGTCTGTAGGAATCTTCTCTGTGCCATACTGCCCCGGCTGTGACTGTGTGCACAGCGACGGTGATGCGAGATTACCCTACAAACAGTGATCCGCATGCCTATACCAGTTTCGGTGGCGTTGGCGTTGTAGAGTACACAAACACACACACACACACACACACACACACACACACAAACTGGTATAGCCGTGCATATTCGAATACAGAGGTATGTAAACAGGCAGAATTCGGCGCTGCTGTCGGCAACACCTATATAAGACATCAAGTATCTGGCGCAGTTATTAGATCGGTTACTGCTGCTACAATGGCAGGTTATCAAGATTTAAGTCAGTTTGAACGTGATGTTACACTCGGCGCACCGTGGGCGGCGGTGGGCTACAGCACCTCCGAGGTAGGGATGAATTAGGGATATCCCCACACGACCATTTCACGAGTGTACTATAAATGTCAGGAATCGAGTAAAACATCAAATCTCCTACATCACTGCGACGGGAGAAAGATCCTGCAAGAAAGGGACCAAGGACGACTGAGGAGAATCATTCAACGTGACAGAAGTGCAACCCTTCCTCAGATTGTTGCAGATTGCAGTGGTGGGCCATCATGTGTCAGCATGCGAACCATTCAAAGAAACATCATCGATATGTGCTTTCGGAGCTGAAGCCCCACTCGTGTACTCTTGATGACTTCATGACACAAAGCTTTACGCCTCACCAGGGCCCATCAACACCGACATTGGACTGTTGATAACGGGAAACGTAATGCCTGGTCGGACGAGTCCTGTTTCAAATTGTATCGAGCGGACGGACGTGTACGGGAATGGAGACATCCTCATGAATTCATAAACCCTGCATGTCAGCAAGGGACTGTTGAAACTGGTGGAGTCTCTGTAATGGTGTGTAGCGTGTGCAGCTGAAGTGATATGGGACCCGTGGTACTTCTAGATACGACTCTGACAGGTGACACGTACGTAAGCATCCTGTCTGATCACCTGCATCCATTCCTGTCCATTGTGCATTCCGACGGACTAGGGCAGTTCCAAGGGGATAATGCGACACCCCACAAGTCCAGAATTGCTACAGAGTGGCTCCAGGAATATTTTCTGAGTTTAAACACTTCCGCTGGCCGCCAGTCTCCCCAGACATTAACATTATGGTGCATATCTGGGATGCCTTTCAAAGTGCTGTTCAGAAGAGATCTGCACCCTCTCGTACTCTTACCGATTTATGGGAGTCCTGCAGGATTCATGGTGTCAATTCCCTCCAGCACCGCTACAGACATTAGACAAGTTCATGCCACGTCGTGTTGCGGCACTTCTGCAGCGTGCTCGCGGGGGCCCTACGCGATATTAGGCAAGTTTACCAGTTTCGTTGGCTCTTCAGTGTGTATGTTTTCATTGTTAACTTGCTTAGGCTGTCTATATATCCCTCTGTAGAAGACCTTTTTATAAACGTTGAACTATGCTAATGGGGTTTTAATAGCCCTTTGACTTTACAGCTGACTATTTCTACAAGAATATGACAATATTAGTATTAAGTGAAATCATGAAACACATGGTGATGAGGGTAAGGGTTTAATAAGGGGAATGGAATCGTGAATAAAATATGAAACGACGCCGTTTATTCCATTAACTTTCACAGACAAACAAAAAAGCAATAAATTACAAATTTCACGGCCAATTTCTACGTCTATATCTATACCCCGCAAACCACCGTGAGGTGCATGGGAGAGGGTCACTCCCACTGTACCAGTTATTAGGTTTTCCTCTTGTTACATTCACGTATGGAGCACGGGAAGAATGATTGAATGCCTCTGTGCGTGCAGTAATAATTCTAATCTTATCCTCACGATCCCTATATGAGCGATGTGCGTGGGGCTGTAGTGTATTCCTAGAGTAATCATTAACAGCTGGTTCTTGAAACTTTGTTAATAGACTTTCTTGGGATAGTTCATGTCCATATGCAACGAGTCTTCTAGCTCAGTCCCTTCAATAACTCTGTGACCCCCCCCCCCCCCCATCCCCACGGATTATATGAACATATGCTGCCCTTCTCTGAACACGTTCAATATGCCTTATTCAAACGTTCTGGCCCGGGTCACACACACTTGTGCAATATTCTAGAACCAGTCGCACGAATGATTTGTCAGAATCTCCTTCGTAGACTGAATGCATTTCCCCAGTATTTTACCAATCAACCGACGTCTACCATCTGCTTTAGCCATGTGCGAACCAATATGATCATTCCATTTCATATTCCCAGAAAGTGTTACGCCCAGGTATTTGCGTGAGTTGGCTGATTCCAATAGTGATTCACTGATATTATGGTCATAGGGTACTACGTTTCCTCCTTTTTTGAAGTGCAAAATTTCACTTTACTGAACTTTTAAAGCAAGTTACCAACCTATACACCACTTTGAAACCTTATCAAGATCTGTCTGAATTTTTATGCAGCCTCTTTCAGATAATATTTAATTATAGGTAACTGCATCATCCGCAAAAATCCTGATATTACTATTACGAGGGCAGTTCAATAAGTAATGCAACACATTTTTTTTCTCGGCCAATTTTGGTTGAAAAAACCGGAAATTTCTTGTGGAATATTTTCAAACATTCCCTCTTCGTCTCGTATAGTTTCATTGACTTCCGACAGGTGGCAGCGCTGTACGGAGCTGTTAAAATGGCGTCTCTAACGGATGTGCGTTGCAAACAACGGGCAGTGATCGAGTTTCTTTTGGCGGAAAACCAGGGCATCTCAGATATTCATAGGCGCTTGCAGAATGTCTACGGTGATCTGGCAGTGGACAAAAGCGCGGTGAGTCGTTGGGCAAAGCGTGTGTCATCATCGCCGCAAGGTCAAGCAAGACATAGAAAGAAGGATCCTTTATTGTATGATTATATGATAGCGGAACAAACACTGGCAGCAGTTACGTCTGTAAAATATCTGGGAATGATCACCAGGTCGGGTTGACGGAAGAGATAGAGAAGATCCAAAGAAGAGCGGCGCGTTTCGTTACCGGGTTATTTGGTAACCGTGATAGCGTTACGGAGATGTTTAATAAACTCAAGTGGCAGACTCTGCAAGAGAGGCGCTCTGCATCGCGGTGTAACTTGCTCGCCAGGTTTCGAGAGGGTGCGTTTCTGGATGAGGTATCGAATATATTGCTTCCCCCTACTTATACCTCCCGAGGAGATCACGAATGTAAAATTAGAGAGATTAGAGAGATTAGACTTTCAGACAGTCGTTCTTCCCGCGAACCATACGCGACTGGAACAGGAAAGGGAGGTAATGACAGTGGCACGTAAAGTGCCCTCCGCCACACACCGTTGGGTGGCTTGCGGAGTATCAATGTAGATGTAGATGTAGATGTAGACTGTCTGATCTCCCGCGTGTGGGCCGGCCGTGCACAGCTGTGACTCCTGCAATGGCGGAGCGTGCGAACACACTCGTTCGAGTTGATCGACGGATCACCATCAAACAACTCAGTGCTCAACTTGACATCTCTGTTGGTAGTGCTGTCACAATTGTTCACCAGTTGGGATATTCAAAGGTTTGTTCCCGCTGGGTCCCTCGTTGTCTAACCGAACACCATAAAGAGCAAAGGAGAACCATCTGTGCGGAATTGCTTGCTCGTCATGTGGCTGAGGGTGACAATTTCTTGTCAAAGATTGTTACAGGCGATGAAACATGGGTTCATCACTTCGAACCTGAAACAAAACGGCAATCAATGGAGTGGCGCCACACCCACTCCCCTACCAAGAAAAAGTTTAAAGCCATACCCTCAGCCGGTAAAGTCATGGTTACAGTCTTCTGGGACGCTGAAGGGGTTATTCTGTTCGATGTCCTTCCCCATGGTCAAACGATCAACTGTGAAGTGTATTGTGCTACTCTTCAGAAATTGAAGAAACGACTTCAGCGTGTTCGTAGGCACAAAAATCTGAACGAACTTCTCCTTCTTCATGACAACGCAAGACCTCACACAAGTCTTCGCAGCCGAGAGGAGCTCACAAAACTTCAGTGGACTGTTCTTCCTCATGCACCCTACAGCCCCGATCTCGCACCGTCGGAGTTCCATATGTTTGGCCCAATGAAGGACGCAATCCGTGGGAGGCACTACGCGGATGATGAAGAAGTTATTGATGCAGTACGACGTTGGCTCCGACATCGACCAGTGGAATGGTACCGTGCAGGCATACAGGCCCTCATTTCAAGGTGGCGTAAGGCCGTAGCATTGAATGGAGATTACGTTGAAAAATAGTGTTGTGTAGCTAAAAGATTGGGGAATAACCTGGTGTATTTCAATGCTGAATAAAACAACCCCTGTTTCAGAAAAAAAATGTGTTGCATTACTTATTGAACTGCCCTCGTAGTATTGTCTGCAAGGTCATTAACCCCTACTTATACCTCCCGAGGAGATCACGAATGTAAAATTAGAGAGATTAGAGCGCGCACGGAGGCTTTCAGACAGTCGTTCTTCCCGCGAACCATACGCGACTGGAACAGGAAAGGGAGGTAATGACAGTGGCACGTAAAGTGCCCTCCGCCACACACCGTTGGGTGGCTTGCGGAGTATCAATGTAGATGTAGATGTAGATGTAGACTGTCTGATCTCCCGCGTGTGGGCCGGCCGTGCACAGCTGTGACTCCTGCAATGGCGGAGCGTGCGAACACACTCGTTCGAGTTGATCGACGGATCACCATCAAACAACTCAGTGCTCAACTTGACATCTCTGTTGGTAGTGCTGTCACAATTGTTCACCAGTTGGAATATTCAAAGGTTTGTTCCCGCTGGGTCCCTCGTTGTCTAACCGAACACCATAAAGAGCAAAGGAGAACCATCTGTGCGGAATTGCTTGCTCGTCATGTGGCTGAGGGTGACAATTTCTTGTCAAAGATTGTTACAGGCGATGAAACATGGGTTCATCACTTCGAACCTGAAACAAAACGGCAATCAATGGAGTGGCGCCACACCCACTCCCCTACCAAGAAAAAGTTTAAAGCCATACCCTCAGCCGGTAAAGTCATGGTTACAGTCTTCTGGGACGCTGAAGGGGTTATTCTGTTCGATGTCCTTCCCCATGGTCAAACGATCAACTGTGAAGTGTATTGTGCTACTCTTCAGAAATTGAAGAAACGACTTCAGCGTGTTCGTAGGCACAAAAATCTGAACGAACTTCTCCTTCTTCATGACAACGCAAGACCTCACACAAGTCTTCGCAGCCGAGAGGAGCTCACAAAACTTCAGTGGACTGTTCTTCCTCATGCACCCTACAGCCCCGATCTCGCACCGTCGGAGTTCCATATGTTTGGCCCAATGAAGGACGCAATCCGTGGGAGGCACTACGCGGATGATGAAGAAGTTATTGATGCAGTACGACGTTAGCTCCGACATCGACCAGTGGAATGGTACCGTGCAGGCATACAGGCCCTCATCTCAAGGTGGCGTAAGGCCGTAGCATTGAATGGAGATTACGTTGAAAAATAGTGTTGTGTAGCTAAAAGATTGGGGAATAACCTGGTGTATTTCAATGCTGAATAAAACAACCCCTGTTTCAGAAAAAAAATGTGTTACATTACTTATTGAACTGCCCTCGTAGTATTGTCTGCAAGGTCATTAACATACAACATGAACAGCAAGGATGCCAACACATTTCCCTGGGGCACACCATGAGTTATTTCTACACACGACGATTACCCTCCATTAAAAATAACATGGTCTGTCCTCTCTACCAAAAACTCCTCAATCCAGACACAAATTTTACGTGATATCCCATATGATCGTGCTTTTGAGAATAAGCCTAAGTGTGGTACTGAGTCAAATCCTTTTCGGAAATCAAGAAGTACCATCTCTACCTGACTCCCTTGATCCATAGCTTCCAGTACGTTACGCGAGAAAATTCTGACTTGAGTTCCATATGATCAATTTTTACGAAATTCACGCTGTTTAGCATTGAGGACTTGGCCATACAACCGCCAGCAAACAAATCTCACGCCGCCCGTACTAACGCGGGAAATGATAGCGAGCGACAAGACGCCACGCGCAAGGCAGCATCCGTGCCCACCCCTCTACCACAGAATGTGCCCTGTCCCCTTGTCTATGGTAATACAATTTATAGCCCACAAGAAACGATTTAATAATGGCACTAGTTCAACGCAAGATCAGTTAGGTCCAGTGAAGATTTACCAACGGATTTACCTTCAAACCAACTTCCGGACCACAAGCGGAATTTAGTAAACTTGGCATAAGTTTTCACCAGACCGATAAAAAAGAAATCAAATTAAACAGTTGCCAAAAATACAGTCACGATACGCAAGCCCTTCAATACCTTACTATCTTACGCACAGTTATCATTAACGTCGAAACATACAAAAATGAATGACAAGAATTTCACCATTGAACGCAAAAAAACAACACACCACAAAGGTTAAATTAATTAATTTGCAGACGAGCCAGTCACTGAAAGCTCAGTTCCACAAGATTAGGACTAACCTCACTCGGCAGCAATACATTTGTGTGCGTGATAACTAGGTTGCCGAAACAGGACTCCAATACCCAAAACAACAGGTCACACGTTAGCTGTCTTGTTCTAGGATACTAGGCACCACCGGGCTAAGACAATCGCGACAAAAAAATCTCTGAAATTACAGCTGCCTGCAGCAAAACAAATGAGTCAGGGTGCATGAACGTAAAGCACAAGCCACTGTTCCAGCCGGAGCGTAACCTTTTCAATGCACATACGGACAGAACAACACACCTGGGCATAAAGGGAGCAGCAGATGCGTACCAAGCAAACTATACTGCTCCAAAATAGGACCCACGTCACGTCCACAAACCGGAGCACTGCTCCCGGAGCTGGTGTCTGCTCGCTGGACTGCCGCAACTCTGTCCCCCGGAAAGCGATGCTGACTGCCGCCTTGCTCAACGCACCCTTCTCGGCCGTGCACAACAACTCTTCTCTTGTCGCTTCAGAGTGCAGCCGCGATGTCCATTCTCCCCTGCTGTCCGCCCCAGACTCCCGTACTCGCCCTCACTCCCTCGTTAGGACCCGCTCCGACAGGAGGCGCTCGCTATTGCACATAGTGCCAACCTCAACCAGAGGAGTAATCGATAGCGTCTTGCGCCCGAGAGCCGCGCCACGGCTCAGACAATGCCCAGTTATTAAGGGGAAGAAAGTGGAAATGAATCATCTCACTATTCTTCACTGTCGCGTGGTGATGGCAGCGGCAGGCTCAGGGTTGGTACAGCGCGTCGCCTCGGAGCTGTGCGGTGGCGAATCGACAGGTGTCCTCCGTGTCCCGGCTTAGCGGCGAGGCGGGGACAGGTCTCGGCGTAGACACCTTGTTGTGGTTTACGTGGTGGAAGCTGCTATATCGCAGTATCGGGAGACAGATGAAGGCAATGGAAGGAAGAGCCCCCAAATCCTTTCGCTTCTGCGCTGTGTCACTGACTCTCTTCCGCCCTCCTCAAATTCTGTGAGCTCATCGACTTGTTGAATTTTTCCTCTTTCGATTTCATTGGCGGACTACATTTGCAATGCGGTCCAATGACTCGAAAATGATGCAAATCGCTCTGAGCATTATGGGGCTTAACATCTGAGGTCATCAGTCCCCTAGAACGTAGAACTACGTAAACCTAACCAACCTA
Organism: Schistocerca piceifrons; assembly: GCF_021461385.2. Classification (NCBI taxonomy): domain Eukaryota; kingdom Metazoa; phylum Arthropoda; class Insecta; order Orthoptera; family Acrididae; genus Schistocerca; species Schistocerca piceifrons. Next base: position 401,166,800 of record NC_060145.1, read on the forward strand.
AGGACATCACACACATCCATACCCGAGACAGGATTCGAACCTGCGACCGTAGCGGTCACGAGTTTCCGGACTGCAGCGCCTAGAACCGCTCGACCACTCCGGCCGGCTGGTTCAATGACTGATCGCCCTTTCATGAGCAAGCTTCCCAGCGCACTGCGGAATATCTCTACGCAGGATCGAAATTTTCTACCTTTTGTGGGCTGGTGAATGGCTCGTAATTTGGCCTCTTTTTCTCGTCCTCACTGTCAAGGCTGTTCCAGCGTTGATCGCAGATTGTCTCGTTCCTACGTTGCTGTGGAAGCAGCCACATAACGCTTCTTTGTAACAGACTTCTTTGCAGAAAGCCTGGACAATCTCATGTCTGTGCTTCGTCTAAGAACCTGTTGGCGTTCGTGATTTATAAGCAACATCTTTACTGTCCAGCAAACATTTCTTTTGAGCCCACTGATTCTTTTTTAGTGCCAAACGGCTTCCTGTGCGAATTCTTGGTGCTTTGTCCGCATTCCGTCTCAGTGCCTGCGAGGTGTTGGAATTGTCGATTCGTTCTCGATTTCTAAGGCAGATAAAATCGCCTGCCGCCTGCCAGATAATCCACACGCCTGCACGTGTGCGTTCTCGATGCTTTTGTGTCTATTTTCCACCACAGTGGTTGCAGGGGTTCATCAGTTTTCGGCACGTTTCTCATTGTCCGCCAGGCTCTTCGCGAGGTGTTCAACCTCAAGCGTCCCGAGGGAATCCTCAATGCGTATTTGCAGAACGCATCTCTGGCGCTTGCCATATGACGTCCGACTTCCCTCTCGTCGTGAGTAGCTGGCGCTGTGAATCATCGAAAGTGGCCCCCGGCGGAGGTAGTATGATACGTTGTCCGTACACTGCATACCACGTGTACCTCAACTTGTATTAAATGTCGACAGTAGTCTCAGAGCATCTGTTGTTAAACTATTAAGAAATTAAATTTATTTGTTTTTACATTCCGTAATTTACACACAGTTTACCACGACATCGCTAACCGTATTCCTGTTACATCAACACCTTTCAAAGGCCTGTGTTTCCTTTGGTAATATTGAGACACACGTTGGGAGGTTATTTTATGGGCGTGTGCTGCTTAGAAAGTGGCCAGTGGCTTGTCACACTTTTCATAATTGGACAGCAAAGCAGCAATAACGACGCAATCGCTGCATTCATTATACAAACATGCCATCTTAAGGCACACTAATTTTGGCGACCAGTAGCGTGTTCTGTGGAAGGTTCATGAACAGTCTTCTGATCAAGTAAGTGCTTGTTAAGACAAATTTTCTAGTAATATCAGTCTATTATAGTACATCTCACTATGATTTTAGGTGAAAGTGTAATAAATGTGGGAATAAATAATTTTGTAAGTAGGAAATGGGACACAGTGTGTCTGTAAGAAAATCATAATGAACCTTTAAAGCTAGTATCTGGTTTAGGTTAAAATTCTGTTCCATGTAAGACAAACACCGCGGCATATCATTAATGATATCGAAACAAGATTTTGACCGGTGATGATAAGCAATAAGCGAAGATGCTGCTATACGATTAATATTCTCGAACATATCATTTACCGAGATATTCGTATTGAGACAAATATTTTATGAATTTTTTTTGCTGGAGACATGACACCTTTTGAAAATAAGAGCAAGGGATATAACCCTATCTGACATTTGCAGTTGCACATCTATCAAAAAAGGAGGAACAACCGGGAAAGAGGCGGATTCCAAGAAACAAGGATGTCAGGGTAGCCAGTTTTTGTTGGTCTGAGCTGTAACCTATGCTCAACGACCCTCGAAATAATATTTTCTGCGTATTTTCGTACAAAGACTCTCATAAAACATTAATATGTCACTGCACACCTCTTTCCAAAGCTCCAGATACGATTAAAACCATATTGTAAAATTGTTATATCGGCAACGATATCAAGATAAATTCCACATTACGAATATTGTATGTATAACGGAACACTCCCAGCTTCGTGTGCAGTCGTTAATTAAACACCTTGTTTTGATATGTTTAGGCACTTATGAAAGATTGCGGGTATCTAAACGACACGAAGGGACTCTGTGCTATATGAACAAAAGTCTGAGCTTATGACGAAACACGATAGGAGCCAAAAGATTTGTTCACATTTTGTAGGTCCACGTACAGTTCGCTCTCAGTGTCACGGTTAATTGCGCTCGTCTCAAGAATGTACCACAGAAGAGGCGAAAGAATTCTACAGAAGACAACGAAACTTAAATTTTTTTAAATAAACTAGGTGAAATTACTGAACTGCCACCATCTTAAAATGCATAAGTAAGTCTCTCTTTCATTTCTGCAACTGAAGTGGTATGAGCACATCCGCTACAGGGTAAAATTTCTTAACAAGTGAAACAGACTCGGCGTAATATAAAAATAACCAATCATAACCAATGAAGAAATTTAATGACAGTGTACATCCTACTAAAATGGTAAAGATGAATTTTGTAAAGAAGCCATAATAAAATCTGAAAAGACTCAAAGAAAGGCAAAACTACAACTGTGACTTTGACAAACCTGAACGTATAAACTGAACACCGATTTTAATTTGGAAACGCTGTACAGAATTTAGCAATGACAACATATAATTAACTCGCTTCAACATGGTTTAAAGGAGCCGACACTGCATAACTATATTACATGTCCGTTGTGTGTACCTGAAGACATTATGGCACAATTTCTGAGTGATAAGGTCGCTGAAGGTACTAGTCTCCTATAAATACACACATCAGCCAAAGATTGGCATGAACAATTTATTTCTAAATTCATTGTATAGAAAAGAAAACCTGGTTATCTGGCATTCGTATATCTTTAAGTTCAACGTGTCCAGGTCACCAAATCGAAGAAACAAACATTTGTGTAGTGACTAAATACTTTTTCCCCCATAGAGATTTTTCGCAGATCTCCAGAAGTGCATCAATACGTGGATGAACGTTCCCTTGTTCGGATACAGGCTTGAATCTGTTGTGGTATACCAACGATGAAATCAAGCCAGCCCTGGGCACAATTAACCCATTTTTCAATGGCGATTTTGCGTTAAGTCCCGGACAGTACGTGGTCGTTGTCGACGTTCAAGCATAACTCGCTTTCGTTGATCCCATATATATCCCATATTTGTTCAGTTGGGTTCACGTCCGGAAAAATGGCAGGACACTCCATTCTGGTGGACGTACTATGCTGAAGGAACGTGTTGAAGAGAACAGCACGATAAGCACCCGAGTTATCCATCTATGAGGATGATATTGACATCAAAATGTTGACGATACGGTTCCACAATTGGTCGCAAAATCTCGTCCTTGTTCTGTAGAACGGAGAGATTGCTCTCAACGACCACAAGAAGTGTACAATGACACTACGTAATTCCACACCAGAACATCACTCGACATGTTTGTTGCAGATGGGACGTAGGGTTGAAGGCGGTCAGTATTGCTGGGTTGTACCAAAACTCGTTGTCTGCGAGTATCAGCGAACAAACACATCCTAGTTTCATCCATAAACAACACCAATCCTGGTCCGTCCATTCAGCATGATATCTTGTTCATCTGTAACGGAGTCTATCGCGCTGAAATGTAAATACGGTTCTCACCATGGTCGTTAGGAATGGAGATCTACACTGCTCAATCGTCTCCTACCAGTTATAAGCGATAAATAACGTCCTGAAGACAGTTATAACGACGAACTGAGTTTAGGAGCACTCATACCAGAGTTATTTTGGCTCAAAAATCGTTATCTATCATTCTGTGCACCTGTCGAATGTGGGCGACTGGTGCGGTTTAAGTCCTCAACACTACCTGTCGACAGCAACTGATTCCATGTCCACACCACATCACTTTGGCTCCGGTGCGCACGACGAGCAACTTTCCTGGTTGACAAGACCTGCGCGTAACGAAATCATGTAGATTATCATTAGTCGTGGATTTTGTTCTTACCGTGATTGATGTTGTCATCCCTGTTTCGCAGACGTCTCTAAATCGTCTCTACTGGTACTTTACTTTCAATTGAAATACGGCAATCCATTCCGATGGGACGTTCTATCCAGAGGTAGCATTATTAGTAACTGGTTGTTTACAAACATTGTCAAGGGTGAACTGTGCGATCGGAACAGGAGCAGTCAGAATAACAACACACCGGCACGACCTACCGGGGTGATGATACACCCTGTGTATTATCGCCTAATCGGCTAGCAGGATCTTGTACCTGGGAGGGACAATGGCAGACACATCTGCAGCCGCGTTAAATATTCCGTTTAAGGTTCCCAACAGACTTCCCCTCTACTTGTCCGCACCCATTCAAGAGAATACATTCACCATCTGCATGGACGTTGCCTCATTGACACAGTATGTGTCGCCATATGTGCTTTCCGACTATCCGTTTCCTTTCTTCGACGTGTACAGATGTGTCATAGGTAGAAAAAACTAAGAAAAAGGAGAAAGAAGAGAAAAAATGTTCATTAGAGCAGGTGTTCTTAATCCATGCTTCGAGCTTGAAGTGCTCCTGAGCAAATGCTAACCTCTCTGCTGTGCGTTGTTGATCGGTGGCTTCTGTGCCAAATAGCTTGGCGCTGATTATCGATGGTATTTCTGCTCAGGGGTCCTGTTGTACAGTATTGGATTTTTGAGTGGACTGGTGTGTCGAGAAGCGTCTGTCCTTTGAAAAAGTCGAAAACAAATCTTATTTTGCTGTCCACCGCACTTTTATTTTGGCGATGGCGGTCTCGAGGTGGTCCGTCAGCACCATTGAGCACTCATAATTTGGCTGTAATCGAAGAAACAGATATTGAGCGGCGTTTCTAACGTTCAATTGCCATGCTGAAGCAATTACAAAGTCTTACTACATGCTAGTCACGTGTAGTGCAAAAAATAATCCATTCCTCCTAGAGCGAGTGCTGTCTTTAACTGAGTTGCTGTCTTTAATTATATGCTTCATGGCTGAATGAAAGTGAAATGTTACATGGCCATGTGATCGTGTTATCTTACAACAAAATGTTACGATAGTTGTCGCGGTTGTATTGTTAGTGAACAGAAGGGAATACTCTTTGTAAAGTTTTAGCTGCTATACTGCAACGGTATTGACAGGAGACTGAGGAATAGACAGGTCGATTATAGGTTTCCTCCCTCTTTACTAAAGCCCTACATTTACGTATCGCTCTGGAAGCAGCGCAGTCACCGTACGTCAGGTGAGTTTGTATTTCCTGTTACAGTAGATTAGATTACCTTTGTGGCGTGGAAGTGTGTTCTCAGAGATAGTGTTTCACCCTGAACAATGAGACAGGCAATAATAACTAAATTCTTGGGCAGTAATTTGGTATTGCAGAAGATGCACCTATAGCAGAAGAATGTGTTATTTAAGAACAAATAAAGCATCAAATATTGACAGAAAAGGATGCTGTAATAGCAGAGGTTAGTACACTTTTAATAGATAACGAGGCATCTGACGAAAAAAAATGATAGTGTCATGGCTGTGAGAGATGAAGCAATGTCACCAATGGCAGAGTTCCTGGGAAGCAGCGGTTCATTTTATCAGCTATCTACTCCGAGAAAATAAACGAAGTTTCCAGAAGGGTACCGAGCTGATGCGTACAAGATATGGACGAAAGAGCAAGGGGAAATGATGAAAATGTTCATCGTCCCCGTTTGTGACGTGATAGATTGTGTGACACCGTGCGTGAAATTTACAACTGTTGAGACACATTACCGCTCATAGAGATTTAGAAGAGTAACGACCCTCACAATTCATATTTGCATGCCTTTGTACTATGTGGTCATTCAACTTAAGGCCACTCTGGATAGTTACCGAGATGTTTTACGGCAGGCGCAGTCTGCAGCTGTTTGTTATTAATAGTTTTAGCTGTATATTAATGGTTTTCCTTTTTATGCGCAATATGTTACATTTACTTACGTTCAGGGTCAACGGCCAGAGCCTGCACCATTCATCAGTTCCCTGCAGGTCGTTCTGCAGATTCTTACTGTCTTCTGGCGTTGCTACTTCGGTATAGACAACTGCATCACCTGCGAATAGCCTTAAAGAGCATCCGACTCTTTCTACTAGATCGTTTATATATATTGCAAACAGCAACGTTCCTATCTCACTTCCCTGTGATACTATGGATATTACCTTTACATCTGTCGATTTTGTTCTGTTGAGAGCGACGTGTTGAGTTCTATCAGCAAGAAAGTTTTGAATCCAGTCGCAAGTCTGCTTCGATACTCGGTATGCTAGTATTTTTTTTTTTTCATCAAACGGCGATGCGGGACTGTGTCAACTGCCTTACTGAAATCAAGGAACACGGCATCAGCCTGAGCACCGTTGTCCACTGCGCTGTGGATCTCGTGGAGGAACAGAGTGAGCTGAGTTTCACAGCATCTCTGTTTGTGAAAACCATGTTGATTTTTGTAAAGAAGACCTTCATTATCCAAAAACCTCATAATTCATGAGCATAAAACATATTCCATAATTCTACAACAGACTGACGTCAACGATGTTGTTGTTGTTGTGGTCTTCAGTCCTGAGACTGGTTTGATGTAGCTCTCCATGCTACTCTATCCTGTGCAAGCCTCTCCATCTCCCAGTACCTGCTGCAACTTACATCCTTTTGAATCTGCTTAGTGTGTTCATCTATTGGTCTCCCTCTACGATTTTTACCCTCCACGCTGCCCTCCAATACTAAATTGGTGATCCCTTGATGTCTCAGAACATGTCCTACCAACCGATCCCTTCTTCTGGTCAAGTTGTGCCACAAACTTCTCTTCTCCCCAATCCTATTCAATACTTCCTCATTAGTTATGTGATCTACCCATCTAATCTTCAGCATTCTTCTGTAGCACCACATTTCGAAAGCTTCTATTCTCTTCTTGTCCAAACTATTTATCATCCATTTTTCACTTCCATACATGGCTACACTCCATACAAATACTTCCAGAAATGACTTCCTGACACTTAAATCTATACCCGATGTTAACAAATTTCTCTTCGTCACAAACGCTTTCCTTGTCATTGCCAGTCTACATTTTATATCCTCTCTACTTCGACCACCATCAGTTATTTTGCTCCCCAAATAGCAAAACTGCTTTACTACTTTAAGTGTCTCATTTCCTAATCTAATTCCCTCAGCATCACTCGACTTAATTCGACTACATTCCATTATCCTCGTTTTGCTTTTGTTGATGTTCATCTTATATCCTCCTTTCAAGACACTGTCCATTCCATTCAACTGCTCTTCCAAGTCCTTTGCTGTCTCTGACAGAATTACAATGTCATCGGTGAACCTCAAAGTTTTTATTTCTTCTCCATGGATTTTAATTGCTACTCCGAATTTTTCTTTTGTTTCCTTTACTGCTTGCTCAATATACAGATTGAATAACATCGGGGAGAGGCTACAACCCTGTCTTACTCCCTTCCCAACCAATGCTTCCCTTTCATGTCTCTCGACTCTTATAACTGCCATCTGGTTTCTGTACAAATTGTAAATAGCCTTTCGCTCCCTGTATTTTACCCCTGCCACCTTTAGAATTTCGAAGAGAGTACTCCAGTCAACATTGTCAAAAGCTTTCTCTAAGTCTACAAATGCTAGAAACGTAGGTTTGCCTTTCCTTAATCTTTCTTCTAAGGTAAGTCGTAAGGTCAGTATTGCCTCACGTGTTCCAGTGTTTCTACGGGATCCAAACTGATCTTCCCCGAGGTCGGCTTCTACTAGTTTTTCCATTCGTCTGTAAAGAATTTTTGTTAGTATTTTGCAGCTGTGACTTATTAAACCGATTGTTCGGTAATTTTCACATCTGTCAACACCAGCTTTCTTTGGGATTGGAATTATTATTTTCTTCTTGAAGTCTGAGGGTATTTCGCCTGTCTCATACATCTTGCTCAGTCCGGAAACGCGCGACTGCTACGATCGCAGGTTTGAATCCTGCCTCAGGCATGGATGTGTGTGATGTCCTTACGTTAGTTAAGTTCAAGTAGTTCTAAGTCCTAGGGGACTGATGACCTCAGATGTTAAGTCCCATAGTGCTCAGAGCCATTTGAACCATTTTGTCTTACGGCCTTCCTTAAAAACGGGAATGGCCTGCGCTTTTCTGAAGTCGTTAGGTACCTTCCGTTCCTCAAGCGATCTACGATAAATTACTGCTAGATGGGGAGCAAGTTCTTTCGCATAATCTTTATAGAATCTTATAGGTATCTCTACTGATCCTGACGCCTTTCCACTACTAAGCGATTGTAGCTGCTTTTCAGTTCCGCGATCGGTTACCTCAATAGCCGCCATTTCGACGATCGTACGACGATTCAAAGGCGGGACAGTGTTACGATCTTCCGCAATGAAATAACTTCGGAAGATCGAATTCAATATTTCAACCCTTGTTATTTTCCGTTTCGGTGCCGGTGTGAACGCTGAGGGAATGAATAGATGATTTTGACCCTCTTACTGATTTTATGTGCGACCAAAATCGCTTGGGGTTTTTACACAGGTGGGTTGACAACGTCTTACTTTCAAAATCATTGAACGCTTCTCTCGTTGCTCTCCTTACGCTCATTTTCGCTTCGTTCGGCTTTTGTTTGTCCGCTAGGTTTTTACTTCGCTTGAGTCTGAGATGAAGTGCTCTTTGTTACGTAACACTTTTCTAACACGGCTGTTAAACGATGTTGGATCTTTCCTATCCCTTAAAACCCTACTCGGAACATACTTGCCTATGACACATTAAACGATGCCTTTGAATTTTTTCTATATGTTCTCTACACCTTCGTCCTCATCACCAAATATTTGTTCCTGACTGCTGAGATATTCTGAAATAAGAGATGGCACGAACACGAGCCACGCACGGCTCAGAATGTTAAGAAAGGTAGGAGGATACATTTTCACAGCAATGGTGACTATACTGTCACCATTGATGAGCAAACGACGACCGGGAAGTAATAGCAGTCCAGCAAAGGTAATACGTAGGGCTTATATCGATAAGCGCTGCTGCTGCCGCTTACGGGCAGGCAAGCAGCAACTCAGTGACACAAGTAATTGAAACTATCATAACGAGGTGGCCCGACATTACTATACTGTCATCATTGCTGAGCAAATGTATCCTCCTACCTTTCTTAACATTCTGAGCCACGCGTGGCTCGTGTTCATACCATCTCTTATTTAACATCTTTTTTCGCCATACTGCCACCTCGTTATGTTAGTTTCAATTACTTGTGTCACTGAGTTTCTGCTTTGCCTGCCCGTGAGCGGCAGCAACAGCGCTTATCGATATAAGCCCTGTGTATTATCTCTGCTGGACTGCTATTACTTCCCGGTCGTCGTGTGTCGACCTGTCAGTTCGAACGTGCCAGCAGTTACACTCCTGGAAATTGAAATAAGAACACCGTGAATTCATTGTCCCAGGAAGGGGAAACTTTATTGACACATTCCTGGGGTCAGATACATCACATGATCACACTGACAGAACCACAGGCACATAGACACAGGCAACAGAGCATGCACAATGTCGGCACTAGTACACTGTATATCCACCTTTCGCAGCAATGCAGGCTGCTATTCTCCCATGGAGACGATCGTAGAGATGCTGGATGTAGTCCTGTGGAACGGCTTGCCATGCCATTTCCACCTGGCGCCTCAGTTGGACCAGCGTTCGTGCTGGACGTGCAGACCGCGTGAGACGACGCTTCATCCAGTCCCAAACATGCTCAATGGGGGACAGATCCGGAGATCTTGCTGGCCAGGGTAGTTGACTTACACCTTCTAGAGCACGTTGGGTGGCACGGGATACATGCGGACGTGCATTGTCCTGTTGGAACAGCAAGTTCCCTTGCCGGTCTAGGAATGGTAGAACGATGGGTTCGATGACGGTTTGGATGTACCGTGCACTATTCAGTGTCCCCTCGACGATCACCAGTGGTGTACGGCCAGTGTAGGAGATCGCTCCCCACACCATGATGCCGGGTGTTGGCCCTGTGTGCCTCGGTCGTATGCAGTCCTGATTGTGACGCTCACCTGCACGGCGCCAAACACGCATACGACCATCATTGGCACCAAGGCAGGAGCGACTCTCATCGCTGAAGACGACACGTCTCCATTCGTCCCTCCATTCACGCCTGCCGCGACACCACTGGAGGCGGGCTGCACGATGTTGGGGCGTGAGCGGAAGACGGCCTAACGGTGTGCGGGACCGTAGCCCAGCTTCATGGAGACGGTTGCGAATGGTCCTCGCCTATACCCCAGGAGCAACAGTGTCCCTAATTTGCTGGGAAGTGGCGGTGCGGTCCCCTACGGCACTGCGTAGGATCCTACGGTCTTGGCGTGCATCCGTGCGTCGCTGCGGTCCGGTCCCAGGTCGACGGGCACGTGCACCTTCCGCCGACCACTGGCGACAACATCGATGTACTGTGGAGACCTCACGCCCCACGTGTTGAGCAATTCGGCGGTACGTCCACCCGGCCTCCCGCATGCCCACTATACGCCCTCGCTCAAAGTCCGTCAACTGCACATACGGTTCACGTCCACGCTGTCGCGGCATGCTACCAGTGTTAAAGACTGCGATGGAGCTCCGTATGCCACGGCAAACTGGCTGACACTGACGGCGGCGGTGCACAAATGCTGCGCAGCTAGCGCCATTCGACGGCCAACAACGCGGTTCCTGGTGTGTCCGCTGTGCCGTGCGTGTGATCATTGCTTGTACAGCCCTCTCGCAGTGTCCGGAGCAAGTATGGTGGGTCTGACACACCGGTGTCAATGTGTTCTTTTTTCCATTTCCAGGAGTGTAGTTCGGACCTGGCAGTGTTTGAGTTGGCATGTGGCACAAGTTCAGTCGGGGCGCGGCAGCAGTGAGGTCCGGACCGCCATGACTCACCGGACGGTTGCCGACACACATGATTGGAGTAGCGACGCCTTTGGTTGGTCGTCGATCGGCCGTATTGCCGGATGACGTGTATTTGGCCGGCGATCGCTTATGGGTTGGGTATGTGTGCCGACTATTGATTCGTCCCTGTTATTGTACAGTCACTGCCGTTAGCATTGTCTAGTTCTTTGTGCAAGTGTTCGTGAAACTGTGTGTAGTTTGTGTGATTTTGGTTGAGAAGTTATTTTAAATGTTGTTCGATTGAACTCCCTGTTGTGCCCTGGTCGGGTGAAGTGTAAGTTATCTTTTCAGTAGGTCTGCTGACTGACTGTCGGTCGGTTGGGTTGTCGTCGAATCGTGAATGGTTGGCCCGACTGCCTGTCTCACCTAAGCGTGCGTTAGTGTTTGAATTACAGGTCGACCCACGAACATGTGGGTGACCTTGTGGACTGCCTTATTTTTTTTTCTTAATTTGTTCTTGTTGTTGACACTTGTACGGCTTCTAGGCGGTTTTGTGTTTTAATTTAGAGTTGATTTACTCTTAAGGCCTTCAGCCTAGTTTAAAGTACTGTTTCACGTAAGCCCTTTGGCATTAAAAATTTTTTTTTCAATTTTTAAGTCTTCGGCCTTCAGCCCAACTAAAGAACTGTTTTATGATAAGGCTTGTCTTTTCAAGTTCTGATTATGCTTGCGTTTTAAGTTATTGACCATTAGCCATTTTAAATTAAAATCGCTTTCAGCCGGTAATTAAGGCCCCAAGGATTAAAGCTGTGTGTTTAAAAAATTTATGGGCTCTTGTAATGTTTGAACAAATAATAAAGTTGTATGTTCGAGTGTAACTGACAGCGTTATTTAGGCCCCTTTCCACAATTTATTCTATGTGTCCTTTCCTGCGGGTTTAGCAGAGTGTATCACATTCCTTGTAGGACCCGTCATCATAGGTGATGTCACAGCCTTATGATTACCTTCCCCTAATAAACTGATTCGATATGTTCAGGTCTATTGCCAGGAGGTGTAAGTCGTTACCCTCTCAAGTTAGTTGTCTATCTTCTCAAGGTAATTTTCGGACAAGACATTCAGACCAATGCCACACGAATTAGCATAATACTTCCAATTTATACCTGGCAAGCTGAAGCCACCCCGTATTACAACGTTCTGTCTGAAGCGCTCTACATCTATACATCCTGACCCAGGTGGTCTATAAAAGCAACCGATCACCATTTTTGACCGTTCTTTGATGTTCAGTTTGACCCAGATTAATTCATATTCGGAATCCGTGAAAACTTGTCTTTATTTTATAGAATTTCTTACTGCAATTAACACGCCACCGCTATTGGCGACTAACCTATCCTTACGATAAATATTCCAACCTTAACTTAGGATTTCTTTGTCATTGATCTCTGGTTTCAACCAGCTTTCTGTTCCCCATACTATCTGTGAATTACAAACTTCAGTAGGCGATAGTAATTCTGGGATCTTTCCTTGGATGCTCCATCAGTTTACAAAAATCATATTAATCTTTTCTGTCTCTGATATGCGAGGACCAAGATTCTCTGCGGTCGCTGTGACTGATTTAACAGGCAAATCGTGTATGATCCCAAGAGAGGGGTTCTCTAACCTAAAGCCCCGTGTACTTGCCCCACGTACTCCGCTGCCCTAGCAGCCACTTTCTGCGTGTAGTGCACGCCTGACCTATTAAGGGGAAACCTACAATTCTGAACCCGATAGCGGAGGTCGAGGAATTAGCATCTGATACCGGGTCTTCTGAGTCTTCTGAGCCTGTGGCTTATACCTTCCACATGGCTCCAAACCAGAGGACCACGATCAACCCAATGTGCGACACTAAAAATAGACAGATTAGCACCATGCGTGCGTTGCTAGTTGCCTTCACCAAATCAACCAGCCGCCTAAAGGAACCGAGAGTGGCCTCAGAACCTAATCGGCAGGCGTTATTCGTGCCGACATGAGCCACCACATGCAGCCGGTTGCGCCCAGTGCGCTCGATAGCCACCGGCATCGCGCATAAGATCTCCCGGCAAACATACTGGATGCACACTCGAATTCTTTCCCGCCTTGCCTGCTATCTCCCTGAGGAGATCCATCACACGTATAACGTTGGAGCTCCCAATGACTAGCATACCCACCCTCTGCACTTGTCCGAACTGCGCAGGAAATTCCGTAGCTGCTGCATTTTTGTATGAACTATGCATATTTTGTTGCTTTATTAACTGCGCTATGTATGAACACCATTTTCGAGACAACATTATCTTCCCTCGTCGCGTGAGAAAACAGAAAAAAAGATACGGCATTTATATGTGCCTTAGTGTGTCTGCTTACGCTTACGACTTTACTGCAACAACAGCAAACACTGTGGATAACCGTTACTACATTAGTGATTTGCGAATATAATAACTGGAGAAAGTGATAAATTGACATCGTTCTTTTATCGTGTATAATCTGGAGGGGTGAAACTGTATTAGTAGTGTAATAACGAAAAAATTTCATTTACATCTATTCGTAGGAACACCTTTGAAATTATGAAACAGTCCTACAAAGAAATATGCAAAATGTACAAATGTATAAGTACAGTATCCCGAACAGTTTCTGTTCGCTTAGCGCAGCTGATTCGTGTGTCTGCAACGTGATTTTGTAAACGTTACTTCATAGCGCTATAGACGACTACCGTTTTCGCCTACAGCAGTTTGCGCTTAGCAGTTCAAAGATGTCAGAAACGCTGCCAGGTGTCAGTGGTTCCCTGATGTTGGCTGCAGGAGTGACAGAAAGCTGGTTCTTAACCCCCCGCCCTGTTGCCTCTCTGTAAGGGATGTGTGTACAAAATTTGGTTGAAATCGATGTAGTGGTTTATGAGGTGATTGGAACTCACACTGTCACTTAACACACACACACACACACACACACACACACACACATTTCTTACAACATGTATGGATGTTTCAAGTAGTGAGTTGCCACTTGAAAAGGTGTCTAATAGTTTCCTGTTGAAGCTCCTAAATGTGTATGTGTCTGGAAAATCCCATACATCGTAAACCGTAAGTATCGTAACAAGTGATACGTACTAGTGTTTCTGTATGACAATAGTGTGCCGCAGATTAGAGGTAATTTTTAGCTGCCGGAATCGACGCATCGAAGTAATTGGAACTATTAGTTCCCTCAGTAAAATCCCAAAGGAAAAAGAAGTATGGGCCAGCCTATCTTCTTTTTTTTTAAAAAAAAAAGAGGATGTGAGCGGTTCTGACGTCGAACAGGCCGATAACTCCACTTTTTATTTTAATGGCAATGATGATAACGTTTCTCTTTATCTGACGACTTATTTATGGTGTACTGGTTGAAACTAATTAAAAATGTATGTTAACTTTGTCGACAGTGGCCACCAGTCACAAAGGTCATCGGAACGAATGACCCCCCGACAATTTTATTTTATATCTCATGCGTTTCCTCATACTTCATTTTCCTAAATATAATTGAAATTGAAAATATATTTGCGCAATACGCTTACAAGTATGAAATGTGTGAGATAACAAACGAGATGAAATTAAAATTGCGGTACCGGTGTAACATAACAGTGCTTATTTAAAAGCTCAATAACAATCGTATATTACCGAAGTGAAACAAATACATTATGCTTCTTAGTATATGGAGTACGTTCCGTTTATTCCGAAAGCAGAAATAAATTCAGTTTTCATAATTCTGAAATGGGGTTTTCTGTATTTTTTTTTGATGTTCCTGTATCGAATAAAGTAAATCCAGAGAGACAACGTTACAGCTGTCATTACTACACTGGATGTCCGCCCCGGTAGCTGAGTGGTCAGCGTGACAGACTGTCAATCCTAAGGGCCCGGGTTCGATTCCCGGCTGGGTCGGAAATTTTCTCCGCTCAGGGACTGGGTGTTGTGTTGTCCTAATCATCATCATTTCATCCCCATCGACACGCAGGTCGCCGAAGTGGCGTCAAATCGAAAGACCTGCACCAGGCGAACGGTCTACCCGACGGGAGGCCCTAGCCACACGACATTTATTTTCACTACACTGGATTACTACACGTGAGGATTGTGTGTTTGTGTGTGTGGCCAGGGGTGGGGGAAAGGAGGGAAGGAGGAGAGGAGCCCCAGTTGTCGTCGGTGTGTACTGGTTCAGTAGATGGGTAATTTTGGAAGTCGATTTAAGGAACGTATAAAATGCTACAGTCTGGATAAATGTAAGAAATCAGCAGTAGTCTTAAGACAATTTTAAATCAATAGACATAAGGTGTGCCAATCTAAACAAACGACTGCCAGACTGTCAGTATCCTGTACATTGCTGTAAAATGAGGTGATGGATACTCCTCCAGGCTACAAATCCGCCATATTGTATTAAGTACACCGTGTTTACGTGTATGTAGAAAATATTATACAGCGAATTATGGCAAAAAACAGCGACAAAATAAATAATACACAGCGTAATGTTACACAACAGCACAGCAAGTCTACCAAGGATAAAAACGAAGTCTCCGGGCGCCAAAATCGAAAGTGAACAACTGTCATGCAGAAAAGTGTCTCATACGGTTACCGTAACACAATAACTGATGCAATACTATCTTGTATCGCACACAAGATGTAGTGCCAATCATAATAAACAGCAAGACACGGCTCCACCCAAGCAGAAGATATAGCTGGACGTCAGTCTCTGGCCAACCAGTGCTCGCCCCCCCCCCCCCTCCCTCCTAATACACAACAGCCCCCATAGCAAAGAACAGTTAACAAAAAGCTCTATGTTTATGTAGTGCAAGACATTTTTCCGTATGCATAAACGCGTGAAGATGGGCAGAATATACTTGAATCGCGCTGCGTTATGTGAAATTAAACATAAAACAAAAAAAAATGACTGGTGCAGAAAATACAAATACATCATTATTTCACTCAGTCAACATTCCCAAACATAGCCAGTATGGGAACAGTTAATTAATATTAAAAACATGAAATGCTTGCAAAGCACTCGATTTGCTCCAAGGGGCCTAATTACCACTTAACTAAAAGGCAGACTTCTATTTCTATTTGGATGGTATTCGTACTGATCCATCAGAATTATTCGAGCGAAGTTAATTTTCTCTTTAAGTCACAAGTCGTCTGACACATTTTTTATGGGGCCTTCCCAGCTGCCCATCTAATTTACTTTGCTGTCTTTCACAAAAGCTGTCATCTGAGCCATTATTGTCGTTAGTTTTTTCTATATATTCATTTCCCTGTTGAAATTACAGAGATTTCTCGTGTTTCATTAGTCCGCCCACTTAACTCTTAGCATCCTTCTTAAACACCAAGTAACATTCTCTTCTTTTATGGTTTTTCCACAGTCCGTGATTCACTCATATACTCAAATGTATAATCTCAGACATTTATTGCTCAAGTTAAGGTATATTATTGATTTTAGTAACCTTCTTTTGACAAGAGAAGCTCTCTTCTCGTCTGGTAAGATGTCTACTTGCTTTATTCACCACGCATTAGCATTCTTCCAGGACACCAGTATTCGTAGCGCTGTTTGGTAGTCTTCAGTTAGGCAAGTTTGCTGCTAACGTTATTTCTGCAAATCCCCAATATTTCGGTCTTACATTGTTTCGTCTGCTACGTCGAATGTACAGCTCATTCAACAGGCTCTGTAATTCCTTCTCACCTTCACAGATAATAGTAATCTCAGCAGTGATTGTTATTAATGGCTCCGAGTGCAACATGTGAATCTTTCTACATCTTCCTTAAATGTTTCTTCGATGTAAAGGATCGGTAGTAACTAGGAAATATTGCATCCCTGCTTTGTGCCATTTTTAATCCCGAAACTTCTCTGACCAGCTCCACTCAGATCGACCCTCTTGGTATGTAATCTATATTACACAATAAGCCCTAGCATTTATTTTCTAAGTTTTCATAGTGACCAGTAAACTTCCTGTCGTTAGTTCTGTTTAGCTTTCTATGTGGTGCAAATATATATTTTGCAAAGGCTTTTTCCCCCAAGGATTTCGGTGCTTGCACTGTAAGGTAACAACATACCGGTACATTTCTTTGAACGGATACATGCCTGTAGTTGGTCAAGTAACCAACGGTTCACTTTGCCGAGTAATACCTACTGTACTCTGTTTGTGTGTACCACTTTGTCATTTGATAAGAGTCGAGTGCGAGTATGACCAGACTCTGTAAGATGAAGGATTTGTAGCTTTTCCGCACCCCAGTCGGTTAATCAATCAACCGTACGTGGATGCGTTTTAGGATATGGTGAATACAACCAGCTCTAATCAGGAGACGTGTATCACTTACAGCCCAAAACGATTCCAACTTACACTCAGCTGTAACAGTTTCGATATGATGTTCTAATTAATCAACTCGTTAATTATAATGCTGACTACGAGTAGAGCTGAAACTGGTCAAAGTGTTTGTAATAAACGTTTTTCGAAATAATGTCAACACTTTTAAAGCAATTATATAAAGAAGGGACTGCAGAACTAGCCAATTGTAGCGGCAGTGTTTGTATTGTACTACTTCATGTGCATAGCGATTTCTTATTTTCTCAACAAGTATAAAGCCACTCCTAATAATAAATTTAATTTCACTGAATCACATAGATCGACAATTTTGAAAACACTCAGTTTTAGGTTGCAAACTATATCGTGACTTATAATATAGGGACACAAGCTAGTGACTTGATGTAGAAACACTCATACAATCAACTCAGATATTTAATTTTTCGCAATCTAACCAGAACTTGTATTTTCTTCGCCGATTAGTAATGGAATACAGACAGAAATTAAAAGAAAAATTCTAAGCTATGCAAGAATGTTGCACATAGGTGAGGAACAGAGAAAAGTAAACATAAAGTAGAGACACATTAAATATATAACTATAAGGTGTCTGGGACATAAGTGCAGGTATTTCCATTATTAGAACCTTAAAATGTTCTTTTTTTTCTATGTCTAGCAGTCTTCCCGCAAACTCGTCACGTACTGTGCCAATTTTCTACTTGATGTTTTCGGCACAGTCGTAAATGCAACACTAAGTGAACTACGTCTGTCAATATAGACAAACCATTTGGTATATACGTGTATATAGGGGAAAATAAGCATTTAGGACTTCCCACATTTGGTTGGAGGTACTAAACAGCCTAAAGTCATGTTACTCCAAATAGCTACAACCATTAGGCTACAAATGAAGTGAATAGTGATGTAATGTTGTTCAGGAGGGTATCCGCAGTCATCAGTATCTGCACTTATACCCTCAAAATTCTACATTAAGGAAAATAAGATCAGAGCTTTGGTTTCGAGCTGAAAAAGTTTATGGTGTATGAGTCAGAAGTCGACTTAGTTTAGAAACGTAAAAGCCAGCTTAGATTACCTTATTTTTACATAAATACATTGCAATTTTCTAACAACGCTGGGTTCGGAAAATTATTCTTCTGATTCATTCCAGTTAGCGATTCTCGACTCAAATGTTAGTATCTATTTGGAAGAAAAATGTAGACGCTTACTTGTTAGTTGTGTGACATCGCAACGGCAGTGGAGGAAAGGTATACGCTGTTGCTAATATAGTTACTCGTCATCCATATTGTGACACGACAGCTTACTGTATAATAATTACATGTGCAGTATTTGTAGCAGTAATCTGGAAAATAACAGTGTCGTGTGACCTTCTGCTGTCATTTGACGTAAAGATATGCTACATCACAGGTAAGATGGTGGTAAGTAACAATAGGATTTTCAAGCCCCAGTAATCCGACTTGTGATGATAAATTCCTTTAGTTAAAGTGGTATGAGCTGTAAGTATTGAGAGTTGATCTACTGACGAACCGCGACTTCATCCTCGACTTAAGACGTATTTAGAGGACAATATTCGATGGGCATGGGATAAGCGCACTTCTCTCGTTTCGTGTCCTCCAACGCCGATCATCCTGTATGTCGATCTGCAGCAGATGTTGGCAAAGCTCAGCTCTCTGACATTTTCTAAGTCGTGACTTCCTTCTAAGGGTAATAACTGCTACTTTAACTAACCACGGGCAGTGACTGGCGGCAGGACAAGGAAGCGATCGTTTTTTATGACATGACCTGAATAAGCAAGATAGTACAATGACCATTTCATTCGACTACTCATGATCATATCAGACTGCAGTTATCCTGCGTCAGCGTCCGATTCTCAGTCAACGTTTGAGGTCCCATTTCTGTTTATTTAAGTCATCAAACATTGCAACGGTTTGACGCTGTCCTACAGACTTTCCTATCTTGGGCTAACATTTTCATATCTACTAAATGGTTCACCCCGTAACTTCTTTATTGTCCTGTGTGGACGTCATCCACCAGTACGTAGCGGCTGCAGACGCCCTGGCTGGTGACGTGCGAGCCGCCTGTTGAGTCGTTATGCTTTAGTAGGAGTTCGGAGGGCATCTGAAAATCGAACAGGGGAGTGTCCATGACACAGGCCTGCGCACGATTCTAAGAAAGTTCTTCTTTATCGCCCAAGAAATATCTAGGGGCACATAGTTAGTGTAAAAGGAGTCTTTCTTGACAGGTACAGTCATGTTCAAAAGTATCCGAACGACCTGAATTGCATTTCGCCTGATTCGCATGCAACCCACATAACGCAGCTGTCTAGCAGGTCCTCTAACCGCTCCTTGGTACAGTCGTTTGACTATTGAAAATGGTTCCAACCAGTCACCACTAGAAAACACTGCTCTGTGTCCCAAGTAATACCACGATACTACAAATATCAGGGAACACCTTATCGCAGATAAGACTGTCCTTAAGGCTCGTAAGCTTACACTTATTACAATAAATGACATACACGAAATGTTACCACTCTCATTATTACGTCAGATAGGTAATGCAAGTAGTAAGTTCGTCGTATTCATGATTTCATCTTCAAAGTAACATACCGTATTTATAATTTAACACAAAATGACATTAAAAATTTGTTATTCACGAGCAGCTTGTTGAGAATCTGTATGAACTTCATATGAAGTACGAACCGTCTCGTTCTGCATTTGGATTCAAACCCACGTCATGCAGACTAAGCAAAGATTTCGTGACTGACGGAAACTAACAGTCATTCCTGATTAGGCATACGGAGAGTTATTTACCTAGATTTCAGACAGTATAAGTTAGTAAATATCAACTTTAAATTACATAATTCAGACATTTTTAAAGGACGCGAATTTCTACCCAGCATCTATTGTCCCTGTTAACGAATTACGACAGATGTTAAATATTGCTTCTTAACAAGTAACTTACTTGAAATGCCGTGAGTTAAAGCCTTGTGTTGGACAGGGATTCGAACCCAGAACGTAATCGGAATGATATCGAAGCACAATCAACTGCCACATTTCGGATTTTCTCGGCAGTAGCTAGATGTTTTAACTGGAATGACGAGATGAAACATTAACTTTTTCCTTCCCAGGACTCCAACCCGGCACCTATCGCTGTTATATTACAGAGAAAACGAACGTTAAATATGGGTTGGTTGCACTTAGCAGCGACATGTGAGCATGCTTTTTGAACTAGAAATAATATGACGAAGAGTTCAGTGCTGACTGGGAATAGAGCTCCACGCATATCGTTGTTGACTACACACAAAGAGACGTCAGCTACCATTTTTTTCTCCACCAGCAGCTTGGAATAACATCTTGAACTTACAGTGATCTCGCAAATAGTTCTGTGTCTAACTGGGAGTCAAAAACGTCAGATATCGTTAGTGTTGACAACGAATGAAAATACATTTAAAATCAGCAGAGAGGTGATCTCATGCTAGACCTTGATAATACGTAATAAAATATTTAGTGCCGGGCCATGATTCGAACCCATTCACGCGCAATATGTGGAGATGTTGAGGAATTTGCGGTTTTAAACAAACAACAAATTATAGCCGAGCTGTATTGTCACGAAGGAATCAAATTCCGCGTATAGGGCGGTCTGAGTTGCATTCCCTGTTCAGAACCAATTGTATCGACATACAGAAGGTCAGATAAAAGATGGAGTAAGTATCCTGTGAGCCAACATAGCATTTGTTTCGTCACTAGAATTAAATAACTAGTATAAGATAGGTTACTAGTGATAGACTTACTACATGTTGCCACTCCTGGCTTTATTGTGGTCGAACCTAAAGTCTACTTGGTAGAGAACGAATATCATTTTTAATGTGAATTTCAGACCACAATGCTATTATATCTTCTTCACTCGGTGTAGCCAGAAGAGAGTGGAATCTGTCCCTATCTAAAATCATTGACAGAAGTTGGGATTGAACCCAGACCATAGGTATATTAACCTAAAATCAGTCCAACAGACCACAAAATCCATTTCCTTGTGGCTCCGTTTCTTATCATAACGCCGTTGCGCCACACTGGATGAGAATTCTGTCACACAGGCTCCCTGTAGTAATTTGCAGCATGTTCAGTACATTCATTTACTTGGTTGACCTAATCGCCATGAACTAGCTACCTCGGCTACCCAGTGCATTCATTCGACTCTAGTTTGTAATCACCGAAATAAAATCACGTAACTGCAACCTACACAGAAATGTCAACAGTGTAGGATGCAGAAATTTAAATAGGAAGTGTTCCTTTCCACTTGAGCTACTGTATTGCGCTATCTGTTTGTTGAAAACATCGTGCACTGCAAAAGAAAAGGTGTCACTGTTTGTCTCTCAGAAGTCTAGACCCGGCCATATGCATTTTCTCACAGCGCTGTGGAATGCGGAAGTTCTGGAGGCATTGTGTTTGAGTTCTTGAGATATTATAGCTACCTCTCAGCTAGTAGCGTAATGATGAGCGTCGCACACTGTAGATAAGATGTCGCGAGTTCGAGTACATTCTTTGCTACGTTTTTTAAAACGCAGTTCTGCTGTCTGCTAAAGTTAACAATCTAATGGAACTTGTAACATAATTCCCCTCACTTCTCAACCCAAAATAGTCGAATGTGAAAAAAGGGGTAACTTCTGCGACATTTTGTTCTTTTCAGGTTTAATAGACAGCCAGGCAGCAGATGCATCTCGAAACTTTTGTAGTATGCATGGGGAGAGCGCATTAGCTGCCGTCTGGTAGGGTCATTTTGTTTTTCTTCATACCTTGTTTGACAGCTTTAACTCAGAACAAGTTTTCTACATGCATGTAATCAATAAACAGCATGTGCATGTTCAGACTGTTATAGATAACAGCAGAGAATTCGAATATATCGTTGCTTATTAATTTCTCTCTCATGTTTACTAAAGGAAACCTAACGAAATTGTGAACTGTATCCTAACAAATGAAACAAAACTCCCCACGATAACCTTTCGACGAAAGTTAGTTTTTTAAAACTGAGTACCTGTACACAAGCGTGCCTCTATCGACACAAATTAATAAAATAGTACTCACTTAGATTTTGATTGGGTTTGTGTTTAATTGGTATGCTGTGCCATACTCAAGAAGTATGCAAATGTATTCCTAGAAACCCAAAATGTGCTTGTCAGCAGCAGAAAGAGGCGTTACCCGCTGTGCAGCATTGCAAGTTTTTCACTATTGCACAATGAGCCGAAAGTATTTTCTTGAGATTTCCTTATCGATGTTTGATCTGAGTGCTTGTAGCTCTTTCACAGAAGGGATACAAAATCTACACTCAGTGCGACTTGGTCTGCGAACCATAACAGATGCTTTTTATAGGTTAGCGCGTTACAACAGAGTTGGCAAAGGCTGATGTGTCTCACTCCCCTCTTCCGAGTCCAATAGTGGCTACAATTCGTAAACTGCTATTTAAAGGACGAGATTAGCTGCGATTTAAATGTGCATCGAGTTTCCTGGGCTGAACACCGTAAATTTACAATCATTTGGTTACACCTCAAGCGATAATAACTCAGAAAATGGTTCAAATGGCTCTGAGCACTATGGGACTTAACATCTATGGACATCAGTCCCCTAGAACTTAGAACTACTTAAACCTAACTAACCTAAGGACACCACACACATCCATGCCCGAGGCAGGATTCGAACCTGCGACCGTAGCAGACGCGCGGTTCCGGACTGAGCGCCTAGAACCGCGAGACCACCGCGGACGGCTAATAACTCAGATTATACAATGGAAATGACAGGTAAAATCAAGTGAACTTTGAGGCTTAATTCCGTGCACACCAGGAAGTAACTCGTCGATCACAGAGTTGCCAAACATACGTTGCCTTAATGCCAAATCTCAGTTACAGTGCCAGCAGGACGAAGACGAACCGATGTGATCCTACAGCAGGCTGGGAAGTGGCCATAACTGGTGTCTCCAAGTCGCGGCTGCTACGGCCTGGAATACGTAATGCGTTTGATTCGCATTTCTGTAACTAGGTTTAGGGACTGTAGCCTAGTTGCTAATAATACTCAGAACTGACTGCAAACTAAGCATCATAAGTCAGTAATTCTCATAGTTGTTTTTATATTCCTTTCGTAAGTGTACTCAAAACGAAGAAACTCATTCACAGACGTTTTCGTGCCTCGCCGATAGTGGAGCAAAACAAACAAATAAAAATAAAAAAGAATGAGTATGTATACATGTGTGTGTGTGTGTGTGTGTGTGTGTGTGTGTGTGTGTGTGTGTGCGTGACAGAGAGAGGGCCATAAAAACTAAAAAGAATGAGAGAATGATAGTAAAAAATTGTTGTAAGGAAATTGAATCATGGTACGTAAAGAAATCTTTCATTAAAATGACACGTTCCACATCATTACGAAATATCGTATTCATGATCTATTGAACAAGAATTAATCTAATCTAAACATATCATATTGATGAGTAGCTATGAGGAGTCATGAATTCTAGAATTTTTTGCCAATACCAGTAACGAAATCTAAACTTGAAAATGAAAGAGGACAGGTTTTGTAATAAACCGGGACTCCTACCAAGACCATTTCGTCCCTGAACTAACCACGAAATGTGTCTGGTATACCTCCATTCTGAAGTAACAAAGTGTGCATGCATTTAAAGATGAAGTGCATGATGAGATGTTCTGTGATGGAGATACGAACTCAACACGTAATCGGATTGTTAACTAAGTAAAATCAAATGTTACGTATCGGTTTTTCTTACCAGCTGCTAGGTGTTTGAATCTAAAATAAGGATACAAACTTTTGTGCCTAAGCGACAATCGAACCGCCCACCTATCGTGCATCCACGAATATAGCTTAAGTATCAGTTGCTTACTCACCAACAGTAAGATGTGTGCGTGTTTGACCAGAAATAACGACACCTACTGCGATTGTTGGCGATCTTTGTACTGGGTCAGGATTCGGACCCACATACTTACCTTTGGAGGAGAACTAGAGAAGATTGCAGTCTTGGGAAAAGGAACTAAATAATTGAACTATTCTGTTCCGAGAGATTCAGATCCTCGTAAGAGGAGATAAGAATTCGAATCAGAGTCCAGCACCAAATTTTTCAACGTCTCTAGTGCAATCAAGCCCTGTTCCTCTAAATGGCTACCGGTTTATCAAATAAAATAAAATTTTCTAATTTAAGTAAGTTTACTGGCGACTGTATTTCTGTTTACCATGACTTTCGCTATGTTATTGGCTCTGCCCAGTTGGTGATGAAGGAACGTGATGTTTAATGCGGATTCTGGATTATAACGTTTTCTCTTGAGGTTACCAGAGGCAAAGTAAATCTGTTTTCGCCTCTTAAAAGTAAATGCCTGAACCCACGCATTGCACCTGTGATAGTTCGTTCCACCAGACCACTGTGGCAACATTTCCCAGCCCCAGGAGTTTGCTGTAACGGATTATGTGCTTGGCTTACAAAATTAGTCACGGTGGAATAAGTACGAGTCTATTAAATGGCTAAGTAGAAGCAAGCTTCTGACGCGGAGATTATGATGTTCTCATGTCAGCAGGATGTAAAGACTCATCTAGGAATCGTAGTTTCGATGTGAAGCCATTTTGAAATTTTCACAAATTCAGCAAATTTCTTAGTTTTGAGGAAATCCACTGGGAAGTGTGAAGTTACCGAATAATTCGATTATTACCGTCATTATTACTATCATTTTCTTCATACCGCTGCTGGAACACTGTACTTGAAGATCATTTGATGCCTTTTGGTCACTATAGAAGTAGTTTCCCAAGAACAGGTTCTTTCCCCGTCTACGGAATCCTTTTCATGTTAATATCAGACATCAGCAATTACTCGTAGATTACATTAAAACTAAAGTAATTGATGAAAACGTTGCTTGATAACAAAAACACGCTGCCTTTCTTCATTTACTTGAGCCTAGAAATGGCTATCGAGTACTGCCAAACCAAAAGGCAAGAAATCTTACTGCCTTCCGATATACGTCGCTGTCAGTTCTTCCATATGATTTGGTCGACATGACCTGTTTCAAGTTGTGTATGACAGACAATGTTTTAGAAAATCAGTTGTTTTCCTATGCAATAAACAGAAAGATTTTCATTCTAAGCTATCCAAGTACAAAGTTTTCGCGATATTACTTCAAATTTAATATTCGGTTCTGTAATGTAGGAAAGTATTTCACAACTCCAACTCATTGACCTTACACTTAGTCGCTGACCAAAAATTCTAACTCAGAGTGACACCAGATTAAGTAACCTAATGTAGCGAAGACTGTTTGCCAGTGCTCCTTCTAACTGGAAAATATGCAATTCACTCATTTGGCTCCATGAGTACACTGTAACAGTAATTACTGTGTGTATGCAATGCATACGGATTGTAAAATTTTGTGGTGCTCTCTCTTCCACTTCTGTATACAATATGCCTGCCCTAAACGGGCGCCGGCTGGGCTGGCCGTCCGGTTCTAGGCGCTACAGTCGGGAACCGCGTAACCGCTGCGGTCGCAGGTGGGAATCCTGCCTCGGTCATGGATGTGTGTGATGTCCTTAGGTTAGTTAGGTTTAAGTATTACTGAGTTCTAGGGTCTGATGAGCTCAGAAGTAAAGTCCCATAGTGCTCAGAGCCATTTTTGAACCTAAATGGGCCCTTTATCATTACAGGCCCTGGGCAGTTCAACATCGTACTGACAACTGTAATGTGCTTATACTGACAACTTGACTTCGTCTTACCTGATTTTGTTATCATTTAAATATAACAACAAAACCTTCCAGTGGGAGACGTTTCGTCCCCCTTTTCCTTCTGTGAAATTTCTCGGGAAGCTTTTCGCCTTCCGACCAGCGAAATACTGCAGAGTGCGGCCCGTAAACGATTCACAAATCACGACTTAGTGCCGTTAAGACGATTAGTTTAAACATCACAATACTGCACATAGATGCAATCGATTTCGATGTGAAAGTGTTTGTTATCTTACTTTCGTGACAGGTGGGCATAAGTGATTCCCAAAGACTTTTTATTGTACTGAAATAATCTTTTGTCACATAGTCACAAGGTACGTGTTTTATTCGTATATATTTTGTAGGAAATTGTAATCGTAATTTAAGATTATACACCTGAATGTTTGACACAACTGGTAGGAGAAAACGCTGCATATTAACCAAATCCCGCGCCTCCTCTCCATATCCTCCTGTATCGCTACAGAGCTCTTCCTAGCACAGCTGAGAATTGGCAACATCGTCACAAACATTAGGCAACACTGTGACAGTGCAATCACTTCCGCGTATGGTACTGAATTGACTCGCTAAATTCGCTTGATATTCCCTTTCCATTTGAATAACTCGTGCTATATAATCCTCATGTGCCGGCCGGTATGGCCGAGCAGTTCTAGGCGCTTCAGTCTGGAACCGCGCGACCGCTACGGTTGCAGGTTCGAATCCTGCCTCGGACATGGATGTGTGTGATGTCCTTAGGTTAGTTAGGTTTAAGTAGTTCTAAGTTCTAGGGGACTGATGACCTCAGATGTTAAGTCCCATAGTGCTCAGAGCCATATGAACCATTTGAACCAATCCTCATGTAAACTAAGACACTGAGACAGAAAATTCCATTTTTTGGCTTAAGAAATGCAATTCTTCACATAAGTGACATCTTTTATTATCTTTCACGATGCGTTATGAGGCTGAGCGATCAATACCATGATGAGAGTGGCCCACAGGCAGCAGTGTGTCCGTGGCCCGGTGGTACCGCACGTGTCTCGTGTCAGAACGGCTCCGTCAGTCGTCAGTTCTAACCGTGGTAGAGGCCAGCGTGTACAAGCTTTTTTTGTGATATATTTTATGGAGCTGCGAATTTCCAGAAAAAATTCGGTAACGAAATCGGAAGATAACCTTTACACATCAAATCCTATTGGTAGCTCGACTCAGTAAGTTGTGTTAGTGATGATAGATCTTGCCTTTCTGACTGCCAAGCTGCTTCGCAATGCCAGCGTCTCTGAAGAAATTCGAATCGACCATCAGCGATACGAATTTGAATATTGTTCTTCACTTAAGACTCACATGCCAGGGTGATAAATATGAAGGAAATGAACCTCTTGATTACCATAGGGCCTCTATGCTAAATTTCCACAGTAGCAATTAGGAACACTATGCAGACATTTGCTAACAGCAGCTCTAGCAACTTACTTTTTCTCTAGGTAGCTTCAAATATCGGTAATTTTGTTGCCTTAAATCTGAGTATTTTAAATATCACTTGTGAACAGCGTTCACTTCTCCATTAATTAATGTATAGACCTCAAAACAAGCAATTTGCCTGAGTAGCTATGGAGCAGGTTCTGATATGTATTGACACAATCTTTCGCATCCATTTACCATAGAGAACCAAAGAAAGAAACCAAACACATCACATTGCATTTACTCTCTGTGCCTTGACTAGTACATATGAATCCATGATAATAATAAATTATTTGAAGAATCTCCTGTGAAAGGAAAAAGAACAGAATGTGACGCTTTAATTACAGTGCACTGGGTCAGAAACAATTAAATTAATTCTGTGCCACATTGATGTATTGCAGGCTAGTGTAATAAAATAATCATCAAATAAAAACGGTTTTGTGCCTCCGTTGCTATCAAGAGTGAAACACAAGTTGTAGATAGATTTTATGGGTCGCCACTCACCAACGTTAAAGCATTTTACATGGTCAAGAGTGCGGAGTGGAGCAGACGTCGGCAGAAGGCGAGACAATGCAGTGCCTCAGCCCCCGCCGGTAGGCAGCAAACGGGTCACAGAGAACTCAGACGCATGCGGAGTTTAGAGGCAGATGGTCGGCAAAGAAATCTTTCGCTAAAGCATTGTTGAACCAAATTGTTATTACCAGTGTGACAGAAAGCGAAATATATTGTAAATTGTCTTGAATTACACTCATAGCTTCAGCACCGAGAGGAAAGGGGCGATAAAAATTTTGTCGATGTGTGCTTTCGGTCGGTAGACATCATATTAGCTAGTCTCGCGTTTTACCTCAAGACTACGGTCGTAGTCAAGCATAGCGTACTAAGACTGAAGTCAAGACTATCTGGGAAGTGCCGCAGTCTACAATGTTGCCAGATCGAGCATATTGCTCGACGTAGGATTCTGAGAGGAGCACACTGTATTGTCCACCTTACGTGAACGAATTGGAGGTCAATTTTTTGCTCTAAGACTGTATCTACAACACATATTGCACGCTGAAGACCCAGAAGAATTAAAAAAAAAAGTAGTTTATGAGAGCAACGTTAACTATAGCGTTCGAAGTATTCATAGTATTGTATACGTGTGTGTAAACGCCTTCCAATGCCCACTCAAGGAAGACAAGGATACACAGTCTAGCTTCCATATTATAAATACGCCTCATTTTGCGGATGAACTCAGACATAGGTTGATAATCATTTTGAATATTTAGCAGTACTGTACCCATTAGTGTTAAACTTCTTTTCAACCAATGATTTCCATAGCTACAGGAACACTATTTGTGATACTTCTTAGACAAAATACTTACACAGTGCTATCAGACGAAAAGATCAACCTGACACAAAGCGTGGGAAGTTTGTTTTACAACCTTCGTACCTGGATAATGAGATTTTTCCTATTTGAGATGTCCCTGAACGTTGCTGCTTAAGACAATTTAAGACGAACCTAATATCCTTCAACTACGACAATGTTTAAATAAATCGTCTTAACGACACTAAATCGTGGTTTGTGAATCGTTTACCGGCCGTACTCTGCCGCATTTCGCTTGTTGGAAGGCATAGAGCTTCCTGACAAATTTCACAGAAGGAGAATGGGGACGAAATGTCTCCCACTGGATGGCCATGTTGTTTTATTTAAATGATCACAAAATTAAGTAAAACGAACAGTCAGGTTGTCAGTATAAGAACATTACTGTTGTCAGTATGATGTTGCTCTGCCCAGAGTCTGTAATGATAAAGGCCCCGTTTAGGGCAGGCATATTGTATGCAGAAGTGGAAGAGAGAGCACCACAAAATTTTACAATCCGTATGCATTGCATACACACAGTAATTACTGTTACAGTGTACTCATGGAGCCAAATGAGTGAATTGCGTATTTTCCAGTTAGAAAGAGCACTGGCAAACAGTCTTCGCTACATTAGGTTACTTAATCTGGTGTCACTCTGAGCTAGAATTTTTGGTCAGCGACTAAGTGTAAGGTCAATGAGTTGGAGTTGTGAAATACACTCCTGGAAATTGAAATAAGAACACCGTGAATTCATTGTCCCAGCAAGGGGAAACTTTATTGACACATTCCTGGGGTCAGATACATCACATGATCACACTGACAGAACCACAGGCACATAGACACAGGCAACAGAGCATGCACAATGTCGGCACTAGTACAGTGTATATCCACCTTTCGCAGCAATGCAAGCTGCTATTCTCCCATCGAGACTATCGTAGAGATGCTGGATGTAGTCCTGTGGAACGGCTTGCCATGCCATTTCCACCTGGCGCCTCAGTTGGACCAGCGTTCGTGCTGGACGTGCAGACCGCGTGAGAACAACGCTTCATCCAGTCCCAAACATGCTCAATGGGGGACAGATCCGGAGATCTTGCTGGCCAGGGTAGTTGACTTACACCTTCTAGAGCACGTTGGGTGGCACGGGATACATGCGGACGTGCATTGTCCTGTTGGAACAGCAAGTTCCCTTGCCGGTCTAGGAATGGTAGAACGATGGGTTCGATGACGGTTTGGATGTACCGTGCACTATTCAGTGTCCCTTCGACGATCACCAGTGGTGTACGGCCAGTGTAGGAGATCGCTCCCCACACCATGATGCCGGGTGTTGGCCCTGTGTGCCTCGGTCGTATGCAGTCCTGATTGTGGCACTCACCTGCACGGCGCCAAACACGCATACGACCATCATTGGCACCAAGGCAGAAGCGACTCTCATCGCTGAAGACGACACGTCTCCATTCGTCCCTCCATTCACGCCTGTCGCGACACCACTGGAGGCGGGCTGCACGATGTTGGGGCGTGAGCGGAAGACGGCCTAACGGTGTGCGGGACCGTAGCCCAGCGTCATGGAGACGGTTGCGAATGGTCCTCGCCGATACCCCAGGAGCAACAGTGTCCCTAATTTGCTGGGAAGTGGCGGTGCGGTCCCCTACGGCACTGCGTACGATCCTACGGTCTTGGCGTGAATCCGTGCGTCGCTGCGGTCCGGTCCCAGGTCGACGGGCACGT
The DNA here is from genome assembly GCF_021461385.2 of Schistocerca piceifrons. NCBI lineage: Eukaryota > Metazoa > Arthropoda > Insecta > Orthoptera > Acrididae > Schistocerca > Schistocerca piceifrons. The sequence goes on from NC_060145.1 coordinate 401,197,187, forward strand.
GCACCTTCCGCCGACCACTGGCGACAACATCGATGTACTGTGGAGACCTCACGCACCACGTGTTGAACAATTCGGCGGTACGTCCACCCGGCCTCCCGCATGCCCACTATACGCCCTCGCTCAAAGTCCGTCAACTGCACATACGGTTCACGTCCACGCTGTCGCGGCATGCTACCAGTGTTAAAGACTGCGATGGAGCTCCGTATGCCACGGCAAACTGGCTGACACTGACGGCGGCGGTGCACAAATGCTGCGCAGCTAGCGCCATTCGACGGCCAACACCGCGGTTCCTGGTGTGTCCGCTGTGCCGTGCGTGTGATCATTGCTTGTACAGCCCTCTCGCAGTGTCCGGAGCAAGTATGGTGGGTCTGACACACCGGTGTCAATGTGTTCTTTTTTCCATTTCCAGGAGTGTACTTTCCTACATTACAGAACCGAATATTAAATTTGAACTACTATTGCGAAAACTTTGTACTTGGATGGCTTAGAATGAAAATCTTTCTGTTTATTGCAAAGGAAAACAACTGATTTTCTAAAACATTGTCTGTCATGCACAACTTGAAACAGATCATGTCGACCAAATCATATGGAAGAACTGACAGCGACGTATATCGGAAGGCAGTAAGATCTCTTGCCTTTTGGTTTGGCAGTACTCGACAGCCATTTCTAGGCGCAAGTAAATGAAGAAAGGCAGCGTGTTTTTGTTATCAAGTAACTTCATCAATTACTTTAGTTTTAATGTAATCTACGAGTAATTGCTGATGTCTGATATTAACATGAAAAGGATTCCGTAGACGGGGAAAGAACCTGTTCTTGGGAAACTACTTCTATAGTGACCAAAAGGCATCAAATGATCTTCAAGTACAGTGTTCCAGCAGCGGTATGAAGAAAATGATAGTAATAATGACGGTAATAATCGAATTATTCGGTAACTTCACACTTCCCAGTGGATTTCCTCAAAACTAAGAAATTTGCTGAATTTGTGAAAATTTCAAAATGGCTTCACATCGAAACTACGATTCCTAGATGAGTCTTTACATCCTGCTGACATGAGAACATCATAATCTCCGCGTCAGAAGCTTGCTTCTACTTAGCCATTTAATAGACTCGTACTTATTCCACCGTGACTAATTTTGTAAGCCAAGCACATAATCCGTTACAGCAAACTCCTGGGGCTGGGAAATGTTGCCACAGTGGTCTGGTGGAACGAACTATCACAGGTGCAATGCGTGGGTTCAGGCATTTACTTTTAAGAGGCGAAAACAGATTTACTTTGCCTCTGGTAACCTCAAGAGAAAACGTTATAATCCAGAATCCGCATTAAACATCACGTTCCTTCATCACCAACTGGGCAGAGCCAATAACATAGCGAAAGTCATGGTAAACAGAAATACAGTCGCCAGTAAACTTACTTACATTAGAAAATTTTATTTTATTTGATAAACCAGTAGCCATTTAAAGGAACAGGGCTTGATTGAACTAGACACGTTGATAAATTTGGTGCTGGACTGTGATTCGAATTCTTATCTCCTCTTTCGAGGATCTAAATCTCTCGGAACTGTATGGTTCAATCATTTAGTTCCTTTTCCCAAGACTGCAATCTTCTCTAGTTCTCCTCCAAAGGTAAGTATGTGGGTCCGAATCCTGACCCAGTACTAAAATCGCCAACAATCGCAATAGGTGTCGTTGTTTCTGGTCAAACACGCACACATCTTACTGTTGGTGAGTAAGCAACTGATACTTAAGCAATATTCGTGGATGCACGATAGGGGGGCGGTTCGATTGTCGCTTAATCACAAAAGTTTGTATCCCTATTTTAGATTCAAACACCTAGCAACTGGTAAGAAAAACCGATACGCAACATTTGATTTTACTTAGTTAACAATCCGATTACGTGTTGAGTTCGTATCTCCATCACAGAACATCACATCATGCACTTTATCTTTAATTGCATGCACACTTTGTTTAGATTTCGTTACTGGTATTGGCAAAAAATTCTATAATTCATGACTCCTCATAGCTACTCATCAATATGATATGTTTACATTAGATTAGATTAATTCTTGTTCAATAGATCATGAGTACGATATTTCGTAATGATATGGAACGTGTCATTTTAATGAAAGATTTCCTTACTTAGCATGATTCAATTTCTTTACAACAATTTTTTACTTTCTTTCAGTCATCGTTTTTATTTTTATCGCTCTCTCTCTGACACACACACACACACACACACACACACACACACACACACACACGTAGAGACACACATTCTTTTTTTATTTTTATTTGTGTGATGTGCTCCACTACTGGCGACGCACGAAAACGTCTGTGAATGAGTTTCTTCGTTTTGAGTACACTTACGAAAGTAATATAAAAACAACTATGAGAGTTACTGACTCATGATGCTTAGTTTGCAGTCAGTTCTGAGTATTATTAGTAACTAGGCTATAGTCCCTAAACCTAGTTACAGAAATGGGAATCAAACGCATTACGTATTCCAGGCCGTAGCAGCCGCGACTTGGAGACACCAGTTATGGCCACTTCCCAGCCTGCTGTAGGATCACATCGGTTCGTCTTCTTCCTGCTGGCACTGTAACTGAGATTTGGCATCAAGGCAACGTATGTTTGGCAACTCTGTGATCGACGAGTTACTTCCTGGTGTGCACGGAATTAAGCCTCAAAGCTCACTTGATTTTACCTGTCATTTCCATTGTATAATCTGACTTATTATCGCTTGAGGTGTAAACAAATGATTGTAAATTTACGGTTTTCAGCCCAGGAAAGTCTATGCACATTTAAATCGCAGATAATCTAGTCCTTCAAATAGCGATTTACGAATTGTCGCCACTATTGGTCTCGGAAGAGGGGAGTGAGACACTTCAGCCTTTGCCAACTCTGTTGTAACGCGCTAACCTATAAAAAGCATCTTTTATGGTTCGCAGACCAAGTCGCACTGAGTGTAGATTTTGTATCCCTTCTGTGAAAGAGCCACAAGCACTCAGATCAAACATCGATAAGGAAATCTCAAGAAAATACTTTCGGCTCATTGTGCAATAGTGAAAAACTTGCAATGCTGCACAGCGGGTAACGCCTCTTTCTGCTGCTGACAAGCACATTTTGGGTTTCTAGGAAAACATTTGCATACTTCTTGAGTATGACACAGCATACCAATAAAACATAAACCCAATCAAAATCTGAGTACCATTTTATTAATTTGTGTCTATAGAGGCACGCTTGTGTACAGGTACTCAGTTTTAAAAAACTAACTTTCGTCGTAAGGTTATCGTGGGGAGTTTTATTTCATTTGTTATGATACAGTTCACAATTTTCGTTAGGTTTCCTTTAGTAAACATGAGAGAGAAATTAATAAGCAACGATATATTCGAATTCTCTGCTGTTATCTATAACAGTCTGAACATGCACATGCTGTTTATTGATTACATGCATGTAGAAAACTTGTTCTGAGTTAAAGCTGTCAAACAAGGTATGAAGAAAAATAAAATGACCCTACCAGACGGCAGCTAATGCGCTCTCCCCATGCATACTACAAAAGTTTCGAGATGCATCTGCTGCCTCGCTGTCTATTAAACCTGAAAAGAACAAAATGTCGCAGAAGTTACCCCTTTTTTCACATTCGACTATTTTGGGTTGAGAAGTGAGGGGAATTATGTTACAAGTTCCATTAGATTGTTAACTTTAGCAGACAGCAGAACTGCGTTTTAAAAAACGTAGCAAAGAATGTACTCGAACTCGCGACATCTTATCTACAGTGTGCGACGCTCATCATTACGCTACTAGCTGAGAGGTAGCTATAATATCTCAAGAACTCAAACACAATGCCTCCAGAACTTCCGCATTCCACAGCGCTGTGAGAAAATGCATATGGCCGGGTCTAGACTTCTGAGAGACAAACAGTGACACCTTTTCTTTTGCAGTGCACGATGTTTTCAACAAACAGATAGCGCAATACAGTAGCTCAATTAGAAAGGAACACTTCCTATTTAAATTTCTGCATCCTACACTGTTGACATTTCTGTGTAGGTGGCAGTTACGTGATTTTATTTCGGTGATTACAAAATAGAGACGAATGTATGCACTGGGTAGCCGAGGCAGCTAGTTCATGGTGATTCGGTCAACCAAGTAAATGAATGTACTGAACATGCTGCAAATTACTACAGGGAGCCTGTGTGACAGAATTCTCATCCAGTGTGGCGCAACGGCGTTATGATAAGAAACGGAGCCACAGGGAAGAGTATTTGGTGGTCTGTCGGACTGATTTTAGGTTCATATACCTATGGTCTGGGTTCAATCCCAACTTCTGTGAAAGATTTTAGATAGGGAGAGACAGATTCCACTCTCTTCTGGCTACACCGAGTGAAGAAGATATAATAGTATTGTGGTCTGAAATTCACATTAAAAATGATATTCGTTCTCTACCAAGTAGACGTTAGGTCCGACCACAATAAAGTCTGGAGTGGCGACATGTAGGAACTATCACCAGTAACCTATCTTATACTAGTTATTTAATTCTAGTGACGAAACAAATGCTATGTAGGCTCACAGGATACTTGCTCCGTCTTGTATCTGACCTTCTGTATGTCGATACAATTGGTTCTGAACAGGGAATGCAACTCAAACCGCCCTTAACGCCGAATTTGATTCCTTCGTGACAATACAGATCGGCTACAATTTGTTGTTTGTTCAAAACTGCAGATTCCTCCACGTCTCCATATATTGCGCGTAAATGGGCTCGAATAATCGCCCGGCACTTAAGATTTCATTACGTATTATCAAGCTCTAGCATGAGAACACATATCTGCTGGTGGATAATAAATCTGATTTTTAATGTATTTTCATTTGTTGTCAACACTAACGATATCTTGCGTTTTTGACTCCCAGTGAGACACAGAACTATTTACGAGATCACTGTAAGTTCAAGATGTTATTCCAAGCTGCTGGTGGAGAAAAATTTGGTAGCTGACGTCTCTTTGTAAGTAGTCAACAACGATATGTGTGGGGGGTCCCAGTCAGCACTGAATTCTTCGTCATTTTACTTCTAGTTCAAACATGCTCGCATGTCAGTGCTGGTGAAACAAACCCATACTGAACGTTCGTTTTCTCTAGAATATAACAGCGATAGGTGCTGGGTTGGTGCCTGGGAAGGAAAAGATTAATGTTTCGTCTCGTCATTTCAGTTAAAACATCTAGCTACTGCCGAGAATATCCGAAATGTGGCAGTTGATTGTGCTTCGATATCATTCCGATTACGTTCTGGGTTCGAATCCCTTTCCAATACAAAACTTTACCTCACGGCATTTCAAGTAAGTTACTTGTTAAGAAGCAATATTTAACATCTCTCGTAGTTCGTTAACAGGGACAATAAATGCTGGGTAGAAATTCGCGTCCTTTAAAAATGTCTGAATTATGTAATTTAAAGTTGATATTTACTAACTTATACTGTCTAAAATCTAGGTAAATAACTCTCTGTATGCCTAATCAGGAATGACTGTTACGTTCCGTCAGTCACGAAATCTTTGCTTAATCTGCATGACGTGGGTCGAATCCATATGCAGAACGAGACGGTTCGTCGCGTCATTTGAAGTTCATACATATTCTCTACAAACTGCTCATGAATAACTTAAATTTTTAATGTCATATTGTGTTAAATAATAAATTCGGTATGTTACTTTGAAGATGAAATCATGAATACGACGAACTTACTACTTGCATTACCTATCTGACGTAATAATGAGAGTGGTAACATTTCAGGTATGTCATTTATTGTAAAGTGTAAGCTTACGAGCCTTAAGGACAGTCTTATCTGCGATAAGGTGTTCCCTGATATTTGTAGTGTTGTGGTATTACTTAACATCTTGACTTATTGCGACACAGAGCAGTGTTTTCTAGTGGTGACTTGTTGGAACCATTTTCAATAATCAAACGACTGTACCAAGGAGCGATTAGAGGACATGCTAGACAGCTGTGTTATGTGGGTTGCATGCGAATCAGGCGAAATGCAATTCAGGTCGTTCGGATACTTTTGAGCATGACTGTACATACAGATGATCGTAACAGATTTTCCAATTTTTTGCAGTTATGTCAGGAGTTACGTGATTGCGTTGAAAACGGTGATGAAGTGATTTTCAGGCCTCCAGACTACTAAAAGCTTCTAGATGAACTACCGAAATGAGAAAGTTGGCAAACTGTCCTCTGGGCGATCAGTAAGTTCAATCGTATTTATACTGCAGACCATTCAGTGCAGTGCTCTGACAGAGTAGCAATCTGCATGTTGAGTGAGAAGCCTGAGGGATCCATCGGGACGTTTGGGAAACTGGGGATTTAAGTTTCATTTTGGAAATTTGTGGTAAGGTCTTATGGATCCAAGCTGCTGAGGTCATGGGTCCCTAAGCTTACCCATTACCTAATTCAACTTACGCTAAGGAAGCACACATTCCCATGCCCGAGAGTAACCTCCGAAGTGGAAAGCTGCGTGGACCGTGACATGGCGCCCCTAGACCGCGCGGCTACCCCGCGAGGCTAAGTTTCATTAATAGGCGACTAGGTAGAGTACAAAAATGAATGTGTGCTGGTCGCCTGAGCAGAATTCATATGATTCATCTATGCACTAACGAACATTCCATCTGAACATAAGGAAGATGCAGCATTACTGAAGGAAAGGACTTAGACAAGATGGATGCTATCGAAGCAGAACACTGCATGGGAGGAATTACACCTTCTTCAAGAGTAGCATTTACACCCAAATTCGCTATTTGTTTGCTATATTCCTATGACTGTCTTCCCCTAGAGTTTTTTTGTCCTATGCGGTAGCCCTTTCTTCCAGTCAGTAGTTTCGACATTAATATCCTTTACCCCGAATTTTAATCCCACTCCTGAAACTTACCTTAATATATGTCATTGCTTCTTCGAAGCTTAGTTTGAACTGTGTGGAAGATACTGTGATCTACGCCATTCTTATTCCAGTCATAGCTCTTAGTGTCTTCCATCCTTTGGTTCCCTCTTGGTTATTGCATATTTTGTATATTATCTGTTTTTCCTGACCCATGATACCAAAAACCAATACGGTAATTCAAATATTACTTTAATTTCAACCTGAAGATGCTTCGAATGTTTACATCAAACAGTTCATCATCCAGACCAAAGAGCTAAGGCATGTTGCACGGACACGGACTTATGCCGCCGCCCCCCCCCCCTCCCCCCCGCCCCGGTTTCTAACGTCCACAACAAGCTGTAAGCTAAACATATATTTTTTCATACGTACGTCAAATCGATCAATAAGAAAAATTAAAGAGCAGCTTTGGTCCGTACTGAATGCAGCGTCGCTTCTCAGACGCTACCAATGACAACTGGAACGAAATTTTACATGAAGGATGCAAATGAAGAGACATGTCGCACATGTACTTTACATGAAATTTGTAAATAATGGATTTCAGCTATCAGTCGTCCCTTGTAATTTTTATTGGCAGATCTAGATTTACGCTGGAAACTAGCCACTCTCAATGCACTATCATTTTTGGTCAATGAATGTAATGCATGTAGTGCATTGAGAATGGCTAGTTTCTAGCTGAAATCTAGATCTGCCCATAAAAAATTCCAAAGGACGACTGAGAGCTGAAATCTATTATTTACAAATTTCATGTAAGGTATATGTACGACATGTCTCTTCATTTGCGTCCTTCATGTAAAATTTCGTTCCAGTTGTCATGGTAGCGTCTGAGAATAGATAGTTTAGTAGCTATCAGTCGTCCTTTGGAACTTTTACTGGCAGATCTAGATTTTTGCTGGAAACTAGCCATTCTCAATGCACTATCATTTTTGGTCAATGCATGTAATGCATGTAGTGCTAGTTTCTAGCTGAAATCTAGATCAGCCAAAAAAAATTCCACAGGAATTTACAAATCAAAATAACGGTCGCTGGGTGCAACAACAATAGAGGGTATCCTGATTTACATGAAATTTTCCCCTCCATGCGCTTTAAACCTCTCCTGAGAGAAACGCACGTGCTCCCGCGCTCGCGGAGTGGTTTCAGAGCTTCACATTAAGTTGAAAGTTAGGTCTGTGTAACACATTTTCTTGCAGGCCCTCCCAAACCAGACAACCTCCAGCAGATAAACAAGACAACGTAACTTGCACGACACTCAAACTCAATTTTTATCAACTGATCCTAAGTATCTTTACAATAGCATTGAGTGTAACGTATTTGACAACCTGATTTTGAAAGTCCTCTGCGCGATCACAGCTGGTGTTAAGATCTCTTATCAAAATAAGTCACTGTTGTAGACGTGTAGTTAATGATCCAGCCACATCCAACAAACAGCTATTTGATAAGATGAGGGAACAATGGCTAAATGAGATGCCGGTAAGAGTACAATAAATCCTATACACTAGGGATCCTTTACCAAAATATGGAAGATTCGGCTGTGATCAGTTGTTAGGGAGGTAACGGAAAAGACTGATTAAAGACATAAAAGTCCGTCCTCAAGACATGTGGTCGTCTAATAAAGCTTTATGTTGTCCACTTGCTTTGCAAACTACTTCTTTCCATATATCATAAACAGTCGCTATTGCTGAGACATAATGAGCCTCACCTTCATCTGTGATAATAATGTAGGTTAAAGCAATGAATTGGTAATGGCCTAGCCGCAGCTGTAACATCGGTTCCCATCAAATCACCCAAGTTAAGCTATGTTGGGCAGGGCTAGCACTTGTACGGGTGACCATCCAGTCTGCCGAGCGTTGTTGACAATAGAGGTGCACTCAGCCCTGGTGATACAAGAGTTGTGATTGAGAAGTTGTGACGCTGCATCAGGCAGCCTTCACCATACTGACAATTTAAGGAGAAAATCAAAATGGGCTGAGGCATGAATTGAAGTTTGTGTTAGGATGGGCATCGGACGAGCAGTCCGAGCAGCTCTGTTATTCTCAGTGCCGATGTGGTCTTGTACATAATACATCTGCCTAGTGAGCAAGAAATCTGTGTTCGTGTCTCACCCATAGCACAAATTTTAATTCACTACGTCAGCTTGTATATTTACCGAAGGCTTTTTTAAGTTGTACATCCGATTATATGGACTCAACCTGCTCAGGAAGAGTTTATCGTGAGTAACAGTATGAAGCTTGTCTTTCAAGTGTTTTAGGGATGTTAGAATGTCTCAACAGAGTTAGTTGTTTCGAAGTAAATAGAAGCTAATAAAGTGGGGCGCAAAGAAACGAAAGATTAACCAGAAGACACTAAGACAACACGAAAAGCTTCAGCGAATTTTTGAACAGGCGATTTGTAGCGTTACGAGTTGGGAACTTCGATACAAAGGCAGTTACTATTACTTCTATGAACTAAAACGAGTCAACACCACTGCACAGGGCTATGGGCAATTCAGAGCTGATGATATGTAAGTGGAGAATATGTACAAAGTAGAGTGAACATGTAACATTTTACGTGTAACGAAATTCTCATTGGCCTGTGAGGTTATAATAGTATATCAGCAATGGTAACTGGAAGGAGTTGAGAACAGGAAGAACAGAACAAGGAATAACTTGCAGAGTACAATAATTCATTTCATTTAGTTGGAGCAAACACCGTTATTTAAACCAACAAGAAGACTATATATTTGGAAAAGACTAGGATACACAGTAAGATTGAAAGGTAACCACAGTATGATCAGACAAAAGTTTACGGACTGAATACGGTTTCGTATAACATAGGAATGTATAAACACTAAGAGCAACTCTGTAGTGATGAATAGTAGTCAGCAACTAATAAAAAAAAGAAATGTTGGACATTTCGAAGTTAAGGAAGAATGAGACGAAACAGAAACTTTCGTAATTGTGCGTTGCGGAAGGGGACCAAGAGGCGCCTCACCGGCTTCCACTGGTAATGCTCTGGCTACGAGGGATTTCCAGCCACAAATCGTGACCCGTCGTCGTAACCTCATTTCTGGTAGCATATTACTTTTACTTTCACAACTGTGCTGAAGCCCTCCTTCATATCTTCCTCCACTGGAGCTCTGAGACGAAGGGGTTCCACGTAACTATAGTCTACGGGTAGTTTTCAGAAACTAAACTTTCACTCTGCAGCGAAGTGTGTGATATGGTGAAATACCCTACCAAGGGTATATGTGGGTGCTGGACTGAGAATCGAACTTAGCCGCTAGCGTTTCGCAAGCGAAGATGTTACATACTGTGATATGCGGTTAAAGCAATCAGTCCGCAGATTCAATTTTATCAGTAACTCTCTCCTACTCTTCCTAGGCGCTTCAGTCTGGAACTGCGCTACCACTACGGTCGCAGGTTCGGATCCTGCCTCGGGCATGGATGAGTGTGATGTCCTTAGGTTAGTTAGGTTTAAGTAGTTCTAAGTTCTAGGGGACTGATGACCTCAGATTTTAAGTCCCGTAGTGCCCAGAGCCATTTGAACCATCTCTTACTCTTCGGAATTCCTCATTAAAAAAATTAATAAAAGGCTAGAGTTAACAAGAGAGAAGTAACCTACAGGAAATTGTAGTATCATGGAAGAGAAACTGTCGGGATGAATAAGAAGTTAAGATATTTGAAGGGAACATGTCAAATTTCAGATAAGTGCAAATGAAAGAACCGCTACATATTCACAAAAGCGATAAGATAGTTACTTGTTGCCGAGAGCCTTAGAGAAGCAAGTTGATGGAAAGAAGCGCGAAATTCAACGGTGGGCTCAGATTTTGCTGCAGCTCTGGATTATCTGACCTGTCACACGTTAAGAGAAGTCAGTATTATCACGGTTACATTAAATCCACGTAGGTTCTTTTATCTAGCGTCGAAACAGTGGAACAGATTTCAAATATATCTTAATCATCTCTTCATCACAATGAGAGAAAGGGATGAATGTGAGAATACTTGAACAATCATAGGTTTCTGAAATGATATTATGAATAATATATTGAAGACTTACAAGAAACATTCGAGTGAGCGAAGACCACTCTAAGTTCACAGAATTAAGATATACATAGGAAAGTAACATTTCGAAACTTACACTTAACAGCTAACGGATATTTAATGGAATGCCTTTTAGCGTGCATTACATTTGTTGACCAAGAAAAGGTCATTGAAATAATAAGGTGCAGTACGACGTTCGTTTAGTAGAATAGAGATGAAATGCAGAGAATGTAGAATGACGCATAACAGCTACTGAAGAGAGAATGATGTAGTTAACTTTGAAAAATCTATAAACTCAATCTGATGTTGGGGGGCGTAAAGCTTAAAATTCAGCACAATTTTATATCTATGACGGTAGCATCCACCAGTGTTAAAATTCGTAGACAACGTCGTCCGGTTCAAAACAGAATTAGATACGGAAGGAATGAATTGTTAGTAGAACGCAGTGTAGTAAAGAAGTCCATACAAATTGCACACGAGACAGAACAGAACTGTGGAACGTGTATTATGGTGATTCTGAATGCACTTATCTCGAAACGTACTTTTTTTTGGAAATGAGAGGAAAGAGTGTTCGGTTAAATTGGAATGAAAATGTCTGATTACAGAAAATCTCTTTTACGTTCATTAAAACCCACAGCTAAATTTTCTCAAGGCACTATGGCCAGAAATACCATGCGTATTCCAACGTGAAGACATCCGTCTTACTCACGATGAGTAAAAAAAAAAAAAAATCTTCCTTTACTATTAGGCGATAAGCAAATTAAATATAATATGCAAATAATTATTTTTCTCTGTGAGGCTTGATGCCCTAGTATAGCTGCCGACGTACAATGGCAGCGTACACGATTAGAATACTTTATTTCAGTAAAACTGTACCTCTGGTCAAAAATGAAATGGAAATTATTATGAGACGCCGTTTTCCTTTTACCGAGAACAAATTCTCTCAATACTTTCAGAATTAGATAGCTATGAAAAAGTTTTTATCAAATTTATCAGCAATGGTCAAGGCAACATTTAATTGTTGCGTACTTAAATGAAGAGGGCAGGGAAGGTACATTCTTGCTACTAACAAAAACACATAATGCATTACTTCATTAGATATTGACATATATATTTTACAAAAATTTAAATACACTGCGTATGATAGAAATGATTTCTTTTACCGACCGTAATCTCTATCTTCGACATCAGAACAAAGCAGGCACAGAAGACAAAGAAGAAGAAGACAAGAGAAAACAATGAAATCTTTTCTTATACAGGGTGTCCCAGCTATCTTGTCCACCCAAAATATCTCTGGAACAATAACAGCTATTGGAAAACGACTTTCAACGGTATCAATGTAGAGCTGGGGCCCATGAATGTACATATTTGGAAACATTCTAAAACGAAAGCATATGTGTTTTTTAACACAAACATGTTTTTTTAAATGGACCTCCTATATTTTTTCTTCAGCAATCCATAGCATGACAAAGCACATACACAATGGCGTTTATTGCATCGCAATATTCCCATTACATCCCGAGATATTGAGACGCGAAGTTGACGCTTGAAACACCCGACGTGCGGTGCTAGCGCACGTCCTGAGGCTCAGGCGTGAACCCCATGCTGCCCGTACTAGCGATGTGATTGACATGTGTAATCACACCTCCATACTTATCAACAGGTCCGAAACGAATAATACGGTCTGCTGCTATCAACTCTCATAAGCACATAATGGTTTACATCTTGCACGTTTTACGTATCTACGTACACAATATGAACCAGTACCGATCGGTGTACACCCGTCAGGTTGTCTTATTTATCCTGCACACCCAAAATAAGGTTTATCTAATGCGTTATATGACCCATTGTGCCTGTCGCGCAGGGCCTGGGTCTACCTAGTCAAGTGTCCAACGTAGTTCCCACTACTGCCACAGTTACCACTTCGCCTTGTTTATGATTTGCGACCCATGCAAACTCCTGTACTCCACCACCCTCCGAGCATCTCATTTGTTGTTGCTTTGGCGTGCAGTACACCGCTTGCCAGTGTAGTCGTGCATCAGAGTAATCTAGTGACGGCACGGAGGTAGTACACATTGTGAATAAACGTTGTGTTGTGGAACTTATACTGTACAGTATAATGTACACACATGAAGATATGGTAGAAATGCTGCTGATCTATGGAGAATGTACGTTGACGGGAAATACGTTATGAGATTGCTTGTTTGTTGATAGTACTGTTAGCGAACATTATGATTGTTAAGTTAATATGTCTGTTTTCTACCCTACTCTACATACGTGTACTGTACCCCGTTGTAGGTGGACGAAATGCTGTTCAGGCAGAACGACTGTACAGAAGACGATTCCCTGACAAGCCATCGCCTTCGCGCCGGATGTTTGGTCATCTCACATCTCGTCTACGTGAAACGGGAAGCTTAAATCCAAGACCTCGACATCGTCCTAGAACACGCACAGATGAACGTGCTGAAGTTGCTGTGCTCGCTACCATAGCTGTGATTCCTCAAATCAGCACACGTGAAATTGAACGTGAAGTTGGTGTGTCGAAATCAAGTGCACAGCGTATTCTTAAACGTCATAAATTTCATCCTTACCATGTTCATTTACACCAGGATCTTCATGGAAATGGCTTCCGCAATAGGGTAACATTTTGTTGGTGGGCTCAGTAAAAACTTCTGACTAATCCAAATTTTTTTGCACATGTTCTCTTTACCGACGAGGCATCATTCTCCAACAAAGGAATTGTCAATATGAGGAATATGCATTATTGGTCCGCAGACAATCCAAAATGGCTCCGTCAGGTAGAGCATTAACGTCCGTGGAAAGTTAATGCTTGGTGTGGGATTATTGGAGATACCATCATCGGACCTTTCTTTATAAATGGCATCCAAAATGGCAGACAATACTCCAGATTTATACGACACAATGTTCCTGTTCTCTTGGACACCGTACCTCTGAACCGGAGAATGGTCATGTGGTATCAGCATGACGGATGCCCTGCACATAACGCCTTACGAGCACGACGACTTCTGAACCGTAAGTTCTCTGGTAGGTGGATTGGACGAGGTGGCCCAGTTAGGTGGCCTGCCCGATCTCCGGACCTTACACCGCTGAATTATTTTCTTTGGGGAGCAGTGAAGGATGTTGTTTACCAGCATGAACCAACAACACCAGAGGACATGAAGCAACGCATTATTGATGCTTGTACAGCCATCAAAGAGGAAACAGTAGCACGAAGTAGGGCATCCTTCATCCGCAGAGTGACCCTATGTATGCAACCCAATTGGCATCACTTTGAGCATGAGATGTGAACGCTGTGTTTAGTATGTAGTGCTGGTATCACAGTGGAAGTTTCTACAAAGGGCCATTTTACCCAGTGATGTTAAGAAACATTTCTTTACAACAATTTGTCATTTAACGCATTAGATAAACATAACATTGATAATTATGTGATAATAAAACTAATTGGTTAAACATGTTTACATTCATCTTCTATGTCCTACCTGAACTTTCCAAAGCAAAACATTTTTACCTAAACAACGGTAAAACTTTTAGTCCACTTGCTCGTTTCACTAAAACCATCAACATGAATTTTACTATTGTGAGTGAATGATTAACTGTCACTTGCACTAGATCCGCAGTAAAGTAAAGTTTTAACGGTGAACGGCACTATCTTTTTAGTAACGGATTAACGATAAGCGAAGATAACTTTGTGACTAACGTTGCGGTACACAGATGTGTTACAGAACCGCATCACCCCTAGCCTATGGGATAAATACCTGCTGGGATGTACGACGTTAATGCAGGATGGCAGCAAACCGTATTATTCGTTTAGCACCTCTTGATAAGTATGGAGGTGTGATTACACATGTCAATCACATCGCGATTACGGGCAGCATGGGGTTCACGCCTGAGCCTCAGGACGTGCGCTCGCAGCGCATGTCGGGTGTTTCAAGCGTCAACTTCGCGTCTTAATATCTCGGGATGTAATGGGAATATTGCGATGCAATAAACGCCATTGTGTATGTGCTTTCTCATGCTATGGATGCAATGCTGAAGAAAAAATATAGGAGGTCCGCTTAAAAAAAATTTAAGTTTGTGTTAAAAAACACATATGCTTTCGTTTTAGAATGTTTCCAAATATGTACATTCATGGACTCCAGCCCTACATTGATACCGGTGAAAGTCGTTTTCCAATAGCTGTTATTGTTCCAGAAATATTTTGGGTGGACAAGATAGCTGGGACACCCCGTATACTACGATACAGAGATAATATTAGCTACAATTCTCTGAGCACGTATAGCGGTTCCATTCTAGTCATATATCGATAAAACAATTTACATTACTTTTTTCAATTAGCGATGCTATACACAGGAATGTGCAATGGTGAGGAAACGTCGTGTCAGCAAACAGGAATTTAAATAGTAAGGTAGTTTAGGGAAAATATCGCGTGTATTTACTTGCTAAAGCAGAAGAAGTATAAGACAGATGACGTGAAACAGGAAGTAAATTAATCCATAGCAACACAACAAGTGAGAACTCATATATATATATATATATATATATATATATATATATATATATATCTTTCATCAATCAGTCACGTGAAATATTCGCTGAATAAGAATAAGAACTCCGTCTAACAAATATGTTCCACGTAAAACCGTAAATATAGACTATAAATTTCAGTTACGTGCTGATAAGTAGAGATATACCAGTTTAAATATCATCTATGAGTTCTTCTGAAGAAATAAAGATTACGTAACGTAATCGGTTTCTGATCTGCTGAGGTGTAAATTTAGTACAATGTTTATGTTTAACAGAGAATAAGTTCTGCGATAAAGCCAGTTTTCATGGCATGAATGGGTACTATCCCTCCTAATCACGGATTTGACGCGATAAGCTTCGAAAGCACATGTTCTCAGCAGGCGAGGCTGAGGCTGAATAACACAGAGCATCGCGGTAACATTCCTGAACACCCCGGCCGCCAGCGGTGTTTCTGGTCGGTGTAGTCGGAAGCATGCAGAGCAGAGGTGGCAGGGTGGTGACGAAGACGCAAAGTGTCGGCGCAGCAGATGTTATCAGAGGGCCTCGTTAGTGCCCTAGGCAGGCGTACTAACAAGGTGCCGACAGGCCGGCTGGCGGGCCTGCAACAAAACGCGCCGAGCCGTGCGGTCCGTTCTGAATTTCAAATTCTGCTTCTGCTGCAAGACTTCCGCCGCTCTGTCCACCTGGACCGAGGCCTCTGAAAGAACTCCCGTGAGGGACGGCACTACCTGGGTGGCGGGAACCCTTTTTAGCCAGTGAGATGGTGCGCTTACCTTTTGTACATCTACCAGCTTGAACACTGCAGACAACATCATGGGTGTGTGGAATTCGATCGGTATCTTGATGTACTCGCAGTATTTCGCAGGGGAAGGTCAGTTCACAGCTAGTATGATGCGGTTTTAGGAAGAGCTACCAACAAATGGCCCATCGTCTTGACTCTGCTCGCTTTTAAGGTACCTCAGCTGCGTGTTCTCCCGCCGATGACTCTGCGACATTTTTGACAGACTGAGCGTTGGCATAGTCGCTTCTCAACATGAAAATTGTCAGTGGCGATAGGATGGATTACTTTTTGACAGCCGGCCAGAGTAGCCGAGCCGTTCTAGGCGCTACAGTCTGGAGCCGCGCGATCGCTACGGTCGCAGGTTCGAATCCTGCCTCGGGCATGGATGTGTAATGTCCTTAGGTTAGTTAGGTTTAAGTAGTTCTAAGTTCTAGGGGACTGATGACCTCAGATGTTAAGTCCTATAGTGCTCAGAGCCATCTGAACCATTTTGAACTTGTTGACAAACAAAGCTAAGTATGTCACTCGTAACGGAGATGCCTCGTCAGAAGCTAAGTATTGACCGACGTACTGCAACCGCCGCTCCTGTTCACTATACATGGTACTTAAAAATATAGTGTCACATATTCCCAGAAGAGGAAGTACTGGTCAAAACACGAAGAAAGTTTCCCGAGGCGGTACGTCCAGAAACTAACACCTGTCAAGATATGGGGCAATCTGTCCTCTTATCGCCACGTGTCTGTTACGTAGAAACAGATACTATAGGCAGAGCTGCAGGTGGCTACCACGCATCCTGACGCATCCTTCAGTCCCCCTTCGCATGAATCGTGCACACTTTCAAATACACCTGTTCCAGTCGGACTGCATTACTTGCATCGGTCACGTGCTCCTGTAACATCTGCATACTGTTGACGTGTTGGGCACACGCCAATGCCGTTAAATGTCCCCATAGCCAGAAATCCAACGGATTCTCGTCTGGTGAATGGGTAGTCTATGCTAATGGATCTCCTTAAAAAAAAGGTCATTTTGTATAAACTATTTAGACTAACTTACGCTAACTTAAGAACAACGTACACATCCTTGCCCGAGGGAAGATTCGAAACTCCGGCGGGAGCACCCGCCAGTCCGTGACATGACGCCTTAAACCGCACGGCCACACCACACCGCGCGGCGATGGAACCCCTCGATCAATTCATCGTCCATGACGGATTGGCCGAGGAAATTCGGTAGCGCGGCCTACCTGCTCACTGGAGCTGGATTTCTGGTAATGGGGACATTTAAAAGTTAGACATTGCTACACGATCCGCAGAAAATGAGGTGCGTATACCACAGTCATTGTCTTTCTGCGAGGATAACGTTCTCCAATTGCGCTGGTAACTCATAGCGCAGATCACGATTATACAAAGTGTCTGTCAACCTGTTTGGTAAAGTATATGGCCCCATGAGTCTGTCACGGAAAATTCGTGGCCGTACACTGATAGTGAAGTTGTCCAGATGTCTGACCTCCATGATTCATCTAGGATTTGCATCAACCAATACGTGCATATCGTGGTGATTTACTATGCCATCTGTTACAATCTTACCACAGCTGTAAAAAAAATACAGTCTCTGATCTGTGGGTCTTTAAGGGCCCATATCTCAAAAGCTGTATATTTTCGGCAATATCATTATGGAATTTTTGGCTATATATTACTCATATGGATCAAATGGCTCTGAGCACAATGGGACAACATCTGAGGTCATCAGTCCCCTAGAACGTAGATCTACTTAAACCTAACTAACATAAGGACATCACACACATCCATACCCGAGGCAGGATTAGAACCTGCGACCGCAGCAGCAGCGCGGAACCGGACTGTAGCTCCCAGAACCCCCCGGCCATTGCGGTAGGCGCTAATACTACTCCATTTAGGAATAGTAAATGGGAAAAACGATGAGCCAAAACAATATTCCCACTGGCTATCGCAAGACTCGACACCTCTCAATGGCGCAAGACGAGCTAAGCATAGCTGAAATGAATGGGCAATTGTTCTAGCGACGATATGGGCCACAATCCACTAGTAAAAGCAACGTTGACAAAGGGCAGATTCCTATGGATCGGCGGCTTTGAACAAGTGTCTCGGAAACGACGAAGATTTTTGGCTATACTTGTGCAACTGTCGTCAGCATCTATGGTTGAAGGACGGTGAAACCGCGAACAGGTGGCTAGGTGTTCGACATCCAGGCCTCATCACGGAACGTGAGCGCCGGTAGAGTCTTGTCTGGTCTGTAAATCAGTATACACTGTGACCATAACTGAAGTTCCAGTTTTAAAACAATGTAGAAGCAGAACCACTTCTCAGAATGACTTAAAATTTGGTCAGCATATTCTTGACGCAAGGGGAAACGACGTGGAACAAAATAAATGTGTAAAGGAAATTTGATCAATAGACGAACCTGTAAGAGTCAGGAAACGATTATGCACACCAACGGAAGCGCAGAACACAACTGCTCTTCAGTTTGCATCCGAGGCGCCCAGCTTGGCTGTCTCCATGAAAGATGGCGCGCCGCTGGTAAAGCTCTTTTACAGGAACGGTGATTGTGCGCCAGTAACCCTGTAGAGGTCCCGGACACTCAATGACATTGAAAAAGAAGCATTGTTCTCTTGTGTGCTAAGGATCTGGAGGAAATGATTACGAAATTCTAAAAGATAGGTTCTTTTTAACTGCAATGTGGCAGAGGGAGGAAAGCGGTTGATCTGACATCTGATGAAGATGTAGCCACAGCATTGCATAAGTGGTCGAGCGGTGGTGTGCAAACGTGCAGCTCACGGGGAATTGCCCGAACATTAGACATGTCTGCCAGCACGGTGCATAAAATCCTACTAAACGACCTGTTTTGCTATCCGTACAAAAACACCCACATGCAGGAGTTGATTCCTGCTGATCTACCAGCAAGACACAAGTTCGCTCTGGAATTTCTTGCTCGCATTGAAGTGAACAAATGGCCATGGAATATTCTATGGACAGACGAAGCGCGTTGCCATGTTCAACAACATATCAATACGCAGAATTGTAGAATGTGGGCAACGGGAAATCCGCATGCGCATCAACCTGTAGCACTTTATTGCAAAGGTGACTGTGTGGTGCTGGTTGACTGCATTATTTATCGCATGGCCGTGTGTTTTCGAGAAGGTGAGTCCTGTGGGTTACCCTTACCGTCACTGGTAAACGGTATGAGAGTGTTTTGCGCACCAGTGTCATTCCAGCCCTTGAAATGCTTGGTTGTGTAGGTAGGATCATTTTTTTATGCAACATGAAGCTCGTCCGTACATTGCAGAGCCAGGGAAGCGCAATGCTAGAATTATCAGCCGTAATTTTCCTGCAACCTTGCTTTCTAGATCACCTGATCTTAATCCACGTCTGGCTGCGGGGTTATCTGAAATTTGTTACACTCTGTGCTATAATTACGAACGTAGTTTAGCTGAAGGCATGCATTGCGCTACGCATTATGAACCGCCGCGCGGGGTAGCTGCGAGTTCTCAGGCGTCTTGTCATAGTCCGTCGGCACCCCACGTCGGAGGTTGAGTCCTCCGTTTGGCGTGGGTGTGTGTAGCGTAAGTTAGTTTAAGTTAGATTAAGTGATGTGTAGGCTTAGGGACCGATGGCTTCAGAAGCTTGGTCCCATAAGAACTTACCACAATTTTCCAATTTTTTGCATTATGAACGTGTCTTCTAAGACTCGCCGATCTGTTGTGGAACATGCCGTTTCTCGATTTCAAGTTGTGGTGGAAAACGGAAGACAGGATACTGCACATCTTACGTCAGTCTCACGACAGTTAGAAACAGATGTCGTTTTGTTTTTTATGCAGTTTTTAGACATAGAACAATTAAAAATGGATATAATTTTATTTTTATGTCTTTTTGTTTTCAGGACACTGAAAAATCGATTTTTCCCAACCGATTTGGTGAGACCTTGCGTGGTGATTAGTTTTACCTAACAGAGCCTTAACTATTGATTGCTGGAATTGTATAGTTATGCACACTGAACAATGTAGATAGTGTAATGTCCAACTCAAACTGTAGATTGAAGTCCAACTTTATACAGATGCTTGCGGGGCATCGGCTATTCAGTATAAAATGTCGAATGAAAACACCTTCAGCCGTCTAAATCTTCAGTTGTTACGTTACTTGAGCAATCAGTTTCAGTGCTACATTACGCTGTCTTTTTCATACCATTGTTTTTGTATAGCGATTCATCTATCATTTTTAGCCAACTCCACTTACGTTAGGAAACTTATAGAGCCATCCATTCGAAAAAAATTGTTTACATTTTCTTCTTTTTGTTCTGTAACATTTTCCAACGTCAATAATATGCTGTTTAAATTTGACGACATTTTGAGCAATAGTTCTCTTTCTGCAGCGTTTCGAAACTGGAACTTTGATTATGAAACCTATATCTTCCTGGAAATAATGAAATACACTGGAATTCATTTGAAATTTAGGTACTTCTATCTAATAAAACTATGTAGTAAATGAGACTCATATGAAAAGGGTGGGGACAATAAAATGTAATCTAATTATGTAAGAGAGGAGAATAGTGTAAAAATCATCAATGAATGCCGTGGGTTTGTTGAACTTTGGATGAAAAATGTATGTGAAAATATTAATTAACAGGCTCAAAAACGGCAGAGCCTGTGTAGATTTCATACGAAAACGTAACTTCAAACATTTGTTGTTCTTGCTGTCCTCAGTTCGCACACTGGTTTGATTTGGTTCTCGATGCATATCCTCCGCAAACCACATATATTTCAATGTTGTTGTTGTTGTTGTTGTGGTCTTCAGTCCTGAGACTGGTTTGTTGCACCTCTCCATGTTACTCTATCCTGTGAAGCTTCTTTATCTCCCAGTACCTACTGCAACCTATATCCTTCTGAATCTGTTTAGTGTATTCATCTCTTGGTCTCCCTCTACGATTTTTACCCTCCACGCTGCCCTCCAATGCTAAATTGATGATTCCTTGATGCCTCAGAATATGCCCTACCAATCGACCATTCTTCTTTTAGACAAGTCGTGCCATAACTTTCTCTTCTCTCCAAATCTGTGAAATACCTCCTCATTAGTTCTGTGATCTACCCATCTAATCTTCAGCATTCTTCTGTAGCACCACATCTCGAAAGCTGCTATTTTATTCTTGTCTAAACTATTTATTTTCCACATTTCACTTCCATGCATGGCTACACTCCATACAAATACTTTCGGAAACGATTGCCTGACACCTAAATCTATACTCGATGTTAACAAATTTCTCTTCTTCAGAAACGCTTTCCTTGCCATCGCCAGTCTACATTTTATACGCTCTCTACTTCGACCATCATCATTTATTTTGCTCCTTAAATACCGAAACTTATTTACTACTTTAAGCGTCTCATTTCCTAAGCCAATTCCCGCAGCATGACCCGATATAATTCGACTCCATTCCGCTATCCTCCTTTTGCTTTTGCTGATGTTCATCTTATATCCTCCTTTCAAGACACTGTCCATCCCGTTCAACTGCTCTTCCAGGTCCTTTGCTGTCTCTGGCTGAAGTACAATGTTATCGGCGAACCTCGAAGTTTTTATTTCTTGTCCATGGATTTTAATTGCTACTCCGAATTTTTCTTTTGTTTCCTTTACTGCTTGCTCAATATACAGATTGAATAACATTGGAGATACGCTACAACCCTGTCTCAGTCCCTTCCCAACCACTGCTTCCCTTTCATGTCCCTCGACTGTAATAACTGCCATCTGGTTTCTGTACAAATTACTCCCTGTATTTTACACCTGCCACCTTCAGAATTTGAAAGAGAGTATTCCAGTCAACATGGTCAAAAGCTTTCTCTAAGTCTACATATGCTAGAAACGTAGGTTCGCCTTTCCTTAATCTATTTTCTAAGATATGTCATAGGGTCAGTATTGCCTCACATGTTCCAACACTTCTCCGGAATCCAAACTGATTTTCCCGAGGTCGGCTTCTATCAGTTTTTCCATTCGTCTGTAAAGAATTCGTGTTAGTATTTTGCAGCCGTGGTTTATTAAACTGATAGTTCGGCAGTTTTCACATCTATCAGCACCTGCTTTCTTTGGGATTGGAATTATTATATTCTTCTTGAGGTACGAGGGTATTTCGCCTGTTTCATACATCTTGCTCACTACATGGTATAGTTTTCTTAGGCCTGGAGCTCCCAAGGCTGTCAGTAGTTCTAATGGTATGTTGTCTACTCCAAGATCTTTGTTTCTACTTAGGTCTTTCAGTGTTCTGTCAAACTCTTCACGCAGTATCATATCTCCTATTTCATCTTCATCTACATTCTTTTCCATTTCTATAATATTGTCCTGAAGAACATCGCCGTTGTGTTGACCCTCAATATACACATCCACCTTTCTGCTTTCCCTTGTTTGCTTGGAACGGGGTTTCCATCTGAGCTCTTGATATTCATGCAAGTGGTTCTCATTTCTCCAAACGTCTCCTTAATTTTCCTGTAGGCAGTATATATCTTTCACATAGTGATATGCACCTCTACATCCTTACATTTGTCCTATAGCCATCCCTGCTTAGCCATTTCGCACTTCCTGTCGATCTCATTTTTGAGATGTTTGTATTCCTATTTCCTGATTCATTTACTGCATTTCTATACTTTCTCCTTTGATTAATTAAATTCAATATATCTTCTGTTACCTAAGGATTTCTATTAGCCCTCGTCTTTTTACCTTCTTGATCCTCTGATACCTTCACCATTCCATCTCTCACACCTGCCCATTCTCCTTCTACTGTATTTCTTTCCGCAATTCTTGTCAATCGTTCCCTAATGCTCTCCCTGAAGCTCTCTACAACCTCTGGTTCTTTCAGTTTATCCACGTCCAATCTCCTCAAATTCCCACCTTTTTGCAGTTTCTTCAGTTTTAATCTACAGTTGATAACCAATAAATTGTGGTCAGAGTCCACATCTCCCCCTGGAAATGTCTTACAATTTAAAACTTGGTTCCTGAATCTCTGTCTTACCATTATATAATCTGAGACCTTCCAGTATCTCCAGGCTTTTCTATGTATACAACTTTCTTTTATGATTCTTGAACCAAGTGTTAGCTATGATTAAGTTATGCTCTGTGCAATATTCCACAAGGCGGCTTCACTTTTCGTTCCTTACTCCCATTCCATATTCTCCTACTAAGTTTCCTTCTGTTCCTTTTCCTACTATCAAGTTCCAGTCACCCATGACTATTAAATTTTCGTCTCCCTTCACTATCTGAATAATTTCTTTTATCTCATCATACGTTTCATCAATCTCTTCGTCATCTGCGGAGCTAGCTGGCATATATATTTGTACTACTGTGGGAGACGTGGGCTTCGTATCTTTCCTGGCCACAATAATACGTTCACTATGGCTTTTTTTAGTAGCTTATCTACTTTCCTATTTTCCTATTCATTATTAAACCTACTCCTGGTTTACCCCGATTTGATTTTGTTTTCATAACCCAGCAGTCACCTGACCAAGAGTCTTGTTCCTCCTGCTAGATTATGGGATCTGAGATTCCACGCTCCGATCCGTAGGACGGCAGTTTTCTTTCTCCTGATGAGATTTCAGTATATTGTGGATAAATTGCAGCACCGATCGTAACGATTGAAATGCTTCATTTTAAAGATCATTTTCAGTCACTGTGTGACAATCTTCAGTGGAGACTATGAGAACCTTTGCACTGAAGATGGTCACACAGTGACCGAAAATGATCTTTAAAATGAAGGATTTAAATCTTTACAACCAATGCTGCCATTTATCCAAAATATATTGACAATAATACGATCGTGGTGATCACGGTTTCCAATAGAAGCAGGCGTCACATCAATTTTAGTCCGCTTCTATATTCAAGCCTTTGTTCCCCTCTGCAACTGTTATCCTCCACATTTCCTTACATAAACAATCGGAAGATACCTCGATGCCTCAGGATGTCTCCAGTGAACCGACCTTTCTTTTAGTTAGCTTGTACCATAAATTTCTTTTCTCCTCAATTTGGTTCGGTACCTCCTATGTTGTTATTCGATCTATTCACATTCCGAAAGCTTCTTTCTATTTCCGGTCTAAATTGTCTATCCTCCACGTTCCACTTTCACACAAGGCCCCACTCCAGACAAATACTTTCATAAAAGAGTTCTCGATAAAGTCCTCTCTTTCACAAACATTTTTCTTGGTGTTGCCAGTCTGCATTTTACACCTTCCCTTCTTCGGCAATCACCGGTTTTTTTCTGCTCAAATAACAAAATTTATCTAGAAGTAGTTTTAGTGTCTCATTTTCTAATTTCATTCCCTCACCATCACCTGATTTCCTTGGCTACATTGCCTTACCCTTCTTTACGTTTATTGATGTTCAACTTGTAATCTCTTTTCAAGATACTATCCATTATGTTCAACATCTCTTCCAGGTCGTTAGCCGCCTGACAGATTTACAGTGTTATAGGCCAACGGAAAAATTTTTATCTGTGCTTCCAAATTTTTAACTACCTTCCCTAACTTCTCCTCGCTTTCCTTCACAGCTTGCTCAGTGAAATGATTGAATTACATCAGAGATAGGCTACAGCCTTGTCTCACTCACTAATAACTGTGGCCTCCCATCCACTTACTTCGTCTCTTGTAACTGCAGTATAGTTTCTGTAAAAGTTGTAAATAAACATTCGATCATTGCATTTTATGCATGCTAGCTTCAGAATTACAGTGTGCAGTTCTTTCCATAATGTTAAATGGTTTTTCTGAACCTACAGATCCTGTAATTAAGGATTTGCCTTTCTGCAACCTATCTCTGCTGTAAGTAGTAGGTCAATATGGACTTTCGGTAAGGAATAGAAGAGGAAGCCGCCTGGTAGAATTTTGCAGAGAGCATAACTTAATCATCACTCACACTTGGTTTAAGAATCATGAAAGAAGGCTCTATACGTGGAAGAGACCTGGACACACCGGAAGGTTTCAGATTGATTATATAATGGTAAGATAGAGATTTAGGAAACAGGTTTTAAATTGTAAGACCTTTCGAGGGGCAGAAGTGGACTTTGACCCCAATGTATTGGTTATTAAGTGTAAATTAAAACTGAAGAAATTGAAAAAATGTAGGAATTTAAGGATGTGGAAATTGAATAAACTCAAAGAACCAGAGGTTGTAGAGAGTTTCAGAGTGACAATTATGGGACAAATGACAAGGACAGGGGAAAGGAATACTGTAGACGTGTGGGTAGCTTTGAGAGATGAATAGCAAGGTAGCAAAGTAGGTAAAAAGACGAGGGCCAGTAGAAATCATTGGGTAACAAAAGAGATACTGAATTTAATTTGATGAAAGGAAAAAATATAAAAATGTAATACATGAAGCAGGTGAAAAGGAATACAAACGTCTCGAAAAAGGGATCGACAGGAAGTGCAAAATATCTAGTTGGAAATGGCTAGGGGACAAATATAAGGATGTAGAAGCATATACCACTAGGGGTAAGATAGAAGACGCATACAGAAGAACCACCTGTATGAATATTAAGAGCTCAGATGGAAAACCAGTCCTAAGCAACGAAGGGAATGCAGAAATGATGGAGTATAGAAAGGGTCTGTACAAGGGCGATGTATTTGAGGACAGTATTATTGAAATGGAAGAGCACGTAGATGAAGATGAGATGGGAGATATGATACTGCATGTAGAATTTGACAGAGCACTGAAAGACCAAAGTTGAAACAAGGGTGTAGACATTCCATTAGAACTAATGATAGCCTTGGGAGAGCCAGCCATGACAAAACTCTTCCATCTGGTGAGCAAGCTGTATGAGACAGGCGAAATACCCTGACTTCAAGAAGAATATAATAATTACAATTCCAAACAAAGCAAGTGATGACAGGTGTGAATATTACCCAACTATCAGTTTAATAAGCTGCGGTTGGAAAGTACTAAGAAGAATTCTTTGCAGACGAATGGAAAAACTGGTAGAAGACGATCTCGGGGAAAATCAGTTTGGTTTCCGTAGAAATGTGGGAACACGCGAGGCAATAGTGATCCTACAAAGCCGGCCGGCGTGGCCGAGCGATTCTAGGCGCTTCAGTCTGGAACTGCGCGACCACTACGGTCGCAGGTTCAAATCCTGCCTGTGATGTCCTTAGGTTGGTTAGTTTTAAGTAGTTCTAAGTTTTAGGGGAATGATATCCTCTTATGTTAAGTCCCATAGTGCTCAGAGCCATTCGAACCATTTTTTGACCCTACAAATTATCTTAGAAGATAGATTATGGAAAGGCAAACCTATGTTTATAGCATTTGTAGACTTGGAAAGCCTTTGACAGTGCTGACTGAAACACTGTCTTTCAAATTCTGAAGGTGGCACGGATAAATTACAGGGAGCGAAAGGCTATTTACAATTTGTACAGAAACCAGATGTCAGTTATAAGATTCGGGGGGCATGAAAGGCAAGCAGTGGTTGGGAAGAGAGTGAAACAGCGTTGCAGCCTACCCAATGTTATTTAATCTGTATACTGAGCAAGCAGTGAAGGGAACAAAAGAAAAATTTGGTGTAGAAATCAAAATTCAGGGAGAAGAAATAAAAACCTTGAGGTTTACCGATGACACTGTAAAGGACTTCGAAGAACGGTTGAACGGAATTGACAGCTTCTCGAAAGGAGGATATGAGATGAACATCAACAAAAGCAAAACGAGGGTAACGGAATGCAGTCGACTTAAATGCTGAGGGAATTAGATTAGGAAATGAGGCACTTAAAGTTGCCGATGAGTTTTGCTATTTGGGCAGCAAAATAACTGATGATTGTCAAAATAGAGAGGATATAAAATGTAGATTGAGGGTTGCAGGGAAAGCGTTTCTAAAGAGGAGAAATATGTCAACATTGTGTATAGACTTAAGTCTCAGGAAGTCTTTTCTGAAAGAATTTGTATGGAGTGTAGCCGTGTAAGGAAGTAAAACATGGACAATAAACGGAGACTTGAAATGTGCTGCTACAGAAGAATTCTGAAGATTATATGCGTAGATCACGTAACTAATTAGGAGATGCCAAACAGAACTAGGGAGAAAAGCAATCTGTGGCGGAACTTGACTAGATGAAGTCATCGGTTGGTGGGACACATTCTGAGGCTTCACGGAACCACCAATTTAGTACTGGAGGGAAGCCTGGAGAGTAAAAACCTTAGAGGGAGACCAATAGATGAATACACTAAGCAGATTCAGAGGGAAGTAGGTTGCAGTAGCTACTCGGAGATGAAGAGTCTTGTACAGGCTGATTTCCTTCCACATCCTTTGAAAAACGATCCGAGCTTACGCTTTGTGGTGATGGTCCTCGCGACTCCAGAGAGTCCAGCACCGGAATCGATAAGACGCACTCGGAACACTCGTAGCGCAGCAGCTGTCATGGATTCGCAGAAGAAGAATCATTTGAGTATTTCTTCATAAGTAATAAATTTCACTTTATTACCAATTGCTAAGAATATCTCTGATTGAAAATAATCTACGCCGGCCTCCTGCCCTTTCAACAGTGCTCTGTCTCTAATGACCTCGTTATCAACGGGACGCTGAACCCTAATTTTCCTTTCTTCCTTCCTTCCTTCGTTTTCGCTGAATGAAGATATGTTTTTCGTCCCATGAAAAGATGGTCCTTAATCTGAGACTACAAGCGTGTCCTTAAAGTAAGCTAATAATCGCAAGATAGAGGGTAGTTCGTGCTGATATTACGAATCACTTCCCGTCCTGTTCCAGTCATGTCTAGAATTAGCGAAGAAACATCTAGCTTACGTCTCTGTATCTTCGACGTCGTCATCATCATCCCTGACAATAAAATCTAATTATTCTTGAATGCACTATCGCAATTTCACCATTCGGCAAATTTCAAGTGGAGTACTGTGAAAATCTGTGCTTCGAAACGTGTCAAAATTTAATTTATCCTGCCGGCATAGCGTAGCTACTGGCAGGATCACCCAAGCCGGATTTGTCTTGACGGTGGAGCCCGACAAAGTGTGTCCCATAACATAAGGCAGGTGTGGCTCTAGAGGTGTAGTGAGGCCAACTTCTCCAAAGGAGTAGAGTGGTCTGAAGATGGTCAGTAACATACCGAAACCGGTAACAACAAAAGAGACTTGCGTTAGAAACTGTTTATATTGATTTTAAAGAACTAAGAAAACCTCTGTTCTCTAAGAAAAATTTCTCAAAAATTACTAAAAGTAAAGAAGTCGAACTGATACGGTCGACACAGCACCTTTAAAGGGAAAGACAACGTCAAACAAAAACAAGAAGCGATGTGTCTGTTGGAACCTGGAATGTGAGATCGTTATATATAAAACAGCTCGACAAAACTAAGGGAGGCATAGTTGCCCTGTAGTAAACACTATGAAACGGCACAGACTGCTTGATACGGGAAGCTGCACAGTTTTATACCATGGTCCAGAGAGAGTAACCATGAATTTGGTAAAGGATTCACAGTAAGACAGAAATTTAAACATATATGGGCGGAATTACTGAAATAACACCTAGAATCATACAAATGAGACTGAAGACCAGATTTGCTAACTATTCATTGATCAATATACGTGCAACTACAGAAGTAGTAGATGACCAGGATAAAGACGCATTCTATGAGAACCTCAAAGAAGCCTGTGCGTGATGTTGAAATTTTGGAGACGTTAATGCACAAATTGGAAAAGAAGATCATTAGCGTCCAGCTACAGGAAATCATAGCGTCCATGCATATGTAAATGATAATGGATACATAGTTATTCAGTTTGCGCTGGCACATAGCATGGCTATAGGTAGCACTATGTTGCCCCACAGAAGGATCCATGAAGCAACACTGTGTAGCAGTGATCAGCATACCCGCAACCAAAACGATCATTTAATGATGACGGCAGGCATTTCTCAAACCCACTAGACGTACGTATCTACAGAAGCGTTAATGTGGATTCAGATCACCACCTTATAATTGCGAAATTAAGAGCTCGAGTATCTATGGCAAGAAAAGTGAAAGGAACTCTGAATCAGGAGTGGAGTGCTAGCAGGATTGCAGTCATTAAGGGAGCAGAAGAAAAGCTAGGGAAAGAAGGAAAACAACGAATGAACTCCTTGTTTTATGAAGACGTAAGAGAATTAATTATGAGAAAAATCTGGCTTATAGGAAAGTACTTGATATATCGTAATCCGCTGTAGCGGTAAGAAGTGATCAAGATAAAAGGAGAGAAGGGGAAGAAACTGCATCGGAAGAAGAAAAGGGAATGGGAAAGAAAGCAGACTGAAGAATTGAAGACTACTGGGAAAACAAATGAGGTCAGAAAATTCTATCAGAAAATTAATAGTGAAAGAAGAGCATTTAAGCCGCGTATTAGTACACGTAAGAGTAAAAATGGAGACTTACTAACTGATGGCAAGGGGATACTGCAACGTTTGGGTGGAGTATTTTACTGAACTGTTGGATGCTCCAGAGGCCCCTGTTGAAGAGATCCTAATCCACACAGAAGAAGATGATGCTATAGTCCCTCCCCTCTCTCAAGGAGGACAAAGCAATTGCCCGACTGAAGAACGGTAAAGCACAAGGAATTGATAAAATAAGATCTGTTGAAAGCCTCACGAGTTGAGTTAAATCGCTCGTTATACAAGATCTTGGGCCTCACCTGGGAAAAGGAAGAGCTGCCAGAAGAACAGGATGTAGGGATAGTGTGTTTTATTCGCAAGAACGGACATATATTTACGTGTGGCAACTACAGAGACACAACACGCCTAAATATTGCATATTGTCAAATATTTTGTTTAGCAGACACTCACTCATAGCAGAAAACATTATTGGCAGTTGTCAATGTGATTTCAGGCCTGGAAAGTCAACTGTGAACCAGACATTTACCCTCTGGCAAACAGAAGAAAAGACCAACGAATTTAATGTTCGTGTGCGCCATCTTTTCATTGATTTCAAATTTGCAAATGACACAATAAATCGGGTTAAACTTTATGAGACAACGCGGGAATTTAGGGTGCCTGGGAATCTGGTGCGTTTGACAGAGGCCACCCTAAGGCATTCCAATGTAATGTGCGAGTGTAGTCTACGCTGTCACCCCAGTTTCCCACAAGAACCTGGCTGCGACAAGGGGATGGGCTTTCCTGCCTACGCTTCAGAGTGACAGTCGGAAAAGTTATGCGTAAGTCAGGTATACAGACAAGAGGTACTATCTGCCGTACAATTGTTAGGATATGCAGATGATTTGGACATAATGAGAAAAAAATTTAGAGATCTGCAAAGTGAATTCTCATACATAAAACTGAGTGCAGACGAGATAGGCTTGAAAATTAAAGAAAGAATGCTCAAATATATAATGGTAGAGATAAATCCTTTTAGACCGCAGTAAGCCTTGATGGAATGACGTTTCAACGAGTGGAATGGTTCATTTATCCGGGCGCAGAGTTAGAAGCTCATGTCGGCAATTCGACTGTAATTATATAACGCACAAGTGCTTGTAATCGATGTTATTTTAGAATGCTGCGGCATCGTAAATCCAAGCTTCTATCACAAGAAACTAAGTGCCGATTCTATAAAACGTTGATATGCCCGGTACTTACTTGGGGTTCAGAAACACGGACGATCACGAAGCAGGGCGAAAACACACTTAAATCACATCCAAGAAGTATACTGTAGAGAATCTTGGCACCTGTATACGAAAATGGGAGATAGATAAGGCAAGGGAATGACGAGCTTTATGACTGCTACAAGGAGGATGAAATCGTCAAGTTAATAAAGTTGTGCAGACTGAGATTGGCTGCACATGTTATACAACTCGATGAGACAGATCCTGCAACGAAAGCCTACTGCAGTGTACATGGAGAAGGAAGAGCAAGGGGACGACCGAGGTTGAGATGGAGTGATGAGGTTGGAGAAGACGCTGCCCGAGCTGGTCGCCGCAACTCTCACCTTTGGGGGGCTTGATTTCACTGTTTATACAAGGCAGGTGCGCTTGCCACTATCATTTCATGGAAAGTTTACGTTATTACAGTGGTTCTCTGTCGTTCGTATTCCACCGGTAGCTCAAAAGCCGCCAGCGCCAAAGCTACGGCTGTTGTGTGGAAACATACCGAAATCAGTCATTGTGATGGCGGCGTTCTAGGGCGACCAACGAAATGAGCTCTGCATCGCGGTGTAGCTTGCTCGCCAGGTTTCGAGAGGGTGCGTTTCTGGATGAGGTATCGAATATATTGCTTCCCCCTACTTATACCTCCCGAGGAGATCACGAATGTAAAATTAGAGAGATTAGAGCGCGCACGGAGGCTTTCAGACAGTCGTTCTTCCTGCGAACCATACGCGACTGGAACAGGAAAGGGAGGTAATGACAGTGGCACGTAAAGTGCCCTCCGCCACACACCGTTGGGTGGCTTGCGGAGTATAAATATAAATGTAGACGTAGATGTAGATGTAGATGAGGCATTCCTGTGGTTTGGGGACTCACTCACAATAGGAAACTTCGTAACCATACAAGTAGCTTCTTTGCCAGAAATTTCAACGTCTTGCCAAATTATTTGTGCTGTATCATCACAGTAGCAGTGCTAAAGTAACATTTGAACATCAGTGCCAATCGTTAGAACACGAAGACTTAGATTTACATCGACAATTGATATCGTAAATGAAATGTAGAATCAGATGTATCGTTTCCTAACTGTAAAAACAGGCACATTCAGTATAAGCAGATTACAGTGGGAAATAACAGTTTGAATAAACTGTAAGCATTCTTTGTCGTAGAACTCTGGTATGCAGTAAAAATGGGGGATTCCCATTTGAAAATACAAAATGGATCCCGCTCACCCAGAAGGCGTCGTTAGGTGGTGACCAGCTATCGCACAGACGGGTGCCCCTTTAAAAATACTAATTTTTCACCTAGAACATTTTTTAAACGATGTGTCGTTTACGAGATATTTAGCTGTCTCAAGTCAAAACGAACACCCTGTAAACTAGGAGAAAGCAGGAAAGTTTCCACTTGTTCTGTAATTCGATTTTTCTTCAACACGGAAGAAAGAACTCTACAGTATCTACGACAATGTAGCTTTCAACGCGTCAGATAGCTAGGCCTCGAAGAGAGAAACTTTAGAACAGTATATTTCAAATTTCGCTCAAATCGCTAATAAAACTTTCCTTGATTGCTCTAATTACTTGCAAGCAGCGATTCTTTTTTCAATGGTAAACCTTACGCCTCTCAGATTGATATTCCTTTTGTTCATGTCCCAACCTTCGTTTCGCTATGAAAATTCGGACAATAACCTGTTGCATAATTTCTGGGACGTCTTACCGGGTGATCAAAAACTCAGTATAAATTTGAAAACTGAATAAATCTCGGAATAATGTAGCTAGAGAGGTACAAACTGACACTGCTGCTTAGAATGGCATGGGGTTTTATTAGAACCAAAAACACACAAAGTAAGACAAAGCAAATATGATGTTCTTTACAGGAAATGCTCAATATGTCCACCATCATGCCTCAACAATAGCTGCAGTCGAGGAATAATGTTGTGAACAGCACTGTAAAGCATGTCCGGAGTTATGGTGAGGCATTGGCGTCCGATATTGTCTTTCAGCATCCCCTAGAGATGTCGGTCGATCACGATACTCTTGCGGCTTCAGGTAACCCCAAAGCCAATAATCACACGGACTGAGGTCTGGGGACCTGGGAGGCCAAGCATGACGAAAGTGGCGGCTGAGCACACGATCATCACCAAACGACACGCGAAGGAGATCTTTCACGCATCTAGCAATATGGGGTGGAGCGCCATCCTGCATAAACATCGTACGTTCCAGCTGGTGTTTATCAGCCAGACTGGGGATGATGCGATTCTGTAACATATCGGCGTACCTCTCACCCGTCACGGTAGCAGTTACAAAACCAGAATCACGCATTTCCTGGGAAAAAAAGGCCCGCTAACGGTAGATGTGGTAAATCCAACCCATACCGAGACTTTCCCGTCGTGCAATGGAGTTTCCACGACAGTTCTAGGATTTTCGGTAGCCCAAATTCTGCAGTTGTGGGCGTTGACAGACTCTCGGCGC
The DNA here is from genome assembly GCF_021461385.2 of Schistocerca piceifrons. Taxonomy (NCBI): domain Eukaryota; kingdom Metazoa; phylum Arthropoda; class Insecta; order Orthoptera; family Acrididae; genus Schistocerca; species Schistocerca piceifrons. The sequence goes on from NC_060145.1 coordinate 401,230,486, forward strand.
GTGAACTTCGTCTGTCCACAACACGTTACTCAACCAACTGTAATCTTCCGCCATCTTTTGAAACGCCCACAACGCAAATGCCCTCCGCTTCACTAAATCACCAGGTAACAGTTCATGATGCCGATGGATTTTGTACGGATAGCATCGGAGGGTACGCCTAAGTGCCAACCAAACAGTAGTGTATGGAATGCCGGTACGACGTGCGACTGCACGAGCGCTTACTTCCCCGTGCATAGACGAACCCGCTACAGTCTCCATTTCCTCCTGAACTGTCTCAGCAGCATTACGCCTTGTGCTCGGTCGGCCACTACGGGGTCTATCGTCTAAACAACCCGGGGCTTCGAACTTCGAAATCATTCTCGCCACAGCTGCATTTGTCAACGGACCTTTACCAGTTCGAATCCCCTTCCTATGGCGATAGGATCGTAACGCTGAACTAGCACATTCCACATTCTGATAATACAGGTTCACTAAAAGCGCCTTTTCAGGTAACGTCAACATGCTGCGACTGCTGGCGCATCTGATTCTCTCTCTCTCATTACAGCTCCTTTTATAGACGATTCTCATGCCCAGTCACTGACGTTTTACTGTCCAGCGCAATCTGTCGGACATCTTGTGAACTCTATTTTTTTTTTCTAATGGAACCCCATGTCATTTCAAGTATGTGTGTCAATTTTTACATCTCTATCTACATTATACCGTGGTTTATTAAGTTTTCAAATTTATACTGGCTTTTTGATCACCTGGTGCTTTCGCTCCACTGAAATATTTTACCAACGTCAGTTAAGGACATGTAAAAACATTTAACAGTACTATGTATCGTAAGAAAGTGTTTATTCAAATTGTTAGTGTACTGTGGACAAGTGTATTCCTTTAAAATGTTTCTAGGAGTATTGGGAATGATGGAAATGTCGAAAACGGCTTAGCCAGTGAAGAACGTTTAAGTGAGCATTGGCTGTTAACCTGTGTAGTCAAATACATATGTTTTCCTCATAAAATTAACTGCATCTTCCCAAATGACTTGTACCAAATTAAATCTTGCGCTCTTCTGTAGTTCTCTGTACTTGTTCCTTTCCATATAGCCATACCATTACCATTTAAACGATGTCATAGGCAGCATATGTTCGCCACTGAAGCTGTAATCGTTACAGAATCAATTCTTCTCTCTCGTCCGTACGCTAGCCATGTTTCGGATGTTACATATTCGTGAATGATTGTCTCTCGTGTTCACTCGCGTGCCGCTCATTCCGTTGGCCCTTAACAAGAGAGCGTACGACACACGCAGCTGGCGAGACGGGCGTTCCGCCTTGCAGGAGCAGAAGCGCGAGCAGGAGACGTGCGCGCAAGGAAATATATAGTTGAGGAATTTAATTAAATGTGCGCTGGCGGGCGGCGTGTCCGCGGACATCCATCAGGGTGAGTTAGTGCGCGATAGCATCGTTTTAATACAGGCCGTCGCTCAGCGCCGCTGATGTCCGTCCGCAGCCGCGGCCGCGGTCGCTGGCCCGATAGCGATCGGCGGACCGCCCAGCCACTGTGCGCTCGCTTTTGTTGCGGCTGAACACCGCGCAGGTGTTGCAGCATCGTCCACTACAGCGTGACCGGCATAGGTCAGCACATGTTAGCAACTTAGCAGGTAATGAGTGCGCTTACGATTCTGCACACTGCCACTGGAGTTACGAAAATTGTTTGAAGATTAACAGATTAAATGGGCCATTTTGCTGCCCATTTCTAATTTTCTGGAATCGTTTCTTGCTGTATTGCAAGTAGATTTTCTAGTATGTACGGGTCAAACGTACTGACTAGAAGAACAATGTGATCTCTCAAAGGCTTTTGATTGTGTAAATCATGGAATACTTCTAGATAAGCTCAAGTACTGTGGTATGAATGGGACAGTGCTCAAATGGTTTAAATCATATCTAACTGGAGAGTGCAGAAAGTTGAAATAAACAGTTCACATAATATGCAAAAAACTGGTGATTTCTCAAACTGGGGAACAATCAAGAATGGGGCGCCACAAGGTTCGGTTTTGGGTCTCTGCTGTTCTTAATATATATAAATGACTTACCACTCTATATTCACGAAGATGCAAAGCTGATACTTTTTGCCGATAATACAAGTATAGCTATCACACCCGACAGACAAGAATTAACTGGTGAAATTGTAAACTATGTTTTTCACAAAATCATTAAGTGGTTCTCTGCAAATGGGCTCTCATTAAACTTTGACAAAACACAGTATATACAGTTCCACACAGTAAATGGAATGACACCATTAATAAATATAGACTTGGATCAGAAATCGGTGGCTAAGGTAGAATATTCAAAATTGGTAGGTGTATGCATTGATGAGGGGTTGAACTGGAAAAAACACACTAAGGATCTGCTGAAACGTTTGAGTTCAGCTACTTATGCTATTAGGGTCATTGCAAATTTTGGCGATATACATCTGAGTACATTAGCTTACCACGCCTATTTTCATTCTCTGCTTTCGTATGGCATCATATTCTGGGGTAACTCATCATTGAGTAAAATAGTGTTCATTGCACAAAAGCGTGTAATCAGAATAATTGCTGGAGATCATCCTGTAGACACATAGTTAAAGAGCTAGAAATCTTCACTGTAGCCTCACAATATATATATTCACTTACGAAATTTGTTATAAACAATCCGAACGAATTCAAAAGTAATAGCAGTGTACATGGCTACAACACTAGGAAAAAGGATGATCTTCACTACTCAAGGTTAAATCTAACTTTGGCTCAGAAGGGGGTAAATTATACTGCCACAAAAGTCTTTGGTCACTTACCTAACAGCATCAAAAGTCTGATAGGTAGCCATATAGCATTTAAAAGGAAATTAAAAGAATTTCTTAATGGCAACTCCTCCTAATCATTAGATGATTTTTTGGATATAGTAAGAGGGTAATTTCCCAACCTCCACAAAATAAAAAAAAGAGTGTCATGTAATATTTTGTCTAATGTAATATCTTGTACAGAGACCTTTTATTAACCTGACACGTTCCACATCATTATGAAGTGTCGTATTCATGATCTATGGAACAAGTACTAATCTAATCTCTAAAAGATGATACTGGCAGTAGATTTAAATACATGGTGACAAGAGTAAACGGCATTGGATGTCGAAGGAAATAAGATTAAACTACTAAACAATCTATACAACGATCAGTTATAAGGCAGTACAGCGAGGTTTTCGAATGTACCAGTCTCTGGTATGTTCGGTTTCACAGCTAAGTAGTAGGAGTGATAGACTGTGAGATTAAGGAGCAGTGAGACTTGTTATTTGTTATCTTAATACTATAAATTCTGCTAATCAGTATCCAACAGATTCGTGATAGAACAAAATATTCACATATAAATTACGTAGCCCAGCTCCACAGATTTTGTTAACGCAGTTAACAGCTGCCGTCATTCCTTAGGAATAAATGCTCGTGTAAGAGTTACAGGCTATCATATATATGATCTTTCTTCAGCACTAGCTTAAATATAATACACAAGTCGAAACATTTACTAACCTGAAAAACAGAACTAATTAGAAACGTGCCAGGACAGGAAAGTCACCATACCTACACGTTACATCCACTGAAGCACAGAAAATGAACTCTTTTTTACCGGTTGTAATGTTCCAAGTTTATTTTTACTGCTAGGTTTAATTAACCTCTGCAGCTATAGTACCTGCTTACGACTTAGAATCGCATCGTTGGAATACAATTCTGCTTTTCATTTATTTAAGACATGAGAACATGTATTACCTCCGTCTTATTCTGCCTAGTAGGCATCAGCATCATTACAATTATTCCACATAGATCGCATTTTCAGTAGAACATTGTAGTATTTCGACATTCACTTATGCGGTCAGTGGTGTGCGTCTCATGTAATTTTTCTGTGGAGAAACATTTAAGCTCAGTTACATACTTTAAGACAAACACTTTTCTGAATTCCTTACTTCACACTGTTATACCTGCATAGCCGATGTTATTTCATGTTGTACACTGCTATATACACTCCTGGAAATTGAAATAAGAACACCGTGAATTCATTGTCCCAGGAAGGGGAAACTTGATTGACACATTCCTGAGGTCAGATACATCACATGATCACACTGACAGAACCACAGGCACATAGACACAGGCAACAGAGCATGCACAATGTCGGCACTAGTACAGTGTATATCCACCTTTCGCAGCAATGCAGGCTGCTATTCTCCCATGGAGACGATCGTAGAGATGCTGGATGTAGTCCTGTGGAACGGCTTGCCATGCCATTTCCACCTGGCGCCTCAGTTGGACCAGCGTTCGTGCTGGACGTGCAGACCGCGTGAGACGACGCTTCATCCAGTCCCAAACATGCTCAATGGGGGACAGATCCGGAGATCTTGCTGGCCAGGGTAGTTGACTTACACCTTCTAGAGCACGTTGGGTGGCACGGGATACATGCGGACGTGCATTGCCCTGTTGGAACAGCAAGTTCCTTTGCCGGTCTAGGAATGGTAGAAGGATGGGTTCGATGACGGTTTGGATGTACCGTGCACTATTCAGTGTCCCCTCGACGATCACCAGTGGTGTACGGCCAGTGTAGGAGATCGCTCCCCACACCATGATGCCGGGTGTTGGCCCTGTGTGCATTGGTCGTATGCAGTCCTGATTGTGGCGCTCACCTGCACGGCGCCAAACACGCATACGACCATCATTGGCACCAAGGCAGAAGTGACTCTCATCGCTGAAGACGACACGTCTCCATTCGTCCCTCCATTCACGCCTGTCGCGACACCACTGGAGGCGGGCTGCACGATGTTGGGGCGTGAGCGGAAGACGGCCTAACGGCGTGCGGGACCGTAGCCCAGCTTCATGGAGACGGTTGCGAATGGTCCTCGCCGATACCCCAGGAGCAACAGTGTCCCTAATTTGCTGGAAAGTGGCGGTGCGGTCCCCTACGGCACTGCGTAGGTTCCTACGGTCTTGGCGTGCATCCGTGCGTCGCTGCGGTCCGGTCCCAGGTCGACGGGCACGTGCACCTTCCGCCGACCACTGGCGACAACATCGATGTACTGTGGAGACCTCACGCCCCACGTGTTGAGCAATTCGGCGGTACGTCCACCCGGCCTCCCGCATGCCCACTATACGCCCTCGCTCAAAGTCCGTCAACTGCACATACGGTTCACGTCCACGCTGTCGCGGCAGGCTACCAGTGTTAAAGACTGCGATGGAGCTCCGTATGCCACGGCAAACTGGCTGACACTGACGGCGGCGGTGCACAAATGCTGCGCAGCTAGCGCCATTCGACGGCCAACACCGCGGTTCCTGGTGTGTCCGCTGTGCCGTGCGTGTGATCATTGCTTGTACAGCCCTCTCGCAGTGTCCGGAGCAAGTATGGTGGGTCTGACACACCGGTGTCAATGTGTTCTTTTTTCCATTTCCAGGAGTGTATGTGTTTAAGACAGTGTAGACTCAATTTTCTGTTGACGTTCCGTTTTTCACTAACGCCAAAACGAGAGTACTATAAGGTAAAATTTTTCACCTTGCTATCACGACGATGACGAAAGAATAAGAACCTGCTGGTGAGGATACTTTGCAAACTTCATTACACTTCAACGATGTGCTACATATATAGAGTAATTTCTCTTTAAATTGTGAATGATTGCCATACAGTTAATTTAAGAGACACTAATTTTTAATAAAATGGAAATACAACCGTCGAGCTAAAAATTTACCTACGCTAATGATAACTTAAGAAATTAGCGGACCGAGCTCACTTTAAAATTTCAAAATCTCTGACACAACATCGGAAGAATTAGAGTAACAATAGCTAAATATTTCTTTAAAATGAGCTTGCAAATTTGAGTATTAACAATCAGAACACACGACATGATTAAAAACAACCTTAATTAAAAGTATAACCCATATGCAGTGTAACGCAGCTACACATAAATGGTCATTGTGCAACTCATGCTCGACGAATGACGAAAAATTGCGCCATACATCTGACGCCCAGTACATACGCTAAACTAAGTAAAGCTCAGGGAATTTCAGGAATACAGAAATACATTTTACTTAGGAATGAAATAAACAGGAAGTGCAGGAAAGCTAATGCGAAATGACTACATGAAAAACGTGAAGAAAACAAAAAAGAAATCACTGGCGGAAGGACTGACTTAGCATACAGAAAAGTGAAAACAACCTTCGGTAAAATTAAAAGCAACACCGGTCACATTTAGACTGCAGTAAAAATTCCACTGCTAAGTGCAGAGAGGAGAGTGGATGGACAGAAAGAGTGTGTTGAAGGCCTCTATGTGGGGCACACTTGCATGATGACGTGATAGAAGAAGGAACATTAGTTGGCCGGGAAGAGATAGGGTATCCTATATTAGAATAATGTATTGTATTGTACTGAAAAGGGGTTCGAGAAACGACGGAGAGGCTTCGTCCCAGCCGTAGCCCTCAGTGGCCCACAACAGGCTGCATCAGTCCAGTCGCATCGCCGCCCCGCACCAAACCGGGGGAACGTCTCACACCAGTCGAGTGTAACCCAAAATTTTTGCGTTGTATAGTAATTATGATGCACACGTACGTGGAGACAGTGTTTGCGCGGCAATCGCCGACATAGTGTAACTAAGGCGGAAGAAAAGGGCCACCCCGCATTCGCCTTAAAGATCATTCACAGACTGGCCGGCACACCCGACCTCGACACTAACCCACCGGGCGGATTCGTGCCGGGGACCAACACGATGTCTCCAGGAAACCAGTGCGTCAGGCCGCACGGTTAACCGGGTATGCTAGAATTATAATTAAAAAGAGTTTTGGAGGACTTACGGTCAAATAAGCCAGAATGGATGGATAAAATTCCATCAGAATATCTAAAACCGTTGGCAGAAGTGACAACAAAGCGAATATTCACGTTGGTGTGTAGAATGTACAAGACTGGCGGTATACTATCAGACGTTCGGAGAAAAAATCGTCCATTCAATTCCCAAGATAGCAAGAGCTTACAGAGTGCGAGAATTGTCGCGCTGTCAGCTCACAGCTCACATTCATCTAATTTTCTGGCAGGAATAATATACAGAAGAATGGAAAAGAAAATCGCAGTTTTGTTAGATGACGATCAGTTTGGCTTTAGGGAAGGTAAACGTAACAGAGACGCATTTCTGAAGTTGCGGTTGACAATAGAAACAGGACAGAAGAAAAATAGAGACTTGTTCATAGGGTTTGTTGACGCTGGAAGGTGTTCGACAGTATAAAATGGTGAAACATGTTTGCAGTTATGAGGAAAGTAGGGATAAACTGTAAGGGAAGACGGGTAACATACAATATGTTCAAAAATCAAGAGAGAACGATGAGTGGGAGACCAAGTACGAAATGCTCGGAGTAAAAAGGGTGTAAGACAGGGATGTACTCTTTCACCCCTACCATTCAACCCATGCATCGAAGAAACAATGACGGAAATAAAAGAAATATTCAAGTGTAGGATTAAAATTCCGGTTGAAAGAAATGTATATGATAAGATTCGCTGATGATATTCTAAACATTCAGCGTGGTGTCTGTTTGTTGTATATCGTGTCTCCCTACCACTTTCGCGCAACGACGCTCTGAGCGTGTTTTTTAGGGAACTAGTTTGAACCTGGGACCTGTTGCTGGTAAGGAGACGCCAGACCACACATGACATGTAGAATTCAGAAGAGTTCAGTGAGACTAGCGATGATATTACCAAATGCTTAATGATTTCAGCGTCAGCTCCACTGCACTCCCTGTAAAAGAATCTTGATACTAACTAAATTTAGTGGAAGGGGTTCACAGCTTTCCTATTTTTAGTTAGCTGTAAAATAACGTCGAAAAAGCAGTTAAGTTTACCAGTGGAAATTTTATTCTACTCACAAAACATTGTTTATAAATTGCGCTATTGATAAAAGGAAATGTTTTAATACAGGATGGTAAAAACCGACTGCGTTCAACAAAAATGTGAACGAATATTCCCTGAGTGGGTTTCCAAGTTCTACAATAGATCGAAGGATGACCTATGCCATATCACATCTATAATCTAGGTTTAAATTAAGTTTCACAAAAGAGAAAAACAATCAAAATGGTCTACAGTGACCCTCAATTATCTTTAATTACTTATCTAACTTGTCGTAAATTACAGTGGCTAATGTGGCTTTTCAATTAACTATATAACAGAAAAATCATCGCGTTTCAGATTTTTACTTCAAGTGGCAAATGTGAACACCATGAGCTTTAATTGACGATCGACACTAGTATTACGTAAAGGGGATGTAACAGATGAGACTTCTGCAGTTCTGACTGAAGCCTTATGCGCTCAAAAATGCGGCATCGCGTGCGTTCATTACCTTGTCGATGTTCGTCAGGGGGCGGCGGCCAGCGCAGCTCCGTTCAGCTCGCCCTCTCGGAAGCAACTCCTGTCCTAACTTCTCCTTACTACAATTTACCGAAGTTGGTTAAAAAAAAACTATCTGGCTGTGTTTTCATCTGACCAATCAGGGTCTGAATATTAACATTAAGCTCTGCCTACAAAAAATTCTGTCTATCCAATGAGAAACGTTATACTTTTCGTGGTGGGGCAATGCTTTTAAAGTTTGCAACGTAACAGAGAAGCAAAAAAGTCTCACGCTAAAACTTGCAGCTGGTGTGGTCCTTTTAGCGTTATCGTAACATCTATACAGTTCTTCTGGAGGGCTCTATCTTTTAACATGGGCTGGGGGTGGTCCTAACGTAACAGAGACGCGAAAAAGTCTCACGCTAAAACTTGCGGGAGGTGTGGTCCTAGCAGTTAGCTGGTGACGTGGGTGTCCGTCCCTTATCGTAGGGCCTTCTCGCTTAACACGGTTCCGCTCTCGGCTTCTGTTCTCGTTTCTCCCCTCGGAACTGCGTCGTCTCACTGTGGGAAGGTATGACATGCATTTAGGCATTCTTGTGTTCGTCTGTGGTATTCCATTTGCTCACTCGTTACTCGTATTACTTTGGTTTATTTAATGTCACGATTTATTCGGGGCTATGTGACATACTACTGGATTTGCTTATCATGTCAGGGGTTTTCATGGTAGGTGTTGGATTTGCCTGAAACCTTACAATATTGCCATCCTTAGTGAAAGTGAAGAAGAGTTAGAGGATGTGTTGAATGGAATGGTAGTATAATTAGTACAATTTATGGGTTGAGAATAAGTCGGAGAAAGACGAAAATAATGAGAGGTAGTAGAAATGAGAGCAGCGAGAAACTTAACACCAGACTTGGGGTGAAGAAGTTGATGAGGTTAGGGAATTCTGTGATCTAGGTAGCAAAATAACCCATGATAGTCGGAGCAAAGATGACATAAAAGAAATAAGCACTGGCAAAAAGGGCATTCCTGGCCCAGAAGTCTACTAAATCAAACATAAGCCTTAGTCTGAAGAAGGAATTTCTGAGAATGTGTAACGAAGCAAGTTATTACGAAATAACATTCGGTGCAGTAAGAAACGCAGCCATGCTGCACGGTGGCTTCAGGATGGCTATGTTTTTTCTTCGTTCTGACTCACAGCGCAGCTGACGTTACCAGCCGTGAGAACTGTCTCGAGTAACATTTAGTCGGTATGCAAATTCATATCCCGTACAAATCTAAATATACCATAGTAATTATCATCCGATTTTGTTCAAACTTGGTAGGCAATCAATCTTTTATTATTAAGAATGGGATCCTGTCAAAATTTCAGATCAACAGCCAATAAGAATTAAGCAGTCCTCTCGTGCAGACACTTAGACAGGCAGAGAGGAGAGGAGCATTGGGAGAATCACTCACTAACTTGTCTCCGAGAAAATAGTATGTAAAATGAAGAGCTAGTGAGATCATTTCAGATACAACATGTCGTGACTAAAGCGGTTTAAGTTACGAACATTTTGAGGAAAGGATGATATTTCGGGAATAATCAGTTGAAGTTTTATAAGCGTGTGATCTTTTGATCGTACAGACAATTCCGCGTGGCATATTCCGTGATCTTGATGGAATACTTTGACGAGCACTTCTGACATGGATCGAAAGTTAAACTCGTTATGGTTAGATGCCAAAAATAAATAGGGACGGACTTACAGGAATTCTGGCTACTTTTACGTGTGAAATATATTAGATACACAGTGAGCTTGGATGATAAAGCATTTGCATCATTAAATAATGACTTGATAGCCATTTCATGTGCTTTCTTATGTATACAAAGGCATTAACAGAATTTTCAAATGCTTTCTGCAGTTAAACTGCATTCTACCGACCGAAATTTGTGAAAATGACCTTACAGGGACTCATTTGCAACTTGAGTTATGCGGCCCCTGTGCGGTAGGTATTAGATAGTGGTTTCATCAATGTTGCTTTACACTACCTAGCGTGTATCTACTACTGCAGCGTGAAGGGACATCGGGACATCGAATGGAAGAAATATAGGGGTAGGTGAACTGTTCGATGAAAGTGACAGAGAGAGTACGGAGACAAAAGGACGAAAGGACGACAGAACGGCCCCGCCCCGCCGCAAATGTAGTTTTGGAGTCAGTATTGTGTGGTAGTGAATCATGGACAGTGGGAAAACCGGAACAGAAGAATATAGAAGCGTTTGAAATGTGGTGCTGCAGAAGAATGTTCAGGCTGATAACGTAGGGAATGAGGAGGTTCTACGCAGAATCAACGAGGAAAAAAAAAATGTAAAACGCTGACAAGATGAAAGGACAGGATGACACGACACATGTTAATGCACCAGGGAATAATATCCACGGTACTGGAGGGAGTTTTAGAGGGTAAAAGCAGTAGCGAAAGACAGAGACTGAAATACATTCAGGAAATAATTGGGGACGTAGGTTGCAAGTGCTACTCTGAGACAAAAAGTTTGACACTGGGGAGGAATTCATGGCGGGCCGCGCCAAGCCAGTCAGAAGACTGATGACTCAAAAAGAAAAAAAAAAAATCACCTTAAGCAAGTCAATCTAGAGATCATAACACCGAATGTTGGAGGCATCAACATTGCTTCTAGAATCTGTAAGATGTGTCTGATTATAACTAAGAGACCGTTGGTACTATCTATTGTATGACACTGTCGAGCGAGTTAGTACGAAAAAGAACGCATGGATGACAATTTGGTTAAATACCTAGAAAAACGACAGAGCAGGAAAGAAAGGTAATTCGTGTTCGGTATACCATTGGATATACTTCAGTTTGTTGCTCTGATGTTTGAGCGAAGAGAAAACAAAACTCCTTATAAATCACACAAAGGGGCTTTGGTCGAATATTTATTGCCAAGCGAAAAGTGAGAAGTGGGCAACTGTGATATCGGATTGACCACAGTGACATCTAGTTTTGTTATAACGTGTTTAATTGATTGAAAGTAATCAAGGTACTTACGAGAAACTTCATTTGTGACTTTATGGAATACTGAAATATTTACCGAGCAGCTGCTGCTAGCTAATCGAAGTGTCAAAACGCTAATTTCATCAATGTTTAGAAATTTTCCGTGTAAAATCAGCATTGGTTCTATATTTAACTGTCAAAGTGGCCCCCTCCGAATGGAGTAATAAATTTAACATGTCAGGAAAATGAAGTAGGTGTCTAAAACATCACCCTTTCTCAACAAAGCTTGAAACTAAAACACTTTTAAAAGAATAGTTTCTATAGATATTTTACACGTGTATGAAGTTCAGCAAATGAGGTGCCGTTTCAGAATTTAAAGTCCACTGTTAGAACCTTAGAATTGTAAAGGGTATTAAAGGATATTGGTCAGCTGGATTTTGTAGACTGTACAGCATGTTGTAGTGCGGTCTTGACATATTTTTATCATTATCATCCATAGCCATTGCCCAACAAGTCCTCAGCCTTAAAAACATTTCAGTAGAGAATACTTTAAGCACCAGGAAAGAGAAGAGGCATTGCCAAACAGCACCCCATTTGATGAGCATTACTTCGGACATCATTCAAAACGGCGTCAGATGTTTTTCTAATGTATTTTACTTGTTACTGTTAGACAAATCATGTCACATAACATTTGTAGTTCTTTTTGTTTTTTGTGCTAAAAATGTAACGGAAGTTTGGTGCTGAGTGTAGGACTCTACTTTGGCGTTTACTTTCAACATCAACTGCTGGAAAGTTGGCATACTATTTGAAAATCAGTACATGCTGACAATAACATCTCCGTAATGGACTGGCCTGCACGGAGTCCTGACCTGAATCCTATGCAACACCATTGGGATGTTTTGGAACGCCGACTTCGTGCCAGGCCTCACCGACCGACGTCGATACCTCTCCTCAGTGCAGTACTCCGTAAAGAACGGGCTGCCATTCCTCAAGAAACCCTCCAGCACCTGGTTGAACTTATGCTACGAGAGTGGAAGCTGTCATCAAGGCTAAGGATGAGTCAACACCATACTGAATTCCAGAATTATCGAGGGTGGACACCACGAACTTGTAAGTCATTTTCAGCCAGGTGTCCAGATACTTTTGTTCACATAGTGTGCCTGCAGAAATTACGACACAGTGTCAGCCTAGTGGCTGCTCTATCCCCTGTGGGTTAGGCAACACCTTCGACGCTCCGTGGGTAGGATTTACCTGTCTTCAAGCGGTAGAGTAGCCATGGGACTGAGCTGATGTCAGCGTTTCTGACATATTTATGTAACACATACAACAAAGCTGCGTGGATGGCATCGAGGATGCAGCTGAATCGTGTGGGTCTTGCCATTTTATTCACGCACATGCTAATGTTGCACTCCGCCGTGATCAAGCCACGGGACGTTTGCAAAAGGAAAAGTACCCTTTGCTGCTTCGGATCACGTTCAAATTTCGTCAAATGATTTTGAACTATCCCTAATGGTTCCAACCTGTACGAGAGCAAATGTGTACGGCCGCGCTGCACTCAAAGTGATGCGACCACATTCAGTGGGGATGCAGCCCCACAGAAGGACTGAGAAGTTCGAGGAAGTCAGAAGTGTCAGAGGTAGTCAAGGATATTTTCTTTAGTGAGATTTTCACTCTGCAGTGGAGTGTGCGCTAATATGAAGCTTCCTGGCAGAGTAAAACTGTGTGCCGGACCGAGAATCTAACTCGGGACCTTTGCCTTTCGTTGTGCAAGTGCTCTACCATCTGAGCTACCCAAGCACGACTCACGACCCGTCCTCACAGCTTCAATTCTGCGTGGATTTCTGTATTTTCTTGTTGCTCATTGTATTCCGAACCGCCGTTTTCAGCTGCCAAAGTTGTGGAAATCAAAGCCTCGGGAAAAGGGGTGATTCCATGGACGCCCTCTATGTCATCTCCTGAGGTGTCTTTGTGTCTATTCTGAGCGGTGGTGTGTATCAGGAGCAGCCAACATTTGTGTACTGCCCGTTAGCACATCCTGACACGATACCACAGGAAGCGATAAAAAATGGAATCATAGAAAACAAGACCACCGATTTAACGTAAGCTACAGACAAATTAAATTAAGCGAAAGTCAGATAATTTTTTTTTTTTTTTTTTTTTTTTTTTTTTTTTTTTTTTTGCAATAATGATGGATACTACATTTCGAAATGAAGGAACGCACTGATAACAAAGGAAAGGAGAGACGAGTCTTCAGTCAAGCGCAGGAGTTCAAAACTCAGAAACTGCTTTGATGCCACTCACTGTTTTGTGCTGACCTTGTCATTCATTCATTCCACACATAAAACATCCAGCTTTTTTGACATTTACTTCGTTTACTGTAAGCTTTGTCATTAGAGTTCTGGTTTTTACTGTTCCTAGCACTACTTCCTGGGATATGCAGATATTCGCTATCCTCACCCTTCATCGACTAGCGGGTATCCACGCATTGGGTTCCTCTCAGACACCAGGCGGAAAATTAATGCAAAAAACCTATTACACCCTATTGATTTAATGACAGAACAGTTTTTGCCATTCTATGATATGTTTGATTTCGGTGCTTAAAAACCAGTATGTAGCTACTAAAAATAATTTCTTCCAGTAACGGATGATAAATAATAAATATTTGCTTTTGTACTTTACGCCATCGTTCAGTCCGTTCTGGTAAGGAAAACAATGAAAGTCTACAGTTGTTAAGAACCACTGTTTGATCGAGTAAAACACCTATGCCCCACTTATATCCTACTGATACGAACAGATCTAGTCAACGATTAATAATTCAACATGCAAAAATTCTGTGCTTCTTGAAGAACACCTGCATAATGCTATACGGTACAAAATACGAGTAAGTCAAGCAACAGAGGTTTCCATCTGTCGCACTATCTAGTGGTAAATTGCCATGAGCTGTACTCGAGTAGACTTGTTCAAGAACGTAATTATGCTCAGCACCTTCGCTATGTAAACACTATAGATTGGATTGTCACAATGAAGATCTATTATTGCATATATTTCTAAGTCGGATTCTAAATTATAATACGATCATCTTTTTCTTTCTATAGAGTTGCACAAACATCCTCGAAACTTCTAAAAGGATGTTCGTGAAAATAGCTAAAAAATAGCTCTTACATTTCGCTGCTTGTAATTCACAGAAGGTATTTGAATAGCAGGCGCTTCGTTCTTCACAGCTAACTTTAGAGCCTAATCGAATAAAGGCTAAAAAATCTACAGACTGAATGATTAATACTAATTATAGCAAAACTTACGTCAAAACTGGCTCTAAGCACTATGGGACTTAACATCTGCGGTCATCAGTCCCCTAGACTTAGAACTACTTAAACCTAACCAACCTAAGGACCTCACACACATCCATGCGCTAAGGAGGATTCGAACTTGCGACCATAGCAGCAGGGCGGTCCCAGATAACTCATGCAAAGAAAGTGTTTACGGTGTTGGGGTACTTTTCGCGAGAAAGTCAGAATACAGCTTTGAGAGCGTCAGCGTGGTGTTGCGAGCATAACTATGATGTAGCCTGAAAGTTAAGAAAAAAAAGAAGGACTGACTGACAAAAAGAGAAATAAACAGAGGACAGCATCTGACACTGTAGTTTTCTGCTGTATAAAGAGCAGGAATTTACATAATCCACTTTAAAATTCCATTTTTTTAGGTCTTTTATATCAGTTCTGAGTGGTAAACTTGAAGGAACGTTTGTGCTTCGACATGGTTTGCGCCAGCTCTTCAGTACCTTATACAAAGCAGACTTTCGGACTGGAATTTCGTACATCCTCGAATGCACCATCTGAATATTTTAGGCGTAGGAAAGTTTAGATTACCATACATTAAGCAGCCTCAGTTCTTTTGCACATCTCTTTCTTTTGATGTTGTCCATTACCTTTATCACCATTTACAAATGTTAAAATACGTGATAATTTATCCATACCGAATTGTGTACGACATGATACAAGCCCAGAATGTGAAACTCAATAAATAGATATTCTAACGGAGAGAGCCAAACAGAATTTACTTTTCGCACACTGAGAGAAATACATTACGTATTACATCAAGTATAACTAGAGAGTTTGCGTATGTAAATTACAGTGACAATGACCCTATCCGCACATTATACAGCAGAATCAATCAACACCATTGAGAAAGGTACGTTCCTTCTTGTTAAGATCACACAGGATAAAACATGCAATACAACATTCACATCTATACTCAGCAGTCCATCTTACGGTCCGTGGTGGAGGCAGCTTCGTATACAGTTGTCTTCCATTTCGCCGTGTTTCTGTCACACCTGTAAATTATGAGCTTGCGGAGATACTGTTGGCATGCCTCAGTATGAGTTCTGCGTTCTTTAATTGTCCTGTCACTGTCACGTCGCAACGTACTGATGGGAGGAAATAATTTGGTGCTTTGTTTTTATCGTACTCAAATATCTGTTATTTTAACAGTGAATTACTCCGTATTACGTAATGCCTTCGTAACATGTAGTATACCACTAGACTTCGATGCGCACTTCCCTCCCTCCCCCCCCCCCTCACGATCATTAAACGAACCCGTAAGGAAACTGGCTACCTTTCTTACGATGTACATCTATATCTTCATACAAAATACGCAAGCCTTCGTGTGGGAAATGGAGGGGGGGGGGGGGGGGGGAGGGTACCATGTTCCAGTACTAGTCATTTGCTTTCCTATTCTACCCGCAAACAGATCGAAAGAGAAGCGACATGCTTCCTTACGAGCCTAAAGCCTCTTGTCTTCGAAGTCCTACGCGAAATGTACGTTAGCAGCAGTAGAATCTATCTGCAGTTACCTGCAAATGCTCGTTTTCTGAACTTTATCATATTTTAGGCGGGGACCGCGTTGAGCAGAACACAGATTTTTATTTTTTCCTATTACCCAAATATGTTTCGCTGCATCTTCAGCATCATGAGTAGGCTTCTGATTTTTTTTCAGTTAAACAACAAGAAACGGGTGTAATTTGTTCATATAAGAGTTCAAGTTTTTAAGAACGCATTTACTAATTTGAAAAAGCAGACAAAGTTTTCCGTATACACATTGTTAGCACTTATGGTGGTTTTCCTGCATTTTTTATGTTCTGTATTATAGTTGTTTTCCTTCCACAGTCTGTCACCAGCAGGTATACACATATTAATGTAGGAAACCTGTTTACCTCGAAAATTTACGACTGGAAATATGGTTAGGTCCACCATCAATTAATTCTGACCGCCCACGCGCCTGGTTTGTCTGTGTGTGTGTGTGTGTGTGTGTGTGTGTGTGTGTGTACGTGCGTGCCTGACCCCTTTCCTTTTGTTTTAATATTGTGATTCAGATTATCTATAATGTTTCTGTCACGTCCATTTTCTAAATTTACTTGTTTCATTATCTAAAGTTCATTTTTGTAGTTGTCTTCATTGAGTGGATGTTTTTCCTGTCTGAGCAGCACGCGTCGGAAACCAGCTAGTTTGTACGCAATCAGATGATCCGAGTATTTGTGTTCGGCTGTGCTGATTATGGTGACTTTCCTGAATATGGGGAACTGATTTTGGTTGTTGAGTCTATGTGTTGTGAAATTTAACATTTTATTATTTCCTGTTTCTATGGTGGAAGTTATGCTTCGATGAACTATGTTTACGTCATCGTGGAGTCGCTGAATGCGACTGGGTGTTTCGTCTAGAAAGCATGTGATGTCATCTACGTAGCGACTACTACCCTGTATTGCTTAGGTCTTACATGGTTGCAAATATTCTTTTCTCAAAGTGATTGAGGAAGATGTTGGCTAGGTGACCCCATGAGAAGCTCATCATCTTGTGAATGGAACTGGTTGTCAAATGAAAAATAGTTCTGCTCTGTGATTAGTTCTACAATGTTTGTCATTTATTAATATGGGGTCTGGGAATACCTTTCTGTTTTTTTGGTTTCTGTGGTTGGAAGATTCATGTAAATGGGTGTTGTAATGATTCTTTCTTAAAATTATATAAAAAATCTTTACTTTCGGTGACACTGCATGTGAGTGAGCAGCACTGTAATGACAATTTATTTGCATTGTAAGAGAGAAATCATCGCGTTTTATAAAAAGTAGTTAACTTTCAAATGGCGTCATTAGGGGCATGCATTGTTTTCATTCCAGGGATCCGGTCCCACATTGGTTATTAATACAAGCTTGAAGCACTATTTCCTGCATTCAAAATACGTAGTTTGTTTCTCACTCACTGTAAAATATCCAGTCACAAATACAATTCAGTGTCAGAATAAAGAACGAACATACATAATTGAAAACAGTTTCATTGTCTTTCTAAAATCCACACGTCTGCTGCTGTTGATATCATCCAAAATTCGTCTGACCAGAGACACCTTAGTATCATTCCACTTCACAGCCTCCTGATACACACCGATGTTCCAAAAAATATGACTACTGCCGACTGCTTCATTGAATGCTGCCTGGTGACTGTGCAGTCAAGTCACATGGTACAGAAAGTGTTACTGCCTTTTAGCACAGGATGGAGAATGGAGAGGCATACAGAATCACCGTGCACCCAGTGTGTATGAAATGGCTAATGATAGCAGTAGCATCTGTCCAAACGAGTGGAGACAGGCATCAGGAAATTGAGAGACTGGTGGTCCATGTAGACTCACATATTTAGACTCACAAACTGTTGTAGGTCCCACTCGTATCTGGTGGCTGGTAGACTACAGTACCCCTAGAAATGAGAAGTATGTTTACGGATTTGGCACGTCCTTGTTCTGCTAACGGTAAGATATCAGTCACGTAAGCCATAAGAGGACCATGGCCCAAACGTTAAGCAATTAAGGCACATAAACCATTGTGGCTCTGCTTTTATGCTGCTTTGATAATATCAAGACTCAGTATCACGACTCTGGTCCACGTGCTGCTCGGGGCTATGTGGTAACTGCTCAACATTTCAGTGACATTCCTGATGCAACTTCCTTTGACTGGTCGAAAATAACCCACATCCGCAGCCCCTTATATTAGTCATAGAAGGTGTGTCAATTTTATTCTACTGTGACCAGTAAATTACCTGCAGCACAAAATACCAGACTCATTCGAAATACCTGGATCTATGGAGCCAGCTCAGGACATTTCCGCAATGTCTCGATACAAACTTTGACAGTTATATACCATAGAGTCAGTCTCCTATTTTACACTAGTTGACTTTAAACCCGAATATACATTCCCTCTTTCGTATGGTTAAACTCTGTTACGCTATGACAAAACAATGACAAATGCTGTTACGTTGGTTCTCCTATATGCTAGAGTTTTGGCGTTAATTGTTGCTGCACCTTACATAGCCAAACTAGGAACTCTCAGGAAGATAGCAAAGAAGAAGTTAACTGTTCATGTATCAAGTGATGCATCGCCTCCTGCCAATGCTGCCACCTCCACCCTTGCATCACCAAGGATGTCTGCCAAGCATCATAGCAGCTTTGCTACAGCCATTCTTCCAACCAGTAAATTCAGTCAAGATTGTACATGTCCAAATCCCGCTTAGTTGTATCCCAAATGGCTCTCAAAAGGCTCTGAGCACTATGGGACTTATCTGTGGTCATCAGTCCCCTAGAACTTAGAACTACTTAAACGTAACTAACCTAAGGACACCACACACATCCATGCGAGGCATGATTCGAACCTGCGACCGCAGCAGTCGCGCGGTTCCGGACTGAGCGCCTAGAACCGCGAGACCACCGCGGCCGGCCAGTTGTATCCCAGTCGCCGTCTTCAACTTTACCCCCTACAAGTCCCTCTAGTACCATGGAAGTCATTCCCTGATGTCTTAATACATGTCCTATCATCCTGTCCCTTCTTCTTATCAGTGTTTTCCATATGTATTTCTTTCCTCGCCCATTCTGCGGGAAACCCCGTCATTCCTTACCTTATCAGCCCACCTAATTTTCAACATTCGTAAGTAGCATATCTCAGATGCTTTGATTATATTCTGTTCCGGTGTCCCCACAATTTATGTTTCACTGCTATACAATTCTGCGCTCCAAATGTATATTCTTAGAAATTTGTTCCTCTAACTAAGACCAATATCTGATGCCACTAGACTTTTCTTGAGCAATACCATCCTTTGGCAGTGTTAGTCCGCTTTTTATGTCCTTCTTGTTCCGTCCATCATGGGATATTTTACAGCTTAGGAAGCAGAGTACATTAACTTCACCTACTTCATGATCACCAATTTGGTGTTAAATTGCTCGTTGTTCTCATTTCTGCTACTTCTCATTACTTTTTTCTTTCTTCGATTTAATCCCAAATCATATTCCGTACTGATTAGACTGTT
The DNA here is from genome assembly GCF_021461385.2 of Schistocerca piceifrons. Lineage (NCBI taxonomy): Eukaryota > Metazoa > Arthropoda > Insecta > Orthoptera > Acrididae > Schistocerca > Schistocerca piceifrons. The sequence goes on from NC_060145.1 coordinate 401,250,149, forward strand.
GGTTCCATTTAACAGATACTCTTGAACCTTCCTCTGAATTCCATCAGGGACGAAAAACTAGATGCTTTTTAATCCTTGAATTTGGTTCTTGATCTTCCACTTTTAATTTTCCTTCTTGATTCTTGTATTTGTTGTATACTACCAGTCTTTCCTTACGCTTACCCTATTTTTCTCAGGATTTCGAACAACTTGCACCATTTTATGCTGTAGAACGCTTTATGCAGACTGACAGATCCTACAACATATCTTGATTTTTATCAGTCTTGCTTCTATATCAACAGCCACGTCTTAACTGCCTGCCTGATGCCTTTGCATTTCCTAAAACTAAACCGATAGTCATTTAGCGGATCCTCAATTTCTTTTCCAATCTTCTGTGTATTATTCTTGTCAGCCACTTGGATGATGTTTTTCAGATAGCTTGATGGTACATCGAGAATCTTATACATTCGAAGCACTAACACGAACAGTCGTTTTGTTGCAACTTCCACCAACTGTTTTAGAAATTTTTATGGAATGTTCTCTACCCTTTCTCTCTTATTTGATTTTACATCTTCCAAAGCTCTTTAAATTCTGATTCTAATACTGAATCACTTATCTCTCCCCTGTCGACTCCTGTTTCTTATTTCATCATGTCATCAGATAAATACTTACCCTCATTGTGACCCTCAATGTACCCTTCCCATCCAGTAGTTCTCTCCTCTGCATTTAACAATGGAATTACCATTTCACTCTTATTGTTACCAACCTTGCTTTTTTACTTCATTGAATACTGTTTTGACATTTCTATATGCTGAGTCAGTCCTAACAGTCATTTATTTTTCAATTTCTTCACATTTTTCACGTAGCCATTTCGCTTTAGCTTCCTAATACTTCCTGTTTATTTCATTCCTAAGTAATATATATTTCTGTATTCTTGACTTTCCCTGAACATTTTCGTATTTCTTTCTTAAATCTATCAACCGAAGTATTCCTTCTGTTAATCATGGTTTCTTTGCAGTTATCTTCCGTATCCATGTTTTTTCTTCCAACCTCAGTGACTGCCTTTTTAGAGATGTCCATTCCACTTCAGCTAAACTGCCTACTATGCAGTATTTACAGCTCCAGATAACTTCATGTGTATCAGTTCATTTCTTCGTGTTCCTGTATCCCACTTCTTTTCGCATTCGTTCAACCTATCTATTCTCTTAAGCTTCAGCCTACTCCTCATCATCACCAAATTCTGAGCCGAGTCTGCTGGGTATGCCTTAAAATCCTATACGAGATTATGGAATCTCTGCCTGACCACCATATTATCTAACTGCTATCTTCCTGTATCTCCCTGATTTTTCCAAGTAATCCTCCTCCTCTTGTGATTCTTGAAGACGGTATTCGCTATCACAATATGAAATTTTACTGCAGAACACACTTTCTCCTCTCTCATTCTTACTACCAAGCCCATATTCCCCCACAACCGTTTCTTCTACTCCTTCCCCTGTTACCGCATACCAATCTCCCATAACTATTACATTTTCATCTCCTTTTACGTACTGAATTAGCCGTTCATTATCTTTATATACTTTCTCTATTCCTTCATCCTCCGTTTGCGAGGTCGGCATTTATATCTGGACTACCGGCGTAATGAACAGTCCATTAATTTCGGGCATATATCCGAGAAAATAAACTTTTTTCACTAATATTTCGGCCGCATATTGTCCGGTCACCTTCAGAGAAAGTTGCAAGTCTGAAGACAAGGTGCCAAGCGCGGCGTTATATGCTCCAACGCGGCGGTACTGCGATGCGGGTCACAGGCGCTGGTCGGTGGCAAAGAGATACGCTTACAGACGCGACGCCTGTGGCGAAGGCGTACAGAGATTGGATTCATTTATCGAAAGTATGTTCGGCGGTGTGACACCATGACGACTTCTCTGCAGTTTAATTACCTCAAAAGCCCGATCCATGCTTTGTCCAAATTAAAAACATTATCCCTATTTATTAAAGTATTAGCTAATCTGGTCTCTATAGCTTCCTTAAAAACAGAATCCAGAAAACAAGATGTGGATGTTAAAATCTTCACATCACTGTAGTTCATGAATGGCCTGTATCAATAAAATGTTCGGCCACAGCTGACATGTCTGGCTGTGATAAGCATGTGTATCTTCGATGTTCCACACATCTCTCATCTCTCCACATCTCTCATGAACCGTGTATGTTGTTTATTGCTTCTTTCGGCGGGTGTGCAGCAGATTCCTTGCGGATATTGTGAGAAGTCATACAGAGGTCAAACAACACCTACCGTTCATCAGAGATGCGTGAAACATCGAAGATACACACGCTTATCACAGCCAGACAAGTCAGCTGTGGCCGATCATTTTATTGATACAGGCCATTCATGAACTACAGTGATGTGAAGACTTTAACATCCACATCTTGTTTTCTGGATTCTGTTTTTAAGGAAGCTATAGAGACCACAGTCAGCTGTGGTCGAACATCTTATTGATATAGGGCAATCCATGAACTACAGTGATGTGAAGATTCCAACATCCACCTCTTCCTTTTGGGATCCTGTCTTCAAGGAACCTATAGAGATTAGATTAGGTAATAATTTAATTAATAGAGATAATGGTTTTAATTTGGACAAAGCATGGAATCCGGCTCTTGGGATAATTAAAGTACAAGGACGTCGTCATGTTGTCACCGTCACAGAACATGCATCGATAAGCGAATCGAATGTCTGTACGCGTTCACCACAGGCGGTGCGTATGTAAGCGTATCTCTTTGCTGCCGACCAGTGTCTCTAACTAGTAGTCGCGTACTGCCGTGGTGCAGCAAGTAAGGCCGCGCTTGGCGCCTTCACACGCTTGCGACACAATACGCCGCCTAAATATCAGTGGAAGAACTTTTATAGGTGCGACTGCATACCCGAAATCTACTTTAGCAACAATGTCGTTAATAGTGTTCCCATTGCTACTGCGCGGGGAAGGCATCATTGTGTCTTAACATTTCCATACTTTAATGTGACCGGAATCTCTTTCAATTTTCCGCAAGGTTTTGGATTTTCTGCCAGCTTTTGGATTTTTGGCCAGGTTTAGAGAAAGTTTAGTTGTGGAAACTAATATAAGCATCTTGCTTTGAAGTTCCCGCAAAATTTCGAGCTTCTGTAAAAGAAAGCAAACCTTGGAGATTTTGCGCTCGTTTAAATTTGGCATGCTTTTTTCTTTGTTTCTACAACAATGTTCTGACCCGTTTTGTGTACCAAGGGGGATCAGCTACGTCGTTCGTTAATATTTTTTGTATAAATCTCTCAGTCGGTCTCGACACTATTTCTTTCAATTCAAGTCACATCTAGGCGCTGCAGTCCGGAACCGAGGGACTGCTACGGTCACAGGTTCGAATCCTGCCTCGGGCATGGATGTGTGTGATTTTTAGGTTAGTTAAGTGTAAGTAGTTCTAAGATCTAGGGGACTGATGACCTAAGATGTTAAGTCCCATAGTGCTCAGAGCCATTTGAACCCAGCCAAGTCACATCTGGTCTATATTTGCATTGTTAATTTGAAAGAAGTGGAGACTGTCTGTCAGGAAGTCGTCTAGTGAATTTTTATTTTATTTTTTCCGTAAATGTATTTTTCCTTCATTTTTGGAGGATTTGGAGGTTACAGTATCGGGCCTCGCTATGACAACCCTGTGCTCAGTAATACCTGTATCGGCTATTAGCTCAGGTTTATTTGATAATTAATTGAAAACCTCAGCTGCCGACTGGTGTTATTGATTTACCACGATGGGGACAGCTGAAAACGTGTGCCCTGACCGGGACCTGAAGCCGGGATCTCCTGCTTACATGGCAGACGATCAATCCCTCTGAGCCACGGAACACACAGAAGAATAGCGCGACTGCAGGGACTTTCCCATGCACGCTTCCTGTGAGGCCCACATTCCCAGCCTACATAGGTAATGTACCTAATACACTCCAGGAAATTGAAATAAGAACACCGTGAATTCATTGTCCCAGGAAGGGGAAACTTTATTGACACATTCCTGGGGTCAGATACATCACATGATCACACTGACAGAACCACAGGCACATAGACACAGGCAACAGAGCATGCACAATGTCGGCACTAGTACAGTGTATATCCACCTTTCGCAGCAATGCAGGCTGCTATTCTCCCATGGAGACGATCGTAGAGATGCTGGATGTAGTCCTGTGGAACGGCTTGCCATGCCATTTCCACCTGGCGCCTCAGTTGGACCAGCGTTCGTGCTGGACGTGCAGACCGCGTGAGACGACGCTTCATCCAGTCCCAAACATGCTCAATGGGGGACAGATCCGGAGATCTTGCTGGCCAGGGTAGTTGACTTACACCTTCTAGAGCACGTTGGGTGGCACGGGATACATGCGGACGTGCATTGTCCTGTTGGAACAGCAAGTTCCCTTGCCGGTCTAGGAATGGTAGAAGGATGGGTTCGATGACGGTTTGGATGTACCGTGCACTATTCAGTGTCCCCTCGACGATCACCAGTGGTGTACGGCCAGTGTAGGAGATCGCTCCCCACACCATGATGCCGGGTGTTGGCCCTGTGTGCATCGGTCGTATGCAGTCCTGGTTGTGGCGCTCACCTGCACGGCGCCAAACACGCATACGACCATCATTGGCACCAAGTCAGAAGCGACTCTCATCGCTGAAGACGACACGTCTCCATTCGTCCCTCCATTCACGCCTGTCGCGACACCACTGGAGGCGGGCTGCACGATGTTGGGGCGTGAGCGGAAGACGGCCTAACGGTGTGCGGGACCGTAGCCCAGCTTCATGGAGACGATTGCGAATGGTCCTTGCCGATACCCCAGGAGCAACAGTGTGCCTAATTTGCTGGGAAGTGGCGGTGCGGTCCCCTACGGCACTGCGTAGGATCCTACGGTCTTGGCGTGCATCCGTGCGTCGCTGCGGTCCGGTCCCAGGTCGACGGGCACGTGCACCTTCCGCCGACCACTGGCGACAACATCGATGTACTGTGGAGACCTCACGCCCCACGTGTTGAGCAATTCGGCGGTACGTCCACCCGGCCTCCCGCATGCCCACTATACGCCCTCGCTCAAAGTCCGTCAACTGCACATACGGTTCACGTCCACGCTGTCGCGGCATGCTACCAGTGTTAAAGACTGCGATGGAGCTCCGTATGCCACGGCAAACTGGCTGACACTGACGGCGGGGTGCACAAATGCTGTGCAGCTAGCGCCATTCGACGGCCAACACCGCGGTTCCTGGTGTGTCCGCTGTGCCGTGCGTGTGATCATTGCTTGTACAGCCCTCTCGCAGTGTCCGGAGCAAGTATGGTGGGTCTGACACACCGGTGTCAATGTGTTCTTTTTTCCATTTCCAGGAGTGTAGATATTTGTAGGAGATCCCGGGTTAGAGTACCGGTCGGGGCACACATTTTCATCTGTCCCCATTGAGGTATATCAACAACACCTGTGAGCAGCTGAGGGTTGCAGTTAATTATCGTTTATTCTAGAGAAGCTGTACGGTTATCAGTGGTATATGTTCTTTCGATAACAGTTATTATCTTCATATATATCAGGTTTATTTGTTGATAAGATGTCAAGTGTGTTTTCACAACCGTTTACTATTCGCGTGAGCTCATGAACCAACTGCTCGAAACAATTTTCAGAGACGGCGTTTAGCACAATTTTGGATGACGTTTTATGCGTACTTCCGGGTTTAAACATGTATTTTTGCGAACATATCGAGGGTAAATTAAAGTCACTGTCAACAATAATTTTATGATCGGGTACGTTTTTGAATTTAGTTTTCTTTGAGGGTTTCAGCAATTGTGTACTATGTGTTTGGAGGGCAATAAAAGGATCAAATTATTACTTTATACCGGTTTCAAAATATGACCTCTGCCCATACTAACTCACAGTAACTATCTACATTAATTTCACTACACGGTTAGCTATTTCTGACAGCAACAAACACGCCACCGTGAACTGTATTTAACCTATCCTTTCTGAACGTCTTTAGGTACTTTGCAAAAATGTCCGCAGAACTTATCCCCTGCTTCAGCCAGCTTTCAGTTCCTATAACGATCTGAACGTCAGTGCTTTCTATTAGAGCTTAGATATCTGGTACTTTCCCAGCACAGCTAAGACAGGTTACAGTCGTTATACTGATGGTTCCTGGATCTACGTTCTTCCTGTTCGACCTGCATCCTTTGATACTGAAGCCCTCGTCTCATCCCGAGACCCTCTAACCTAAAAAACCACCCAATCCACGCTATACAGCCCCTGCTACCCGTGTAGCCGCCTGCAGCGTGTAGTGGATTCTTGATGTCTTCTGCAGAACCCGCAATGAATCAACCCTATGGCGTAAGTCGAGAAATCTACAGCCTACACGGTCGCACAACCGTCTGAGTCTCTGATTCATACTCTCCACTCGGCTGTGTACCAGAGGTCCGCGATCGGTACTGTCGACTATGCTACAAATAGTGAGCTCTTCTTTCATCTCTCATGCAAGACTGGCAGCCTTTACCATTTAACCGCTCGAAACCAGGGAAAATGTCTTTCGATCCAAAGCAACACACGTCACTAAGACCGACGTAAGCTAACACTTACAGTTGACTGCGTCCTGTGCTCTTTATGGTATCCGGAAGGACCTGTTCTACGTCAGTAATGACTCCACCCTGTATATACACGGAGTGCACATTGGCTTTATTCCCCTCCCTGGCAGCCATATCCCTATGGGGCTCTCGATCGCGCATAACACTGGAGCTCCCAACTACCAATAATCCCACCGTCTGTGATTGCCCGAATCTTGCAGGCAGAGAGGTTTCCTCTCAAACTGGACAAGCGACTGCAACTGCAGAGGAAGACGGGAGAATTGTTTGTATTAAATATTAAATTAACACGCAGAAACTCAAGAAACTATACTACAGAAGCACACAGATGAAATTATACAATTCGCTCCAGGTTATAATGGCTCTGAGCACTATGGGACTTAACTTCTCAGATAATCAGTCCCCTAGAACTCAGAACTACTTAAACCTAACTAACCTAAGGACATCACACACATCCATGCCCGAGGCAGGAGTCGAACCTGCGACCGTAGCAGTCACGCGGTTCCGGACTGTAGCTCCTAGAACCGCTCGGCCACTCCGGCCGGCCAATTCGCTCCAGGTTAGTAGCGTGTTTATCACACTGGATTCACATTCTTGAGGAACCTGAGCCCTTATGAGTATCACTTCGCCATTGAAGGGTGGATAAAATGAATTTCTCTTTTTCTCTGGAAACGCTGACTACTACTCGGTTTATCCACAGTTAATAAATACCTGTTTGAGTAGAAGAAAAATGTTTCAAGGACAGTAATCATATTTGTTAAGACCTTTCCAGCAAATATGATGCTGTCTCCATTGAAATGTTACATCGTCTTCTACAGCAGCTAACGGGCCACATATTAAACTTCTATGACGCCACTCCATTCCCTAACAGATTCAACGGCAAGTCGTTTCATCGGGAACGCGGAATGAATATTGAGCCGAGCTAAGGAGATTGTAAGAAAGAACGTATTTGAATGGAAAGGGCGCATATTCCCTTAGGTCTTATTGAGAAGCAGGAAAGCGGAGAAAAGTAGCCGTCAATGAATGAATCCCTCCCCCCACGAGCGCCAACGTTCTCTAATCCCCTACCTGCATCTTCGCAAAGTCCAGTATGCCTTCAGATGCTACTGTGACTGTGAGAAGGAATGTCTTGACGGAAAGAGGCGAAAAAGTAATTTGCAAAAATCGACGTGAAGTGCTGAAGATCCTAGAACGTGGCTTTCATTCCCACGTCCGTAAGTGGCGCAAAGGAAAATGAAATCGAATTGTAAAGACAATAATTTAAGAAATAGGAACTGTCAAAAAATTTGCTAATTCGGTACACAATTTCATTCAAGAGACGTTGAAAACTCTAGCAGTCTTCATTTTCTACTGGGCTTTCAGTGCAACGTTCTCAGAAATTCGATTAATTGATCTACGCTCTTAAGTGTGAATTACAGAGTAGTCTTTCAGATGTAGATACAGGGTCAAGTTTGACACTTACAATAACCAGAATAATTTCCGATATTGATGCACACATAACCTAGATAGTGTGGCTTCTTTAACCAAACAGAATGTCTTCCATTACATTAGAAATGCTGAATAGCACTAAATGGGCTTAATTTCTTCCAGTGACAAGACAGTATTCAATGACGGAGATTTTGAATGCTGTGGAAGATGTTTTATTATATCCCCGTGTTAAATGAATCAATCAAGGGCATTTGTTATCATCTTGGCTTTAGTAATCTCATCATCGGCGTATGTAGGCTGGGGGCAACCGGGCAATGCCCCATTTTTCCGATGATAAGTCCCCTCTGTAACTCAGAAGAAACGAATATAAAGACAAGACGATAAATTAAAATTGATATAAAAACCGGCAAGCTATAAAATACGACAAACATCTACATATGCTCACAACTGTTAGTAGCATGCTGTGTTCGATCTACCCACTGTGACCAAACAGTTAACTAACAGTAAATGATGTAACGTCCTTGGTGATATTTGTTTTATGGGCACTAAGCCATGGTAGAAGGCTTATTTCTCGGCCTAACATTTAGTTTTCCAGTGGCGGAGACATCAATAGAGCCTAAAACAACTCGTAAAGAAGTTATACTCTCAAAGGAGCTCTTCAACGACGAACTGTTTGCACGTATCTAGGCAATGGTCGGTTGGTGACATCAGATGGTTGCACAAGATCGCGGAGTGTCGCTGATACGTGTTATGCAGTCTTTTAGATATAGATGTGGCACAGGAACAAATATCACACCTGTAATAGCCTGTATAATCTCTAACATCGATGCATACGTAACCTAGATAATGTTACTAAGGCCACAACGTGTCTAATGTTAATAGTACTCTTTCGTGTTAAAGTTGCTATGTGTTTTTGAATTTCTATGCCTCCTGTGGCGTAGCCTCAGGGAGACGAATCCTATGGTTCCCTGGTCGGAGCACATGTTCAGCTACTGCCGAAGAACCCATCTTGCCCAGACTACGAATGCTCCTGCTTTCCTTAAGACGTATGTTAATGGTTCCTTTTCGTAGTTTCTACGTATGCTTGATCGCATTTGTAACGGATTTTATACACTCCATCCTTCTACATGGTATCTACAAAGAGAAGCGTTAATACATGCCTTAAGGAACATAAGAGAAATTGTCGGCTGCATATCACAGGTAAATCGGTAGTAGCAGAACATGCACTCGGGCCAGGGTCCCACAAAATTCGTTTCTCGAATACCATAGTTTAATCAAATCGGAGTGTTACTACATTAGGATGCACAAAGAGGCCATAGAAATTAAAAAGGCACGTAAACATCTTTAACACAAGGGAAGAAGAATTAAAATTTGACCAACTGTGGACCTTGGAACTAAAAGTACTAAATAACACTCTACAAATCACGTCATTGCCACTACGTTATCTCCGGGTCTCCGAGCAGGGGTCCGATGACCCCACGAAAGAAGCGTAGCCTGAATACGCGCACTCAATTGACAACAACCACAGGATACCTCCTAATATCGTAATGGTCTTCCTTTTGCCAGGTGCAGAGCTCAAATTCAACATGACATGGACCCACCAAGTCTTTAACGTCCCCTGAAGAAATACTAATCCACGCTGTCCCTACAGGGTTCCACATTGTGAGAGTTTTACGTATGCTGTCTTTTGTGCACGAACTTTCCATTCGATTAGGTCTGTTAAATGTTCGATGGGGTTCGTGACGGACGATCTGAGTGGCCAAACCATTCCCTCGAACTGTCCAGAATGTTCCGACGTGACGCATTGTCATCCATAAAAATTCCGTTGTCGTTTGGAAACATGAAGTACAAATGGTCTCCAAGTCGCGAATATAACGATTTCCAGTTAATGATCGGTTCGTCGAGTCCATGAAAACAGAGCACTCAGCATTATGAAGCCAACACCAACTTGGACAGTGCTTGATGACAACTTGAGTCCGTCGTTTCATGTTGTCTGTGCCTCACTCTTAACATACAATCAGCTCTCATCAACGGAAATGGTACCTACAAGGCCAGTGTTTTCTAATAGTCTAGGGTCCGACCGATATGGTCACGAGCCCAGGACAATGTCGAGCTGTTAGCAAAGGCACTCGTATCGGTCGTCTGCTGCCACAGCCCCTTAACGCCAAACTTCGCCGCACTGTCCTAAGGGATACGTTCGTTGTACGTCCCACTGAGGGAATTAGGTTAGGAAATGAGACATTTAAAGTAGTACATGCGTTTTTCTGTTTGGGGAGCGAAATAACTAATGGTCGAAGTAGAGAGGATATAAAATGTAGACTGGCAATGGTAAGGAAAGCGTTTCTGAAAAAGAGAAGTTTGTTAACATAGGGTAGAGACTGAAGTGTGACGAAGTCTTTTCTGAAAGTATTTTTATGGAGTGTGGCCATGTATGGAAGTGAAACATGGGCGATAAATAGTTTAAACAAGAAGTGAATAGGAGCTTTCGAAATGTGGTGCTACAGAGAATCCTGAGGATTAGATGGCTAGATAATTTTTTTTGGTCATCAGTCTACTGACTGGTATGATGCGGCCCGCCACGAATTCCTTTCCTGTGCTAACCTCCTTATCTTGTAGCACTTGCAACCTACGTTCTCAATTATTTGCTTGACGTATTCCAATCTCTGTCTTCCTCTACAGTTTTTGCCCTCTACAGCTCCCTCTAGTACCACGGAAGTCATTCCCTCATGTCTTAGCAGATGTCCTATCATCCTGTCCCTTCTCCTTATCAGTGTTTTCCACAAATTCCTTTCCTCTCCGATTCTGCGTAGAACTTCCTCATTCCTTACCTTATCGGTCCACCTAATTTTCAACATTCTTCTATAGCACCACATCTCAAATTCTTCGATTCTCTTCTGTTCCGGTTTTCCCACAGTCCATGTTTCACTACCATACAATGCTGTACTCCAGACGTACATCCTCAGAAATTTCTTCCTCAAATTAAGGCCGGTATTTGATATTAGTAGACTTCTCTTGGCCAGAAATGCCTTTCTCCGATTTACTCTCAGACCATACTGTGTACTCATTAGACTGTTCATTCCGTTCAGCAGATCATTTAATTCTTCTTCACTTTCACTCAGGATAGCAATGTCATCAGCGAATCGTATCATTGATATCCTTTCACCTTGTATTTTTATTCCACTCCCGAACCTTTCTTTTATTTCCGTCATTGCTTCCTCGTTGTACAGATTGAAGAGTAGGGGCGAAAGGCTATAGCCTTGTCTTATACCCTTCTTAATACGAGCACTTCGTTCTTGATCGTCCACTCTTATTATTCCCTCTTGGTTGTTGTACATATTGTATATGACCCGTCTCTTCCTATATCTTACCCCAACTTTTTTCAGAATCTCGAATAGCTTGCACCATTTTATATTGTCGAACGCTTTTTCCAAGTCGACAAATCCTATGAAAGTGTCCTGATTTTTCTTTAGCCTTGCTTCCATTATTAGCCGTAACGTCAGAATTGCCTCTCTCGTCCCTTTAGTTTTCCTAAAGCCAAACTGATCGTCACCTAGCGCATTCTCAATTTTCTTTTCCATTCTTCTGTATATTATTCTTGTAAGCAGCTTCGATGCATGAGCTGTTAAGCTGATTGTGCGATAATTCTCGCACTTGCCAGCTCTTGCCGTCTTCGGAATTGTGTGGATGATGCTTTTCCGAAAGTCAGATGCTATATCTTCAGACTCATATATTCTACTCACCAACGTGAATAGTCGTTTTGTTGCCACTTCCCCCAATGAGGAGGTACTGAATAGAATTGGGGAGAAGAGGAATTTGTGGCACAACTTGTCTAGAAGAAGCACATGTTTTAAGGCATCAAGGGTAGCATTAGGCTCTCTTCAGTTGGAATCCGCCTGGCATATGATATGCCCACTTCATCAGATTTGGTTGCGTTTTCCATTGCTGTCTATTCTCTGATCCACTAGTAGGTTTCCCAACAAGTGTTGTATTGTGAATTGCAATGAGCGTTAAGAAACTAATTTCGCTGTCATAAGTCAAAACTTCCAGTTCACGCGATTAGTGAACTTTGCGTTTCACACACACATTTGAGGCTTGGTTTGCAAACCACATTTGGTTTAACAGAAACATCCCATGCAATTTATAGGATTCCTGCCTCAATCGGTGAAAACGGAACCCTTATAGAACCAATTTGTTTTCTGCCCGTCCGTCAGTCCCTCTGTCTGTCTGTCGGTCCGACTGGTAAGATCCCTCTTTCTCAGGAACAGGCTGTGATATCACGTTGAAATATATGTCACATGCTGTGGTGTACATGCTGCAAAGAATATAACGCCATAAGACACAGCAGTCAAAAGATACAACCTTTTATGTCACATATTTCTATACTGGTAAAATCGTTCATCAAAGCCTAAGGCGACTTCCTGTTGACCCACGATCATGAAATGTGACAACAAAGAAGGTTACACAGTACAAGTAAAGGAAAAATTTCGAACATTGTTAACCTGTAATTATATCTTATTAAAAATACTTTTTTGTCATTTTTTGTCGGTCTGTCGGACTGTGCGTTAGCTAAGACACCTTTTCGTCAGATACATAATGTGTATCCACAGGACATGCGGCCTGTAATTGTAAAAGTGTCATGATGATCTCTCCATTGGTAAAGGATTCCGGAATAGTCCTCCATTTGGATCTCTGGAAGGGGACTGCCAATGGGGAGGTCACATGACAAAAAGATTGAATAATCAAAGAAAGGATAACATTCTACAAGTCGGGAATGGAATGTCAGAAGCTTGAACATGGTAGGGAAGCTAGAAAATCGGAAAGGGAAATGCAAAGTCTCAATCTAGATGTACCAAGAGTCAGTGAAGTGAAATGGAAAGAAGAAAGGATTTCTGGCCAGATGAGTGTCGTAATATCAACAGCAGCAAAAAATGGTATAACAGGAGTAGGATTCATTAATTCGTTATGAACATGAACGTAGGGCAGAGAGTGTGTTACTGTGAACAGTTCAGTGATACGGTTGTGCTCATCAGAATCCACAGCAAACCAACACCGACAGCGATAGCTGAGGTATAAATGCCGACGTCGCATTCTCAAAATGATGAGATAGGAAAAGTGTATGAGGATATTGAAAGGGTAATGCAGTACGTAAAGGCAGGGGGGTTAAAATGGCTCTGAGCACTATGAGACTTAACTTCTGAGGTCATCAGTCCCCTAGAACTTATAACTACTTAAACGTAACTAACCTAATGACACCACACATATCCATGCCCGAGGCAGGATTCGAACCGGCGACCGTAGCGGTCGCGGGGTTCAAGACTGAAGCGCCTAGTACTGGCCGACCACACCGGCCGGCTATTAAGACACAAAGAGTTTTAGTACCCGCATATGTGACAGAAGAATGATGCAAAAATTATATATAGTATCTTTGTTTCAACGCGACAGGTACTACAAGAATAATTTGTGTCACAAACAACTTAACAATTCACCTTATCGTATTTTCTGACAGCCAGTTTACTGGTTTACAATTTGCTTGGTATTGCAGAATGTTCCGCAACACCACTCATCAAAGGAATGGAAACTTACTAAAACAATGATCTTAAATTTACATTCAGTTCCCCAAAAGGACACACACAGACACTTCAAAAAATGCGTAATTAAGAAAAGAAAAAAAGCCAAGAGGTACGATGCTGTGTGAAGCTTTTTTTAAATTATTTTTGCCCACGCGACTACTATTGATCAGGAGGTAGGACGGTCCGCGACTCCACCCAGGTACTTAGATACTCAACATAAATCAGATACAGAAACCACCCGGACAACAGAGATAATTCTGTGCATGGCGCTAGTAAATACTAGTATGTATTACCTGGTAAGAAAAACGATCTTGAAGTTCAACAAATAATTAAATCATAAATGATACTTCGCCCCCCAGTCATGAAACTGAACATAATACGGCTAACAGCGTAACTACGCACCTACACATCAATAAAGGGGCAGAAACCAAGCCCTCCACTATTAACAGTAAAAAAACAACCTGGTCTTATTATGAACACATACCAAAATCTCGACGAAGATTCGCCTGCCAACCGCAGTTCAGTTTCAAAACAACGCCCGATAGCGTGAAGGTAGCAAGGGGCCGCCGCGCAGGACGGAAAATCAACAAGATTTGAATAGATCCACAAGGTTGGCAATGAACTTTGATTACATTAGCAGGTAGTACTTCAAATACCAAGAAATTGGCAGGAGTCCTTTTCTCCCAGAATTGATAATTAGCAAACATCAAAGGTACTCACAACAATAAGTGAGGTAACTTAAATTTCAGAAAGCTATCATGTATAAGAAGGTAAAAACAAAGTATGTTGTAAATACAGAAAATCACAATGCACGCCCGTATAATAAGTAGTTGGCACAAACGCGTACGGGTCCCTGAACTTGCGCTCAACGTATTCATGACCGGGGCATAAGCAAGCAGAAGATTGACTCCTAATCGCCGTGAAGGCGAGTAAGGCGCTTAAGCAAACGGCGCCGCACTTTGGAAGAGAATACAAAGGAACATTTTGCGAACCTTACACTGTCCCCAAATCCACTCAACAGAAGTAAGGTAACTCACCATAGTTCTAAGACGCCACGCTTCCATGTTAACCAAGGCGCTGCAATCACGGACTTTCGCAGTAGGAATAACTTCGGCCGCCTCATGTCCTCCGGAGCCGCCAGGATGAAAACGTATCCTTCAACACGCGAATATTGAAATCCAGTCGTCTCTTAGAGAAATATCACGGCTCAAATCACAACACGCCTTGTCTGAATAACCCTTCCTGCTCCACCCCCTGCCGCCGTCCAACTCACACTGCCACTTGTTTACATCAAAACGGCTCGCGTTTGATAGAGACAAAGATGGCATGCGGAAGACGTACCGCGACTTATCGACACAGTACGGCTGTATGAGATCTACCTAACAGCCGGTATGTCCACCTTTGGCAAGGAAGCAATGAGACCTTAGTAGGTCGCTGGAGGAAGTTGACACCACATCTGCGCATACAAGTCACCTAATCCCGTAAATTCCGGGGAGGTGGACGATGAGATCTGAGGCCACGTTCAATCCCATCCCAGATGTGTGCGACCGGATTCAGGTCTGCCAAGTTGGAGGGGCGGCACTGGGGGGGGTGGAGGGGGGAGGGGGACATCGTATCAATAGGAACTCTCCACGTGTTCCTCGAATCAGACTCTTGGCCTTGTGACATGGCGTATTATCTTGTTGAAAAACACCACTGCCATAGGGAAACACGATCATCATGAAGGGGTGTACGTGGCCTGCA
Source organism: Schistocerca piceifrons (assembly GCF_021461385.2). Taxonomy (NCBI): domain Eukaryota; kingdom Metazoa; phylum Arthropoda; class Insecta; order Orthoptera; family Acrididae; genus Schistocerca; species Schistocerca piceifrons. Next base: position 401,265,478 of record NC_060145.1, read on the forward strand.
ACCAGTGTATGATACTCCTTGGCCGTCATGATGCCTTGCACGAGCTCCACTGGACCTATGGGTGCACAAGTTCTCCATAGCGTAATGGAACCGCCGTCAGATTGTCTCCAGTCAGCAATACAAGTGTCAAGTGGCCCTCCCATCAGCATGATGAAGAAGGTATCGAGATCATCAGACCTTGCAGCGCTCTGACACTGCACCAAAGTCCAGTCCCGATGCTCTGTGTGTTCACATACATTGGTACTGTTTCCAACATCACAGTCTGATGTTAGTTCCGCCGGAGATTGCCACCTGTCCTGTCTTACCAGTCTGCTCAGCCTACGACGTCTGACGTTTGTAAGAAAGGTTAGCCACGACGTCTGGACGTGGTTCCACCTTGGTTTCACCACGTGTTGAAGACACTCACCACTGCGCTCCTAGAACACCCGACAAGTCGTGCAGTTTGCAGAACGCTCGTGCCGACACTCCAGGCCAACACAATCATTCCTCAGTGATAGATAGCGTTCTACAAACGGACAGAACGCTCACTTATACTACCTGCACGTGGATGTGTCTAAGTAGCAGTCATTCCTCGCTATGTGACGCTGCTATCGCCTGGACGGGTTTATATCGGTAGTAGGTAATATGTCATAATGTTCCGGCTGATCACTGAATTGTGCGTCCAGCAGCTCCCGGCAGGGTGAGGAGTGGTGGTGAAGGCCCAGTGGATACGTTACTGACAGACAAAAATATTTTATGCAACTTTAAATACACATATCTATAGATTTATTTGTATGTTTCACTCTGCATAATACAAAGTTCTGCGTCCGTATCCTGAACGGCTGTTATGTTCGTTGTTCTGTAGACCTTCATCTCAGTTGCTGATTATTTAACTTTTTTCGTAGAACAGTCCATTAGTTCGGTGTGTAAAACATCTTGCAATAAGTCTCCGTGCTGATATCTTAACAAACTTGTCTTGTGTTGAATGGTTGCAATGTTCCAGAGGCCAGGACACCACGTCTTTTCATCGGCTAATTTCAGTTTAACGCTTCTATTCTCGCCACATTTCCTAGCCTTTGCAGTGAGTGACACTGTTCTCATCGATTTAACTCCTGGCTAGGTCTGTTGCAGATCTGAAATTCTCATTGTCTGCGTTGAAAGATGGGTCGATATCTACCGTTTTGTCTGTTCAGCCGGACTTGCAGTCCGTGAAATCCCGATCACCATTGTGTCAGTAGGATGTCTGTGCGTCATTAATCTGCCTTGACACTCGCTATAGGTTGAAATGCTCCAAGAGTGCGTACTGGCTGTAATATTTTTTAATTGCATAGCGCCTATCCTTTACATCACAAGGATCCCTGAATGTTGCTTATTCATTAGTTGTTTCAATAGCTGTCCTGTGTTCTTCGAGCAAATCCAATATGTCTACAAATAACAGAAAAGATTCCATGTCATCTTCAGGGAAAATGGCCAGTTTCTCTCTCCGGCTCCGATGGATAATTTTTTTTAATATTCGCAGAATATCCGTCTGTGAATCTCCCGGGCCCAGAAGATGGCCTTGTCCAAGTATTTCTCAAAATATCGATGAAGATTTCTAGTAGCGGTGATGGTGGTGGTGCTGAAAGATTCATGATTCATTCTCTCAAAATCTTTTGAATGCTCTTTGACCAATATTTGCCAAGGAAAGTTTACTCGATATTCTTAAACGTTTTACACAGATATGCTGCTTCGGCAGCCCACAAGGTGGCACTGCCTTAAATAAATCCACCAGCGAATATCATCGTTCGTTTGCCGTTCTGAATTTTTGGTAACACGTCTCAGAATGACTTGACAAAATCCACATCGGTTGCCGATCTTTCTTCCCTGGTAAAAGAGTTGCAAATTGTCAGTGCTTGAGCATACCTTCCTCTAAGAAATGCCTCGTTTCTACTCTGTGGACTTGCTATTCTCGTCTGATTCGCCATCAATAAGGTACTCTCCGTGCTGACATCTTAGAGAGCCAACTCATTTTGAAAGGGCACTCCGAACTTCCTCGACTGCGACTGTGTGGTGCAAAGCGCTAACTCTCGAATTTACATTCATTGTAACCGTACTTACGTTCAGTCCCTAACGTCCGTCTCATAGGGGAGCACAACACTTCTGAATGTATAGTTGGCACACCTGCACAGTCAAACTAATCTGATTTTTTCTATGCTTAATTTGTGAGCTGAACTTGGTATTACGTGGACATTATTGTTTCATTTTCGCGACAGCATTATTTTACTCCCGCACACACGTGAGCCACATTGTCTGATAAGTGGCTATTACTGCAAAGTTAAGATTTTTTTCTCCGCCAAATAGACGGATATTGCTTTAAATGAGTAAGTTTTTTGTACTATACTCCCTAGTTTTCAAATATGTCATTATTTGTTGATGGTTACTAATGGAGGGATACAGAAGAGTTTCGTGAACAACGACCTTATACCACGAAAGTTTTGCCACTAACAGTGTAATAGGGTCGTATAAGCCTCCATTCTGTCATCAAAAGAATGGTGCACTTCGACAGGAGTGATTAGAACTATAATTGAGACATCTCTATGTTCCGGAAGAACATTACATATCAGATTCAGACGATGACAGGGATCCTGAAATAAATATGTATGATATTCTCAGCACGTCCGAGAATGAACAAGGTTGTTTTGACTCTGTCCAGGAAGGGGTAAATCATAACACCGAAATGGACACAGCTTATCACGGTGACATGAACTATTTGACTTGGGAGTTCCAGGGCGCCCAACAGTGGTACTAAGGCACTACACAGAACGACAATAAAACTCAGCGTAATCAGAGGACATATGCATATAATGTTACAAATTCCAGACTGACCGGATAACGACTAGAAAACCATTTCAGATAGTTTCGTTGAATGGCACAGAGATGGGGATCCAACAAAAGAAAAGAAGTTCCAAGCTAGGGAAGAGAAAAAGAACTGTCATTATTTTCCCTTCACACTGAAAAAAAATGGTGGCCTACAAGTATGTGATAAACTCAATATTCACAATGCTCCACGAAAATATTTAAAATGTGTGTAGAAAGTTTGTGATATTTCCTTTGCTTGCATATGAGTGTATCAAGCTACCTGAGAATACATGTATAAACTTTATAAACTATTTCACTTGAAACACTGATACTTCCGTTTGTTAACTGTGCATAAGAGTAGCTACTTTTTAAACTATTTCGTTTTAAAAAGCTCATACTTAATATTGATACTTATGTGTATTATGCATAGAATATGATTTAAGTAAACACGTTTGTATTAGTATTTAATAAAGCTCTTATATTGTTATTTATTTTAGGTACTTTCTAACGTTAACATACAATGCAACTTTTGATCATCTTAATTACAAGAAAACCCAAGAGTGCGAAGTCGTAAAACGCCAATGTTGTTTACGGCATTCGACGCCCCAAGTATTGTCTACCACTCAACTACAATACTGGCTGCCAATGGCAACAGGGTGCGGGTCTGAAGGTATCCAATGGTGAGCACAGCCTGAGGCTATGGAGCGTCGTTGAACTGCTTAGTCGACAGGTAACGCACAGTGGTGCTACAGTGCTCGTGGTGTTGATACAGAGCAGAGCAATGGCAACGATAAACAAAATAAACATTGCATTGTATCCTTAACAACAGTTGCCGAAGTTGACATTCGTCAGACAGGAACCAAAGGAATTTCACAGAGTGAGAAGGAAGTGACAGGTGAAATGCTGGCGTTTCTGCACTTAACATCCATTTCCTACATGCTTGTAGCTTGCACCGCCGCCTCCCACTCTTTTCTGAAGTCTTCTTCTTTTTCTTCAGGGTCAGAATTAGTTTCGAAGTCTTCGATCTCTGTCGGCAATATTTCATCTACATGCCTCTCGTTCACAACAGTGTTTAAAAATTTGTTCTATTGGCTTATCCCATTTCTGTCCTTAGATTTCTATCCACGTAGGTGAACTTCTCACCAGCGATTTTATGTAACTGCTGATTTTTAATGGTGCTCCATTTTTTAAACTTATTGCTGACCTCCGTATAGAGTCTGTCTAATTTACTTCCCGCCGGCCGAAGTGGCCGTGCGGTTAAAGGCGCTGCAGTCTGGAACCGCGAGACCGCTACGGTCGCAGGTTCGAATCCTGCCTCGGGCATGGGTGTTTGTGATGTCCTTAGGTTAGTTAGGTTTAACTAGTTCTAAGTTCTAGGGGACTAGTGACCTCAGCAGTTGAGTCCCATAGTGCTCAGAGCCATTTGAACCATTTTTTTAATTTACTTCCTATTTCTTCCAAAATTGCTTGACCAACTTCCTCAGAGACTGGATTAATTTGATTGATGTCCTGAGTTATAACGCTGATCAGTCCTACATTCATAGAAAGTTCAGAAATTTTGACGCGTAGCTCATTTATCATAGTGACAAAGTCAACTTCTTGTACAAAAAAATTGTTGTTGGTATACAGTGAAACTGTTAACACTGAACGTATATAAATATTTGCTCCCGAAAAAACAACAAAAAATTACACAGTTGCATTCACTAAAAGCAACTTTTGAAGCTTTGCTTCCATATACAACAATGCTCTACACTATATTTAATTTAATGGTCATTACAAAAGAGCTACTACTCGAGATTGAAACAATCTCAAGTGTTAAGCACTAAATACTCAGCAAATTTACGGATACAGAAACCACTTCAAATTAAAGTTGTCAGCTTGTGTGCTTTTTCGCTAACGCTATTTGGTCCAATTTTCGTCTCATTTTTGATCTGGTAAGTTAGCATGGCCCCTGCGCAAGGATGACACGCAAAATCGTGAATCGTTCCACATTTTTCCGCAGCTCGTGGTCTTGCCGTAGCGTTCTCGCTTCCAGCGCATGGGGTCCGGGGTTCGATTCCCGGCGGGGTCAGGGATTTTCCCTGCCTCGAGATGACTGGGTGTTGTTGTGTCGTCTTCATCATCATCGATCATCCTCATTACGGTCGGAGGAAGGCAATGGCAAACCACCTCCGCTAGGACCTTGCCTAGTACGGCGGTGCGGGTCTCCCGCATCGTCCCCTACGCTCCTCGGAGTACGGGAGCTCATCTTCATCAAGTTCGATATCTCTCTGTCTTTCCACAGATTCTTCTCATTCTCAATTTTAGAATTCTATTTTTGATTACACGAAAAAGAAATTTTCTTGTTGTTGCTACGATAATAAAACATATGAGTCACTTCAATAATTACATTCTCCCTATGTTTCCAGACAGTATATCTGAAGACTGGTGGTTGGACACATGTCATAACTGCCGCTTATCCCCAAAGCTGTCCATTGACATTAAAGTCTAAAAAACTTAGTTGTTACTTCTTGCGATCGGGAAGTGATGCTGCCTGCCTCTGGAAAGTGGAGCTGAAACCTCTTACATGTTTTAAAGTTGATTAACCTTAATTAACTCTTTTGAATAACAATACTTATAAGTCAGATGTTTTTATTTTTTAATAGCGCAGCTACAGAAATTTACTTACTACAAGATGTCGAGTTTCTATTTTTTTCAGATTCACAATTTCGCATGGCAGACGAACGTAGGCGCCTTGCAGGGATAGCAATCACAGCCTGGTTAAAATCTCTGGTCGTAACTTATTCAAACGGAGCATTGTGCGCAACTGCGTCGTCATAAATGAAAATCATACCAAAAAATAAATCAAAGATAAATTGGTGAGAAGAGATATTAATACATGCACTCATGTCTTTGAAATATGGCATATTATCTGGTTGGCTATTTGAAACAAGTGTGAGAATGTTGTTATCAGGAAAATGTCTGCTGTTTGGGAACATCTATCCACATTTCACGAACTGCATAAGTAATTATTGGAAAAGTGTGGCTGGAAAGTTTCCGAGTATCCATTACACAGACCAAAACTCGCAAAATGGGACTTTTCTAGTTTACAAAGTTAAACAGGAAGAGATCTTCGATGTTTCTCTTTCGCTGCTTCTCCAGTTCAAGTGCGGACATTTTCTAGCACAGCAATTGGAGTCATGGTGGAAACTCGCTAGCAGCACAATACGTGAATGATCAGTTGAGTTGCACGTCAGCCTCCACAGAAGAAAATTTCTGCATATTAACGATGAAGAAGAATAATTAAGTCGTCGGCAATTTCCTCGGTTTCCATGGATTTCGACGATGTACTGAAAGTTTCGGAACGTATCGTTTAACTTCAAATAGCCATAGAAATTTATTCCACAGTAAATTGAATACTAATGACAATGACAGCAATTAGTGTAATTGCAGGAAATTCAGACTGGGAACATTCAGGAATGAGTCAGATCAAAAGAACGAAGCAACTTTTCATTTGAAGTTCTGCGCAGCACTTTTACAGACTGCAGCAGTTAACTTCGAGATATATCCTTTTTGAGCGGAGGGCGATGTGGAATTGACTGCAGTTTAAAATCGTAGAAGCTGCGGCGGGTGAATTAGGGCACAGAACGCATTCTTTTTTTGATGTGTTGTTGTGTTCATGTAGCTCGGTGGTGAGGTTACCACTGAAATAGCGCTCAGTGCACTTGACGAGGGTTGTGGAAGATTTTAGCTTTTTGGACAACTACTATCGCGAAATTAATAAAATATCTACATTTACTGTGGAACAGGAGAGCAACGCTCATTAAAACTTTCTACGTTTAACCATAGAGAAATGTAACAATAAAAACATTGAAATCAAACATATACTTCGGTGTACGGCTGTCATCATCGACGAGACTGCCATCTGCAGAGACCTAGCAAGCTTGAATTCGTTCGCTCATTAACAGACGTAAGGCTACTACAGGACATCAATTACTTGAAGTAAAAAAGAGCTAAATATGTTGAAGCAGGTGATACCAAGATACGATTGTTATGGTACTGATTTAACTGGATCACGGTGTAAAACAAAATATTAATAGCATACTAACGTCAAAATTAAATAAATGCTTGGTTTACCGAAATTTAGAAGGAAAATTTCCGTTCGAATCACACAGTTTTTTTCAGAACATCACCATCGTCATTTTAATCTCTTGGTCATATTAGGATCTGACTGCCAGGTCTGCGTATAGGGATTGGTCAAGTCCATATATCGGGTTTTAGGTCTCCTTAAGTTTTTTCGTCTATTTGGTTTATTTTTATAGTATTTTCTATTGTTTGCAATTGTCCAACCCACTGATGTTCTCTTTCTAGTTCCTCCTGTATTCCTCATGTATATTTTCTTTCTTTTTTTAAAAATTTAGAAACATAAATCCGGTTTTTTTTTCTAATTTACAAACATAAATCCGCTCGTACATCTATATTTCGCTTTCGAATTTCCTTCATGCAACCTGCTACCTGTCAGAACTCTCATTTCCACAAACCATTTCTTTGAGTGTCTTTTTTTAAAATTTTTATCCAGGTTTTGCATTCATAAACTATAAATGGAGGTGATACTGTTTCGAAAAACTTCAGAAGTATCTCTTTTCTTACCATCCTTTTTGAATTTGGTCTAAAAGTACCAATAGCCAAATTCCTGTATCTTACGTAGAAAATCAATTACACTCCTGGAAATGGAAAAAAGAACACATTGACACCGGTGTGTCAGACCCACCATACTTGCTCCGGACACTGCGAGAGGGCTGTACAAGCAATGATCACACGCACGGCACAGCGGACACACCAGGAACCGCGGTGTTGGCCGTCGAATGGCGCTAGCTGCGCAGCATTTGTGCACCGCCGCCGTCAGTGTCAGCCAGTTTGCCGTGGCATACGGAGCTCCATCGCAGTCTTTAACACTGGTAGCATGCCGCGACAGCGTGGACGTGAACCGTATGTGCAGTTGACGGACTTTGAGCGAGGGCGTATAGTGGGCATGCGGGAGGCCGGGTGGACGTACCGCCGAATTGCTCAACACGTGGGGCGTGAGGTCTCCACAGTACATCGATGTTGTCGCCAGTGGTGGGCGGAAGGTGCACGTGCCCGTCGACCTGGGACCGGACCGCAGCGACGCACGGATACACGCCAAGACCGTAGGATCCTACGCAGTGCCGTAGGGGACCGCACCGCCACTTCCCAGCAAATTAGGGACACTGTTGCTCCTGGGGTATCGGCGAGGACCATTCGCAACCGTCTCCATGACGCTGGGCTACGGTCCCGCACACCGTTAGGCCGTCTTCCGCTCACGCCCCAACATCGTGCAGCCCGCCTCCAGTGGTGTCGCGACAGGCGTGAATGGAGGGCCGAATGGAGACGTGTCGTCTTCAGCGATGAGAGTCGCTTCTGCCTTGGTGCCAATGATGGTCGTATGCGTGTTTGGCGCCGTGCAGGTGAGCGCCACAATCAGGACTGCATACGACCGAGGCACACAGGGCCAACACCCGGCATCATGGTGTGGGGAGCGATCTCCTACACTGGCCGTACACCACTGGTGATCGTCGAGGGACACTGAATAGTGCACGGTACATCCAAACCGTCATCGAACCCATCGTTCTACCATTCCTAGACCGGCAAGGGAACTTGCTGTTCCAACAGGACAATGCACGTCCGCATGTATCCCGTGCCATCCAACGTGCTCTAGAAGGTGTAAGTCAACTACCCTGGCCAGCAAGATCTCCGGATCTGTCCCCCATTGAGCATGTTTGGGACTGGATGAAGCGTCGTCTCAAGCGGTCTGCACGTCCAGCACGAACGCTGGTCCAACTGAGGCGCCAGGTGGAAATGGCATGGCAAGCCGTTCCACAGGACTACATCCAGCATCTCTACGATCGCCTCCATGGGAGAATAGCAGCCTGCATTGCTGCGAAAGGTGGATATACACTGTACTAGTGCCGACATTGTGCATGCTCTGTTGCCTGTGTCTATGTGCCTGTGGTTCTGTCAGTGTGATCATGTGGTGTATCTGACCCCAGGAATGTGTCAATAAAGTTTCCCCTTCCTGGGACAATGAATTCACGGTGTTCTTATTTCAATTTCCAGGAGTGTATGTCTTCATGCAGTACACCGCATCCTGCTTATTCAAATTCCTTACATCCTCTGCAGATTCTGGATATAACCTGATTTTTCCCATTAAATGAAATCATCGTTACTTGGTCTCAGATATCAGCAAGTTCTTCGAAGTGCAAATTCTTTGTAGTTGGTTAGCTGCTCGTTGTAGATTGTTCTCAGTCTTTGCAATTACTACCGGATCATAAACGAATAACAGCGTCCTTACATTGTCTAGATTTTTGAGATAAAATGATTAAAATGGTACTCCACTCATCCGTGCAAAAATGATTTCTCTTGTGTACGTATAATTAAAAAAGCGTGGGTGATACACTTCAGTAGGTGGACGCTCTATCTGCTTTGATTATCTTTGGTCGTAATGGTTATATATGACTCCTCATGAGTACTTTTTGTGACTTTAGTTACATGTTTATGGAAACTCGTGTTAAGTATGCGAAAGAGCCCACTTCTTTTAATATGATAAAAAGCTCTAACGATAGCAGTTACGGTCATGTATGTTTCCTTATTGCCCCCATATATTTTTCAACAATTTGCTTCAAAGTAGGCTAACAGTATAGCTCCTCCCTGTCCTGAATCTTGATTGCCATTTTTGAAAATGTCAGATTATTCGTTAAATTACCCACAAATGACTTTTGGAGTAGATCTTGTATGTTGATTTAAGTAAGCTTACCTAGAAGGTACAAGTAAAGAGGCATCGTCAGTACGATTAGAACAAAATTCAATTTCTGCGATGAGTAAAAAACAATATGCGGAGAATGTGAGATTTTACGTAAGGCAGACGAATAGTAGCTTTGGGTTGCAATTTAAAGAGCTGTGATACAACAAAGTAGCGTCGGTGTACAACTGCAAACACGAAAATAGTCAGAATGCAGCATTGAGTAACGTGACAGTTCAACAGAGGCCACCAAAAAGTCACCTGCTAAATACGCCCGAATAATATACAATATATAGTTATCACAGCACGCTCTGTTTGACTAATTGTCATATAATACGTAGTGGTACGTACCTTGGTCCCACGTTCCTTGGCTTCCAGAAGGCGCTAGAAACAGTTTCGCATTGCTGCCTAATGAACCAAATGCGTGCGTACGGAATATCGGAGCAGCAGTGTGATTAGACTGAAACTTCCTAGCTCTCACAGCAGAAAACTCTCACATACGTGAGATTAATTTCGGATCTGGCACAAAGTAGTGTTATAGAACCGCTTGTAATGTACCTAATAGATTACGTCGGAAATTTCGTGAGGTTTTCGGGAATAATGCTATCACATACAGAAAAGTCATAAGACTAGAAACTTGCACAAAATGCAGAAAAACCTGCAGAGAATCAACGCATCGCACACACACTGCGTTATGATGTGCAAAATAAACAACGTATTGCATATCATCAAGCAGAACTGCCTAAAAATGGATGAAATGGCTCTGAGCACTATGGGACTTAACATCTGAGGTCATCAGACCACTAGAAAATAGAACAACTTAAACCTAACTAACTTAAGGACATCACACACATCCATGCCCGATGCAAGATTCGAACCTGCGATCGTAGCAGTCGAGCAGTTCCGGACTGAAGCACCTAGAAGAGCTCGGCCACAGCGGCAGGCCAGAACTACCTATTGTAGTATGATTACACAACAGAAGACTGATAGATGCCAACAATGACATCCATAAAATATCTAGAAACATGTACAAAAAGCGATGTAAAGTGTAACGTCAAATAAAATTAATTAGAGTAAGGAAAATGGCAGACAAAATGGGTCAAATGGCTCTGAGCACTATGGGACTCAAGGTCATCAGTCCCCTAGAACTTAGAACTACTTAAACCTAACTAACCTAAGGACATCACACACATCCATGCACGAGGCAGGATTCGAACCTGCGACCGCAGCGGTCGCGCTGTTCCAGACTGAAGCGCGTAGAACCGCTCGGCCACGATGGCAGACAGCCTGTAGAAAAATATTAGGAGGTGCAGTCCACCCACAGAGACAGTAGCTTACAACCCTTAGTTTCACGAATAACTGAATATTGCTCGTCAGCCTGGAATCCGTACTGTATAGGACTGATAAAGTAAATATAGAAAATCCAAAGAACAGCGGCGTAAATTTAATAAGAGCGAAAGTGTCACGGAGATGTTCAGCCAACTCTAGTGGCAGACGTTACAACAGAGACATTGTTCATCTTAGTGAGGTTTACTATCAAAATTCTGATATCATACATTGCTAGAGTAGAAAATCTATACAGGGTGGTCAATTGACCGTGACCGGGCCAAATATCTCACGAAATAGGCGTCAAATGAAAAAACTACAAAGAACGAAATGGTTGGCCCGCTAGATGGCGCTGCCATAGGTCAAACGGATATCAACTGCGTTTTTTTAAATAGTAGTCCCCATTTTTATTACATATTCGTGTAACACGTAAGGAAATAGGAATGTTTTAGTTGGACCACTTTTTCATTTTATGATAGACGGCGCTGTAATAGTCACAAACATATGGCTCACAATCTTAGACGAACAGTTGGTAACAGGAAGGTTTTTTAAATTAAAATACAGAACGTAGGTACGTTTGAACATTTTATTTCGGTTGTTCCAATGTGATACATGTACTTTTGTGAACTTGTCATTTCTGAGAACGCATCTTGTTACAGCGTGATTACCTGTAAATACCCACATTAATGCAATAAATGCTCAAAATGATGTCCGTCAACCTCATTGCATTTGGCAATATTTGCACGTGCATTGACAGTGCACTGACGCATGTTGTCAGGCGTTGTCGGTGAATAACGATGGCAAGTATCCTTCAACTTTCCCCACAGAAAGAAATCCGGGGACGTCAGATCCGGCGAACGTGCGGGCCATGGTGCTTCGACGACCACATCTACCGCTTCAACCGGACGCGAGCTATGTGCCGGGCATCCATCATGTTGGAAGTACATCGCCGTTCTGTCATGCAGTGAAACATCTTGTAGTAACATCAGTAGAAAATTACGTAGGAAATCAGAATACATTGCACCATTTAGACTGCCATCCATAAAATGGGGAACAATTATCCTTCCTCCCATAATGCTGCACCATACGTTAACCCGCCAAGGTCACTGATGTTCCACTTGTCGCAACCATCGTGGATTTTCCGTTGGCCAATAGTGCATATTATGCCGGTTTACGTTACCGCTGTTGGTGAATGACGCTTCGTCGCTAAACAGAACGCGTGCAAAAAATCTGTCATCGTCCCGTAATTTCTCTTGTCCCCAGTGGCAGAACTGTACACGACGTTCATAGTCGTCGTCATGCAATTCCTGGTGCATAGAAATATGGTACGGGTGCAATCGATGTTGATGCAGCATTCTCAACACCGAAGTTTTTGAGATTCCTGATTCTCGCGTAATTTGTCTGCTACTGATGTGCGGATTAGTCGCGACAGCACCTGAAACACCTACTTGGGCATCATCATTTGTTGCAGGTCGTGGTTGACGTTTCACATGTGGCTGAACACTTCCTGTTTCCTTAAATAACGGCGAACGGTCCGGACACTTGGTTGATGTCGTCCAGGATACCGGACAGCATACATAGCACACGCCCGTTGGGCATTTTGATCACAATAACCACAGATCAACACGATATCGACCTTTTCCGCAATTGGCAAACGGTCGATTTTAACACGGGTAATGTATCACGAAGCAAATACCGTCCGCACTGGCAGAATGTTACGTGATACCACGTACTTATACGTTTGTGAAAATTACAGCGCCATCTATCACACAGCGAAAAAAGTGGTCCAACCAAAACATTCATATTTCTTTACGCACTACACGAATATGTAATAAAAATGGGCGTTTCTATTTTAAAAAACGCAGTTGATATCCCTTTGACCTATGGCAGCGCCATCTAGCGGTCCAACCATAGCGCTATCTGGTTTCCCCCTTCAAGCTAGCCAAGTTTCGTTCTTTATAGTTTTTTCGTTTGATGCTTATTTCGTGAGATATTTGGACCGGTCACTATCAATGGACCACCCTGTATTTTGTTTCCTCCTATGTACAACTCACGAGAAGAGCAGAAAGATAAAATCAGAGAGATTGGAACTCACATGCGGGCTCACCAGTAGTCGTTCTTTCAGTAGATCATACGTGACTGAACAGGAGATGAAGAGGAGGTGAAGTGATACTACTACACGATGTACTCCACCATAAGGTGGCTTGCATAGAAGTAGTCGTAAATACAGATACACAAAAACTAGGAAATGTTGCAAACTTGGGAAATGGATTCAACCAGCACATATAATTCGAAAACTCTGACGGTGTGTACGAATAACTTGCATGTCTGTTCTGCACCCGTATGGCGATCAGCCACCACATACAAATTCCCCGTGCTTCCACCCAGTGCCGCAAACAAGTCAATGCTGTTCACCGCTGACACCTCAGCTGAATACTTCACTCACCGTGATGCAGCGTCGTCTAGACCGCATACGAAAATATTTTTGTAGCTACGAAAATGTCCTGAGATATCTTTAGCTCTTTTCAGTTTACAGCTTTAGTATTTCATACTAACGGACCCTGGACCCGACAGTGCTTCGCAAATGCTAAATGTAATTGGGTATGTATGTACGTCCTAATCTCCCTCTCCCTCCCTCCCTCCCCCCCCTCTCTCTCTCTCTCTCTCTCTCTCTCTCTCTCTCTCTCTCTCTCTCTCTCTCTCTCTCTCTTTCTCTCTGTCCTAACTCTCTCTTTGTCTTCCTCCTCGTCTTCCCCCTCTCTCTGTCCATAAACTCCTCCCTGTCTCTATGTCTATTTCCTCCCCTGTCCATCTTCTCTTCCCCTCTCCTCCCCTTCTCTCTGACCCTTTTTTATTGGTACTGCAAACGAAATCTTGATCCGAAATTGAAGTAGCTTAAAATAAATGAGTAATTCGTTTGTGATCATTTTTCTACGGATTATGAGAGACACCTCCTCAGTTGCCATATCTGCGAGGATAGTAGCTTCAATCGCAGTATTTCACATAGTCTCAGTCTGCGAATAGGTAGGAAAACAATGTCTCAGACAATTCAGATTCCAGAGTAGTTTTCTAACCATAAGCCGAGGTCCATAAATAAAGATTTCCCGTTTTCTGTTAAAATATATTTCGAGGAAGAAAATTAAACAATAAATTGTTGTATACACAGTTTTTTGTTTAACATTATACACTGGGTTGGTCAGAAACGATCTGAAAAGTGTGTTAAGGAGTTGCAGGATAGGTTGGGCTGACAAACAACCGTTCAGCGATACGAAACTTGGGCTCAGGATGCAATCAACCACGCTATGAGAACAATTGACACTAATTGTATCTTGTGGGCAGCTCGAATTTGCGTTCACAACGGTCTGCCTGGCTAACTTCAGTGTTGCTTAACTCAAAAACCGAGCAACGTGTTGAATTTCTTTCTTACAAGGGAACCTCCCCATCGCACCCCCCTCAGATTTAGTTATGAGTTGGCACAGTGGATAGGCCTTGAAAAACTGAACACAGATCAATGGAGAAAACAGGAAGAAATTGTGTGGTACAAGGAAAAAAATAAGCATAATATACAAACTGAGTAGTCCATGCGTAACATATGCAGCATGAAGGATAATATAAGCTTAGGAACGCCGTGGTCCCGTGGTAGCATGAGCAGCTGCGGAACGAGAGGTCCTTCGTTCAAGTATTCCCTCGAGTGAAAAGTTTACTTCCTTTATTTTTACAAAGTTATGATCTGTCCGTTCGTTCATTGACGTCTCTGTTCACATAATCATACAAATGTTCGACAGTCGTTCGATCCCTCAAGGAACTTTCCGATGCCTTACAGTTCGGAAAATATTCATTGATCTTGTTATTGAAGTCGCGACCTATATTTGGTGGATTCATATTGCCCACAGAATACATCTCACGAATTTAATGCACTCTCGTCCAAAGTAGCGAACAGTCAACTGCCAGCCAGGGAACCTCGTTAGCAGGAATACTCTCTCTTCTGTGCGCTGTAGTCGACTCACGTCCTGTGTTTCGATGTTTGTTTAGGTGTAGCGTCCCCATACTACGGCGCAGTTACCTCGCATCGGACGGACGGACGGACAGATAATAATTGTCTGAAAATAAAAAATTAAACTTTTCTCTCGAGGGAAGACTTGAACCAAGGACCTCTCGTTCCGCAGCTGCTCCCGCTAACCACGGGACCACGGCTCTCCTGAGCTCACACTGTCCTGGATGTTGCCTATCTTGCGCATGGACTACACAGTTTGTATATTTTGTTAATTTTTTTCATATTTCCACACTTCTTCCCGTTTTCTCGATTGATCTCTGTTCAGTTTTTCAAGGCCTATCCACTATGCCAACTTATAACTAAATCTGAGGGGGGTGTGGTGGGGACGTTCCCTTGTTAGCAATTACTTCTCAGCATAACGTACCCTGAAACATGCTTCCAAGCTTTAATACTGTTTCTGTACTGTTTATAAAGTTTCGCGCAATGCATGGCTGATTCACAATTAGAATTATGACAGTCTCCAAACGACTGTATGCAATTCATTATGATTTAGAAGTATAGCTTCTTTTTCTCTATTTATACATTTTTGTTCCAGCTTTTGTAAATCTGAAAATTGACATAACTGCTGAAAACTGCAATTGTCTATGTTAAATTGCAGCTGCGACTCATTTGAATAGCTTAAACACACAGTTACTAGCAGGGTTCGGATTTAGACGCAGACACTACAGCTTTTGCTGTTGGTGGGTTGTCGTAGGTAGCTGGCGCATCGGCACACCTTAAGTGAACTGTATGAACCCATATTCGTGGTCGTTAACTTTGAATTTGACTGGGTTTGGCATTACGCCTTCCTCTTCAGATTTTTGGTCGTGGGATCCCTTAGGAAAAAAGTTTCAGGGAAGAACGTTTCACATGAGCATGCAGCAAGAGACCACCTCAGAATGCACGATATCGCTTACAGCACTTCTCCTGGACTTGTCAGCATATCGTTCGGGCGCTACCAACTGGAAGTCCGGGTCGTCGTCAAGTGAGTCCCTATTTCAGTAGGAAACAGTTGATGGTAGGATTCAAGTGTGGCGCAGAACCCACGAAGCCATGTACCCAAGTTGTCAACTAAGCACTGTGATGCACTGTGTCCTCTGGTCTAATTAAACCCATTATTGTCTGGAAATGATTATTGTAAGAAAATGAAACAACTACAGCCGTACTTATGATATTATTTATTGTGTAGCTACTAGTTTCGGCATTTCAATGGGCCATCTTCAGGCCTTAGTTGATGCTGAAGGGGTTATGACGATCCATATACCTGCCCGACGGAGAATTTTGCCCAGACGTTGATTGACCCCTTGTACGTATGATAGCAGTGCAGTGTTCCGTGCTTTGTTCTGCACCTAATACCCTTCCTCCTTACCCTCATATTCTGTGTCATCTCTCCTCCGTAGTATACAGGGTGTTACAAAACGGTAAGGTCAAACTTTCAGGAAACATTCCTCACACACAAAGAAAGAAAATATGTTATGTGAACATGTGTCCAGAAACGCTTACTTTCCATGTTAGAGCTGATTTTATTACTTTTCTTCAAATCACATTAATCATGGAATGGAAAAACACAGCAACGGAACGCACCAGCGTGACTTCAAACACTTTGTTACAGGAAATGTTCAAAATGTCCTCCGTTAGCGAGAATACATGCATCCACCCTCCGTCGCATGGAATCCCTGATGCGCTGATGCAGCCCTGGAGAATGGCGTATTGTATCACAGGCGTCCACAATACGAGCACGAAGAGTCTCTACATTTGGTACCGGGGTTGCGTAGACAAGAGCTTTCAAATGCCCCCATAAATGAAAGTCAAGAGGGTTGAGGTCAGGAGAGCGTGGAGGCCATGGAATTGGTCCGCCTCTTCCAATCCATCGGTCACCGAATCTGTTGTTGAGAAGCGTACGAACACTTCGACTGAAATGTGCAGGAGCTCCATCGTGCATGAACCACATGTTGTGTCGTACTTATAAAGGCACATGTTCTAGCAGCACAGGTAGAGTATCCCGTATGAAATCATGATAACATGCTCCATTGAGTGTAGGTGGAAGAACAAACTAAAATGAGCTCTAACATGGAAATTAAGCGTTTCCGGACACATGTCCACATAACATCTTTTCTTTCTTTGTGTGTGAGGAATGTTTCCTGAAAGTTTGGCCGTACCTTTTTGTAATACCCGGTATAAGTAATCAAACTAGTGCTCATTCAGCAGTTAGCAGGAAGAAGGTGTCTTTCAATAGTTTCCGAAACTTCGAAATTTTATACCTGACAATGCGGCCCCAAACCCAGAAGAATTTTATTGACTGTGACAACGGGTGGGGAAGCCTACGTTTACAA
The DNA here is from genome assembly GCF_021461385.2 of Schistocerca piceifrons. Lineage (NCBI taxonomy): Eukaryota > Metazoa > Arthropoda > Insecta > Orthoptera > Acrididae > Schistocerca > Schistocerca piceifrons. The sequence goes on from NC_060145.1 coordinate 401,282,783, forward strand.
GTATCGGAATTCCTCATGTAAGACATCTGGTGTTTAGTACACGAAGAAGGCGGAGTCAAAGTAAAAGACCAGCATTCTCTATGAGTTCTATAGCTATGTCCTCTGGTCCCGGTGATTTTGTGTTCTTCTGTTCTCGTATTACTGTGTCTGTCTCTCCTGAGGTAAGGAGGTCAATACTTGTTACTAGTTGTGCAGTTTTATCTTAAGGATTAATAGAGACCTGTAAATCCTCTATTCTTTAAAGAATGTAACTCTCATGAATAATAAACCTTGAAACGTTTGTCTACTTTACAATTGGGTTAGCGTGTTAAATATTTGTCTCTAAACATGTAAGCAGGATGTTTAGAAAAGGTTTAAAATCACCCTTGAAGATACTTGGAAGTTCTGACTGCTATGAAACACTGTATGAATCTTCACTAAGCAATTAGCGTTCCATTTTAAACAAAAGTTAGTTTCCACCCATCTAAATCTTTATGATGTCATATCTCTTGAATTGTAGGTCCTACAAGGACGTAATGTAACAGGTACAGTCAGTTGTGAATGTGAATACTGTTTGCAACCTGTACTGCCAACAGAGTTAGTAATAAGGAAGTAATAAATTAAAATGTGGTGTGTAATGCTGTAATCTGACTGTATGAAGAGGGAAAATGTAGAACGCGACACACTTTTTACCGTCATTTTGCGGGGTGACAGCGAGAAAAACTGTCGTTAAGGTTTTAAATAATGTGTAAAGCCGCTAAATGCTCTCATTCTCAAATAATGGATGAATGAAACCCGTGTATCTGCCCACCGTCAGTCACGCTGCCCAAAGACAAACACACAGTCTGTTGTGAATCTTCAGGTTTTGACGGCGCAAAGACTGTTCCATTAAGTTTCGGGTGTGCAGCCGCAACAATTCTCCTTCTTCTTATAATATTTCAGCCGTATAACGTTCAGTCATCTTCAGAGTGAGCCGAAAGACTGCCACTCCAGTGCTCGCTACGTCCCTTAATACTCGTGTACCGCATTAAGGGACGAAGCGAGCACTAGAGTGGCAGTCTTGCGGCTCACTCTGAAGATGGCTGAACGTTATACGGCCGAAATATTAGAAGAGGAAGGAGAATTCATGTGGCTGCACACCCGAAACTTAATGGAACACAGTCTGTTACTGAAATACTTGTTTTATTGTGTTTAACTTTCAACATAAGGCTGTACTCTTAATGAGTAGATCATTAAGGCATTTTGATTTTTTAAACTCCGTCAATAATTACGGGAATTACTTTATTGCAGTGTCTGTGTTCATCAGAATACGATGCAATGTTCCTCGGACATTCACGCATGTCCTATGCAACAGGTACTGCCGCGACTACTGTACTGAAATATATTCCTACTTACAAATATGAACAACCATCAGCTGAACGATGGAATGACGGCAATGACGACACAGTAATTTGGCATAGTATTCGAAATAGGCACTGCAGAGTTGTGTTTCTCGCCGACACGGGCAAGCGACTTTAAAACAAAATGTCTCCCCTGTACCGATATATACGTAATGGAGGTACCAGTACAGATTGCAGACACATGGTTGACGACATATGGAAGTTTCAGGTGGTTGTGAGTTGTGCTTAAATAGCCTAATAGGCAGGCTATCAGTCGCGATAAGCGGGAAATCCGTGTTTGAGTATCTACCCGGTACAAATTTTCATTGACATCATTTCATTATACAAGTGGTGGTTATTAATATTCGCAACTACGAACAAACTTAATGAGTTACTAGAAATATTGAATATTTAATTTTTGTTGGTCCTACTATGCAAATTGTACTGGGATGCAGGTTCTGATAAGGCGTTTTAGCAATAGTGATGTCGGCCTCAGGGCTAAACTAAATACTCTTGAAATGTTCAATCCATTTCTCATCTGTTTTCATGTTCATTCCTCCTTCGTCTCTTGCCCGTTTATTTAAATTCTTAAATAACATGTAGCCAAAGTCTTGTCTCCTGTGCCCGAGCGAGGTGGCGCAGTGGTTAGACACTGGACTCGCATTCGGGAGGACGACGGTTCAATCCCGCGTCCGGCCAACCTGATTTAGGTTTTCCGTGATTTCCCTAAATCGCTCCAGGCAAATGCCAAGATGGTTACTTTCAAAGGGCACGGCCGACTTCCTTGCCCGTCCTTCCCTAATCCTATGAGACCGATGACCTCGCTGTCTGGTCTCCTTCCCCAAACGACCCAACCCAACCCTCTTGTCTCTTGTGTACATCATGTTCCACATGACTCACCAATTTTTCCCAACTATGTGCTGTTCTACGCAGCAGCTGTATAACACTGTCTGGATTCTCTGCTTTTGGGTGTAGTTATGTTTCATGCACTATTTGCATTTCCCTTTAGCCTGTTATATTTCCGCCGGCCGCGGTGGTCTAGCGGTTCAGGCGCTCAGTCCGGAACTGCACGACTGCTACGGTCGCAGGTTCGAATCCTGCCTCGGGCATGGATGTGTGTGATGTCCTTAGGTTAGTTAGGTTTAAGTAGTTCTAAGTTCTAGGGGACTGATGACCACAGATGTTAAGTCCCATAGTGCTCAGAGCCATTTGAACCATTTTTTTGTTATATTTCCTCTTTGCATATTCTCAGACACTTCTTTCGTTTCAAGGTGATTTGTTGGGCGAAAAGTTTATTCATTGCTCTTTGCATACAGTTGTTTACCCCATTCCATTCTTCTTTAATATCCTTCTTCTTTCATTGTCCACTAAATATCTTTTTATGCTGATAGAGATCTGCTATGGGTTTTTCTTTGAACAGTGTAGTTCTTTAATTTCCTTCGTTTTCTTTTCTAGTAATAATTTAATTCTTAGTTATAACTATCTAGTTCTGGAAGTATTTCGTCCGTCAGCAGGTAATGGTCGCAGTGTATGGCGCTTACTGTGTATAGAAAGCATTTACTAGAAATGCTTCTCTTCTCTTACCTAAGGTTCAATCTCTATCGCTCCAAGTGTATTTATGAATATCTCTTTCCCTTTAAATCGTATTTGTTAGATCTAAAGCATTACATGTGGAACATTCTGGCGTTTTCCCTACTTTACTGTTAATTCTGGCTGCTCTGAACTTTCCTACATCGTCCTTGATACGAATATTCCAAACTCCGGCATTCCTGTCTCCATAGACCTATGGTATATTTGTTTTATTACTCTCTTTAATGACTGTGTGTAACTTCTCATAGAATTTTTCCATATCCAGTATTTCCCTTCTTACGGGTTATAAACCCCTAACATCATCACATGTCCTCTAGATATTTTAAATCAGTTATAAGCCACTCATAATAAATAGTGTACGCTGTTATTACTGTTTCCATTTCTGGTCTTACATTATGGTAATTCCGGATTGAACTCTTATACACTCCTGGAAATGGAAAAAAGAACACATTGACACCGGTGTGTCAGACCCACCATACTTGCTCCGGACACTGCGAGAGGGCTGTACAAGCAATGATCACACGCACGGCACAGCGGACACACCAGGAACCGCGGTGTTGGCCGTCGAATGGCGCTAGCTGCGCAGCATTTGTGCACCGCCGCCGTCAGTGTCAGCCAGTTTGCCGTGGCATACGGAGCTCCATCGCAGTCTTTAACACTGGTAGCATGCCGCGACAGCGTGGACGTGAACCGTATGTGCAGTTGACGGACTTTGAGCGAGGGCGTATAGTGGGCATGCGGGAGGCCGGGTGGACGTACCGCCGAATTGCTCAACACGTGGGGCGTGAGGTCTCCACAGTACATCGATGTTGTCGCCAGTGGTCGGCGGAAGGTGCACGTGCCCGTCGACCTGGGACCGGACCGCAGCGACGCACGGATGCACGCCAAGACCGTAGGATCCTACGCAGTGCCGTAGGGGACCGCACCGCCACTTCCCAGCACATTAGGGACACTTTTGCTCCTGGGGTATCGGCGAGGACCATTCGCAACCGTCTCCATGAAGCTGGGCTACGGTCCCGCACACCGTTAGGCCGTCTTCCGCTCACGCCCCAACATCGTCTAGCCCGCCTCCAGTGGTGTCGCGACAGGCGTGAATGGAGGGACGAATGGAGACGTGTCGTCTTCAGCGATGAGAGTCGCTTCTGCCTTGGTGCCAATGATGGTCGTATGCGTGTTTGGCGCCGTGCAGGTGAGCGCCACAATCAGGACTGCATACGACCGAGGCACACAGGGCCAACACCCGGCATCATGGTGTGGGGAGCGATCTCCTACACTGGCCGTACACCACTGGTGATCGTCGAGGGGACACTGAATAGTGCACGGTACATCCAAACCGTCATCGAACCCATCGTTCTACCATTCCTAGACCGGCAAGGGAACTTGCTGTTCCAACAGGACAATGCACGTCCGCATGTATCCCGTGCCACCCAACGTGCTCTAGAAGGTGTAAGTCAACTACCCTGGCCAGCAAGATCTCGGGATCTGTCCCCCATTGAGCATGTTTAGGACTGGATGAAGCGTCGTCTCACGCGATCTGCACGTCCAGCACGAACGCTGGTCCAACTGAGGCGCCAGGTGGAAATGGCATGGCAAGCCGTTCCACAGGACTACATCCAGCATCTCTACGATCGTCTCCATGGGAGAATAGCAGCCTGCATTGCTGCGAAAGGTGGATATACACTGTACTAGTGCCGACATTATGCATGCTCTGTTGCCTGTGTCTATGTGCCTGTGGTTCTGTCAGTGTGATCATGTGATGTATCTGACCCCAGGAATGTGTCAATAAAGTTTCCCCTTCCTGGGACAATGAATTCACGGTGTTCTTATTTCAATTTCCAGGAGTGTATTTTTTTCTCCACCCCACTGTATAATAATATGCAGAGGCGCACAAAAATTAAGGATGAAAGTGATTTTCACACGTTGCGTCAGTGTCGAGTAACAACTAGATGAAACTTGGACCATACACAGGAAGAACTTCCGTAATATCATACAGAAAGTAACTGAACTAAATACGCAATTAGATGAGCTGAAATGACGGTTTTATTCGTAAACAGTAATTACACTGAGCTCAGAGCGATCCATGATGGCCCCCTTGACATTAGAAACGTGGGATATCCTTCTTAATAGGATGTATGATTACCTCGGACAGCAATGTATGCACCTCAACGTGCTGCCATCCCACTCTGGCCACATGATTTGTAAGGAGTTCATGTGGTAGCGTGTTCCATTTCTCCATCAGTTGCTGCATGTGGACGAGCTGTAATACGACTCTCCAACGCATCTCACATGTGTTCGATGGGATTTAAATAGGGAAGGCCACTCCGTTTGTTGAATATCCTCTCGTTTCAAGAACTTCTCGAACGTTGCTGTTAGAAATGGTGGTACATTGTTATCCATAAAACTGATGTCAAGGTCCGAATTCATACATAGAGAAGGAGTACAGTGTCACAATAACGATGACAGAAATTGTACCGTGTTCAAAGATTTGTTGTCTGTGTACCCATGCAACATTATTTCGCCCTACATCATTACGCACGGATCTCCAAAACGACCACGTTCGACAATAATAGAGCCGGCCGCGGTGGTCTAGCGGTTCTAGGCGCTCAGTCCGGAACCGTGGGACTGCTACGGTCGCAGGTTCGAATCCTGCCTCGGGCGTGGGTGTGTGTGCTGTCCTTAGGTTAGTTAGGTTTAAGTAGTTCTAAGTTCTAGGGGACTGATGACCTCAGATGTTAAGTCCCATAGTGCTCAGAGCCATTTGAACAATACTAGACATACTGTCATATGGCTATATGTGAGAACAGGTAATGCATCCATGAACATTATTGAACATAATAGTTTTGGTGTGCATTGTCCACCATCTCAGATTTTTATTTTTAGGAAAACTACACTAAGGAGACCGCCAACACTAAGCTTGTCCGTCCTTTTTTAGAATACTGCTGCGCGGTGTGGATTCCTTACCATGTAGGACTGACGGAGTACATCGAAAAAGTTCAAAGAAAGGCGGCACGTTTTGTATTATTGCGAAATATGGGAGAGAGTGTCACAGAAATGATACAGGATTTGGGCTGGACATCATTAAAAGAAAGGCGTTTTTCGTTGCGACGGAATCTTCTCACGAAATTCCAATCACCAACTTTCTCCTCCGAATGCGAAACTATTTTGTTGACACCGATCTACATAGGGAAGAACGATCACCACGATAAAATAAGGGAAATCAGAGCTCGCCCGGGAAGATATAAGTGTACACTCTTTCCACGCGCTATACGACATTGGAATAATAGAGAATTGTGAAGGTGGTTCGATGAACACTCTGCCAGGCACTTAAATGTGATTTGCAGAGTATCCAAGTAGATGTAGATGTACACTAGTCCACCATTTTCGATCGCCTTTAGGATTCTGGCATCATACGGAATACACTGACGTGCGTCACTTGGATTTTGTGCGTAGGATAAGTGACCTATCTCCATCATCTCCGATTGTTGGAATTTCGTTCTAATATTTGAATTTCCCGCCATTTTATACATTGGTCATTTGGCCAGAGGGATGGGTGGAGGAGAGATGGAGAAATCTACCAACAACGCATTACGTCGTCATCGATGACATCAGATTCGCCTAGTATGTCTCTGGCTCTACTACTAACATATGAAGAAATCTGGAAGAGACCTTTGAGCATAAATAAAGTGCTAATGAGTACTGCCGTATTAAATCATTGCTTCTAACGGGAAGAAATGTGTAAATATTTCAGTGGAAGTCGTAACAAATTTGCCACGCAACTTCAGGTCGACAGAAATGGCCTTCTTCTGTAATCTATGGAGCTTTGAGCGGCAGCAACGCGGTAAATGTAAAGTTACCCGCTCGTTCCCCCGAGTCTAAAATTGCCCTTAAGGGCACCGCGGCCTACGCACAGCGCGCTGCGGTGCCGACTCCCCTAATGAAGTTGAGAGCAATTTCGTTCTGCGAGGCGCAGCTAACGGAATAAGCACTGAGAAACCCATTTGGGCCCAGAGGTGGTGGCAAACTGGGTCTGGTGCGTCGTGCAAAAGCGCCTAAAAGTGGAGGCTTACCTCTCAGAGAAGTTCAACGTCGGAATGACTGGGTTGTCTACCCCTCATTCCCACAGAAGCTACGCGAGTACTGAGTGGATGTGAGACTGGTCGCACTACCTAACAGAACACAGGGCAATGCAGTACAGTCCTACTAGGAGTGTCTGGAAAGTGGCGACGCAAGTGCCGCAAAGTCTTTGAATCAACTCTGGCAGCTCTGTTTCGTCAATTGATTCATGATTACCAGAGCCACAGTTCTCATCGAACTCTACGACACATCGTACAGCAGAGACCGAATTACAGTTGGAGATGTTCTTGTGAGAAAGTTAAGTAACAAAGCACTCAACAAAATCAAGGAAAAACTGAAAACCTCAAGGAGTATAGCAGAACTACGCAACTCATCTGGAAGGACGATGTCTTGTCAGTCATGACCGTTCCTTGGTTAGAATATTATTCACATGCAGTTTTCACTTTATTTTTGTGCAAAAAGGCTTAATTAAGTGCATGATCGATGGTCTACAATTTTTATCTTCTTAGATTTCTAGGGGACGGCCACGTATCTGTTCGACTGCTCCGTTAGTTTTCCGTTAATTTCTGCGGATTAACTAAACTACTGCTACGATTATCGCTGTCAATATGAATAAATGTCTTTAAGATCAGCACTATTCAGTCATTAAGTTGTTCACTGAAATCTTGCTAAATATTGTGATTGCAGTGAGAGATTGATTCGCGAGCTCGATAAAGTATGAGCACCCGTTCACAGATGACGCTGTCGTGTAGGGGAAAATATCGTCGTTGAATAGCTGTAGAAGGATAAAGCGTGACGTACGATTTTCTTTTGATGTGACGAATAATTGCAAGTCCTAAGTATGGAAAAATAAGTTAATGAATATGAGTAGGAAAAACAGTCCTGTAACGTTCGAATACAGTATTACTTATGTGCCGCTTGACGCAGTCGCATCGATTAAATACCTAGGTGTAACGCTACAATTAGGTCTGAAATGGGTCGAGCACGTAGAGTGCTCGCATAATATGGTGGCAGAAGCGCAATGACCAGCTTTCGTCCACAGCGCTAGGCGAGTTCGGAATGGAGGCCGACAGTGTTTGCCCCCCGTTCGGCCGGTCCCCGATTACAGAATCGAGGAGCACACCCTGCAATGTTTCGCAAACGATTTTACAGAAACTATCTGGTACGAAAATAGATTTTTACGTTAATTTCAGCTCTATATGTCAGCTTTTTGATGATGTGTCCATCATTTCGTTAATTGACATAGTTACTGTCCTATTTGCATGGAAGTAAGACATTGCGCGAAGTTCGAATAAATTTGCAATGAAGAACAGGCGTCGCTATGATCTTGCGTTTGCTGCATTTTACATAATATGTTGCTGCATATGAAATCTGGTTAAGATATTGAACTTTTTCTTAGACCTGGGTGGAGTTCTCTATCTGTCCCTGTCTTAAGAAAACTGATCCGATGTACTACACTCATCTTTCATCGTGCGCGCCAGCAGTGAAATATCGACAACATTCCTCATATTTCAAAAATGGTTTGAGATATCTAAATGAGATATTGGCAAATGATAGCACGCAAAGAGGAGAGTATTTTTCCATAAGTTTATGATGTAAAACTTTATTATCTACTGTGATTTTTACTTCAGATTTTTTTTATGGAAGAATGTAATTTTAAGGACCATCGATAACTGGTAAAAGCAGAAACCACTATCAATGCAGAAGCATACTGCCAAAACCTGAGAAAGCTACGCAGAGCGATTCAAAACAAAAGACGCGGTATGTTGAGAAAGGGAATTGCCCTTCTCCACGACAGTGCAAGACCTCACACTGCTGGTCAGAATCCGCGATTTATTGGACAGTTTTGCCTGGGAAGTGTTAGACCACCCACCCTACAGTCCTGATCTGGCGCCTAGTGTTTACCATCTGTTCATCCAACTCAAACAACACCTCAGTGGGCCGGCCGGAGTGGCCGGCCGGTTCTAGGCGCTACAGTCTGGAACCGTGCGACCGCTACGGTCGCAGGTTCGAATCATAACTCGGGAATGGATGTGTGTGCTGTCCTTAGGTCAGTTAGGTTTAAGTAGTTTAAGTTCTAGGGACTGATGACCTCAGAAGTTAAGTCGCATAGTGTTCAGAGCCAATACCTCAGTAGCAATCGTTACAATGATGACGACGACGTGAAAACGGCAGTCAACTCTTGGTTATCGGAGCAGGCGGCAAGTTTTTATGAAGAGGGTATTTTGAAATTGGTTGATAGGTATGATACATCTGTTCAAACTTGCCAACTATGTCGAAAAATAGAGTGAAGTAAGTACTTTCTGAAAATAAATTTACTGTTTTGAAATAACCTTTCGTTGTGTACTTATGTTCAAACGGACCTTACTTAAAAAATACGCCTCATATTTTATCGGTAGGTTCTATAAACAAGCGAGTGAACTGAAATCGGAATACGTGGAGGGAAGACGAATTTCTTTCTACAGAACACTATTGATAAATTTAGAGAACCGGCTTTTGCAGCTGACAGCAGATCGACTCTGCTTCTGCTTCCGCCAACGTACATTTCGCGTAAGGACGGCGAAGAAAAGATATGAGATCTGAGAGCTCGTAGGGATACATACAGACAGACGTTTTCCGTCGCTTCATATTCGAGTGGAATCGGAAAGGAAATAATAGTAGCTGTACAAGGTACTCTACGTCATTCCGTACACGGTGGCTTTCGGAAAATGTATGTAGATGTAGAATGCACAAAGTCCAACTCACCATACTGTTGTTCAAAGTTCGAAAAAACGGTTGTGGATATCTTTCAAAGTCCATGAACCTAAGGAGAAATTTGGCAAATTTTAAACCGCGACACTGCGTTTCAGAACTAACGTGCATGAAAGTGTCTATCGAAAAATTCTGTAAGTTCCCCTATTCGTACAGAAGTTCCGACACAATCTAAAATAAAATAGTCGATTAGCCTGAAGAAATTAAAACACCTTAATCCCAACTGACATGCCGCTCATTGCGCATATCATGACTCAACATCTCGCAAAGCTAATTCATCTGAACCAACATGCGTCCTGCCCTTATGTAACCTTGACCTACTGTAAAGACCGACAAAATTATGTAAACTGTACACATTACCATTAAATTTACGTATCTAAATTCTTTACATGACTCACGCTGGCGCTCTGATTCGTTCCAGATGTTAAGAATCCCGGTTTTATTACCTATTTATTAGTAAATCTAACATTAATGTCTCTCGTTAGCTATGCATGAACATCATAACAAACAAGAATTACATGAAATTAATCACTACGAAAGCATTCATGATTTAGGAATAGAATTTAAAAATATTTTCTGTTATAATATTAGTATTATGGTGGGGTGCTTAGTTATGGGGCTATTTGCATGTTATTCGGAGAAACAGGTCAAAATTAGCATTATGTACTACTACCATGTACTAACCTGAGCAGAATCAGATTTCTACAGATAGCTACTGTAGTCTGTTATACTGTCGCGACACTTGTTGTTTTGCAATTTATTTTGTACTGAAATGTGTCTTGAATCCTCGGAATATACGTTTTGGTATGTAATTTATATTACATTTAATAGATAATCTGAACGTCTTTTCTGGAAATTCTGTTCAAGTACTATTAATTGAGACGTGTTTAGGCGTTTAGAAGAAGTGAACTTTTAAAAATAATAGGTACATTTATATCTTCCAGCATCAGTACCTAATTTACTGTTACGAATACATCCTCATAGTAGGTGTTCAGACGCACTTCCTCATCTCTTATCTTTCTTTCATGTGGTACCACTGAATATTCGATATCATCATTAATGTGGATTATTCTTATGCGCTCTCCGTGAAATGATTTGCGTTTCTAAATAACGGGGAATGACTGAAGGTCATTTCTAGAAACTGGTTGGCTTGTATTTTGGAAGAAGAATGCTTTCCATATTTCTTTTCGTTATATTCGAAGCTGTCAGCATGTTCATTGAACCAATTTTTAGTTCTCGTTCAGTTAAGGCAGGTCCAATTACTTTAATTTCCTAATTTCCTGCAATTTCTTCTGTCTCAATTTACAGCCCATAACCAAAGACACTTTGTAAGAATTTCGCAATTTGTATCGCCCTAGATCATATAAATCATTTTTGCATTGAGTCGTTTACACTGTCCAGACGAAGTTGTTTACATGTGCAGTCGAGCCGTATTTACTTTTAAAAAGTGGGATTTGACAATTTGAAGTCTGTCTCTTTTTGTTTCATGATATACTAAAAAATAATATCTAAGAAGAAGAAAAAAATATATATACAGAACAGAATTTAACGAAATTTGAAATCAAGACTCGGCATTGTTAACCGAAACTGGAGTATATTCATGCTTACACCATAAGGTCATTAAAACTTTATGCTACAGAAGTCAACTGTTTCATTTATTATTTCGTTTTTCGGTATCTATATTTGCAACGCCTGCATTAAATCTGATATTTTTCCTTTCAGAGTAGTATAGAGTGTTTAACTATCTGGATGAAGAGACAGTGATGACCATTGACAGCCAACCGAAATAAATTCGACATAAATTAGCTGTCAATAGTCGTCAGTGTTTAATTATGCAGACATGCAAGTAAATATTACCTGCAGAGGCGATAACATCATAGGCTTAGATTCCTTGTGGTCTCACACTCACTGGTGCAGGAAGAGAAAAGCTGCGAGCATGTAGTAATGTATGTAGGAAACTATGATACAGGGATGCAGACAGTGTGGCATATGGAAGGTTGGGTCGGTCCGGGAGACGTGCTCGGATAGCCTAATGGTTAAGGGGACCACTCCAGATCAGCGGGAAATTCGGGTTCGAGTTTTTGATATGTTACCAATAGGTAGCACTCTTATACCCAACACACCTGATGCCACGTTATTCGCATTCGGTTGATTTATTTCGAGTTAATCCTATTCTGAAAAGGAAAATATCACGTTCAATTCATAAGCTACAAATATAGGTACCGAAAAATGAAATAATAGATATTTAAAGGCCAATACCACCATTAGATTGTTGTTTATTTACAGTGTTAAATTGCCTAAGATGGGATTCTGTCATATTCAAATGCGAAAGTGTGCCGTCTTAGGCAATTTATAACACTTAAAACACTTGATAATGGCACTTTGAAGCCGAAATCATGATTTTGTAACACCGTAAATAAACAAAGGTCTAACGGCGGTACTAACTTTAAAGAAAGATTTTATGACTATGGCCCCACATTATGAAAAAATTATGAAATAATAAATGGAACAGTTGACTTCTGTATCATAAAGCTTTAAGGACCTGATGGTGTAAACATAAGTAGATTATTTCAATTCACAACACGAAATCTTGATTTCAAATCTCTTTAAATGCAGTTCTGTATATGTATTTTTCTCTTCTTCGTAGAACTTAATTTTTAGTAGATCATGAAGGAAAAAGAGACAGACGTCAAACGGTCAAACGCCACTTTTTAAAAATACAGTTGGATGCACGTATAACTTCGGGCCAAAATGTAAACAACATCACCTGGAAAGTATAAAAAACTGCATGCAAGAGTGGTCTATACGATATAGACCTACAAAAATTGTGGAATTCTTACAAAGGGTTTTTGGTTACGAACTGCAAATTAAAACAGATGAAATTGCAAGAAATTAGGTCAGATTAGATTAGATTTACTTTCATTACAATTGATCCGTAATGAGGAGATCCTCCAGGATGTAGAAAATGTCAGAAAAACAATAATACATGACAAATGTTTACAACTGAAACAAATAGCCTGATGTACCTTCCACAGGTTCCAGGTGGAATGATCGTCATTTTTTTAATGAACACTATATGAAAAAATCATTTTACAAACACCCATTTACTAAGATCACATTAATACACTGAATTTAAAGTTAAAAAAATGTTTTTTATTTATAAGGCAATAAACATATAATAGAACTACTACAACACTTATTGACAATGAAAACATTACTGCGCTGAAATGCTGCAGAAGATAGATTGTACCTGTACACACACACACACACACACACACACACACACACACACACACAAATCAGTTGGTCAGTTGTAACGGGACATGCCTTAACTGTATGAAGCAGAGGTTATTGACAGATTCAAACGGAACATCAGTCAGTTATTGGCTTGAGAGAGGGGAAGGAATATAGCAGAAGTTGTAAGGGTTGCTTTGACAGACGAAAACGGGAAAGCAGCAGAAGACCAAGTAGACGAAAAAGACAAGGCCCTGTAGAAATCCTTGAATAACACACGAAATACTCATTTTAACTTACGATAGGATAAAAGGGAATAGGGTCGTTAAAACACGAGATTGGCAAAATTGCAAAGCAACAAACGCTCGAAGACAAGTGTTTGGCTACTGAAGCATGTACAATTAAGGGAAAATTAGACACCGTCTGCGGGAAAATTAAGGTGACCTTTGAAAAAAAAGATTGGTTTTTGAATATCAAGAGCTCTGTTGGAGAGGCAGTACTAAGAAAAGAAAGAAGAGCTAATAGGTGGACGGAATATTTAAAAGGTGTACAAGCGAAGTTGACTTTAACACAATATTGTAGAAAGAGAAGACTCAGTAAATGAAAATGAGAAGGGACATGCGATACTACGACAAGAATTCGACAATTCGGTCAAAGAGCTAAGTCGAAACAAGGACATTGGAGCAAACGACATTCAATATTATTGAGATCCGATAGTAAATCAGCAATGACAAAACTGTCCCACCTGGTGTGCAACATATACAGGACAAACGAAATAGTCTTGGCCTTCAAAAAGAGAGTGAAAATCTGGTTTCGGAAAAACAGTAAGAACATGGGAAATCAGTACTGGTGTATGACCTGCCTCAAAAGATCGAACGAAGAAAGAAAACTCTAAGTATTTAACATTTGTAAATTTCATGATAGTTTCCAACAATGTTGATACTCTCCGAAATAATGTAAGTAGCAGAAACAAAATACAGGATGCGAAAGTTCTTCGGTATCTCGTACAGAAACCATTCTGCAGCCAAAAGGGTGAAGTTCATGAAAGTCAAACGGTGGTTGGAAGGAAGTGAGACAAGGTTGTCAGGGTCAGTTCGAGAATATGTTTCCACTTGTGACTTATCATTTGGCACCCTATCCCTCTCCTCTTTTCCCTCGTAAACTTTCAGTCACGTCGATTTTCGCTACTGATAGTGAGGCACACTATATACGAATCTCGCACTTAGTCTCCCTTGGCGTCCCCTCTGAACTTGGCGTCCCAAGCTGCCACTGTTAACTGTGATAAGTCCTGTGTGGTAATCTCACAGTTGTGTCGCCTCTGGCACTCCTCTCAGTTTCGCTCCCAAAGCGGCGACGTTTGGCGCTTGTGTTTAAACAGGACTTGGATATTGTAACTCAGTCAAGGCAATAGAGCACAAGGGAGACCAGATGGACGGAACAGATGGTCATTAAACGTCCTTAAAATAATAATATCAACAAACGCACAATAGAAGCAATGGAGTGTAGCTGGATTACGCCAGGCGATGCTGATTAGGAAATTAGAAACTAAAGTGCATATGGATTCAAACGGTGAGTGAAAATTTGTGCCAAGGCTGGAACTGAATCCGGGTGTCCTGTTTACTAGGCAGGTGCGTCAGCCACTAACCCACTCTTGGTACAGAGTTTCACATCACTGCATGCATTACCCTGGTACGGCTCCCTCCATGATACGGATTTTCACTGCCGCCCCCGTCTACTTTAAACTGCCCCTTACACATGAACAAAATTGCCAAGGCTTTCTATGTTCTGGAATTGCATCCGATGTTATTTGGGCAGAAAAAAGGCTGATGACTGCAGAAGTAAAGATAGTATAAAACAGAAAATAGCAATAGCAAGTAACCTTTCAGAAAATAAGAAAAATGTTGACATCGAATACAAAATTATGAGTCAAGAGGTCTTTCTCTGGATGTATTTGTCTGAACTGTAGTCTTGCACGGAGCTGGAACATGAACGATAAATATTTCTGACAAGAAGACAATGGAAGATACTGAAATGTGGTGTTACAGAAGAATGCTGAAGATTTAACTAGTAGATAGAATAATTCATTAAGAACTGGAGATATGGAGAAAAAGTAAATTACCTAATTAAAGCAAGAGCTCGGCTGGCGGGACCTGGCCTGAACGACAGAGTTATCGTCGATTTGGTAATGTTGGACAGTGTGTGTAACAAGAGTTCTAGAGGAAGACCGAGGCTTCAATGTAGTGAGCAGACTGGAATAGAAGTATGTAGCAGAAGTGATGCAGACATTAACAGACTTTCACAGGATAGGCCAGCGTGTGTGTGTTGCCCAAAGGAAACTGTTTACTTAGCTAACTGTTTCTTTTCTTTCGTTACCTAGAATATTACGATGTGCTTTTATCCAAGTCATCAGTGGTGGATCGTGCAAAATTTTACCGATGTGCTAAAATGTGGTGGCTTATAGCCTTTTGATTTACAAGGGCGGTAATCATAACAAAACTGAATGTACATGGGTTGGATAAAAAGCAGGGGCAACACTGCAGGTTGTGTGTCAAATTGCATGAGCATTGTCTGTAGATGATATCTGAAGTTCAGTTGAAATAGAACAGTGAAAAGCGGCTCATGTGTTGCGGTATGTACTGTCTGAAAGTGTGGGAAGCCAGTTCGGTCACTGCAGCCTACTACTGCAATGTGTTGCGACATTACCTTCACCCCACAATCAGAAGAAAGCGATGACACATTCTGGTACTATATCCCATGATAATTATACAGTGTCACACGTCGAAACCCATGTCGGTGCTTCTGCATACAGAAGGTGGGAGATTCTGACCATCTGACATATTCACCTGATACGAGTCGGTGCGATTACGACCTGTTCTCCGAAATTAAGTAACCTCTGTGAGCATGCGCTACACCACGAAAGAGGACTTCATCCTCGCCACAGGGCAGTCCTTGTGAAGTTTGGATAGAGAAAAAAAATCAAATGGTCGTGTGGCATTGATGGGCGGGAGGCTCCGTCGAGGGAAGTTCGGCCGCCGAGTCGCAACTCTTACTTCGGGTAACGCCACATTGAGCGACTTGCGTGTCGGTGATGATGTAACGATAATTAGAACAACACAACATCCAGTCCACGAGTGGAGAAAATCGCCAACCCTGCTGGGAATCGAACCCGGGCACACTGCATGGTAGGCAAACACGTTAACACTCAGCTAAGCAGGCGGAGTTTTGAACAGAGATGGACACACTGACGGTTTACAAAGCCTTCCATCTGTGTGTCAGCAGGGGCGGTTAGGCTGATAGTACGAGGCCTGTTCAGAAAGTAAGCTCCGATTGATTGCCAAATTGAAACCACAGTGAACATCAGAAATGTTTTACTTGTAACAATTAGCTACACCTTTCAGCTACTTCTCTACGTAGTCGCCGTTCTGACTTAGACTTTTGTCATAGCGTTGTACCAACTTTTCAATAGCCTCATCATAGAAGGCAGCCGCCAGTGCTTTCCACCAATTCTCCACGCTGGCCTACACCTCGTTGTCTGTGTCAAAATGTTGTCTTCAAAGACAGCGGTTCATGTGACCAGAGATGAAACTCAGGGGGAGACAATTGCGGACTGTATTATGGGTAATCTCACATTTCCATTTGAAAACGATGCATGAGCATCATCATTGCCCCTGCAGAATGCGGCTGAGAATTGTCTTGAAGAAGAAACAGCACGACAGTTATGTAATGTTAGCTGCATAGCTTCAGGCGAAATTTCTCACCAGGCCCTCGTACTTGGCGGCAGACACTATTTTCTAGACATCTTCACGCACTCACTGCGAGCTCAGAAATGAGAAGAGCGACGTGATGCTAACTGGGGTTGTACTAGAGACACTACCCAACACATCTGTGCAAAGCTTTATCGGATTTTCATAGTCGTTTCCATTTCGTGACCGATCGGAGCTTACTTTCTGAACGACCCTCGTATATTACACAGCGAACGTATCTCGATAAAATGCTCATACATTACTCTCATTTATATTAATTGAACTGTTCAAATGTATTTCTTCATACAACTAACAGTTTAACACTGACATTAATAAAACAAAGTAAGGGAAAAGGTCACAGCAGGAATCGAATCCAAGCCGACGCATTGTCAGTCAATTTCACGGCGCCATTGCTTCAGATGCTCCACAAATATCCTCATACCCCGCGCTTGCACAATACGTTACATGCACTTTCAATGAAAAATACTAACCTGGTGCTGTAAACAAAGTAGCACACATATTACCGGAAGGGATGACGTCACATCAGGGCATGTACAGTAGAAAACAGCTGCCTCCATCGTAGCGCAGCTGACCGTCATTTCAGCACTTGACGCTGATTCCTAGTTATACGAGAGAAAACACAATAAAACATTTAGTCCGTGCATTTTATTTGCATACCAGCACGCATTCGAAGAGAAATTGTGTAATTGTAGTGCAATTTACAGTTCCAATTCGAAGAGAAATGGCATAGTTTCAGTGCGGTTTTTGGCTTGCATTTTCAGAGAAACACCAAAATTATAACGCAGCAGTTACAGTGTGCTGCAGCACATTAGCAGATGATAACCTGCCGTCACTGGAAATCACAGAGACTTTGTTGTCCTTGTATGCTTATCTTTGTACCGACTTCAAAGCCTTACGTGGTTACGAATGCTTTGGTGTATGATTAGAGTGATTCTGTAAAACTCTCAACGTAGAAAGGAACTCCAACACACCACGTGATTCAGCAGATATATCCTGAACGGTTTCATATGTAGTAACTCTTTTCTCATCCTGATGAACTGCGAGAAAGTTCTCAGTCAAAGGCGCATTGTCTCTTTTCAGAGATTTAGTGATTATTACACAGGCATCGATTTAACTTCGCTTATTCAGATGGGGCTGTTGCAATTTCTACTCCTAATATAACTTTCAAAATCTCATCAGTAGTTTTTCATGAATTATAGTACCTGTATTCTGAACAGGAAACCATTTGCAGTTTTATGTTAGTTAAATTTTACATAGGTCATTTGAGCGCACCAAAATGATATGGAATGAGTCAGTTTACAAGATACCTAAACATGATTACTGTTAACATTTATAAACACATATTTTAGTTCTACTCAGTCAACTACACTAACTGCTCTTAATTTTTAAAATTCTTTCGTTTGTCTGTTTCTAATATTTGACTCTTTTTCTAGGCAGAAGTTCGTGTTCTTACATGGAACTGTCATGTTAGAAAGGTGGGGTGTTCTGCTTTGACACAACTAAGGGTCTGTTCACAAAGGTGGAAGAGCAGACAACAGTTTAATTTAAACCAGGTACTAATCTCACAAGGCTACGTGTACAGGGTGGTTATACTTAAACTTTCAAACCGCTGTAGAAATAACACCACTGGTCAGAATGACTTTTGCGTTAGCCGTGTTAAGAGTGGGGGCCGAAATGCACGCGTTTTAGCTCAAGCAGGCTGGCGTGAGGAGGAAAGAACTATAGTGACGTGAGGTCTGGAACATGACAAGGAATGGGAATTCAGAAAGCGGACGTAATTAGTTTGATACTTAACTTTAATCCATTAATGATGAACGTCGCTCTTGACGGTACATGATTCACAATATTATCTGTTCAGAATACATTTTTGAAGATAGTACTTATAGTAACTGAATATGGCGCCTTGCTAGGTCGTAGCAAATGACGTAGCTGAAGGCTGTGCTAACGAGAGCGTATGTAGACAGTGAACCATCGCTAGCAAAGCCGGCTGTACAACTCGGGCGAGTGCTAGGGAGTCTCTCTAGACTAGACCTTCCGTGTGGCGGCGCTCAGTCTGTAATCACTGATAGTGGCGACACGCGGGTCCGAAGTATACTAACGGACTGCGGCCGATTTAAAGGCTACCACCTAGCAAGTGTGGTGTCTGGCGGTGACACCACAATGACGTCAAACTGCAACGGAATATTAGCGGAGAAGGGGAAAAACGTATGGCTCAAGAAGATAAATAGTTACAAAAGGTAGCAACAGATGGCGCTGTAAGCATCATAATTTAATAGTGGTCGACTAAAAATGACAAGTGAGTCATACAAAAATGCCTAAGGTGTGCGTCTAACGTTAAATAAACTGCACTACTCAGTGTGCATGGGTGTACAGGTGTGATACTGTTAATTACGCAAGCTCATCCACCACGGCAAGGTCATATGACAAGTCGGTTTATAATCCTCCCGAGGCCAAAAACCACGTAAAAAGCATCACTAACATCGGTTTTTAATTGTCTGGAGGCCAAAAATCAAATCAATTCCGATTATTAATTTCTATGTGACTGGCGTTAAACATGTTCAGTATGCTGTCCACCGATTTCTGCAACAAGTTGAAACCGAGAAACAGCATGTTCCACAACTGATGGAAGTGTTTCCGGGGTCACGTTCAGAATGTATTGCTCAATGCGTGCCTTCTATGTAGTTAAGTTTGCAAACGGAACACTGAGCACAACATCTTTCAGAAAGCCCCACAGCCAGGAGTCACACTGATTAAGATCAGGTGATCGGGACAGCCAGGCTGTAGGGAAATGGCGGCTGATAATTCTAGGATTTCCGAAATGTAGCTTCAGCAGTTGCTTAACTGGAATTGCAATGTGCAGATGTGCGCCATCTTGCATAAAAATGATCCCGTCTATACATCCACGCTGTTGGAGAGCTGGAATGACGTGGTTGCGCAAAAGACACTCACAGCCCTTACCAGCGACGGTACAGGTAAGAAGACCGGAAGTAATTGTCTCTTCGAAAAAATATGGCCCTATGATAAATGAAGCTGTAAACCCGCACCACACAGTGACCTTTTCAGGATGAAGTGGTGCTGGTTGATTTGCGTGTAGATTTTCCATTGCCCATATTAGACAATTCTGTGTACTGACATTTCCTGTCAGATGGAAGTGGACTTCGTCTGTCCACAAAATCTTCCACGACCAATCATTGTCCACTTCCATGCGGGCAAGAAATTCTAAAACAAAGGTCTTTGTTGCTGGGGGGTCAATAGGAAGCAACTCGTGCACATGAGTAATTTTGAATGGATAGCAAAGAAGTACGTTTCGTACGATTTTACGCACTATGGTGACTGATATGTCCAATGTTTGGGCAATTCTCCGCGCACTACACGTTTGTACAACACCACCCATCTCCTCCTGCATTGCTGTGGCCACTGCTTCCACTGACGTCGAATCAATTTGTTTCCTCCCTCTTCCAGGTTGCACACCAAAAGAATCCGTCTATTCGAATTTCCGAATCATTTTCTCCAGACCCACGGCAGTCATCGGACCAACGCCTGTTTTTAAACCCTTCAGTGTACGGAACTTCAGCAGAGCGACGTGTGCACAATCATCATTCTTGTAATACGGATTTACAAGCATTGAGACAGTCACGGCGAACGTCGCCGACACGAAAGAAGGAAAAGCCCTTACCAGGCGTATTTATATCATCTCCAATGGGTCATGCAGATGACAGGGGTTTTCATTTACGTATTCTGACACATACAGCGCCATTTTCACAGTACTCTTTTTCTTCTGCAATTCTTTTTCCCTCCTTCTCTGATAATATTCCGTTGTAGTTTGACGTCATTCTGACCAGTGATATTATTTCTACAGCATTTTTGCCGGCAGGTGTGGCAGTGCGAATCTAGGCGCTTCAGTCTAGAACCGCGTGACCGCTACGGTCGCAGGTTCGAATCCTGCCTCGGGCATGGATGTGATATCCTTAGGTTAGTTAGGTTTAAGAAGTTCTAAGTTCTAGGGGACTGATGACCATAGATGTTAAGTCCCATAGTTCTCAGAGCCATTTGAACCAATCTACAGCATTTTGAAAGTTTAACTTTAATTATAATTAGCCTGTACATTGTTTAATAACTATTGCTATCTTTTATGTTATAACGTGACGATATTCTTGCTTATCGCTGGATTCTGGATTTTAGAAGCTGAGCGCGCCCTTTCTCTGAAGGGTGCATTGTTTTGCAGTGTAACGTCAACCATGTCCCATAGTTACTGATCACGCGTTGTCTTTGTTTGTGCAGTAGGGTCGTTGTTGATCGTCAGCACGGAGCGGTCGCATACAAGCTTGTCACGGGTTAATAGTGTGAAGAATTTGCTAGGAAGTGTAACTGACAGTTGAAAATGTTACGTATGTTCGTATGAGATTGAGCAACTAAGTTATTTCGAGAAGAGGCACACGGGAATAGTTTTGAGATTTATGGCTGAAGCAGTATCATGTTCGTATTTTACTACTGTTCGTGGAGGAACATTTCGATACTGGAATGTAAATGGAAAGGCTTCCATGATCAGCGATTATCTATTCAAATTTAATTAATGTGAAAACGCAGCATAGCTATGTTTTAGCGTTGCCATCCATTCAGTTTTCAGTGGGATTGTCCCGGAATTTAAAGTACTGTTCAGGATCCCGGAACACACTTTTACCCTCCTTGTGCCGAATTTTCAGATCATGCGAAGAGAAAGAATGATGAATTTCCTCCCCTAAACACTATACGTGATTAAAGATACCCATTTGCCTGTTGAAGTGGGGATTACTGCGTTGTTAAGTTCCCAGAGCATTTCACGTCCAGCCTGAGCGTTTTAGAATCAGAAACAATCGGCTTTCGGAAACGATGTTTCGTATGATAATGAAGACACTTCGTCAAGTTCGTCCGTTACGAAAAAAAAGTTGAAAGATACACAAGTTCCTACGAAGACTAATTATAAAACAATCATTTTTCCACATGGTTGATAAAAGGAAGCGACTTCACAGCAATGTGTGTAATCTTCCCCGCCACGTTTTCGACAAAATTTGAAGGAAGAAAAGTTGTAGTAGATCGTCAGAAGACACAAATCACATTGTGGAGCAACACCAGTGCGATAAAAATGAAACAATTACTACTTTCTTTGTGAAGAAACACACGTCTGAAGAAGATGCCATGATACGTGCTGAAGCTGCGTCTGTTCACCACAGTGTAAAACACGGCCTTCGCTAAAAGTCACTGGATTGCCAATACGAATTAAGTCATTGCATGTTTGCAGACATTAAATTGTATCTGAAATTTCTCATGGAATAAATAAGGTAATGACGTTCTCGAAAAACGTTCGTGGCCCATACAGTCAAGATGTAGTAATAGGTGAGTTTCATTAAGCCTTTGGTTTTTCTGTGTCCGCAGATACGTCGAACCGAGAATATACAACACCTTACCTTCATGTTAATCATGAAATACGTCAGAGATTGCTAGATGTTTGTGAAAATACCATAGAAACACAAGAAGCATTTTCATTGCAGTAATGAAAATTACAGATCTAATGGCCCTCATCTCAATCAAGTAACTGCATAAATGCTAACAATGCCCCAGTGAACTGTGACAAAAACAATTAAGTTTTTGTCTTACTGGAAAACGAAAATCCTTCCATTTTGAGAGCTAACTGCAATGGTCGTATCAAAATAATACTGTAATACATGGTCGTAAAACATTTGATAGTGATGTAGAGGCATTAGTTCTCAAAATTTACAATTTGGTTCCTCTGCATCAAACGTTCAGTCACTCAGACGATTTTCCGAGTTTGCAGAAATAGAGTTCATGGAAATAATACGACACGTCCATATAACATGTCTATCGGTAGTTCCTGCTATTGACAAAATTGCGATTGACTGGTCTGCCATCAAATCATATTTTATTTCAAAGAGCGAGAAAGATCGTTCAAGATCGACTTGGCAGTTTCTGACATCAGAGTGGGAGTATGATGCTTAAGAAACTGAATACTCACTTCCTGAATGCTATCTACGGTTCTTGCAGCCTTAAAGCCATTGTTTGAAATTGGTGTTGAACAATCTGGAAAACTGCTCATTTACTTCTGTTAAGCAGGACAGAACAATAACGGACTTTAAGAGCAAACTCTAGAGAGTAGGAGATAACATAAATTCTTGGATAAGGAAGTTCATAAAATCTTACAAGAAATACCGAAGCTACAGAGGTTGAATTTTGTAAATGTTGTACAGTCTTTTTTCTCACGTTGCATTGATTATTTGTCACAAAACGATGACATTTCTGAGAAAATGTGTTGAATCTGCTTACAAACCTTTCGCTTAAAAAACAAGAAGATTTTCGTCTGCAATGGCAGTGTGCTGTAAAGGTCACCAGCAAACTGAATATCAACCTGCATGAAGGCCAGTCATAGAATGAATTCTGTGATTTACGAAATGCATGTGCTGGACTTATCCAAAATGAAGGAAAAGACAGGTTTGTGTAGATTTCTTTAAGCAGCAGACCACAACTGACACCTTCCATTACCACTTGGTTAGGCTTGTATCACACGTAAATGTTCAGTTCCTACGAGTAACTCATCTCCTGAAGGAATCCTCAGTATGATGAAGAACCAGTAATCAAAAGAAAGAAATCGGATATCCATGGCCTTAGTGAAAAGAGAACTTCAAGTAAAAGTGAACTTTCCTGAAAGTTGCCGTGACTTCTTGAATTTTCTGAAGGAGAGGGGCGCGTGAAGGACTGCTGTAAGCAACAAAAAGAGCTACATAAAAATACTTCTAAATTACGAAACAGGGATCACGTTTCTGTCAGACGTTTCCTCAAAATGTTTTTAACTCTCTTTTTCATCTGAATTGAACTTACTACATTGTCTGTAAAGGTTCATTTAAAAATTCATTTCACGCTTAAATCGCAAATCCAAACATTAAAAATATGAATGAAAAGGAGAAGGCTTTTTCTTTTATTTAACACAATATTATAACTAAATTTTGCTATGTTCAGAAGTTATAGGTACAACAAACAGGTTTTATTAGTTATGGCATTTACAGTTAACTATAAGCATTTTCTTCATGCCGTAAGAGGGAGAAGTCGTGCAGCCCAGAGTTTCTTGAAAGGTGTCACCTTTACAGTTATTTCAGTATGAATGTGAAAGGAACTGAACTTTTAACGCAAGACTTGACGAGTTTAGGACTGTTAGGGATGTGTTATACAAGGTAAAGCGACGATGAAACAATGTAATTTGACTCGTACTGTTATTTTATGAAAGCGACATTTTACATTTTTCTACTGAATAATATTAATACTAGAACAAATTTACGACACACGTGTTCATATTAGGCAAATACTCGGTACTATTTCGTATTGAAGCATGTTCTCGCAGTGAAGGCAACAAACTCGAGTCTGATAGCTGCATAAACAAATTAAAAGACTGAAGAGACAGGGAGAGACATATTACACTTGTCTCCGCGACAGGTGACAGTTTACATTTTTATCACCATAGCAGAAGAGAAGAAGAGCAGTATATTACAACTGCGGAAAAAGATACGCAATACCCTCAAGAAAACTGTCATTTAATTCATTAGTGACGTTACAGAGTAGTTCATCATTGTAGGAGTCGGTGGGGGTTGCTGTGTGAGAGCACGTGAATTCCCAAACTTTCAAAACCTTGCAGCTTTATTGATTATTTTTCTTCGCATGCTTTTAGATGTAACGGATATGGCAAACTGAAAATGCGGCAATTAAATCTACCGCGTTACTCCCCCAGGGTCAGAGAAACCTGCTGTCAGGGTCGCGAGCATATCTTCACGAGTTTTTGCGCAACTTCGTTGTAGCAAACTGCAGCAGACTTTTACTTCTGAGCATAAATCCACTAATCCATTCACGGGGTACCACACTTCTCATATACGCCAGTTGACTCACTACATAATAAAATTTGTTTGGACCCCAGTATGTGTTACTGTTATACTGGCAGAAAACCTATTTTGTGGGTTTCTGAATGAGCTATAGTGTATTAAGTTTTGCGTTTCATCATACTGTAATCCATTTGTTTTCTAGTCAAGAGACCATGTCAGTAGACATTACTATCTGAATTTAATCATTTCCAAAAAAGGCAATTTGCGTTTCAAGTTGGTTGTTTACTGTGCAGAAATCGGCTTTCGTGTGCAATGTCAACGCGAACTCTGTTGAATCTACCTTAAGTACCAACAGAAAAGTAAATTACCAAGATAAGTTAGCCGCAAAGGTAGTAAAGCGTCCCAGACCAGATCCGTTGACTGAGAAAGTGACGAAATCAAATAAGCATGACTACAAGCAAACATTTAACAAAGAAGTGTAGAAGAGGCGTAAGTGGTTGTGTGGTTACAGCGTAAGAACGATTTTACAGCCCTGAAATTAATTTGTGGGCTGATACAGCTTTTAGGGATCTAGTACGCTTGTGCGAAAAAATAAACAAGCGCGAATACTCCTACTTACACAAAATTGCGAAACGGAGTGTAGTAAAAGCTAACACATTCTGTATTTCGTGATTGCTCTAGACTATACTTAATTATGTACAAAACAACAAAATTCTAAGTAAATAATTTTTTCGTCCGACAAGTTATGCATATTATTGTTGTCATTATTATTAATGGCAGTGGCTACAGTTGCATAAATTTGTTCATAAACGTAACTGTTATACAGCTGGTGCTATTTAACAAATTTATTTGAATCTAAAAATTTGCGAACACCCTGAATGCATAGTCACGAGCTGCCAATGTTTGGAGTATATGATAACAAATTCAAACAAATGAAACAAACATGTCACAGTCGAAGATGCCCACATAGACGCATCAGTAAACAGTGCAGCTCCTCTGGCGGCAACGCAGGGGTGTGCTCACTCATGCAAAGGACCATAAAAGTGCCGAATGGCATCCTGCGGTACAATGCCCCAAGCATCTTGTGCCTGTTATGGGAATTCGGCATGGTTCTTGCAGGTCCTGAAGAACGAGTAGGTTACCGCTTCATCATGTCACGTTCACTACTGGGCATTAAAATTGCTACACCACGAAGATGACGTGCTACAGACGCGAAATTTAACCGACAGGAAGAAGATGCTGTGATATGCAAATGATTAGCTTTACAGACCATTCACACAAGGTTGGCTCCAGTGGCGACACCTACAACGTGCTGATATGAGGAAGGTTTCCAACAGATTTATCATATACAAACAGCAATTGACCGGCGTTACCTGGTGAAACATGTGTTGCCTCGTGTAAGGAGTAGAAATGCGTACCATCACGTTTCTGACTAAAGGTCGGATTGTAGCCTATCGCGATTGCGGTTTATCGTATCGCAACGTTGCTGGTCGCGTTGGTCGAGATCCAAATTGCCAGAATATGGAATCGGTGGATTCAGGAGTGTAATATGGAACGCCGTGCTGGATCCCAACGGCCTCGTATCACTAGCAGTCGAGATGACAGGCATCTTATCCGCATGGCAGTAACAGATCGTGCAGCCACGTATCGACCCCTGAGTCAACAGATGGGGACTCTAGCAAGACAACACCCACCTGCATGAACAGTTCGACGACGTTTGCAGCAGTATGGTCTATCAGCTCGTTACCCTTGAGGCTGCATCACAGACAGGAGCGCCTGCGATGGTGTACTGAACGACGAACCTGAGTGTACGAATGGCAAAACGTCATCTTTTCGGATGAATCCAGGTTCTGTTTACAGCATCATGATGGTCGCATCCGTGTTTAGCGACATCGCGGTGAACGCACATTGGAAGCATGTATCCGTCAACGCCATACTGACGTATCACCCGGCTTGATGGTATGCGGTGCCATTGGTTACACGTCTCGGTCACCTCTTGTTCTCATTGACGGCACTTTGAACAGTGGCCCTTACATTTTAGATGTGTAACGACCCGTGGGTCTACCCTTCATTCGATCCCTACGAAACCCTACATTTCAGCAGAATAATGCACGACCGTATGTTGCAGGTATTGTAAGGGCCTTTCGGGATACAGAAAATGTTTGATTGCTGCCCTGGCCAGCACATTCTCCAGATCTTTCACCAATTGAAAGTCTGGTGAATGATGGGCGAGCAACTGCCTCGTCACAATACGCCAGTCACTAGTCTTGATGAACTTTGGTATCGTGTTGAAGCTGCGTGGGCAGCTGCACCTGTACACGCCATCCAAGCTCTGTTTGACTCAATGCCCAGGCGTATCAAGGCTGTTAATGCGGTCAGAGGTGGTTGTTCAGGGTACTGCTTTCTCAGGATCTATGCACCCAAATTTCGTGAAAATGTAATCACATGTCAATTCTAGTATAATATATTAGTCCGATGAATATCCGTTAATCATCTGCATTTCTTCTTGGTGTAGCAATTTTAACGGCCAGTAGTGTATGTGTTCCATTAGCGAGACATCTTATGCTCTAGATGGCCAAATCCACAATGAGCCAACTGCGTGGCAGCAGCCGTACGTAAACGTGCCCTGCTGGAAAGGCACATCATCTTTCTGTCGAATAAATGGCAGTACCACGAAGATAACAGCCTGTGCAGTGCACCAGGGACGGTTTTCTTTACCTGGTAGAAACGCCAAATGTAACTGTGAGCTGTAACTGATGATATCCACATAATGAAGCCTGGGAAATGACCTGTGTGTCGTGGGCAAATGCTCTCTGGAATAGGCAGCTCACCAGCTCTACACCATACACATGAACATCCATTACTTGCGTAGAGACGGAACCTACTCTCATCAGTGTATACGACAGAGTGTCATTTCGCTCTCCAATCAACTCTTTCATCATTGACGGTGTCGTAGTGTCAATGGTATCCCGGTCAGAAGCACAAGTGATCTTAATCCTGCTGAAGGAGATGATTCCTAATGGTCTCTGGCGAACCAGTGGGTGCCACATATCCCCGAATTTCTTCCCTGAACGAGCGTCTGTAGTACATGAACGTCCAGAACCTGATGTACGGGTGCAGGAGTGTTCCACAGACCACTGCTGAAAGCACGACACACAACTGATACATTGTGGGCACATGTGCAGCAGTCCCACAGGTTGTACTATTTCATTTTATCTAACAAAATTTGCACGAATAAATTGTTCTTACAAGGGAACCTCCCCATCACACCCCCCTCAGTTTTAGTTATAAGTTGGCACAGTGAATAGGCCTTGAAAAACTGAACACAGATAAATCGAGAAAACAGGAAGATGTTGTGTGGAACTATGAAAAAATAAGCAAAATATACAAACTGAGTAGTCCATGTGCAAGATAGGTAACATCAAGGATAGTGTGAGCTCAGGAGCGCCGTGATCCCATGGTTAGCGCGAGCAGCCGCGGAATGAGAGGTCCTTGGTTCCAGTCTTCCCTCAAGTGAAATAGGATCAAAAGTGGCGGGGGCACTTAGGGTTTTTTTGTAGTAAAAAAAAGTGGTAATCGAAAAAAAGTGGTGATAGTAAAAAAAAAAAAGATGACTTTCTTCATTTTCGCAAAGTTATGATCTGTCCGTTCGTTCATTGACGTCTCTGTTCACTGTAATAAGTTTAGTGTCTGTGTTTTGCGACCGCACCGCAAAACCGTGCGATTAGTAGACGAAAGGACGTGCCTCTCCAATGAGAACCGAAAACATTTGATCGCAAGGTCATAGGCCAACCGATTCCTCCACAGGAAAACACGTCTGATATATTCTACACGAAATTGGTGACGGCATGTGCGTCACATGACAGGAATATGTTGTCGACCCACCTAACTTATACACTTGGCGAATGGGTAAAAAGATTCTTCTACCTTGCCCGATTTAGATTTTCTTGTGGATGTGATAATCACTCCCAAAAAAGTGATGAAAACATAAGAGTGTGTCACATAAACTGGAACAAATGAATGCAACAGTCGCACAGTTTTCCCTGTGCTCTGTCAAAACATCATTTTTTGTTTCGATGTTTGTTTAGGTGTAGCGTCCCCATACTACGGCGCAGTTACCTCGCATCGGACGGACAGATAATAATTGTCTGAAAATAAAAAATTAAGCTTTTCACTCCATGGAAGACTTGAACCAAGGACCTCTCGTCCCGCAGCTGCTCACACTAACCACGGGACCACGGCGCTCCTGACGTCACATTGTCATTGATGTTGCTTATCTTGCGCATGGACTACTCAGTTTGTATATTTTGCTTCTTTTTTTCATAGTTCCACACAACTTCTTCCTGTTTTCTCGATTTATCTGTGTTCAGTTTTTCAAGGCGTATCCACTGCGCCAACTTATAACTAAATCTGAGGGGGGTGCGCTGGGGAGGTTCCCTTGTTAGAACAACTGTATTGTAGCAGAAGAAACCGAGTAGCGCAGTTGCCGTAGTATAGTGGCAGTCGGCTTTCAGCCGTGATACCGTGCGGACGGGCTCGGCGCGCCGGGCAGTGCTCCGCAGGTGTTGTTGTTTACCCGCTAGCGCGCGGTCGCGTCGTTGTGTTGTCTTATAGTACCTGTACCGACCCGCCATGGCGTTCTCATATCGAAAAGCTACAATCAAACTAACGTTCAACGCATCGTACACGAGACCGAAGGCCCATGAAATTGAACGGTTTCTACGAGACATCATGCACATAGAACCACAAGAACTGATAGGCATTCATCTGTCTATTGTAACCAGCACAGTGTACCTCAAACTGATTGACTCCAACGATCTGCTAACGGCTTTCGCTTCTGTCACGCAGACGGTAATGTGAGCGTGGTAGGAGTTGACCATGCTGGTCTGGGGGTGCGTACCGTGCGCATCTTTGAACTACCGTTCGAAGTTCCTGCCAACCTAGTCATTGATGCGCTGCGGCCATACAGCACAGTTCTGAGCCACACAGAGGAGAAATGGAACACATTCTAAACGTACCCTGTCCTTAACGGGGTACGACAAGTGCGCATAGAACTTAAGAAGAACGTTCCATCATATGTTTTCGTTGGTGGCTGCCGCGCAATTGTTATATATGATGGACAACCGAGGACCTGCTCGGGCTGCGGCCAGGAGGGCCACGTTAGAACTGAGTGTCTGCAGCGCCGCCTCGTTCCGGTGCCCCGCAATGAACTTCCCCAACGAGCCACTATGACCTCTCTCCCGCTAACATATGTGGAGGCGGCACGACATGATGTGATGGATGATCAAAACCTGCTACCTCCTCAAGCCGCTGCCAGCTCCGTTGGAGAGTCAGCGCCGTCGACGACGCCGCAGCCCAACGGTGCAGAGGTTCCTACAGCCTCTGCCCACCGCAGCGTCGTGGGCACCCAGCCACCGTCACTGTCGGGTTCGGACACAGGGGTTCCTAGCGACCGAGACTGTGTCGAGGCCCGCCCTCCGGTGGATGTCGAATCTAGGACCCGAAAGCAAAAATCGCCCAAGCGACACAAGAAGAGGCGATTGTCAGCTGAAGAACAGGACAGCGATGTGAAGCCGGCGGAAGACATCGACTTCGTTGACTCGTCCACAATTGCAACGGACTCCAGTGGCATCATTCACCAGAAGGTGCCTGAAGACAAGGAACACTCTCCTAAATTTGGTGGCCCAGAAAACGAGGCGCATTGCGTCGACTCCCAAAATGTGAGCTCCTGTGAAAGCGACCAGCCACCAATGACATCACAATCGTCTCTTGGTAATTGGGCAGACGATATGGAGGCCAATGATGCACAGCAAACATCGATACCTCCACCAGAGCCCATGGCTGACATTGAGCCTGGAGGGCTCTGCCAGTCAGGGACTCATACGGCACAGTAATGAACAGCATGCAGATGGATGGCTGGGTGGTGTGTGTGATCACTGTGGGCTTGCACCGGCACACTGCCTTCGCCACTTGATATGTCTCAGTCATACCGTGTGGGAACAGTCAATGTAAATGGTGTCCACTCCACTGTCAAGACTCGCATGTTACACGACATGATCAGAGCGGCAGACGTGGACATTGCCCTTCTCCAGGAGGTCCGTCCCGAGCTGCGTTTAGACCTATATGGCTACACCGCCTACAGCCTACCCTTAGGTGATGGCGCAGGAGGAACGGCCATCCTTCTCCGAGATGGCATAGACGCGACGGACGTGACGTATTTGCCGAACGGGCGAGGCATCGCACTCACACTTGGCGCAGTCCGCCTCATTAACGTCTACGCTCCCTCCGGTAATTCGCACCGTGGTGACAGGCATGTCTTCTATTCGGAGGAGGTAGCCCCACTTTTGCAAGGAAATATGGACCATTACATAGTGGGCGGCGATTTTAACAGTGTTCTGCGGCCCGAGGAGCAGATACCGCATTACGTCCCATGCCCGGCTCTACAAACATTGATACGTGACCTCGCGCTCCTCGACACATGGCTCTTACATCATGGGACCCAGCGTGGATATACGCACTTTACCAGCCATTCTGCCAGTCGTCTGGACCGGATGTGCGTCTCGCGTGGCCTCCGCACAGCAACCCATGATGCAGAACTCTGGCCGACGGCCTTCACGGACCATCTCGCGTACATCTGCACTGTCACCTTACCCCGACAACTCACAAGACGCAGCAGGGGCCCGTGGACGCTGAACGTCTCCCTCCTTCGCGAGGAAGCGTGCTGGCGAGCAGTCACTGACACGTGGCGTTGATGTATCAGGAGCCTGCCCATGTATGCTTCCACGTTGCTGTGGTGGTTGGGATGTGTCAAACCTGCACTCCGAAAGACCTTGATGGCCTACGGGCGTGACAGATCGAACTGGCAAAGGGCAACATCGGAATTTTACTATACAGCGTTACGTAAGCTGGCGACGCAACCGCCGTCTCCCGAACGTCAGATGTCCGTACAACGCATTAAAGCTCGTCTACTCCGCATCAGGACAGAGCAGCTCGAAGGTGTCCGCATCCGTGCGCGAGTGCAAGACTGTATCCCCAACGAAACGGCGTCAGTCTATCACATTGTGCGCGAGAGGCGCCACCGCAATCGTCAGCTCATTACGGCGGTAAACACGGAGGAGGGCGGCCGCGCAGTGACACAAACGGACATCGCGCACACGTTTGCCAGACACTATGGGACCTTGTACATGGAAGATCCGCGAAATGTACGTGATTATGACGAGCTGTTGCACGATTTTCCTGCCCCTCGGGACGTGGCACCCGATGATAGTCTGCTGTTGCCCATTACACCCGACGAGCTGACATCGGCCTTGGCACTTGGAGCACCGAACAAGTCGCCTGGACCCGACGGTTTACCCCTGGGATTCTACCGCACTTTTTACGACCTTATGGGCGACAAGTGGCTCCAAATGTTTCAAGACCTGATCCGACCTGATTTCACTGTCCCCACAGAATTCACAGAAGGCATCTTGATCCCAGTGCCGAAACCGAATGGTGGTTGTAGGTGGCAGGACTTTCGCCCAATCACACTCCTCAACAACGACTACAAGATCTTCGCCCGTATCCTCCACGCGCGTCTCCTCACCGCTATCGGGAAAGCCATCCACACCGATCAGACATGTTTAGGTGGTGTCAGCAACATTCATACGGCGTTAGCAGCATACCGCGACGTAATTGCTTTGACGGCGACCTGCAAAATACTAGGCGCCCTTGTCGCCGTAGATTTTGACCACGCATTCGACCGCGTCGACCACGGCTTCTTACGCGCAGTTTTGCAACACATGGGCCTCTCGCCGGAGTCTGCACAGGTGGTCCTTCGACTGGTCCACGGAGTGCGCTCCCGCATGATGGTCAACGGTTATCAGTCTGGTCACATTGTTGTTGGACGGTCAGTGCGACAAGGGTGCCCCCTGTCGGGTATATTATTTGCTGCAGCGCTTGAACCAGCTTTACATGGTCTACGACAGCGATTAACTGGTATCTGCTTGCGGGACGTGACCTTCCGTTGTAGTGCATTTGCCGATGACGTGGTGTTCCTGGCCAGATCAGAGGATGAAATGCATATGGCGCTACAATGGCTACGCCAGTACGGGGCCGTCGCTGGGAGCGTCATCAACGTGAAGAAGACAAAATACATGGATGTCGGAGGGGGGGGGTTTCCCATGCAACGGCGGTGCCCTTTTACAAGGTGCCCGTACACAAGTGTTTAGGAGTGCAATTCTATAGCAATGTCCGCCGCACGGCGGCGGCTACGTACCACCGGCTCCTACACCAGACACGTGCTCTGCTGCAGGACAACAAACTGCGTCGCTTGGATATGCTCCTCAGAACACGTTATGGCAACACCTATCTTGTCTCAAAACTGAACTATTTTGCGCATATCCTTCCCTTGACGGCTACGATGGCCGACAGATTTCAAGCAGCATATGGACATTTCGTAAGCACCGGTCTGGTTTTCAAAGTCCGATACGCCACCCTGACACTGCCTCAGCGGGCGGGCGGTATCGGTTTAATTCATGTATATAACCGTGCGCGATCGCTTTATCTCAACACTATGCGTCGCACGTGGACCTCTGCCCACGCCACTCTGACGGGCACCCTGTTAGCGGAAGTGGCACCACACTCTCTGCATCCCCCGGTTTCTGTAGGACACATTTCACCGGCACTCATCCACATCAGAGAGTTCTTGATTGACTTCAGCTACTTACGGTCAGAACTTCCGACGACACGGAAGCCCAGCACAAAAGACTATTATCGCCTCTATCAACAGCAGCAACCTGTAAATACGGTCGCCCACAGACATCCTGAAGTTGCCTGGAACACGGTGTGGCGAGCGGTACACACGCCTTTTCTGCCTACGACGGTGAGTTCATTGTGGTACGTGGTTGTGAATAGGAAGTTCGCTCCTCGTCAGAGGCTACATTCCATTCACCTGACAGACGACCCCTTGTGTCCGACGTGCTCAGTCGTTGACTCGGATGCACACCGTCTGACGTGTGTCGCGACCAGCGAGTGCTGGCTACTGACGCAGCGCATGCTGGTATTACTCTTGCCGCGATTGCCGGAGTCTGTCTCCCCTGATGAGGTATTGCGCCCCGACGGCGTATACTTTCCATCAACCAGGACGAACTGGCTAAAAGGCATGGCCGTTTACTACATATTTTGCGATGCTCCCAAAGGCACACTCGACTTTTGGTCCCTATTGATGGCGACACATGCAGTTTTCAGCCGCCACCCGAAGTACAGAAGTCATTTCGCAAATTATTTAGGTTCATTATTTGCGGATCCTCCTGCTCACTGGGGCGTTCCGGGTATGAGACGCTGAAAATGAAGAAGAATCCTGGAGCATATTGATCCTCTACGGACGGAATAGGGGGCAACCCCCTCCAAACAGACGAGAAGACACCTCGGACGCTCGGCTACGGCAGTTGTAGGATCTTTCTTTGTAATGAAACAAAAATAAATCTATAAATACAATACAAAATGAAAATTAAAAAAAAAAGTTCTAAAATTTAAAGAAATAAATAAATAAAACAACATCGACAAACCCACTACATCCTCTTCCTGATCGTTCGATCCTCGACCTCGAACACGTTGAAAAAAAAAAAGTGGCTATTGTATTCGCTTTGTTACATAGAGGGTCGTGAGTTCAACACTCACCTGATCTTGAACATTTTAATTTCTATATTCGGTTCGAGTAAATTCTTTAAGTATCCACAAATGGCAAGAATCATTGTACTGGAATATTCTGTAGCTGTATATATACCGTATGTGTTTTGGCCGGAGGCAGTTCGCTCCGCGCTGTTTTATGCGCAAGAGATGAATAAGCCTTCGTTAAGTAAAGTTAGTGTTCGTAATTCACCTACGTACACCTTACTCTACGTGACATTATTCTGGTGGAGGACGATCTCACTAATCGACGACACAGTGGCTCCCATCAGACCACGACACAGCCGCCGTTTACGTGACGAGAAACCTGAGTTCGAGCCATATTCAACAGATCGTAATCTATCGGAGACAGAAGAAAAAGAGGACGTCACGGTTAAAGCAACTGTGTGCCACCACATGAGACATCCTTCCGGGTTCTCAGGTAACATGTTTCCACAGCGGACGACCGGGATATATGCTGCGTTATTGTCGAGAGAGACGGCGGATATTTGATGACGCCCGCGCCAGAAGACAGCAGACCGATCGTAGCCAACGCGAGCTCCGGGACGACGAAGTTAAATAAGAAGATATGGGTGCAGGACGACGTAGGTCACCATCGCCGCAAGCTAGCCGCTGGAGAGGACGCTGCCCAACACGCCGAGCAAGGTCTCCATCGCTTTTCATTTCCCTTTACAACTTTAAAAAAGTCGAGGCCCAGGCGGTTACGTTACTACAATGCCGCATGAGGAACCTGTTTGGGCATCAATGATGTCTGGAGGACGCAGGATAACCAACAAGTATGTTTCCACTGCGGACGACCAGGACATGTGGTGCTCCATTGTTGAGAAAGGCGGTGGATGTATGATGATGCATGAGCCACAGCACAGCAGACCGATCTTAGCCAATGCCAATTCCGGGACGACGAAGATGAACAAGAAGGTGTGCGGTATCACAAGTTCCAGTATCCGGCGCAGGACGACGTAGGGCACCATCGCTGCACGCTAGCCGCTGGAGAGGACACTCCCCAACACGGTGATAAAGGTCTTCATCACCATTTAGAAGCTCCTGCCCATCTCACTAAGGAACAACGAAAGAAGCTTCTTGCCATTCTTCAACAGTTTTCTGAATGGTTCAGTCCACAGGCAAGAGCAAATTAGTCAAACTGACGCCGGATTAGCACTGGAGACTATCAACCAATAAGCCAGAGAGCTTACCCTGTGCCAGCAACGGATCATCAAATAATTCGCGAGGAGGTAAAGAAAATGTGTTGAATAATGACGTCATTCAGCCTTTGCAGAGCCCATGGCCGTCACCAGTGGTTCTCGTCAGGAAGGAAGGATGGCAGTTGCCGCTTTTGTGTTGATTACAGGAAGCTTAACAAGATAACTAAAAAGGACGTTTACCCTCTTCCACGAATTGACGATACACTACATTGTCTGAAGGGGACTAAGTTTTTCTCAACCATGGACATGTACCCGGGATACTGGCAAATCGAAGTAGATGAGGCTGATCGTGAGAAAACTGTATTCATCATCACCTGAGGGGAGGGCCTGTATGAGTTTAAGGTAATGCCGTTTGGTTTGTTTAATGCACCAGCAACTTTTGAACGAATGATGGGTAATCTTCTAAGGCACCTGAAGTGGACGATGTCTCTTTGTTATTTAGATGACATTAAAGTTTTCTCAGAGACATTTGATGAACCCATAAAACGACCGAGGGCCGTTCTTAAGTGTCTCCAAGAAGCCAGACTGAAACTTAATCCAAGAAAGTGTCTCTTTGGAGTAAAAGAAATCAAAATACTTGGGGACCTTGGGTCAAACGAAGGTGTGCTGCCAGACCCAGAAAAGGTGAGAGCTATAATGGAATTTCCTATTCCCAAAAGTATTAGAGATGTGAGAAGCTTCCTCGGATTGTGTTCTTATGTTCGTTGTTTTATCAAAGAGTTTCATATCAAAGCCAGGCCACACGAAGAGTTGTTAAAAGCCTATGCTAAATTTATCTGAGGTGGTGTTCAACAAGTTTCGATGTGCTACGAAAAGCTCTGTCGACTGACCCTGTACTTGGTCTATATGATGAGACAGCACCTACAGAACTACACACAGATGCCAGTGGGTATGGGATCGGTGCTGTTCTGGTGCAGATTTCGGATGGAAAAGAGAAGGTTATATATATCTTATGCTACTAGGGCAGTTACAAAAGCCAAGAAACACTACTCAACTACAGAAAGAAAATGTCTTGCTGTGATCTGAGCCATGAGCAAATTTCGACAATATCTCTATGGATGGCCATTGACAGTTGTTGCAGACCATCATTCACTTTGTTGGTTCACAGGTTTTAAGGATTCAACAGGACGACTCACCAGGTGGGCACTGCATCTTCAAGAGTATGACATTACCATAGTGTACAAAAGTGAAAGAAAACACCAAGATGCCGACTGTCTCTCAAGAAACCCTGTGCAAGACCATCAAGACTTTGATGAAGATAGTGACTGTCTCGCTGCACTCCAGCATCTCTCTGCTGAGCAGAAGGACGCCAAGATATCTCAAATTATGCTTGCCTTAAATCAGTCAGAGGATGTGAAAGGACAAATTAAGGTCGTTAATGGATTACTTTGCAAGAAAAACTTTGATCCGTTTGGAAATAGTTGGCTACCAGTGATTGCTAAACACATTAGGCATGCCACTTCGCAACGGACTAGGTCAGATACAAAAAGTATTAACAAATGAGTTGCCTGGCTGACGGCAACAAGTCGACGAGTTAAAGCGTGTACTCCTGTAATACTAAGTTCGCCGCGAACGGCTACATTTCCACAACTCATTTTGTCTGATATTTTGGCGGGGGCGAGTGAAAGCAACGTAACGTTACTGCAACATGACTTTACTGTCTTTATTGAAATTCCCCACTGGATCCCTTGGGTGCGGTAACAACTTTAACCGTGGTGTTTGTGAAGGAAATACTACTGAAGCACAGTCAATTTCAGATCCTGGGCAGATCGTTAAAAGATACAATTTACAGCAGCCTATGTGCAAGGCGAAGCGGCGCTGTGGGCCTCAACAACAGCCGAGCAGTGTTGTATTCACGAACAGTTCGACCAAGCGATCTTGGACACATATTTTGTCACCGCATATACAAGCCTGCTTGCGAAGGGAACTATTCAATCTTGAGATATCCCTCTTTAAACAAGGGAGTCTCCGCTAATATTTGGAAAGGTAAATTAACAAGACGCAATAATGAGACAGTCCTATCGCACCGAAGGAAAATTGCCGGTGAATATAACCGAAAAACAGATTCACGCGCCAAACGATAACATTGAGGATTTTTTAACTGTTGCTGATTCGTTGAATATTACCCACGATGAAATGCGACACACTAGCTATAACGGTGGCGCGCCAACAGTGCATTCCGGCAACTACAGTAACAATGGAAGGAATATGGCTGCTTGCAACGGTGCGACCCCATCCCCTCAAGCTGCGCACAATGTAAACAGAAATCAGCAAGCGCGTAACGGCGCTCGGTTCCAGCGCAGGAACTGGAACAATTGATTCTACTCTTGTTATCAGAATCGTCGGAATGGAGTGCATGCAGCGTTGTGGTCATCCGGACACAAACACGATAGTCAGTGGGGACAAAATTACCCAGGACCTAATAATCCTCAGGACAGGAATAACGAATGGAATCGGTCTATTTCCGTTCTGAGACCAACGATACGATGGTCGCAACCTCAGTGGAATGAGACTGTGGTGTCACCGCCAGACAGCACACTTGCTAGGTGGTAGCCTTTAAATCGGCCGCGGTCCGTTAGTACACGTCGGACCCGCGTGTCGCCACTATCAGTGATTGCAGACCGAACGTCGCCACACGGCAGGTCCCTAGCACTCGCCCCAGTTGGACAGCCGACTTTGCTAGCGATGGTTCTGTCTACATACGTCCTCATTTGCAGAGAGGACAGTTTAGCGTAGTCTTCAGCTACGTCATTTGCTACGACCTAGCAAGGCGCCATATTCAGTTACTATGAATGTATTCTGAACAGATAATATTGTGACTCGTGTACCGTCAAGAGCGACGTTCATTATTAATGGATTAAAGTTAAGTATCAAACTAATTACGTCCTCTTTCTGAATTCATGTTCAGACATCACGTCAGTATAGTCCTTCCACCCTCACGCCAGCGTGCGTGAGCTAAAACGCGTGCATTTCGGCCTCCTGTAGTAACACGGTGTTGGCTCTTCTGCCAACACAACAGAGACAATACAGGTAATGGAATGCATGGATGAGCGACCTTCACAATAAATAATACGTCAAATTAAATGTTCATCTCGCTCCCTTATTGTGGCCGTGGGAATTAAGGCTACAGTTCTAGTGAACTCACCGACATCTTTCATTATAATGATAGTAAAGATATTCGAGATGAACTTTGCATTGATTTGATATCATGCAATGAAATTTGGATAGATAATGTACAAGCGGCAGTACATGGATAGTCGGAGATATTAGAATGATAGACAATGGTGCTAGTATAAGTGTGATGGCCACACACGTCAGAGAAAACAAGGATTCCGATGTTACCGATGCGAAATTGAGTTATTGGTGCCCGCACACATGGAGTAGAGATCCCGGTACAGGTTTTTTTGAATTTGAGAACGGAGCCGATGGGCGGACGTTTTTAGTGATTGAGTGTCTAACCGTAACTTGCTTGGTGGGGATGGAGCTTCTAAGATGGAAGGATGCGTGCTTCAACCTCCAACGCGGAATATGCACCCTACTTATTGCTAAGAACACCCTACTTATTAATGACAAGTTGATTCGTTCCAAGGAACGTCAGAACGAATGGTGCCAAGAACTGTCATTTGTCAATTAAATTAGTTGGTGTAAGTGTGCTGGGGGCAGACAGTCATTTTCCCACCTCCCGTTCAGAACCAGTGTCAGTCGACATGAATGACGATCTGCCTAATGTAAACAAAATTCATGCCAATACTCACAGGAGCCTGAGTTTCTTGAACAGAAAAAAATTAGCTAATGCAGAATAAAGTAATCCACTTACTGATGACGAATGTACTATTCTTCTCTAAGACACCTAGCGTTTTGAAAGGATACATTTATCACATGAATGTTGCCCTTTTGGCATTGTAATCAGACTTATGCTAGACTGTGGTCAAGAGGGGAAGTGGTGAAACGTAGAATGCTAGAGGGTCATTATTGATATTTAGCTTTGTCCCTATTGTGGTACGCTATTAGTTATAGTAAAACCAGGAGATGCTGTGAGCTTAGTCCCAGATACACGAAGCGAATAGAATTATCGTGCCTATCGGATCCCGTCCTGAAGCTCTCGAAGAGTTAATACAAAAGTTTTCTGGGATTACACTAACGACACTCGATTTCCAATGATCGTACTGGCAGATACCATCGTCAAAGAAGTGTAGAAAGTATACTGCTGTTGTCTTCTATGGACTGTCACATCAGTTTAAGGTACTTCCGTTCGGCCTGAACTTAAACTCTGGCTTGTTTATTGCAGCCCTGGTGTCAGGTTGGGTCTGTTGGACAAAGTTACAGTCTATGTTGGCGACATGTTAATAGCCACACCTTCCTGGGAAGAGCATATACAACTTTTGGGGAAAGTTTTGAAACGATTTTCCGATTCAGGAGTGACTGCTAATTTGGAGAAGTCGAAATCTGATAAACGGAAGATCAAGTTTTTAGTACATATCATATCTCTGGCAGGTAATGAGCCCTATCCAGATAAGATACAAGCAACAGCCAAATGTCTCCCACCATCATCCAGAAAACAGCTGTAAGCATTTCTGGACATGACGTCATCCTTTTGACCGTTAATTTCAAATGAAATTTTAAACAGCCAGATCGTTGTTAAAGAAAAATGCTCCCTGGTCCCATGTCTCCAGTGCCAGGAAGCTTTCGACAGAATTAAAAATGCGCTGGTTCACCCTGAAATCTTGTACTATCCTAGTATCGAGGAGGATTTCTGTATCGCCTCAGGTGCGTCGAACACAGTATTCTGACCCTGTTTATTTCAGACAGTAGAGGTTGATTGCAGAATGGAAGTCCGCATCATCAGTTTCACTAGCAGTGAGAGGTCATACTCTGCGACGGATCTAGAGTCCCTCGCTGGTCATATAAAAAGTTTAGTTATTATCGGCCGTCTGCATGTCAAAGTTTTCCGAGATCGCAAACCTTGAAGCTTCCTTTTAACTTGCCGGAGATTAATGTGGTGGAAGTTGTTTCTCTAAGGATATGATTTTGAAATTGTCTTTATCAAAGGAAATGAAAACGTTATCGCTGATGCCCTATCGAGGTTACCCTGTGGTCTGCCTTGGTTTAGTGAACGCGTGAGGCTTTACAAAGTGTTATTAAGGAAGGACCTTGTTCACTGACGGTATTCTCCGGAAATGTGTAAGAACGACCGCTACGGTCGCAGGTTCGAATCCTGCATTGCGTATGGATGTGTGTGATGTCCTTAGGTTAGTTAGGTTTAAGTAGTTCTAAGTTCTAGGGGACTGATGACCTCAGCAGTTAAGTCCCATAGTGCTCAGAGCCATTTGAACCATTTGAACTACAGAATGCGGATCCTAAGTGGTCTAAGGCCAAGCATGTACTGGTGCTTCAACCAAATCACAAGCTGAGTCAGTATCATACTTTCATAATTGCGAACTGTTCCATCGGAACAATCCTGGAAATGTGTTATGGTGCGTGTGTACACCTTTATACCTTGTGCTTACCAGGATTTCCTGATCATATATATGCACATGCCCTGGGAACACTGTGGAACCGAAAAATGTTAAAAGAACATTGCCACTTATTGTTACTTTTTGCACAGGCACGTACATCGTTTTTTGGGAGTGTGCGTTGTCTATCTGAAAACCAAACCCATGATCCAGCTTAGTAAAATTCCTTTTCATCCGATTCGACGGACTTACCCTGCAGAAATGGACTCCATTGGCATAGCTGAACCGTACCCTCTCAGAAGGGGAGGTATTAAAAATGTGGTTGCGGTGATTTATTCTCAAAATATGCCTGATTATATGTGACATAGTCCACACACGAAGCACCAATCGCAAAGTGGTTGAAGAATGCCGGACGGAACACTGTCCGATAGTGCTTAGAATTTTACTGTATGAGCTTAGCGTTAATTTTTCAAGAGCATAACATCAAGCAGATTTCAATTTCCCGTTTCCATTCGGGAAGTAATTGTACAGAAGGAACTTGTTAGGAATTCAACCGTTTTATTCGCATACATAATCCCATACTCCGTACAGTGGGCAGACTTTGGGCAGACTTTGTCACCCTCTTTGGCAAAATCGTTAAGGATTGTCCACATCTTGCCACAGGCCACACACAAGCGGGATTTTGTCAAACAAAGCTTCTATTCTCTTCTTGTCTAAACTATTTGTCGTCCAAGTTTCACTTCCATACATGGCTAAACTCCAAAAATTCTGCGAGGGCAGTTAAAATGTACATGTATACCGTGTCCATGAGTGCGTGTGGCGTCCCTTTAATATGAATGTGAGTTTAAGAGACCTTTCTGCTCTGTGAAGCAGAGATGTTTATTTAGGTTAAATGTTTTGAACGCTAATAACGGTTGGCCGGCAGACAGGCTGTACAGTACAACTTAGAGACAGTGGGTATAAACAAGTCCCTAGAGCAGCAGATCGTGACCGACGATTTATATGAAACACGAATGTGCTTACTGTGAGAGGCATCAGTTCAGTACATAGCTTTTCGTGAATAAGAGTTTATTAAACACTGTTGCCGCTATTTCACTTTGTTTCATGAATTCTGTGTAATACTGAACAAACAGTTACCAACATTTCAGAATCTTGCGACGAGCGCCTATGCACTCGACGCACGCTGATTCTGCATACCGCCACTACCATGACGGTGTGGATGGAGGGGCTGCCTGCAGTCATCAAGTGGAGAAGGGAAGGATCTGCCTCTCTCCCGCCCTAACCCCAACTGTTTTTTCTGCAGTTGCACGGAACATATAAGCAATGAGTCTACATTCAGTCTAAATCACCTAAACAAATTTTAATAAACCACTACGTCAACCCGGCCAGTTTGGCCAAGCGGTTCTAGACGCTTTAGTCGGGAACCGCGCGACCGCTACGGTCGCAGGTTCTAATCCTGCCTCGGGCATGGATGTGTGTGATGTCCTTAGGTTAGTTCGGTTTAAGTAGTTCTAAGTTCTAGGGGACCGATGACCTCCGATGTTAAGTCCCAGTGTGCTCAGAGCCAAGCCACTACACCCAATGCCCATGAGTCTTCTTTGGTATTCATTTTCTATGAAGATTTCAACAATACTCAATAGACATTGAGTCTGCTTTGATTTGGTATAAATTCACCATATTTGGACATTTTTTCCGTCACCCCCCGTCAGAAGCCTACGAGTCGACTTTTATTTTATATAAATTCACATTTCTTTGAACGGAATTCATAATCCGTTCACAAAGGACATAGCGTCTACATTGTGTTTTTCTAACATCAACAGTCTCCTTGGACTATCGCTGACCATCGATCCATGAGGACGTCGAGTCTACTTGGCATTGCTTTGAGCCAAATTTCTAGAAAGGGTTATGAACTGCATCGTAATTAAGTCACGATTCATTCTATACAGACTTATGAAATTATTGAAATTGGCTACATTATGTGTAATTGATAACCGAGTGAGTGCTTGTTCATCATTTGTCTGAAAAACTTTGTTATTTCTGTGAACATTTTGATCACTTCAGTCTATAATTGATCAATGGGTTCTTACGTTACCTGTATAGATTCAAATGCTTTAAAAACTGGAAATGAATCATAATTTTCTGTAAGAATCGCAATAGGTGTAAATAACTAATCAATTTTTTCTTCTGGTTCTACTATCTGAAATACTTTTCGAGTTTATCACTGTACACGTGTATTAAAACATTACTGATTGCCGTTACGTACTAAAGTACTTTGTGAGATTAAAACGATGCATCTTAAGGTATCATCGCTTTTACCCTAAAGTTGGTCGTAGGTTTGAAGGTATTCGGTGTTCCGTATAAATTCATGCCTTCAAAGGGGCGATGTACCATTACATAACGTCTACCAGAATTTGCACGTATGAATTGTTCATGCAATAACTGTATAAAAGATGCACCTGTGATCTTACTCTGCATTTAATCAATTGTTTTACGGTATCGCCGGCCGCGGTGGTCTAGCGGTTCTAGGCGCTCAGTCCGGAACCACGTGACTGCTACGGTCGCAGGTTCGAATCCTGCCTCGGGCATGGATGTGTGTGATGTCCTTAGGTTAGTTAGGTCTAAGTAGTTCTAAGTTCTAGGGGACTGATGACCACAGATGTTAAGTCCCATAGTGCTCAGAGCCATTTGGACCATTTTACTGGATCGATAGTTACAACAACGATAATTTAAACTCTGGACTATTTTTTATCATCTATTTTTGTTCTCCTGATGATTCGAATAACATTGTTAGAGTCGTCTTTCTTGGTACGATATCTCAGCCATTTTGGTGCGGTCATATAAGGATTCCTGTGAAAAGCTCGTATGAGTTACCTTAATACATTACAGAACCTCTGTCATTACAGTGCAACCATACTTTAGTAAATGTTACTTACAGTCTAATTTACAGTATAACATCTGCGGGGCATTGTCGTATGTCATATGATTCACAGCAGTCATGCGCGACCACAGTGTCAGTCAAAGTTAACCACTTCAAAATACCAGCTAGCCTGACTGTTACTGTGTGTGTACACTCACAGGTATCCGCTTAACATTGACTGACAGTGGCCTGCCATGACAATTGTATCTTGTATCATATACGGCAACGATATTTGTGCAGTGTTTCAATACGTATATTCAAATAGCGATTGTAAGTGACATTGGATGTTAACACTGTAATGACAAAGTTCCGTATTTATTCCCTGGTTCTAGATATCGCACGTTCCTATCCTGCTTCAAGGACGACCTTTTAAGCGGTTTCAATAGTAATCAGCGTTTCCTATATTGTGATCTTGGGAAAATAAAGGATTTTAAAAAATTTGCAACAGTCAGATTTACAGATTACCATCTACACTCTGTCAGGTAATTATCATTTAGCCTTTAAGATTTCTTCAATGAAGCAAGGGCCAATCAGTCTCCAGTAACCCCATATCAAACCTTCACACTACACTGCCTCTCGGTTTGAAATAATCTCAGACAGTGCTGATTCTTAGCGGCCGAAAAATGCATATTTGTTACCTTCAGCTCATCAGCCTCATCGGTATAAAGAATTCCTTGAAGAAAGAACCTATTTTCGTGGTGTACCATCAATACC
Source organism: Schistocerca piceifrons (assembly GCF_021461385.2). Classification (NCBI taxonomy): domain Eukaryota; kingdom Metazoa; phylum Arthropoda; class Insecta; order Orthoptera; family Acrididae; genus Schistocerca; species Schistocerca piceifrons. Next base: position 401,327,365 of record NC_060145.1, read on the forward strand.
GAGCTACAGTGTCCCATGTGTCTTCTGCCACCTCGCTGATTATTGTGCTTCTGAGGTCACACATGATGCAGATATAAGCTGTTCGCTCGCAGAATGCGTAAATAGGTTGCTGACTTATTCCAGATTCACTCGCAGTCTCTTCGGAACTCACACATGGATCATTAGTAACAGTTGCCAGAACATCTATATTGGTCTCCCCGCTCTTTACTGCCTTGCTCCTCTACATAGTATTCCACTCGCCTACCAAAAATCATTTTTTGCACACTCACTGAATCGTCAGTCATTTATTGATGTTTTACCATTATGGCTGATCAGGTCCACCCCATGGTACAATGTTTGTTACCAAGTGATGATGCTGTTTCCCAAGACCAAGTGTTTTTTGTTCACAAAAGTCGTCGGCGAGGACAGGTTTTGTGAGCACGATGGTGGACTGTCGGATCTCGCCTGGCCACCAAAGTCATCGGATCTCAATACTACTGAGCCTTTGTGGTCTACTTGTACAGAGAAGGGCCCGTGATCTCCATCCAACTCCATCATCTTTACTCGAACGTGCCGCTATTTTTCATGAAGAATGGTACAAAATTCCCTTGAAAACCATACAGGATCTGTCTTTATCCATCCCGAGACTAACAGAAGCTGCCTTGAATTCCAGCTTTTTCCCTACACTGTATTAGGCGTGGTAATGTGTTTTTGTTGTTTCCATATTTTTCTGCACCCCCTGTAGGTGTAAATTAGTTGTATTTACCCAATTTTCCCGTGAGACGAATTTCCGTTGTTACAAACATTCGACGTAAGTAAGGATTTAAACAGTGTACTGACAATGCTGGAACAGTTATCGCAGTAACAGGTGAAGGGATTTTGCAGTGTTACAATACTGAAAGCTGATACACCCTTGAAAATTCAGACGACTTCTTCATCCAGGGAAACGGCACCGTAGTACGATGTTATGACTACGCCGCAGGTCGCAGGTGACACCAGTTGATTGCTACTGCGAAGACAACCAATCGGAAAGCAGGCGGATGGCGATGTTTCCACACCCAGCGCCTCGAACCTCATTTGTCAGGCTCGCCTTCTGAATAAAAGAGCGTTGTCAGTCGATAGAGCCGTTACTAGTGTTACTGCAAATTGTTCTGGATGAGAGCGCACATGATTAATGATCGTACCCTGAGAATTTTCCAGGCTGGCCGTCTGCAAAAATTAACCTGTATAGAGAGGAACAAATCATCACCAATACTTACTTACCTTCCAGAAACACCGCGGATCAAATTTAAAATCTATCCCTGTACGTAAGTGAATGAGTGCATGGTGCAATTACATATCTCCCAGAAATGTAATTATACATCAGTCTAGTTGATTTATTGAGAATATGTTACAAATATAATAATACAACTCCACACTGGTTTGTGAAATATATAAAACTTGCTAAACAAAATATGGACAGAACCAATTAAGACTACAGGAGCAAATATACACTCCTGGAAATGGAAAAAAGAACACATTGACACCGGTGTGTCAGACCCACCATACTTGCTCCGGACACTGCGAGAGGGCTGTACAAGCAATGATCACACGCACGGCACAGCGGACACACCAGGAACCGCGGTGTTGGCCGTCGAATGGCGCTAGCTGCGCAGCATTTCTGCACCGCCGCCGTCAGTGTCAGTCAGTTTGCCGTGGCATACGGAGCTCCATCGCAGTCTTTAACACTGGTAGCATGCCGCGACAGCGTGGACGTGAACCGTATGTGCAGTTGACGGACTTTGAGCGAGGGCGTATAGTGGGCATGCGGGAAGCCGGGTGGACGTACCGCCGAATTGCTCAACACGTGGGGCGTGAGGTCTCCACAGTACATCGATGTTGTCGCCAGTGGTCGGCGGAAGGTGCACGTGCCCGTCGACCTGGGACCGGACCGCAGCGACGCACGGATGCACGCCAAGACCGTAGGATCCTACGCAGTGCCGTAGGGGACCGCACCGCCACTTCCCAGCAAATTAGGGACACTGTTGCTCCTGGGATATCGGCGAGGACCATTCGCAACCGTCTCCATGAAGCTGGGCTACGGTCCCGCACTCCGTTAGGCCGTCTTCCGCTCACGCCCCAACATCGTGCAGCCCGCCTCCAGTGGTGTCGCGACAGGCGTGAATGGAGGGACGAATGGAGACGTGTCGTCTTCAGCGATGAGAGTCGCTTCTGCCTTGGTGCCAATGATGGTCGTATGCGTGTTTGGCGCCGTGCAGGTGAGCGCCACAATCAGGACTGCATACGACCGAGGCACACAGGGCCAACACCCGGCATCATGGTGTGGGGAGCGATCTCCTACACTGGCCGTACACCACTGGTGATCGTCGAGGGGACACTGAATAGTGCACGGTACATCCAAACCGTCATCGAACCCATCGTTCTACCATTCCTAGACCGGCAAGGGAACTTGCTGTTCCAACAGGACAATGCACGTCCGCATGTATCCCGTGCCACCCAACGTGCTCTAGAAGGTGTAAGTCAACTACCCTGGCCAGCAAGATCTCCGGATCTGTCCCCCATTGAGCATGTTTGAGACTGGATGAAGCGTCGTCTCACGCGGTCTGCACGTCCAGCACGAACGCTGGTCCAACTGAGGCGCCAGATGGAAATGGCATGGCAAGCCGTTCCACAGGACTACATCCAGCATCTCTACGATCGTCTCCATGGGAGAATAGCAGCCTGCATTGCTGCGAAAGGTGGATATACACTGTACTAGTGCCGACATTGTGCATGCTCTGTTGCCTGTGTCTATGTGCCTGTGGTTCTGTCAGTGTGATCATGTGATGTATCTGACCCCAGGAATGTGTCAATAAAGTTTCCCCTTCCTGGGACAATGAATTCACGGTGTTCTTATTTCAATTTCCAGGAGTGTAGGTACGTTAGCAATGGTGATTCGTCGACAACAACTGGGGAAGACTGAACCGTTGCGCTTTCGGGCTCATGTTAAGTGGTTTCAAGCTTGGTCGCTAGGCGACACCACACCACTGAGGCCGCGATGTGTACATGATTACTTCGGAGATTGTAATAACCAAATATTTACATAAAAAGCCTTTTAAAACTCTGTTACATAGCAAAGTTATAGACATCAGCGTAGTTTCAACTGGACAATAAATACTGACACGACTCATAGCACAAAACAAATACATAACCACGTATGTGGTCGAATAGCTTACAATCTATGATTACTATACGTACCCATTACAAGTACATAGTAGTTTCATTCCCAGAACAAGACAGATTATTACTTGATGTAAATGACAGACAGTAAATGGAAGCATATAAACATAGCTTTGTACTGTGCACATTCTTAGACACATCATATGCACATAACATAGTATATCAGTTGTAAAGTGCTAAATAACAGAACAACTGGGTAAGATTTGATTCATAAGAAAAATTATAAGCAATGGATGGTAGTTTCGTAAGGCAATTAATATTTAGCATAATCTTCGAAATAATTGTGTACACATCGGTGCCTTAGTGCGGTGGCGCCGCCTGGAGGCTATGCTTGAAGCCATTTAACATGATCTCTGAACCTCAACGGCTCAGTCTTTCTTAGTTGTCGTCGGCGCATCATATTCAGTGATGGACCTGATTTTGCTCCTATATTATTTATTGATGATATGGACATTTTATTTGGCAAGTTTTACATACTTGACAAACCAGTGTAGAGCTTTTCCCAGCTACTGCGCCAACTTACCCCATGGGAAGAGTAGGTTGAGATAGGTGGTATTACTATACAAAATTTGTTTTTATGAATAGGGTATCAGTGAGACACCATAATAAATTAGTTGTGAAGGTGCTGAAACAATGTACCAATGTTCCCACATAAAAACGGTAGTGCAAGCATTCAAAATAGAGTCTGGAAAAAATCAAGACGAAAAATTGAGCCAATATGCCTCGGTCTCCCCTATTACATTTGGAGCATGTTCTCAGTATATCGACATGATTGATGTTTAGTTATATTTCTAGAAGGCATGTCACATTTAATGTTCAGGTAATATGGCTCTTTGCATGTAATTGTTCTATGGTCATGCAGCTTACTACAGTAACACTGTTATATCCGTACACTAAAGGTCTGAGAACCTGGAGATGACAGCAAGTCATTGTCGAATCTGGTTATGAAATAAGCTATTTCACATTAAGCGATCTTGACTTATAATACTTTTTTTATGGTCTCAGTCTTCTGACTACTTTGATGCGGCCCACCACGAATTCCTCTCCTGTGCCAACCTCTTCATCGCAGAGTACAAGTTTCAGCCAACGTCCTAAATTATTTGCTGTATGTAAGCCAATCTCTCTCTTCCTCTACAGTTTTTACCCTGCCCAGCTCCTTCTGGTACCATGGAAGTTATTCCCTGATGTCGTAAAAAATGTCCCATCATACTGTTTGTGGTGTCACCGCCAGACACCACACTTGCTGGGCGGTAGCCTTTAAATCGGCCGCGGTCCGTTAGTATACGTCGGACCCGATTGTCGCCACTGTCAGTGATTGCAGACCGAGCGCCGCCACACGGCAGGTCTAGTCGTCCTAGCACTCGCCCCAGTTGTACAGCCGACTTTGCTAGCGACGCTACACTGACAATTACGCTCTCATTTGCCGAGACGATAGTTGGCATAGCCTTCAGCTACGTCATTTGCTACGACCTAGCAAGGCGCCATAGCATTTGATAATTAATATTGTGAAGTTTGTACAGTAACGAGAGATGTACACAAATTGTGGATTAAAGTTAAGTATTCCAACAGCTACGTACTTTATTTGCTAGACTCAAATCCTTTAACTGTTCCAGACCTCGCGCCAGTCAGCGTGTAATTAAACTCGTGCATTTCGGCCTCCTCTAGCAACACAGTGTTGGCTCTTCTGCCAACACTTCACTGTTCTTTCTCCTTGTCAGTATTTTCCACATATTCCTTTCCTCTCGGGTTCTGCGCAGCACCTCCTTATTTCGTACTTTTCTACTCCACCTAACTTTGAACATTCTTCTGTAAAACCACATTTCAAATGATTCGATTCTCTTCCAGTTCCCGCACAGTCTATGTTTCACTATTATACGATGCTGTGCTCCAAACGTACATTCCCAGCAGTTTCATTCTCAAATTAAGGCCTATGATGGATACCAGTAGAATTCTCTACACCAGGAATGCCCTTTTTTTGCCAGTGCTAATCAGCTTTTAATGTCCTCCTTGCTCCGTCCGTCATCTATCATTGGCTTAAATTCATTACAGAACTCAATTAGTCTTTCTCCTCTCTCAATATGTGTCCCAAGCCCATATTCTCCCGTAATCTTTTCTTCTACTCGTTCCCTTACAACGCCATTCCAGTCCCCCATGACTGTTAGATTTTCATCTCGCCTTACGTACTATATTACCCTTTCTCTATCCTTCGATATCATTGTGAGTCCCAACTATCGTTGTCGGTGTCCATTTGCTGTCTATTCTGGTAAGAACAACCCCATCACTGAACTGTTCACAATAACACACCCTCTGCCCTGTCTTCCTATTCATAACAAATTCTACTCCCGTTATACCGTTTTCTGCTGCCGTTGATATTACCCTATACTCATCTGACCAGAAATCCTTTTCTTCTTTCCATTTCACTTCACTGACCCTTATTATATCTTGATTTAGCCTTTGAGTTTCAGTTTTCATGTTTTCTAGCTTCCCTTGAACATTCAATCTTCTGACATTCCACGCCCCGCCACGTAGAACTTTATCCTTTCGTTGGTTGTTGAATCTTTCTCTCATTGTCATCTACCGCTTCGTAGTCCCCTCCTAGAGACCAGACTCTGGGACTATTCCGGAATCGTTTGGCAACGGAGAGATCATAGTGATCGTTTTTCAATTACAGGCCACATTTACTGTGGATACATATTACGATTCTGTAATTCAGTGGTTTCCATTGCCTTCTTCATCCTCATGCCGTTCATCATTGCTGATTCTTCCTCCTTTAGGGGTAGTTTCCTACCCCAAGGACAAGAGAATGCTCTGAAAGCCGGTCCGCATCTCCGCCCTCTTTGACAATGCCGTTGGCAGGGTGAGAGTGAAGTCTTCGGTCACCAATGCTGATTATTAATCAAAATTTAAGCGGTGGTGAGTTTCGGACCCCGAACCGAAAATGAAGTAATTGGAACGTCCTCAGTCTTGGAATGGAAATCGACGATTGCCACATTTTGAGCAAAAATCGTCAATTTACGGCATAAGAAGTCAACCTTGTTCTGCTAACCAACCTGTAAAACATTGCGAAGGGACTGGTAGCGTTTCGGGGCATCCTCTTGTTCTTGGAGAGAAGAATTACCCCTAAATGAAGGAAGGAGCAGTGATGCGGAAAGCAATAGAAACCAACGCAATTAAAAAATACACAATGTGTATCCGCCAGACATGTGACTTGTAACTAAAAGAAGAAGTGTCACAAAGGTCTCTGCATTAAAGATTCCGGCTTCGTCCTCCGATCGGATCTACTGAAGGGCACCACCTAGTATGAGGAGGCCATGAAAAAGCCACGAAAGATTAACATTGTAAGAGACGAAGAGTGGAATTTCAGAAATTTGAAAGCTCACCCTAGATACTCTAGCATCACCCTAGATAATCGTTCAGTGGTTGAAATGGCTCTAAGGACTATGGGACTTAACATCTGAGGTCATCAGTCACCTAGAACTTAGAACTACTTAAACCTAACTAACCTAAGGACATCACACACATCCATGCCAGAGGCAGGATTCGAACCTGCGACCGTAGCACTCGGCCACAGCGGCCGGCAATTGTCGTGGCGCTAAGTGGAATGTAAAGGAGAGAGGAATGGGAAATCTGTTCAGACGACTGTAGGGTAATACGAGGTGCATTCAAGTTCTAAGGCCTCCGATTTTTTTTCTAATTAACTACTCACACGAAATCGATGAAACTGGCGTTACTTCTCGACGTAATCGCCCTGCAGACGTACACATTTTTCACAACGCTGACGCCATGATTCCATAGCAGCGGCGAAGGCTTCTTTAGGAGTCTGTTTTGACCACTGGAAAATCGCTGAGGCAATAGCAGCACAGCTGGTGAATGTGCGGCCATGGAGAGTGTCTTTCATTGTTGGAAAAAGCCAAGTCACTAGGAGCCAGGTCAGGTGAGTAGGGAGCATGAGGAACACTTCAAAGTTGTTATCACGAAGAAACTGTTGCGTAACGTTAGCTCGATGTGCGGATGCGTTGTCTTGGTGAAACAGCACACGCGCAGCCCTTCCCAGACGGTTTTGTTGAAGTGCAGGAAGGAATTTGTTCTTCAAAACATTTTCGTAGGATGCACCTGTTACCGTAGTGCCCTTTGGAACGCAATGGGTAAGGATTACGCCCTCGCTGTCCCAGAACATGGACACCATCATTTTTTCAGCACTGGCGGTTACCCGAAATTTTTTTGGTGGCGGTGAATCTGTGTGCTTCCATTGAGCTGACTGGCGCTTTGTTTCTGGATTGAAAAATGGCATCCACGTCTCATCCATTGTCACAAACAACGAAAAGAAAGTCCCATTCATGCTGTCATTGTGCGTCAACATTGCTTGGCAACATTCCACACGGGCAGCCATGTGGTCGTCCATCAGCATTCGTGGCACCCACCTGGATGACACTTTTCGCATTTTCAGGTCGTCATGCAGGATTGTGTGCACAGAACCCATAGAAATGCCAACTCTGGAGGCGATCTCTTCAACAGTCATTCGGCGATCCCCCAAAACAATTCTCTCCACTTTCTCGATCATATCGTCAGACCAGCTTGTGCGAGCCCGAGGTTGTTTCGGTTTGTTGTCACACGATGTTCTGCCTTCATTAAACTGTCGCACCCACGAACGCACTTTCGACACATCCATAACTCCATCACCACACGTCTCCTTCAACTGTTGATGAATTTCAATTGGTTTCACACCACACAAATTCAGAAAACGAATGATTGCACGCTGTTCAAGTAAGGAAAACGTCGCCATTTTAAGTATTTAAAACAGTTCTCATTCTCGCCGCTGGCTGTAAAATTCCGTCTGCCGTACGGTGCTGCCATCTCTGGGACATATTGACAATGAACGCGGCCTCATTTTAAAACAATGCGCATGTTTCTATCTCTTTCCAGTCCGGAGAAAAAAAATCGAAGGCCTTAGAACTTGAATGCACCTCCTACAACAGCAGCAGAAAAAGTTGTAGCGGGAGTAGGATTCATCAACAATATGTAGGGAGAGCAGAGAGTGAGTTCGTATGATTCTGATAATAATTCTGTGATTCAATAATCAACAAAAAATAAGAATATTTACGATATGTATGCCTAAGTCACAAGGTCATAATGGAGAGATAGAGGTAGTAAATGTGGCTATTAAAGGAGTAATACAGTATTTATAGGACTATAAAAAAATATAATAACTATAAACTATTGCAAGGGAAAGAAATAGAAGCCAGAGTTATGGGAGAATGTGGATTTCGTGTAGGAACGAGAGAGGAGATATTGCGTTCTGCAATATGTTTGAGGTAGTAGTACCGAAAAAAACTCGGAAGGCACAATGGTGCCGACCTCCGTCGTGTCATCCTCAGCCGACAGGCGTCACTGGGTGTGGATGTGGAGGGCCATGTAGTCAGCACACCGCTCTCTCGGCCGTTGTCAACTTCCATGACCGGAGCTGCTATGTTTCCATTGAGTACCTCCTCATAAGAGCTGAATGCACCCGGACGGTAATCCATCCTGGTGCTCGCCAAGCCCAACAGCGCATAACATCAATGATACGACAAGAATCGGTGCTACCACTGTGGCAAGGCCGTTTACAGTAATAACGAAGACTGTGTTCAAAATTACAAGAAGATGTGATAAATACCTGGAATCCTCCTGTAGAAATATTAAGCCATCGTGCCTCTATAGCCATCCATAATTGCGAAAGTGTTGCCGGTATAGGATTTTGTTCATGAGATGACCTCTCGATTACGTCTGATAACTCATAGATGGACGGTCAAATAATTCGCTCGAACTGTCCAGAATAGTCTTCAAACCATTCGCAGACATTGTGGTCTGCTGACATGGTATACTGTCATCCATAGAAACACTATCGTTATTTAGGTACGTGAAGTCCACTGAATGGCTGAAAATGCTCTCCAAGCAGCTGAACATAACTATTTTCAGTCAATAATTGTCCAGTAGAATCAATGTGGAGGGAATTTGGAAACTGTGGTACTGAAGAATTGTGATGAACATATTAAATTCTCTAGAAATGAAGGTACTGCCATGGTAAGTACCACAGTATGTATTTCTGTTGAAGAGGAGAGGAAAACCCTAAAATAACCACACAGAACCATCACTCACCTGACCAGGCCATATTTTTCCAGTCACATAGGGTCCAACTGATGCTGTCATGAGCCCAGGAGAAGTTCTGTGGGTGACGTTGTGCTGTTCAAAAAGGCACTCGTGGCGATCGTCTGCTGTCACAGCCCATTATTGATAAATTTCGCCGCATTGTCTTAACGGATACGTTCGTCGTAGATCCAACATTGATTTCTGCGTTTATTTCACCCAGTGTTGCTTGTATGTTAGCAATGACAAATCAATATGGGATATAGTGAAGGAGGAGACCGGTAGAACCAGACATGACGAGGAACAAATAGCATTAAGAGTAAATGATACATTGGTGACAGATGTGTATGTGTTGCAGAACTTTTTAACAAACATTTTATAACTGTTACTGAAAAGATGGGTTTGTCAGGTTCGGTAGATGCTGCTATGCAATACCTCAGACCAGACATTTCAACTAACTTCCATAATATGAATTTGACCCTCACTACCCCAGCAGAAATAATGTCCATCATAAAATCTTTAAAATCAAAAACATATAGTGGGTATGATGAAATATCAACAAATTAAAGAATGTGATTCTGTGCTAAGTAACATATTGAGCTATCTGTGAAAATGTGCTTAGTCATTAGACAAAAAATTGCAGGCAACTAGTATATTTTGTGGTCAAAGGCATTTTACTGTGTAAATCACAATATTTATTTAAGCAAATTAGAATATTATAGTGCAACAGCAAATGCTGGAAATGGTTCAAATTTGATATCTCAGCCAGGAAACAAAGGGTGTTATTAGGAAAGAGACATGTATCAAGCTATCTGGTATCATCCAACTGGGATCTAATTACATGTGGGGTCCCACAAGGTTCCATTTTGGGGCCCTTACTTTTTCTTGTGTGTATGAATGACCTTTCATCAGTAACATTACCAGATGCCAAGTTCGTTTTGTTTGCCAATGATACAAACATTGCAATAAATAGCAAATCAAGTGTAGTCTTAGAAAGAAAAGCTAATAAAATATTTGTGGAGATTAATCACTGGTTCCTAGCCAATTCTTTGTCACTAAACTTTGAAAAAACACACTACATGCCGCTCAGAACTTGTAAGGGGTGTCCCACGAGAATATGCCTAACATACAATGACAAGCAGATAGAAGAAGTGGACAGTGTTATATCCTTAGGATTACAGCTTGATAACAAATTCAACTGAGAGGAGCACACCACGGAACTGCTGAAGCGTCTTAACAAATCTCTATTTGCAACGCGAATTGTGTCAGACATAGGGGATACAAAAATGAAAAAGCTGGCATGCTATGCTTACTTGCATTCCATAGTGTCATACGGGATTATATTTTGGGGTAATTCATCAAGCCAAGCTAAATTTTTAGGGCACAAAAACGTGCATTTAAGAGTTATATGTGGTGTGAACTCAAGAACATCCTGCAGAAGCCTGTTTAGGGAACTAGGGATACTAACAACTGCTTCCAAATATGTTTATTCCTTAATGAAATTTGTCATTAAAAATATATCACTCTTTCAAACCAACAGCTCAATTCATGGAATCAGTACTAGAAATAAGAATAATCTTCACAAGGAATTAAAGTCACTTAGTCTTGTACAAAAAGGTGTGCATTATTCAGGAACACACATTTTCATAACTTGCCAGCAGCCATAAAAAGCTTAACAAGCAATGAAATTCAGTTTAAGAAAAGCCTAAACGATTTATTGGTGGCCAACTCCTACTCCATTGATGATTTTGTCAGTATAACTAACTGATTTGTGTGTGTAATATTATAACTTCTGCACAATTTCAGTGCAGTAGTGTTTTCATTGTAAATATGTGTGTGTTTGTGTGTGTGTGTGTGTGTGTGTGTGTGTGTGTGTGTGTGTGTGTGTATGTGTAAGTACAATCTAACTTCTGTACCATTTCAGTGCAGTAATGTGTTCATTGTAAATAAGTACTATAGTAGTTGTATTAAACGTTTATTACTTTATAAATAAATAAATAAACTTTTTATTTTAAATACAGTGCATTAGTATTTGTAAAATGACTCTTTCATATAGTGTTCATTAAAAAATGACAATCATTCCACTGGGGACCGTGGAATGGTACATTAGCTTATTTTTGTTGTAAATATTTGTCCTGTATTGTGGTTTTTCTGACATTTTCTATATCCTGGAGGACCTCCTCACTACGGATCGATTGGAATGAAAGTAAATCTAATCTAATCTAATCTCAGTTGTTAAGCGAAGGCCGTCTGCCACTGCGTTGTCTGTGGTCAGAAGTAATGCCTCAAATCTGGAATTCTCAGCACACTCTTGAGACTGTGGATCTCGGAATATCGAATACCCCAACCAATTCCGAAATGTGGTGTCCCTTGTGTCTAGCCACAGCTAATATTTCGAGTTCAAAGTCTGCTGAATCCAGGCGTGCGGGCGTAATCAAGTATGAAACTTTTTCGCACGACTCACTTGAATACAACTGACAGATCCGCCAAAGCACTGCTGTTTTATACTTTATGTACGCGAGACTACCACCATCTGTATACTTGCACATCGCTATCCCGTGACTTCTTTCATCTCAGTGTAGATACAAGGAAGGTAATGGCTGAGAAATCGGTAACGTAAGAAAAAATTCAGGTAATGGATGATAGGAATAAGTACAAATAAGACCCGTAACGAAAGAAGTACGACAATATAAGCCACTTAGAAAAATACTAACAAGATGTCTTTAAAGAAGAATGCTGCAACTAGTAGAAACCGTCCTTGGGGAAATTATTTTGGATTCCGGAGAAATGTAGGAACACCCGAAGCAATACAAACCCAATGACTTCTCTTACAAGAGCGAACCTAGGTTTAACCATTTGTAAGCTTCGAGAAAGTTATTGACAATGTTGACTGGAATACTCTCTTTGAAACTCTGAACATAGCAGGGGTAAAGTAAAAGGGGCAAGAGGCTTTTTTCAACTTGTATAGAAATCAGAACGGAATGGACAGTTTTTTAATGGAGGACGAAGACGAAAATTAACAAAAGCAAAACAACGATAATGGAATGTAGTCGAATTAAACCATGTGGTGATGAGGGAGTTACATTAGGAAACGAGACACTTAGAGTAGGAGATGTTTGGACAGCAAAATAACTTATGATGGCCGAAGCATAGAGGATATAAAATGTAGAGAGGTAATGGTGGGAGAAGCGTTTCTGAAGAAGAGAAATTTTTGATATTGAATACATACCGGGTGATCAAAACGTCAGTATAAGTTTGAAAACTGAATAAATCACGGAATAATGTAGATAGAGAGGTACAAAATGACACACATGCTTGGAATGACATGGGGTTTTATTAGAACCGAAAAAATATAAAAAAATGTTAGACAGATGGCGCTTCATCTGATCAGATTAGCAATAATTAGCATAACAAAGTAAGACAAAGCAAAGGTGATGTTCTTTACAGGAAATGCTCAATATATCTACCATCATTCCTCAACAATAGCTGTAGTCGAGGAATAATGTTGTGAACAGCACTGTAAAGCATGTCCGGAGTTATGGTGAGGCATTGGCGTCAGATGTTGTCTTTCAGCATCCCTAGTGATGTCGGTCGATCACGATACACTTGCGACTTCACGTAACCCCAAAGCCAATAATCACACGGACTGAGGTCTGGGGACCTGGGAGGCCAAGCATGTCGAGAGTGGCGGCTGAGCACACGATCATCATCAAACGACGTGCGCAAGAAATCTTTCATGCGTCTAGCAATACTTTGTTTTTTTTTTTTGTTCTAATAAAACACCATATCATAATAAGCAGGTGTATAACATATCCTTTGCTTTGTCTTACTCTGTTATGCTAATTATTGCTAATTTGATCAGATGAAGCGCCATCTGTCGGACATTTTTTTTATATTTTTTTCGTTCTAATAAAACCCCATGTCATTCCAAGCATGTGTGTCAATTTGTACCTCTCTATCTACATCATTCCGTGGTTTATTAAGTTTTCAAATTTATGCTGACTTTTTTATCACGTGGTATTTAAATGTTAGGAAGTGTTTTCTGAAAGAATTTGTATGAAGTGTAGCCATGTATGGAACTAAAGCAGGGACAATAAACATTTCAGACAAGAAGAGAATTGAGGTTTTTGAGATATGGTGCTTCAGAAGAATGCTGTATATTGGTAGGTCACATAACTAATGAGATGGTACTGATTCTGAAGGATGTAGTTTCCAGCAGTTAGTGATGAAGAGCCTCACGCAGAATAGAGCAACATGGAGAGCTGAATCAAAGCAGTCGTTGGACTGAAGACTACAGCAACGACAAGTCAATTAGAAATGGAATACATTGCATGTCAAGACGAAATGACTGCGAAGAAATCAGAACTGAAGTGGTCGTCGGAAGGGCTGTTTCAGCAAATAGGAAACTGTTAGTGAAAAAAGAGAACAGCCAGCTGGAGAGAATACTCTAAAGACCACTGTGATGAACTGTCTGGTGACGTGATAGAAGAAGGAATGTGAGTCGACATGTGAGACGCAGGGCAGGGAATCCTATATTAGCGTCAATGTTTTGGAAGACTTGAGATCATAGGTAACATTCGTACAGAATTTCTAAAATCATCAGGGGAAATGGCAGACATACAACTATTCAAGTAGGTTTTTAATATAAATGAGTCGGGACACGTACCATCAGAGGGAGATATGGGGAATGACGGATAATATATATTATGAACAAGAACGAAGAAGGGACACTGTTGTGCCATCTATACATCGACGGGCCGACGACGGAAATAAAACAAACTTGCAAGAATGGAATTAAAAGTGGGAGTGAAATGATATTAAGATTGGCTTGCGACATTAATTACTTTCCACAGTGGACCTGAAAGAGAATTAGAGAAAGTATTGAATGGAATGACGAGTCTAATGTGTACAGAAAATGAACTTAGAGTGAACTGAAGAAAGCCAAGAGTGAAGAAGAGAAGAACAAATGTGATGAATGATAGACTTAACATCAAAATTCGTGACCACAATTAACATATTGAAACACCTGCTGAAAACATGCGTTAGTAGTAGACTTTATTTTTATAACGACTTAAGCTATACAACTACTTCGTGCCAAAGCCTACAGATTTTAAGATCAAAGACGTTTTCCAAACTACATTTGAGCAATGAATAAAAATATGTAAAAAAAATTTGTTCTGGAAAAATTTGCATTCACTTTTTCAACAACGAATACACTTTCTGTATGTGGTCTTATCTCCTGTTCTATCTTCTAATTGCAGATTTGTAATTGTTCATACGGCTTATGATATCGACGGAAGATGCACTGGATTTGTTCCACAGACACTGCTTCCTTCTGCTTTACCTCAATAGGTTTCGCGACAGAAAATAGCCTTACAATCAGTGAATGCGATGTTATAACCTTTCCATAGCGTGTAGGGCACCTAGTAAACACTCCCGAAATTCCTCTTCGTCTTCTATCACTGGACTCTTGTATGCGATCTTCTTAACACATGAACTGCACTTCAGAGGATTTCCGCAGATGATCACAATTTTTCGTAATTGCAAATGTTCGCGTTTGCTTCATTCCACATCGCTTTTACGGTTTATAAATGTTGTGATGAGCTTCATAAGTGGCAAGGTAGCGCTGTCGTTGTTGATATGATCTTCAGGCCGAAGACTGATACACGCAGACCTCCACTACATCTTCTGCTGTACAGGCCTCTACACGCTGTACGGTCGGTATTGCGTTGTGCGTTCCGCGTGTTCCTACATGTCTCCGGAGCACAAACTGACGTTCACCGTGGTCAGCCTCTACAAGATTTTCCATTCATTTGTAAATTATTTGTGTTAGTGCTATGAAACTGTGACTTATTGTAGCTTGGTAGCATTCAGACGTGTCAGTATCTGTATTTTTTGAAATGAGATTTATTGCATTCTCTTTGTGTTTGAGTGTATTTCGCCTGTCTCATATGTGCTGGAAACAGATGGAATAGTTTTGTTATGGATAGCTCTTCCAAAGATATCTATAGTTCCGAAGAAATATCTACTCCGCGGATATAATTTCAGCTTAGATCTTTTAGTGCTCTGTCAAATTCCTTTCGCACCGTCTTATCTCCCATCCTATCTTCATTTACTTCCTCATATCTTTCTGTAATGTTGTTATCATTAGACTGAATTAAAGCATTGACTCCGTCTACAGAATCTGGCGGGCTCATTGGTATCGACAGAGCGCTGTGTCAACTAGTTCTGTTTTCAAACAAATTGCTGCTGCGAACTGGTGTGGTATTAAAATGGCTGATATTCTTTTCCAAAAAAAGTGATCAGAAGAGCAGTCAAGTAGGAAAACCATTTCTAAAAATGTTCTACATGGGATCTGATTCTGATAGGATCAACAGATTGTTTATAAACACTGACATCTAACTACAATTCTCTACCACCAATATCTTGTCAAATAAATTTAAACTCACTGCTGCAAATTACAAATGTCCATCTTCAAGGTCCATGGTATGTAAATTAAGTTGTAAGGTTGCCTTAAGATATACTTAGGGCCGACATACTGAAGTTTAAAAAAAAGATTTGAAGAGCATAAGGTAGTTACATCGCGTAACAAATCAGTGTTTGGACAACATCTGATCTAGGATAAAAAATTCATAATGTGATACAGAATTTTATCTACAAATCCTACACACTGTCCTTAAATATTTTCTGGTAAGTACCTTGGAAGAGCTTGAGGTTTTTGTTCACCAAAAAACAAGACCAATTACTACTGCTTAATGAACACACAGAATTATGAGATAAAACATGTTTCGATCTGTTTGAGAATATGTTTGAACGCAAGGACCATGATTTTCATCTTTTAATTTATAATCCTTTCCCTGTCATCCATCTTATCTTTGTTTTATGAAAACCATGTTATAATACTATTTTTATTCGTATTCTGCATGTATTTTACCACTACTTCATGTTGTGGACAAGCCTTCTGTCCCACATAAACTGTTTTTCATTTACGTGGGGACCATCTAGATTAGTATGTATCGGCGCACATATATAACGTTTCAACGTCTTTCCATTCCCATAAATCACTAAGAAACATTGATGTGTCTGCTATTCAGACTAGATGGCATACTCTGGATCAGGTGGACCAGCAGCTGCTGGGGTATAGCCTTCCATTCTTGCACCAGTGCCTGTCGGAGCTCCTGAAGTGACATGTTCCACACCCAGGAGGCTCCCCTCCTTTGTGGGACTATGGAATGAATAATTAATCTAATCTAATCGTAGGGGTTTGAAGACGTGCACCGATACGTCGACGGAGAGCATCCCAGACGTGCTCGATGGGGTTTAGGTCTGGAGAACAGGCAGGCCACTCCATTCGCGTGATATCTTCTGTTTCAAGGTACTCCTCCACGATGGCAGCTCGGTGGGGCTGTGCGTTATCATCCATCAGGAGGAAGGTGGGACCCACTGCACCCTTGAAAAGGCGGACATAGTGGTGCAAAATGACGTCCCGATACACCTGACATGTTACAGTTCCTCTGTCAAAGACATGCAGGGGTGTCCGTGCACCAATCATAATCCCACCCCACACCATCAAACCACGACTTCCATACAGGTCTGCCGGCAGCGCTGGTCGAGCGATTCTAGTCGCTTCAGTCCGGAACTGCGTGACTGCTACGGTCGCAGGTTCGAATCCTGCCTCGGGCATGGATGTGTATGATCTCCTTAGGTTAGTTAGGTTTAAGTAGTTCTAAGTTCTAGAGGACTAATGACCTCCGATGTTAAGTCCCATAGTGCTCAGAGCCATTTGAACCATACAGGTCCCTTTCAAGGACATTAAGGGGTTGGTTACTAGTTCACGCCAGATGAAAACCCGGCGAGAATCACTGCTCAGACTATACCTGGACTCGTCCGTGAACATAACCTGGGACCACCGTTCCAATGACCATGTACTGTGTTCTTGACACCAGGCTTTATGGGCTCTCCTATGACCAGGAGTCGGTGGAATGTACCTTGCAGGTCTCCGGGCGAATAAACCATGTCTGTTCAGTAGTCTGTAGACTGTGTGTCGAGACAACTATTCCAGTGGCTGCGGTAAGGTCCCGAGTAAGGTTACCTGCAGTACTCCGTGGCCGTCTGCGGGCACGGATGGTGAGATATCGTCATCTTGTGGTGTTGTACACTGTGGACGTCCCGTACTGTAGCGCCTGGACACGTTTCCTGTCTGCTGGAATCGTTGCCACAATCTTGAGATCACACTTTGTGTCACACGGAAGGCCCGTGCTATACGGCCTGCTGTGTTTGAGCACCCTCCAGTCGCCCTAATATTCTACCCCTCATAACGTCAATACGTGTTCTTTGAGCCATTTTCAACACACAGTCACCAATAGCACGTCTGAAAACGTCTGCACACTTATTCGCTGCACCGTACTATGACATGCACCAACACACCTAGTCTGGTCCCTTTAATCCCGCAAACCAACCAACCAACCAACCAACACACCTCTGCGTATGTGGACTACTGCCAACGCCACTGTGCGACGACCGCAGGTCAAATGCACCGCATAGTCGTACCCCGAGGTGATTTAAACCCGCAGACCGCCCGCCAGAGCGTTGTTTCACCATGTATCAGCATTATCCTTACTTTATGAGCATGAGTGCATAAAACGGCAGTGCATTGGAGGAGCTGTCATTTGTACTCAGGTGATTGATATGAAAAGGTTTCCAAAGTGATTATGGCCGCATGACTGGAGTTAACAGACTTTGATCACGGATTGGTAGCTGGAGGTAGACGCATGGGATATTCCATTTGATACACTGTTAAGAAATTCTATATTCCGAGATCTGTAGCTCATAACGATCAGGAGCAGCGGCGTTTGCGTAGAGTTGTCAATGCTAAAAGACAAGCAAGACTGCGTGAAATAATCACAGAGATCAATGTGGGACGTACGACGATCGTATCCGTTAGGACAGCGCTGCGAAATTTGACGTTAATGGACTATGACAGCAGACGACCGATTAGAATCGTTTTGCTAACAGCGCGACATCGCCAGCAAAGCCTCTCCTGTGCTCGTTAACCTATCGCCTCGACCCTAAGCGACTGGGAAACTGTGACCTCGTCAGAGGACTATAGATTTCAGTTGGTGAGAACTGGTGGTAAGGTTCGAGTGTGGCGCGAAGCCCTCACGAAGCCATGGACGCGAGCTGTCAACAAGGCACTCTTCAAATTCGTGGTTGCTTGGCAATGCACTGTGCTTACGTGGAGTGATCTGCATCCTCTGGTCCCACTGAACCGATCATTCACTGGAGATGGCTGTGTTCGGCCACCTGGGGAACTTTTGCAGAGATTCATGCACTTCATGTTGCCAAACGAAGATGGAATTTTTATGGTTGAGAATGCTCCATGTCACCCAGCAACAGTCTTTCGCTATTGGTCTGAAACATTCTGGGTTGACCACCTATATCCCCCGACGTGAATCGGGTCGAAAATTTGTGGGATGTAATCGAGAGGTCAGTTCGTGCTCAAAATCCTGCACTGGCAACACTTTCGGGATTCTCGATGGCTATAGAGGCATCATGGGTCAGTATTTCCGTAGGGGACTTCCAGCGACTTGGTAAGTCCACTCAGCGTCGCGTTGGTGCACTGCGTCGGGCAAAAGGAGATTATACATGATATTAGAAGGTCTTCCAAGGTGTTTTTCACCGCAATGCAGCATCTAAGGAAATAAAGAATAAGAAATAAAATGATGCATGATGAAGGACGGACATCGGTAGATGTGATGTACATGTACAGAAAGTCAAATAATTACAGTTTGAGAGCCGGCCGTGGTGGTCTTGCGGTTCTAGGCGCTGCAGTCCGGAACCGCGGGACTGCTACGGTCGCAGGTTCGAATCCTGCCTCGGGCATGGATGTGTTTGATGTTCTTAGGTTGGTTAGGTTTAAGTAGTTCTAAGTTCTAGGGGACTGATGACCTCAGATGTTAAGCCCCATAGTGCTCAGAGCCATTTGAACCATTTTTTACAGTTTGAGAAGAAATGGATGATTTGTTCTAGCGAAAGAGCATCACAAAGTGAGCAAGTGAGTAACGCACTGGACCAGGTCTGACCTTAAGCAAGCATATATTAGTATTGGCACTGATTGACAACGTTGTAGGATGTCCACCTATGGGCTATTGTGCCAAATTGTGTCCAATAGCCGCGTCATATCATCAAAAACAGGAAGTTGAGACGCCTTGCTTATAATTCGCTAAACTATTTCAATTTCGGAGAGATTCGGCGACCTTTCCGGCGAAGGTAGGGTTCTGCAAGCACGAAGATAAACCGCACAAATTCTCGCCGTGTAGTGAGCGGGCATTCTCTTACTGAAATGTAAGCCCAGGATTGTTTGCCATGAAGGGAAACGAAACGGTGAGTGGCATATCGTTGACGTACCGCTGTGCTGCAAGGGTGCTGCGGACGAAAACCAAAGGGGTCCTTGATATGTAAAAGAAATGGCATCCCAGACCATCAGTCATCATAGTTGGTCAGTATGTCGGATGACAGTCAAGTTGACATCCCACCCCTGATCATGACGTCTCCAGACAAGTTTTCGGCCTGTAATCTTATTGCCAGGAGTTGAATTGTATTCAGTGATGAGTCCCGATTCGAATTGAAACCGAACGACCAGCGAGGACGCGTTGGAGACGTCAACATAACTGAAGCCCGCCATATGGCCGACAACCATGGGTGATGGTATAGGCTGCCATTTCTTTTCATAGCAGGAACCCTATGGTTGTCATCTATGGCACCCTTAGCGGTACGTCGGCGATATTCTGTACCCCGTTTTGTTGCCCTTCATGGAAAGCCATACTGGGATTACATTTCAGCAAGATTATGCCCACCCGCATATGCCTAGGGTTTCTGCAGCTTGTCCTCCTGCTTCTCAGACCCTATCTTGGCCAGCAAAGTCGCCGGATATATCCAATGTAGAAAACATTAGGAGAATCATGGGCAATGCCCTACAACCAGCTCGAGATTTCGATTATCTGACATACCAGTTGGACAGAATGTGGTATGATATCCCTCGGGAAGACATCCAACAACTCTGCCACGCCGAATAATTACTTGCGTAAGGGCCAGAGGTGAAGGTCGACGAACGCGTTATTGATTTAGTTTGTGAAACTCTTTCTCTTGAATAAATAGTCCAGGTTTTTGAAAGTGTAATCTTTTTCTTGTCTGTACTTGTGCGATATAAGGACCATGTTAATGTTGTGGTCTTCAGTCCTGAGACTGGTTTGATGCAGCTCTCCATGCTACTCTATCCTGTGCAAGCTGCTTCATCTCCGAGTACGTACTGCAGCCTACATCCTTCTGAATCTGCTTAGTGTATTCATCTCTTGGTCTCCCTCTACGATTTTTATCCTCCACGCTGCCCTTCAATGCTAAATTTGTGATCCCTTGATGCCTCAGAACATGTCCTACCAACCGGTCCCTTCTTCTTGTCAAGTTTTGCCACAGACTCCTCTTCTCCCCAATTCTATTCAGTACCTCCTCATTAGTTATGTGATCTACCCATCAAATCTTCAGCATTCTTCTGTAGCACCACATTTCGAAAGCTTCTATTCTCTTCTTGTCCATACTATTTATCGTCCATGTTTCACTTCCATACATGGCTACACTCCATACAAATACTTTGAGAAACCCTGACACTTAAAACTATACTCGATGTTAACAAATTCCTCTTCTTCAGAAAAGCTTTCCTTGCCATTGCCAGTCTACATTTTATATCCTCTCTACTTCGACCATCATCAGTTATTTTGTTCCTCAAATAGCAAAACTCCTTTACTACTTCGTCTCATTTTCCAACCTAATTCCCTTAGCATCACCCGACTTAATTCGACTACATTCCATTATCCTCGTTTTGCTTTTGTGGATCTTCATTTTATATCCTCCTTTCAAGACAGTGTCAATTCCGTTCAACTGCTCTTCCAAGTCCTTTGCTGTCTATGACAGAATTACAATGTCATCGGCGAATCTCAACGTTTTTACTTCTTTTCCATGGACTTTAATACCTACTCCGAATTTTTCTTTTGTTTCCTTTACTGCTTGCTCAATATACAGATGATCCACATCCGCACACAGCGACATCTTCCCTCTGTAACAGTTGGTGTTGGAAAAACTGTTGAAGGTGAAGATGAAGATAGACGACCAAAAAAGAAGAGCTATCGCCATAGTTCCTTAGTAGTACCTTTGTGAAAGGGGGAAGCGAAATGAAAGAAAGGAGGATATAAGATGAATATCAACAAAAGCAAAACCAAGATAATGTAATGTAGTCGAGTTAACTCGGGTTATGCTGAGGGAATTAGATTAGGGAATGAGACACTTAAAGTGATAAAGGAGTTTTGCTATTTGGGGAACAAAATAACCGATGATGGTCGAAGTAGCGAGGACATAAAATGTAGACTGGTAATGGCAATGAAAGCGTTTCTGAAGAAGAGAAATTTGTTCACATCGCATATAGATTTGTCAGGAAGTCGTTTCTGAGCGTATTTGTATGGAGTGTAGCCATGTATGGAAGTGAAACATGGACGATAAATAGTCCGGACAAGAAGAGAATGGAAACTTTCGAATTGTGGTGCTACAGTAGAATGCTGAAGATTAGATGGATAGATCACATAACTAATTAGGAGGTATTGAATAGAATTTGGGAGGAGTTTGCGGCACAACTTGACTAGAAGAAGGGATCGGTTGGTGGGACATGTTCTGAGGCAAGGGATCACCACTTTAGTATTGGAGCGCAGCATGGAGGGTAAAAATCGTAGAGGGAGACCTAGAGATGAATACACTAAGCAGATTCAGAAGGATGTAGGCTGCAGTACGTACTCGGAGATGAATAAGCAGATTCAGAAGGATGTAGGCTGCAGTAAGTACTCGGAGATGAAGCAGCTTGCACAGGATAGAGTAGCATGGAGAGCTGCATCAAACCAGTCTCAGGACTGAAGACTACAACATCAACAACAACAACATACCAGTCGTATGAGTCCTGTGTGGAGAGCCGGTTTCCTTTTCTTTGTCATAAGAGTCTGTTACATGAAGAAAATATGAACGATTGGCTGTATGCGTTGGTTGCACTCTCCTCATGTCTGTCCGCAACCTGTTATGTGATAGGAATCATGTTAGTGTAGAATAGCTTAAGAAGTTATTTTGTGCTCTTCAGTATCTTCTTCTGTTGCGAAACACCTCTCCCATCTTCGCCGGATATCCACATCCGCACACAGCGATCTCTTCCCTCTGTAACAGTTGGTGTTGGGAAGACTGTTCAAGGTGAAGATGAAGATGGACGACAAAAGGAAAGGGGGAAGCGAAATGAAAGAAAGGAAGACAGTGTGCAGAAGATTCATCTCGGATATAGACATATGTAAGTAGCAGCCTCAATTTTAATATTCACTCTTGGGGTTTCCAACATCATTTGATTTGACCTTTCTCCATTTTCTCATAGTGTGGGGGTTAAATAATGTTGTAGTGTGCGGTAAGGGACCTAATGCCGAATTGTTAGCTCTGGTAATACGCACCCAGCGCAAATTACGTGCTCATTTCGTTCCGCGCACTGTGTCACATCCAGTGGTTCGTTGGTTCTGGCGTAAAAATGGGAATTACACCAGCCATTGCTGACAGTGTGCCTGGCTTAGGGATGGGAAAATTTGGGAATTTCGAAAACATTGGTAATTTCGTGCAGATGAACCAGAAGAGGCATAAGAATGTTTGCTGTAAATAGGAAATGTGTAGAGTAAATGTTTTGGTTTGAGTAAGGACTGTGGTGGTAATAAACATATTAGTAATTAAAGGTAACCATCACGCATGATTTAAAGCAGTGGCTAAGTCAGGAATATTAGAAGAAGTAATCTGGGCAGATGTTACACCTAGGGAAAATTGTTAGCAGGTACTACTTAGTTCGTTCAGATAGGTTTAAGCTGTGGTACATTGCTTATGGATTACAACTAGAATAATGAGTCGCAGCGGTATTGTTTCGTTACGTTTTACAGTCTTCCCATCGTGTGGCACTGTCCCAAAACAGTAAAAAATGCTGAGATACAACACGGATGCTAGGTGATCGTTAGACGTAATCCTATCAATTAAAATGTTCGAAGTGTCTCGGGACGCCGTGTTCATGATAACGGTAAATCTACTAGCAATTGCCAACCAAGCGAAAGAAGTGTTGGAAGGTATGCGGAAATTAAAGAGATTTTTATTGCACAGAAGAAGTGGGTCTGATATAGTGCCTGTAGCTGGAGAAGTGGTATCGGATGAGTCTCTCAGAGAGAGAGGAAACAAATGGAGAATGAAAACACTGATATTCGTAAGTTATGGGAGTTCGGTAAGATTCACCCATCAAGATGCTCTGAACGTGACCAATGCAAGGTTATAATGGATCTCCTACTATTGTAAATAAACTCTTTCGAATTGCGAAGCAAATTTGGAGCAAACGGCTGAGGTCACGCAGGCCAGTACGGCAGTGAACGAGCCATTGTGGTTCCACAGGGAAGTTCAATTCCACCTAGCTTATGGTACAATGTAGCCCGCTGTACATATACTCTCCTTGTTAGGTGATAAAGATAAGTTGTAAGATGTTGAACTTGCAGACAGTTTTCACTACTTGCTAGGTCATGGTGGTCAAGTATCGGTCTTGTTGGTCAATGAAAAGAGAAGTGTACAGGTCAGGAAGTGCCTGTTTCTTTACGTTTGCACCGTATAGCATGTCATATACTTAGCACATATGTGAGTTCTGACTTAACGTTATAAGTGAGACTTCTATTCGAGCTTTGTAGGAAAGTGATATAAATAACATGAGGACGCGGAAGATACGGATTTAGCGTACAAAAAGTATTTGGGTCAGAATCCCTTCCTGAGTCCCATTATCTTTCCATGAAGTGAAGTGACGTAGCTGTTACCAGGACTACAACTTAAGATAATATGAAGGCCAAAGAGACACTGTGAGTGGAGGCGGGAATGTGAAGTATAAAAAATTGTCAACTGTGCTTCAGAAAAATTCGAAGGCGAATTTATTTCGCAGAAGGGAGGACATTTTAAAGGTCAGGTTTGTGAACTAGACTTGAAACCGATCCTCGATGAAACCAGATCTGCCAATGAACTGCAGCTCTGCCTGCTGCCAATTACTACAGCCAGTCATTGCCTTCATTCCTGATAATTCGACGTGATCCACTAATGCTGCGCCTCCCTCAGAGACATTGAGATTTAGCAGTCCTTAAGCCCGCCCAGATCAGGGCATCAGCTTTCGGCCAGATGGGATTATTTGACGCGCTATCATGCCAGTCGGAGTCACTGCCGTAACTCTTGTTGCCGCGCGGCAGATGACGGACATCTGCTTGTCTGCTCAGCCCAGTTAGCCAGCCTGCTCTTCAGAATCGGTCCAGACTTCGACTCCTGGCAACGCCATCACCACGCTGCTGAGACGCCAGAACATTCCGCTATGCTGACAGACTTCGCCAGCCTAACCTGCGGCAGAAAGCCACGAGCGGTGCTTGTCTGTCCCTGCCAGTTCGTCGCTGACATCTCGGAGACGCCATCTTCCCACACTGTCTCCCGAGCAGCACATGTCCACCGTATACTGCACTATCATGATGCAAGTGCGCCAGAATATTCTGTGAAGACAGAAAGGCACGAGAGCGACTATATGAGTTTTTTGGATTAATTAAAGATTTTTGTGTTAGTCCTCTGTTCGCAACTAGTGGAGTCCAAGCTGTATAAATTAGTAAAGAGTTAATAAAAAAGTTATTGTATCCTCACTAGGACCTTCTTATGGTGCTGGAAACGTCAATCCCAAACGTCCATCAAAATGGCTCTGAGCACTATGGGACTTAACATCTATGGTCCATCCTTTCTTCAGAAGAGAAACACATTTATACACAGCGAAACTTTTTTTTCAGACTGCGACATGGTTGCGAATAGAACAGTGATCCAGGAAGTGTACTATAAATTTCTTTATTTCATTCTATAATCACAAACTTGTTAGGTCTTCAGACTATCTTTTTCAGTCAGCAATGACCATCTGATTTAAAGCAAAACATGGGAAAGACCCAAATATAAGCAGTGGATTGTCTACAGCTAGAACAGTAAGGTAGTGCTCGATGAAAAATATTATTGACATACGTGCGAAAATTATGCGCTTTAACGGGATTAGCCGAGCGGTCTCGGCGCTGCAGTCATGGACTTTGCGGCTAGTCCCGGCGGAGGTTCGAGCCCTCCCTCGGGCATGGGTGTGTGTGTTTGTCCTTAGGATAATTTAGGTTAAGTAGTGTGTAAGCTTAGGGACTGATGACCTTAGAAGTTAAGTCCCATAAGATTTCACACATATTTGAACATTTTTTTATGCGCTTTAAATATGATGACGTGTACCTGTCTTGAAACATGTTCTAACGTAATGGAGCCATAGTAACATCGTCAAAAAATAAACACAAAATCAGCTTAGCATCGTCGAACGTTTATAAAATCTGGTATATACCAATCTTGTTAACAGCGTTACTGGTCATAATAAGCTCCTGTACAGTAGCCACGAAATATTTGTGTCGTAGGCTCGTTAGATGTCGCTAGTGTAGGCGTACACGTACTCTCCAATCATATAACTGTGCGATATGGAATTAAAAGATGAATACAGTCGGTAAAGTCTGTAGTGGGTTTACCAGATGTACGAGTCATTACACTAATAAAATGGAATAAATTCAAAACACGACTGAAACACGACCTACGATTGATAAAAAGGAAATAGTTAAGTGACAACTCGTTTAATATTTTCCAACAAAAACTGGCTAAATTGATCAAACCTCAGATTGCAAATGTAAAAAGTAACGATTACATTGGACAACATCGCTTCAGTGACAGTGTACCTAATTTTACTAGTGCTGTTCTAACATTCTGCGTGGTGTCTGTTTGTTCTATGTCGTGTCTCCCTACCACGTTCGCGCAACGATGCTCTGAGCGTGTTTTTCTAGGGAATTGACTAGTTTGAACCTGGGACCTGTTGCTGGTAAGGAGACGCCAGACCACATATGACATGTAGAGTTCAGAAGAGTTCAGTGAGACTAGCGATGATATAACCAAATACTTAATGATTTCAGCGTCAGCTCCACTGCACTCCCTGTAAAAGAATCTTAATACTAACTAAATTTAGTGGAAGGGGTTCAAGACTTTCCTATTTTTAGTTACCTGGTAAAATAACGTCGAAAAAGCAGTTAAGTTTACCATTGGAAATTTTATTCTACTCACAAAACATCGTTTATAAATTGCACTATTGATAAAAGGAAATGTTTTAATACAGGATGATAAAAATCAACTGCGTTCACCAAAAATGTGAACGAATATTCCCTGAATGGGTTTCCAAGTTCTACAATGGATCGAAGGATGACCTATGCCATTTCACATCTATAATCTAGGTTTAAATTAAGTTTCACAAAAGAGAAAACTATCAAAATGGTCTACAGTGACCCTCAATTATCTTTAATTACTTACCTAACTTGTCGTAATAATTATATAACAGAAAAATCATCGCGTTTCAGATTTTAACTTACGTAGCAAATGTGAATACCATGAGCTTCAATTGACGATCGACACTAGTATTACGTAAAAAGGGGATGTAACAGATGAGACTTCTGCAGTTCTGAGTGAAGCCTTACGAGCTCAAAAATGCGGCATCGCGTGCATTCATTACCTTGTCGGTGTTCGTCAGGGGGCGGCGGCCGGCGCAGCTCCGTCCAGCTCACCGTCTCGGAAGCAACTCTCTCCTAACTTCTCCTTACTACAATTTACCGAAGTTGCTTTAAAAAAAAGCTATCTGACTGTGTTTTCATCTGACCAGTCAGGGTTTCAATGTTAACCTTAAGCTCTTCCTACAAAAATTCTGTCTATCCAATGAGAAACGTTATACTTTTCGTGGTGGGGCAATGTTTTTAAAGTTTGCAACGTAACAGAGACGCGAAAAAGTCTCACGCTAAAACTTGCAGCTGGTGTGGCCCTTTTAGTGTTATCGTAAGATCTATACTGTTCTTCTGGAGGGCTCTATCTTTTAACATGGGCTGGGGGGTGGTCCTGGTGGTTAGCTGGCGACATGGGTGTCCGGCCCTTGTCGCAGGGCCTTCTAGCTTAACACGGTTCTGCTCTCGGCTTCTGTTCTCGTTTCTCCCCTCGGAACTGCGTCTGCCTCGCGGTGGGAAAGTATGACATGCATTTAGGCATTCTTGTGTTAGTCTGTGGTATTCCATTTGCTCACTCGTTACTCGTATTACTTTGGTTGATTTAATGTCACGATTTATTTGGAGCTATGTGACATACTACTGGATTTGCCTATCATGTCAGGGTTTTCATGGAAGGTGTTGCATTTGCCTAACACCTTACACTGTAGTGAGTGATGATGAAAATACTTTACTGAATAAAGGTTTACAACATAGTATCACTCAAAATATTAAGCGAGTGATAGTTGAGACTAAAATGGCACGCCAAGCAGCTAGATTGATGAAACTAGAAATTGTGGACAGAGTCTTTAATATCAATAGAATTTTATCGGTTCAAAACGGTTCTTGTAAAGTTGTGAATCACAAGGATCGTACTGTTAACAAATCTTCGTGCAAAGACAGAGAAAGAGAAGGCAACGGTCGTTAGAGCAGACAAGGGGAATACAGAAGTCCTTAGATAAGAAGATGACTGCATTAGGAAGGCGGAAGAGTAATAGAACTCTATAGAGATCCAACTGAGAAGATTCCGACTAGTTTGCATAAAAAGATAGACTGCTTACAATTTTTTCTTAACGATTATGAAAAGAAACTTTCCCAGCTTAGATCCCTGGTTAATATTCACAAAAATCAAAATTCGGTTCTTCCGGTTGTGAAAAACATGTCAGCACTATGCTATAAACGGAACACGTTTCTTAACGAAACTTAAACCTGAGGTTAAAAACAGTTTTGAGCTTGCAAATGCAATAGGGATGTACATATACCAAATAATGCGACGTTAGCATCCTTGGATGTAATAAAATCTCTACAGTAATGTCCCGATAAAACAAACTATTGAAAAAATTTGACGTAATCTGCTAACCAATAACGAGATCAGCACTAATTGAATTTCTACTTTTTCTTTAACTTGCAATTTTTTTACCGTCAGCGACAAAATATATTATGAAAAAGATGGGCTTCGGATGAGTAACAGTCTAGCTGGTACCTTAGCAGATATTTTTATAAACGATTTAGAACGTAAATTTTTTTCCAAGTTTCAACAGCTAAGAGAAAACGATGTATTATGAACTGTATGTTGACGACATTTTATTACTGACAGAGCTGTGGTTCCCAATCTTTCTTAAACCATTATCCCTGTGTGCAAGCAAGCATTAGCTAGTAGCCCTGCCCTCCCCCCTTGCCTATTTTTAAAATGATGAAAGACGAATGATATTTAGTTTGTGTGTGTATATGTGTGTCTGTGCGTTGGGAGGGGGGGGGGGGCGGTCAGTTACAATGAATGACGTAGGTATTCGTGGTGCATCACATGTGTTACCCGCAGCTCCTTCTTAGATAACAAAGCTAGGTGTCCACAGTGACGGTAGACACTACTCCCCTGCATTACTCTTCTCCACTGCGACAATTGCTTGACCTGCACACTGCACGTTTAAAATCAACCAAGTTAAAAGGTGTGCGCTATAATTACTGCTCGTAAATCAGTTGATTGCTGCACTCCTTAGGTCTGAACTGGAAGAAATTAGATGATTTCAGGCTGTTGATGTTTTGTGTCTGACCACAGCTATTAATAACGATGGTAATGATAATAATACTGTGTAGAGCACTATAGTACCACTTATGTAGTTAATACTGTGTCGTACGGTCAATTAATTCAATTATCTGTTTCAAAGCGAGTAATGAAGCAATTTAGGGACTACTGCCGGTACTATCTACAACTTGGAGAAGACATTTTCTGGAGATATTTAACATTTGATACGTATATGTCTCACTTTTATCATCAGCAATGTGCGTGATAAAGCACAGCATGTGTGTGTAGTGGGTGGACTATGTGATCAAACTGTAACATCCAACGTATTAATGCAACTATTTGTGAAACAGTAATTATTGATAAATTATATAATCAGTATTAGAACCTTACAAAATTGTGATGATGTTAGTGATCTTTTGAAAGTAATTCAGTTTCGTGACAGAAACAGAATCAATCGTTTAGTTTTCACCCCACAGAAAATTTCATTCTACCGTTCAGGGGTAATTGCCCTCAGTTTGGGAACCACTGTGATAGAGGGTGACATCATTAAGGTTAACAGATTTGCCCACGAAATAGGCAGCATGTAACCAAACATAACTTTTATAACGGAAGTTGAAGTAAAGTTAGTAGTAAAGAGTAGTAAAACAGAACTCCAGTAACCACCTTGACCCTACTATTAAGAACATTGACAAGTAGAAATTCTTAATTTTCTAAAACCTACATGTACCGATAGTATAATCTGTGGTATCGAAAGCTACGATGCCACGGCGTAGGTGCAAGTTCTTAAGTTGGCACTACGACAGACACCGACGACAGCGCCCTCTAGTCAGCGCTGTGGAGCTCAACGAACTCCAGATTCAGCCCATTTTATCAACAGCAGGTGGCCGGACACTTCGCTTCAGGTTTGCTCTACATACGGCGGGTCTAAGGCTTCGCACCTACGTACAAAGTTATGTATGCCTCTGTATATATTCACGTTATGTATTCAGTTACTATGGTGATATAGTGAAACCATTTCTAAGAGCAGCACCGAGAGATTTTCACCTTTTCCTGCTCCTACTCACTTCCTGCATTCGGCCAACATTTCAGTTTTCAGGCGGGATACAAAATAATCAATGCCAGCACATTCCATCGCCCACGATACAAAAAAAAAAAAGCCCTTCTTCATGTCAATGATTCACCAGCACCTTCGTCCACCTTTGGCCGAAAGCGAAATACGCAAAGAACTCATTATTTTGAAGCAAATTGCAACATATGACGATTTTTCTGTAAATGATGTCACGTGCCCTTACAATCGGCTACAGAAGTGAATAATAAGAAATAGCAGACAGAGGCACACTTAATCAAAAAATACAACCAATAAAGAACAAATGAAAACAAACGCCGTCATTGCCGGTCCCAAGCCCGGGGCCTCATCTCGCAAGTGATGAGGAAGGAGGAGGGGGAGGGGAAACAGCTCGTTAAAAAAAAAAAGAAAAAAGAAAAAGAAACTGAGTCCATCTGGCTCCGACTGTAAGGACCCCTCCCTAGGATTACTAGGTGAAACCTGGTCACTAGTCTCGAAGGTGGAAGAGGAATCCGATTCCCAACAGCAGAGACAGCGGAAGAGTCTAGTGGAATTAACCATGAATGAAAAATCAACTCAAAATCCAAAAGAAGCTTTTCTCAAATTTGTCAGCCTTTGCTCAGCGTCTATCTCCATGTAAGGGGCGGCTGTGAACAATCTTCCCGAGTTAACAACCTCGGTTGTAATAAGGGTGGCAGTCCGCAGCTCGTGGTCGTGCGGTAGCGTTCTCGCTTCCCGCGTCCGGGTTCCCGGGTTCGATTCCCGGCGGGGTCAGGGATTTTCTCTGCCTCGTGATGACTGGGTGTTGTGTGATGTCCTTAGGTTAGTTCGGTTTAAGTAGTTCTAAGTTCTAGGGGACTGATGACCATAGATGTTAAGTCCCATAGTGCTCAGAGCTATTTGAACCATTTAAAAAGGGTGGCTCTAGAAGTCACCCCCAGAACTCAAAGAATCATGAATCATGGAACTGTGTGATGTGAAACTAATTACCCCAGGTGGTCAATCCACCGCACATAAGTGCGCAAGCAGACATCCGGATTCTGGGGAGTCTGCAACGTGACGCAAAGACGAATCAGAGAGTCTTGGAACCTCAAACAAAATAAAATACACTAAAGCAAATTACTTAGCAACTTTTAATGAAAATTCACTTTTGAAAGTGGGGGAACTTAAGACTCTAACGGACACATTAAATGAACATAAAATCATCATTACTGCTTTGCAAGAGACCAGGTTCTTGGATGATTACAGTGGAGGACTCAGGGTACTTAAGGGGAGGACGGGGACAAGAGTTATGTAAAATGCGCCCCACCTTGGGAAAGGTTTCGTAATTGACAAGAAAGTATTAGGCTCTGAGTCTAATTCTGAAATGCTGTCCACACTAACGTTTAAGTCGACTAACAAAACATATACCGTTGTAAACGTTCACGCCCCCATAAACATTGACAGCAAAAAGAATAAGGAGAGGGTGGAACTATTCTGGGACAAACTAGATGACACGACCCAAAAGATCCCCGAAAAACATAACGTCACCCTTCTATGGGATTTTAACGACCAAGTGGACAGGGAGAAAAGGTTCAAGCATATACTGGGGAGATACCCGGCACATTACAGGGCGAACCAAAATGGTATCTGGCTCCTCGAATAATACCAGGCGCAGAGTTTGGTCTTGAAGTCCACTAGCTTTAAGAAATTGCCAAGAAAGCAGGGGACGTGGATTTCACCTCCTGAGAGAATTGTAGTTCTATCATATTGCGATAAAGCGGAAATTTTATAAGGAAACCTAAAATGTTAGGGTTCTCAGAGGGGCCAACCTCCTCTGACAACTACCTACTAAAGTGGAACTGAAGATTATCCCTAAGAGTAACTTTCATAGGGAAAACCTTGCACGAAGGAGATATAATACAGCGAAAATAAAGGAGAAGAAGGAGGCATAGAGCAAGTTAACCAGCGACCTATAAGACCAGGACTGGAATCAGATGGATAAGAGTCTTAATACCCAAGGCAGAACATCTTGGTCCTGTTACCAGACTGAAGAAGCACAGGTGATGGAACGATGAGTGTGATAGACTACTTGATCTGAGCAAGAAGGCTTGGCACATCTCGCAAACCAAAAATGTCGAGAGTGCCTGGCAGAATTTTGTGGAAACTAGAAAGATGGTGTCCAAGGAGATCAAGAAAGTTAAGAAGGAGCAAGAAGACGAACTGCTCAGGAAGATAAATGACGACATTGGTAGGAACAGCATGAGAAGCTATTACCGGATCTTCATGGAGATGCTAAACGGATATGATCCCAAACTCTCCAACTTCAGGACAAAAAAGGGAACATGGCGTATAGTAACTGGGCAACTGTAAGATACAAGCAGACTACTTCAAGGAACTTCTAAACTGCCAGGAACCACACCGATGATGGATCGAAGTCATCCCCCAACCCAGACTCTAACCCCTATCTGTTAGTGAGATCCAGGCAATACTAAATAATATGGAAAATTTCAAGGCATCGGGGGGAAAAAAGATAACAGCCGAATTATGGAAGTACCCTAGCGAAAATGTACTTGTATTACTGCAGAAACCTTTTGAGGAGATATGGAAGAAAGGAATCATTCCAGAGGAATGGAAAGTGGCCCTGATACACCCTCTTCACAAAAATGTCCTAAATCTGATCCCAACAACTGTAGAGAGATTTCCCTGGTGGATGTGGCCTACACGATATTGTCCAGAGTTTTACTAGAAAGAGAAGAATCTCAGCTGGATTGCCAAATTGGAGAGTATCAAGCAGAGTTTAGGAAAGGAAGATCCTGCTCGGAACGGATCTTAAACCTCAGAAACATTTTAGATTATAAGTACCAAATTGCAAAGCCGTATATAGTGCTTTTTGCACACTTGAGCAAAGCTTACGATTCCACATAGAGAGACTTGTTGTTCAATATTTTGGAGCAGTTTAGCGTGGACGTGAAAAGTCTAAACATCATGAAGGAGACGCGCACAAATACGTCCTCGAAAGTCAGATTCATGAGTGAACTATCGGAACCTTTTGAGAACAGAGGTCCGACAAGGGGATGGCCTCTCACCCCTGCTGTTTAACTGTGCGCTCGAAAAAGTTGTGAGGGAATCGAATGCAAGAAATAGAGAGGGAATAAGACTGTGAACGAAAACAAAAGGAATAACGATTAAGTGTTTGGCATTTGGTGACGACATGATGCTGCTCGCGGAAACGTGGGAAGAAGCTAAAGAACAAATCGCCGAGTTACAATATCAGGCAGGAAAGATAGGACTTAACATATCTTACAAAAAAACGAAGCTTATGGCGAATATACTAGATACTCCTAAGAGAATTAAAGTAAGAGCTCAAAAAATAGAGACGGTTAGGAGTTTCAAGTACCTAAGGGAATGGATTGAATGGAACGACCTTGAAGGAAAAGCTATTGAAGCAAGAAGCACCAAAATTGAGATAGATTTCCAGAAAACCAAAAACACCAATAATAAAAAGTCGTCTCTTGGAACATCAAGGCCTCATAACACTCCGGCCATCCTGATTCAGGTTTTCCGTGGTTTCCCTAAATCGTTTCAGGCAAATGCCGGGATGGTTCCTTTGAAAGGGCACGGCCGATTTCCTTCCCAATCCCTCCCTAACCCGAGCTTGCGCTCCGTCTCTAATGACCTCGTTGTCGACGGGACGTTAAACACTAACCACCACCACCACCTCATAACACAGTAATTAAACAAATCTTGTACGTCTTTTACAAAATAAAAAAAAAGATTAAAATCAACACCAGGAAACCAATTCAAATATCAGAGGAGGGAAGAAAGAAGAGATCAGATAGAATGAAGACCTATTGGGAGAAAATGAGAGCAGAAGCATCTAAGAACTGATTGGTCTGACGTACGTCAAAGATGGGTGACTAAGTGGAAAAAATGAAAACATTGCACTGAAATTTCACTGCAAAATGACTCACAAAATAGAGAACTGTTTCAGCAAATGTAGTGAGAGATGTGGGTTTCAAGTTAACAGCACTCTGAAACAAAGTATAACATAAACCGGAACATGCGTATGACAAATTTGACGTTTCTGGAATGAGAAATTTAATGTCTCACGAATATAGAGGATTGAGCTCGATAACTGTGATAAATATCATATTAGCCAAACAGGCTGCTCTTGTGACGTAATGTTTAAGGAGTATTCATACCCGCACAACAAAACTGCTTTGGGATTGTATTTATCAGACACTGATCACTCTACACAGAGAACTGTGAATAATATGCATATTTAAATATCTTCAAAATTTCGCGGCCCTGTCAGCAACTGTACAAATATTAATTTTAATTTTAATAATCAACAGCCTTAACTACACCGTTTACCTAGAATTTACCTAGGTTTCAGTCGGGATAACCAAAACCTTCTTCAGAAAAACAGTAACAACCGTTGGTCCATAGTGGACATCGTCAAGCTAAAACTACAAATCCATAAATTATCGCCAGACTGTAAAAACTTATTTGAAACTGCCTCGGCCGGCTAGAGTTGCCGAGCGGTTCTAGGCGCTACAGTCTGGAACGGCGCGACCGCTACGCTCGCAGGTTCGAAACCTGCCTCGGGCATGGATGTGTGTGATGTCTTTAGGTTAGTTAGGTTTAAGTAATTCTAAGTTCTAGGGGACTGATGACCTCAGATGTTAAGTCCCATAGTGCGCAGAGCCATTTGAACCATTTGAAACTGCCTCGGGCCCACTTAGCGACTGCAATGTGGCAGCCACGAGTGCTGTACTGGAACTCCAGTATAACACTCTTGGCTGCCGCATCGCGGTCACGAAGTGCGGCCGAGGCAGCTTCAGATAAGTTTTTACAGTCTGACGATAATTTATGGATTTGTAGTTTTAGCTTGACGATGTCCATTGTGGACAAACGATGTTTACTGTTATTCCGAAGACGGTTGGGTCATCCCGACTGAAACCTAGGTAAATTCTATGTAAACGGTGCAACTGAGGCTGTTGATTATTAAAATTAATAGGCATATTCTCTGTAAGGAGCAAAAGACCGAGCTCTCAGTTTGTTCGAAGAGCTTGAAATTTGTAGGGCGGAATAACAAATGCAAGCAAAAGTGCTCAATGGACAGAGCAATTTTGTACCCAGTGTCTGCTTTGCTTTGCTTGACGTCGCTCTTCTTTAATCGCTGATCCCCCCTCTTACATATATCTCGTCTTCGTATTTATCTAGTATACAGTGGTTTACGTATTTACTTCGTTTTCATGCGTTGAGCGTATTACTCTCGTGCCTTGTTCTGCTTTCTCTGTTTATATATTTCACAAACTAGTTAATCTTGTTAATTGACTGGTATGGTGTTTTACCATTCTGTTCTTGAAACGGCTTGTCGCAGGTACGAAGGTGACTTGGCGGTTGAGTTCCTCTGCCCACTCCTTGCATATGCGGCCTTCTGGCGGTCCCATTTACAGGCGGTGCTGATTACTAATGCAATCAGTTTTCATTTTTCTTTCACTATTTATTTTATCATTTTTATATTATTCTGTGAATTCTGTAAGCTTGTTCTGATGTATGTCACTATATTTTTATCTCGAATTGGCCGAATGAGTATTATTGCCAATTAATTATTTCCTTTCCAACAATCTCACTTAAGTCGTCTTTTTTTATTTATTACGTTTTGTTGCTGTAATGAGCTGAAAGTATGGTAAATCCACTACAGACTTAAGAGATTGTATTCTTGTTATTTCATATCGTACAATTATATTACTGAAGAATATATGTGCGTCTACAGCGACATCTAACGAGCATACGACACAAACGTTTCGTGGCTACTGTATAGCAGCTGGTTATGAACAGTGGCGCCATTAACAAAATGACTCTAGTGTACAGGGCGTTAATTTTAACTGAAGGCATAGAAATATCTCGAGAACTATACATCGGATCAAAAGGAGCTGTAACTCCAATTGTTCCTCTCGGAGGGGACATACAATACTTGACCCGCTACCCCACACCGTGCGTGAGTGGCCGGGACAACTTTGATATCTTCAGCAGGATCCCCTGTTTCTTATTGGAGATTACGATTTTACGGAAAGGTCTTCATACGTTTTGTCTGAAGCATTTTCTTCGTTTCACCACAGATGGTGCTGTAGTCGGAGGAATAGATACGAGTACAGAATCGTAATTTACGACATGCTTCTCAGTGATCTTTGAATATGTGGTGTCACCGCCAGACACCACACTTGCTAGGTGGTAGATTAAATCGGCCGCGGTCCATTTAGTACATGTCGGACCCGCGTGTCGCCACTGTGTGATCGCAGACCTAGCGCCACCACAAGGCAGGTCTCGTAATACGAACAAGCACTCGCCCCAGTTGTACGGACGACCTAGCTAGCGACTAGATGTACGAAGCCTTTCTCTCTCATTAGCCGAGAGACAGAATAGCCTTCAGCTAAGTTAATGGCTACGAACTAGCAAGGCGCCATTAGCCTTACAGTGATTGTAATTAAAGTCTCCTGTGTATAGTCAAGAGCGATGTACCACAATGATTGATTAAAGATAAGTATTAATCCAGCTACGTACTTTTCTTCATAGCATTAATTACGTAGCCTGTTCCAGTACTTCACGTCCGTCTGCGTTAGTCTAGCGTGCATTTTCAGCCATCTCGATCTACAAGGTGTTGGCCCAGCTGCCGACACATCAGAATATCCAATGGTACGTGGGATGCTAGCTCCATGCAGCGAGGGTAGGGCAGGCCAGTATTTCGTAACTTCTAATTAGAAACCCCATTCACAAATATTTATTCCTCCAATACATCGTACAGGGGACTACTCGACGCGCCACCGTGGCAGTGTAGCGAACTACGACGTATCATATAGGCCAGGGCCGGCCATAAATTCTGCACGCGTGCGATCTCTTGCCCATGTGCAACTTCCCAGTCACAGCGTGCACGCCGCAGCCGTCAGCGTTCATGTAGTGCATGTTTCTACCCACAGATGTCGCTCCTCTGTTACACAAAGTGCGTTATCGACACCTGGTATGTATATCACAACCTGGGCTGTATGTGTAAGATCTGTTGCTTAATCGAGCGCAACAGAGAAAGCAACAAAGTCTTTAGCCTTATTTATTAGCTGCCTGTGCAGATCGCCAGCCATAGCACTGATACGTCTTGTCGCTGTTTGTTTGGATAGATTGATTTCTTGAAACCTGCTAACGTTCGTGGGAGACACAAGTTCTGCAGCATCAATCAGACACCCTTTCACAAACTCCCCTTCGGAAAATGGTTTCCCAGATTGTGCAATTCTTAATGCGATTTTAAAACTTGCTCGCAATGAACATTTAGTGTGGTTGTCATTCTGGAAAATTGAAAACAGTACATTGTACAGCTTACAGTAAAACAGACATAAATGTAACACAAGAAACTAAGAGTTCAAGAAGTATCAGTTACTTTGACGTACAGTAAAATCGAGTTGATGTGGCTCAACCATTTTCTTAAGGACATTTAATTTTGGTTGCCGTTCTTCACTGTTGAGTACACTACACTCGTATTTGTGATATGCATTTTAATTTCTTTCAATTGAAAAAATACGCTGGACGCCTATTATTCAGCGGCACAGCAAACAATTATCACCAACGGCTACAAAAAATAATTGCAGTTCCCAGTCATTTTTAAACGACTGAGAACATAGATCTCCCGTCCTTTGCTTTTTCACAGTACTTGCCACTTCTCAGTACTTCTCTGTTAAGGTTACGGTCACCAGGGGTAAACGAGACTGGATATGTTGCGCTCTTGCTTGTACGACAGGGAAGTGGAGCCGCCGCCGTTCATTTAGGACACATGTCTAATAACAGATGTCGCTGTCGCTCGCTGTCGCACACGTGCGCACATGTACAGCACTTCCGCACGCCTGCACACTGTGCAGAGTTTGGCCGGCCCTGAATAGACAGTACACTGCGACCGGGACTCACGTATTGTGCAGACGAAGAAGAGATAGAGGTTCTAAAAGTTACAATATTTTCACCGCGTTTATTGCTTGCACATTTTTCCATCACTTGGAGAACAGACATACAAATCAACGTTGAATGTGACAGCCACAGCCGGCCGAAGTGGCCGTGCGGTTAAAGGCGCTGCAGTCTGAATCCGCAAGACCGCTACGGTCGCAGGTTCGAATCCTGCCTTGGGCATGGCTGTTTGTGATGTCCTTAGGTTTGTTAGGTTTAACTAGTTCTAAGGTCTAGGGGACTAATGACCTCAGCAGTTGAGTCCCATAGTGCTCAGAGCCATTTTTTTTTTTTTTGACAACCACAGGAGGAAAAAATTGAAATGACTCTGACTTAGGGAAAATGTAAGAGAAACGCTGAGACTGCTGTTGCCTTGTATGCCTAGCGTTCGATCGTTCTCGTTCCTACTTTTACCAGGTTGTGAATGCATTTAAGCCTGATGGCAGCGTACAGAGAGGCAAAAGGAAAAGAACAAACGTGTTACGACAGAGGCTAATGAAATAACTGTACTAGCGGCAGTGCACCACTATCCATGGATAAGAGCCCGACAATTACACCGCGTTTCCTGTATGTCTGTAGGTAATATTGTCACAACACTGCATCGTCATAGCTGTAATCCATACCACGTGTCACTGCATCAAGAACTTAATGGCGCCGAGGTCCATAACCGGATAGTGTCTTGAGA
This sequence comes from Schistocerca piceifrons, assembly GCF_021461385.2. Taxonomy (NCBI): domain Eukaryota; kingdom Metazoa; phylum Arthropoda; class Insecta; order Orthoptera; family Acrididae; genus Schistocerca; species Schistocerca piceifrons. Next base: position 401,366,127 of record NC_060145.1, read on the forward strand.
ATCGGAATGTCAGTAAACGACTCCCGCGTTCTTTTCCGAGGTACTATTTGCCGATGAGGTTGCATTCACAAACCATGGTAGCGTTAACCGACATTACATGTATTACTGGAGTGTACGCAATCCCGACTTCTTACGGCAAGTTGACCAGCAAGGTCCTTGATTGATTAACATACGGTGAGGCATCATGGGGAGCAAACAATCTGGTCCGTATTTTATCAATCGTACGGTGAATGGATGCAAATATCGAATGTTTTTGGAACAGGAACTACCGTTACCACAGCAGGATGTTGCCCTGGCTCGTTCGACACCGTATGTGATTTAAGTATGGCGGATGCCCAGCGCATTACGCAACTGAAGCATGGGAGACCGTGTTTACACTGGTCGGCGGATTGACAGAGGAGGCTTATTAACTGGGCCGCTAGGTCACCGGATTTGACGTCGCCAGATTTCTTTGTGTGGGAGTATTTATAATGTAAGATGAACCGGCAAGTGGTTCAAATGGGTGTGAGCATTGTGGGACCTAACATGTGAGGTCATCAGTCCCCTAGAACTTAGAACTACTTAAACCTAACTAACCTAAGGACATCACACAGATCCATACCCAAGGCAGGATTCTAGCCTGCGACCGTAGCGGTCGCGTGGTTCCAGACTGAAGCGCCTAGAACCGCTCGACCACATCAGCCAGTGAACCGGCAAGTGCGAAAGGGCCATGAAGACATGGTCGACTGCATCAGAAACGCCTTTGCTGACTTTCCCGCAGATATGCTACCGTCCTGTGTACGGTCATTTTAAAAGCAGATCATAAGTGTATTGAAGTTGGCATTGCTACGTTTAAATACTTACTCTAATTGGAATGATAGTTTTTCTTAAAAGACATCATAGTCGCCGTTGACTCTACGAAATATTTATTATCACGATTGCAATTTCAGCCTCTGCGCCATTTTCAAGTAACACTGCAAAAGTTATCTAAACACAAAAAAAAACACAAAAATGAAGCACAAGGTGTATATACATAATTAAACAAACATTTCATTAAGATAGTAGAAGAATTATGAAAATTGGTGAGAAATATAGGTAACCTACATTTAGTCAGAATATAAGACTGTCTGACATAAGTATACGTCGTTGTCAAATTGTAGCCTTTTGACTGCGAGAGGCCCAAAAGATCTGATGAGTATGACACTTATTCCATCGTAAAATGTTGTTAGATATGTGCTGTATTGTCAATGTTACCATCGTTCTAATAATCCATCACAAATAAAAGAAACTTCACGGATATCTTTTATTAGTCAAGCACGAAGACTATATTCTTTATTGGAGGAGGAAGCAAGTGGTGAGACGCGATGTATGGCATTGTGAGAAGAATATAGTGTCTCTGCGTCGGCCATCATCTGTTATTTCACTCTCCAGATATCAAAACCATTATGCCTCTTTTAGCGTCTCATATCCCAATCTAACTTCCTCAACATCCCCAGATTTCATTCGACTACATTCCATGATCATTTTTTCTTCTTAATTCCTCTTTTTGACACAGTTCTTTCCGTTCAACTGCAAAGCTCTTAACTGTCTCCGATTGAAATGCAATGTGATCAGCAAAATTTAATAAATTTATTTCTGCTCCCTGAAGATTAACTTCCTTTCAGAAGTTCTGCTTTATTTCGTTTACTGCTTGCTCAAAGTACACATTTAATGACATCAGGGCCTACAACTCTGTTTTCAATAATTGCTTCCCCTTCATGTCCTTCGACTCTTGTAATATTCAAGGACAACCCAAGTTAATCTGTAAATTTAGAATGCGAGACTGAAGATCACGAGTGCATATTCAGCTGTTTTATATTAACAAATTAATGCTGCAGCGTCACAATGATAACTCGTATTACGAGATTTCTGTAGACATAACTATTGCTTTTTTGAAGTAAGAATTAAATTTTTTATTTACGGTGTTTATAGAGGTATGAAGTAACTTTTTTGCATTTTGTAAATAATTTACATTGCCTTTGTCGTAACAAATAAGATATATCACCAGCACATCTATTTAAATTTATTCATCCGTAGCATTTACGCAATAAATATATCATCAATAAATATATCATTAGTCAATAGGTGTCATACACGATACCAACAGGTTTCATTTTTTTCTCGGGAGTGTACGCAGCTGAACGTTTTAATCATCTACGATGTACATCGCACTTGCCACTCCGCCGTTCTACATCCTTCTGCCGAGCCCCACGAGGGCCAAACTTCGGATTCTGCAACTGCACAGCATGCTTCGGCGAAATAAAGGGGCTGTCTGTTTTCAATTATAAGAGTTTTCACATACTGTAGTAATACGTTACAGACTTTCCTCAGTTATTAGCTAACTGTAAATTAATATTATAACGGACACATGAGCTTCAAACTTTTATGTATTATATACGATACCTGGGGACTCTATGCCAAATTTGTTTATCGTTAGTAGTAGCGGGGTTAACTTTTTTTTACCTCGATTACCACGCGTACCTGCCACGTTCAGAAGAACAGAACAGAATGCCGGATCATAGGATGTGAGCAGCGCAAAGAATTCCTTTGCTTCACTACTGACAACAATTAATTTACACACTCCACACACAGTAAAATGAAATTAGCACAAGTAATGTTAACGTACTACTGATCCATATGGAAATATCAAGAAAAGCAATGATGCTTTGAGAAATTCTGCTATTGTAATTTTAAGTATTTTGAACTGTTTAATTACAATTCTTGAAATTTTTGATACCAATTGTGTATCGTGACTTATTCTAAAGTCTACAACAGACATGAGGAACATGTGAGACGGATATATCTGTTATTTGGAATAAAGCAACACGAAGATACAAAGTTTTGTGTATAATAGTTCCGCTTAAGTTGTAAGAGGTCCATGAATAAGGAAGTTATTGCTAGCGCACTCGAGCAGATGTAATTTCGATAGTAACTTCCGTATTCATGGGCCTCTTACAAAGTCTTGAGGTATCACATATCATACCGTTTATAAAAATTTCACTAGTGTTTCAAAAATATTTTTCAGGGTCAATCATTGTTAACTAACATTAAAAGACAGCAATTTAACACAATAGTCGTCCACTTGTAGTTTTAATACGTACTTGATGCTCAAGGGTATATGCAGTACAAAACATTATACAACAATCTGTTCGTAACTGTATGTAGTAGAACGTAGAGATAACCATAAAGTAAATATTAATTTTATATCGTAGTCCTGCATTAAGTACCTCGTCGTATCACGAAGCAGAATTTAACACATAGTAAATAAAAGCATGTATGATCCTTCTGTGCTAGTTGTCTGAAGATTTTTTTTATGAAGGAACAGTAAAATCGCTGCAAAGGATGTATTATGGCTCACAGGACGAATCTAAGCTTGCTTCGTTATTCTGAGAGGTCGGTACCACTATTGATGCAAGCATAAACTTGAAAAATTACGACCAGTACGCGCTGTTTTCATGAGAGCGTTTAAACGTCAAGAGCGTAGCACCTCTGAGCGGTACATAAAAATGCAAATAATCTTCTTAAGACCTCGTTGTACTTCATCAGCAGACAGAAGAACAATTTTTATAGTTCATTTTACTAGTACACGTATAAATATTGTAAACGACTTTACACAGCTTTTACGAGCGGACGCGGTCAGACTGACAGGTGCTTAACAGAGCAGAATTGGACATTTAAGTATGTTGCTTGGAACTGGTTTCTGTTCCAAATGAAGCATGGAGTACTCCTCGATAATAACGCGTGTGGTAACGTGCAAGCCTCCATGTTCCGCAGGGTCTTTGCCAGTCGCACGCACCACGCGCAGGATCTTCATAGGACAGTGATGCCAACCGCGGCTATATCGCTCAGACATCTGGACGTAAATCTGTCGGGCAAGAGTAGCGGTGCCGCGTAAGCCGAAACGACGGCCATAAATATTTTTTTTTGTTTAACGCGGTTGGCCGCTGTGGACCGCGTGGAACGAGGTGCAATTAAATGTGCTAATGAGTGGAGGGACCCACATCTGGCTGTCGCACAAGCGACAAAAACCGCCTGGTGGCATCTCAGGGCGAGGCCTACCTGGACGCTCGACCACAAGCCAGTGCTGCCAAACTATCATCGATGTTGAAGCGTCCATTTTCATCCTATGGATTACAGCGACACTTCCCGTTCAGATGGGAAAACGTGTGCTATCGTCACCAAGGAGCGTGGCTTGAGAGTGCGTACTTCTTTTTTTTTTTTTTTTTTTTTTTTTACATTTCTCGTTTGATCGGCATACAGGTTACTCCTAGTAGACACTGACTCGTGCATGTTTACCACTGACAGCATCATAATAGTTAAGTGCTACCGTGCGTCACAGCAATTGCTAAAAATCAGATACTAAGACGATCTTTTCGTTGTAGTAATAGGAGGGGAGGTGTAAAAAAAATACTGCACTGAAGGTGTTAATCGATATCTGTATGTGTTTTGCAAAATATATGTGAAATTTATGACATTCTGATTGTGTACCTGGCTGTTGCTCGTGTATCTCAATCTTCTATTTGTCCATCTTCTCCTTTCCCCTGTCTCTGCCCATCTCCTCCATCAGCACCTCTCTGTTAATGTCCTCCACTTCATCTCTTCGTCTCTTTGTGCACCTACTGCACATACTCCGCAAGCCATCTGAGCCGTGTATCGACTCGTGCTACACCTTGTGTTTAGATTGCATTGGTTTTCCTTTTCTTCCGCTGACATGTTTTTCTAATATGCTGTCTGTCATTAAGTGGCTGCTTGGTTGTCTTTTCCCTCTGCTATCGATATCTGCATTTTTGCTTCCGGGAAACTGCTATGGAGGAGGTGAGATCTTTGACCGGTTGTAACCTCGTGTGGTGGCGCGGAAGTAGGGGCGTTGCGCGCAGAGAGCGTGTGGTGGACACGGGAGGGCAGTGTGGCTCTCCAGCGCGAAGCAGGCGTGGTCGGTTGTACCGAGTCGCCAAGTGATGTATGTCGTTTGTGTGTCGAGTTGACGAAAGAGCTCCCCGCGTGTTGGTTGTATACAGAATCGCCCCACGAGTAGTTGCTGTTCATTTCGCCTTGGTGGGACGTTAACAAGCTTCTTTAAATCCTCCGTTTCAACACTGGAGTTTAAAAGGAGACACTTAACATGAAGGAGCGGTCACTACCCGTCAACTTCCAGAGAAGACGTGATCTCCGGTAACAGAGCGTGTTGTCGCGTGACCGTGGCGTGTTGGGTACGCCTGCGACGCGTGCGCGGTTGGATGTGTGGATCCTTGCCATCGGAGGTCGTGTACTGCCTGTTCGAGCGTAATTGCAAGTTAAGTTCGTGGAAGGTCTAATCATTAATAATTTTGTGTAACCAGCGTCTCTTCTGCCTTGTGGCCTTCGGCGACCGGGTTTCGTGTCCTCGGTGTAATTGAATACAGTGATCTTTCCTCCTCCTCTCGTTACTACCCGATGGGAGGTGTAGTTTTGGCAGTTTAATTGTTTCGCTATCCTGTCGTGGGTTATGAGTAAATTCATGCTTCTTGTTGGTTGATCATGTGGTCGCTCATTCAGGACCGTGTGGTGTAATGTTTCCTTGCACGAGGTTAGCTCTAATTCTGTCAGCAAGTTAAGCCATCTTATAACAAGTTTTCGCTGGCTATAAGTCGGTGCAGTGACCAACCTGAGAGTGGCAATTGTGTTTACGGGCGTATTTAAATTGGTCAGTATTCTGTCTAGCCTGAGCATCCCTGAGTAGGTGATTTGTGGCCGCCTTACACGAGTCCGTCATATCAGTTATGTTCTAATGATATTCCAGGACACTTTTGTTTAAAACATTTTTAAATTCCTCAGAGTTTGTAAATTCCTTTTATTGCCATTAATCGTGTGTTTGCTGAGACCTGTTTAATTTGATTAATGGCGGTGTTGGTAGCTTCACCACCTCACCGTACTTTATTAACAAGGTTCTGTATTTACTTTTGTAGACTGTTTACTAATGTTCTTTAAATTTTTTTTGAAATTGTTGTATTGCTTTTAATTACTTTGATTGGAGTTAGCGGCGTGTTTTAAAAGATAGTTTACTGCCGTATTTCTAGCTTCTGTGTTTTTTTTTCAATTTAAATTGTTGTATTGTTATAAATTATTTGATTGCCGTTAGCAGCGTGTTTAAAAGGCTGTTTATTGCCGTACTGCTAGTTTCTGTAAGGTACGAATAAAACATTTGTGAAAATTTCAACTCGACAGTAAACTACTAGAAATTTGGCCCCGTTTCCCAACTTGTGGTGTGGCTTGTAGTAACCGTAACCACTGTGTGTGTCACCATCATACGGTTTGTGCCGGACGGTACGCTGTACCACATCTAGTCGTTTTCTTCCCTGTTCCACTCGCAGATAGTGCGAGGGAAAAATTACTATCTACAGGGTGTTACAAAAAGGTACGGCCAAACTTTCAGGAAACATTCCTCACACACAAAGAAAGAAAATATGTTATGTGGACATGTGTCCGAAAACGCTTACTTTCCATGTTAGAGCTGATTTTATTACTTCTCTTCAAATCACATTAATCATGGAATGGAAACACACAGCAACAGAACGTACCAGCGTGACTTCAAACACTTCGTTACAGGAAATGTTCAAAATGTTCTCTGTTAGCGAGGATACATGCATCCACCCTCCGTCGCATGGAATACCTGACGCACTGATGCAGCCCTGGAGAATGGCGTATTGTATCACAGCCGTCCACAATACGAGCACGAAGAGTCTCTACATTTGGTACCGGGGTTGCGTAGACAAGAGCTTTCAAATGCCCCCATAAATGAAAGTCAAGAGTGTTGAGGTCAGGAGAGCGTGGAGGCCATGGAATTGGTCCACCTCTACCAATCCATCGGTCACCGAATCTGTTGTTGAGAAGCGTACGAACACTTCGACTGAAATGTGCAGTAGCTCCGTCGTGCATGATCCGCATGTTGTGTCGTACTTGTAAAGGGACATGTTCTAGCAGCACAGGTAGAGTATCCCGTATGAAATCACGATAACGTGCTCCATTGAGCGTAGATGGAAGAACATGGGGCCCAATCAAGACATCACCAACAATTCCTGCCTAAACGTTCACAGAAAATCTGTGTTGATGACGTGATTGCACAGTTGCGTGCGGATTCTCGTCAGCCCACACATGTTGATTGTGAAAATTTATAATTTGATCACGTTGAAATGAAGCCTCATCCGTAAAGAGAACATTTGCACTGAAATGAGGATTGACACATTGTTGGATGAACCGTTCGCAGTAGTGTACCCGTGGAGGCCAATCAGCTGTTAATAGTGCCTTCACACGCTATAAATGGTACGGAAACAACTGGTTCTCCCGTAGCACTCTCCATACAGTGACGTGGACAACGTTACCTTGTACAGCCGCAACTTCTCTGACGCTGACATTAGGGTTATCGTCAACTGCACGAAGAATTGCCTCGTCCATTGCAGGTGTCCTCGTCGTTCTAGGTCTTCCGCAGTGCGAGTCATAGGCTGGAATGTTCCGTGCTCCCTAAGACGCCGATCAATTGCTTCGAACGTCTTCCTGTCGGGATACCTTCGTTCAGGAAATCTGTCTCGATACAAACGTACCGCGCCACGGCTATTGCCCCGTGCTAATCCATACATCAAATGGGCTTCGGCCAACTCCGCATTTGTAAACATTGCACTGACTGCAAAACCTCGTTCGTGATGAACACTAACCTGTTGATGCTACGTACTGATGTGCTTGATGCTAGTACTGTAGAGCAATGAGTCGCAGGTCAACACAAGCACCGAAGTCAACATTACCTTCCTTCAATTGGGCCAACTGGCGGTGAATCGAGGAAGTACAGTACATACTGACGAAACTAAAATTAGCTCTAACATGGAAATTAAGCGTTCCGGACACATGTCCACATAACATCTTTTCTTTATTTATGTGTGAGGAATGTTTCCTGAAAGTTTGGCCGTACCTTTTTGTAACACCCTGTATATTTCTCCGTATGAGCCCTAATTTCTTGCACTGTGGTCTCTACGCGAAGTGTATGTTGGCGGCAGTAGAATCGTTCTTCAGTGAGCTTCAGATGCCAGTTCTCCAGGCTTTCTCATTAGTGTTCTTCGAAATGTAGGTCCTCTTCCCTCGAGAGATTTCCACCTGGGCTCGCGAAGCATATCCGTAGCACTTGCATGTTGATCTCACCTACCAGTAACAATCTAGTGGCTCCCCTCTGAATTGCTCCGATGGCTTCTTTCAATCGGACCTGGCACGGATCCCAAACACTCGAAGAGTACTCAAGAATAGGTCGCACCAGCGTCCTATATGCTGTCTCCTTTACAGGTGAACCACTTTTTCCTAAAATTCTCCCAATAAACCGAAGTCAGCCATTCGCCTTCCCTACCACAGTCCTCACGTGCTCGTTCCATTTCATATCGCTTGACAACGTTACACCCAGACATTTAAACGACGCGACTGTGTCAACCAGGACACTACTGATACTGCACCCGAACGTTACTGGTTTAGTTTTCCTTCAGCAGGGAAGACGAATGGAATATTCCAGAATTTGAAACACGAACAGCTGTCAGCATGAGTTCCTTAGAAGTAGATACCGTAGGGGTTGTGAAGCAACTCAAATCGCTTGATACGGGCAAGTCTTCATGTCCAAATTGTATACCGATTAGGTTCCTTTCAGATTACGCTGATACAATAGCTCCCTACTTAGCAATCATATACAACCGCTCGCTCACCGATAGATCTGTACCTACAGATTGGAAAATTGCGCAGGTCGCACCAGTGTTTAAGAAAGGTAGTAGGAGTAATCCATCGAATTACAGATCTATATCATTGACGTCGGTTTGCAGTAGGTTTTGGAGCATATACTGTATTCAAACATTAGGAATCACCTGGAAAGGAACGACCTATTGATACGCAATGAACATGGTTTCAGAAAACATCGTTCTTGTGCAACGCAGCTAGCTCTTTATTCGCACGAAGTGATGGCCGCTATCGACAGGGGATCTCAAGCTGATTCCGTATTTCTAGATTTCCGGAAAGCTTTTGACACCGTTCCTTACAAGCGACTTCTAATCAAGCTGCGGGCCTCTGGGGTATTGTCTCAGGTGTGCGGATGGATTTGTGATTTCCTGTCAGGAAGTTCACAATTCGTAGTAATAGACGACAAATAATCGAGTAAAACTGAAGTGATACCAGGTGTTCCCCAGGGAAGCGTCCTGGGACCTCTGCTGTTCCTGATCTATATAAATGACCTGGGTGACAATCTGAGCAGTTCTCTTAGGTTGTTCGCGGATGATGCTGTAATTTACCGTCTTGTAAGGTCATCCGAAGACCAGTATCAGTTGCAAAGCGATTTAGAAAAGATTGCTGTATAGTGTGGCAGGTGGCAGTTGACGCTAAATAACGAAAAGTGTGAGGTGATCCACATGAGTTCCAAGAGAAATCCATTGGAATTCGATTACTCGATAAATATTACAATTCTCAAGGCTGTCAATTCAACTAAGTACCTGGGTGTTAAAATCACGAACAACTTCAGTTGGAAAGACCACATAGATAATATTGTGGGGAAGGCGAGCCAAAGGTTGCGTTTCATTGGCAGACACTTAGAAGATGCAACAAGTCCACTAAAGAGACAGCTTACACTACGCTCGTTCGTCCTCTGTTAGAATATTGCTGCGCGGTGTGGGATACTTACCAGGTGGGATTGACGGAGGGCTTCGAAAGGGTGCAAAAAAGGGCAGATCGTTTTGTATTATCACGTAATAGGGGAGAGAGTGTGGCAGATAAGATACGCGAGTTGGGATGGAAGTCATTAAAGCAAAGACGTTTTTCGTCGCGGCGAGATATATTTACGAAATTTCAGTCACCAACTTTCTCTTCCGAATGCGAAAATACTTTGTCGAGCCCAACCTACATAGGTAGGAATGATCATCAAAATAAAATAAGAGAAATCAGAGCTCGAACAGAAAGGTTTAGGCGTTCGTTTTTCCCGCACGCTGTTCGGGAGTGGAATGGTAGAGAGATAGTATGATTGTGGTTCGATGATCCCTCTGCCAAGCACTTAAATGTGAATTGCAGAGTAATCATGTAGATGTACATCCGCATGAACATACATTTTTCCACTTTAATATCCAGCTGTCACTCATCACACCAACTACAATTTTTGTCTAGGTCATCTTGTATCAACCTACAGTCACTTATCTTGAACCCCTTACTGTACAGTACAGCATTATCAGCGACCAACCGCAGATTGCTGCCCACCCTGTCTGCCAGATCATTTAGGTAAACAGAAAATAGCAACGGTCCTATCACACTTCCCTAGGGCACTCCAGATTTTACCATTGTCTCCGATGAACACTCGCCTTCGAGCACAGCATACTTGTTTACTTGAGAAGTCTTCGATCCAGTCACATATCTGGGAATCTATTCCTACCTTTGCTAACAGCCGGCAGTGGGGTACGGTGTGGAATGCTTTTCAGAAATATAGAAATATGGATTATGACTGTAGCCCTTCGTCCATTATTCGCAGTATATCATGTAAGAAAAGAGCGAGCTAGGTTTCGCACGAGCGATGCTTTCTAAAGCCGTGCTGATTAGTGGACATGAGCTTCCAGTTCTCTAGGAAATTTATGAAATTCGAACTCAGAATATGCTCTTGAATTCTGCAGCAAACCGATGTTAATGATCCGTAATTTTGGGGACCCTTCTTTTACCCGCCATACGTACAGGTGTCGTCACCTGCACTTTTTTTCAGTCGCTTGGCACTTTGCGCTGGTCGCGATAAATGCAAACTAAGGAAGAGTCCAGTAACCTACAGTACTCTTTGTAAAACCGAATTGGGATTCTATCCGTCCCTGGCGACCAATTTGTTAACAATTTTTTGATTTGTTTCTTTAAAAGTCTGCTTTTAACTATGACACCTATGCGGGAGTCTGTACGATGGTGAAACGACGGTACATTTGTACGTTTGTCCTCCATGAAAGATTTCTTCAACATGGAATTTAGAATTTCGGCCTTCCTTTTGCTGTCTTCTTCTGCTAAACCAGAATGGTCAACGAGTGACTGGATGGACGTCTTACATCCGCTTAGCGATTTCACGTAGTTTTTCGGATTCTCCGCCAGATCTTTAGCCAAGGTATGACGGGGGTAGCTGTTGTACGCTTCGTGCATAGATTTTGTTACAGAAGCACAAATCTCTACTAATCTACGCCTGTCGTCATTTGTGCATCCTCTTTTGAACCGTCCTTAATCCACTTACTAGGCACACACTTGTCGTGAGCACGATTTACAGTCTGTTTAAACTTTGCCCATAATTCCTCTATTTTCATCATTCTGGAACTAAATGATTGCAGTTCATTGTCTGAGTGAGATGCTAACAACTGCTTGTCTGCTCTTTCTAGGAGAAACACTCTATGAATCTACTCCTATCCCTCTCTATATCAATCTTCTCCTCCCTCCGTGCATCTGCACCTTCACCTGACGATGTTCTCCCACCCCCTTACATTCCATCTTCTCTTCTCCCTGTCTTGGTTCAACTCCCCCTCCCTACACATCTGCTCCTCCCCGAGACTGTCCATAACTGCCTCCCTCCTACCTCGGGGCTGTGGCTAAGCCATGTCTCCGCAGTATCCTTTCTTTCAGCAGTGCTAGTTCTGCAAGGTTCGCAGGAGAGCTTCTGTAAAGTTTGGAACGCAGGAGACGGGGTACTGGCAGAAGTAAATGAAGTGTCGGCAGAAGTGCCAACACCGTGTTGTTTGAGGAAGCCGAAATGCACGCTATAAGCTCACGCAGTCTGGCGTGAGGTCTGAAACAGGATACGTAATGAATGCTATAAAGAAAAGTACGTAGCTGCTGGAATACTTAACTTTAATCCACAATTGGTGAACATTGGTCTTGTTGATACAGTATTATCATCTCAATATAACTTGGTGATGGCGCCTTGCTAGGTCGTAGCAATTGACTTAGCTGAAGGCCATGCTAACTATCGTCTCGGCAAATGAGAGCGTAATTCTCAGTGAACCTTTCCTAGCAACGGCGGCTGTACAACTGGGGCGAGTGTCAGGACGTTTCTCTAGACCTTCCGTGTGGCGGCGCTCGGTCTGCAATTACTGACAGTGGTGACACGCGGGTCCGACGTAAACTACCGGACCGCGGCCGATTTAAAAGGCTACCACCTAGCAAGTGTGGTGTCTGGCGGTGACACCACAGTAAAGCTGTGTGAACGGGGCGTGAGACGTGTTTGGGTAGCTCAGTAGGTACAACACTTGCCCGCGAAAGGCAAAGGTCCCGAGTTCGGGTCTCGGTCCGGCACACAGTTTTAATTTGCCAGGAAGTTTCATATTAGTGCCATGTTGTTACTTACCATAAGTCAGTACCATTTCCCAGATTCATGTCGTTATTGATTAACTATTGTGCTCAAGTATTGTCTCAGTCATATTCGATTTAATTAAAATGTATGCTAAGCAACAGCCTTCCACAATAGCTCTATGCTAACTGTACAATTTAAAGTACTAACAGAGAGCGTCACCATTGCGCAGATAAATGTAAGAAGATTTATTATTTCAGGTATTGCATTTATTAAGCACAGGAAGTTTTATTTTGAAATTGATCAAGTTTTGTTTTGTTACCAGGGCCAGTTTCAGATCAATAGTGTTCCATTAGATTCAGTTTTTTGTGCTATGTGAATTCATGCATCTTTGGTTTGGTTTAAAGTTATTGACAATTTACATTTTTCACCGTCATAAAATTTCAGTACAGGGCAAAGCGCTTAAGTGATGAGGAAAATTGCTCGTTCGCATGCCATTCGCATTGGAACAGATGTGTTGCAGGCGACTGTCAGTCACCTAATTTCATTCATCTTTCAGACTTACATGTTTCACTTGGCGACAACTTCGTGCAGATCGAAGTTCTTTTTGGAATATTTTGAAATAATACAATCAAGCATACGCTCTGCTCTTTATTGGTTAATAATTGTAGTTATCAAATTTGCGCTGCGCAATTACTAATCTGTGTCAATTATTCGTAGCAGGTCAACGGCAAATTGCTCATTATTTCTTGTCTGTTTGTTTGTTCTTTGATTGTATCTGTGCATCAAGCCGCGTAAAACGATTAATAATACTACGCGTATTTCAGTCATGGACACTGCCGCAAATACTTATTTGCAAATAACTCTGTTGCAATGAATACCAATTCTGACAATCCTGCGTTGACAACAGTGCATCACACGACAGGCAATGAAAGTGCATCTTCAATGCCATACAGTCAAACTACCGCGAATTTTACTTTACCTACCGATGTCGAAATCAGATGGCACATTCCTCAAATACGGAAGCCGCTGATATACTTCCCATGCACAAAATTTGCACTCTGATCATTTACCTTTAGAATCCATTCAAAATGAGGATACCCAAAACTTAACAGACATGTCAAATGTTGACACTGTTGAACATTCTACTTTGAACACTGATGGTCAATTATCGAATAATGCCATTATGTTGCGGTTTCAACAAAACATAGATAGCAGTAAAAAGTCACAGCAGAAACAATGCGAATGTTTTACACAAATTAGTGAAGGGATAAACTAACAGACACAAAATCATGAGGAATTGACACACAGTATAGAACAACAAGAAACGCGACTTAATGAACGCCTCAATCAGCAGAAAGAGGCATGTGTCGATTTGAAGAGCAAAATGAGGCCGTTCACCAACAAAACAAAAAGATCGAACAGATACGTGAAAGTCTTGCTCACCAGCAACATAAAATCAGCAAAAATGTACTAGCTCCCATAGAAAAATACATAAAAATTTGATACAGTAAGGTTTCCTGTTTTCTTCAAACCGTAAAAGACACAAACACGCAGCTCCAAAGCGATTTTACAGAGCATGAAACACAAATAGAAACTCGTTTGAGTCAACAACACAAAAAAACACCAAGAAAACGCACAAACTGTCACCAGTAGGCTTGAGCAATTACAACTTGACACTGTTTCTACAGTAGTGAAATCTGACATACGTAAACTTAATAAGTGTACAAAAAAACTGCAGAATCAGATAGACGAAAATGACTCCAATAATACTGCTCAGATTTCATCACTTACAGAAAAACAAGGTGACCTTTCGAACAGAATAGAAATTTTAGAAAGTAACGCCGATACTAAATCTGAGGACACATTGCCTTCTCCTTTCATTATGTCTCAACAATCTCAATCTATGAACCGCGCTACTAATGTGCTGAACTCACATAGCATTGCACTCATTCGTAAAATTAAGTTTGCACCATGAAATTGCCACGTTAAGATGAGATACCATACAATCAAGTACATAGTAACCTACAACACAATCATCCAGAACAATCTGATATTACACCACTAAAGCACTGTCATGGTAGATTACGACATGTGAGACAATTAGACGCCGAACAACGTCCGAAAAGCACAACAATAAGTCGACACAAAATTTCCGACGCGATGGTTTCGATTACAAGCATTTCTTCTCAGCAGGTAAGTTCGATGTATTACGCAATAACAAAACAGATCTCCACCCCTTGGACTGGGCACAACGGTTTTAATTCTTGTTACCATCTAATTGGCCTTTTTTTCTTAAATTGGAATTCATTTGCAGTATTTTGGAGAACGTGCCCGCCGCCAAGATGCGCCCCATTGCAGAACAATGCTACTCATTAGAAGAATTTCAAAATGCCTTTTTGTCAGCTTATTGGTGGAAACTATGCAACGAGAAATTGAAGATCAGTTTATCAGTTTACTGTCCTCTGAAAATTCTAACTTACCAAGCATTATGAAAATTTTTGAACACATGGTTTAATAAAATCAGCACCTTACCGAGCCATATGGTGAATCAACATTAATACAGCTATGCATCTCTGAATTGCAGCGTTCATTATGAGTCTCCCTGTTATCGAGCCACAAAAAGAAAGCATTGCTGCATTGCGCGATCTTTTACCAGCTTTTGAAGTACAAAATTTAGACTATTCATTTGTCAATAAAAAATTTTCCCAAAATAGCAACACTAATAATACGAATTTGTATCCAAACTCATCGGGAAATTTTAATGGCAGACGTAGTCAGAGGTTTAGGAAAGTCAACAACTTTAAGAATAATTTTTCGCAGACCTCAACATTTTAATAATCAGTTATCATAAAACCAACAACAGTACCAACAGTTTGGCAGAAAAAACCAGAATATTCAGTAACAATTTCACCAACAAAACAAGCCAGTTGGAAATTTCGGAAAACAATATTCTCAGCAAGTTCAACCCAACCTAATTGATTCACCGCAAACTTTCGTGAGCACGCAAAAGCATAGCAATAATAGTACACCACAAGGCAATAATTTCGTGTGTAGAAACCAAATATCACATTTCAACCGAAATGTTCCGTATCAGATTAATTACAGCAACAGACGTAGAGGTCATAATCAGAATTTTCAGCGTAATTATGGCAATACCAATTTCATCCAGAACCAAGGACAATTTCAACAACCATCTCCACTTTTTCTGAATGAACCTAACAAACGTTTACACCCACCTCAAAAACCGAGCGAGGTGGCGCAGTGGTTAGCACACTGGACTCGCATTCGGGAGGACGACGGTTCAATCCCACGTCCGGCCATGCTGATTTATGTTCTCCGTGATTTCCCTAAATCGCTCCAGGCAAATGCCGGGATGGTTCCTTTGAAAGGGCACAGCGACTTCCTTCCCCGTCCTTCCCTAATCCGCTGAGACCGATGACCTCGCTGTTTGGTTTCTTCCCCCAAACAATCCAATCCAAAATCCACCTCAAATTCCTAATTACCACAATAGTAGAACTGTACAAATTATTGAGACAAGCTTCGACAATTAAATTCCGAGTAGTACATGACTAGAGGACAACCTCGTTGTTTTATCCTGCAACGACGATCACCAATTACATCACGAAACAGTAACTGAAAATGTAATCACTTTCGACGACATTAGAGAAACGCTTCGACAAGAAAATAATCAGACTAAGAAGACAGCTTCACACCCCATCACTGAAATACAAATACGTACACATACAGTACATTTATCGCCATGACTGATTCAGGTTCACCTGTCGTTGTGATAAGTGATGCTGCTTTCAGTAAGTGTAACCACGATAATCCCTGTCCATCTATTCCACTAAGAAAAACAAAAGTGCATGGCGCAGTTTCTAGCAAAGGCGTCGACGTAAGAGTTCAAACACATTTACCTTTCCCTGTTGAACCGCCGAACAAAAATAAGGAATTAGTAGCATTTTCTGCTTTACGACTACGTACCATGAGTTATCGTCATTGCAGTCAACAATATTAAGCGTACAGATGAACGAAGAGAGAAACGACAGAAACAGGCAAATCATTTCCGCAAATTTACAATTAATCAAAAGTATTAATACGCACTTATCATCTTTCCAACACAACCAAAAGTAGGTGCAACAAGTTCGAGTTTCTGCGGAGTAGCCCGTACAGAATAATACATTTCCGCATCGAAACGTTGTTCATGTAGAAGCTTTACGTACGACAGAGCCACGAGGCAATCATCGCATGAGTAGTGTCAAACATTTTATTGAATGAAACCGTTTTCTTTTCGTGATTGAGACAATATTTGATACTACACTGTCACAGTGTGACATAATAATTCCCTTCTGCATTTTTCTATAGTTTTAGCACTTTTATTTCCACTGTGCACTATGTATTTGTTATTTGTCTTGTAACTTAGTACAGTTTTAAGCTCTACTACTTCTTAGTTAGAAACAAGATTTCAAGATTTCAATGTTTACTGTATATGGTCGTTACTATTTACTCATCATGCTCATTCAGTGTTCCAAAGTAAGTTGCTACCATGTAAAGTAAAATAAAAAGTGAATATATATATATATATATATATATATATATATTGCGTATGCTCGATGTTTCAAATATTATATATATATATATATATATATATATATATATATATATATATATATATATATATATAATATTTGAAATATCGAGGATACGCAACACGTTAATGGGAAATGAACGAAACAAGTGCAACAAAGGTCATCCTTCGTTATGTACCAACTAATTTATTTCTTGCATGTTTTACAGGAGACAACAAAATAGAAACTTAAGGGTAACATCCGTATACTGCAAGCTTATTTATATGTTTTCACTAATCAATTTTTATAGCAGGAGACCTGTCAGCTTACGAGTAGCAGAACACGAATGCTATGTACGACTACAACAACATAATATATCGGCGATAGCGGAACACCAGCGTGACTGTGGACAACCTATCAGGTTCCAGGAAGCCCGAGTACTGGTGAAAGAATCGTGGATGCGAGACCGCAAAGTACGGGAGGCGATCGAAATTATTAAGCAGCGTGACAACATCAACAGAGAAAATGGCTATAAACTCCCGGCGTCCTGGCTGCCGGCCATCCCAGTCCAACGGGCCTCGAGCGGGTAGCGGGCCAGAAGTTACACGGGACACGGACGTATCTGCACAAACAGCTGTAGAGCAACTGTCAGTCCACTTCCGCGCACACCACGAGGAAAACTTGCCGACCAGAAGCCGAACGCTGATTGGCGGACAGCTACCAATCGTTGACGACATGGACGTCCACGAATAGCCTCTTTCCTTCCCATCTTCCATAACGTCATGACTAGCCAATCATATTAGAAGGGCAAATTAAAAATTTTACAACCGTGACGTTAGACATCGATAGTCTGTAATAAATAGAAGAACCTATCCACATGCAAAACCAGTCGTGCCCAGAGGAAGGCCGTTGCAGTTCGGCCGAAACGTCGGTTTTAGTTTATTATTGTTGTTAGTTTTTAGCAATGACGCGGCATAATACCCAGAAGAATTTTAATCACTAAGGCTAAAGAGTTACGTAAGTGTCCATCGGAATTTTTAAAACTGTTGGGGGAATTGACAAGTAGTCGGTAGTTCACATTAGTATGTAGAACGTGTATGGCTGGCGATATGCTATCATACTTTCGGAAAAAGCTCATCCACACAGTACCAAAGGTAACTAGAGCCGAATGCGAGAATTATCGCATATTCAGCTTAGAATCTAATGTATTCAAACTGCTGATGTATTCAAAGTGCTGACATGAATAGTATATAAAAGAATGAGAAAACATTGAGGGTCTGTTAGATGACAATCATATTGGCACAAGGAAAGGTAAAAGACGCCGGAAAGGCAGTTCTGGCACTGCGGTTGATAATGAAGCAAGACTGAAGGTAAAATCAGGACACCTTCATAGGATTTGTCGACCTGGAAAAAGCGTTCGACGGTGTGAAATGGTGCAATATGTTCAAAATTCTTGAGAGAAATCAAGGTATGCTATATGGAAAGTAGGTCTATTTTCAATATGTACTAGACCAAGAGGGAACAATAAAAATGGAAGGCCAAGAAGAAAGAGCTCGGATTATAAATAGTGTAGGACAGGGATGCAGTCTTTCACCCTACTGTTCAACCTATACATCGAAGAACCAGTGACGGAAATAAAAGAAAGATGTAAGAGTGGGATTAAAATTCAGTGTCAAGGGACATCAATGATAAGATCGTCTGACATCATTGCTATCCTCATTGAATGTGAAGAAAAATTACAGGATTCGTTGACTGGAATCAACAGCGTAATGAGTATAGAACATTGGTTGAGAGTAAACTGGAAAAGAACGAATTTAATCAGAAGTAGCAGAAATGAAAATTCATAGAATGTATTCGCACTTTAGATTACCGACAACCATCAGCAATATAGTGAAACGAACACAATGAACTCAGATTTACCGTTTTACGCGAGCGGTGGGCTTAACAGCTTTGGCTATCCATGCAGGGACTTCCCCCGACCACCGTCCCTTGTACGGGTCTTACGTAACTTGAACGTGTGCAGATAGTGACGCAGGAATGAGGACATATGGAAGGATCCGGCCGGGGTCGTGCACAGCTAACCAAAGAGGTTAAAAAACTGCTCGCGTAAAGCGAGAAATCCAGGTTCGCGTCCCGTCTGGCACAAATTTTGATTGTGGTCATTCCGCTATATAGCTGACGGTTGTCCGCATTCGCAACTATCAGTATATTTCACGCACTTCGTGACGTCTGTAGTCGCCTCGATGCCTGTAACCCAGAAAATACATGCACGTTTGAAGGAACATGGGCATCGTACCTCTTAACGACACAGGTAATGCAATATCATAGCAATGAACATAGCGACAAATTTTACCTTCAAAATTGGTGGTCACTAATAGACGAAGTTAACGAGTTCTGCTACCTTGGGATCAAAATAATCCATGTCGGACGAAGTGAGGAGGACAAGAGACCATTCATGGTCTGTTCTGGTATCGAACGCCGGCTATAATTCGACTAAGAAATTTCTAAGAATGTACCTACGCAGCACAACGATGTGTAGTGATGAACTATCGACATTTGAAAAAGTGGAACAAAAAAAGAAACAAAGTGTTTGGGAGGTAGTGTTACAGAAGAATTTTGAAACTTACGTGGATTGCTAAGCTAAGGAATGAGGAGTTTCTCAGCACAATAGGTGAAGAAAGGAACATTCGGAAAAGAGTGAAAGCAGAAGGGTCAGGGTGGCAGAATATGTGTTAAGATATGAGGGACTAACATCGGTGGTACTAGAGGGACCTGTAGAGGGTAAAAACTGTTGGGGCGGACAGAGACGGGAATACTTTCAACAAATAATTGGAGACGTAGGGTGCAAGTGTTACTCTGAGATGAAGATGTTGTATGGCAGAAGTACTAGTGGCGGGCCGCATCAAAACAAGCAAAATAAATGATGACTCAAAAAATCTGTATAATTCATACCAGGTGTTTATAAGGCTATCAGTTCCAAAAACATTGTTTCTAAGAAATCAAACAATGGAAAATCTAGGATGGAATGTAACAATATTATGAAAAGTAAAGTTGCTAATAGTGGAGATGCTGGGTCGCTGATAGGCAAAGACTCACATATAAAGCTTTCGGCCAGTAAGGCCGTCAAAAATAGATGACACACACACACACACACACACACACACACACACACACACTCGCAAAAGCAAGTCACACACACACACGACTGCAGTCTCAGGCAACTGAAGCTACATTCAGCAACTCAGCATCTCCGGTATATGGTGAGTAGCAACTTTCCTTATCGTAATATTGTTTGTAAGAAAAGTTAAATGAACTAAAAGGTAAAATTCCTCGGAAAGATCATAAAAATACCAATCGGCGATATGTTATTTAAGAATTATATTATTTGGTGAGAGAAGGTGTACAAAAGCATAGTTTTTAGCTCAACCCTTTGATCAACCCTTTGGAATCCAAACCATAATAAGCCAAATAAATTTGATCTAATAAAATTTTTTGATACCATTGTAGGGTTCATTATTTTTTCGAATATTTTGGGCAAAGACGTCAGGAAGGAAATTGGACAATCATCGTTAGAGTCTTTCTTGTCCTCATTCTTATAAAGAGGTTTAACAACGGCAATAATTAACCTTACTGGAAAAAGCCCTTGCGTTAGTGATGCATTACATACATCACGAAAGATCTTATCGGTTAAATAAGACCGTTTCTTCAGAATTGTGATTGAAATTTCATCAACACTATATGAGCTTTTGATTTTGAGAACTATTGTAAGTCTATTAATTTCAACGGAGGACAGTGGTGCTACTTCCAAAGTTAAAGGCATTTGCAGTCACGAACGATGACGGTCGAATTTTGATATTGTTCTGCGTACCTACGTCATGCACTCTCCGACTGCCAATGAGCGTTCCATAGCGTTCTGAGCTCTCTGATGTGGACGTCGTAGCTAATGCGAGCAATAAACGTGATCTTAAGGAGTTATTTAATCAATTATTAGTCCATTTGTTGTGAGTTGTCGCTGATGGTGATGTTGTTGTTGTGGTCTTCAGTCCTGAGACTGGTTTGATGCAGCTCTCCATGCTACTCTATCCTGTGCAAGCTGCTTCATCTCCCAGTACCTACTGCAACCTACAGCCTTCTGAATCTGCTTAGTGTATTCATCTCTTGGTCTCCGTCTACGACTTTTAGCCACCACACTGGCCTCCAATACTAAGCTGATGATCCCTTGATGCCTCAGAACATGTCCTACCAACCGATCCCTTCTTCTGGTCAAGTTGTGCCACAAACTTCTCCCCAATCCTATTCAATACTTCCTCATTAGTTATGTGATCTACCCATCTAATCTTCAGCATTCTCCTGTAGCACCATATTGCGAAATCTTCTATTCTCTTCTTGTCCAAACTATTTATCGTCCATGTTTCACTTCCATACGTGGCTACACTCCATACAAATATTTTCAGAAATGACTTCCTGACACTTAAATCTATACTGGATGTTAACAAATTTCTCTTCTTCAGAAACGCTTTCCTCGCCATTGCCAGTCTACATTTTATATCCTCTCTACTTCTACCATCATCAGTTCTTTTGCTCCCCAAATAGCAAAACTCCTTTACTACTTTAAGTGTCTCATTTCCTAATCTAATTACCTCAGCATCACCCGACTTAATCCGACTACATTCCATTATCGTCGTTTTGCTTTTGTTGATGTTCATCTTATATCCTCCTTTCAAGGCACTGTCCATTCCATTCAACTGCTCTTCCAAGCCCTTTGCTGTCTCTGACAGAATTACAATGTCATCGGCGAACCTCAAAGTTATTATTTCTTCTCCATGGATTTTAATACCTACTCCGAATTTTTCTTTTGTTTCCTTTACTGCTTGCTCAATATACAGATTGAATAACATCAGGGAGAGGGTACAACCCTGTCTTACTCCCTTCCCAACCACTGCTTCCCTTTCATGTCCCTCGACTCTTATAACTGCCATCTGGTTTCTGTACAAATTGTAAATAGCCTTTCGCTCCCTGTATTTTACCCCTGCCACCTTTAGAATTTGAAAGAGAGTATTCCAGTCAACAT
This sequence comes from Schistocerca piceifrons, assembly GCF_021461385.2. Classification (NCBI taxonomy): domain Eukaryota; kingdom Metazoa; phylum Arthropoda; class Insecta; order Orthoptera; family Acrididae; genus Schistocerca; species Schistocerca piceifrons. Next base: position 401,388,070 of record NC_060145.1, read on the forward strand.
TATCAAAAGCTTTCTCCAAGTCTACAAATGCTAGAAACGTAGGTTTGCCTTACCTTAATCTTTCTTCTAAGATAAGTCGGAAGGTCAGTATTGCCTCACGTGTTCCAGAATTTCTACGGAATCCAAACTGATCTTCCCAGAGGTCGGCTTCTACTAGTTTTTCCATTCGTCTGTAAAGAATTCGTGTTAGTATTTTGCAGCTGTGGCTTATTAAACTGATTGTTCGGTAATTTTCACGTATGTCAACACCTGTTTCTTTGCAAATGGAATTATTATATTCTTCTTGAAGTCTGAGGGTATTTCTCCTGTTTCATACATCTTGCTCACCAGATGGTAGAGTTTTGTCAGGACTGGCTCTCCAAAGGCCGTCAGCAGTTCCAATGGAATGTTGACTACTCCGGGGGCCTTGTTTCGACTCAGGTCTTTCAGTGCTCTGTCAAACTCTTCACGCAGTATCGTATCTCCCATTTCATCTTCATCTACATCCTCTTCCATTTCTATAATATTGTCCTCAAGTAAATCGCCCTTGTATAGACCCTCTACATACTCCTTCCACCTTTCTGCTTTCCCTTCTTTGCCTAGAACTGGGTTTCCATCTGAGCTCTTGATGTTCATACAAGTGGTTCTCTTATCTCCAAAGGTCTCTTTAATTTTCCTGTAGGCAGTATCCATCTTACCCCTAGTGAGATAGGCCTCTACATCCTTACATTTGTCCTCTAGCCACCCCTGCTTAGCCATTTTGCACTTCCTGTGGATATCATTTTTGAGTCGTTTGTTTTCCTTTTTGCCTGCTTCATTTACTGCATTTTTATATATTCTCCTTTCATCAATTAAATTCAATATTTCTTCTGTTACCCAAGGATTTCTACTAGCCCTCGTCTTTTTACCTACTTGATCCTCTGCTGCCTTCACTACTTCATCCCTGAAAGCTACCCATTCTTCTTCTATTGTATTTCTTTCCCCCATTCCTGTCATATGAAAGATACACGTTTTCTTCGGACGCAAAGCACGTGCACATGCTTACAAGGCATTACACGTCTGTGCCTCGCGACCTGTGTGAACTGCTCTCGTTCGTGAATCGGACTTTATTTGTATAGAATTTTGTGAAGTGACACTTTAATATATTCATTTGCTTGTGCAACTGAAGATATGATCCTATTTTGGGTACAAAATTTCAAATTTTATAAATACTCACTGCTTGAGGGTTATCGGTCACAACATTGTCATTTAGTTGACAGTGTCTTGTGCATCCACGGTTTAGCTATCTCTATTGTTGACACGCTCTCCGAAATGTATGTGGTACGTGACAGAGTATCTTGTTCACTGATTGGTCGTTCTGTTTCTCGTTTCTCAATATTCCATATAGTTTTAATCTTATTATCTGCATTACTAAATGAAATGTGATGTCGTTCCTGAAATTCATGCAAACTGTATGGCATCATGACTCCAGAAATATAATTACCAGCCTCGTATTTTCTGTTACTTTCCCATTGCTACTGTCAGTGACAAGAAAGCACGACATCGTCGTGCAGAATTATGTTGTTACAGGGATAGACTCACAGAGTTCGTAACAATAGTACATTGCTCAAAAAAGTATCACTGTTTGGAAGCCATGTAATGGTCTCACATGTTTTAAATGTGGCTCTAAGATTCCTGTCTATACGCGCAAAACGGTAGTGCTCTGCGACATCACCCTTGGTCTCTGCATGTTTCATACGGCAAGGTGTCGCTACATTCGACAAAAAAGGTCAGAGTTCAGTTCATCTGAAGTGTTAGGTGAATTAGTCGCACGGGCGCCAAATTTCACCACAATTCCGTCTAGCGCCGTTGTGAATGTGTCTTACCCATATTTCAGGCATTCTTTTAAGACCTCTCCAATAGAGGTCAGAACTGTGATACACAGCATTGAAATCGTGCGATTTTCTTATGGGTGCCCGAGGAAAACATTTCAGACGCACCGCCGCTCGGAATTGACACGAATCGCCCTTGAGAGGTGGATAAAGGGCGTCAATGAAATCACCTCTTCCATTGGAGCGTTGAATCCCGTACATTTCGCAGTCGAAGACGACAGTTCGCAGTGTGACGAGCAATATGATGAGCAATAGGACGACACCCTTGACGACGCCTCCACTCTAGCTCCTAAGGGAAGGCAACCCCTCGACATCTCTTATGTGGGGTTGGCTGCCCATAAGCGTTAGAGCAGCTGAGAGGCACCACTCAGCTGAATGGTTGTAGAAGTCTCTCTACGTACAATTTTAACGTGATGAATGCTGAGATGTGTTAGTGTCACCGAAGGTGTTGCGGAATTGCCGAAACGGGGGTGGCGGGGTGGGGAGAGGGAGGAGGATGGTGGGCTAGGGAGGGCGAGGGTGTAGTGGGGGTAGCGGGGATATTTCGGGCTTCATAGAGGGACGCCCTGGTGTCTTATTTATGCACATATCTACGTTGCAATCATCCCACACGAGGGCACAAAACAAGAGGAGTGAAAAAGCGTAAACACCCCTTAGCTGCTTCGGTTCAGACTTCTTAGAATTGTTTTGAATGGTCCCTACTGGTTTCATTTTGTACACCAGAGCAAATACTGTATTCGCATTACATTGCAAAGGGATCAGCCCCAGTTCAATGGGGCTGTAACTCAAATGTTCAAATGTTTGTGAATTGCTAAGGGATAAAACTGCTGAGGTCATCGGTCCCTAGACTTACACACTACTTAAACTAACTTATACAACACACACACACACACACACACACACACACACACACACACACACCCGTGCCCGAGGAAGGACTTAAAACCACCGGTGGGAGGGGGCTATAACCCCGCGATGTTTGTAGAGTTGATTGAATCACCTCAGGGGTGTCTTCAGTGTCGAACGTTGTCAAGAACGTCGTCGTTTAGCACACCACATTGCGAACTATCATTTTCGACCGAGAAATGTGTGAGAAACACGACCCAAGAGAAAGTACAGTTTCATTGACGCACTTTATGAAAGTTCTTCATGGGTATTCTTGTCGATTCCGAGAGGCAGTGTCTATGAAATGTTTTCCTCGGCACCCAAAAGAAAAACGCATGATTTCACGCGGGATGTAACTATTATGACTTCCATCGTAGAGGCGTGAAATTTGGGTAAGAGGGATTTGATCACCTTCCAATCATGTGAAACGTCCACGGTGGTGTTGGGCAGAGTTGTGGTGAAATTTGTTGCCAATGTGATATCATTAACCCACCTTACAGCTCACGCGAACTTCTGAACTCTGGTCTTTTCTTGCTCCTTCCTGTACGAAGCGTCGTCCACCCCGGGGGTGACATCGCAGGGTGCCACGATATTGCGCTTACAGAGAGGAATGTTGTAGGCACCTTAGAGCCACATTTGAAATACATTGGTTGCAAGGGAGTCAATCATAGGCTACGGAAAAAAGATATAATTTTTTGCTGTACGTATGACTTCTGAAGTAGTGTAATCCTGTTTTGAGAATCATACTATGTTAATAAATGTAACTGAAATGCCATGAAGCGGTCGATTAGCACAATTCCCGTAATTAACTGGATCTCGGTGTGGTCGTATTATCGGCTTGTGGTTTTAGCCATCACATTAGTGAGCAGCCATGAGTGACCGCAGGGCACCCACAGTGCAAATTACGACCAGTGGTGCACTAATTAGGACCATTCCCGAATGCGAGTATTCACAGGAGTAATTACTCGTGATGCATTTTAACTGGGGCTGGAATTTTAGGTTCCTCTGCGCCTGACTCAATACACGTCCGTCTATGGCTTGGGATGAGATCTCAGTTGTCAGCGAAACAAAAGCTTTTCCTGGTTTCGACTGGAAGGTTCCCTTGCTTATACGCGCTGCTGCTAGATGTTGGACTAGTCTTCCGACATTACATGCTGAACATTGTGGTTGGATTCCAATGGGCTCATTCGAGTTTTAAAGAATTCGCAGGAATATCAGATACTGTTCCCCAGTCATGTAAGTGGGACAATAGGTTATGAAATATGAGAATGTCCGCTTCTAAGAAATATCTTATCACAAAGCTGATTCGTTGAAAGTTCCAGATGTTTAAAAAGCCCGCAAGGGTTGCTTGTGGCTCACGAAATCTGGGAGTCAAGCGAATAGAACCATTATTTGTAGTGCGTGCTGAAGCGAAAGTGATGTTCTGATGTGTTAAGGGTTTCTGAAGTCGGTGGTTAGTGAGCGATAGTGATCAATAAAATTATTCTTACAATACAGAGAACTTCGAATAATTCTGAAATGTATTTCCACGTCTGGCCGACATAACTGATAAACTGTATCCTGTTTTTGTAAGACGACGTTGTGGCTAAGTGCGTGCGTATGTGATTGGCCAGCGTCAGAGCTGTATTAGATCGTAGAACAATTGGGAAGCAGTAGCAACTACAAGTAGCAGCAACATCCTTCACAGATGTACAGTAAGAGCAGATTCACATTTAAGTAGAAGCAATTTACGCAGCACATCACATTTTGGATTTCAGAAGTGTTGCTCGAGTAAGAATGTTTATATACTCTCTCATCAAATACGACAAACATTCAACAATAAAATACCACCGTTTTGTTGGTTGGTTGGTTGATTTGGGGGAGTGGACCAAACAGCGAGGTCATCAGTCCCATCGGATTAGGGAAAGATGGGGAAGGAAGTCAGCCGTGCCCTTTCAAAGGAACCATCCAGGCATATGCCTGGAGCGATTTACGGAAATCACGGAAAACCTAAATCAGGATGGCTGGACGCAGGATTGAATCGTTTTCCTCCCGAATGCGAGTCCAGTGTGCTAACCACTGCGCGAGATTCGTCTAGTCCACTCCTGTTCCTTTCCCAGTGTTTCACAATTCCTATTACAGGCTTCTAGATGTTGTAGAAGGGACTTATTAGATAAAGTTTGGATGAGGAACTCATGTCTGTAAACGTACTGTTTGGACATAAATTAAGTTTGAAGACAGACTTACGTTCAAATCCCAAAGTTAATGTTTCGACAAGCAATGGCAGAGCAGCACAACACCTATATCGAGAAAGTTTTCTGGATCGCCTGAGTCCTTCACTCACCATTTTTATCCGACTACAATAACGGCCGCAATGGAGCATATTACTGAGCTACTCAGTCAATTAAATGCTGCTACTTGGTATCTTCGTATAAATGCTAGTCTTGTAAATAAACGAGTGAAGCCACTACATCTATTGCCAATTTACACTCAATAATGCATTATGGATTACAGGCTAAATCATAATTTGACTTTCAGAATATATATATATATATATATATATATATACTAATGGTATTCGTTATAAACAAACGATCGCAATTTCAGAAAAACAGCAATGTTCGTGCCTACAACACTAGAAGAATAAATGACCTATTACCCTTCTTACTCTCCTGTCAGTGGCGCAAAAAAGAGTTTAATACGCATCAAGGAAAATTTTTGATCAGTTGCTCTACAACATAAAATGTCCGATAGGTAGCAAAGCAAGATTTAATCTAACCTTATATACCTGTTTCTTGACAGCTCATTCTGTTCCATAGGCTACCGTTTGTATAAGAACAGGTAAATTAAAAAAAAAAAACTAGATTATCTGTAGTTGCATGAGTAGGACTGAAAAAAAAATATGCGCAGTATTGTTCAAGCCAATTGCGTTAAAAGAAATCATTTATGCATATCTTCTAAACTGACTCGTTCCACATCATTTCGATAATAAGTCGGCCAAATGATCTACAGAACTCGCAACTGACTAAATACGAGATGTTGACGTGAGTGACAGATTTGGTGAACTTAACTGAAAGTTAAGAAACTATATTTCTGTACAAATGAACTTAATGTTTTTTATGGTTATGTGTCTCATGACGTACGAGCTGTTTAAATATTCTCCTGTTTTCCTTTTGTAGAGTTTTTCCGCTGAAGCTGCACGGAGACTGTTTGCTGAAGTATGTTGACCATTAATGGCGCACGTTTATTACTCCATTTGAGGGTCTTTCTGGGTGTAATCGGAACGCTACTGGACTTACGTCATTGGTGTAAGTGTGGTGCCTTTTGTATCACGTCTGAAAGCGAAGATATTTATGAAGACTGCCGCGCGGGATTATCCGAGCGGTCTGAGGCGCTGCAGTCATGGACTGTGCGGCTGGTCCCGGGGCATGGGTGTGTGTGTTTGTCCTTAAGATAATTTAAGTTGTGTGTAAGCTTAGGGACTGATGACGTTAGCAGTTAAGTCCCATAAGATTTCACACACATTTTCATAAGTTCTTCCTCACTTATGAAGACTGTTTCATAAGTTGTGGGAATTGATTCGGGACCACCGGCATCTTTCTTCAATTAATGGGTTGTGTAATGCATCACGTAATTTCTCGAGTGCTGGTGCATTTCTGAACCCTACTGGGTGCCGACTGCAGACGCATGTGAGGCTTCGCACGGCGTGACAGCATCTGGAAAGAACGTAACAGTACTGTGCGCAGAGCATCCAGAGTATCAGCAGTAGTTTGGTGGCTGTTGATTTGTTAGCGATAAGGCTGCCAACAACTCTCCCAGCAGCATCGCACCATTTTGTTGTCCGTGACAGGTGACGTAGCCATACGCAGAAGATTGGTTGTGGAAGAAGTGACATTGGACTAATGCTTGGACATGCCTAAGCTATATCGGAATATTTGTTGTTACAATTATGTTGAGTCTAATGACCACGTACAGTGAAGAGCCAAAGAAATTTTACACCTGCCTAATATCGCGTAGAGCCCCTGCGAGAACGCAGAAGTGCCGCAGCACGACGTGGCATGGATTCTGCTAATGACTGAAGTAGTGCTGGAGGGAACTGACACCACTAATTCTGCAGGGCTGTCCATAAATCCGTAAGAGTACGAGCGGTTGTAGATCTCTTCAGAACAACATGTAGCAAGGCATCCCAGAGATGCTCAATAATGTTCATGTCTGGGGAGACTGGTGGGCAGCGGAAGTGTTTAAAATGAGGAGAGTGTTCCTGAAGGCACTCTGTAACAATTCCTGCTGGAATTACCCAAGTCCGTCGGAATACACAATGGACAAGAATGGATGCAGGTGATCAGCCAGGATGCTTACTTACGTGTCGCTTGTCAGAGTCGTATCTAGACGTATCAGATATCCCAAATCACTCCAACCGCACACACCCCACACCATTACAGACCCTTCACCAGCTTGAATAGTCCCCTGCTGAAATGCAGGGTCCATGAATTCATGAGGTTGTCTCCATATCCGCACACGTCCATCCCATCAATACAGTTTGAAACGAGACTCGTACGACAAGGCAACATGTTTCGAGTCATCAACAGTCCAAAATCGGTGTCGGCTGCCCCAGGTGAGGCGTAAAGCTTTGTGTCGTGCAGTCATCCAAGGTACACGAATGGGCCTTCGTCTCCGAAAGCCCATATCTATGATGTTTCACACGCTGACACTTGTTGATGGCCAAGCACTGAAATCTGCAGCAGTTTGCGGAAGTTTTGCACTTCTGTCACGTCGAATGATTCTCTTCAGTCGTAGTTGATCCCGTTCTGGGAGGATCTTTTCCCGGCCGCAGCAATGTCGGAGACTTGATGTTTTGGCGGATTATTGATACATGGCATACTCGTGAAATGGCCGCACGGGAAAATCCCCACTTCACTGCTACCTCGGAGATACTATGTGCCATCTCTCGTGCGTCAACTATAACACCACGTCCAAACAACCATTATAGCAGCAGTACCCGATTAAACAATTGCGTCGGACACTTGCTGCCTTACGTAGGCGTTGCCGACCGCAGCGCCATATTCTGCCTGTTTACGTGTCTCTGTATTTGAATACGGGTCTTAACCCAGTTTCTTGGGCACTTCAGTGTATAACGCTCTGATGATAGCCGCACTGTCAGTTGAAATCTAGATCCTTAGTGCAATAGAAAAGATACATGAAATTACTACCGATGATGACCGTCTTTATGTCCTAGAAGTAAAGTTGTGTGTACTGACTTAGACAGGTACTGTGTTTGCGTGAGTGACGATTATTTCCGAGTGTAAAGTGCTAGGAGAGTGTCACATACCGGAGTGTATCAGCACATCTGTCCAAATCCATGTTAGCACTCTGTCACTCCAAAAACGACGGGTGTGTATAAAAAGTGCAAGTAAGTCTCGTTAACATATATAACAGAGCTCTCACTGTAACTTTGCTTTTAAATTACTCAAAAATAATGCTGGTGACCTCGTGATTTCTATCTCATTAATAATTCCTGCTCCTTACATGTTTACTACGGCTATGTCCTAAATCATTACTAAACATCGTGGAAACATATTACCCCATAAGTTATTAAAAATAGAAGCATTGTTCTGAAAATAGGATGTTCATCAAACATTGTGGAATTAATGTATCTCCAAAAAATGACACATCTCTTAGAATCATCAATTCGCGATACAGCGTCGTCTTTGTAAATGACCCAACTTCCTTGTCTTCTAGGACATGTTACAGCTAATCTTAGTGACTGTGTCCGTTTCTCCGCCCTCAACTGCATTTCAAGGTATGTGCGTAGTATTTACTCGTAACACCAGCAACATATGATAAGACATTCAAATGAAGAGGGTGGTTTACATTAGCCTTGTACGTCATGAATTTGTACACACAATTCACTCAATGTTTAGTAACTCACAAATCTCCTTAACTGTCTGCTGGAGAGCATTCCGTTCACCACTGCCTCTGTCCCTTTCTTACTCCAGTAGTTAATGGAGCTCGAGAGAAGTGTTCATTGTAAGGTCTTTAGTTTGTTTTTGGTTTTCAAGGAAAGTGATGTATGCCCTGTATTCATTTGATATGTCATACTTCATATCTGAATATGGATATTTATCAAACAGAGGTTCCCAATAGTCGATATGTTACGCCACAGAGTTTCTGAGTACTAGCTCCGCAGATGATGACGAGATCGAAGAAATGTAAGATGTAATTAAAGAAATTATTGAGATAATTAAGGGAGACTAAAATTTAATACTCTTGGGAGACCGGATTCGACAGTAGGAAAAGGAAAAAAAGGAAAAGTAGTAGGTGATCATGGATTGGAGCTAAGGAATGAGATAGGAAGTCGCCTGGTTGAATTTTGCACAGAGCATAACTTAATCATAGCTGACACTTGCTTTAAGAATTACGAAAAAAGTTTGTATATGTGGGAGAGACCGGCAGACACTCGAAGGTTTCAGATAGATTGTATAATGATAACACAGAGATGTGGAAATCAGGTTTTAAATTGTAAGACGTTTCCAGGGGCGGATGTGGAATCTGACCACAATTTATTGATTATGAACTGTAGACTAAAACTGAAGAAACTGTAAAAAGAAAGTAATTTAAGGAGATGAGACCTAGATAAACTGAAAGAACCAGAGATTGTGGAGAGTTTCAGAATTAGCATTACGGAACGTTTGAAAAGAACACGGGAAAGATATACACTAGAAGAAGAATGGGTGGATTTCAATTAAGAAATAGTGAAGACAGCAGAGGAACAAGTAGGCAAAAAGATGAGGGCTGGTAGATATCCTTGGGTAACAGAAGAGATATTGAATTTAACTGATGAAAGGAGAAAATATAAAAATACAATGAATGAAGCAGGAGAAAAGGAATGCAAACGTCTCAAAAATGAGATCGAGAGGAAGGGCACGCACAATGGCTAAGCAGGGATGTATAAAGGACAAATGCAAGAATGTAGAGGCATATACCAATAGGGGTAAGATAGATACTGTCTACAGGCAAATTAAACCTTCGGAGGGAGGAGAACGACTTGTATGAATATCAAGAGCTCAGATGGAAAACCAGTCCTAAGCAAAGAAGGAAAAACAGAAAGGCGGAAGGAGTATATGGAGGGTCTATGCAAGGGCGATGTATTTGAGGGCAATATCTTGGAAAAAAAAGAGGACGCAGATGAAGACGAATCTTCTTCACAGGAGGGAGGTGTGCTGCGCTAGTTGGCAGTGTGTGGTAATAATCGGCAGCCAGTAGGCCAGACAGGGTAAACATGGCGCGGAGCTGTAGCGATTCATTGCACGTACGATTTGTTTGCAATGAAGCAACGGAACTAGCACTCGTTTTTTCCGGAGTGATTGGGTAGCTCAGATGGTAGAGCACTTACTCGCGAAATTCAAAGGTTCCGAGTTCGAGTCTCGGGCCGGCACACAGTTTTAATCTGCCAGGAAGTTTCATATCAGCGCACACTCCGCCGCAGAGTGAAAATCTCATTCTCTGCTGTGTTTATAAACTGACGTAGTGTATAAAGTGACTTAGGACGGAGAACAATGCTGTCTCCGTTAGCATGTGGGAAACGTATATTGTAGTACTGAAGCACAAGCAAAAGTTTTGCACAATATTTCGGTCTGAGGTCTAAAATTAGCTTTGAGTTATTTGAATTTCACAAATTTAAACTATTTAAATTTTACTGACCAACACATTTCTTTTCATATGAGTTACATGTGATAAATTGCAGCCAGCTCTAAATGCAGAGAAATGGAACTTACTACTGAGAAGTAGGAAAAACGAAACGGTAATGCTCGAATACAGCATTTTTAACATGCTGTTTGATATAGTCATGTCAATTAAATATATAGGTCTAACGTTGCAAGGTAATATGAAATGGGAAGAGCATGTATGAGTTGTAGCGTCGAAGGCGAATGGTTGACTTTGGTTTCTTGGGAGAATTGTGGGAAAGTGTGGTTCAGCTATGAAGGAGACCACATATAGGACGCCAATGGGATCCATTCTTGTGCATTGCTCGAGTGTTTAGGATCTCTCCGGAGTAAAGGAAGATATCGAAGAAAATCTGAAGAGGACTGCTAATTAGTTACTGGTAGGTTCGAACTGACGCAAGTATTGCTTCGGGACCTCAAATCGGAGTCCATAGAGAGAAGGCGACGTTCTATTGGAGGAACAATACCGAGAAAATCTGAGAACAGGTATTTCAAGTAAACTGTAGATTGCAATTTTTTTTCTGCTCGGTTAAAATACAGCGTCACTCTTGGATCAAGGTCTTACTGCTTTGGTGGAAGGCAAAATTGTTCTGTCTGACAATAACGTCATTCCAAGGACATCATTTGAGTTCTGCTTGATGGTGTGGCAGACTTGAAGTCCTCTGCCACCCTCCGACGGTGGAAGTTCAAGGTGCAGGCAACAGGTAACACAACTACATTAGGTGCCGACATTAATGGCTTATGATGGTTGACACATATCCAGTGATCATATCAACACTGACGCTTCATTACTGGCCGTAATAGGGCTATCGCTAGCCATGGACGGAATATGATTCCTCAAGCATGGTGAGAGGAACAGGGTGGCGGGGCCAGGGCCGGGGAGTCGTGGTGCCAGTGTTTTGAAAGCCCGCGACCGTGTCGCTCGTGGCAAACGCTTTGTCATACAGACGCATTGACTTCTCTCGAATAGACGCCATCAGAGTGACCATGTTCGTTTCCTCGTGGAAGGTAACTACCCTCGTGAGGGGAGGGGTATGAAGGCTTCGCCGAAACATTCTGTAGGCGCTTGAGGGTCTGCGTGGCCCCTGCGGAGGAGTCATGGGCCAGGGAAGGTTGGACAACCATCCGGTACAGTCGGAACTCGGTTTCTAGGTTTACATTTGGTACAACGCTTTTATCAACTTGTGTCCTTCTAGGGTGATGTATTCTACATATCGATGAAAGAGCAGTTTTTTATCCATCCGGATACCTAGATATTTGGTATCAGGGGACCATGGGACCTGGACGCTTGCAATAGTGATGTTGTGTCGGAGGATTTGACGCCGTTTAGTGAAGCAGACTACCGTAGTTTTGGTGACATTGACGACAATCTTGTTTGAATGACACTAGGTCACTGTCGCATCCTCCTGCCTCTGCAGACGAGCAGTGAGGTGGTCCATGTTGCTGCCGGTTATCATAGGTATACTGCGCCATGTGGCAGTGTGGAATGACTGGAATTTCATTAACATAAATGTTGGATAGGATGCGAGACAATACAGAGCCTTGAGGGGTACGTAAGCTTGAGCGTTGTCCTTGCTGAGTAATCAATAAGGTTCTATCGTGGAGGAAATTATCCACGGTAGATTGCTAGTTCGTGTAGTTAACTTTATACAGATAATTGAAGCGGTGACGCATGTGCAAAGGCAGCCGCTACATGAGCGACCTCTATCGACTTTCCAATATTGCACCATCTATGGTGTGCAGCAGCATGCGTAACGGGGATACTACATGTTCGCACTCTGTCGGAATGCGGGCTCGTGGAGTTAAAATTCGGATGAAACATTAATAACATTGTCACTGATCATAAAATGTTAAATCACTTGGTCCCACTTCATACCCAGTTGAGAGCCATCACAATTGATAAGATCTCCCGACTAACAAACATCCATCAGTTCCTTAATAACGGAATCCCAGAAGGATTTCGTCAAAAATTTCCGGGGCAGAATAATCCATGGAATGTCCTATGGAGACACAAAGCTTGGCTATGGCTGGCTTATTGGCCTGAGATAGGTGCGTCTGGTGATCATGTTCAACGCATCTTTCAGGCACTGTGCGCCTGTGTGGAGGACACACTGATTTACAACAATAAAAAATCGTTGGAAAACAATGTTGTACGCAGCAATATTAATCTATTTATTGAGTAACCAGTCACAAACACACCATCTTAAGGTATATCGTTACATCGTAATCAGACGTGTAACAGCCCATAACCTCTATCAAACGTCATGTTACCAACCAAATTTTCCGTACAACAACAAATCAGGAGCACATGTAACATACAGTAAATCTGTGTCGAAGAATTTGACAAAGTATTTAAACCCTTCAAATAAACAAATAGATCTGTTACTTTAACAGTATTAAATACAAAATAATGTCGTGGATGTTGTTATTACTTATAAGAGATGACAAAGTTTCAGAAGATTTAGCCAGCGAAAGGTGTTGCAAGATGTTGTGTAAACGAATTGAATTTCCTGCATAAATTTGACACGAAAAAGTAGTAGGAAAAATTAGCTTTTGAATGAAAGGCGGCTCTTATATTCCGACCACGCAGGGCGCTAACTGACAGCCACAAGCTCGGAGGAGGTCACAGGGTGCGAATCCCGTCGGAAGGGCTCAGGACAGAAATGTAATTAAACTTAAAAGTGTTCAAGAGAATGCATCGAAAAGCTGCAGTTTACAGTGTCTGTCATCCAGCTTAATTGAATAGACGTCGGTCGTCAGGAAATTAGTATCAGATATCTTCGTCTGTTTCTCATTCTGTCCGTGGAATTTTTACGTTAAATGTTCCATAGCGGTAAGCATCTTTCTCCGAAGTCTGAATGCACCAGCACTTCACATACTGTAATCAACATGTTTCCCTGCTGATTACATTCCGGATGCAGCTGTATTCAAAGCACACTGCGTCACCCATTGCCAGCCACAGACTGACACTGATCGACTCTTTTGACAACAAATAATGTCTTTGCGCTACTCAGAGCAGTTCTTTTGTGTGCAGATTTGTTTGACACGTTAACGAAAATGTTTACATTCATATATTTCATTTTATACTACCCACTCCCATATTTGCATATTTTTGGATCATTTAAAATAGTACCATAAAATGATTAGAAATAAAGTTGAGTCTCTGCACCGAGAAAATGAAGTATTTACACATATATTCGTAGTTCTCCGCGCTTCTAACAGGTGGCAATACTTTTATCTTTGTGGAACATAGGTGTATTTTTTAAGATATCTTAAGCTGAATTAGTAAAATCCTGACCAAGGAAATAAAGAACATTATGTTGTGTGTCAGTGTCTTGAAATAGTGTGTGTCTTAAATCTTTGTCTTGAATTTCCTGTGCCATTACAGCAGCTGCTTCTCGTAGCACACAGGTTCGGGAATTTTCGTCCCCTTAAATGTAGGGCGTACTCCTCGATCTGAATTCTCTCCAGACACCACATTTACGCATTTGCAATTGATATATTATATTCTTCGTCTCTAATCGCCTATGCTTTACACCATGAACAGCAACAATTCCCGTACCTTCCAAACCACTGCAGGTATGCCCCACGGCTCCATCTTCTCTCCTCTCCTTCATTGCCTCTACACTGCTGATATGCCCAATTCACGTACACCTGCCCACCTCATTCAGTATGCTGATGACAGCGCTGTTCTTGTCCTCTACTCAAGTTCTGGAAATCGCAACGATCGCTCCAAATCCACCTCAATAAGAATACCTCCTGGTGTATTCAATGGCTCCTATGGATCAACCCTTCCAAAACCGGCTATAATTAAAAGACTCAGAAACCGTGCCTCGTATCTACAACTTCTAACTTACCACTTACAAACACCCTATACAGTTAACCATCGACGAGCAACTGCTGTGGAAATCTCATCTACTACCCATCCAACAGAAAGCCCACAGCAGACTAAAACAACTTAGTTGCCGAACGTGGGGACTGCACTTTCCCCACAAGGATTCTTCACAGATTGATCAAACCCACACCTCTCGTCACTCACATTGAACACCTCTGAACAATCTACATCATCCGAAAACTCTATTCCAACGATCCTACAGTTTTTGCTCTGCTTTTCAATCCTAGTACGCCGCCACAAATACGTGCATCCTACCAACCATAGACATACACACCTTCCACATCAATCTTACCCTCCCATATCATGAACTCCGTTCCGACATCTACCGAGCCTAACAACTTTAAGTCTCTTTCCCTTCATTCCATATTTCCTCCTTCCCCTGTTCTCCCCTCTTATCCCACACCCATTTTCCCAAAACCTTTAGCCTCACTGATACCTCATCTACTCCACCACCACTTGTATCACAACAACCCACTACTACCTGTCGATAATGCGCAACCGTCCCCCATCCTTACACCAAGACCCTTCTCTACGATCAACTACTAGCCCTTCAAAAGGACTACCAATTCCTGGGTGGGTCCATCCAGTTTTAGAGTCCAGCGAAATACTTCTTTTTAGCATCAGCGTTTTGAATCAAATGGTTCAAACGGCTCTAAGCACTATGGGACTTAACATCTGAGGTCATCAGTCCCCTAGACTTAGAACTACTATAATCTAACTAGCCTAAGGACATCACACACATCCATGCCCGAGGCAGGATTCGTACCTGCGACTGCAGCAGCCGCGTGGTTCCGGACTGAAGCGTTTTGCATCATGTTTCAAATGTTTTTACATCTGTTGATTCCTGAAGACTATTCTACTCCAGTCAATGAGATTCCACGCCAAAGACGTATCTGAAGACGCCACGGATAGTGGTGGGTTGCAACCTGACTGTTGCCCACTATACAGCTCAACAACCAAGAGTAATTATCTGGGGTGCCGTTTCTTTCCATAGGAGGACCATTTTGTTAGCATCCGCAGCACTTAACGGCAAGCCAATGAGGGTTACATTTGCGAAAGATCTTCGTGCTTGCCAAACCGTTCCTCTGCCATCAAGGTCGCTGGATCATTCGCCAGATGACAAATTTTTGAGCATTTTGGGCAGGGTCCTTCAACCATATCGGGATTATGACTATGCAACGTGCGAACTCGACAAAATTCGGCAGTCAGTACTAATCCGAAGAACTGCTTCCATAAAGGCCAGAGGTGGACCGACGCGATATACAGTTGCTAAATTTCTAAAGCTCTTCTCTTGAATAAGATATCCAATTTTTTTCTGAAGGTTCTAACAATCCTACCACAACAAAGGTCAAAATTTTAATAACGATTGTGGTGTTGCTCACGCTGCTAAATACTGCATTATCGGGCAACAAGTCATATTATGTGGCAGGTGTCATTAGAGCACAGTTAATAGTCATTTCACGTAATAATGAAAAAACTAGGCACTCATCTTTTTGTGTTTGCCACGCTGGTCTCGTCGTAAAATCATGGCTCAATCGTTGAAAATCTAGGTGGTTGTGATTCCAAGCTCGGATGCAAAGAGGCCTAGGTTTTATCCTGCTATATTCAAAAGTTTTGTAGATGCCCTTCACAAACCATTCTTGGAGATTAAACCTTTCAAAGTTAGCACAATAGTGATATAAAAAAAATAATCATCACTCCGAATTCAAGTTACACTTCCTTTTAATTGCTTTTATTGCAATATCACGTAACACACAAAACATCGCTTCACAATACAAAACATACTTGACAACATCTCTCTCACAGTCACTGTTAAAGTTCACATTTTATAAGCGGACTACGCTATGCGTCTTTCCAACATGACATCCAACACTTGACTTTCTCGATGTCCGACTCTCTAACAACTTAACAACTAACTGTTAATCACTTACGCGCCCAAAATTCAGAGTTACAAGTACGTCAAAGATCATAGTGACAAAAGAAGGAATACACATAAGAATAATATCATTGCAATATAAACATATCGATGTATCAAAAGTGAAATCAAATCTGTATGTTATCTCAGAAATATGTTAAGTAGTTAACAGAAATACAGTAGAATATTAGTGGTATCGAGAGGTTCAGATGAGGTGCCGTAATGGTTACGTAATTCAAGTACCATTACAAGGTGTAATCATTGTTTTGTTTGTACATGTAGATCACATCTACCAGTTTCCTTCCCCTTTCAGATACTTCCTTGATGGTGCGTCGTTTTTTTTTTTCCTTAGAGTGTATAAAAGCTTCATTTTTCTGTGAGTGTTTTTCATCTCATTATGTTTTCTTGTCGATTCAGTCGGTGGCTGAAGAGCTGGTTGACTGTACCGCTGACTGTCACCTCTCACCGACACTCAGTCGATTAGGGGGTATGAAATAACGATAAAGGGAAAAAGCTCAATCTGAGACGTGTGGACTGAGAGACGCTTTCGACCGTTTAAGGTTTTAGAGGATCTATGTGCTAGGTCTGTTACACAATTAGTGGATGGTCCGCGCCCGCTTAGTGGATCCGCGTCTACGATTTCCAGTCGTGCGGCTGAGCGTTCTTCTGTGCATTCCAGCGAGAGAGGAATTCTGTGCTCTGACATCTGTGCTCTGGCATATCGTGCTGTTTGACAGCACGTATGGAGATGAACTCGCTGCAATTAAGTCATTTCAAGACCATCTGATCTACAAAAACAGAATTTTCAAACGCAAGAGATTTTTCACGCGAGAGAGAGGATTTGACTGCATCCTCTCATGCAACGAAGATGAACGAAGGGATTCACTGAACACATACCAACTGCCTCAAAGACAGAAATTGTCAGAAATCTGTTGGACATCTTTATGCAGTTTACTGCATAGAAAATAAACTCTTGAATTTCTGTGATTCTTTAACTCTAAATCTGTATACCTTATGTAAGAAATAAAGATACAAAGGAGATATGAGCTTATTTACCACATTTCTTCTGATGTGCCTCGATCAACTTTTCAAAGCCAAGTATTGTATTTGTCCTGATCTCTTTCCTTGCCTTGTAACTTGTTTCTTCGTTCTTATAGTCTTCATGCGTTGCATCCCGTGTGTGTGTTCTTCCCTCAACTTCACTAATTAATACTTCAGTGTAGAACTCACTAGACATTGTGGAAAATTTTGAAAATATTCCATGGAACATTACCATACTAGTGAAATTCTTATGTTGAAATGAAATTTTTCTGCTTCGTCTGCGAGGGGTATCCGCAGGGCTGTGCTCGCACCAAATTGTTTCTGTTTATTTAACCGACGCGCTCACTTAGCGGCGTGAAGGTCCGCTCGTATGGTTCCATCGCGTGCGGACCGTCCAGGCAACTGTGAAATGTTCCTTACGAATACGTGACTGCCAACCGTGGGCGGAAGGCGGAGCGGGCCATCCGCTTAAGTGTGTAACGCTCCTAAAACCATTGCAAAGTAGAAAGAAAAGAAAGAATGAAAAAAAGGAGGAATCAGATCGTTCGTTGGGACATGCATGTTTTTCGATGTAAAGGTAAGCTACTTCAGTTTCCTAAACCATAGCATTGGTTTATTTTATTTTGAAGTTATATTTCGCATTACGCTTTCATGAATAACAAGTAGTAGCATCTGGAAAAGAAAATGCACTGAACCACTCATATGCAGTGGTGCCTTTTGTGCAAGTAGATAAGACGCCACGATTTGTGATCCTTGAAATTTTCCTGACGTAAAGAGTATTCCATCATGTTTTGGGATTGTAGCTGTATGATCTTGACTTCTTGCGGCGACATTTTACCTCACAACCACTCATCTATACTCAGCTGATTGTTTTGTAATGGGGACTGCTACTTCACATCGGTAAATTTATATAAAAAGCAGGTGCGGAGACTCGTGCGCAAAGGCAGCCGCTAAAACTCTGTCGAGTTTTGCGCCCTCTTCGATTATGACTCCATCCATGATGCGCAGGCACATGCGTAACGATGATACGAAGTGCACCGTCCCTGTCGGGATGCGGGCTCGCTGCGCTAAAACTCATGTGTCAGATTCATAAAATTAGCTATCGTTAGACGTGTCATAGGCCATAAAATGTTTTCTTTACCAACTGAGCTACCCAAGCACGACTCACGCCACGTCCTCACAGCTTTACTCCTGCCAGTACCTCGTCTCCTGTTGTGAGGACGGGGCGTGAGTCGCGCTTGGGTAGCTCAGTTGGTAGAGCACTTGCCCGCGTAAGGCAAAGGTCCCGAGTTCGAGTCTCGGTCCGGCACACAGTTTTAATCTGCCGGGAAGTTTCATATCAGCGCACACTTCGCTGTAGAGTGAAAATTTCATTCAAGATGCAAGATGTTTAGCTAAGTCATACGTCGCAGCACTAATATTGTTTACAACAGAACTTAATGGAAGAACTGCTTTGTGAATCTCTTGAAAGCCATATAACCTTGGTGGAACAGAGCTGTGAGTTATTAATCTTCCGCAACTTCTTAGTGCAATGTTAGCAATTTGAACTGACAATCTCCAGGGCAAAACACTCACGTTAAGGTGGATGAATGGTTGCCAGCCGAAATGTCGCGGAAAAAAGTCGTCCAGCTACAATCCCAAGAGTTGCTAATAACTTACTGTAGAATGGCATTAACAGGACTGAAACTAGAGCACTACTTAAATGCAACAGCCGACTACCTGATGCTCAGACTAGAGTGCAAGTCGACAGAAAGAATTTAAAATATTCTGAAGACCCCGCTGATGTAACACCAAGCCAACGACTGCTCTCATATTCGCAAGCAGATGTCTTTTAGCCCCTCCAATCGACAACTTTTCAGCCCTTAGTTAGTATGCTTTTCCGAAAAGATGTTCACTTGACTTGTTTCTGGTTTTTGTTCTACCACCTCCCAAAATATTCTACACATATTTTAATACTCTGCGTTTTACAGTTCTGTCAACGGAATACACGGTGTTAACAATTTGATGAACTGCTCTCTCCAAAACAAAATGTTCTTACTTTCACTTACTCTATCCCAGTGCTATTTCCAATGCTGATTCTTCCCCTATTTAACCCTAGATTACTAAAGCCTTGTCAAATTTACGATTACAGTAGGGTATAAACCAGGATATTTTGTACTTAATTTAGTATATAACATATCATATGTAACATATAATATATATCATAAAGACATGCCATGAAGACAATGTACAGAGGACACAATTGTAGAATTACACCATTGGAGAACTCTGAATACTTCGAAATAAGCCAAGGTCTTAAGCAAGGAAGTATTCTATCTACTGCAGTTTTTAACGTTGTGATGGAGATAATGAATAGGGCAGTTGGAGAGATAGTAAAAGAAAAAGACAAGAAGATGATTTTTGCAGATGGTATGGTAATATGGGGTGATGAAGAGGTAGATGTACAGTTACAACTTGATGCGTGGAAGGAAATAATGCAAAGGTATGGATTAAAAATAAATAAAGATAAGAGTGAAATAATGGTATTTGGAAGAGAGAATGAGATCAACGGAAACATTACCCGCAAAGTGGTAGAAAGTTTCACTTATTTAGGGAGTGAAATATCAAGAGTTGGAAGAATAACCAACGAAATTAATAGGAGGTTACAGAAGGGAGGCAATTTCTACCAACAATAAAACACCTGATTTGGAATAAAGAAGTTTCAGAAAAAGCAAAACTCTGTATGTATAAGAATTATTACTTCCCTATGTTGGAGAAACATGTACAATGACAGAAAGGGACTGGAGCAGACTGCAAGCAGGGAAATGCAATTTCGCAGAGCAGTTAAGGGGAAAAGAAGAATGGACAGAGTAAGGAATGCAGAGATTAGAAAAGACCTTAAACAAGAAAGTATCAGAGAAGAAATTGAAAAAAAGAGATTAAGATGGTATGGGCAGTTTGAGGGAATGCATGGGCAGAGACTCCCCAAAATTATGGAAGAACTAAAGATGGATGGAAAAAACCTAGAGGGCACCCAAGAACACGGTGGAAAGTGGGAGTGAGAAAAACTGTGGAAAGGAGAGGTATGACGTGGTACCAAGTGGAGGAAGAAAAGTGGTGGGAGGACCGAGCCAAATGAAGAGAACTCGTCAGCACCCAGACCCGGCAGTAGCTGGAGCGGGATCCGGATATAGACAGATATATATTATTCGAGATATAATAATGGTAATAATTAATGCATAACATATAAACAAAGACTTCATTTATACAAAATGTTGAGTAGTGAACCTGACGATTATTTTCCACTGCTTTAGTGTTCTATGGATCAGGACGTTTTTCCACCACAGTCGTAGCTTTACCCAGATCCTTTCCAGTTTCTCTGTTAGGAGGTCGTTAGCAAAAGAGCATTGACTTCTTATAACATAAACTTTCGGTAACGAACTACAGAACGAAATTACTTCGCCTCTGACTGCAACTAAATTTGGTGAAAAATACGGGAAATATTCCAATGCTTTGATTTTTAACTATGAAGCTCATGGAAGCAACAAAAAACTGTCCGAACATGCCGGATAGATCTGTGCTATCATATGAGTCCACATGCTGTCCGCTGAGAGAGGAGTGACCGATCTTCTGGAGCTAGCCCGCAAAATGGCTCCAATGGCTCTGAGCACTATGGGACTTAACATCTGTGGTCATCAGTCCCCTAGAACTTACAACTACTTAAACCTAACTAGCCTAAGGACATCACACACATCCATGCCCGAGGCAGGATTCAAACCTGCGACCGTAGCGGTCACGCGGTTCCAAACTGAAGCGCTTAGAACCGCACGGCCACACAGCCGGCGAACTGTAACAGGTCAGATGTATCGGGACGTCATTTTGCAGCCAGCTAGCAAGCAGCGAACCGGCCCTGCTGCCCACTCATGTCGAGGAAACAAGTGCAGATTTATTCTACGTAAACTACCAGGTGCAAATGTTCTTCGGCTGAAAGGCATGACAGAGGTCAGTAAGGCCATACATCACGAGCAGCGCGGAGGTCGTGGGACGTTAACTGTGGAAGAGCCGGCGGCACAGCACAGAGCCGCAAATTTTTCCTCCTTCGACGAAGCCGGTCTACTATAGTGGCATGATCGAAACATCCCGAGTAAGTGTTGATAGGAAACAAACAAATTTTCTCGAAGAATGGCAGTGCTAAACTGTTTTCAATGTAAAATCTGACACAAGATTGCTTTTTTACATATTCACTTAACTTTTATTTGTAGTTTATGTACCCAATAAATGTGCCCGCTTTAGTTATTTATTTTTTCTCGTATCAGGAACATACATATTGCACACATTGCACCCGGTTATGACTAAAATCTGGCCACTTCCAGTGCTTTTCCTGTTCTTTGATGTTGATCCCCTGTGTAGGAGGCGGGACACATTCGTCATTGAAGCTTTGAAGAAAAACGGTGTGGTTTTCTCCACAGTCACACTGAATATCATCTTGGTGTAGCCCCATCTTGCCAAATTAATCTTTGATCTTCCAATTTCCGTTCAGGGACTTCCTAGACGTCCATTTCCCAGCACAGGCAGGAGGTACAATTTCTGAAATCCTTTTCCAGCTAGGGCGAAGGTAGCTCTCCTTAGTTCCAACCTAACTTTTTCAGCAGGTGTTCTAAGTGCCGTCGATGTTGTACCGCAACTCCTCCTTCACGTAAGTCGTTGCGGGTGCGGATCGTGCTCACACACAGGACGCAGTTTCTTCTGCTCCACTTTTTTTCACTCTCATTCGCTGCTATTTGTTTTCGAACAGGACGAGGTGCTGTTTTTACGAGTGATAAAGCTATTCGACTGGAGTGGATTTCAAGCAACATGTTATAATTCTGCATGTGTCATCGAAATCTACATCCATCTGCTTGGCATCTGTTGAATTATACCAAGCAGGACCTGCATACTATGCCGCAGAACACCGTAGTGCCATTCCAGTGGTTTATAGAGTCTCAGGTTGACCACTCCATTGTGATCCGGCCAGTTTCCGTAGAATAATCGTTCGTGGTGGAAAACTGTTGACGTGCAGTTCACGCAGTGTTTCTTGAAAGTAGTATATCTATCAGGTGTCACTCCTATATATTTTTCCCACTTTGTAGCACAATAAAGTGAGTGGCTGAAAGCCACGGGACATTTTGTCTCATTTGTGTGTCACGTACAGGGTGTTTCCATAAGAGCGTACTGAAATGTAGCAGGACATAGAGAATGCTCCACTGAGCAATTTGAGGTACGGAATCTGGGGTCGGAGAAGCCAGCATGAGGAGATACGGAATTAAACTTGTTTACCGCTTTGTCTAACATTAATGTTTTCCAGCTTATCTACAACTGACATGCGTACAATTTTAGACGTATTGTGCTGTTTATTTAGATGGACATCTTTTATTTCCTGCAAGGAAGCAGGAAGAACAAGCCCGATTGCTGGGAAGTCATGCAGGTTTTCTTTACTTTGCTTGTCAGTATCGTGGCTCTGTCATATCGCATTTACATTGTTCCCTTGGCTATTCGAGAGAGCATGTGGATACAGTATGGCGGTGCACTGCCTCCCTTCAGTGTGGGTGTTCCCAACCACCTCAGTGCCTTATATCCTGGTGGCTGGATTGGAAAGGGATGTCCTATTCCATAACCTGCAAGGTCTCCCCGCCTGAATTCCCTCGATTATTTCCTATTGGGATATCTAATCACTTGTCTATGAGACCACAATAGATGCGGAGATGCAATTAGTTGGGGGAGGGGGAGGGGATTTTCGGTATTCTGACTGAGCCGATGAGGCCCGCTATGAATTATCCTGCTGCGCCAGCCTGTTACTCTCCGAGTTCCACTGCACACTACGACATCGATGGTGTTGAGTGAATTTCAGTTCGAATCTCTGTATTCCCTTACAGATCTTACCTTCCATAGTTCTGTCAAGTACCACTGTAGTTAATACTTAATATCTGAACAAAGGTAACAAAGATCCGATCATCTTGTCCTTTTTTCTTGTCAACGTGTTCCAAGTGTTCCTGTCCTCTCCGACTTTGATGAGAGACTTCTCATTTCTTATCGGTCTAATAAATTTTCAATATCCTTCTATAACCTCACATCTAAAAGGATTCTTTCCTTTTCCCGAGTTTCCACCGTCCATGATTCACTTACAATCAGTGCTATGCTCCAAATAAATGTACATTCCCACTATTTTCTTCCTCTAATCAAGCTCCGTGTTTGATACTAACAGAATTATTTTGGCGAGGAATACCTCTTTGCATGTGCTATTCTGCTTTTTATGTCCCCTCTTGCTTACTCCGTCATTTGTTACGTTCCCTCATAGGAACTATTTCACTTCGTCTACTTAGTGGTCCTCAATTTTGACATTAATCTTCTCGTTAATCTCATTTCTCCTACTTCTCACTACTTTCGACATTATATGGTTCACTCTCAATTCATATTCTCTACCCATCAGATTGTTCACTTCACTCAACAGATCTTGTACTTCGCCATCACTTTCAATGTAATCTCCCTGAATTTTTGTTTCCCTCATTGCCTCTTCGATATATAGATTGAACAACAGCGGTGACAGACTTTATCCCTGTCCAATACCATTTCTAATGCGAGAATATCATTATTGGTTTTCCATTCTTATCACCTGCCCCCCTTAATTCTAATAGGTATCACCATTTTTCTCCTATAGCCTACACCTATTTTCTGTAAATTTCAAACACCTTGCACCATTTCACATTGTGCAACGTTTTCCTAGGTCAACAAATCCAGTGAACATATCTTTGATTGTTCTTAAGTGTTACTTCCATTGTTAAACGTCTGGTGTCTTTACTATTTCTAAATCCTAACTGATCGTCATGTAACAGATCTATAGTTTTCTGTTCCGTTCTTATGTATATTATTGTTGTCAGCAAGTTGTTTGCATGAGCCAACTAAGCTACTGAAACTGCGTGATGGGAAGCACTTTGCGGATGACGTTCTACGAACTGCACCATCCAAGCGTTTCTTCAGTTGTAAATGAAGAAACAAGCCTTCTTTACGTCGGTATGGTGGGATCATTGGAATCGAATACCGTATGGATGATGAAGTCCGAGAGGAGCATAAACACGAATACGACACGGATTATGAAGGTAGTCACCTCCGGCCTTTTAGAAAGCCGCGTCAGTCTTTACAGGAAAGCTACACAGAATCCTAAGGCGAAGTGACTGCACGGAGGTTTGTAACTCGCTTCCTCCAATTTAAAGGAAACGTTTATACCCATGAACGAATAATATGTTTGTGTTACACTAAATATTTCAGAATGAGATTCGAAAGTTCGAAACCGGTCTTGTAAATAATAAGAGCAATGCAGTGGCTGTTGTCTTCAACCACTGTCTTCCTGGAATTTATCGGTCACAGGCATCCTTTGAATAAAAACGCGTTGCAATGTTCGTCTTGTTGGAAATGCCACTCTCTCACAAAGATGTGCTAGTCCACAACATACACCGACGTTGAGCTAAAAAAAAAAAAAAAAAAAAAAAAAAAAAGAAAAAAAGTACAAATTTAGATCCAATCGTAAACAGATATCTCACATGACATAGTATTCCACGTGGAAGGTTGAGATCCGTTTAGAGTTTCTAGTGGAACTGGTTTCTTTTAGTTGGATCAGATGAAAACTTTAATTATTATGAAACGGAGTGTTCGCGCCGAAATCCCAAAAATTAAAATTTTATCGCTGATGTAAAGTAATGACCCATTGAGTGAGTTTAGCAGCTACAGAGATTCTCCACATCGGTAACTGTGATACTTTATCCTATTTCGAATTGACGTTTATAGATTTGTCATGGACACCATAAACTCGCTGCCTTTGTTTTGCAGCATTTGGAGAGTATTAGGGATGACACTGTAAAAAAAAAGGAGGTTACTCATTCTCTACAATGAAGTGAAAGTCATGGGGTACCTCCAAATACCGTCTCGGTCCTCCTTTTGCTCAGCGTTGTTTAGCAGATCGACGTGGCATGAACTCAACAAGTCGTTGGAGGTACCGTGCAGATACAGTAAACCATACTGTCTCTATAGCCGTCTAAAATGCGAAAGTGTTGCCAGTGTAAGAGTTCGTGCACGAACTCACCTCTCGATTATATCACATAAATGTAAGATGGGATTCATGTCAGGCCATTTTGGTGGCCAAACTATTCACTCGAACTGTCCAGAATGTTCTTCCAAGCAGTCGCAAACAGCTGTCGCTTGGTAGCATGGCGCATCGTTGTTTGGGAGCATGAAGTTCATGAATGGGTGCAGATGGTCTACAAGTGGCCGAACATAACAATTTCTAATCACTGATCGGTTCAGTTGAAGCAGAGGACCCATGTAAATACTGCCCGCACCATTATGGAGCCGCCACCAGCTTCAAAAATGGTTCAAATGGCTCTGAGCACTATGGGACGTAACTTCTGAGGTCATCAGTCCCCTAGAACCTAGAACTACTTACACCTAAATAACCTAAGGACATCACACACATCCATTCCCGAAGCAGGATTCGAACCTGTGACCGTAGTGGTCGCGCGGTTACAGACTGTAGCGCCTAGAACCGCTCGGCCACCAAGGCCGGCCCGCCACCAGCTTGCATAGAGCCTTGTTGAGAACTTGGTTTCATGTCTTCATGGTGCCTGCACCATTCTCGAATCTTACTATCAGCTCTTACCAACAAAAGTCGCATCTGACCAGGCCACGGTTTTCCAGTCGTCTTGGGTACATCGACATGGTCCGGCGCCTAGGAGAGGCGCTGCATGTGACGTTGTGCTGCTAACAAATG
The DNA here is from genome assembly GCF_021461385.2 of Schistocerca piceifrons. Taxonomy (NCBI): domain Eukaryota; kingdom Metazoa; phylum Arthropoda; class Insecta; order Orthoptera; family Acrididae; genus Schistocerca; species Schistocerca piceifrons. Next base: position 401,414,135 of record NC_060145.1, read on the forward strand.
CACTCGCTTCGGTTGTCTACTATCATAGTCCATTAACGCCAGATTTCGCCACACTGTTCTAACAGATAAGTTCGTTGGACATACCACATTGATTTCTCAGGTCATTTCACACAGCATTTCTTGTTTGTTAACACTGACAATGCTACGCAAACACCGCTGCTCTCGGTCGATAAGTGAATTTCGTTGGCCACTGGTTGTCCGCGGCGAGGGATAACGCCTGAAACTTGGAATTTTCACCACACTCTTGACACTGTGGAGCGCGGAATATCGAATTCAATAAAGATTTCCGTAATGGAGCGTCCCAAGCGTTTAGCACCAACTACACAACTGGCCATAAAAATTGCTACACCACGAAGATGACGTGTACAGACTCGAAATTTAACCGATAGGAAGAAGATGCTGTGATGTGCAAATGATCAGCTTTTCAGAGCATTCACACAAGGTTGGCGCCAGTGACGACACCTACAACTTGCTGACATGAGGAAAGTTTCCAACCGATTTCTCATACACAACCAGAAGTTGACCGGCGTTACCTGATGAAACGTTGTTGTGATGCCTCGTGTAAGGAGGAGAAATGTGTACCATCACGTTTGTGACTATGATAAAGGTCGGATTGTAGCCTATAGCGATTGCGGTTTATCGTATCGCGACATTGCTGCTCGCGTTGGTTGAGATCGAATGACTGTTAGCAGAATATGGAATCGGTGGGTTCAGGAGGGTAATACGGATCCCAACGGCCTCGTATCACTAACAGTCGATGTGACAGACATCTTATCCGCATGGCTGTAACGGAACGTGCAGCCACGTCTCGATCCCTGAGTCAACAGATGGGGACGTTCGCAAGACAACACCCACCTGCACGAACAGTTCGACGACGTTTGCAGCAGTATGGACTATCAGCTCGTTACCCTTGACGCTGCATCACAGACAGGAGCGCCTGCGATGGTGTACTCAACGACGAACCTGAGTGCACGAATGGCAAAACGTCATCTTTTCGGATGAATCCAGGTTCTGTTTACAGCATCATGATGGTCGCATCCGTGTTTAGCGACATCGCGGTGAACGCACATTGGAAGCATGTATCCGTCAACACCATACTGGCGTATCACCCGGCTTGATGGTATGCGGTGCCATTGGTTACACGTCTCGGTCACCTCTTGTTCGCATGGACGGCACTTTGAACAGTGGACGTTACATTTCAGGTGTGTTACGACCTGTGGCTCTACCCTTCATTCGATCCTTGCGAAACCCTACATTTCAGCAGGATAATGCACGACCGTATGTTGCAGTTCCTGTACGGGTCTTTCTGGATAATGAAAATGTTCGACTGCTGCCGTGGCCAGCACATTCTCCAGATCTCCCACCAATTGAAAATGTCTGGTCAATGATGACCGAGCAACTGGCTCGTCACAATACGCCATTCACTACTCTTGATGAACCTGTACTCGCCATCCAAGCTCTGTTTGCCTCAATGCCCAGGCGTATCAAGGTCGTTATTACGGCCAGAGTTGGTTGTTCTGGATACTGATTTCTCAGGATCTGTGCACCCAAATTGCGTGAAAATGTAATCAGATGTCAGTTCCAGTATAATATATTTGTCCAACGAATGCCCGTTTATCATCTGCATTTCTTCTTGGTGTAGCAATTTTAATGGCTAGTAGTGTACCATTCCGCGTTCAAAATCTGTTGGTTCGAGAGTTGCGGCCGGAATCACGTCGGACACCCTTTCGCATGAATCATGTTGAGTACAAATAACAGCTCCGCGAATGCACTTCCCTTTTATTTCTTGTGTAAACGGTACTCTCGTCAACTGTATACGTGAATACCGCCATCCTATGACTTCAATCGCCTCGCTGTAAGCTTTGTCTTTAACCGATCGAGGCATATTGTCGGACAAAACAAGGTAAGTCGCATTTTCTCGTTAGTCATTGGATGCATAAGGCGATTTTCTTAACTGCACTGAAAATGCTGGTTTACTCTTATCTCCATTACGCGGAGGCCTCTACGTAGCGATTTCTATTGGTCGAAACAGCATCGAGATTTTTCGAAATAAAATAAAATAGAAAAAGGCTATGAAATTCATGGGAGGTTCGAGCAAAACCTTTTCCCAGCAGGTTATTTACGTGCATGTATGCCGTATCCCAGTGGAGTTTAAAGAACTCTGGTCCACAGCTCGTGGTCTAGTGGCTAGGGTTGCTGCATCTGGATCACGGGGTCCCGGGTTCCATTCCCGGCAGGGTTGGGGATTTTCTCTTGCTGGGGTGTGGGTGCTTGTGTTGTCCTCATCATTTCATCATCATCGTCATTATTCGTGACAGTGGATTAATTGGACTGTGTAAACAATTGGACTGTGTAAACAATTGGACTGTGTACAAAATTGGGTCCTTGCACGGGCAGTAATGCCCGCGCAGTTGAGTTCCCCACAAACCATCATCATCATCATCATTAAAGAACTCAGTGGAGAGCAAGTGGAACTGCTTTTACAAAATGAAACCTTTAGAAAAAGCGTGATCAATTCAGTATTAAATTTTCTATGAGATAGTATTATTTTACATACGTGTTTTAATTCTCCCTTGTACTGTTATGTAAATGTTATTATAATAGTAGGCATCTATTTAGATGCAGGATTGTTAATCAGTTTTAGTAAATTGGCCTATAGAGATGTACCATATTTCAGTCTATTACTAGAAGACCCTCAGCAAATTATTTGATAATAAAGTATAGCAGACAGCTCTCTTGTATCGAAGAAGTCATACGTTAACAACATCACAAAACTGGCGAAAAGTTGATTAGCATTCTGCATAATTTTCGCAGGAAAGTTTTATGATATGCTAATGTGAAGTAAAAAGTTTATTCTGTTTTCCATTTTCAACTTTTCGGGAGTGAGAACATCGCTTTCTCTATGCGTCGACTTTCAAAGAAATTTCTCGGGTATTACAATTTAATTTTCGGGTAGTTCCATCACTTTGTACTTATTGACTTTCTTGCTAGTAACAGATTTAACCTCCACTAAATGCTCTGTTTCCACTACTCGACAATTGTATTCTTGTTTGCAACCAAATGCTTCACTAAAAATTTGTTCTTACACGAACGCAATTGCCATCGCTTACGATCGGAAATCTTATTTGTTTTTAATCTTTTTTATTGCAGTCCTTTCTTATGCTTGAGAAATCCTCACCCATCGAATGGATGGTGAATTTTGCTTAATCTGACTGACGACGACAACACTGCAAATGTCTTCACCCAACGTCTCAGGAACTTCGCACAGTGGAAGAGGAGACAAGTAAGTGGACATGTGCCTTGGCTTATCCGTAGAAACTCGACCGGTTCTAAGGAAACGATGGTCAAAATTTAGGACGTATTTTCGAGGATATTTCACAGCAAAAGGCACATAAAGTGCCTCGAAAATGCGTCGAAAATGTTGACGGTCATTATTATCTACACATCAGTCGAGATACTTGTTCGCCTAACTTGTCCCCTCTTCCAATGAGCGAAGTTTCTGGGGAATCGGGTTATGGCACTTGCCGTGTTCTCCTCGTTACTCATAAAAAGCGTGACGATGAACCAGATCTCCACCGACAAAAGCGTTCGGAACTCGCTCAGGGATATTTTTGCGGTATTTTAGCAGAAGAGACCCGCGGCCTCCCATTACTCGCTACAGATAATGTTGTGGGTAGAGCCAACCAAAGACTGCGACTCATTGGCAGAACACTTAGAAGGTGCAACAGGTCTACTGTAGAGACTGCTTACACCACGCTTGTTAACCCTATTCAGGACTACTGCCGTGCGGTGTGTGATCCGCATTAGTTGGGATTGAGGGATGATATTGAAAAAGTACAAAGAAGGGGAGCTCGTTTTGTATTATCGCGAAGTAGGAGAGATGGTGCCACAGACATGATACGTGAATTGGAGTGGCAATCATTAAAACAAAGGCGTTTCTCGTTGCGACGGGATCTTCTCATGAAATTACAATCACCAATTTTCACCTCCGATTGCGAAAACAGTCTGTTGGCACCCACCTACACAGGGAGAAATGATCATCACGATAACATAAGAGAAATGATGGCTCACACAGAAAAATTTAATTGCTCGTTTTTCCCGTGCGCCATTCGAGAGTGGAACGGTAGAGAGACAGCTTGAAGGTGGTTCATTGAACCCTTTGCCAGGCACTTTATTGTGAATAGCATAGTTATCACGTAGACGTAGAGAGTAATTGCATTTCGCCTCTTTCCTTACAGTCGTTTATTTTTGTATTTGTATTGCACCGAAACTATCTGCGTAATAATGCATTTGTCAACGGTTTGAGCTGGGTATTTTGTTTGGAAACTAACTTGTTCTGTTCACTGACAGCACTTGACTCTTCGCCTTCAAACTTGCAATCCGTACTACTCGATATATATATATATATATATATATATATATATATATATATATATATATGTGTGTGTGTGTGTGTGTGTGTGTGTGTTAGGCAATTCGTAATTTTCTTGCTGGTCAAGAATTTCAAGTACGAAATAGTACTGCAGTTATAGGTCATCGCAAGCAAGTGAAGTTTGAGTTTGTATGAGACCGCCAAAATCAATGTGTTCACTTAAGTCACGACTGGGTCCTGATTGCTAGACAGTTTCGTCATTCAATCCTAGGGACAACTTCTGTTTCAGGGCACAGCTGAATCACCTAATAACGTATAATTTTGTAATCCCGAATGTCATTATATATACATTTTTGTATATAACGCATTAAAATCAGACAATTGTGAGACCTTCAAATAATGTTTTGAATGCTGACGTGAGACTGTCAGATTTTGTGGCTACACATATGCTGACACAATTGAGCAATCATATCTTGGAAACTACACAGTCTAGAAGGCTGTGAATATCTTTATTTTGTGCCTACTCCTTCGTCTCAAAAGCTGGCATTACGAATAAACAAATCAGTCCTTTGTTTCTGATACTAGTTTTCGTTGAAGGTAGTGTGATCATCTGCTATTTTTGTAGTAAGCTAACTTCTATTGCTATTTATACATAAATAAAACGACTTAGCGTAAAAGTACAAGAAACACAAATTTACGGGTAACAGATATGTGAGACCTGCATTTTCTTCTGAAGTACTTGAAAACACGTGTGCTAGCAGTGAAAAAGCCATGTCATGCTTTGTGTTCATCTGCATCAAACACTTGGTGTAAATATAGGCAAGCTGAATTTTCTGGCACCCTGCATGAATTTACGTAAAAATTCTCTTCCTTTGGTTATAATGGAGGCAATCAAACCTATTTACAGAGATTTGGTAAATCCTGAGCTACTAAAGAAGTGTTAACATGGGAAGACCCAGAATGTGAATGAGTCCATCAATAATGACGTGTGGTGATGTGTGCCTAAAAATATATTCGTTGACCTTATGACTAAAGTTAGCAGTGTCAGATGCTGTAATAACTTGTAATGGTGGGAACTTTAAAAGAAGTTATGGGTAAGATTTGGACAGAACTCAGCTAAAGGACTGCGGGAACTGGATGAGCTTGGTGTATGTAAAGCAGAGTTAGCTGCTCAGCAAATGACAAAAGAAGCAAGAAGGAAAAGGAGGCAAGCACTGGGCTGTTGTGACACTGAGGAAGAGGCAGACTATGGGGCAAGGCAATTCTAGTGCATAAAAGACGCAGAAATGTAAGTCTGTATAAAAATATGTACCAAAAATGTTTTAAACACCAATATCTCTGAACTACATTTTTCGAAAAAAATGGCTCGTTTTCTATAACAGTACGGATGGTAGAGACATGAAATTTTCACAGCATTGTGTGAGATTCAACACATATGGAACCAGAATGATTAAAAATATCCTGAGTTGTTTTGTTTTTATGTTCATTACTTTACAAAATTCTGTCAAAAATTGAATGATTGAAAAAAATGACCCACAATACAATTTTAGTTATAATTGTAGTTCAGTGTATCTAGAAAGTTGCATTCAATAATTTGAAAAATTGTAAGTAGGTGTCTTAAAACGTTGCCAAGATAATGGATCGCAAAATTCGATAATTTATCATTGGCGGCATAGGACATACACTGTCCCCTTAAATCATCTTACGCAAGTGGTATCCAGAGAGTGTACGATCAATTCAGAATAATTAGACTGATGCAATGTCTGTAATATTCACACTGTGAATATGATGTGACCATTCATTATAAGTTGGGTGATTATATTTCGAATTATATTCGGCGATATAATCCACAAACAAGCTCCAGACTGCGACAAGACGTGTGTATTTGCAATTCTTTTTGCACGCATAAAATTGAAATTAACGACTGAAGAAGAATTTTTTTGTTTTATTGTAATATATGGTGACTGAATACGGTAAGACCATAGACAAACGCTTAACTGGTGAAAAATTCCAAACTAAACGAGAGATAAAATGCCTCAAGTAGGTATTAGATAAGGGTCACTCTTCCTAGTGAATGTAGCCGGTTGAACATCGGTTATTTTTACGATGATCATAATCAGCCCACTCCTCATTTCTGATGTGGGTGTCGAATCGGTACTTTGGAACATGAAGTCTAAAAAGTTATAGTCGGTAATTTTACAGTGACTGCTAACGCATACACAGGTGTGTACAACAAACAAATGAGTTACGTTTTCTGCGTTCATACCTTAATATTTCTTCGCAGGCTCTTTCTGTGTAATGAAACAGTGAACTGCCGTAGGGCAGTCTTGTAACCTGTTGCTACGCGGTACTAAATTATCTCCCCAACAAATTACCGAGGGGCTATTGGTAACGAGGTTTCACAAGTATATGTTATTTGGGTTATATTTAAAAAAGTATACATCATCGTCAGCAATAGACTGGCAATAGCCAGACAAGATGAAAAATAGCTTATGCTACTAAACAAGAAATATTGCTGTGAAATAAGATTAGTCGACTGCTAGTAAGTGTCATTTTGTACACGAAGGAACTCTTCTGAAAGAGAAAATCTGTAGTCGTTTTCGAATGAAACGATATATCACCCGTAACGATGAAAATGTTTGGGGACAGAGAACATTTAACAGGCTCTGCAGGTTAATTAAGCTATACTGCAAAAATTAACTTACGCTCCTCACATTTTGGTATCTTACTCACTGCTGTTACTGACAAATCTATGTAAGACATTTAAAGTTTCTAAAGCCCTTATTTTGTCGAGAATGTGTTCAAAATAGCGCTATCCAAACACGCTCACGGATCACCACATAGCGTTTACATGTCATTGGCTTTACTCTAAGGTTTAGAAATAGCTCAAGTAGTGCAACTGAAAGTAACGAGTCTGCGGAAAACTGTAACCCTTCCACTATGCTACAATATTACATGTTTCTAAAATTGCCGGCCGAAGTGGCCGTGCGGTTAAAGGCGCTGCAGTCTGGAATCGCAAGACCGCTACGGTCGCAGGTTCGAATCCTGCCTCGGGCATGGATGTTTGTGATGTCCTTAGGTTAGTTAGGTTTAACTAGTTCTAAGTTCTAGGGGACTAATGACCTCAGCAGTTGAGTCCCATAGTGCTCAGAGCCATTTGAACCATTTGTTTCTAAAATTGCTTGCAGCTTGGGGAAAGAGTAAATTCTAGAGATGAGCTAGGGAATATGAGGAAATGTATGTCTAAAGGTCGTCAGTGTTCTGACTGGTTTGATCGAGACCGCCATGATTTCCTCTCCTATGTCAATATATTCATCTCCGAGTAGGTCCTATAGCAAATGATCCCTATTATTTGTTGTATAATTCTTCTCTCTGTTTTCCCTAAAATATTCCCCTCTACCTCTCGTTTTAATATCACAGATGTAATTTTCAGACGTCTTATAACACCCTACCATCCAGTCCCTTCTGCCATTCAGAATTTTCCCCCAGTTTCTATCCTCAGGAATTCTGTAGAGGACCATCTCATTTCTTATCAGTCAGCTTAATTTTCAGCATCCCTTTGAAATACTATATCTCAAACCTCGTGATTCTCTTCGCTTCCGGTTTCCCTGCAGTCAAAGATTGTATTGTGACAACAACGCTGAAAATAATTTTTATTATTGCTAACATTGGTTAGAGGAGCGGTAGCTAGAAGTGAAATTGAACGAGATTACGTTATGATTTCAATGCCTATATCTTGTAAGAATGCCCGTATTATATTACCTTGTACTTGAGATGATCTTTGGTGAAGGTGACCACAGCAAATGCACTCGAGACGTCATACATAAAACTTGGTCTTCTGAACGTATTGAACTTAGCCACGGAACAGTTTTAAATTTAGCAAAACGTATTTCGTTTTTGTAACAAGTGCGGTACTAAATCGAGATTCAGAATTGGTTTTCCACTATAAAAAATAATCGCTGACGAAAGATATATACATGCCCTGACATCCTCATTGATTTCGTCTTCTTCTTCGTTGATCGATGTCTGCAAACCTCCTAAGTTTGTGTCGCCTGCCCACGAAGAGCTGTTGCATAACGATTTGATTTACGCATGCAGTTATATGGCTCCCTCCGTGTATAGCGATTACACGATTACGACGTGTGCGGCCTGAAGATGGCATCAACGTAATGCCGAAACTGGTAGCACATAAGAAATTCATAAAATAAATTTCTACAATACACACGGCTGTTGGTAAATTATTGCATCAAGAAATCATTGATTTCGCGTTGACCACGAGAAACGAGAAAAACATTCTTCATTAACTTTCCAGATTTGTATTGTTTCGTAAGATGTACTATAGAGATCGAAAATATTACTTTCCCCTGGATGTATGATACTGATTTGTTTCTTGGTGAATAGCACAATAAATGTAACTGCATAAATTTCAAATTCACTTTTGGGACATTTAAGAATGACTCACATTAACATTAGTACGAAAACAGATATCGCACGTGATTCGATAACCAAAGCAACAATTTGCTGTGAGAAGTGTTCATTTGAGTGGAGACTGATCTGGAACAGAATGCAGTTGCAACTCTTAAGAGCGCACAAACTGGTCTTATTTATCTTTTTTCTTGCTGGATGCGTCGACAATCAGATTGTACCAGAAGTAGCACTATTGAATTCGATAGGGGTCTTTCGAGGACCAAGTGTCCAAGTGTCCAAAAATCGGTGCAACAATCATAAGAACGATTTACGGGAAGTACGAAGGGTCTGTATAAGAATTACTGTACCAGGAATTGAATATTGGTCTTTTGGATTATTTAATTTATTTATATATCCTTTTATTTTACTCTGCTGTGTCTGGGTCAACAATCACTTGGCTGCATCTAACGTCATCAGAGAACTTATCTACAATTGAGTGTGCAGAGTGTATGATACATGAGCTGCACGTTGTAGATTTGGAAAAGCCCTGGTCTAGTTTGACCGACAGAAGGTAGAATCGAAAAATCAGCAAAACACTTAAAGTACACACCCATCTCGAGCTGTTGCAAAAATATCTCTTAAAATGTTTAGAAGCAGAGGCACAACGCTGTAACATAAATGAGCCACTGGAAATGTGACAAAATTACCGTCTGGTTGGAGTACAAGGCCCAAATGTTGTAGAAAACGAACATGCCAACTGATTGTGAGGCTTCCAACTTCATCGAAAGCTACAACAGAACACACCGCATATCACAAAAGTGGAGAAAACAAAAGTATGCATCACTGGAACTGCCATGCCATGTGTTAGCCGAATCGACGAAAAACAATGGGAAAAACTTACCATAGGCGAGGACTTGTAAACTGAACTAAAGCAACTCTGGCGTAAACCAGTGAAAGTGGCCTCAATTTTCGTCGAAAGACTTGGAGCGGTGTGCACTTGAAAACAATTAGAATTGCAAAACTATCCTTATAAGATATCTTCTGGTAAACCTTCCGGGATGTAAGGTCGTGGTCCATGAAACTCTTCAGCTCCTAACATTTCATCCAGCGCAGCTCTGGACGAAACGTTAGGAGCTGAAGAGTTTCATGGACCACGACCTTACATCCCGGAAGGTTTATCAGAAGATATGTCATCTGGTCGTGAAAGCTTTCATACTATCCTTATAAGAATCATCTACATATATATCATGCAATCTGACTGTTGATTAAATACGAAATCTGGCATTTTGTGAGTTGTAATAATAATACATGTGCATAGCATTTGTCATAACAAAACAATCTCGAAAGCGATCATATGATGTACATGATGCTGATGTACATGGTGGTTTATTTAATTGTCTTGATCGCAAAGTTTTTTGAACAGAGCTTTGTCGACGAACGACACACGGGTCAGCGCATCGCTCCGTGCAGAAACATCCGTTACCCGAGCAGCACGACGAAAACTGTAGCCAAGAGAAAGTAACATGCTACTGCGCTTAGCCTGCTCCATCTAAAGACGACTGCTCCACTTCACTTCCTTCTCACTATAAATTATGCCATCTCTCATTTATTTTATTGAAATACTATACTATATAGATCGCGAAATCCTCAACAAAAAGGGAGCCTAGATGCCTGGATGAAGACAGGCTATAGTGGTAAATGACGGCAGCGAAGAGGGCGACCTTAGGGGTCGATCCCTGAGATGCCCCACTTTCCTGGATAAAGATGTACCACATTGCAGCACCCACACGTACCTTGGAAGCTCTGCCTTTTAAAACTTCCGGAGGCTAATGAGCCTGGCAGCCTCGGAAGGCCGAGGATGGAACCCTAAGGCACCCCGTTTTCTTGGATGAAAGTGTCCAACATGGCAGAGCCCACACATACCTAGAAAATTCTGTGTTTTAAAAATTCCTTAAGGAAACGAACCTGGCGGCCTCGGAAGCCCCATGTCGAGAGAGTACAGAGGATAACAAGTAATGCAGGCTTTCTACAAATCCAAAACCATGTGCACAGTCTAGTATTTCCGCCCAGAATCGTTCATGACGTGGATTGGGAAACTGACGAGATACTTAATTGCAGAACGGCACGGTCGAAATATACACTGTGAAGTAATTAGTAAATTGCGAGACTCGAGCCAACATACCGGCTGGGCATCAATCATACATTCCATTACGTGGTAAACACAACTGGTGAGAAAAATGGATCGGTAGCTAGGCTGAGGTCATGACAATGGCTTCATGTCAGTATCTGGGAAACACGCCATTCGGCCGGGTGAGACCGTATGTATGAGCGAGAAAGTGCTTGACTGCAAGAGAAAGGTGCTGCAACATATGAATGCCAATATCGTCCAGCCCTGGGGGGGGGGGGGGGGGGGAAGAAGGGTATGGAGTGAGAGCGTGATCTAGCTACCACATAATAAACGTGGTATTGCAGAATTCACATCCCTCAGAGGAGATCGCTTTTACTCCTCTTCCGTTACTTTCCGATGGGGGAAGGCAGGTATGTAGTGGGTGTAGCTCGAAATCTCCTCAAAATAGCGGCCCCAAAACGTAGGTTATAGTAATGGATTCTATAATGATATCATCTGCTACAGTCAGGCCCCCAGATATTGGAGAATGAACCTTGGTTCCAGACAGCTGTCGGAATTTGGCCCACACGATGGAAGAAGACGAGCAACTGTTAAAATAACTGGTAAATGAACTCCAATAGCTGTTCTGCTATTCCAAAGAATGCGACGACATTGTGCACGCAACAGTTGATAACGAATGCAGTTCGCCTCCGTAGGATGACGATTAAAAATGTGGAGAGCACGTCTCCACGTGTGAACTACGACCAAGTGATCAGGACACAGCGCAGAAAAGGTGAAGTGCGAGGAACAGAATGTTTTACAAAGGCAAGGATAACATTTGTAAGGTATTCTACTTGGTCATCACACCTGTGGAAATGGTGTTCGTCGAAGGCCGCCATGGAGGAATAAAGCTACCAGTCGGCCTCAGAAAGCTGCCTGTTGTGTTTACGAGTTGGTGGGGTAGGACTCAGCAAACGGATAGCACACGAGCAATGGTCGCTCGAGTATGTGTCATAGAGAACGGGCCACTCGAGACGATGGGGAAGGTGGAGAGTGCAGGGCAAGAGGTCAAATGGGAATAGGCGTGCGTAGAGTCTGAAAGGAATGTGGGAGCTCCAGTGTTAAGGTAGATGAGGTTAAATTGAAGATCAGCCAACAGGCCACCACTCGGACAGGTTCTTGAAGAGCCACATAGAGGATGGTGCACATTAAGGTCACTGAGTAGGAAAAAGGGGTGAGTTAGTTCCCAGTAATCTGAAGGAAGTCTAGTGACACAAAACGGCAGAGGGTTGTAGACAGTACAAAAAGAAAAGGTAAAGTAAGAAAAATGCGGACTCTTACCGCTTGCAGCCAGGTATTCAGTGAGATGGTTTGACTATGAACGTCATCTTGGATGAGCGGCATGAGATGGGATGGCGTCCTTGGGGGGAAGATGGAAGGGCACAGGAAAGAAATGCAAGATATCAAAGCATTCGCAAGGATACAATTTTGTTTCCTGGAGGTAGAAAACAAGCGGACGCTGCGATTCCAAGGGCAACTGCAACCCCATCGTGTTGGATATAACGCCACGAACTTTCCATTGGAGAAGAGTCATGACAAGGAAACCGAAGGAGGGAAAAAATTGTTTGCCGCCTTGGTGGCTATTAGCCTTTGAAGACTCACTGCTACAGGGCGCAGAGGCTGGAGGATCCTGCTCCATGAGATTCACAAAGGCATTGGCATTCTCACTGGGTCGCACGTAGGTTCCAGGGTGGGAAACCGTTGGCAGTCGCACTGGCGAAACTGAGGTCGGCCGGGTGAGGGCATTATGTGACGACATCGTTGAAGAGATTTGTTTGATTTCTTGGAACCTTGGCAGTTGGCAGATGAAAATAGATGCTTATTGGCTGGAGGTCTTTCCAAGAGTGTTCCTTTCGTCCTTTCCAGCCTGCCAGTTGTGTAGCAGGTCGTATCAGCGCCAGAGGTGATAATTTAGCGGTTTTTTGCACAGATGGAGGAGAAGACGACGAGAATGCTACTATGACACAGAGCGATTTTACAACCACAGTGCTGAATTTAAGATAGCAAGTCTGCTTGGCCATGTCATTTGTGGAGCGAGGTGTAGCATGAACGGTACTGTAAGTGCCTGATGGTAAAATGCAAGGCTTGCAAGTAGCCAACAACTTCCGGGCGACAAGGTAAGGCCGTTTTTCCTTCACCTGGATCTCCTTGGTCGTCGTGATAGAGGGACATTCTTGGGATGAGGCTGTATAGTCGCCATTGCAATTGATACAGCAGGGAGAAGGAGGTGGACAATCGCCCATGTGAGTACCTCTGCCACAAGTAACACATTTTGCCACGTTTTTACACAACATGCAAGTTTTCAAATTGTAACAGTGCATTGGGTTCAGAATGTACGCCTCGACTGTGATGACTTCATAGCCTGCTTTGACTGTTGATGGAAGCACGACTCTATCAAATCTGAGAATAAAAGCGCATAAACGCATTAAGGATGTACCAACATTTTTCATTAACCGATGGACTGCAATGACGCCCTGATCGGTGTGGTAAATTTGGATTTCTCCCTTAGGCAAGCCATCGAGCAGTCGAGTTTACACACCACATGAAGAACTCAACATCAGATGGACCTTGACACGAACAGGATGGCCATGGAAGAGTGTAGCTGCAAGCAGTTGTTGTGCTTCAGAATCAAAATTAGTATCCAAAAGCAAACTGGCGTTGTGTAAACGGGCCAGGTCTCATTTTGTTTACGTTTAGTACACGTAGACCAAGATGGTGATTGGTGCATTGCGAGAAAATCCCCCATGAATCCCAGTCTCTTCGAAGGTGCGCATCTTCCAACTGGGATCCCGTCAGAAGGGTGGTGGTTCACACGTCAGGTCACACCTCCCGAACTTCTGGCTGAGGAAGAAATTGGCAGTCTGGGAAAGTAATGGGTCAGGCAATCACCTCTTCCTGGGCTTGTCCTGTACTGTGGATATGTGAGTCCTATCTCTCGATCTGGGGCTGGGAATTACGCGTTACCCAGTCGAAGTGGCAGATGCGTGGACCGGCCTTCAGGATCGCACAGGGAGGAAGAAGACAAAAAGAAAAAAAAAGGTTCAAATGGCTCCGAGCACTATAGGACTTAACATCTGTGGTCATCAGTCGCCTACAACTTAGAACTACTTAAACCTAACTAACCTAAGGACATCACACACATCCATGCCCGAGGGGGATTCGAACCTGCGACCGTAGCGGTCGCGTGCTTCCAGACTGTAGCGTCTAGAACCGCACGGCCACTCCAGCCGGCAGAAGAAGACACAAAGAGGAACCTCAAACCATGAACTACTGGAAGGACAGGAGATGGAGAAAAAAAAAAAAGAAAGAAAGAAGAAACAGTGGAGGGAGTGTTTTGATGTCAGACTAATGAAAAATCAGAACACATTCCCAAATATTATCCCGGACATGTTCCCCATTGGAGGGGAAAAAGAATAGTAGGAGGATAGACTTGCAGCACGGAAGGGAAAGGTGATGCATAGTTCGGGGCCCTATGGTAGCCAAGCACGAACTCACGAAAGAGTGGTGAGTCTCCTGGGAGGGCGAGGGGATGCTTCGGCTGTAGTGTCACTAAAGTTCAGCTCACGTCTACGCCATGGAGTGATTGCCTGTCTCATAATCGTTAGGCCAGTTATTGTGCCCGTGATTTGATTCAGTATTAAACTGTAAGCTATTATTTTTCTACATGGGTTAAAACTGAATCAGTTTTGTTATTCATGTACCAATTCCTGTGAGGCACGTTAGAGGGAGTTTTTGATGTACATGAATTTCTTCAGTATTAAACTGTGCACAGTTAGCTTGTTACAACTTCTAAAAACCAAATAACTTTTAGTTTTTATGTGCCATGTCTTGCGATGCCTGATCTAAGCCCAATGAAGTGCCTCTGTTATAACGTCGACGGTCACTACAGACCCCAGCCTCGAGCTTCACTACTTTCTTTGGTCTCAGTTGTTCAGGAAAAATGGGCTGCCATTCCTGTACCGACCTTCAGACACCACACTGAAAATAAGCCAGCAGAGTGAAAGCTATGGGTGGCCACGCAAGACAGTTAAGACGCCTTTCATGTTCTCAATGTCCTCCTTAGCAAAATACTGCTCCCGCCGGTACACGAACCTGGCGCAGTGCACTTTTAATTTGGTTGAGGGTATATCAGGAGACAACCATCGAAATAGTTTCCGAGATATTTATTCCCAGGCGCCGGTACATCAAAATTTGTTCTTTTTCAGAGTCGCTTATGACAGTGGATTTTCTCATTTGTGACCCGATTCATCACTAGAATGATACACCGTTTGCTCCGCTTATATCCTTTGCTGCGTCACGTGTCCGCTGATCTTGAAGCCCAGGAGAAAGACAGGTCGTGGCGCGTACGTCACAGCACGTGACACTGAAGGTCTTGCGAATGCCAGCAGCCGTCTCCAGCCCTGGGCGACTAACTATTTTAGATGAATACAGCACTTCTTGATTGGGTAATTAGATGCTGAGAAGTTCTCGATAGCACACGACAAAATGAAGACCTTTACTGGGCATTTTTTCTATTAAATATTGATTTCCCATGGGCCCTACACGGAGCCGAGCATTCACGAAGATTGGCGGATAAGCCGAGTAGTGTGACGTCACATGTTCGTTGCATAGCTCGTATGCCTCCTTGGCCACGGCAGAAGTCACAAATGGCGACATCGTTATTTAAGGACGAGACCATCGACGACGCGGCAGCAACTGATAATTCGATAGCGGTCGAGGAGAACTGAGCCCATTGTCCATAGGACGCTGATGAAAGCCTGAAAAGTTGTTTTTAATGTTATCATTCTATCCTACGAATAATGGGTGGCGACTGAATATTCATAATTGTCTCACAACTAAAAAAAAAAAATTAAAAAAAAAACAAAATTCTGATGAAACCACTTGGTTGGACTGAAGTGAACAAACCGTCTTTCCACTTCCATTTCCTACTAATTTGAAGTTTTGCACGCTGCCAAGCAGTTACCTACATCAGAGATCCAGTAATAATGCGCTCTGTAATAAACGTAATAAACAAGGGAGTAGAGTTAGAGCGAAACTATCTACTAAGTCGATGTCTTTCTCTGTTAATTTCTCTTCCAAATTCACTAATAGCACTTTTACTTATTAGCTGTACTTACGGTAGGTGACTGAACACATTAGTCATATCAGTGAAATGGGTGAGGAAAATTCCATTCTATTTCCAGACGGCTAACAGGAAATATTTGGTCTAAAACTTTGCTTCAGCCATCTAGGAACTGCCTGAGTAGCGGCAAGCACTGGTGTAGGTGCTAGGTCATAAGCGTCTACAATAAGCTTAGGCATTTGTAAACTTAACACCATCGAAATATTAGTCTATTTGTGTTTGTATCATAAAGTTAATGTCGACTGAACATTTCAACATACGAGCCCAGTTCTCTTCATTTCCGGAAAGTTTTAATTTTCTGGCTTAACATGAAAAAATACTCTGTTGAGAGGCACCTATTAGCGAAATAACGTGCAGAAAATGATTTCAACGCTACAAAGATGGTGATGTTGATGTCGGAGACCGGCATGGCGGCAGGAGAGAGATGTTCTAAGCTGTTAAACCGACGGAAAAAATCAACTGAGGTCGTTAGAGAAAGCAATTGATGCGCCTTAGCCGAACGCTGAAGGACAAACGGCCACAATACACCGATATACAAAAGGTGATTTTGCAGCATGACAGTGTACTCGTCAAAACACACTTAGAAACGATGAATTGGAAATTCCTACCCCACCTGCCATATTCTCCAAACGTTGTTCCTTTTCGATCAATGGCGCACGGCCTGGATAACCAGCACTTCCGGCCTTATGAGAAAGTGTGAAAGTGGATCGTCTCACGGATTTCCTCTAAATACGCCCAGTTCCTGCGCCCTGATACTCGTGCGGTGTCAGAAATAAGGGAGAACGTAGTGGCCAGCCAACACTTTGAATTGTAAATTTTTGTAAGCTTTTCACAATAAAGCCTCGAACTTCGAGAAGAAACGGCAGAATCAGAGTTGTAGCAGTAATATATTTCTATCAAAAGCAAACAAAATAAAATTCAATTCTCAAATGAGAAAGTCAATAAAATTATTGGTGTTGCCTGACTGTCGGGTACGGTGTCATATCTTCGAATACGAAATCGATGGGTATGGTTGGCTGAATATCAGCTGAAAGCTCTCCATAAGTGACAGAGGTACGTAGCACATAATTGATTTTGGTTGTATATAACCTTTTATATCAAAGTCAACAGATTATGCTTCATAACTTATGTTGCAGAAACTTGGGCATTTTGGACAGTGTACTGAAGGAGTGCACGCATTTGGATAGTGTGTTATCTAATTTTGGATAGGGTTATTTCATAAGAAAAATTCAAGTTTGCATATTTATGGGCATATTGTTTTGTTACAAACAATCAATGTTGAGATAATCTCCGTTGGTTTCAATAATAATACATTTGTAAATGCTTTGATAGTATCATTTGTAGTTTTGACATTTGTACGTCTTCCAGCCATGTTTCTCAGTCTTAGCACAGCTTTCTTCATATTTTCCTATGAACAGTACTTTCTTTTCTTCTCAGACATCTCCTGAAAAGAAATGAAAAGCGAAATCTTTAAAGAGGCCCAGTCGGAACTAGACACTCTAACAGTATCCCATACTAGGCACCGATACCACTTGACATACATGACTGAACTACTGAATTGATTTATTGCATTTAAATGCTACTCACAAGTTTCATAACACATGATGTATCACTAATAAGTAACTCTAAAATACGAGACTACGTACAATGCAACTGCGATGCTTACGTTGTATATACAAAACACAACTGATGGGCTTGGCGGCAAGCCGACTCAAAAACGGCCGAAGTATAAGGAGTTCGGTTAGTTTCCGCATCGGCTGCACTCTCCAGGGAGCAAACATCTATTTGTCAGGAATTAGAGCATCATCCGAAAATAGGGAACCTCTATTAACTACATAGCTGAGGCTTCAATTGCTTCTAAAGATCTCACAGTTGCAGGTACTTAATACAATAATTAGTACCTAATAAATATAAGCCATACGTTTATGTTTGTTTGATTGTCTGTCATTCGATCTGAAACATTATTTACTGATAGAAAGGCATACCGCGTGTCGTAAAATTTAAGAATTGGAGACCGCATGGACTGTGCTTGCTAGAATTTCACCGAGTTCCACAAAGCCATTGGGAATCTTGTAGGAAACAAAAGCTCTACAGATAATATGTGGTAAGACTTTTTGCTAGAGTTTCACTACGTTCAATGCGGAACTGGTGGATAGTAGAGTTTTAGTTAATTTGAGACGTAAGAATAATATTTTAATTTCTAAGTATTTTGTTTTCCTTTAGTATCGTGTCTTTTCATATTCCCTAGCTTCACTAGATTTGCTTCTTCTTTTATTATTGTAAATATTTGTACTTCATTAAGCTGACAGACATCGAAAATTATTGTTTTCATTTTATGAAACATGTGTCTCTGCGACCCGCTACTGTCAACTAGGCAACAACTCACGTAAATTTTGGTTGTCGATATATGTTGATAGCTATATTCATTAGCTTGCAGAAATTCAAATGGTTCAAACGGCTCTCAGCACTATGGGACAACTTGTGAGGTCATCAGTGTCTCATTTCCTAATCTAATACCCTCAACATCACCCGACTTAATTCGACTACATTCCATTATCTTCGTTTTGCTTCTGTTGATGTTCATCTTATATCCTCCCTTCAAGATACTATACATTCCGTTCAACTGCTCTTCCAAGTCCTTTGCTGTCCCTGACAGAATTACAATGTCATCGGCGAACCTCAAAGTTTTTATTTCTTCTCCACGGATTTTAATACTTACTCCGAATTTTTCTTTTGTTTCCTTCACTGCTTGCTCAATATACAGATTGAATAACATCGGGGAGAGACTACAGCCCTGTCTCACTCCCTTCCCAACCACTGCTTCCCTTTCTTGCCCCTCAACTCTTATAACTGCCATTTGGTTTATATACAAATTGTAAATAGCCTTTCGCTCCCTGTATTTTACCCCAGCCACCTTCAGAATTTGAAAGAGAGTGTTCCAGTCAACATTGTCAAAAGCTTTTTCTAAGTCTACAAATGCTAGAAACGTAGGTTTGCCTTTCCTTCTAGCCTCTAAGATTATATAATCTATCTGAAATCTGTCAGTATCTCCAGGCTTCTTCCATCTATACAATCTTCTTTTATGATTCTTGAACCAAGTGGTAACTATGATTAAGTTGTGCTCTGTGCAAAATTCTACAAGGCGGCTTCCTCTTTCATTTCTGTCCCCCAATCCATATTCACCTACTACGTTTCCTTCTCTCCCTTTTCCTACTACCGAATTCCAGTGACCCATAACTATTAAATTTTCATCTCCCTTCACTATCTGAATAATTTCTTTTACTTCATCATACATTTCTTCAATTTCTTCGTAATCTGCAGAGCTAGTTGGCATATACACTTGTACTACTGTAGTAGGCGTGTGCTTCGTGTCTATCTTGGCCACAATAATGCGGTCACTATGCTATTTGTAGTAGCTTACCCGCACTCCTATTTTTTTATTCATTATCAAACCTACTCCTGCATTACACTATTTGATTTTTTTTTTAATCCTGTATTCGCCTGACCAAAAGTCTTGTTCCTCCTGACACCGAACTTCACTAATTCCCACTATATCTAACTTGAACCTATCCATTTCCCTTTTTAAATTTTCTAACCTATCTGCCCGATTAAGGGATCTGACATTCCACATTCCGATCCGTAGAATGCCAGTTTTCCTTCTCCTGATAACGACGTCCTCTTGAGTAGTCCCCGTCCGGAGATCCGAATTGGCGACTATTTTACCTCCGGAATATTTTACCCAAGAGGACGCCATCATCATTAACCATACAGAAAAGCTGCATGCCCTCGGTAAAAATTACGGCTGTAGTTTCCCCTTGCTTTCAACCGTTCGCAGTACCAGCACAGCAAGGCCGTTTTGGGTAGCGTTACAAGGCCAGATCAGTCAATCATCCAGACTGTTGCCTCTGCAACTACTGAAAAGGCTGCTGCCCCTCTTCAGGAACCACGCGTTTGTCTGGCCTCTTAACAGATGCCCCTCCGTTGTGGTTGCACCTGCGGTACGGCTATCTGTATCGCCGAGGCACGCAAGCCTCCCTGCCAACGGCAAGGTCCATTGTTCGTGGGGGCTGTAATAAAATGTATCCTTAACGAAATATTTAAAAACATTAACAGGTCGTTTGAGGAAAGCACAATTTCATCGAAGAGCAGTACGTTGACATCATCCACCCGTTACAGTATGTGAATGATGCCACGTGGCAGAAGATGACTCGAACGCCTGTCAGCATCGCGCGATCTTCTGAAGCAGAGTTCTCGCTTCCCGCGCCCGGGTTCCCGGGTTCGATTCTCGGCGGGGTCAGGGATTTTTTCTTCCTCGTGATGACTGGGTGTTGTGTGCTGTCCTTAGGTTAGTTGGGTTTAACTAGTTCTAAGTTCTAGGGGACTGATGACCATAGATGTTAAGTCCCATAGTGCTGAGAGCCATTTGATCTATTTTTCTGAAGCAGAAACTTAAATAACAAAATAACGGTGGTTGGATCAAAAGCCGTCAGGGTGTATCGAACGATACTGGCGCAAATCAGTGAATCAATCTAAAAATATTTAAGAAAATAATTACAACACCTGTGTGGTTATATTAGAAGACGTTCAGATTGGTGCTTCGGTGACAGCCGTTTTACGTTTCGTGTCAGATATTTGTCTGACAGACAGTAGCATAACATTCCCTTCAGAGACTGCCAATTTCAGCTGTGCTCTTTTCCCCAGCTGTCAAGCGGCTGCTCCGCTGTTGAAGTCGTTAATCTGACGATTTGCTTTCGCGGACAGTGGCCTGATAGCTTCTTTCACAATCTGTCCATGCAGAAATCCAATCGAGCACGTAGCATTAGAAGTATTGCAAACAGCATTATTCTATCAGCAGACACTGGATCAAAATCTATGCTTACGTTACAAGCAACTGGAGCATGTCGCATATGGGACATGAAATGAAGAAGGTAGTGGCTCCCTAATCAAGTTTGTGGTCTCAGAATAACTACGACGTAATGCCGATAGTGTTAGAAGGAATAGGAGGTAGAACACTCAGAGTCCCTCACCAAATCAACGCTTCATGCAGATGATATAGTCACTCCTAACGTGCCTGCCATATTAATTCTAAAGGTACATTCTCGCCGTTCGCTAGTACACACACCGTCTCATCGCGCACAGTGCGGGCATCCCGAAAGGACTATGTGATAGTACTAGTACATCTGCCATCTGCTATGTGAGGAACACCTCGACGCCAACACTTTTAGAAAGCGGACTTCAAGCATGTTATGATTTACACTTCAGCGTACGGTCGCTTTTGCGTAAGCGGCAATCTGTAGTATTTTGTAATATGCTTTTGGCGGAGTACTAAAGTCACGAATTAGCTGTTTGCATCTTCAGAAATGTAATAGCCACATGTTAAATATATCTAGCTGTGTATAGCGCCAACGCCATAAAAATTAATGGTTTAATTTTAAATGGCGTTATTCATTAATTAATTAAAGAGGAAATACATTATTTTGTAGAGAATAAGAAGTCTGATTCTTTAGTGGAAGACACTAAAATCCTCCTCGGCTGTGGTATTTTCAGCAAGTGGGATTTTTGGTTACTGTCAAAACAACACTACTAACCAGATAGAAGAGACGCAAGGGCTCATTATCTACAGACAGAGACAAACGAAGCAGCTTTAAAGTAAGTAAATCACATGCCTGCCAACATAGATTGAGTTATTACTTGATATGAACCTAGAATGTGAAAATATAAAATATTTTGTAAATAAAGCAGCAGGTGAAGACGTAGGAAAACATGGCAAAAGGAAAACTGGATTAAAATTGAGAATGGAGAAATTTAAGAAATAATAACAGATAAACAAAGAGCTTACGAGTGCTTTCTGCAACCTCCCAATGACCGAACGGAAGAAAACTACAGGCTGATGAATAATAAAGCAAAATCAGTGATAAGAAAGATTCATCTAGACAGGTGTGTTACAATCGTAGCAGTGATAGAACATGGCAGGCAAGACTTCACTTTCAAAATCGTAAGACACTGAAACGAATATGAGAAACATGTGGCAATTCAGGAACAGTGGACAGGATATTACAAGAATGTATAGGATAATCCAAAGGCAAGTAACCATTATGAAAATATAACTGATTACATTGATACATATTTAACTACACTTCAAGAAACGGAATATGTTATTTAGAAAACTGGAAAAAATTCCAAGAACGTGACGGAATTAATATAGAATTGACTAAAGATGGTTGATTATTGCTTAAGCTGAGAATTTTATGTGTAATAAATACCAGCTTGCTAAATACTAAAATTCCAGAATTTTGGGTTAAAGCAAATGTGTTACCACTGTTTAAAAATGAGAATCGCAGCAATACTTCAAATTATAATAGTATGTTGAACAGCGCCTACAAAACAGATTGAATAACGGATTAAAGATTATTACTGAAGAGCTACTTCTTAAAAACAATACGGCTTCATAAGAGGAAGATCATGTATCGATAGTATACTCGTATTTACCGTGTCATAGCTAATACAGGATAGAGGAAATGTAATTTACCAACTTATCTGACTTTCGCAGAAATAAAGATAGAATTAGCCTGTATGAAATTATGGCAAAACTTGGATACCAAAATCATTTTATAAATTGCATCAAGATGTTTTGTAATGGAATTTACAGTATATTTGTCATACCCAATCACACAGGGGAAAATATATTAATAGACCAAGAAGTTAGACAAGACTATATCCTATCAAGTTGAACAGGATTCCTAATGAAGATATTAGACAAGAACTAATTAATTTTTCAGTAAACTACAAAAGAGAAGACCGTGAACAAAATTGGAAGGGACATCTGTAACGAATGGATGAGGCTAGGATTCCAAAAATGGCCTTGCAACATAATCTCAAAGGAAATATTGACGCAGAACGGGCTGTTAAAGGATGAAACTGGGAGCAGAACACAACTAAATGCCTGATCTATGAAAGGCAGAAGAAGAAGAATAAATTCATTATTACGTAGTTTAAAACTTTGATTCTGAGGACTCAGTAATGTGGTTCGGTGTGTTCAAATAGTAGTAACGTGACGAGGACTTGACGTAATCTAAGTTAACGGACAGCCATTGATTTCTCGCCACTCATGTGTTCAGGAAGTTGCTGTCTCATCCCGTTTTTTCCAGGAACGTAAAAGATTTCTTGTTGAAATACTTAGACGAATATGTGCAATGTTGTATTAGCATTTTTTCTGTGTTACATGCTTGACTCCAAGTGGGCGTAAATGACAAGTTAGTCTAAAGACGCAAGCTCTCAAAACTCACATTATTTTCTGAGCCCTTTAACGACGTAATTTTCCTCTAGTTTAAACATGAAAGTGCTTCTGAAGTAAACTATTGATTGGCATTACCCAGCGACTTCGCAGTTTCCATTCAATACTGGAAAATACCTTGTACAAATAAACACATCCGTATTGGGTAACAGTGTGGATTATTTCAGGCACGGATGCAAACAATTCTATTTGAGGTATTGTTGCAAAGCGGATCTTCCGTTGTGCATGTAACGTCGTTTAATTTAAGGGTAGCGAGGAGCCGTTTCTTATGTAGGTTTTAGTACGACAGAACAAGTATTCAGCACCTCACATGTTTAAAGCAGAATACCTAACTATTAGAGACTTGGATTAGATTACGATGCTAATTATATCACTAACTGTTACATATCTGGATAAGCTTACTATGCTAATTTTGAATATGTTTAGGGGCCCACCAAAATTGTTATACAGTTTGAAGGTAATCAAATTTCAGCGCAAAAACCAATTACAAATACTGACAATTATTGGAAATTAAGACCTACAATTCGAGTTTAAAGTAATCAGACCTGTTTTGTTTGTAATCAAATGTTACACTGACGGCACAGATCAAATGTTAAAATAAAAATACAAAATATTGTGTTTTAGAAGTAGCTGGCTTGGTTAATTATTCTGGGATTGTGAATTTAAAGTATTTCAAATGCGTCAATATTGTTGGCACTGGCAAATCAAACTTCTTAATTATAAAAACAAGCAGTCTCTATGTAATTATTACAATTAGTAGTTATCTCGAACAGATAGCCGTAACGGTGGCTAACCTGATCATGTCGAAGCCGGCTAATACTGATCATGAAACAAACTCACAGACAGTTCCAAAGGAAAGGTTGTTAAAATACATAAATAGCATTAATGGCAGAAGAAAATGAAGAGACACAATGAAATATATCTGTTTTCTGGTAACTGTTATTATGGAAATTAATTTACATAATTATAAACGTCTGTACAGATACGGAGCTGGAGGAGAGCAGATAACAAGCGAAGTGAGAGGAGAGGGTAGCCACACGAAGGAAGCAAACACTTGTCAGAGATATTTCTACAGTTATGAATACTTTAAACTCCCACTCTATGTAGGTATCTTTTTATCAGGAAAGAAAATATAATGCTCAATGAACTCTTTACATCTGCCCGCGTAAAGTAATTCATAAGAGCAAATAGTGTCTCTACATGTTATCTCAAGCATTACAGATATGGTAATAGTTCATTCACAATTATAGTAATACATCAGAACGAGCAACACTGTTTCATTATGCAGATATTGCATGAACGCTTTTGCTCTATGAATAATGTGCTCGTTATGTTTATAAGACGTTAATTACTCCGTATTCAGGATACATCGCCAACTGAGCCCTCCGCAGGTGGTATGAACTGAAGAGACGCGCTGACACCGGATATTTCAAGAACACTGGGCTATAATGAACAAGATGGGCAGTCACCCCTGTCACCGGACGAGCGTGGTCAGCTCCTCAGAGTATATACGGGACGACGTGTGCCTTTTTGTAGCTGGCGGCGGAGAAGGTAGATCTTTCTGCCACACCGATCATTAACCTCCACGTAGGAAGAGAGAGACAGAGATATTAGCGTTCTGGCTAGTTACTCTTAAGGAAACTATTACCAGAATGGTCCACGTATAAGCTAATTATTCGTACCAAATGTATCCCGCGGAAAGTGGTCTCTTGGATAAAAAAAGGTCAGAGACTTATATTTAATTAAATTTAAGTGGAGTTCAATGAAATTACTTAACGTTACCAAACACTATTGTGGTACAGTACTAGTTCTAGCTACAAAATAATCTAAAACGTTAAATTTAAGGTTAACTGTGAATATCTTCAAGGGATTAGAAACTGTTGCCCAAAAGAGAGCGATTGAATTCAGTCTTAACTCCACCATATTAACTGCATGACATTTAATGTGCTTTGTCAGACTGATTTGAATTCATGTACCTGGCTCCTTTTCCTGCTAATTTTGACTTTGCGAAGGCTTTGAAGAGAATGTTCATGGTCCTAATTTAATGTTTATTTCATTACGTAGAGAAAAAGAAATTAAAGTAATACCAAAAGGCATATACAGGGTGTCCCATTTATCTTGACCATTATAATTTACTCTTTCTCCAGATTCAAATTAAAAAATGATTCAAGCAGATGTTCTTTAGCCGTCAGGGGGACATCAATCAGTATGATTGCCTTCGTTGAATCTTTGTTTATTTACAAAGATATGAACATCGGTATGACTTTTTTAAATGACACCCTGTATTGTTTATTCGGTAATTCATTTCCTCTCCTAAAGACATATTCAAAAATGTATTAACTGAAATACAACGTTATTAATTACGTAACACAACGCTGACTTTGAACCCGGAATCACAAACTTGTCCACTTGCTGGAGTCGTCAGAAAATAAATGAAAACCAAGTAAAAACATAACACAAAATTGACTTTGACTCTCCTGTCCCATTTCCCAGGAGTAGAACGTTCAAAGGTGCTCAAAGTGGTGACCCTGGACACCGATACACTGGTGCACTCGTTGAATGAATGAATTATATACTGCTTCCAGTGTTGACTGCTGAAGATAATTACAAGCAAGCACGATACGTTCCTGCGTGTCCTCTGGAGTTGTTGGAATATCGCGACAGACAACATCTTTAACGCATCCCGAAAGAAGAAAGTCCAGAGGATTTAAATCAGGGGACCTAGCAGGTCAAGTAACTGTTCCTCCTCGACCAATCCAACTGGCAGGATACCTTCGGTTCAGAAAACGACGTGCACACAAGACATCAATTGCTGGACATCCGTCGTGTTGATGCCACTTAAGCATTCTGGTTCTTTGCGGCACTGCATCCAGGAGGAAGAATACGTCTAGGAAGTTGGCATACGCTGTGCCGTTTAGACTACCATTGATGAAATAAAGACCAGTAATTGTAGTACCAATCATCCCACCCCAGACGTTAACTCTCCATTGACGCTGATGTTCCACCTGCCTAAGCCATCGTGGGTTGTTGCTGGACCAATAATGCATGTTCTTTGTATTTAACTGTCCTTTGTTTGAGAAGGAACACTCATCGGTAAATAGAACATTCGAGAAGAGGTTCAGGTTGGCGAGGATTTACTGCTGTGCCCACTGGCAGAACTATACACGATCCTGGAAATCATTCCCATGCATTTCTTGGTGTAAGTGTACATGGTAAGGATGGACCCGGTGACGTGTAAGAATACGATGTACACTGGTTTTAGGAATGCCAATCTCGTGTTCAAGCTGTCGTGTGCTCACATGTAGATTCATATATAGCAACGGAAGAGAGAACAATAACTTCGGCAGCTTCATCTGTGCGTGTCCTACGACGATTGCGTTGTCGTGGGTTGAAACTTCCCGTTTCCTGAAGCGTCGCAACAAGACGAGAAAACATCCGTCCGGAAGGAGGGTTCTTGTCGGGGTATTACTCTCTGTACAGTTCCGCTGCCTGCGTAGCATTTCGCATACCTTCAACAACAACAATAAACGTTATGTCGATGCAGATTGCAGGAATGACGGCCTTTACTGTATGCCTACTCTACAAAACAGTATATAAAATGACTACTGAACTAAATTTAGCCGTGCATAAGAAAACAGTATTGCAATTACTGATATGCAAATTTACATTCCCCATAGATGAGTAGAATTTCTACCTTCTCTTCGTTGGTGTACATTCTACTCGCACAACTCTTCAACTGACGATGGTTGACAGAATGACCCGTGTGCATTTCTACTTATGTTTACATTTGTCCTCTGTCAACGTCAGCACGTGGATGTGTTCCATTACCCGAGTACCTGCACTAAGCGCTGGGAGTGTGAACGTCATGTTATGTAATTAATAACGTTGTGTTTCAGTGAATGGTTCACTGATAAATATTTGAATAATCTTTAGGAAAGGAAGAGAATTACCGGAAAAATATAGAGGGTGCCATTTAAAAAAAGCCATGCCGCTGTTCATATATTTGTAAAAAACAAAGCTACAACGAAGGAAATCATGCTGATTGATGACCCCTGACGGCTAAAGAACATTTGCTTGAAACTTTTTGTAATTTTCATCTGGACAAACAGTTATTTAGGGTGGTCAAGATAAATGGGACATCCCGCGTAATATGAGTGCTCGCGCGCGCACGTATGTGTATGTGTATGTGTGTGTGAGTGTGTGTGTGTGTGTGTGTGTGTGTGTGTGTGTGTGTGTGTGCGTGTGTGTGTGAAGTTGTCAAAAGAGTTTTGAAGTAGACTCTGCGGGATGTTCTACAATTGACACCACACATTATTATTACAGCCTCTTCTATTATGAAAATGCTGTATCCGTAACTTTGTCAACAACAGTCTCGCTGTGCGCAATGGTCGATAATGTTTTGAATCATGTATCCCCATGCTCTGTTACGTTGTTTAGCCAAATTTTGCGAATACATACGTCCTTCATTAACACAGTTATGTCAAAGTTCTCTGCAAGTACGTAGAGTGATTCCAACATGCACCCGCAAAAACTCTGGGACATGAACATTATTTTAACATAATCAATTATGAGTCTGCTGTCATCTTACATAGAAGCAAACATCAGTATTTAACACTAACTAAATCTTATACTTGAGCGGTTTTTCTCATTTGAGTGTTAGCTATGTGTACTTAAAGTTTTTCTATTTTCTGTACCACGCGGAACTGTTACTTACCACTGCACTGACGAAATATTTTCTTACTCACTATTCATGTACAATAAATGGGGTCGTAACTCTGAAAACATGCCATATAAAAAGGGCTGTGCAATAGGAAAAAGATTCTGTTTAGCGTGATAAAAAATATTTCGCTACTACCGCCTTAATTTAATCCAGCAACCGGCCCGCTGTACGCAATGCGAATGTCACAAAGCTGTTTCGCTGCCAGTGTTCAGATGTTCAAAGCCGGAGCAGACTGTTATGACATAAAATCCAATGTATGCATGACATGCTGCGTAAGAGCTGACACAGAGCTGAACCCGGCAGTAACAAACGAAATGGGCTCTCAAAACCCAGCGTACAACGGCGCCGTGTTTGTAATGAAAGTCGTACTAAAGTCACACTCTTTGAACTGCGCATTCTTTGTCGCTGTTGTTGATCCATGTGCCCAAGATAATGAGGCCTATAGGTTAACTCTTCCAAAACAGAAATACCTCCGTGCATACGTATTCACAAAGCAAACCGCTCTGGAAGCACGAAGTACTGAATACACGACGAATTAATTAAACCAGGATTTCAGATTTAAAATTAAACGCCACAAACATGTACATTCCTTTCTAACCTGTGTGTGTTGTTACAAGTCAGAGTGGTTTGTTGGCATCAGCAATCAATTATACACTCATAGGTCTTCACCGACGCTGATAGTCTATCTAGTGACGTCCATGTCGTACGTGTAAGTACCTCACCTAAAACGTGGCTCATAAATAAATTATTTTCTTCTATATTTTCTTTCGTCGCGGTCTGTGTAGGAGCTAATCAGCTCATAGTAAAAAATTACTTACTTACTGCGTTGGCCACAAAGACTGCAGTCGGTCTTTGGCCTCACCAATCAGCGTCGTCCAGCGTCCTTTCCATGCATTCTTCTTCAGACAGCCCCAGCGTATACTCTCTGACCTGATCAATCGATCGGAGTCGTGGTCTTCCACGTGGTCATTTGCCTCTAATATCTTTCTCCACTACTTGCCTGATGATCTGGCCTTCTCGGCGCATTAAGTGTCCATACCACTTCATTCTTTGAGCACTACCACGATGTCATTCGACTTGTAGAGCTCCTGCAATTCACAGTTCTTTCTTTTCCTCCATTCATCTCCATCCTTCACTGGCCCCAAAAATCTGGCATTTTTAAATGTCAGGAGTTTTCTTTACATCTTTTGGGTGATGATCCAGGTTTCTGCTCCATATAAGACTACAGGTTGTATTATAGTCTTGTAGATCTTGGTCTTTGAGGATCTCGATACCGGGACAACAGCTTTCCCTGAGCAAACCTTCATCTGTTTCCTGCTTGTATTCGTGCGGTAATTTTCTGGTCCCTCTCGTTCCTTTCATTGAGTATAGGCCCAAGACATTTAAAAACTTTTACCCTTTCAAAGACTCTGTCCCCCACCTTCATGGGTCCGAAATAATTTTCACTGCTAACTACAAGGTATTCTGTCTTATCCATATTCAACTTCAGGCCTGCTCTTATTGCCTCTTCCATTAATGTTCTTGTCATCTGAACCAAGTCTCACTGTTTCTCTACTATTAAAACTACATCATCCACATAGGTCAGGGTGTTGATCCTCCTTCCCAGCTCTATTCGTGTCTCTAGGCTTGCAACCTTTCTCAGGGCTCTCTCCAGTACCAGGTTAAACAGGAGAGGGGAGAGGCAGTCTTCTAGTCGCACTCCAGTCCTCACCTTGAACTTCTTTGTTATATTTCCATTTACTTTCATCATGCATGTTGTCTCCTGGGTGCATATCTGTGTCAGTTTTATGAGCTTTCTGGGACCTTGACCCCTTTCGAGTTCTTGCCATATTGCTTGTCTATTCACATTATCATATGCTTTTTGGAAGTCCACAAACAGGCAGTGACAATTTTTGCGGAATTCCCAGCTCTTTGCTAGCACTTGCCGTATTGTATGTAAGTGGTCTATAGTTGACTATCCCTTTCTCAAACTTGCTTGTTGGAATCCCAGTACTTTCTCGACATCTGGTGTTAGTCGCTTTATAGTCAAAAATACTCTTACTAAAAGGAAAGCTACTTTCGTGCGTGGATTCGGCAAGCAATTGTACGGTGCCTTTGGGAAAGCGAATAACAGAGATTCTCCAATACCTTGTTCGGTGAAATTAACACCGAAGATGTCAACGTTAACACTGTAAAATGAATTCAGCTGATAAACGCGGAGGAGAGAGCGATAAGGGATACGATTTTACTGAATGCCCCAGTGAGTTGGAGGAATTGTTCGATGGTGTAAATAAGAGATTACATACGGAAAACATAGCGAATCCAGTGTTACAGACAGAAGTTAACATAGTTTTGGAAGACTTTTGATCAAATAAGAAGGAACACCTTAAGAATTTCTAAAGTCGTAAAGGTTAACAAAACAACTAAAGTTTTTTCTTAGATTCTATGTCTGGAAGTATACCATCAGACCCCCACATCCACATAATCCCGGAATAGCAACGGTCTAGAAGTATGAGACTTATCCCACAATTATGTTAATGTTTTATGCATCCAGACTGCCTACATGAATAACATGCAGAGTAACGGTTAGCAAATTTGTGGATCTGTTATATAACGATCACTTTGACTCTATGGAATGTATAGGCACCACAGAGGTAATTTTGATGCCGCACTTAAATACCAGATTGGAAGGTGCTTGTTTGACATGCAGTTTCAGTTCTTGAACAATTTGTTTCCAGTAACTAGTGAACTGGTGTGAGTTGCGGCGGCTCATTTCCCCTTCTCACTATCGATGACTTTTGGCTAGCGTCTCACTAGGCGGCGAGGGTCGCACGCTTGAGCGGTTACCACTGACTCGCCTAGTCTTCAAAAGCGGCCGCTAGAGTCACGTCTAGGAGAGGCCTCCGAAGAGCGAACTGCAGGCAGTTGATGAGTAGTTTTCGCACAGTGTGGAGCTGGGGGCATCAGCAGTGCTTGGAGCAACGGACCCTCGGTGCGGATCGGCACCACGTCTTTCTCCGCCAGTTCTGGGCAGAAGGCAATGGTCTCTTTCGTTTGCGCTGTGCGCAGCTAACTGTTCAGCTCTGTGCACCGATTTCCCGCTCCGGAAACTGTTTGAGCAGACGTTCATTTTTACGTTCATTGAATCATCATGCAATCTTTATTATTTGGCTCTGTGGTTCTAGGACTAGTGTACTGCGCTGTCTGCTCTGTGTGATTTTGACTTCTCTTACTGTGATGGTCAGCGTTCTCTCTAAAAAAAATTGCTATTGTTAATGGTGTTATGATTACGTAATGTGCCCGGTTCTCATGAATAGCTATAGCAGGGGCCTACGACTTATTTAGCTTTTCAATTGTGTCTGTTTTAAAATTCGTATGCGAGAGTAGTAGCTGTTTCTAAATTATAATGATTGTTATCACTATAAGACCCTAGCGAGTTGTTTAATATAATCCTGGAAGAAATTGGAGCTCTCTTGCAGTAGTTCTCTGTTAGCGCAGCTTATTTCCTTGGGCGTATCAACTTATCGGAAAGGCTCTATGTGTACAATCCTGATTAAGCCATAACATTACTTGTAGTATCCTTCTTGTTTCTTAACAGCTCTTACTAAGTTGCTGGGAGAGTGTTCCGTGTCGGCGGCTTCTTGCAGCGTGGACCTGGCTTTCTTGTGGTTGTGTGCACGGCTCTCGAGCATTCCCAACGCGGCTTCCTGTTTGTCTGCAGTCGCACGCGTCCTGGTCGTATGCGCTCAAACGGAGTATTTTACCTTATCTGACTTGCAGTGTAAACAAAATTTTTGCCGTTGGCCAAAAGGCCTTTGGTTAACTGGCTTCGAACACGAAATTTTCTCTTTAATGTTTCATAATATTGTATCCATGATATAAGTTTATTGTAAAATTTTTCGTCTAAATATTTTCAGTATCTGCCTAATGTGTTGAAGAAATTTATCTAGAATTATTTTAATTGGGTGGTTTATCTAAAACTGTTTAATTTAAAAAATTTAAAAAGGCCAATATTCTTAACGTCTTTTTTCTTCAATCTCTTTGTTATTATTATTGTATTTCAAAGGCTGTCTGATTCAATATTTTCGACGACATCATCTTTGTAACGGCAAATTAACTTCAATTTTCCTATCTGTTTTTCAGAGGGGACCTGTTGTTAACTAAAAAACTATATAAAAGTAAATGTTGTTGTCCAAGGATAAATGATGCTACGAGGCCTGTTCAGAAAGTAAGCTCCGATTGATTGCCAAATTGAAACCACAGTGAACATCAGAAATGTTTTACTTGTAACAATTAGCTACACCTTTCAGCTACTTCTCTACGTAGTCGCCGTTCTGACTTAGACTTTTTTCATAGCGTTGTAACAACTTTTCAATAGTTTCATCATAGAAGGCAGCCGCCAGTGCTTTCCGCCAATTCTCCACGCTGGCCTACACCTCGTTGTCTGTGTCAAAATGTTGTCTTCAAAGACAGCGGTTCATGTGACCAGAGATGAAACTCAGGGGGTGACAATTGCGGACTGTATTGTGGGTAATCTCACATTTCCATTTGAAAACGATGCAGGAGCATCTTCATTGCCCCTGCAGAATGCTGCTGAGAATTGTCGTGAAGACGAAACAGCACGACAGTTATGTAATGTTAGTTGCATAGCTTCAGGCGAAATTTCTCACCAGGCCCTCGTACTTGGCGGCAGACACTATTTTCTAGACATCTTTACGCACTCACTGCGAGCTCAGAAATGAGAAGAGCGACGTGATGCTAACTGGGGTTATACTAGAGACACTACCCAACACATCTGTGCAAAGCTTTATCGGATTTTCATAGTCGTTTCCATTTCACGACCGATGGGAGCTTACTTTCTGAACGCCCCTCGTAGTTAAAGAGGCCTAGTCCTTCTTTGTCATTTCCATGATCATGGTAACTCCCGATTAGCTAGTCTTTGTTGTTACTTTACAAAGACGCTCTGTAGCCAGCACCGATACATACAGCGTAGATTCTTTGAGATATACAGGGTGTTACAAAAAGGTACGGCCAAACTTTCAGGAAACATTCCCCACACACAATTAAAGAAAAGATGTTATGTGGACACGTATCCGGAAACGCTTAATTTCCATGTTAGAGCTCATTTTAGTTCTTCCATCTACGCTCAATGGAGCACGTTATCATGATTTCATACGGGATACTCTACCCGTGCTGCTAGAACATGTGCCTTTACAAGTACGACACAACATGTTGTTCATGCACGATGGAGCTCCTGCACATTTCAGTCGAAGTGTTCGTACGCTTCTCAACAACAGATTCGGTGACCGATGGATTGGTAGAGGCGGACCAATTCCATGGCCTCCACGCTCTCCTGACCTCAACCCTCTTGACTTTCATATATGGGGGCATTTGAAAGCTCTTTACGCAACCCCCGTACCAAATGTAGAGACTCTTCGTGCTCGTATTGTGGACGGCTGTGATACAATACGCCATTCTCCAGGGCTGCATCAGTACATCAGGGATTCCATGCGACGAAGGGTGGATGCATTTATCCTCGCTAACGAAGGACATTTTGAACATTTCCTGTAACAAAGTGTTTGAAGTCACGGTGGTACGTTCTGTTGCTGTGTGTTTCCATTCCATGATTAATGTGATTTGAAGAGAAGTAATAAAATGAGCTCTAACACGGAAAGGAAGCGTTTCCGGGCACATGGCCACATAACATATTTTCTTTATTTGTGTGTGAGGAATGTTTCGTGAAAGTTTGGTCGTACCTTTTTGTAACACCCTGTATATCCCTTTCTGAGAAGTTGCAGAAGAAGCATGGTCCTTTGACCATTTTGTGTGCTTTCATCCGATTAGCTCGCCGGTAGTTGAAACTGTACGCTCCCAGACAACTCTAAAACAAACTTCTTCCGGGAAGCTTGTTATTGACAGTTGAAGGTCAGTTGCTGTGTGGTTAATTTTGCAGTTATCGGAGAAAACGTTTCATTTATTAGAAGTTTTTGCTAAGAATTAGTAATGTGACTGCCCGGTCGATACTCGTTTGTATGTCGATATATCACTGTGAGCTGCACTGTGGTAACGTCTTCGTTAGTTTATTATAGAAAGCTCAGCATTTCACGATTTGTCGAAGCTGAGGCCGCAATCTCTGTTAATTAATTTCGCCGCCAAGCGAATATCAGTTGCATTTTTCAGCAGTGAGCCCCCAAAAATGAAGTATACGTTATAATTGTGACATACTGCCATGATACTTCGAATGCAAATATTTAGCCATCTTCAGCTGGAATACTGTCGTGCCTCCAGGTCTTTTACAAGTATATAACCTTTTGTGTTTTCTGAACATATTCGGTGTCACTTGTTGAACTGAACTGCACAACTTCTTCCTCTCTCATTCCTGCTACCTAGGCTATATTTAGCCGTAACTCTATCTTCTATCACTTCCCCATACTTTAGTGTTCCTATCACTCATCATTATTAGATTTCATTCTCTTACTGCGTACTGAATTATACGCTCAATACCATGGTACAATTCCTCTCTATCTTCATCTCCTGATTGTCACATGTACCTGTTGTTAGTGTTGGTTTGCTTTCGATTTTGATGAGCGTAATCCTATCGCTGAAATATTTACAGAATCTCAGTCTCTGCCCTACCTCCCTGGTCATGACAAATCCTACTCGTGTCACATCATTTCCTGCTCTTGTTGATATATTCATGTACTCGTCTTACCAGAAATCCTCATCATATAATCGTCTGACCAGAAATCCATATCTTCTTTTCATTATACTTCACTAACTTCTACTATATCTAGAACGAGCCTTTGCATTTCCCGTTTTAGATTTTCTAACATCCCGACAAGATTCAGACTTTTGACATTCCAAATTCTGTCTCGTGCAATGTTGGCTTTATGTTGATTATTTAGTCTTTCTCTCAAGGGCACCTCACCTATGGCAGTTCCATCTGGGTATCCGAATGAAGGAATAGCCCATGTCCCGTGGATACACATTATGTGTCATTATGGCCGTGGTTTTCATATCTTCTGCATTATCAATTCGTTGATAAATTCTGACACCGCAGTTCCCTTCTCAAGGAGAAGAGGGTTTTCTGAACCTTGAAACTCTGTCCACTCCTCTGCCCTCTCAGACAATGCTGTTTGCAGAACGTGTATGACTCCGTACAACTGAAGACTTCGTCTGCCATTGCTGCTGATTTTTACTCAGATCTTAAGCATTGGCTGCTTCTAACCAGGGACACAAATCGTTTAATTTACTAGTCACAGAGGTTACCTTTGAAAACGGCGTATCTTGTATCCCAAGCACTTAATATATGTTATTAAACATCCAAGAAATGAAAAAAATGACTCTGAGCACTATGCGACTTAACTTCTGAGGTCATCAGTCACCTAGAACTTAGAACTAATTAAACCTAACTAACCTAAGGACATCACACGCATCCATGCCCGAGGCAGGATTCGAACCTGCGGTCGTAGCGGTCGCTCGGTTCCAGACTGTAGCGCCTAGAACCTCACGGCCACTCCGGCCGGCAAATGAAATTCATAATGGAAAATATAGGCAGAAGATTGGAACTATAAAATTGTATAGACATGTTACATAATGGCTTAACTTATCGCACATATTTTTTTAGTATCAATATCGACAATACCGTTATGCAATGAAAAACGACATATCGACGTATTAAAAGAGGATGTTCAATCACGAACAAATAACTTCACTAAAGGGTAGAGACGCTCTGCAAAGGCAAATTATATCCTGGATCAGGTATGCAAGGGCTACAATTTTAACATATGTCATACGAAAATCATAGCATTTAAAGGAAAAGACACTGTATGTTCCAAAATTGTGCTAAAAGGTCATGTTTTAGAATATGTTTCTCATTTTAATTTGTTTAATTTTGAGGTACACCACCATCACAAAAATATAAATACGAAC
This sequence comes from Schistocerca piceifrons, assembly GCF_021461385.2. Taxonomy (NCBI): domain Eukaryota; kingdom Metazoa; phylum Arthropoda; class Insecta; order Orthoptera; family Acrididae; genus Schistocerca; species Schistocerca piceifrons. The sequence goes on from NC_060145.1 coordinate 401,450,128, forward strand.
GCAAATAAATATGGGTGATATGCAGCACAATGAACACAAAAATAAAATTTTGTGAAGTAAGGGGTACACCTTGACATACAGTCAGATGTGTACATCAAGGAAGTTAAACTTACTGAGAAAATAAGCCATAGCAGCGAAATTTGAAAGCGTGTCAAAGGTTGTAATCTGTAGGATTAGATAAGAAACGATGATGATAATTTCGGGAGTCTCAATGACCGACTGTAAAATTTTAATTGGAGCACACGCATGTGCCTAATCTATCCTAATTATCCAACTGGGGAAGGAGGACCTACAGTTTAAAACGAAATCCGAACCACGTGATCCAGAGACTCCACACATTGAAACTTGAAACTTCCTGGCGGATTAAAACTGTATGCCGGACCGAGATTCGAACTCGGGACCTTTGCCTTTCGCGGGCAAGTGTTCTACCAACACACATTGTTGAGAGATGAAGACCAGATTGGAAGCAGACTGAAAATTTGCGAAGTTCCCACAGGGATTCGATACCGCGTTCTCTTGATTTCCAGGCGCGTGCCTTACCGCTAGCCAATCATGCACGAGTGACCGAATTAACAGAGCAAAAGACAATGAAATGGCCAGAACACATCAACAGGATGCTAGAAGCAAGAGTAACAAGAGAAGACCACGTTATAAATGGTTAGACTGAGATCGGAACAAGCAAGGAGCCTCAAAAATACATATTTCTTAATGTGCTTCTGTGATTCTGTATTTCAAATGTATCTAATTTATTTTCCTGTAAAATTACCAAATCGTCGTTTAATTTCCAAATCAATCTGTGCGCCTAATGTTCACTTTTGAAAACTACCTGCTTATTATTATAGATATTTGTTGAATTCCGCGGATGAAGATAAGTCTTCTTCACATTCTCATCTCGTGTTATCTTATTTCCCAGAGAGGACTGTGTTTTCCAAAGTTTTGCTTCTTCATTTTTAACCCCATGTAATAATTACAAGTCACGCCTACATTCAGAAAGGAACACACATCTCAGTGAGGAGCAATAGGGGCTTTCCAGAAAAAAGAATTGTCGAGTGAGACTTTGGCGCACAATGGAATCACCACTGACATAACTCTCGGAGACATTGAAAGCTTTAATTATTTGCCCCTCAAGAAATGGAAAATTTGTTGTTTGGTGCCAAAGGCAGATAATATCTATCCACCTTCATGGGAAAAAATAGGTGTCTACGTGTAAGCGAGAGTGAATCACGACGGTGCGGTGGTTCCCTTCTTTCTTCAGAAAGCAATTTGTAGCTCAGGTTGCAATTTCCTCATTCCAGATGCGGCCAAAAACAATACAACGTCGTCCACACCAAAAAATCCCGGAGGCTAAATTAGAACGCGGCTAATTTCGCTGCAGCCTGGCGAATAATTGCTTTCACTGCTGCCTCACATCGCTTGAGATACGTAGCCTCCATAGACAATGGAGGCTTCCACAATTGTTTCCGGTTTTGCTTTCCTTGGGAAATGAGTGAGGACATCTTTCAGCTTGACTGGAGATATCGTTGCCGTTGGCAGTTATACCGTATAACAGCTGGCTGTAAATTTTCTATTCTTCCTACCTTTATTGAGTATCTATTTCGAAACTTTGATGAGATGAAATTCAGGTTCTTCAAGTCCATTAGGATGAACATTACGCTGACGGTTGAACGTCCAGGACAGAGTACTCAGATATAATGAAACAGTTCATGGAAATAAATATTTCAGGTGGTACGAGGAGTTAATGGTGGTATGGGAATGAAACGCATCTTCTATAAAGTCCTTACCTTCCATAACAACTGTGTACGACACTAACTCGGGTGCCGCTGGTTACAGGAATCCCTTTGAATGAGACGAGTCCAGCTCAGTATTTAGTAAGGCTCATTTTAAAATTTTTTCTTAACTTTAATGATAGGAAAAATATTGACTGCTAATGGGTCACCATGTGCATCACGAGGACGATAGAAAGTGTGTGTCCGAGAGGTTCAGAGATCAATCTTCTATGGGACGTGTGTATTACACTTCAAAAAATGGATATCGTTGACATTCAAGAAATGTTCAAAATGAACCATTAACTTGCACCATGAACATCGAACTGAAAATGATTCGCCACAGTGATCACAAAGATTCGTGCCATCCAGATCGAAGGCAAACTCCCAGGGAAATACAAACAACGTGCATGACATTCGGCTAGGTATCAAATTTTAAAGGATGCATGTAGAATCATATTGGTGTAATAGGGTGATGAGAACAGACGTAAAATGAAGGCATGCTACCGAATGCGATAGTCTGTCGTGGAGCTTATCGTGCAGCTGGCTATCCATTAAAGCGTAGCTCCAGATAGTGCCATAAAATGTTTTATACGCATTGAAAAAGCAAGAATCCAGAGGCTGAATTTCTCCAGTGGTTCCAGGTGGTATGAACTGTAATGTCACACACTTTTTGGAAGGGATAGTTTGCTCTAAAGGAGAACGATTTTTATACACAAACCAGAAATCAAGAAAAGGCAAGTTATTTTAATCAGTTGTTGGCCAAAAGCAGTACTCACCCACATTTGTAGTTCTCTTACGTCCATTCTCCCACTCTTGCTTGATGTGACTTAAATATTCGCTGTGGGCCTTGAAAGATAACGTAAACGAGACAGAATTGTAGAGGGCAGAGCACCTCCTATTTCTCACAGCAGAATAAATAACTTTCCAGTCAATTTATCAACCACATTTTTCAATGCCAACCTTGTACAGAGCAATAAAACGGGTAAAACTTTCGAAGTCCAAGAGTGAAGCTATGTCGTTACATTGCGGCAATGTCAACACGAGGCGGCTACAATGAAAACATTTCGTCATCGAGACTGGTGCGGGGCAAAACCCTAAATCGGTGTTTCTAGCGAGCCATGCAGCAGACTTCAGCAGAATGCAATGGGTCAGAACAGCCGAACAGGGCTACGTCACGTTCGTTGTGTGACGAAAGAAAGGCTAAAATGCAACAAACGGGACGAAGAACTTGTGCGAACCACTTTTGTACTATAATGCAGAACCAAAGAAACTGGTTACGTCCTCTTCGTTATGTGATGAAAGAAAGACTAAGACGAATGCAACAAACGGTACGAAGAACTCGTACCAACCAGTTCTACATACACTGAAGCGCAAAAGAAACTGATATGGGCATGCGTGTTCAAACATAGATATTTGTAAAAAGGCAGAATATGGCGCTGTGGTCGGCAACACCTACATAAGACAACAAGTGTCTGGCGCAGTTGTTAGATCGGTTACTGCTGCTACAATGGCAGGTTACCAACATTTCAGTGAGTTTGCACGTGGTGTTACAGTCGACACACGAGCAATGGGACACAGCATCTACGAGGTAGCGATGAAGTGGGAATACTCCTGTACGACCATTTCACGACCATTTCCTCATATCAGGAATTCGATAAAAAATCTCCGACATCGCTGTGGCCAGCAAAAGATCCTACAAGAACGGGACCAACGACTACTGAAGAGAATCGTTCAACGTGACAAATTGCTGCAGATTTCAGTGCTGGGCCATCAACAAGTGTCCGCGTCCTAAACATCATCGATATGCGCTTTCGGAACCTAAGGCCCACTCATGTACCCTTGATGACTGCACAAGATTGACAAGTCTCGTTTCAAATTGTATCCAGCTTATAGGCGTTTACGGGTATCGAGACATGAATCCATGGAATCTGCATGCCAGCAGGGGACTGTCCAAGATGGTGGAGGCTCTGTAATGACGTGGGGCGTGTGCAGCTGTTGTGATATGGGAACCGTGATACGTCTAGATACGACTCTGACAGGTGACACGTACGTAAGGACCCGGTCTTATCATCTGCATCCATTCCGGTCCATTGTGCATTCCGACAGTCGTGGACAATTCCAGCACGACAATGCGACACCTCATACGTCCAAAACTGCTACAGAGTGGCTCCCGGAACACTCTTCTGAGTTAAAAAACTTCTGCTGGCCACCAGGCTCTCCAGACATGAACATTATCAAGCACATTAGGGATGCCTTGCAACGTGCTGTTCAGAAACACCCCTCGTATTCTTAGTGATTTATGGACAGTCCCGCTGGATTCATGGTGTCAGTTCTCTGCATAACTACTTCAGGCATTAGTCGAGTCCACGCCACGTCGTGTTACGGCACTTCTGCCTGCTCGCGGGGGCCCTACACGATATTATGCAGGTGTACCAGTTTCTATGCCTCTTCAGCGTATAACAAACTCGTTAAGCAAGCACGGCAGAAGGAAATGCACTACGTAGTCATGACGAACGAAATCGGATAGACGTAAATACGTCAGTAAGGCAGTCGGTCAGACGGATCGCTGGCGTACGTGACGTTCATACTCGATTCCCTGATTGTGACGAAGTGACTTCTGGCACAAGTTCGTTGTGGATTTCCTGCGCACTACAGACAACGACAGTCGCTACTGGGAGAAATGGTTACCTCGCCAGAACCACCAGTCACAGAGTTCAACACCAAGTCTGCCTCTGTCGCAGATGACAGGACTTGGAGATCTTTTCTTTCCACCAGCATTAGGACACCACCGTTCATGACATTCCGCCGGACTGAACGGTGTCTACCTGGACGCAGACCAATATCGTCGAACTTCACCACTACATGGCAACCGGTCTGGGTGTGTAAGTTCAATACACGCCCTGCCATCATTCTGTGCCGTGGCGTCGCGGTACAGGCGGAGCCGAAACCACTCAAAAGGAGCGAACCGACAGTGCAGCAGACAGCTCGAACGAAGTGTGCGATGTCAACTATCTCGAGTAAGCTGAAGGCCACTTACAACGAGATTCATCAGAGGGCATTGACTGACGATGCCAACCACGAGTCGAAACGGTACCTGCACCTTTATATAAATAAATAACTAATTCTGAATTCTTACAGTGCGGCTACCGACGACCACAGGTCACTACCATCCTAACAAGAAAAACTGACAATGAGCGAACTGGGAGAGGGCCTCCCGACCCACGCCAACAGCTACAACAGTTGTGGAGCCAGTCACTGAAATGCTTTGTTTCTGACACATGTGTGTTTTGGTGGTGATCACTTCCAGAATAAGACAGCGAGTCAGAGTTCCTTTTCGTAAGGCCTAGTATCTGAATTTAAGGAGAATTGTTGTTGTTGTTGTGGTCTTCAGTCCTGAGACTGGTTTGATGCAGCTCTCCATGCTACTCTATACTGTGCATGCTTCTTCATCTCCCAGTACTTACAGCACCCTACATCCTACCGAATCTACTTGGTGTGTTCAGCTCTTGGTCTCCCTCTACGATTTTTACTCTCCACGCTGCCCTCCAAAACTAAATTGGTGATCCCTTGATGCCTCAGAATATGCCCCACCAACCGATCCCTTCTCCTAGTTGTGCCACAAATTTCTCTTGTCTCCAATTCTAATCAATACCTCCTCATTAGTTATGTGATCTACCCATCTAATCTTCAACATTCTTCTGTAGTACCACATTTCGAAAGCTTCTATACTCTTCTTGTCTAAACTATTTACCGTCCACAAGGCTACACTCCATACAAATACTTTCAGAAATGACATCCTGACTCTTAAATCTATACTCGATGTTAACAAATTTCTCTTCTTCAGAAACGCTTTCCTTGCCATTGCCAGTCTACATTTTATATCATCTCTACTTTGACCATCATCAGTTATTTTGCTCCCGAAATAGCAAAACTCATTTACTACTTTAAGCCTCTCATTTCCTAATCCAATTCCCGCAGCATCACCCGATTCAATTTGACTACATTCCATTATCCTCGATTTGCTTTTGTTGATGTTCATCTTATATCCTCCTTTCAAGAGACTGTCCATTCCGTTCAGCTGCTCTTCCAGATCCTTTGCCGTCTCTGACAGAATTACAATGTCATCGGTGAACCTCTAAGTTTTTATTGCTTCTCCACGGATTCTAATTCCTACTGCGAATTTTTCTTTTGTTTCCTTCACTGCTTGCTCAATATACAGATTGAAAAACATCGGGGATAGGCTACAACCCTGTCTCACTCCCTTCCCAACCACTGCTTCCCTTTCATGTCCCTCGACTCTTATAACTGCCATCTGGTTTCTGTACAAATAGTAAATAGCCTTTCGCTCCCTGTACTTTACCCCTGCCATCTTCAGAATTTGAAAGAGAGTATTCCAGTCAACATTGTCAAAAGCTTTCTCTAAGTCTACAAATGCCAGAAACGTAGGTTTGCCATTCCTTAATCTATTTTATAAGACACGTCGTAGGGTCAATATTGTCTCACGAATTCCAACATTTCGACGGAATCCAGTAAAGTATATTGTGTACTGGTAGACTGTACAATTTGTAATTCTTGTGGTTGTTGTTGTTGTGGTCTTCAGTCCTGAGACTGGTTTGATGCAGCTCTCCATGCTACTCTATCCTGTGCAAGCCTCTTCATCTCCCAGTACCTACTGCAACCTACATGCTTCTGAATCTGCTTAGTGTATTCATCTCTTGGTCTCCCTCTACAATTTTTACCCTCCACACGGCCCTCCAATACTAAATTGGTGATCTTGTGGTAGGTTTATTCAAATGGCTCTGACCACTATGGGACTTAATATCTGCCGTCATCAGTCCCCTAGAACTTAGAACTACTGAAACCTAACTAACCTAAGGACATCACACACATCCATGTCCGAGGCAGGATTCGAACCTGCGACCGTAGCAGTCGCGCGATTCCGGACTGAGCGCCTAGAACCGCGAGACCACCGCGGCCGGCAGCAATAAGCAAATTTTGATATTCATTATAATGTATATTTGGTGCCTAAGGCTTGCTATGATAGAAGGAAACTGCACAACTATGGCACAAGCGCAAGCAGATATTACAGCAGACACGGAATCAGCTCTGACAGAACAGATTGAAGTATTGAAAGAACACAACGAGCAAATGGCAAAGTAGTCACGTAATCAAAATTAGATCCTTCACAATCAGTTCGCAGTGAAGTTAAATCAATACTGGCAGTACCTTTCCTTTTCATGGATCCTGTAGCCGTTAGTCTTATTTCCCGTTTTCCTGGCAAAACGCCCGCATCACGTGGTCGTGCGGTAGCGTTCTCGCTTCCCACGCCCGGGTTCCCAGGTTCCATTCCCGGCGGGGTCAGGGATTTTCTCTGCCTCGTGATGGCTGGGTGTTGTGTGCTGTCCTTAGGTTAGTTAGGTTTAATTAGTTCTAAGTTCTAGGCGACTGATGACCTCAGCAGTTGAGTCGCATAGTGTTCAGAGCCATTTGAACCAACCTGGCAAAACGTCAGAGATGTCACTATTCTTATTCAAGACGTGTTATCCTGATTCAGCTTGTGGAACTGGTCTGAACAAACACCATTGCAGAAGGAAAAATTCGCTTGTTGGGTGAGGTTAAAACGTACATCGCGTACTGTGAGGTTTTAAGCAAAGTAATCACATTTACAGAGTAGGAAAATGGCTTAAAGGAACGGCACGACAAAGCAGTGCTCGTTTCCTTCGAGAAAAGTTAAGTAATATGAGACAATTTACAAATGAAACTGTCGAAGCGTTTCCGGAAAAATCTGTCGAACCGTTTTCGGAAGGATACGCAAGTTGGACGCCCAAACCTATGAGTTGACTGAGAAACCGGACAATGATGCAGTTTTATTGAGAGAGGCTGGGGATAGGCCGCTGGATGTGTTCCTAACGTGGATTTCTCCAGAATGTTCTCGCAGAATGAGAATGTAAGCTCCGTAAGGTGCAGCAGCAGTGCTGCAGGCCGCCAGTTATCTGCAAGAGATAACAGTTCTATCAAGTCTCGTTACAATTAGAAAATGTTTGTGTCGAACAAAGAATGTTATCGCTGCGGAAGGACAAATCATGTTAAAGCACAGTGTCACCAACCGCCGCGTCTTAATCGTCAACGGATTGGTCACAAAGCACAGAGGTGTAAGAAACAAAGTGCTATAATGTGAAATAGAAATCGTTAAACGACAACGGGAATCTTCCTTTCATTGAGAAGCGACCCCATGAAACAGAAGCGCATTCAATGCGCACGCAGAGACAGAATGTTCGCTGGTAGCTTGTTTGAAATGGAAACAATATGAATTTTTGGTGACTGCAGGGGCATACTTATTGATTCTCGGTACACTACTACAGCGATGGTATAGGTTGCGCGCAATAGGCTGCTATGTAGTTGATTGAATCAGAATAGGAAACACAAGGTTTCATGAGCAAATGGAAGTGTTGCCAATAGTGGGACAGAGTGTCGTTGTGATACTTGGGTTAGAATTTCTGGTTACTGGTTAGGCGTCGTGCTACAATCAATCTTTGGCAGCAGACGATTGAACTCGATGGTAAGTTATTTCCGTTGGTTAGAACAGTTGTAGTGGTAGTCTATCATTAGGGAGTATCGTGATTGTGGGTAAGTAGTCACCAGATGCGACTACTGATTTTTATATGAAAAAACAATAACAGGTGTGTACCTGAGCAATAATATCACTGACTCATTATATAATTTTGGTCAGTCTAAGTTCTTTTCTACCCTAGATTTAAGAAGTGGTCATAATGAAATCGAGGTGCACCCTGAGCATAGACCTAAAACAGCATATACCACGACATCTGGTCACTACCAATATTATAGGACGCCTTTTGGGCTGAAAAACGCACCAGTTATATTTCAACGCTTATTGGAAGGATTACTCAGTGGTTTAAAACCAAACAGATGCATGTTGTATCTCTATGATATATTTATATTTGCAAAAGGCCTGCTGGAACATGTTCAGCATTTGGAAATGATATTTGACAAGTTGAGCAGGCTCAAATGGATCAAATAGCTTTGAGCGCTATTGGACTTAACATCTGAGGTCATCAGTCCCCTAGAACTTAGAGCTACTTAAACCTAACTAATCTAAGGAAATCACACACATCCATTCGCAAGACAGGATTCGAACCTGCAACCGTAGCGATCGCGCCGTTCCAGGCTGAAGCGCCTAGAACCGCTCGGCCCCACCGGCCTGTGAGAAAGGCTCGACTAATGCTTAACGTTGATAAGTGTCACTTTGCACAATCACAAATAAACTATCTGGGGCATACTATTATCCAAGATGGAGTAAATAGATCCGCATCTTAAACCAGCAGTACATGACTTTTCGCTCCCTCAGATACTTCCATTGATTAGCCAATTAGTATAGAAAGTTCGTGAAGGGTTTCTGAAGTGGTGCAGCCACTAACAAAATTATTTCAGAAAGGTATTACATTTAGCTGGACACCTAAGCGTCAGACAGCAAATCAAAATCTGAAAGATATATTAACTTCATATCCAGTTTTGTTTCTTCCAGATTTCATAAAAGAATTTACATTTTTTATGTGAAACAAGTGGTAAAGCCTTGGGAGTAGTTTTTGGCCTATCACTGATGGGACGTATTACATTTAGCTGGACACCTAAGCGTCAGACAGCAAATCAAAATCTGAAAGATATATTAACTTCATATCCAGTTTTGTTTCTTCCAGATTTCATAAAAGAATTTACATTTTTTATGTGAAACAAGTGGTAAAGCCTTGGGAGTAGTTTTTGGCCTATCACTGATGGGACAGAACACCCAGTTGCATATGCATCTTCTCAGCTTAGTAAGGCCAAACAAAATTATTCTACCTCTGAAAAGGAGATGTTAGCATTTATATATGGTATTTCTTATTTTAGATGTTATCTATATGGACTTAAGTCCACAGTGATTACTGATCATGCAGCTTTAAAATGGCTATTAGGGCTTAATGATTCTTCAAGTCGTCTAACAAAGTGAGTTTTGAAGCTAAGTGGATTTCAGTATAGTGTGATTCACAAACTGCTTGTTAAATAGCAAATTAAGGCACACTTTGTAGAGAGATTGAGGCAGTTCAGGTCCCTGAATTTGATCTAAAAGATGTGAACAAAGCACAAGCAAATGATAAAGAGTGTCAGATGCATTGCAGAAAACCACAATTTGTCACACAAAATGGAGTTTTGCGCAGATCAAACAAGTGTGAATCGCATGCTGAACTCCAACAGCTTTGCGGACAGAAACAGCAAGCACACGGTCATATGTTATCAGGTCATGAGAGTAAGAGAAAAAGGGACAAAAGTTTAGCATAAAGACTCTGGTGGAGACGCAAGATGCGCTGATATTCAACAATACATCACGAAATGTATTCTGTGTGCACAACGTGCTGATTTATGCCACTAAAAGTACAATTACAAAGACTACCAGAATCTATCCATTTCAATTAATAGGAGAAGATATTATGGGACCATTTCACAGGAGGCAGTCGGATACCAAGTATGTATTAACAATTATTGATCACTTCTGAAGGTATCTGCTAATGATAGCAGTACTAGATGAGAAAGCAAGCACAGTAGCTCACGCTATGGTAAATCATTGGATACCTAAATCTAGGGTGCCACAAGGGATAATTACGGATCAGGGGACAAATTTCATTTCCGATCTCATTAAGCAGTTGTGTCGCTTACTCCATTCCACCCGCAGGCAAATAGTCATACAAAAAGAGTACATAGAACTATATTTAAGATGCTAAGCTATTACATTAATTCTCAACACCTAGACTGGAACGTAAATTTAGATTTTGTAAATTGCGCCAACAATTCAGAAACAGGATTATCACTTTACGAGGTGCTGTATGAACGCAAAATGCCTTCGTCGATCGATGTGATTCAACCAATGTTGGAAAAAGAAGGTGAACACGTTAAGGTATTCGCAAAAGCTCTAAACAGAGTTTGGCAAAAGCTAAAATGATCCTAGAACGTCAATAGCATGTAGGTTTAAGTAAGACGAATTTACCGTAATTTCAGATAGGTCAATGGGTATTACTACCAAACACTTACACTTCTGAATGTAAGACAAAAAGTTGTTGACAAGGTTTCAATGTTCCCACCAGGTGGTTGAGGTAAAGTCGACTGTAAATGTAAAGTTATAATTACCAGGACGAATTTCTGTGGCCCATATCAGTACAATTAAACCTCTGCAGAGGATCCACAGATACCTTTCCTCAAGCACTAGTGGAGATGCTACATACTGGAATGAAGAAGGAAAAGAGTAAATAAAATACCGCAGAATAAGCCGTATGGGTTGAGGCCATGAAATACATAGTTGTGCATGTAGAGATACAGATAATAGTAGAATCTTCTTTCTTTGTTTTCATTGTTTCATGTAGCATACTTAGGAATATAGGTCCTTCTCCTGTATTCCCATTTATTTCTAAGGAGGAAGTGAGTACATTTATTTCGTCTGAATGATGGCGAGGATGAAGCCTAGATGGAGTATAGTAAGTGATGCCGTTCATCCATATGGAAGTGGATGGAGTTTTATTAACAGATGGATTATTTTTTTGGTTAATAAAGTATTATTTTTATCTAAGCAACACGAAATACCCATAGTTTCATCAGTAGATCTTGGTTAGCTTTTTAATGAAATTATTATCATTTGTCTTGCTTGAGTAGTTTAAACAGATAACCGATCATGAGAATTATTATTATTCTTGGTACATATGAATGTACCAGAGTGTAACAAGGTAGTTATAAAGTGAATCGGAAATTACTGGATTTCTTCTACAGACAAGCCCAAACGGTAAAAATGAAGTCTTATAAAACAAGACTTTTACAGGAATGACTAGAGTAGAATTACAGCTTAACCATCAGAACTTAATGTGATACAGAGGCAGTAGACTTTCACCTGCCAGCAACCATCGTATGTACTACAGTAATTACTAGTGCACAACCGGTGTTGTATTGGCCAGAAGTTCCCTTCAGCATTTTACCTATTCAGAATATTTCCTTTCTAATTACACACTAGATTCTACGGTATTACAAAGTATAGATAAACTGATTGATGCAGAAAGGGGCTAATTTGTGTCGATCAAATGTTAAAACATGCTCAGGAATATCACACTGAGCGAAAGCAGGTCACAATTACCATCATTGTAGCAACCACTAGTGTTATCACAGTGCTAGCAGTCACTTGTTCAGTTTATCTTTCCACAAGGAGTGCAATAACGAAATCAGAGTTAAAGCCCACACACGAGATCCAGCTGGAATGGGTTGTACCAGAGAGGAGGAAAGAAATTGTAACATAGGTTAGATTGGTAAAGAATTTTATCTGTGGATTAAGATTATTACAGTACCGGTTAAGATTTTTCGGTTTTTCTTAAAAATGCGGGTCGATTATTATTATTTTTTCTGTTTTTCATACCAGTTTGTATAGGGCAGTAAAATGGGCAAAATTTTCAAAGTCTCAGAACGAAGTTATCTTGTTACATTGCAGCAATGTCGACACGAGATGGCCATCAAGGCACTACATCGGTTTTCTGGCGAGCCAGGCGGCAGACTTCAGCAAAATCTAGTCGGTCACAGCAGTGAAACAGGGTCACGCCATCTTCGTTATGCGACGAAATAAAGGCTAAGGCGAATGGAACAAACGGTAACAAAAACTTGCACGAACCAATTCTATAATGTAACGAACTCTTCAAGCAAGCGCAACAGTAGGAAAACCGCTTATACCTTCGTAACAGCAAGCATTATGTCATCATGACGAATGATATCATGTGAACATTAGCCATTACATCTCTCCATAGATACCTCAGCAATTTAGCTGGTAAGTCAGTCGGTCAGATGAATCGATGGTGTGCATGATGTTCACACTCGATTCCCTGATGGCACCGAAGTGACGTCTGGTACGAGTCTGTTGTAGATATCGTGCATGCTACAGCCAACAACAGTCGCTACTGTGAGAGAAGGCTACCTTGTCATAACCACCAATCGCAGAGTTCAACACCACAGTCTTCCCCCGTCACTGAAGGGACGACTTGGATGTCTTCCCTTCCCACCAGGATCAGGACACCAGCGTTCCTGACATTCTGGAGGACTGAATAGCGCCTACCTGGAAAGCAAGCCAATGTTGTCGAACTTCACGGCAACCGTCATCGCGATACAACGAATGACGAAGGAGGTTGGTGAGCGGGAAGGGACAGAGCACCTTGCAACTCGGGGTTTGTAAGCAACACATGCGCTGCTGTCACTCACTGCCGTGGCGTCGCGGTTCAGTCGGAGCCGAAACCACCGCGACCGGCGAACCACCTGTGCAACAGGAAATTTGACACATGGATAGGTTGAATAAACCCACAGAGAGCTGACCAACATTTTTGACAAGGAATTGTTCGCTCAGTACAATTTGAAGACATTGTGCTGAGTAGTGAGGCAGAAGACTCATCAATAAGCACAAGTCATCTTGCCAGCGAAATGCACTTCTTCAAGATTAAAATGTGGTTAATCCTGGTGGGCATGCAGTTAACTTGTCTAGTATTTTCTTCAAACAATGTTGCGTAGCTTCCCTTTATTTATAGGATAGTGCCATGAAACTACAAAAGGTGTTGTGATGTCAATATTTATTCAGACATAACCATTTCCATTCAAGAGACAATCTTCAAATCACTTCTTATCACTGCATCAACTTGAATCAAAGTTACATGGTATTAAACATATAATGGTTTTTAACTGCAGCAGTCGTAACATATACATGCACTTATTATGTTATGCATTTCTCATTACTCATCGAGTGCAAAAATTGATAGTCGCGGTGTTCATATACTGCCTGTCTAAAATAGCCTGATCAGTTTTTGATATGAGTGAATCTTATTTCCACTCTTGAGCCGTTCTTTTGTTAATACAAATGAAATGACGCAATTTGACAGATTTCATTGGTCTCATACAGATATTCATGTAGACTGAAGTGGAAACCGAAAATTTGTACCAAGTCCAACTGTGAAAGTCATGCACGCCATCAATTCATCTGTCCGACTGACTTAGGAACCAATTTCTGGGGTACGTGGGCTGTTCGGAAAGTAAGGAACGATAGGTCGCGAAATGGAAACCACAGTGAAAATCAAAACTGTTTTATTTGCAACGGTTAATTACACATTCCAGCTACTTCTCTACACAGTCGCCGCACAAACTTAGACATCGATTTCTCATACACAAACAGCAGTTCGCGGCGTTGCCTGGTGAAACGTTGTTGTGGTGCCTCGAATAAGGATCATAAGTGCGTACCATCACGTTTCCGACTTTGATAAAGGTCGGATTGTAACCTATCGCGATTGCAGTTTATCGTATCGCGCCATTGGTCGAGATCCAATGACTGTTAGCAGAATATGGAATCCGTGGGTTCAGGAGGGTAATACGGAGCGCTGTGCTGGATCCCAATGGCCTCCTATCACTAGCAGTCGAGATGACAGGCATCTTATCCGCATGGCTGTCACGGATCGTGCAGCCACGTCTCGATCCCTGAGTCAACAGATGGGGACGTTTGCAAGATAACAACCATCTGCACGAACAGTTCGACGACGTTTGCAGCAGCATGGACTATCAGCTCGGAGACCATGGCTGCGGTTACCCTTGACGCTGCGTCACAGACAGGAGCGCCTGCGAACGTGTACTCGACGACGAACCTGGGTGCGCGAATGGCAAAACGTCATTTTTTCGGATGAATCCAGGTTCTGTGTACAGCATCATGATGGTCGCATCCGTGTTTGGCGACATCGCGGTGAACGCACATTGGAAGCATGTATTCGTCATCGCCATGCTGGCGTATCATCCGGCGAGATGGTATGGGATGCCTTCGGTTACACGTCTCGGTCACCTCTTGGTTGCATTGACGGCACTTTGAACAGTGGACGTTACATTTCAGATCTGTTACGACCCATGGCTCTACCCTTCATTCGATTCCTGTGAAACCCTACATTTCAGCAGGATAATGCACGACCGCATGTTGTAGGTCCTGTACGGGCCTTCCTGGATACAGAAAATGTTCAGCTGCTGCCCTGGCCAGCACATTCTCCAAATCTCTCACCAATTGAAAACGTCTGGTCGATGGTGGCAGAGCAACTGACTCGTCACAATACGCCAGTCACTACTCTTGATAAACTGTGGTATCGTGTTGAAGCTGCATGGGCAGCTGTACCTGTTCACTCCAACCAAGCTCTGTTTGACTCAATGCCCATGCATATCAAGGCCGTTATTACGGCCAGAGGTGGTTGTTCTGGGAGCTGATTTCTCAGGATCTATGCACCCAAACTGCGTGAAAATGTAATCACATGTCAGTTCTAGTATAATATATTTGTCCAACGAATACCCGATTATCATCTGCATTTTTTCTTGGTGTAGCAATTTTAATGGCCAGTAGTGTAGTTAGAAATAATCAGTTGGTGACTTTAACGAAGTTTTTACCACGAGGACTTCTAGTTGAATAACATGCCAAACCCAGTGACCCTTTTACGCTTGTGTCTACAAGAGCGGAGCTTTTTTGGTAACGGAAGCAAATAAATGTAAGACACAGTGCAGACGCACGAGATACACTTAATATTTTGTAGGTGTATCTCGAATATCATGGTGCATAGAGAATTTAAAAGTACCTGTTTTATAATTAAATTCTGGAACGTACACGAGGCCTCGAGACATCAGCGGTATTGTTGTTGGTTTTGCTGTTATTGTCTTCAGTCCAAAAATTGATGAGATGCAGCTGTCCGTGCTGCTCTACAATGTGCCTCTTCATCTCTAAATAACTACAGCAACCTACATCCTTCTGAATATGCTTACTGTATTCATCTCTTGCTCTTCCTCTACGATTTTTACTCCCACAGTTTCTTCCAATACTACATTGGTGATCCCTTGACGTCTCTCAATTTGACCTATCAATCTATCTCTTCGTCAAGCTGTGACACAAATTTCATGTGTCCCCAGTTCTATTCGATACCTCAATAGTTATGTGACAACATCCTTTTGTTGCACCACATCTCGAAAGTTTCTTTCTGACTAAACTGTTTATCGACCATGTCCTAGTTGCATACGTTCTTACACTCCAAATAGTCTCGGAAAAGATTTCCCAACACTTAGATCTATAGTCGATGTTAACAAATTTCTCTTCTTCAGTAATGCTCTTTTTCTCATTGCCTATCATTCTCTCTGCTTCAGTAATTCTCAGGTATTTTGCAGCCCAAATAGCAAATCTCATCTAGTGCTTTAAGAGATATGAATCTTAATCTAATTAAAACATTAATAGACAGGGCGCACAAAATGTATGAACCAGCTCACTTAGATGATTGAACACCTTAGAGTGACCTTCAAGAAGAATGGGTATTTCAACACAGAGATAGATCGTGCACGACGCCGGAGACTGACAACCAGGACGGACGAGAATCGACACCAGCCCAAGGGTAAAGTGCTCTTACCATTCATCAGTAAGGTCACTGATCGCATTGGAAAAATTTTATACAGGTACGATGTCGAAACTGTTTTCAGACCCACCACGAAAGCATAAGATTGTTTAAGGTCTGCCAAAGATCAACGACATCCTCTAGCTACACCAGGTGTGTATAAAATTCCGTGTATTTGTGGAAAGGTCTATACAGGGTGTTACAAAAAGGTACGGCCAAACTTTCAGGAAACATTCCTCACACACAAATAAAGATGTTACGTGGACATGTGTCCGGAAACGCTTATTTTCCGTGTTAGAGCTCATTTTAGTTTCGTCCATCAACGCTCAATGGAGCACGTTATCATGATTTCATACGGGATACTCTACCTGTGCTGCTAGAACATGTGCCTTTACAAGTACGACACAACATGTTGTTCATGCACGATGGAGCTCCTGCACATTTCAGTCGAAGTGTTCGTACGCTTCTCAACAACAGATTCGGTGACCGATGGATTGGTAGAGGCGGACCAATTCCATGGTCTCCACGCACTCCTGACCTCAACCCTCTTGACTTTTATTTATGGGGGCATTTGAAAGCTCTTGTCTACGCAACCCCGGTACCAAATGTAGAGACTCTTCGTGCTTGTATTGTGGACGGCTGTGATACAATACGCCATTCTCCAAGGCTGCATCAGCGCATCAGGGATTCCATGCGACGGAGGTGGATGCATGTATCCTCGCTAACGGAGGACATTTTGAACGTTTCCTGTAACAAAGTGTTTGAAGTCACGCTGGTACGTTCCGTTGCTGTGTGTTTCCATTCCATGGTTAATGTGATTTGAAGAGAACTAATAAAATGAGCTCTAACATGGAAAGTAAGCGTTTCCGGACACATGTCCACATAACATTTTTTTTTCTTTGTGTGTGTGGAATGTTTCCTGAAAGTTTGGCCGTACTTTTTTGGAACACCCTGTATAGGCACAACGAAAATAGCCGTCAACACAGCCGGCGGAAGTGGCCGTGCGGTTAAAGGCGCTGCAGTCTGGAACCGCAAGACCGCTACGGTCGCAGGTTCGAATCCTGCCTCGGGCATGGATGTTTGTGACGTCCTTAGGTTAGTTAGGTTTAACTAGTTCTAAGTTCTAGGGGACTAATGACCTCAGCAGTTGAGTCCCATAGTACTCAGAGCCATTTGAACCATTTTTTTGAACCGTCAACACCCGTCTGGGTGAACACAAAATAACCTGCCGCCTCCCACATATTGATAAATCGGCTGTAGCGGAACATGTGTTTCAGGAAGGTGATCATGAAATAAAGTTTAGTGAGACGACCGTCATAGCAAAGACGTCGCATTATTATGCGCGAATGTATGGAGAGGCCATTGAGATTGCCAAACACTGCAATAATTTTAATCGAAAAGATGAAGGCATTAAGCTGGATAAGATATGGATGTCAACATTGCAGCAATAGCATGACAATCGATTAATTTCAATTGAGAAATTGAGAAAGTTGGCAATATCAGAGATCATAGCACAGCCGACGTCACGTGATTGACGGCGGCGCCCTCTGGATGGCTTACATATAAGGCGCTCACTCGTGTTTTCGTTGCAGTTCGCCGTTTGTCGTCGGAGGATACCTTCCGCAGTCGAAGGCGAAACGTCAGGGGAGAGTCTTTGTATGAACCACCGCATCTCAGCCCGGAAGTGTTAAGTGGTATTTATCCTTCTCTTCCTTTTCCTACTATTGAATTCAAGTACCCCATCAATTTAATTTTTGTCTCCTTTAACAATCAGAATAATTTCTTTTATCTCATCACACATTCCTTCAATCTCTTCATCTGCGGAGCTAGTTGACATGTAAACTCGTACTACTGTGGCAGACATGGACTTCGTGTCTATCTTGGCTCTGATACTGTGTTCGCTGTGCTGTTCATAGTAGCTTACCCGCATTCCTGTTCTCTCATTCATTACTAAACGCACTGCTTTATTACAGACGTTTAATTTTCGATTTATAACTCTGCATTCACATACCAATAGTACTGTTCTTCCTGCCACCAACCTCATTTCCCTTATAAAATTTTCCACCCCATTTAATTGTTCTGTTAAGTTATCTTATATTTCACGCTGCGATCCGTAGAGCGTTAGTTTTATTTCCCCTTATGACAACATTTTACGGAGAAGTCCCCGCACGGAGATCCGAAAGGGGGCTACTTTACTTCCGACATATTTTACCCAAGATGACGCCATTATCATTTAACCGTGCAGTAGAGTTTCATGCCTTCGGGAAAAATTACAGTTGTAGTTTCCCCTTGGTTTCAGCCGTTCGCAGTACCAGCACAGCAAGGCCGTTTTGGTTGCCGTTACGGGGCCACATCAGTCAATCCTCCAGACTGTTTCCCTACAACTAACGAAAAGCTGCTGGCCCTCTTTAGAAACCACACATTGGTCTGCCCTCTAAACAGATACCCTTCCGTTGCGGCTGCGCCCATGATACAACTGTCAGTATCACTGGGGAGCGCAAGCTTCGCCGGCCGTTGTGGCCGAGCGGTTCTAGGCGCTACAGTCTGGAACCGTGCGACCGCTACGGTCGTAGGTTCGAATTCTGCCTTGGGAATGGATGTGTGTGATGTCCTTAGCTTAGTTAGGTTTAAGTAGTTCTAAGTTCTAGGGTACTGATGACCTCAGAAGTTAAGTCCCATGGTGCTCAGAGTCATTTTTGAACCACGCAAGCCTCCCCACCGACGGCAAGGTCCATGGTTCACAGGGTTGAAGGAGAGGGAGGGGTGGGGTGGCGGGGAGTTTCAGTTACATCATAAGGGCAATATCCCTTTTATTACAAAAATTAACGTTAATTCTGTGTCAATACGATATATGACGACGTTTAAAGTTTCGAAAGCAAGCCACCGAGCTGCTACTGGGAGATGCTAACAATCGTCGTTTGGGCTGAGAGCAAATTGAGAGAATTACTAATAAACAATAGAATACTGCTGTATGTTTTCCGATGTTACAAACCTTTCTTCAGGAAATTTATACATCAGTACTACAGTGGAAAAAAGAAAGTTGATACTTAAGTTTACCGCGAATTAAAGGAAAATAATATTCGCACTCTACTGGTGGCTGCGACAATATACGGACCAAACTACCAACTACTTTTCTAAAACGAAAGAAAGAACATAATCGGAATCACTTAGAAAGTACTTTGTAACTTGGGAAGCACGGAAGGAGCCTCCGAGTATACATTTTCCCTCGAAGCTACCATAGGACTGGAAAATGCTGGCGCTTCCTGGAAACGATGTCCATGAGGACATAAGCCAATCCCTCCACCACTGAAGGAAATCAAATAAAAGGCACTTCTGGCAATCGTCTCTTTTCTGTTTTATTTAATATGTAATGTGAACATTTTTACTAAATGATTACAAAATTATGGAAATATTTAGTTCAAACAACTATTTCTTTCTGTTAGTTAATACCTTTACATTCGATTTGCATGGTTTTGCATGACCACTTTCGAATTCTTTCGTACTGGTAGCTTGTCATCTGCTACCAAACGATGTTGATGTGAAATTTCGTTGGGAGTTAACCTATAATTTTATGCCTTAAAGGTAATTTGATTTGTCGCCATATTTTGCCCATATATTCGCTTTTATTTACGTTTTTGTGCGGAAAGCCCTTTTTTCTCAGAATCCTGATGTGGTGTTGTGAAGCACACGTAAACGTAACACATATTTTCAGGAATCTGGTCGTAAAAAGCACTTTACAATTCACCAAAACACACTGTAATCGTGGTGGTCGTGTGTCGCAGCCCAGTCAGTGTTCATTTGTCCATCAGTGGGTTTGGCGCCAAATCTGAATTTTGTTTACATTTTATCTTTCTGTGTGTGTGTGTGTGTGTGTGTGTGTGTGTGTGTGTGTGTGTATGTGTGTGTGTGTGTGTGTTGTGTGAGAGTGGGTAGACTTTTTAGCTGTTTGTCTTTTCAGTAAAGTACCTTTAATTTGTTAAATAGCTATCCCTAACGCATATAGGAAATACACAGAGGTGTATTAGCACATAGGTCCCAAATTAATGGAATGCATCTAACCATAGAGATACTTCACACTAAACATAATAGTGCAATTTTCATTAGACCTGATTTGGCCTTTACTTCCACAGGGAAAACTGCAGTAAGTGATACTGAGCTCTTAACTGTAGAACGCGGAATCTTCACAGTAACATTCGTATATAAGGCCCCAGGTGAAAACCGTAAGCTTATTATGTTACAGAATTTCAAAAACAAAAAGACACAGCTTATCGTAGGTGACTTCAACTGCTATAGTGTAAACTGCCGTTACGAAGAAACTAATGGCAATGGCCAGCTGTTAGAAGAATGGATGGAAGACAATAACTTCTTTCTCCTACATGACTCAAAGCTATCCTATTCCTTATTGAGCAAAATTTCGAAACGAGGCTACAATCCTAAAAACTGCTTTGTCGGCATCAATATCCAAAACAGATTGCGTAAAAAAAAAAAAATTCAACTTAGGCCCCTGTAACTGAGGTCTTCTTGGCAGTCAAACTTGTTAAAAAAGCTGAGGTGGGTGTATATTTCCAGGGAATTAGATGAGGAAATTGACAACATAAATCCCGTACCCGGAAACTACACACTTTTCGTACGAATTCCCAGAAACGTGCCAGAAAAAGACATTCCAAGATTCTGTAGACAGGACTTCATACCAAACCTCTCCGAGGGCATCCAGAACATCTTAGCGAAACTGCACTCAAAAGACCCTTTCAGTGACGACACAACAGCTTGTGGCAAAACTCTTGCAACAGCACTAACAACAAGTGAATTAAGGCAAAAGAAATGGGTCGAAACCTTGGAGAAAATGGACTTGATACGTAGATGCAAAATAGGACTCGCAGAATCAAAAGCCTGGCTCACCAAGTAATTATCGTTTCTGTGCCACACTTTCTAACTGTATGGAAAGCTGATCCTTAATCAAATCAGTAACATCACTGATTCAAAGTTAGTCACGCAGCCAGCTGGCTTCAGGCCTGATAAATCTTGTACTGGCCAGAACTCACAGAACATATAGAGGCGGGATATGAAAATACATTAAAAACATTGATAATGTTCTTGGCTTTGGTGGGCCTAAGTGCCGCCTACGACACAGTAAACCACTGGAAGCTAATACTGAAAATTCATGATATTACTAGGGACCATCAACTAGTAAAAATTATAAATTCCTTGTTGCAGAATCGACAGTTTTACATCAAACTGGAAGGGAAGAAATGTCGCTGAAGGAAGCAGAAAAAGGGTCGTGCTCAGTTTAGTGCTCTAGCCCCCATCCTCTTCAACATGTACACGAACGATCAGCCAATACGAGACATTTTCTCTGTGCTGACGATTCGGGTATCACAGCGCAAGGAAGAATCTTTGAGGAAGTAAGGTTGGAGAGTACTCTAGAAGCTATATCAACATATTGCGATGACAACTCTCTCAAACAAAATCCCACTAAAACGAGAGTTTGCACTATTCACGTGCTCACATGGCTAACAAATAGAGAGCTGGATGTTACGTGGAATGCGTCTACCTTTGAACACACAGACTAGTCGAAATACTTCGGACTGCCGCTTGACTGGCTCCTCACATACGAACATTGGGGTGTGGGTCATAAGGGCACACCGAAATCACAATTGTGATCCGTTGTAGTTGCCTCACACTTCTTTATTCGATCATGAAGCATTATCAAATCACAATCACAATAATAAAAGCGACTGCCTTATAAAGCCAGATCACTTGGATAAATGACGAACAAATTTCTTTAACTAGAACAAGACCCATGAAAACCTTAAAATTTAATATAACTATTTAAACTAAATGGCTCAACTGGCTCTGAGCACTATGGGACTCAACTGCTGTGGTCATAAGCCCCCTAGAACTTAGAACTACCTAAACCTAACTAACCTCAGGACATCACACACATCCATGCCCGAGGCAGGATTCGAACCTGCGACCGTAGCGGTCGTGCGGTTCCAGACTGGAGCGCCTTTAACCGTGCAGCCACTCCGAAACTAACTCAGATAAACTTCGTTACTTAGGTGGAACTAATATCCACACGATTCCTACCAGAACTCTAATTACTTCCAACGAGCTAAAGAATACATTAATTGACAAAAGACAGATATTTTAAGATTTGGCTAGCCAACTGTCCTAAAGAAAACACTATTCCTAAAAGCTTTATTACAATAAAAATCACTTCCGCGACTAAGGAGGTGCTTTAATTTGACCAAACATATTTTCAAGTTTACTTAACTCAGTAGATTAATCAACAATGTTATTAAAATCATTACTACTAGAACATGACCACATGACGACAGCCCCTAAAATGAGGCCGCTTTAGTACTGCATGTGAATTAGTGATACACGCGAGCACACCAAAGGACTTTAATCAATACAAGATATCCACGAGACAGCAAATTAAACATAAATATACTCAACTTTGGACAGCAATTAAGACTTCAGACACAATAACTCTTCACGGGAAGGATGTAATCACAAGATAGCAACAACACAACCAGAGATGTAAAGGGGTGGGACTTCAGAAAGATAACTCTTCACGGGAAGGATGGAATCACAAGACAGTAACAACAAAACCAGAGATGTAAAGGGGTGGGGGACTTAAATATCACTCTGCCACCGTGGTACTCTGTTCCCAGTTTGCTCGCGTCGAACACTGCCAATTAACTGCAACGCAGAACACATCATTGGCGGACAATATTCTGAGACAAGAGATACACAATCTTTTCTAGAGAACAGGTGAACAATACTATCAATGAAATCAGCCTCCGTGAGTTACTTCGCCACTCACGGCCATTAAAATTTGATTAATCAATTCACAAAAGGAATATTAAGATAATATCCTAATACACTCTGGATCCGCGCGACCGCTACAGTCGCAGGTTCGAATCCTGCCTCCGGCACGGATGTGTGTGATGTCCTTAGATTAGTTAGGTTCAAGTAGTTCTAAGTTCTAGGGGACAGATGACCTCAGTTAAGTCCCATAGTGCTCAGAGCCATTTGAACCAATAATGTCCTAAAGTTAAAATGACAAGAATTATCTCGGCACACATTTAAACGCCAAACTACAATAATGAACTACAAGGTGGAAAGGAAGAAATATCTCAGCATGGCTTGCAACGCCAGACACCGACCTCCGCACTACTCGTTGCACTGCAGGCTACGTATATAGCCACGCTTCATGTCGGTTTGTTGGACGTAGCCACACTTCCTTAACTGCCGTCAAGTATCAAGTCACGACACTGAGTTGCGTGATAAACAACTAGAACAATTCCAAATAGTTTGTAGTACACTGGCATGTTCAGTTAAGATGCACGCAACCCCCCGAAGCAACTCGACGACTCCAATTCATTCGGCCTGTGTAGCTTGTAACAGACTCGATAGAACTTGTCCTTCCAACCTCTGGGAAAATAAAATCACCATGGGCAATGGATGGGCGTTGCACGATTCAACACGCCGTAGCGGCTGGCCACGCTCCTTCGTCGTGCCGAATCGGCCTTTCCGCGTGCTGCCTACGTACACAGTCCCACGTCACTGCACCTCACACCGCCGATACCCACACAAGATGTCCGGCAGAACGCACGCTCAGCAGTTAAATGCGCGCCGCCAAAGATATGAAAGAGGGCAATCAACGTCGAAATCGATTCAAAGATGAAAATGAAAATCGATTGCAACTGGGGCCAGAAACGCAGCAGCTCAAACATCAGTACAAAAAAACCGAAATAATGTAGCTGCGAGGAACAATATACTTAGAACGCTGACTGGCAGTAAGTGTGGTGGTAAGTCCTTTGTGCTTAGAGCCACCGCTTTAGCACTTGGTTTTTCCGCCGCTGAGTACGCGTCTGGTCTAGATCGGCGCATGCAAGAAAGATCATCGTTAGCCTTAACGAAACCTGCAGGGTAGTCTCAGGATGCATGGAGCCCATTGTTCCTGAAAAACTCTAACGAGCTTCAGGTTTCAGCGGTCCCAAGTCTCGTAATGGAGCTCACGATTGTAACGAGCAGTTCGAAAAGGTATTTGATGAGTGCCATCCACTATACGGTACTATTTATCGATCCAAAAGACTAAAATCAAGATATCGGTTCCTCAGTTACACCTTGGATGAATCTCCTGTCGGCTACCCTATTTCAGAAGGCTCACCATGTGGTGTTGAACTAAACTACAGGTCGTGGAAAATGCTAAATCACATCAGAAATGATGTATCCCTCGTCGCAACGAATCTGATAAAATGTAACCTATTACAACCTGATAACAATATGTGCGACTATGGAGAAACACAACAAAAATTTCTAAATTATTTCAAAACAGGGAAATGGTACACTGAAGTGCCAAACAAACTGGTACAGTTACCTAATATCATGTAGGGTCCCCGCGAGAACACAGAAGTGTCGCTACACGACGTGGCGTAGACACAGCTAATGTCTGAAGTAGTGCCGCAGGGAACTGACACCATGAATTCTGCAAGGCTGTCCATAAATCCGTAAGGGTACGAGGGAGTGGAGATGTCTTCCGAACAGAACGTTGAAAGGCATCCATGATACGCTCAAAATGTTCATGTCTAGAGATTTTGGGAACCAGCGAAAGTGTTTAAACTCAGAAGGGTGTTTCTCGATGCACTCTGTAGCAATTCGGAACGCGTGGGGTGTCGCATTGTCCCGCTGGAATTGCCCACGTCCGTCGGAATGCACAATGGAAATGAATGGATGCAGGTGATCATACATGATGTTTATGTTCGTGTCACCTGTCAGAGGCGCATCTAGACGTATCAGGGGTCGCAAATCACTCCAACTGCACACGCCCCACATCATAACAGAGCCTCCACCAGCTTGAACAGTCCCCTGGTGACATGAAGGGTTCATGGCTGTCTCCATACCCGTACACATCTATCCGCTTGATACAATTTGAAACGAGACTCGTCCGTCCAGGAAACATATTTCCAATCATCAACAGTCCAATATCGGTGTTGACGGGCCCAGGCGATGCGTAAAGCTTTGTGTCGTCGAGTCATTAAGGATACACGAGTGGGCTTTGGGCTCCGAAAGCACATATCGATGTTTTTTCGTTGAATGGTTCACACTCTGACACTTTTTGATGGCCCAGCATTGAGATCTGCAGCAATATGCGGAAGGGTTGCAATTCTGTCACGTTGACGATTCTCTTCAGTCGTCGTTGGTCCCAATGTTGCAAGAATTTGTTCTCTGGCTGCAGCGATGTCGGAGATTTGATGCTTTTCCGGATTCCTGATATTCACGGTGTACTCGTGAAATGGTCGTACGGGAAAATTCCAACAACATCGCTGCCTCGGAGGTGTTGTGTCACATCGCTCGTGCCGCGACTATAACACCACGATCAAACTCACTTAAATATTGATATCCTGCCATTGTAGGAGTAGAAACCGATCTAACAACTGCGCCAGACACTTGTTGTCTTACATAGGCGTTGCCGACCCCAGTGCCGTATTCTGCCTGTTTACATATCTCTGAATTTGAAAACGCATGCCAATACCAGTTTCTTCGGCGCTTCAATGTATAATCTTTATTTGTGATGGTAATGAGTTCTACTCCTGTAATGTAGGTAACCGTTTGTGTAAACTAATTCGTTGACAGTAATAGAGAGCTTTCACCATTTACTTATTTCCATAACGATTATGTGCATTTTTTCAAATTATTGTATTTCATTTGTTAGTTATTACTACATTTGATTTCTTAGTTGTCTAGTAAATTGAGTGTGCTGATTTCGTGTGTGAAGCATCAACATAAACTGAGCCTCAGTCTTTACCGGAAACCCATCCACACGGACCAACACCTGCACAATGCCAGCTACCACCGTCTAGCGCAGTAAAGGCCCGTTGTGAGAATTATGCTGCATGAAGAGGAACTCCTTTCAAACGCCAAAATGTTGCGGGAAGAACAGAGCCGCTTATAGAATGTATTCTATGAAAAGATTGTAACAAGCGACAATTTTCGCAAGACACTTTACCGAAGATCTCTACATCTACATCTACATCAATACTAAGCAAGCCACCTGACGGTGTGTGGCGGAGGGTACCTTGAGTACCTCTATCGGTTCTCCCTTGTATTCCAGACTCGTATTGTTCGTGGAAAGAAGGATTGTCGGTATGCTTCTGTGTGGGCTCTAATCTCTATGATTTTATCCTCATGGTCTCTTCGCGAGATATACGTAGGAGGGAGCAATATACTGCTTGACTCTTTGGTGAAGGTATGTTCTCGAAACTTCGACAAAAGCCCGTACCGAGCTACTGAGCGTCTCTCCTCTTCCACTGGAGTTTATCTATCATCTCCGTAACGCTTTCGCGATTGCTAAATGATCCTGTAAAGAAGCGCGCTGCTCTCCGTTGGATCTTGTCTATCTCTTCTATCAACCCTATCTGGTACGGATCCCACACTGCTGAGCAGTATTCAAGTAGTGGGCGAAAAAGCGTACTGTTACCTACTTCCTTTGTTTTCGGATTGCATTTCCTTAGGATTCTTCCAATGTATCTCAGTCTGGCATCTGATTTACCAACGATCAACTTTATATGATCATTCCATTTTAAATCACTCCTAATGCGTACTCCCAGATAATTTATGGAATTAACTGCTTCCAGTTGCTGACCTGCTATTTTGTAGCTAAATGATAAGGGATCTATCTTTCTATGTATTCGCAGCACATTGCACTTGTCTACATTGAGATTTAATTGCCATTCCCTGCACCATGCATCAATTCGCTACAGATCCTCCTGCATTTCAGTACAATTTTCCATTGTTACAACCTCTCGATATACCACAGCATCATCCGCAAAAAGCCTCAGTGAACTTCCGATGTCATCCACGAGGTCATTTATGTATATTGTGAATAGCAACGGTCCTACGACACTCTCCTGCGGCACATCTGAAATCACTCTTACTTCGGAAGACTTCACTCCATTGACGATGACATGCTGCGTTCTGTTATCTAGGAACTCTTCAATCCAATCACACAATTGGTCTGATAGTCCATACGCTCTTACTTTGTTCATTAAACGACTGTGGGGAACTGTATCGAACGCCTTGCGGAAGTCAAGAAACACGGCATCTACCTGTGAACCCGCGTCTATGGCCCTCTGAGTCTCGTGGACGAATAGCGCGAGCTGAGTTTCACACGACCGTCTTTTTCGAAACCCATGCTGATTCGTACAGAGTAGATTCCTAGTCTCCAGAAAAGTCATTATACTCGAACATAATACGTGTTCCAAAATTCTACAACTGATCGACGTTAGAGATATAGGTCTAAAGTTCTGCACATCTGTTCGACGTTCCTTCTTGATAACGGGGATGACCTGTGCCCTTTTCCAATCCTTTGGAACGCTACGCTCCTCTAGAGACCTACGGTACACCGCTGCAAGAAGGCGGGCAAGTTCCTTCACGTACTCTGTGTAAAATCGAACTGGTATCCCATCATATCCAGCGGCCTTTCCTCTTTTGAGCGATTTTAATTGTTTCTCTATCCCTCTGTCGTCTACTTCGATATCTACCATTTTGTCATCTGTGCGACGATCTAGAGAAGAAACTAAAGTGCAGTCTTCCTCTGTGAAACAGCTTTGGAAAAAGACATTTATTATTTCGGCATTTAGTCTGTCATCCTCTGCTTCAGTACCAATTTGGTCACAGAGTGTCTGGGCATTTCATTTTGATCCACCTACCGCTTTGACATAAGACCAAAATTTCTTACGGTTTTCTGCCAAGTCAGTACACAGAACTTTACTTTCGAATTCATTGAACGCCTCTCCCATAGCCCTCCTCACACTACATTTCGCTTCGCGTAATTTTTGTTTCTCTGCAAGGCTTTGGCTATGTTTATGTTTGCTGTGAAGTTCCATTTGCTTCCGCAGCAGTTTTCTAACTCGGTTGTTGTACCATGGTGGCTCTTTTCCATCTCTTACATTCTTGCTTCGCACATACTCATCTAACGCATATTGTACGATGGTTTTGAACTTTGTCCACTGATCCTCAACGCTATCTGTACTTGAGACAAAACTCTGTAATCTGCTTTTTGTCTTGCTAAACAGAAAAATCTTCCTATCTTTTTTAGTATTTCTATTCACGGCTCTAATCATCGAAGCAGTAACCGCTTTATGATCACTGATTCCCTGTTCTGCGTCAACTGTTTCAAATAGTTCGGGTCTGTTTGTCACCAGAAGGTCTAAAATGTTATCGCCACGAGTCGGTTCTCTGTTTAACTGCTCAAGGTAGCTTTCAGATAAAGCACTTAAAAAATTGTACTGGATTCTTTGTCCCTGCCACCCGTTATGAACGTTTGAGTCTCCCAGTCTATATCCGGCAAATTAAAATCTCCACCCAGAACTATAGCATGGTGGTGAAATCTACTCGAAATATTTTCGAAATTATCCTTCAGGTGCTCAGCCACAACAGCTGTTGAGCCAGGGGCCTATAGAGACATCCAATTACAATGTCTGAGCCTGCTTTAACCGTGACCTTCACCCAAATTATTTCACATTTCGGATCTCCGTCAATATCCTTCGATACTATTACATTTCTTATCGCTATAAATACGCCTCCCCCTTCACTGCCCAGCCTGTCTCTGCGGTATACATTCCAATCTGAGTTTAGGATTTCATTACTGTTTACGTCTGGTTTCAGACAACTTTCTGTCCCTAGTAATATATGGGCATTGTGACCGTTTATTAATGAGAGCAAATGTGGGACCTTTCTATAGACGCTCCTGCAGTTTACTATTAGCACATTAATATTGTTAATCCCTGTTGCATTTCGCCTACTCCTACCTTGCCGCGTCACAGGAGGCGTCTTGTCGGGCCTAGGGAGGGATATCTCAGCAACAGCCCTCCCCGCGTACCCTCCACCAACCACCACCCCCACCCCTGCCCCCGACGAAAATAGAAAGTCTTGCCGTTTTTGCCGTGTGCGGTTCAGTAACAGGAATGATTAAGTGGCTTCTGAAGAGGCGTAAAATAGATTCAGTCTTCAGGCCTCCAGTGAAAATTCGACAACTTATGAAGCCTGGAACACTTGGAATGTGCCAAAGCTCATAGGGACAGTTTTGTTACTCACTACCTGTGTGCACCATTAAACAGTCCCATACGGAGCGCGGAAGGTGTTTCCGCTCACATAATTCCGAAATGTCAGTGAGATCAGAACATACTCTTGTAAACCGACACCGAACTGCATATGGCGAAGCATCATTGTTCATACGGATGGTTTCAAAGTTAGTATAACGATAGAAGCGAGAGAGATAGAAATACCCCGCTTCAGTAAGAGCACAGGCAGAAAACTAATGGAAACATTGCCTTATTCGGGGCTAGACTGGGTACCACTGACGTGACAGGCAATTCACGGCTGTAGGGGCTGATAATTTGTCCCACTACCATGAAATTAGTACCGCATGTGCACTCTGACATTCAGCGACATCAGCTCGTACTACGTACTTCTTAGAGCTCTATAGTTAGCTACAACTTCTATGTGTTGAGGAATAGGTCGTCTTAAGATAGCTTTGATTCCGTTGTTGTTTTCAACCAACTTTTTTTGTACATGGCGAAGAGAATCACTGTTTTAAGTAGTAACATAATGATTTCTTTGTGAGCGGAACAAACGTGAAATAATCCTAGTTTTCTGACAGTAGTGAATCTGTATTAGTTGTGTTTCATTTGTAGGGAAATAACAAGGAGAAAATTACGACACTGCATATAAAAGCACCACTGTAAGTTCCCAATATTGAACCGGTACAATTTTAGATACTTGCTCGTAAAAAATTCTTTTTTAATATTATTGGAACATAATGTTTAGAAATGACTTCATGAATCTTCTAATGTGTTTCTTACCCTAAGTTAATAATTCTATAATTGTTTTGTATTAGAATATGTCAGCATAAATACGTTATGGAAAGTGAAGCACAGACGAAATTCATTTATCTGTAAAACTATACATAAATAACTGAGTGAATCTGTACATATATTAAGTGTGCCTAAGGCAACAATGAATAAGCATTATGGAAATAAAAACGAGAATTGCAAACGAGCATACAAAAATGTTAGGTTGCAATGAAGTGTTTTCAAAAGGAGTAGCAAATGATTTGGGGGAGCACGTCCGACGTAGGAAAACTGCCTTCGAAATTGCAAAATCAAAAGGACTGTCCCGTAGTTCCAGCGTGGAAGAAGTTGAGTTAGGTAAAAAGGCCAATTCAGGGGGAAATGACGGAAGCTTTTCGAAAAACTTCAAGGGCTAGGCAAGAAAGGTGTAAGGTCAGTAGCAGTCCATCGAATCAAAGGGCTAACTGAAGCAAATGAGAAGAATTACAGCTGGAACTACAACTGCACCTGTGAGAAGAAAGTGTTTTGAAGACTGTGGTAAGACGACCACGAAAGCTCATTCGTTATACAGAGAAATGGAAGAAATGAACAGGTGCACGAAATTCAAAATGTCTATTCAAGAGAGGGAAAGAAGTGGAAAGGTTATATTGCAATGCCTGCTATAATGTTGTAGAAACTGAAATATGGAACATTTGCATAAACTTAGACTAGTACGTCTCTTTAAGCTCAGAGACATAGTTTATAAGGCTGGCACAATTTATGAACCCACTGATACACTAATTACATAACAATATTCCTAATTTGTACCACTTGCAGATGTTGAGAAATTTGAGTTTAGTGTGTTTGTTTGTAAACATTTTTAGAAGGTTACGTAATGTATAAAATGAATATTTGAACCAGCAGTTGTTTTTATTTTAAACCCAAGCATCTACCGGTTTTGGTCTTGGATCATATTTACAGATGAAGAATTAAAATAATTTAAGTCCCCATATTGCAATATTTGCTTTTCACATAGTTTCCATTGTTTGAATCACATTCCAAGCGCAACATCCTGCTATTAAGTTAATATTATTTAAATAATCTTGTAACTTACTGTTTGGGGTGTAATAAATAAAAATTCAAAGGCGGTACACTTAAAGAAACTCCCCTACAATGACGCAAGCATGCATTAGTCACCACTTGGCAATGACCGACGAACAACCGAACGAAATCTCGTTGATATTGAATAACATCGAGACTGGAAGCTCGAAAAAGAACTCACCAGTTTATACAGCCTTGAGATCGAGCATTCGTACAGTCACTGCAGGAAAAAATTGGTACACCTGGAAAGAGAACGTCAATTTTGATCCGACAGCATGTGCCACCTGTGGGATAGTAGATGCAATGATAATGGTTTCAGGGTCGCCTGTCAACGTATATCGTAGTGGCATAACTGCCAGATCGACATCTGTGTTTGCCCTTTAATAGGATATGCTCACAGCCAGAAGACTGGGCGTGGTGCAAACGTCTGAAGCGGGTTGGCAGCCATACCTGCAGCCAAGTGAGAGAGTTTAAAAGAGATGAAACTGTGGCCTTCTGAGTAGCCGAATGGTCGTTTCGGATATTTTCCACACAAACTGGATGTGCTGAGTCAGTTGTGTAACAATGCTGGTAACAGTGATCACCTGAACATTATCTCACCTGTAGACGAGGTTTTGAACTTACCCGCAGCACAGATGCTCACCAGGATTGTTGTAAGGGGAGCAGAAGCATATCGTAGGGCTACCACAGCACAAAATAGAGGGCTTGTCAGCCCGGATGTGTCAACAAGAACAGTCGCGAACATAGTACTAGCAGTAGGACGCAAATCTCCAGCCCACCTTCCACTCAAACTGCAGCATCTGCGGGCACGGCTCACTTGGTGCCCTCAGAGAACCACCTAGGAAGATGGAATAGTGCGCCATGGTCTTCAGCAATGAAAGCAGATTCTGCATGCACGCTGGTGACGGTCGCTGCACATACGATGCAGACGTAGTGAGCTCTGTCCTGCAGAATGCATCCATCGATGACACACTGGGCCCAGACCAGTCCTTATCCTCTTGGTTGCGGTAAGCAACATCATTCGTTCACCTTTGTTTTTCTGGAGGCGATGCGAACCAGCGCTCGGTACGTGCAGAACTTTGTTAGACCCTTTCTTTACCCGTTTTTGCAACAGGGAGGTGATGCATTTGAGCTGTGCTGCGGCTCACGTTTGTGCTGTTTGTACGTTTCCGCCCTCTGTTGGAGGGCAGATGGTATTGTTTAGTTGACATGGTTGCGGTTCTTTGTCTCCTTCTCGTGTTGGCTGGCGCCACTCGGTTTCACAAGCGTTACCTGTCCGCTAGTGGCAGCAGCAGCGGTTATAGATATGTAGTAACTGTTGCCCTATCTTTGGGGCGACATCGTTGTTTTTCCGGGTTGTGTGAGTGGGCTGGTTCGGTTGGGGACTCAGGTGGAGCCATGTCCACGCAGTACGAGAACACGCTAGGACCGCTTGAGGCACGCGTGGACTGCCGGATGGAACGGCTGTGGTCACGAGGGTGCTCGACCTCGTCGTAAACAGGATCCAGCAAGCTTTAAGATGAGTGCATATCAATCCAAGTAGAGAAACCTCCACCATTGTGAAATCTCACGATTCTCCAGTGACTTGGGTTCGTGTTGCTGTTCGTAGTGTCGCCGAGGCGCTGAGCAGTTAGTGGAGTGCTTGGGGAAGGCGGATCTGATTAGCTTTCCTCGACTTCTTATCACTATTTACTGCGTTCAGCTTTTTACAATTTGTTAAGTTCAACCAGCGGTAATTTTTCTTGCCTAGTGGCCGCTAACGCCCCAGTCACCTGCCATGGGGGTTAGTGTATGTAACGGCAGCGTACGTTTCCTCGCCTTGCTGCTCCTGTCCGGTAAGGTGTGTAGTTTTGACAGCTTTCTTGATTGTAGGCCGGTGGGTGATTCTTCTACTCTGGTGCTAGTGATTCCTTTCTCGTTTCGGGCCCTCTATACACAGTATTCTGGGGACGTAGAGCAGACCGCTGGTCCCGGCTTTGGCATATTGTTCCATCGTTGCATTTGGATTATCGGACGCCAGGTAGCTTCAGCAAGCTTATTATTACTCACTCGTTAGACTGCCACTAGTCTGAGTTACCGTCTTGTGAAGTGAATGCAACTCTTGGCTGCCTATCCCATCGCCCACGAAAGTGTTTGTTGCCTGACCTTCTCAGAGGTCGATTCCTGGAGCACCGTTTGTGGCCCCTTTGTTCTTGTAAGACATGTGAGGTCTGATGTCCTGTAGTTCAGTGTAACCCTCCTTCAGTCCACGCCTTCTGCGCGTATAATCTGCCTCAGTGCCCTTTAAGAGACCTATGTACTGGTCCTTGTGGTTTATTGGTGTATTATTTATTACAATACCTTGTAATGCCTACATTAAAGGTTATATATGTGTAGTTAATAGATAGGGTCGCCTTCTGGAATAAATCTAGCAGTGTAGTGTTCAGTCGATGTTAAGGGTTGTGTTACAAAGTTTACCATCATCTCATTTCACCCGTTTGGTGATTAGTTGCTTGATTGTTTTAATTAACCTTTGCAATTGTATTTGGTGTTTTCAGCAGGTTTCTATATTTTTTTATATGTTGCCGTTCCTGGCGTGTAAGGCCTTCAGCCGTGATTGTGGTCATTTGCCTTAATATTCTAATTTGGTATTTGTATTTTATCAGTAAATCTTAACACCTAATTTACTTTTGCTGTGTTTGTGGTGACTTGCCTTTAATATTTCAATAAATGTAGTTTGTAAGTTGCAGAGAGTTTTAAACAATTCTTACTTTATTGCCATTCCTGGCGTGTAAGGCCTTCTGCCCAGATCACAGTGGCTTGCTTCTAAGACATTATCTGCTGTATCTGTATTTAATTGTGATTTGCTAAATTGTAATTCACTGAAAATACTATTATTTGCACAGTTGTTTATTCCTTCATTGATAACGTATGGTATTTTCATTTATTGTTGAGTCTGGAATTGTATGTGACTGTAAAAAACAACCAATAGTAACTGATTACCACCCCGCCCACAATCGTAACCGAATCCTGCCTTCTCTTGACTACCAGGTTTCAGTATTGTTCAAACAGGATAATGCTCGTCACTACAGTGGCCGTATAACTCAATGTGCTCTGCAAGACACGCAACGACTATCTTGGCCAGCATTATCTCCAGAATTATCTCCAATCGAGCATGTGTGGCGTATGATGGGATGAGAAATGACTCGTGCGACTTGCTAACCAACAACTCTTACAATACTATGTGACCATGCCAGGACAATATTCGCCATCTTTAAGATCGATTGGATGTCAGTCAGCGCCTGTATTGCTGCCTATGGAGGATACATCACGTGCTAATGTGGGTGTTGCAGCATGGGTTGATATGTGGTACATCAGAATCGCTGTCCTACTGACCTGTAAATGTAATCATTCCATGTACTCCATATGCACTGTTGCAACGACAAATCTTGAGTGAAATGTAAATCTCTAAAAGGGTGTATTAATTTTTTTTCTGGCAGTGAATATTTTACAGTGTAAGAGCGACTCTTTCTTTTATAAAATTCCTAACTGCCGAGCTTAACTGAATTTCAGTTCTATCCTCTGTTCCCACTAGTACGATTTAAAGGTATAAAGATGGAAAAAATCGGACTGGTATGTGGTAAAAGTCACTGAAAAGTGGTACCCTGATAGTCGTGCCTACAAACAAGAGGTATTACACCTGGTAACAACTCACACGAGCATAAAATAGAGGCGGAGAACTGAGCACAAACAGGAAGAGGCGTTGGCGGCAGAGGGCGTAATTAACGGCGCGAGTTGGCTTCTCATTATTGGCCGTACACGGCGTAACTTCGTCTTCGGTCACACCCACAGGACCACAGGAGCGGCTTCCGAACGTTACGAGCCCGGTGTTAACGAACCGGACCCGCGCTAATTGATTCTGCGACTCGATTAGGAGCAATTACTCTGCCCCGCCCGCAGGCCGAAGCTATATTTATCGCCCGGAGCGGCGCGTAAGTCGTGCCCCGCCATTTCCTGCCGACACTCAGCTGTTTCCACCGCCACAGCCGCTGCCGGATCGCCGTATCTCTGGCCCGTGCTACAAGCCCGCTGCGCAGAGCCGCTGGCGCCCCTGTCTTTCGCCGACGGAACAATATTATCTCTGGCTGAGCGTAACGTCAGTTACGTTTCCCACGTCTACGATGTTGACCGATTCACGGCAAGCATTATTACCGACGACTATGTCAATCAGACAGGCCTAATATCTTCACACAAGACGTTTTTGTTGATCCGCGATTTTTTATGTCATAGCAAATTATAACACTTTTGAAACAAATGGTTGTAGCTCCGTTATAAATTCCATGGAGAAGTATCTCTTATTTCTTGATGTAGATTCGGACACCTGAGTCCATTTCCAAACCATTCGTATCGTAAGGCTGACAATACAGTCGATAGCCTACGTATAAAAAGGTGCCACTGCATTGTGATCAAGGTGCCACTAATGCAGACTCAACAACATTAAACAGATCTCATAAAACGGACATTAGATTTGTCTGATTATCGCACAATCAGCTTAACAGCTCATGCATCCAATTCACTGGCAAGAACAATAATCAGAAAAATGGAGAAGACAATGCAGAATGCGTTACATGACGATCAGTTTGGCTTTAGGAAAGATAAAGGCACCAGAGAGGCAGCTCTGACATGTTGGCTGATAATGGAAGCAAGACTGAAAAAAAAAGTCAAGTCACGTTTAAGTGATTTGCCGACCTGGAAAAAAGCGTTTGACAATGCCATATAGTGCAATATGTTCAAAATTCTGAGAAATATAGGGGTGAGGTATAGGGAAAGACGGGTAATATACAATATGTACAGCAGTCAAGAGGGAGCATTAAAAGTGGAAGACCAAGAACAAGTGTTCGGATTAAAAATGGTGTAAGACAGGGATGTAGTATTTCGCTCCTACTGTTCAACCTGCAGATTGAAGAAGTAATGATGGAAACAAAAGAAAGGTTCAAGAGTGGAATTAATATTCAAAGTGAAACGATTTCAATGATAAGATTTGCTGATTACTATCTTCAGCGAAAGCGAAGAAGAATTCCAGATCAGTTGAATGGAATGAATAGTCTAATGGATACAGAATATGGATTGAGAGTACACCGAAGAAAGAAAAAAGAAATGAAATTTAGCAGAAATGTAGCAGATCAGTTGAAAGTAATGAAATGTAGCAGAAATGAGAGCAGTGAGAAACAACTTCAGAGTTGGTGATCATGAAGTAGAGGAAGTTAAGGATTTCTGCTACTTAGCAAAATAACGCATAACGGACAGAGCAAGGAGGACGTAAAAGCAGGCTAGCATTGGCAAAAACTGCGTTCCTGGCCAACAGAAATCTATTACATCTACATCTACATCTACATTTATACTCCGCAAGCCACCCAACGGTGTGTGGCAGAGGACACTTTACGTGCCACTGTCATTACCTCCCTTTCTGTTCCAGTCGCGTATGGTTCGCGGGAAGAACGACTGTCTGAAAGCCTCCGTGCGCACTCGAATCTCTCTAATTTTACATTCGTGATATCCTCGGGAGGTATAAGTAGGGGGAAGCAATATATTCGATATCTCA
This sequence comes from Schistocerca piceifrons, assembly GCF_021461385.2. Lineage (NCBI taxonomy): Eukaryota > Metazoa > Arthropoda > Insecta > Orthoptera > Acrididae > Schistocerca > Schistocerca piceifrons. The sequence goes on from NC_060145.1 coordinate 401,486,876, forward strand.
TCCAGAAACGCACCCTCTCGAAACCTGGCGAGCACGCTACACCGCGATGCAGAGCGCCTCTCTTGCAGAGTCTGCCACTTGAGTTTGCTAAACATCTCCGTAACGCTATCACGGTTATCAAATAACCCTGTGACGAAACGCGCCGCTCTTCTTTGGATCTTCTCTATCTCCTCCGTCAACCCGATCTGGTACGGATCCCACACTGATGAGCAATACTCAAGTATAGGTCGAACGAGTGCTTTGTAAGGCACCTCCTTTGCTGATTGACTACATTTTCTAAGGACTCTCCCAATAAATCTCAATCTGGTACCCGCCTTACCAACAATTAATTTTATATGATCATTCCACTTCAAATCGTTCCGCACGCATACTCCCAGATATTTTACGGAAGTAACTGCTACCAGTGTTTGTTCCGCTATCATATAATCATACAGTAAAGGATCCTTCTTTCTATGTATTCGCCATACATTACATTTGTCTATGTTAAGGGTCAGTTGCCACTCCCTGCACCAAGTGCCTATCCGCTGCAGGTCTTCCTTCATTTCGCTACAATTTTCTAATGCTGCAACTTCTCTGTATACTACAGCATCATCCGCGAAAAGCCGCATGGAACTTCCGACACTATCTACTAGGTCATTTATATATATTGTGAAAATCAATGGTCCCATAACACTCCCCTGTGGCACGCCAGAGGTTACTTTAACGTCTGTAGACGTGTCTCCATTGATAACAACATGCTGTGTTCTGTTTGCTAAAAACTCTTCAATCCAGCCACACAGCTGGTCTGATATTCCGTAGCCTCTTACTTTTGTTTATCAGGCGACAGTGCGGAACTGTATCGAACGCCTTCCGAAAGTCAAGGAAAATGGCATCTACCTGGGAGCCTGTATCTAATATGTTCTGGGTCTCATGAACAAATAAAGCGAGTTGGGTCTCACACGATCGCTGTTTCCGGAATCCATGTTGATTCCTACAGAGTAGATTCTGGGTTTCCAAAAACGACATGGCACGCGAGCAAAAAACATGTTCTAAAATTCTACAACAGATCGTCGTCAGAGGTATAGGTCTATAGTTTTGCGCAAAGGCCTTAATTTGAGGAAGAAATTTCTGAGAATGTACATTTGGAGCAGAGCATTGTATGGTAGTTATTCATGGACTGTGGGAAAACTGGAACAGAAGAGAATCAAGGCATTTGAGTTGTAGTGCTACAGAAGGTTGTTGAAAATTAGGTAGACTGATAAGGTAAGGAATGAGGAGGTTCTTCGGTGAATTGGCGATGAAAGGAATATGCGGAAAACACTGGCAAGAAAGAAGAGACAAGATAGTTGGACGTCTGTTAAGGCATCAGGGAATAACTTCAATGGTACTAGAGGGAGCTGTAGAAGGTAAAACCTGTAGAGGAAGACAGAGATTGGATTACGTACAGCAAATGACCGAAGACGTAAGTCGCAAGTGCTACTCTGAGACGAAGAGATTGACTCAGGAGAGGAATTCGTGGCATGCCGTATGAAACCAATCAGAAGGCTGATGACTCAGTTAAGAAAAAAGTAAGAAAAAACACAAGCTCATGTAACAGTTTGCCTCGCCACATCTGAACCAGAAAACCATCACGTTCAACAAAGCTCCTTGCTTAATTACGCATTCCCGTCTCTCACCATTTTAGGTGGTAGGCTCTGAACATTTGGTTTAGGATTATGAGCTCCATTAGTGGATAAATGGCAGGAGAGAATTTTTCCTATGAGTTAAGTGCCTGCCACACTATTCGCTTGTGGCAAGGAACGCACTTAGTTGCAAAGACACATGAATGAACAAAATGGCAATGGTCCCTCTAAGACTACTCTCAACACTCTCATGAACGTACTGCAAAATATATTGTCAATGCACCTCACATGTGTTCGCCGGCCGCTGTGGTCCAGTGGTTCTAGGCGCTTCAGCCCGGAACTGCTACGGTCGGAGGTTCGAATCCTGCCTCGGGCATGGATGGTACTTACGTTAGTTAGGTTTAGGTAATTTTAAGTCTAGGGGACTGATGACCTCAGATATTAAGTCTCACAGTGCTTAGAGACATTTGAACCATTTGAATCACATATGTTCGATGGAACTTAAGTTGGGGGAACGGGTACGTTAGTCTATTCGCTAATCTCCTCTTTTTCAATTTGTAAAGTTCGAAGCAGTGGCAACGACTGGGGAGCGATACCATGTTCATAAGTTTGGTTGTCAATACGCCTCGCACACAATAACATGGACCTCCAAAATCCAAATAAAGTTTTACCATGTTCCTAGACGATTTACGTGTTTCCACCTCTTACCGGATGAGGCTGTAGACGGTGATTATTGGTGCGGAATTATTGGAGATTACGTGACTAGTCGTTACTTCGTTACTTAATGGTCAAAAAACAGACATCACTCCTTACCAAAATGCTACTGTATTTCGTATGGAAGTACCACGAAATACATAGATGTATATGGGGCTACAAGATGAATGCCTGGCTCACTATAAACTGGTGACAGTGTAGGCACTCATTCAACAACATTTACACGTGCACGAATGAATCGGCAAAGGATCCCTTTAAGACCGCCCACTTCGGTAATACTGCCGGTGTCAACAGGCACTGTTTCACTCACAAGAAAATGGTGATATTTCAGTCCTGGGCGTCGCTGTTCTAACCTCTATTGAGCAGGCATCAAGTGAAAAGGTTAGATGCGACGAACTCCCCGTTCTCTGACTTGACGTTGAGCAGAACTGTAGTTAAAATTTGGTACCGATGTGACATCATTAGCCCACTTGACGCACCACAAGAACTCCTAAGCTTCAGTCTTACTCCAAATGTGTCGACACGTTTCTTTTTGAAGCGTCGCTGAGTCCAAGGATGACATCGCAATGGGCCATGCCTTTTCACCGTTACAGAGGTAGGATGCAGGTACTTTAGAATCAAATTTGAGACTTCAGCGTATCAGTCGAGGTATAAGACGGGGATTCCAGCAAGTCACCCTTCAATTCTTTCCCGCACTGTGTTTCTCGGTAGCTGGATAGGCGCCATGAGGGCCGCATCAGCTGTCCTGCACGTTTTGATGATCTGACGTCATTGGAAATTTTTTCTGTGGGGTAATCTGAAAGAAGAAGTTCATGACCCAAGAGAATTTAAAAAATCGCTTTGTTGAAAAAAATGGTTCAAATGGCTATGAGCACTATGGAACTTAACATCTGAGGTCATCAGTCCCCTAGAACTTAGAACTACTTAAACCTAACTAACCTAAGGACATCACACACATCCATGCCCGAGACAGGATTCGAAGCTGCGGCCGTGCTTAGTTGAATCATGTGTAATTCTTTTCAGTCTGTCCAAAGTCCTCTCACTAGCGATTACAAACGCGTATTGCAGTAGACAGTGAACATTTCAGTTCCTCGATTACATTAATTTCAAAGTAGTGTTCATAACCCCTTCTTGCGATTTTCTTTTTATTTCTGTTGGTGTAATTTTGCAATGTAAAGCTGTATCTCACTAAACGAACTTATTATTTAACTATCTTTACATTTCTATTCAATTTTTGACGTGCACGTGTCTTTCTAGGTTCCGGGAGAAATAAGAGCAGAAGTGTTAACGTATTCAACTGGTGAACCATATTTAGATGCCAATCCCTATGGCTTCCAGTAGGTATGTCCGTCTATGCACATGTAATCAAGTGTAATTATAATCGGTTTTTAATTATTTTCTCACCTATTCAGCTTTTATGAGGAAACTTTCTAAGCAGCGTCAAACAGAATGCTTTGTTCACAATAGGGTAATCTTCCGTTGGTGTTGTGGAACTTGGTCAACTAGAACTTTATAAAATATTTGTTTGTATTGCTTTCTCATTAATTTAGTCCTTGTGTCACTGTTCATCAAAACGCACCTCATGCCTGGGTGTTACTTAATTCGACCAGCGAGCCACTTGCTGGCCATAGTGGCCATTTACAAGTGCTAGTAAGATTTTCCCGAACTGTTCACTGGTTTGAAACTTTCTGACATATCAAAACTGTGTGCCGCACCGGGACTCGAACTTCGGGCCCTTACCTTTGGTGGGCAAGTACTCTGTCGACTGGTATCCATGCACGATTTACGACCCACTATCTTTACTTTCGCCAGTACTTCATCTCCTACTTTTCGGACTTTACAGTTCTCCGGCATGCCTGGTACTACTTCCCTCGCAAAATACAATATTACACAGTATTAGTTTAGCCACAGCCTATGGGATTGTTCCCAGAATGTATTTTCACTCCGTAGCGGTGCAAGCGCTGAGTTGTAACTTCCAAGCAGATTAAAATAGTGTGCTGGATTGCATTCGAACCTGGGACCTTTCTTTAGCGGACAAGTGTTCCACCGACTGAACTATACAAACATTATCATGGCACGATCTCACAGCCGATCTGCCGCCAGCGCGTCTTCTGATAAATTCCAAAGATCCCAGGTTCGAGACCGAGTCAGAACCTGTTGCAAATCAGCGCACTGTCCGTTGAAGAATTGAAATTCATTCTGGAAACAATCCTGTAGGTTGTGGATAAGCGTTGTCTCCGCAATATACCTTCTTCCAGGAGTGCTAACCCCACAAGCTATGCCAGAAGATTACAGTGGTTTGGAAAGTAGGAGAAGAAGTACTGGCGGATGTAAAACTATTAACAATGTCACATAATAGTAAATATTCGTTCTGTTCGTTCACAAAGCTCTTGCAGTCGGTCCATTGCACGCCCATTGTTATAGCTTTCACAGACGTTTGTAATGCTAAACATGGTGTCCACGTGTACGAAACTGTGCCCACATTGGTCTATTATTGGACCACAGCTATTTAAGTTTTTGTCTTTTTTTTATTTGTTGTGGAACTTGCTGTCCCTCTTTAAGGTGCATGTGCACATGGGTGGCTTGCGCCTAGTAACCGTACTTCTCTTCTTGCCTCAGCTGAAAGATGATACGTGCGTATAGATGTATGCCTCTTTCTAACCACTGCCTCTAAGTGTCGCATTTATACCTACATACAAGCCTGCAATATATTCCAGTGTTATTTCGACAGTATAATGAAACTACGAAAAGAAGGGGAAGTGATGCGATTGCCAAACACATTACTAGTGCGGTGACGGACTTGAGGACTGTAACTAGTACACCGTTTAAACATTTTAGTCGTAATTCAGAGATGGTGTTCTAAATTACTGAAATACTGATAGCGAGGGGAAATAAGAAATGCCGGGTCAGTAGCAATGGTGACGAAATGAGCTCTACACATTGCAGTTTCATGTTGTAGTTCCCGGTATCTACTGTGTTCATATCTAATATGATCTGAGAATTTTGTCTGGCTCCGCTGAAATCATAGGACAGCTATACTGAGGTAAGCTGACAACAATAAGCATTTGTTTATCTGGAAAACAAAATATTTCGTTTGATGCTTAATGTTTACAGCCAGTAGTCCAAAATACGCGAATATGTTTGTGTCCAAACATGGAACGCTGTAAAGTATATGGGATGAAATCTCTGCAAGAATAACACGTTTCGGTTTACATAATTATGCGCCACTAAAATGTGGACGTCTGACAAGAGCAATAGGAAACCGTATGTCATTTTGAAGTAATTTCGGGACTGTGACACTGTTTACTGGCTTTGGATCGCAAACATGCAGTGCTTGAAACTAGTAGTCCAATACCACTGTAAAAGTTTGTCCCCTACCTTATCAGAATGAAGGAATATTTTCTTACACCATGGACACCAGAACCGCTCGTTTTATTCTTGTTTTCGTTGTATGAACATCAGAAGTGCAGAGGAAGGCTTCTTTGTCCAGGTTTACGTTTTCCGTTTCCAGTGTGAACTTAATGACCGAGGAACTGTAACCCTCCATATTGTCTCACTCCGTCCTTATAGTGCGCGGGATCAGTCAACAAGAAACAAATACGCTATCGATCTTCCACAAATTTTACAAGTCCATTGTTGTTTATCACACGGGCTTAGCGTTAACGCATAGAGAAATTTAAATGCATACGGAAAAGCTCAAGTCCAAAGCTGATTTGGTGATGTACGTTAACACGAAGGGCTGCCCTGCAATCACAAAAGTGGCAGGAGCGCAAATTTGGTTAATCTCTTAGATGTTGATCAATTTGACAATAGGAACTGTGAGTGCACCAGAGAGGCAGCTCTGACGTTGCGAGTAATAACTGAAGCAAGACATAAGAAAACTTAAGGCAGATTCATAGGATTTCTCGACTTGGAAAAGGCGTTCGACACTGTAAATCGGTGCTACAAATCAAGAGGCATAAGCTGCGTTACTATACAACGGCACGTCGTTTTGAAAGGTACTGGACCGATTTACCTCAAATTTTTAACTATACCCTAATGAAACTTCGGAAGGACAAAGGTTATATATATAGTTTTGCATCACCTCGGTTCCATGAATTTCGGGACCCGTACAGAAAATTCGAATACAGATCTGCATAAACATCATTTCAGTCCTTTTTGTTGCTCATGAAAACCACTCGCTGCATGTTGTACCACAGTAGAGCGAGACCTCCAGAGGTGGTGGTCCAGATTGCTGTACTCACCGGTACCTCTAATACCCAGTAGCACGTCCTCTTGCATTGATGCATGCCTGTATTCGTCGTGGTATACTATCCACAAATTCATCAAGGCACTTTTGATCCAGATTGTCTCACTTCTCAACGGCGGTTCGGCGTGGACCCCTGAGTGGTTGGTGGGCCCTTTTCAGTCTCAGGCATGTTCAATAGGTTTCAAGTCTGGAGAACATGCTGGCCACTCTAGTCGAGCGATGTCGTTAACCTGAAAGAAGTCATTCACAAGATGTGACGATTCGGGTGCGAATTGTCGTCCACGAAGACGAACGCCTTGCCAATATTCTGCTGATATGATTGCACTATCGGTCGGAGGTTGGCATTCACGTATCCTATAGCCGCTACGGTGCCTTCCATGACCACCAGCTGCGTTCGTCGGCTGCACATAATCCCACCCCGAAACAGCAGGGACCATCCGCCTTGCTGCACTCGCTGCACAGTGTGTCTAGACCGTTCAGCCTGACCAGGTTGCCTCAAAACACGTCTCTGACGGATGTCTGGTTGAAGGGAAGAGAACTTGGTGCCAGTTCTGAGCGGTCCATTCGGCATGTTGTTGGGCCAATCTGTACCGCGCTGTAAGGTGTCATGGTTGCAAAGATGGACCTCGCCATGGACGTCGGTAATGAAGTTGCACATCATGCAGCCTATTGTGCACAGTTTCAGTCATAACTCGGAGTCCTGTGGTTGCACGAAAAGCATTATGCAACATGGAGGCGTTGCTGTCTGCGTTCCTCTGAGCCATAATCCGCAGGTAGTGGCCATCCTCTGCAGTAGTAGCCGTTGGGCGGCCTGAGCGAGGCGTGTAATCGACAGTTCCTATCTCTCTGTATCTCCTCCATGTCCGAACAACATCACTTTGGTTCACTTCGAGATGCCTAGACACTTCCCTTGTTGAGAGCCCCTCGTGGCACAAAGTAACAATGTGGACGCGATGGAACGGCGGTATTGATCGACTAGGCGTGGTTGAACTACAGGCAACAGGAACCGTGTACCTCCTTCCTGGTGGAATGACTGGAACTGATCGTGTGTCGGACTCCCGCCGAATAATAGGCGCTGCTCGTGCATGATTTTTTACGTCTTTGGGCGGGATTAGTGACATTGTGAGCGGTCAAAGGGACTCTGTCTGTAATACAATATCCACAGTTAACGTCTGTCTTCAGGAGTTCTGGGAACCAGGGTGATGCACAACTTTTGTATATACATATATATTTACGGAAAAAAATCGCGACACCAAAAAAATAATGTAGGGTAATGAAATTTCATGAATACATTTGTCTAGGTAACATATTTAAGTGATTAACATTGCAAGATCACAAGTTAGTACATGCACGAAATAAACCACTACAAATGTGAAATGCTTGTACATTAATAACCGGTGTACCCGCCAAAATGTTGAACGCAAGCATGCAAACGTGTATGCATTGTGTCTTACAGGTGCTTGATGTCAGTTTGTGGGATGCGTGTCGCACGTGGTCGGTCAATACAGGGGCGGTTAATGCTGTTTTTGAATGACTCCGCAGTTGTCGCCTGATGATGTTCTCTATTAGAGACAAATCTTTGATCGAGCAGGCCAAGGCAACATGTCAACACTGAAGGGCATGAGGGTTAGCATTATCCTATTCGAATACACCCACTAGAATCCCGTCCGTGAATTGCGACACAACAGGTTTAATCACCGGATTGACGCACAGATTTGCAGTCAGGGTACGAGAGTGCTCCTGCTCCTAAGTGAAATCGCACGCCTGACCATAATTCCAGGTGTTTCTCCAGTGTGCCAAGCTCACAGACAGATTGCTTGCAGGATTTGAACTAGCCTCCTCCTGACCAACACACAGCTATCACCGGCACCAAGGCAGAACCATCTTACGTCAGAAGACACATCAGGCCTCCACGCTGCCCTCCAATGAACTCTCGCTTGACACCACTGACGTAGCAAATGACGGTGATTTAGAGTCAGTGGAATGCACCCTAAAGTATGTTTGGCTTTCTTTGCAGGAACCAATTTGTAACAGTTTCTTGTGTCACTCTGGTGCCAATTCAAGTTTAGATTGCTTCTGCAGATGCATTACGATTCGTCAGAGCCATACTCCGGACGCAAAGGTCGGTCGAGAGACCGGTTTTTTTGCAACCACATATTCCAGTGCCCACATCTGCCAGTAATTATGTACAGTGGCTACTTTCCTGCTAAGCCTTTCTGCAATATCGCAGAAGGAACAGTCAGCTTCTAGCAGTCGTATTCCATAGTCTTACTTCACGACTTCGTTGAAACTCAGTGGGGTGATGATAAAGACATCTTTGTCACTTTAAAGACAATCTTGACTAACTTTAAGTCATCACGTCCAACCTCAATCTTAACTAACGATAACAACCGTTACAGCGAATATTAAAGGCAAACCAGGTTGGTTGGTTGGTTTAAAAGAGGGGGCAAAAAGGACCAAACTGCGAGGTCATCGGTCCCTTGTTCCCAGTAAAATAATTACACAAGGGAAAGAAGAAAAGAAAGCAGACGTACAGCACAATAACACGAGAAAGAAAGCACCAGAAGAATGGCAGAAGGACAACAAACACTACTATGGACAAAATAGGAAAAGAAAACCACAGAGAGAAGCAAGAGAGCAGATGACTGTGGCTGGCCGACCACGAGAGTAAAAAGGAAGAGCTAGCCACTCTGCGACACATTAAAAACATCCATCCTAAAAGTATTAGAGTGCAGAACACAAAGGAGAAAAGGACATGCACTATAACTTATATAGAATGATAAAACCCACCGTCACGTATAAGACGTAAAACTAAATTAGCCAATGAGGTGCTGTCAGCTAACATTAATGGCAACGAGTCCAGTAACTGAAGAGTTCGTCGCAGGGCAGCCAAAGAAGGACAGCTCATCAAGATATGGGCCACTGTCAGCCGAGTGCCTCATCAACACTAAGGTGGGTCATCACGCCGCAGGAGGTAGACGTGGGTGAACCAAACGTGGCCAATGCGGAGCCGCCAGAGAACCACAGAGTCCCTCCGAGAGGCTCGCATTGAGGACTGCCACACATTCATAATCTCCTTAATGGCACGTAGTTTGTTGTGCGTGCTGATGTTATGCCATTTCGTCTCCCAAAGCCCCAAAACTTTCCAGCGTAATACTGAACGCAGGTCAGTTGCAGAGAAGCCTATCTCCATAAGCGGTTTCTTTGTAGCCTCTTTGGACAGCGTGTCGGCAAGATAGTTGCCTGGGATTCCGGCGTGACCTGGAGTCCAGACAAACACTGCTGAACGACTAGACCGTTCCAGAGCATAGTTCTACCGCTGGATGGTCGCTACCAAAGGATGACGAGGGTAGCACTGGTCGACAGTTTGTAAGCTGCTCAAGGAGTCAGTATACAGAAGAAACGGCTCTCCAGGGCATGAACTGATATGCTCAAAAGCACGAGATATAGCCACCACCTCGGCCATGAAAGCACTGCAGCCATCAGGCAAGGAATGCTATTCACCATGGACATAAACGAAGCCGGCGTGAGCAACAGCCATCGAGCAGCGGACGGCATTAAGATCTTCAACTTTTGTGGTCCTGTCCTCCTCAGTTGCACGTAATACTACGATTTATTGATAATTTTCACTTATGGACCGTCTGACAGCAACTGAATAAAACACAATTTTAGTGCCATACGCGTTTCGCCTTTATTTTCTGCAAGGCATCATCAGTGGCCTGGAATATGTACATATGTTAGCTATTTTATTTACATTTTTGTCACTATGCCTATAGGTTATAAACAGTTCTGGTGGTTGGTATTTCCTGTTAAGTAGTAATGTTTTGAACTGTACTTACAGGTTGCGTAGACAGTTTCTTACATAGTCTACGCAACCTGTAAGTACAGTTCAAAACATTACTACTTAATAGGAAATTCCGTCGTTTGATAGGTTGGCAAACGTGGAACGCAACCGTTTAAAGGTTATGAGGTGTACCATGGAAGGGTGCCACTTATGCTGCTGTAGAGCTCGCGGACCTCCTTTATTGCCTCAGCTACTTCTGGCGATCACCAAGGAACTTCCTTTCGCTGGGGGCAGCCTAAAGAGCGCGCGATCGTGTTTTCTACTACGGAAACGATTGTCTTAGTCACCTGCTCAACCATCACATCTATGTTATCGTGTGGGGGAGATTCAGTGGTGACAGCATAGGTTAAAGTGGCCCAGTCTGCCTTGTTTAAAGGTCATCTGGGCAGGCGTCCGTGGGCCTGGTGCCAGAGCAGAGACAGGAAGATGGGGAAGTGGTCACTACTACACAGGTCGTCATGTGCTCTCCAGTGGATAGATGGGAGAAGTCCTGGACTGCAAATTGATAAATCAATGGCCGAGTAGCTACCATGAGCCACACTGAAATGTATGGCGGCCCCAGTATTTAAGAGGCAGAGATCGAACTGAGACAGTAGAGTACTGACATCTCTGCCTCGGCCAGTAAGCACAGTGCCACCCCACAATAGGTTATGGGCCTTAAAATCTCCCAAAAGTACGAAAGGTTTAGGAAGTTGATCGATCAGTGCAGTTAATACATTCAGGGATACTGCACCATCTGGAGGATGATATAAATTGCAGACAATTATTTCCAGGTCGGCCTTATTCTCACAGCCATAGCTACAAAAGGGCTTTGAAGGGGCACAGCTTCACTGTGACACTCTGTTATAGTCGCTACGATTCATGTAGTATCCCGAATAGCCATGGAGGGCAGGAGTCTGCACTGCCGGGAACCAGGTTTCCTGGAGGACAATGCAGGAAGCAGGTGTAAAGCTTAACAGTTGCCATAGATCAGCCAGGCGGTGGAAAAAACCGCAGCATTTCCACTGGAGGACGACGTCATTATGAGACTGGGAAAGCACGGAACATTCAATGAGGCAATTTATGCCTCAGGGTCACCTGCTGCCACAGACTTTTTGCCTGAGGAGTCTATATCCATTGTGTCTGAGGGTCCACCGAGATCTAGGTCCTCAGCGGACGCCAGAATCTCCATCTGCAGATGCAGAGCTTGTAGGTAGCTGCGGTGTGAGTGCCACCGCAACTCTCTTGGTCTTGGGGATCTTCTTTTCGGATTTCTCTCGCTGCTTCTTGAGTTTCCTGGCTGAGAGGACTTCACTAATTCTCTGGGACTGAGGATGAGCGTGAAGCCCTACGACTAGCTGCTTTTGGACTCTTCAGCTACTGGTGGGTGTCATCTTTCCCACTCCCTGGGAATGGAGTGACCCAAGGGAACTTTCCTGGCCAGTGAAGCCAAACACTTACTCTTCTCTGGCTCAGAATTGGGGACTGATATCCCTGATGGTTGGGGGTGGGGTGGGGGGGGGGGAGTGTTGCTCCTGAGTTAGTTGGTGTGGGAGCAACAGGGAGGGAAGTGTCCTCCCCCACCATGGTTATGAGAGGCGACAGGAATGCGACAAACTGATGAGGCGACAACTGTTCTCGTAGTGGCAGTGTAAGAACAGGTCATAGCCACAGGATGCAGGTGCTCAAATTTTCTAGTAGCCTCAGTGTAGGTCAGTCAGTCCAGTGTCTTATATTCCATGATTTTCCTCTCTTTCTGTAAAATCCTGCAGTCTGGCGAACAAGGAGAATTATGCTCTCTGCAGTTGACACAGATGGGAGGTGGGGCACATGGAGTATTGGGATGTGATGGATATTCACAGTCTCAAATGTGATGCTGGAAGACATATGGCTAAACTTCCAGCACTTAAGGCACCACATCGGGGGAGGGATATATGGCTTTACATCACAATGGTAGACCATCACCTTGACCTTCTTGGGTAATGTGTCACCAGCCAAGATGAAGGCACCAGTGGCAACTTGGTTATCCCTCAGACCCTGATGGACGCGCTGGACGATATGATCACCTCGCTACTTTAAATTGGCGCGTAGCTCGTCGTCAGACTGAAAAAAAAAATGTCCCTGTGGAATACATTACCCTGGACCATATTTAAGCTCTTATGTGGTCTGATGGTAACAGAAACATCCTCAAACTTGTCACAAGGGAGTAATGCCTGTGACTGGGCAGAGGATACTGTTTTTGTCAAGACTGACATAGAGCGCATTTTGGACAAGCCCCCCCCCCCCCCCAAACAAGTCCTATAAATGCTCCACAAAACACTGAGGCTTGATAGACATGAAAGATTCCCCATCACCTCTTGTACATACAAGGTACGGGGGCGAATAAGCTTCACAGCCATCTTTGGCCTAAAGTTCCTCCCACAGTGTGGCCAGAGAGGGGAAGGATTTGGGGTTGTATATCTTATCACTGAAGTTCGACTTTGCCCACTCAGAGACCATTGGCGGCGGACCAACAGCAAGAGACGACGTACTACGCTTCATGGTGAGTCATCCACCCTGATGCCACCCGCTCCAACCAGTGGCCCTCCCCACGGGCACCTTCCAGCCTCAGCAAGGTCCACCTGGTAGGATGGCCATTGCCGGGAGTCCCAATGCCCCAGGGAGATGAGCATCTACTCCATGGCATATGTGGGGAGTTAACAGCAAAGGCATCAGCAGACGGATCCCTGTATTGTCAGGGGGCTACAACCAACAGGGTACAGGGTGGCCCCACCACAATGGACTGGCTACCGTGCTGGATATGAGGTGCAAAGAATTCCATGGTCATCAGCGCAGACACTGCATAGTGGGTGGAGGAAAATTCACCCAGGAATGTGTCCTCACTCAAGAGATGGAGAATGACCGGGACTGCAATGCCACGATGAGAAAGTGGGGTAAAGACTGCAATGCATGATGGATCAGGAAGACTTGGTAAAATGGAGGTCCAATCCTACAGGGGACCATCACATAAAGGCCGAAAGGTGTGAGACTCCCTTTAGTCGCCTCTTAAGACAGGCAGGAATACCTTGGGCCTATTCTAACCCCTGTGCCCACAGGGGGATAAAGCAAACCATCTTTGCATCCTCATAGCGACGCCACAAGTGCCATTCTTGCGCGACTGATGCGAAATTTCAAAAGAAATTTTCTTTCAGACATAGAAACACATCTATCTACTTTCGTTGATGTCGCAAAGTTTCTCCTTGCTACAGAACTTTTTTCACTATCAGTGTGTATACATAAAATATAATAGGGAAATATTGTTAGCAATTAACTGTTAACATTCTGGATCGCTTTATTGCAAATTTTTACACGTTACTCTGTTAATCATTTGGATAGACTTGGGTTACATATTCTTTATATACATGGTATATATAATAAATAATAGTGGAATGCTACAGCTCTTGTAATATCCCATGTAGCTGCAAAAGGGAGGGGTCCACATTCTTGGGAAGCAGGTTTCCTGGAGGGGAATGCAGTAAGCAGATGTAAAGCTTAACTGTTGCTGTAGCTCAGCCAGGTGGTGGAAAAACACCGCTGGAATTTAACTGGAGGATGATGTGATCGTGAATCTGGGAAGGCGTGAAATAATCAGTGAGGTAGTCTACGCCTCTGGGTTACCTGCTGCCACCGACTTATATCCTGAACAACATATATCCATTGTCTCTGAAGGTATGGCGAGATATGGTGTTTGCTGAGGATCTAGATCTTCACCTCATCCTCAGACGCAGAGCTTGAAGGCAGTGGTAGTGCGGATGCCACAAAAATTCATTTGCTCTTGGAGGTCTTCTTTCTGGATTTCTTTTGTTGATCTTTGTTCTTTTGTGGCTGGGAGGGCTCACTGATTCAGTCTCTGGGACTGAGGATGAGCGTGAAGCCCTACGACCAGCTGCGTTTGGACACTTCAGCCACTGGCAGGTGTCATCTTCCCCACTATCAGAAACCTGGGAAGGGAGTGGCCCAAGGGACCCTTCCTGGCCAGAAGAGCCAAAGAGCTGGCTCAGAATTGGAGACTGTTGCCCCCGATGGTTGGGGAGGACAGTGCTCCTGGGGTTGTTGGTGTGGGAGCAACAGGGAGGGAAGTGCCCCCACCATGAAGGGGACAGGTGTAGTGTTCTGGCTGACTGGAACTCATGGAACTGATGGGGCTACAACTGTTTTTGTAGTGGCGACATATGAGGTCATACCAAATGATATAGGAGCTCAAATTTCCTCTTTGCCTCAGTGTAGGTCAGTCAATCCAGGGTCTTGTATTCCACGATTTTCCTTTTTCGCTGTAAAACCTGGCAGTCTGGTGAGCAGGGAAACGATGCTCTCTGCAGTTGACACTGACGGGAGGTGGAGCACATGAAGTATTTGGATGTGATGGACGTCCAAAATCTCGATATGTGATGCTGGAAGTACAGCAAGAAGACATGTGGCTGAACTTCCAGCATTGGGGGAGGGATCTATGGCTTGACGTCACAGTGGTAGACCATCACCTTGACCTTCTCAGGTAATGTGTCATCCTCAAATGCCAAGATGAAATCTCCAGTGGCAACCTGATTACCCCTTGGACCCCAATGGGTGCGCCGGATGAAATGAACTGCTTGTCGCTCAAAGTTGGTGTGCAGCTCGTCATCAGACTGCAAAAGAAGGTCCCTGTGGAATATAAAACCTTGGATCATATTTTAGCTCTTATGAGGTGTGATGGTAATAGAAACATCCCCCAGCTTGTCACAAGTCAGTAATGCTCGTTACTGGGCAGAATATGCTGTTTTTATGAAGACCGACTTTGTCCGCGTTTTCGACCAGCCTTCCACCTCCCCAAACTTGTCCTATAAATGCTCAACAAAAAACTGGGGCTTCATCGAGAGAAAAGAGTCTCCATCAGCTCTCGTAAATGACGTACTGTGGCGAATAAGGTTCGCTGCCATCCTTAGCCTAGCATTCGTTCCATGGTGTGGCCAAGGAGAGGAATGATGTAGGATCATACTTCATTGTATTGTACTGAGAGAGCTTAGAGACTGCTGGCATTCGATCACCAGCAAGTGATGATCTTGTACACTTCATTGCGCGTCATCCGCCCTGATGCCACCCATTCTGACAGGGGCCCAACCTACGGGTCCCACCCACCAACAGAAAAGGCCACCTGGCAGGATGGCCATTGCCAGGAGTCCCAATGCCCCAGAGTGACAGCATATACTCCTTGGCATATGTGGGGAGTTAATGGCACAGACATCAGGAGAGTGATCCCTGTGTTGCCAGGGGGCTACAAGCAACATGGTACATGGCGACCCCACCACAATAGACTGGCCATCATGCTGGATATGAGGTGCAAAGAATTCCATGGTCCTCGTCGACGGCCGGTCGAAGTGGCCGAGTGGTTCTAAGCGCTACAGTCTGGAACCGCGCTACGGCTACGGTCGCAGGTTCGATTCCTGCCTCGGGCATGGATGCGTGTGATGTCCATAGGGTAGTTAGGTTTAAGTAGTTCTAAGTTCTAGGGGACTGATGACCTCAGAAGTTAGCTGGCCGTGGTGGCCGTGCGGTTCTAGGCGCTCCAGTCCAGAGCAGCGTGCTGCTATGTTCGCAGGTTCGAATCCTGCCTCAGGCATTGGTGTCTGTGATGTCCTTAGGTTAGTTAGGTTTAAGTAGTTCTAAGTTCTGGGGGACTGATGACCACAGCAGTTGAGTCCCATAGTGCTCAGAGCCATTTGAACCATTTGAACCTCAGAAGTTAGTCCCATAGTGCTCCGAACCATTTGAACCTCGTCGGCGCGGGAAACGACACTCTATAGTGGGTGGAGGAAAACGCACCCAGGAAGTTGCCCTCACTGAAGAGATGGAGGATGAGCGGGACTTCGATGCCGCGACGAGAAAGTTGGCTAAAGATCTCAATGCCTGATGGACACGATGCACCATGTAAGGCACCCTTCCCTAGATGGCTCTCTCTACGGGAAAATTTTGAAAAATGGAAGTTAAACCCTACAGGGCACCATCGCACAAAGGCCGAAACGTGTGAGACTCCTTCAAGTCGCCTCTTATACCGTGAGCATATTCTAACCCCCTGGCCCAGAGGAGGGTATTACTGCAGTGGATGACAGCTACCTACAGATCATGGCTCGGAGAAACGTAGCAACGCCACCATATTGAGTAATGCTTTTCGTGGAGCGACAGGACGTCGTGTTACGACTCAAACTGTGCGCAATAGACTGCATGATTCGCAACATCTCTTCTGACATCATTGGCGAGGTCCATCTTTGCAAACATGACACCATGCAGCGCGGTACAGATGAGCCCAACAACATGTCGAATAGACCGCTCAGGATTGGCATCATGTTCTCTTCGCCATTGAGTGTTGCGTATGCCTTTAAGCAGACAATCGTCTGAGACGTATTTGGAGGCAATCCTGTCAGGATGAAATCCTTACATACACTGTCCACCTGAGTGCAGCAAGGTGGAGGTTCCCTGCTGTTTTGGCGTGGCATTATGTGGGGTCGACGTTCGCCGCTGGTGATCATGGAACGCGCCGTAACGGCTGTGTGACACGTGAATGCCATCCTTCGACCGATAGTGCAACCATATAGGCAGCATGTAGGCGATGCATTCGTCTTCATGATAACAGTTCGCGACCCCATCGTGCACATCTTGTTTATGACTTCCTTCAATCCGAGCGAGGTGGCGCAGTGGTTAGCACACTGGACTCGCATTCGGGAGGACGACGGTTCAATCCCGTCTCCGGCCATCCTGATTTAGCTTTTCCGTGATTTCCCTAAATCGTTTCAGGCGAATTCCGAGATGGTTCCTTTGAAAGGGCACGGCCGATTTCCATCCCAATCCTTCCCTAACCCGAGCTTGCGCTCCGTCTCTAATGACCTCGTTGTCGACGGGACGTTAAACACTCACCACCACCACCACCACTTCCTTCAGGATAACGACATCGCTCGACTAGAGTGGCCAGCATGTTCCCCAGACATGAATCCTGGGATAGACTGAAAAGGGCTGTTCATGGACGACGTGACCCACCAACCACTCTGAGGGTTCTACGCCGAATAGCCTTTGAGAAGTGGGACAATCTGGACCAACAGCACTTTGATGAACTTGTGGATAGCATGTCATGACGAATACAGGCATGCATCAATGCAAGAGGACTTGTTACTGGGTATTAGAGGTACTGATGTATACAGCAAAGTGGACCACTACTTCTCATGATCTCACTGTATGGTTGTAAAACATGCAATGTGTTGTTTTCATGAGCAATAAAAACAGCGGAAATGATGTTTATGTTGATTTCTATTAAAATTCTCTGTACAGGTTTCGGAACTCTCGGAACCGAGATCACACTAAACTTTGTTTGATGTGTTTATTTTTTCCCACCTGCTCAATTACGCAATGAATAGGCAACGGTGGAGGTAATGGAATGGTTCAATAGTTGGATTAAAATTCGGGACGATGGGATATCAGTGATAGGACTCGCTGATGACATTGCTATCATCATTGAAAGTGAAGAAGAATTACAGGACCAGTTGAGTGGAATGAACAGTTCAACATGTGGATTAAGAGAAATAAAGAGCTTAGCCTCAATGGAACATTGAATTGTATTCGGTGGCGACAAGGGAAAATTTATGCAGAGCCGGGACTCTAACCCGGATTTCCCGCTTTACTCGAGTAGTCAGCTCAGAAATCTTTTTGTTTTTTCTTTTGTTTTCTTATTATTATCAGAATGATTGGGTACTATCGTGACACTGCAGTAGACCATAGTCAAATCATCATGTAATACAAGCTGCAAATGGGACAAAAAATTAATTATGGTAACACAATAATAAATAGAAGTAGTAATAAAGAAAAAAGAAGAAGTTGAACATAGCCGACAAACCACCACCTATCTCTCATGATATGTATCAAAAATTGATTTATAGAGTTTTTTATGTTATAGTCAATTTTCTTTTGTAATTTTTACATGTTTTTAGTTGTTATATAGAATCTAAAAGCAGAAGGACAACGAAATCAGATTATATTCTAAACAGGAAACTGAGAAGAATCCCAATTTCATTGCAATGATTGTGTATGCTCATGTGTATATATACTTGATCTATTTCATACATTTTACAATAGCACTGGAACGATGGTCAATCAAAACACAAAACAAAAGGAACAGTGAAACTAGGAGAGCACAAGCCGAAGCAAATCGAATGGGAATATACATAACAAAGAAAAATACCTCTCATCTGAAGAAATTAATCAACACCTTACCTACTGAAAACGAGATCCAACATGTTGGCGAAGAGGTCTCGATATCGAGGAATTCGCAAGCATGTCCAGTAGGTCGCGATCATGTGCTGCATGAAGTTCATGTGATTTTCCCCCTCGCGTTCTACAACACCATGAAAGAATTGTCCTAGCAACCACCTAACGGTATGGGTTTTCGACAGTGGGAAGAAGGAATAATCTGGGCGCAATATAATATCCGTAGTGTGATATAGTCTCAGAAGAGTAAGGAAGGGCAGTTGTGTCCTAAACCAAGACCAATTTGTCATATGACCTCCACCAGTAATGCGATGTAGACGTACAACGGCTACATAAATTCGTGTCGCTAAGCCCAATACGGAAAAGTCACTCGCTCGTTGGAATCAAGTCGTTTAATACCTTATACCACGAGGACTCCACGCTCATCGACAAAATCAGAAGACTGATACTGAACCAAACTGTCGTCCAGTTCGTTTGCGGCGATTCTCTTTCAACGAGGATCGGGTAGGGGACTGCTTCTCAACGAGTCTTTAGGAATTTCATGGTGAGGACAGGTCTCCATAAAATGTCACCACTAAATAGCTCACTGCAAGATAGAAGTCACGAATGTGTTTTAACTCATAATTTATGCGACCAACATCAATTAGGGGGTTCAAGAGACACAGAGAAATAAACGAGACGTAAATGTGAAAGTTTCTTGAGCCATCGTCAAAAATGTACGACGCATATATAGCATCTGCGTCTTCCTTCGCATATCAGTCAGGCCCAACCCCCCAAAGGAACGAGGTTTCGTGATCACCTCATACCGTAAGCGAAATACATGTTTTTCCATAAAAACCGACAATTGTTGTAGTTTCTTCGCCAACATCGAGGGAAGCAGATAAACTTGCGCCACATAAGAAGCTTTGCATAAGACATATGTATCCAGTATTCGGACTTTCTGGATCACAGTGGGAGAACTCCTTTCATGCTCTACGATAGCTCCCTGAATTTTTTCTGTAACTGAATTGAGCGTCGCCATTTTGAGAGGACAGCGATCAACGATGATAGCGAGAGATGTAGGCCAACCCACTGCGGTAGCGATGGAACAACCGCGTCATCAAACCCTCGCACGGTCAGAAACCTGAATTTACTTTCATTAAGTACTGCACCTGAACTCCGAAAATAATCATCGATTACAGCCTTCAGTCGAGGTATCACCGCAGTATTTCGAAGTAATACAGTCATCCGCGTATCAACGAACATCTATAGTATCGCCGCAAAGCGTCCAACCTGGCAATGGGGATGCTAGCGTCCAACGTAGGGGCTCCAGAGACAACACAAAGTCACTGACAGCGGGCTTCCTAGAGGCTCCCGCTACGGATATTTATCCTGACATCAGTTGGCCATTAACAACCACCGAAGCCGAAATACCCGTAAATAGATATCAGTGCAATAGTAAAACCAAATGACTCCAGTATCCGAAGCAAAAAGTCGTGATTAACACGATCAACTGCCTTATCGAAGTCTACAAAAGCAAGGGCACAAGGGGCAGACGTTACAGCAGCAACCGAAACCACGTCACGGCACTCGTCTATAGGGGTAAGAAGCGTACGACCAAGTACGCAGTTTCGATGTTTTGCAACAATCGTCTCCATCAGAACCGACATCCTACTATTAACTGCTCTCGTCGCAGACTTATAATCAGAGTTTAACAAAGCATTTGGGCGAAACCTATCAGGGGTATCCGGTCCAGGGCATTCCTGGATTAACACAATTTTTCCAACTTTGAAAGAGGTCGGCACTGCTCTACCCATTAACTCTTCATTCAAAAGGTAGGTAGAGGTAGCACCCGACAACGGCCAAAAGCGCACCTAAAATTCCTTGGGAAGTCCATCCTGACCCGGGGAATTCTGAGAAAGCGATCCCACAATACGTTTGCAAACTTCCCGAGGCTGAAAGGCAGCTAAGAGCGTTGCATTATGTTCAGATGTAATTGTCGTATCCAAGCTGCTGATTAGTGGGTCGTAAAAGGTTTCATTGTACTCACCGATGTCGTAAATGTCTACTTAGTACCAGTGTAAGATACGCACTGCATCAGTTTGCGCCATTACGACACGTCCATCGTTTGTCGTGAGAGAATAAATACAAATGCGTCGCTGTCGGGTCTGATGCCGAAGCAAATAATATATGGAAATCAGTTTTTCCGTCACCAATGAACGCGGCTTTCATTTGTATTCTCTTCAAGAACAACAATTTTGCCTTTACACACCTGACATCAGCAATTCGCAGAGCGGTGTGATCTGAGATTTGGCAGCACAGAAAAGTATCAAAGTTTGCCTGAGCCTCTTTTGTGCCACTTGTGTCCACCAGTCAAGGGTATAAGAGTATTTCCCAGCGGGCCGTAGAGTACGCTCCCATATGGCTCGCATCGCGTCATTGAGAGAAGGTTCAGCTAGATGAGCGACGTTCAGCGTCCACAGACGGCGAAACAATTTGACAGGCTGCTGTTCAAGGTTGAGA
This sequence comes from Schistocerca piceifrons, assembly GCF_021461385.2. NCBI lineage: Eukaryota > Metazoa > Arthropoda > Insecta > Orthoptera > Acrididae > Schistocerca > Schistocerca piceifrons. The sequence goes on from NC_060145.1 coordinate 401,508,030, forward strand.
GTTGTATTAACAGCACAGTGGTCTATAAAGGATGCTGGGATGACTTCATCACTAAGAGTACTATCGCTCTGGCAGTCTGATAAGTAAAATATATCTAACCTGCTACGAGAAGTCACAGTAATGTGGGTATCTTTAACTAACGCCGGGTATTTCACACGTAAGAAGTGGACCCATTTATGTAATTCAAGAGAGAAATTAAAATTCGATCTGCAGCACACAAAATACAGTTAAATTTCCTCTTCGTAAAACGATCTACTGTGTTCACCAGTACAAGAAAGGGCATATAACAAAACCAAGAGAAGATTAAAAGTCGACAGCGATAGGAATGGCTTCGCGAAAGAATTAGGTGGTCCCCGTAGAATATTCAGGTGCGACATTAAAGATCATACGAAAACTAGGTAAGGAGAAATTCCTAAATAACACCTCCTGTAAGAACACAATGTCTGCACATGCATCGTGAATGAACTGACGCAGCGAAGCCAAACGCAGTTCATCGCAGTTCTGACTCCACACGATTAACATTTAAGGAAAAGAACGTGTAGGCTTGAGTCATTTGCCACAGCTACATAGGAATGTACGGAACGTATCGAGCAGAATTAGGGAGACATCTGAGAGTCAAGGTCCCTCGCGGAGTCCACAGAGGAATCAGGCATCGGGAGGCCACAATCCCTATCATCGCAACCTTTTTCATTAGATTTCTTACGTGACACCGCAACGGTCAAGTTGTATACGCTGTTTCTGTCGGCTACGTGCCATTGCGGTCTCTGCAGACGGAAGTGTGGGAAGGGTCATAGGCTTAGCTTCCTGCCTCTCATAACAAGGGACATGTAATGTAGGTCCAGTCACTAAGGCGGAAGAATTCTGTGGAAGTACCAATACAACAGGTGATACTTGGTCGCTTATTTTATTCTCCTCGGGAGTTGCTATACGCGGAAAATTCGGGAAACCATCCGCGGCTAAAGACGAAGGAGCAGGAGGATACTGAATTGTCTCGGAGGACATAAAGGCGAAGAGAGGGGGGAGGGGGGGACGGGACTCCACTCCGACACACAGGCAGCTCAGAAAGAGCCACATCTCGAGCAGGAGGAATGCTGGAGATAACTTCTTCGCCACTCACCGTACCACGGACGGGAGGTATCGAAGCATTGAGAGGATCCGGGGACACAATCGATGCGGAGGAGGTTAGGGCAGAAGGCACAGCCAAATCCTCACTATTTTGAGTGCGGCGTCGCTTGTTTGTCACTGTTACAGATCTTATAATGGGGGCAATCGTATTCTGAAACAGTCGCGAAAATGAAGTTAGAAATTCATTTACGCGATTATCAGGACTGACGTTTCGTTCATTATGATCTGAAGCAGAAGTAGGTCCGACGTCGGAAGTGGAAGGAACAAGATTAGCAACTGTCAATTTTCGACGCTGCATTAATGAGGCTTTAATACAACCCTCGGCGGGCAATTAGACTGAACGTGTCCACATTCATTACATAGGAAGCAAGTTCCCTCTCGACCACTAAACACGATATGAGTGCGGTAGCCACACATCTGTAAACGTGATGGAATACTGCGTTTGACATGTATTTCTACTGAACGAATTCCACTATAACACTGTAATCTGTGTTTAGTAGACCAGGTTCACAACGGATGTTTTTCACAGTTACCACAAGCAGTCAATATGTCCTTTAGAAAGTTGTCATCAACCTCCGGCGGGAGGTAGAACACGTGAACGTTAGTATAGTTAATTTCATCACCTGCGAGTGACACCATACTAACGGAATTATTGCGATGCTTGAACGGGACTTGAGAACCTTGTCGTGACAGTAATCTTTCAACGTGAAGGGAATTCATAAATTTTACGTGATACACGTAGACTTCTGCATCAAAATAAGCGGTGTGTACCTGGTCAGAGTTCACATGAATTGTATCGACAAGCCAATCGTTGATTTCTAGAAACCTGGACTGCATGTGTCGCATTGTTATATCGAAAGTAAAACTCACAGTGCCCTTTTGTGGAATATACTTGAAAACCATGGTAGCCATAGCGGAGCGGCCGACGCTGCTGCAAGTAGACGAACACAAACAGACAGACGACAGAGCAGAGGCGCTACGACTCGTTCGGCAGACAGAACATCACTAAAGATGTAAACTTCACACAAGCAACGTTGCGGCAAGTGACATAAAAATGAAGATCCTTCGCGCTCGGCGAGCGAAGCGGAACTACCGCTTCGGTTGCTTGGATACGAGTTTCTTTCAATTCATAATGTCAAATTGTCGCATGCTACACATGTAGAATCCACGGCTATTAATAATATTACTGTAGTAGTATATATGCACCTTGACTGTAATGATAACTTCAGTGCGAATCCGCACTATGTCTGGATCCGCGCGGAAATCATCTAAAAGTATGAGCAGTGAGCATAATCGACGGTGGACGCTACATGTGTAGTGTGCAAAAAGTTGAGAATTTGGTTCGGAAGTGACTGAGTTTGGATAGCCGACTGGCTTAAGGTAACGGCTCGTATAAAGCGGAAAATCCAGTTCCAGTCCCAGTCTGACACAAATTTTCACTTGTCACCAGAAAATTTTATGCAGTGCTCAACTGCGGCTGAGATGTATTTCTCTTACATCTCATATACACATGTCTGGAGAACATGCTGGCCACTCTATTCGAGCGATGTCGTTATCCTGATGGATGTCATTCATAAGATGTGCACGATGGGGGCGCGAATTGTCGTCAATGAAAACGAATGCATCACCAATATGCTGCTGATATGGGTGCACTATCGACCAGTTACGGCGCCTTCCATGACCATCAGTGGCGTATATCGGCCCCACGTAATGCCACCCCAAAAACAGCAGGGAACCTCCACTTAGCTGCACTCGCTAGACAGTGTATGTAAGACGTTCGGCCTGACCGGGTTACCTCCGAACACGTCTCCGATGATTGTCTAGTTGAAGGCATATGCGACACTCATGATGCCAATCCTGGGCGGTCTATTCAGCATGTTGTTGGGCCCGTCTGTACCGCGCTGCATAGTGTTGCAATGGTTGCGAAGATGGACCTCGCCATGGACGACGGGAGTGAAGTTGCGCATCAAGCAGCCTATTGCGCACAGTTTGAGTCGTAACATGACGTCCTGTGGCTGCACGAAAAGCATTATTCAACATGGTGGCGTTCCTGTCAGGATTCCTCCGAGACATAATCCGTAGGAAGTGTTCATCGACTGCAGTAGTAGCCCTTGGGCGGCCTGAACGAGGCATGTCATCGACAGTTCCTGTCTGTCTGTATCTCCTCCATATCCGGACAACATTGCTTTGGTTCACTCCGAGGCGCCTGAACGTTTCCCTTCTTGAGAATCCTTCCTGGCACAAAGTGACAATGCAGACGCAATGGAACCGCGGTGTTGACCGTCTAAGCATGGTTCAACTACGAACAACACGATTCGTGTACCTCCTTCCTGGTGGAGTGACTGTAGCTGTCGGTCCCCCTCCGTCTAGTAGGCGCTGCTCATGCATTGTTGTTTACATCTTTGGGCGGGTTTAGTGACACCTCTGAACAGTCAGAGGGACTGTGTCTGTAATACAATATCCATAGTCAACGTCTGTGTTCAGAAGTTCTGGGCACCAGGGTGATGCAAAACTTTTTTTGATGTGCGTATATTGATTGACCAATAGGCAGTGAAAAGTTTTCATCATTGAAACTGATAATGTAAGGACTTATGGGTGTTTCTTCTTGAACACTGTGATCTGCAGTGAGTGCACGAGATGGAAGTGTACATAATCTTCCTCTGACAAGTAACCTGTTTGTATCCTAGCGCTTCACCGACTATGTAGACTTGGGTGTCGGAATAACAATCCATACCACTCCATTACTGCTTTAACTGGTCGGTAGACATTTTCCACTTCTCTGCTGGACCTTCTATTACCAGTATGGATTTTGCATATTGTACATATGTTGGGCAGTCATTAATGAGAGTCTGTGTAGCTTTCACATACGACCGCACATGATGCTTCATCATTCTTCAAACAGCATCAGTATCTTTTCTGTGTGGGACGTACAAAATAAATGTCATTTTAACATAAGACCACTGTTGTGACCAAACGAAACAATTTTCGTCCATCCGTAACTGTGAGTTCTTTGACTGCTCTATTAGAAAGCTCATCAAACTGTAAGACATGAAATACTACTTAACTTTATTATCTAAACAGGTAAAAGGTTAACTAAACTTTTGCACACTTCTTTTCCGCGGGAGTGTTGTATAATTCACAACTACCATTGACCAGCAAAGCATCACTTGATGCACTTAACAAACTGTTCTTTTTTGGTACAAAATACAATATTTACGAACGTATATTTCATCAGGAAGTTTATCAGCTGTCATTGTGCAACAAGATTATGCTGTAGCTGAGGTTACGAACTGAGCACAGCTCTTACTACTCGACACCGTACTGACCTCAGCCCGAGGGCCTTGCTATGCTGACAGGGGAGGCACCAACTTCTGGAACGCCTTCCATACGTTGTTGCGGATTGCAGTGAGAACACACTGACGTCTGTAATATCGATTAGGGTTGCCGGCTTTGGTGCGGCACCACGATCTCTAGACGATACGACAATCTTCTTTGCTGAAAATTGTAGTGGCAAATATATACTGCTGTTCGAAATGTTAAGGGAACTCTTCCTCCTTTTAAGATATGAAAATTTATTTTTTAGGTTATGAAGTATTTTCATATTAAAAGCGTGAACAGGTAGCTTCTCATGTTGTAAATAATCAGACTTAATAGCATAAGAAACTGGACTGGTAACAGTGTTAGCCATTTCTGTGTAAATAGTGCTTTGTTCAGTTCTCTAATAAACACTCTGCACTTTATCCTGATATACGGTTCTAAAGTCCCAACATTTTGAGTACAACATCTGTAGAACACTGCAGCGTGACTGTAACTACTCTTCCTGTCGCTTCATTACTCCATTGATATTCCATGATAAGTTCATCTGAGGAATAGGCAATGAGTGAAGGAATTTTTCAAACTTCTTTAAATTTCCACATTTCTGAAATGTGCCAGATAAAGGTTTGTCATTGTGTTTCACACAATACACATTACCTGCTGTCTATTTTTCCTAGGAAAACGTTTGATACTCCTGACTATGTTCGACAGTGCGAGGCCGAAGCTATCAACATAACTGCCAACGCAAACATTTTTTGTGATGTCGCAAAGAAACAAGTAGATGTAATCTAAGAGATACAGAGGAAAAGAAATGAACTTTCACATCTGGATGTTCCATTTCAAATAATTCTTGCATTCAAGAAAGTCATACAGGGATACTTCTTAAATTATTTCTCCTTACTAAAACTGTTCTAGTGAGTACTACATGTTGTACCAAGGAGCTGATGTAATATATCGACATGTTCACTGAAACGTATTAGGACCTACATTGTGGTTTTATTTACTGCGCTGCCGTAATTACATTTTACGTTTTTTCTGCACTGCTAGCAAACACACCAGAAAAATATTAAATGTTACGCCTGTAACAGCTTTTCTAGTAACCGTGATAGGATACAAATTTTTTTCATTGAAATTTCATCTATCACAGTTGAAAGAGCATAGTAATTTTTGTTTCGTTAAATGCAAATAAGAAGGTATGGGCGTAGGGAAACTTCTTCATTTAATTTGTGATTGATGTAGCAGTGAACGAGTTTCTTGAACTTTTCTTTGTTCATATTTTTCCAAAATGCACAAAATGTTTATGAGCCGTGTATCGACTCGTGCTACACCTTGTGTTTAGATTGCTTTGGTTTTCCTTTTCTTCCCCTGACATGTTTGTTTGATATGTTGTCTGTCATTAAGTGACTGCTTGGTTGTCTTTTCCGTTTGCTACCGATATCTGCGTTTTTGCTCCGGGAAACTGCTATGGAGGAAGTGAGATCCTTGACAGGTTGTCACCTCGTGTAGTGGCGCGGAAGAAGGGGCGTGCGCTAAGAGAGTGTGGTGGGCGCGGGAACGCACTGTGGGTCGCCAGCGCGGACCAGGCGTCGTATCGAGTCGCCACGTGATGTATGTCGGTTGTGTGTAACGAGCGGGTCGAGTTGACGGAAGAGCTCCCCGCGGGTTGGTTGTATGCAGAATCGCCCCACAAGTAGTTGCTGTTCATTTCACCTTGGTGGAACGTTAACAAACTTCTTTAAGTCCTCCGTTTCAACACTGGAGTTTAAAAAGGAGACACTTGACATGAAGCAGCGGTCACTACCCGTCAACGTTCCAGAGAAGACGTGAACTCCGGTGACAGAGAGTGTTGTCGCGTGACCGTGGCGTGTTGGGTACACTGGCGACGCGTGCGCGGTCGGATGTGTGGATCCTTGCCATCGGAGTTCGTGTACTGCCTGTTCGAGCATTATTGCAAGTTAAGTTAGTTGAAGATTTAATCATTAAGTAATAAGTTTGCGTAACCAGTGTCTCTTCTGCCTTGTGGCCTCTGGCTATCGGGTTTCCTGTCCCTGGCACCGGTGTAATTGAAGACTGTGATCATTCCTCCTCCTCTCGTTACTGCCCGATGGGGGGTGTAGTTTTGGCAGTTTAATCGTTTCGCTACTCTGTCGTGTGATATGAGTAAATTCATGCTTCTTGTTGGTTGATCATGTGGTCGCTCATTCAGGACTGTGTGATGTAATGTTTCCTTGCACGAGGTTAGCTCTAATTCTGTCAGCAAGTTAAGCCATCTTATTACAAGTTTTCGCTGGCTAAAAGTCGGTGCAATGAGCAGCCTGAGAGTGGCAATTGTGTTTATGGGCGTTTTTAAATTGGTCAGTATTCTGCCTAGCCTGAGCATCACTGAGTGGGTGATTTGTGGCCGCCTTACACGGGTCCGTCATATCTGTTACGTTCTAATGATATTCCAGAACACTTTTGTTTAAAAACTTTTTTAAATTCCTCCATTCCTTTATTGTCATTAATCGTGTGTTTGCTGAGACCTTCGATTTTATTTTTTTTATTTTTTAATGGCGGTATTGGTAGCTTCACTACCTCACCGTACCTTATTAACAAATTTCTCTATTTACTTTAGTAGCCTGTTTACTAATGTTCTTTAAATTTTTTTAACTGTGGTATTGCTATAAATTACTTGATTGCCGTTAGCGGCGTGTTTTGAAAGGCTATTTTGCCGTACTGCTAGTTTCTGTAAGATATGAATAAAACATTTGTGTGTGAAAATCTCAACTACTAGAAATTTGGCCCCGTTTCCCAACTTGTGGTGTGGCTTGTAGTAACCGTAACCACTGTGTGTGTCACTTTACAAACACTGTTTGCAATTGTATGGAGATGTCTAAACAATAAAATAGCAAAGTAACACTCTTTGTATCGGAATATAATTACCAAAAGCCATGAATTAGTGTCCACTTTGAGTAAACATTCATTCCTTCTTGTTCACTAAGAATATATTCTACACACAACAGTGGTGTGAGATATTGTACAATTTGAGAACTTATACATACTGATTTTTGAACTGGTATGCAGGAAGACAAAACCTTTTGCTTTTAAAATTTGTGCATTTTGATTTCACGTTTTATGGAACTACTCCAATCTATGTTACTTAATAATTTTGCGAAATAAAGGAAAGAATTTAGTGAGAAAAAGTACTGGAGTTACATAACATGATCATTTAAGTGTGATATCCACTGCTGAAATTTCTTTTGACAGAGATCATAACTGAATACGGCTGCACTATTCAGTGTAATGGTTACTTACAATCATGTCAAATATTTATTCTGGAATTCGCAAAATAGAGAAATGAAATAAGTAGCATTTAGACTAACCTAAGTGATTCATGAAGATAATAGTGTGTGGGGGGAAAAGAAAGGCTTTTCCTGACGTTGAGTGTACGTTTTTCATTTTAGTGAGAAGCCTTAAATGCGCCCAAGTTGAAACAGTTTTCGGATCGGACTAAAATTGCCATTTCAATGTTGACAGTTTGAAAATCGGTAATTTTGATAAGTACAAGCAACGAAATGTTCGGAAAGATCTTGTACTGTGAACAAATACAGTTAATAATGAGATTTAAATTAAAATGTTCAGCTGTCTAGCCTCGATGTTGCTATTATTAACGAATAAAATTCCGCATCAACGGATTAAGTTCCCAACTGTTCGATATAACCGTATAGTGTGACTGAATTCAGTGGCTTTAAAAAGAAAGGGCAAGTTTCACGCAGTGTTTTGAGGTAAAAAGTATTGTTTTTGGCACAGAAACGTGACGTTTTACCACACTCCCTGGCTTCAGCCCACGACAGCATGGTTCTTCTCCCTTTATTCTAACCTCCTTGGAGGTACGCGAAAGAGTCGATTGCTCAGTTATGAAGAGAGGCCACATCCCGCTTTCTATTAGATACCGAAACTGCGCACTGGTCGAAGTCTAACGTACTATCAATCTCGCCGACAGGAAGGTGAGCATTCCAGCGCCTGCAGAAGTAAGCACGAGCGTGAAAGTTAGACTCAAGCCCGAATTAACACCGTTCAGTGCGCCTTCGAGCAGCCAACGGATGCATCTAAGCTAAGGCACACTGAAAGTTGCACAGGTGTAAATGCAGTTCTAGTAGGAGCCCACATCTTGTCGCTGCAGGGCACTCGTTTGTTCTGCAATTGATGGCTACTCCAGATATTACCAGGTGGTCATAATGACGTGTACCTGTGCTGCAAGTACACGATAAACGAAAAAAAAAAGGTTACTACAAGGGAAAACGTTCGCACTTTGCACGCGTTTAGTAACGTAATGGGTATGTTTACGCTCCGCCAAGTAAATGCGAGACGCACCAGAGATGCGCTGCAACAGCAAGACGTGGAGCACAGATTTAGAGGGAGCTGTGACGCAGACGAGACAGGCGCGTGAAATATAATCCCGCTGCTGACCGGTTCCCAGTTCTCTGTCGGCACATTCCGAAGCAGACGGAAGATAATTTACAGAAAAGTGACGGCGGCGCGGCTGCGAGAGTTGAGATGTGCCAGTACGTCCGCCGCGCATTTATTCGCCCGCCCGCGCTCGCCAGCTGCGCGAGTAATTTCACGGCCGCTTCGCACCTCCACTCGGGCGGCCGGCGTTTCCCATCGGGGTCGCGACCCAGCATGCGCCGCGCAACTTATCGAAACCATCGCGGCCGTTTCTCGCTCTAGCCGTGTGCCGAGTGTAATGGAATCCAACCGCGGCGGCGCCAGAGATCCGACTGCCTGCGTTCATTTTTCATCGCCGCTACCAGCGTTTTCACGGAATAAACGTGTAATTATTTCGCCACACTTCCGTTCGCTTCATCGCGATTAGCGTTGCGGCGCAACCGCAGCGAAATTTCCCTCGAATCATTTTTTTTTTCCTTTACTGTCGACCATCTGTATGGTGGCGCAACTTAATTTCAGAACGAATGGGTGTAATTGTTACAGGTATATGGCCACCTAGAGAAAACATGTAGAGTATAAAATTGTAACCCTTTCTGCCCATAAAAACTGCAAAGAACGAAACTTGTCTAGCTTGAAGAGGCAAACCAGATGGCGCTACGCTTGGCCCGCTAAATGGTACTGACATAGGTCAAACGGATATCAACTGCGTTTTTTTTTAAAATAGGAAACCACATTTTTATTACATATTCGTGTAGTACGTAAAGAAATATGAATGTTTTAGTTGGACCACTTTTTCCGCTTTGTGATAGATGGCGCTGTAATAGTCACTAACATATGGATCTCAATTTTAGACGATCAGCTGGTAGCAGGTAGGTTTTTTTAAATTAAAATAAAGAACGTAGATACATTTGAACATTTTGTTTCGGTTCTTCCAATATGATACATGTACCTTTATGAACTTATCATTTCTGAGAACGCATGCTGTTACAGCGTAGTTACCTATAAATATCACATTAATGCAATAAATGCCCAAAATGATGTCCGTCAACCTCAATGCATTTGGCAATACGTGTAACGACATTCCTCTCAACACCGACGTTTTTGAGATTCCCGATTCTCGCGCAATTTTTCTGTTACTGATGTGCGGATTAGCCGTGACAGCAGCTAAAACACCTGCTTGGGCATCATCATTTGTTGCAGGTCGTGGTTGACGTTTCACATGTGGCTGAACACTTCCTGTTTCCTTAAATAACGTAATTATCCGGCGAACGGTCCGGACACTTGGATGATGTCGTCCACGATGCCGAGCACCATACATAGCAATCACCCATTTGGCATTTTGATCACAATAGCCATACATCAACACGATATCGACCTTTTCCGCAATTGGTAAACGCTCCATTTTAACACGGGTAATGTGTCACGAAGCAAATACCGTCCGCACTGGCGGAATCTTACGTGATACCTCTCACTTCTACGTTTGTGACTATTACAGGGCCATCTATCACAAAGCGAAGAAAGTGGTCCAACTAAAACATTCATATTTCATTACGTACTACACGAATATGTTATAAAAATTGGGAGTTCCTATTTTAAAAAAAAACGTGGTTGATATCCGTTTGACTTATAGAAGCGCCATCTAGCGGCCCAACCATAGCGCCATCTGGTTTTCTCCTTCAAGCTAGACAAGTTTCGTTGTTTGTAGTTTTTCGTTTGATGCTTATTTTGTGAAATATTTGGCCCGGTGACTATCAATGGACCACCCTGTAGATCTAAAGTTAAAATTACGGCAGTGACTTTCTCAACTGCAGGTGCGAAATCGGTTCTTATTATTTAGTTTCTGTCGAGGAAAACATACAATATCTGAGGAAAACGATCCGGACAGCTGTTAGTGGACATTAATATGAAATTTGTCCACCGTTCGCCTTTATGACGTTTGAACTCTCTTGGGGACACTTTCAATGATTTTTCAATGTCTACGGGCGAATGCCAGTCATTTCTTCCTCAAGAGCAAAACCAGAGGTGGTACTGATGTAGGACCCTGGTGTTTGGAACGAAATCGACGTTTTAACTCATTCCAACGGTGTTTCATTGGGTTTAGGTGGTGACTCTGGGAAGGTTTGTCCATTTCAGGAACGTTGCTTTCTTATAGGGCGCACTCTCATGCTGATGCAGTCATCATCTTCGAAATGTTCCTTTACGGGTGAGGTACACAGTGCTGTAACATTTGTGGATATCGTTCGGCATTCAGAGTTTTCTTAAGGGCAACAAGGGGCCGCACCCTAACCACGAAAAACACACCCATCTCCTTCGTACTGTTGGCACTACAAACGATGGCAGGTAAAATTTCCCAGACTTTCGCCAAACTCTTCCATCGGACTGCCGCATGTATACTTCCAGTCCATATGACTCGTTCCCAATAAAACAACGTCTAGTAGTGCCACTCTTTGAACCACCTCAACCATCGCTTGAAATTCACTACAAAAACGTGTGGCTTATGAGATACCACTCATTGTGCCACCTGGACTGCTCTTAGCACCTTGGAACTCACAAGTGGTTCCTTCCGCTGATTTCGTAGTATTTTTTACACAAATCCTTCGCAATGCTGACCGTCACGTCTGTTTCTCCTGGTTGAGCTGTCTTCACGTATCCACTTCACAATTAGATCACTAACAGTTGACAGGGCTAGCTTTACAAGGGTTGAACTATCCATGATGAATCGGTTGCGCAGGTGATATCCAACGATTAGTTCACTTTCGAAGCTACTGAGCCCTCCTGATCTACCGATTCTGCTGATACTCCTTCTTTACTAGTAACAGAATAATGCCTTCCTCCTTTTATACTGGTGTCTCCGTCTATTGTGACGTCTAGTGATAAATTGCGCATTACATGGATATTGTTGATCAAATAGGGCATATCCAGTTATACAGTGAAGGCTTTCACGACCTGATGTTTCAACTGCCGAGAATTCTTCCGGGTTGTATTGCCGTGGTCCATGGAACTCTTCTATCCCTGACGTTTCGCCCAAAGCTACGTTGGACATCTTCGGAGGTGCGCCTGCTTGTGCTGAGTCTTGCCGATGAGTTCCATGGACCGCGGCCATACATATCGAATTACTCAGCTACTTTACTCATATTCCAGCCTGATTGTAGTACATATTTAGATGTAACATATGCTGCTCTAGTACGGTGTAATTTCGTAGGGTTTTCTAGAAGTCAGGCCGTAGTCGGTTCAAGCCATGAAACATTTTTTTCATCTTACAGCAAACATTTCTGTCGTCAGAACGAATCACGTTTCTAAGAAAAGGAGCAATAATAATGATAACCACTTTTCTCCTAAAATACTGTTGTCCTCTCCAGACTTCTGAGGCTCCAGTATTGAGGAACACTGCTACATCATGGCACCTAAACAGTTGTTTCTTGTGGTCCAGATACTGACTGTACCTGTCTGTCCAGAAATTGTCAGTGCTCATCATCATCATCATCATCTTTACTTCAAGAATTTTCTCTCCTTTGCCTGTATCCCTCTTTAAGCTATCATCCCTACCTCAATAGGAGGTTACTTGTTCTTACCCCCAAACTGTTACGTATGTGATACTGAGTTTGGGTGAAATGGATGTATTTTCTTAGGAGGAGCTTTTTACCCGTGGTTTCACCCGCATGTCACATATATTCCACACATACTCAGCATATTTCACACACAGACACAAAAAATTCTTAACCATAAAATATAATTAATGTAGATTCTGGAATACATTGGTCTTACTGTAACACCATAGGTTAATGTAATAGCAAGAGAAGTCATTGCAAACGTGAAATGCTGGTGCATTAATAACCGATGTAACGCGAGCACACAAACGTGCACGTATTGTGTTGTACAGGGGCTGGTTGGCAGTTTGTGGGATAGATTTCCCTCGGTCAGTAAATACAGGGACGGTAAATGCTGGTGTGGACGACGTTGGAATTATCGTTCGATCATGTCCCATATGTGTTGGACTGAAGAGAGATCTGGTGATGAAGCAGGCCAAGAGACTGTAGAGCATGTCGCGTTACAACAGCGGCACTTGGATCGGCGTTATCCAATTGGAAAACAACCTCTGGAATACAGTTCAAGAATGGCAGCACAACAGGTCGTATTACCAAATTTCCTGTCAGGCTGCATAAGACAGCCATGAGAGTATTCCTGCTGTCATAAGAAATGGCACCCCAGATCATAATTCCAGCTGTAGGTCCAGTGTGTCTAGCATGCAGACAGGTGGGTTGCAGGACCTCGACTGGACTCCTTCTAACCAAAATATGTCTATCACCAGTAGAACAAAACACAACAGACCTACACTTTGCCCTCCAATGAGCTTTCGCTTGATACCAGTGATGCCTCAAATGGCTTGAGTTCAGTGTAATGCACAGTTTGGGCGTCTGGGACGGAGCTGTCCTTGTGTGATTTGTAACAACTGTGCCACTGTGGTGCCAAATGCTGCTCAAATTACTGCTTCAAGTGCCGTATGATGCGTCAGAGCCAAACACCGCACACGGTGTTCGCTCTCGCTAATCCTACGTGGCTGTCCATAGCCCGGTCTCCTAGCGGCTATACATTCTCGTATCCGCCCGCTTAGCTGGGTGGTAACGTGCTCGCCTCCCATGGAAGCAGGCCTGGGTTCGATTCCCAGCCGGGTTGGAGATTTTCTCCACTCGGACATGATGCGTCGAATGAAATAAGACTTCTACTTGGCGGCCGAACTTCCCTGAATAGGGCCTCCCAGCCAACGATGCCATACGCTCATTTCCATTTATCCATTCTCCCAGCATTCATGTACAGTGGCGATATTCTTGCCAAGTCTTTCTGCAGTGTCGCTGAAGAAACGTTCTCCTTGTCGTATCCCTGTTACAGGACCCCGTCCTAACTCAGTGTGATGTTGCTAATGGGGTTTTCGTCGGCTTAAAGGTATTCTTAACCAACATCAGCGTTCATGTCCCACAACTCTTTCTTGTTGTTGCGACTTTTTTACGTCAGTGTATTTCTACACATAGTTCACCTGTGTCTCTAGCCAGTTTCGCTCTGCTGTGTAGTTTTCACTCAGCTCAATGTTTACGACGTATTATTTCCTGAAATTATGTGTCGAATGGACATTCGTGATGTAGGCGTTGCCATCACGGTAGCTCAGTGTGTTCCGTCAGAGTGTTGAATTGTCTCTGTAATAAAAAAATAAATAAATAAAAATAAATAAAAATTAAAATAAAATGGGTGAACGGATCAACAACGAACTTCAACAGATATTATGTGACGCCCTCTACGGACAAATGCAACGAACAATAACGAACAAAACGCAAGAAAAGGGTGGTAGCGTCCCTGACTACTAGACAAAACGTTCTCGGTTCCTGGTTCCAGACCAGTCTCCGCTTGATTTTTGATTAATAATCCGTTTTGGTGGCAGAAGACTTTGGCTTAAGAACTGTCAAGGTCAGTGTAAAAGACGGTGGAGGAGGAGACAGAGGTTGAGGGCGCCCTCATCTTCTTTGGATTGGAAACTGAACCAAAAGGCGGAAGAATCAGCAATGATCGACGTCATCAGGGTGTAGAAGACAATGAAAACCACTGCATTAAACACACGTAACCATGGCATATGGCCTGTAACTGAACAAAGTGTCGTGATGATCTCTCCGTTGGGAAAAAGTTCCGGACTAGCCCCCATTCGGTTCTCCGAGAGGGAAGTGGCAAAGCAAAGGTGACGTTCAGAAAGAGACTGAGTAATCAACGAAAGAATAACGTTCTACGAGCAGGATCGTGGAATGTCAGAATCTTGAAAATGGGGAAGCTCGAAAATCTGAAAAGGGAAATGCAAATGTTTAGCCTAGATACACTACGTGATCAAAAGTATTCGGACACCCCCCCCCCTCCAAAAAACCGTACGTTTTTCATGTTAGGTGCATTGTGCAGCCACCTACAGCCAGGTACTCCATATCGGCGATCTCAGTAGTCATTAGATATCGTGAGAGAGCAGAATGGGCGCTCCGCGGAGCTCACGGACTTCGAACGTGGTCAGGTATTGGGTGTCACTTGTGTCATACATCTGTACGCGAGATTTCCACACTCCTAAACATCCCTAGTTCCACTGTTTCCGACGTGATAGTGAAATGGAAACGTGAAGGGACACGTACAGCACAAAATCGTACATGCCGACCTCGTCTGTTAACTGACAGAGACCGCCGACACTTGAACAGGTTCGTAATGTGTTACAGGCAGACATCTATGCACACAATCACAAAGGAATCTCAAACTGTATCAGGATCCACTGCAAGTACAGTTGCTGTTGTTGTGGTCTTCAGTCCAGAGACTGGTTTGATGCAGCTCTTTATGCTACTCTATCCTGTGCAAGCTTCTTCATCTCCCAGTACCTACTGCAACCTACATCCTTCTGAATCTGTTTACTGTATTCATCTCTTGCTCTCCCTCTACGATTTTTACCCTCCACGCTGCCCTCCAATACTAAATTGGTGATCCCTTGATGCCTCAGAAAATGTCCTACCAACCGATCCCTTCTTCTTCTCAATTCTGTTCAATACCTCCTCATTAGTTATGTGATCTAACCATCTAATCTTCAGCATTCTTCTGTAGCACCACATTTCGAAAGCTTCTATTCTCTTCTTGTCTAAACTATTTATGGTCCACGTTTCACTTCCATAGATGGCTTAGCGCCATACAAATACTTTCAGAAACGACTTCCTGACACTTAAATCTGTACTCGATGTTAACAAATTTCTCTTCCTCAGAAACGTTTTCCTTGCCATTGCCAGTCTCGATTTTATATCCTCTCTACTTCGATCTTCGTTAGTTATTTTGCTTCCCAAATAGCAAAACTCATTTATTACTTTAAGCGTCTCATTTCCTAATCTAATTCCCGTAGCATCACCCGATTTAATTCTACTACATTCCATTATCCTAGTTTTGCTTTTGCAACTACTATGACAAAAAAAACTTGGATTTTGTGGTGGAGCGGCTGCTGATAAGCCACACATCACGCCGGTAAATGCCAAGCGACACCACGCTTGGTGTAAGGAGGGTCAACATTGGACAACTGGACAGTGGAAAAACGTTGTTTGGAGTGACAAATCACTGTATACAATGTGGCGATCCGATGGCATGGTGTGGGTATGGCCAATGGCCGGTGAATGTCATGTTCCAACGTGTGTAGTGGCAGCAGTAAAATTCGGAGGCGGTTGTGTTATACTGTGGTCGTGTTTTTCAGGTAGGGAGCTTGCACCCCTTGTGTTGTGCGTGGCACTACCACAGCACAGGCCTACACTGATGTTTTAAGCACCTTTTTGCTTCCCACTGTTGAGGAGGAATTCGGGGATAGCGATTGCATCTTTCAACACGATCGAGCAGCTGTTCATAATACACGGCATGTGGCGGAATGGTTACACGCCAATAACATCCCTGTAATGGACTGGCCTGTATAGAGACCTGACCTGAATCCGATAGAACACCTTTGGGATGGTTTGGAAAGCTGACTTCGTCCCAGGCCTCACCGACCGACATCGATTCCTCAGTGCAGCACTCCGTGGAGAATGGGTTGCCATTCCCCCAGAATCCTTCCAGCACCCGATTGAACATATTCCTGCGAGTGTGGAAGCTCTCATCGACGCCGAGGGTGGGCCACAACCATATTGAATTCCTGCATTACCGATGGAGGGCGCAACGAACTTGTAAGTTATTTTCAGCCAGGCGTCCTGATACTTTTGGTCACATAGCGCATATTAGGGGTCAGTGAAGTGAAATGGATGAAAACAAGTATTTCTGGTCACAAGTAGTACAGGGTAATACCAACAGCGGCAGGAAATGGAATAAGGGGAGTAGCATTCTCTATGAACAGTAAGCTAAGGCAGAGATTGTGTTTCTATGAACAGTTCAGTGACAAGGTTGTTCTTATCAGAAACAACAGCAAACAAACACCGACAACGATTGTTCCAGTACCATGCTGAGGTAACAAGCTGAAGATTCAGAGACAGAGAAAGTATATGAGGACATTGAAAGGGTAATACAGTACGTAAATAGAGATGAAAATCTAATAGACGTGGGGGACTGGAATGCTGTTGTAGGGGGAGGAGTTGAAAAAAAGTTTACAGGAGTGTATGGGCTTGAGTCAAGAAATGAATGAGGAGAAAAACTAATTGTGTTCTTTAGTAAATTTCAGCTAGCAATACTGAATACTCTGTTGAAGAATCACAAGACGAGATGATTAGAAAAGGCCGGGCTATACGGAAAGCTCTGAGTCATGGTCTGATTGAGATTCCGAAATCAGATATCAGACTGTAAGACGAACACAAGAGCAGATACAGACTAAAAACACAATGTGGTAGTGATGAAGACTAGGCTGAAGTTCAAGAGATTAGTCAGGAAGAACCAATTCGCAAAGTAGTGGGGTACGGAAGAACTAAGGAATGATGAGACACCCTTGAAGTTCTCTAAGGCTATTGGTGGGAAGCAACAACGTATATGTGGAGTTGATTGTACGCGGTCTGCCAGTTCAGTATGGAGGATATGTCTTGGCTGCCTGCCTTTCTGCTCTCCTGATTTTGGTCGCCGTGCCTTGCGACCGCCTAGCTTGGGTTTCTGCCTGGTGTGTCCTACACAAGCCGTACCGGACGTCCAGCAGAAGTTAAACAGCCTTGTGTTTCTTTTAAAGGAAAGGAGCAAATGTATAAGACTTTTTGTAACCAGATTTGGTGGCAAGTGTGGTCTTAGCGTTTACACTGCCTTTGGGGAGAGCTAATTCTTTTAAATTTAAATAGTTGCGGTTCCCTGTCCTTTATAATCTTTTAGGGGTTTTATTTGAATTTTCTCTTTGGGGTTCCTTCCTTGTGCTTGGTTAAATGTTTACTTGTATAGCGGGAACTGACTCCTGGTTAAAACTCGGAGAAGGTGTTTTATGTTACTGCTGCCTCCGGCATTCGTCTTTTCAATTAAGTGTTGTCATCCCTTCGAGCGACTGGTGTCACTCCTCGTTAATTAATGCTGGTTTATGTGTACTTAATTTTGAATTGGCCATTTGAATTAATATTTTGGAGCGCAGTATACCACTAATGCAACCTCATTGTATACCACCTCGTGCCCCGGTCTAGTACCTTGATCTTCAGTGGCACGAGTTAGCTCCACTACCGGTTTTACTGATGTGCTCCCTTCAAAATCTTGTCTTGTATAAATTTTCCCCATGTGTGTCTGGGAACAGAGATGAGCTTTAGTGTGACCTACTACTGATTCAATGGCAAACCTTACATTACCTCCTTAAAATTTGTTGCCAACAGAAACCCTTAAGAGAACTAAGTTTTGTCACTGCTTATGTTAACCGTTACTGGGAGCAATATTTCATGTAGTTAAAATTTGTCTTAAAATGTGTATTTCTCTGATGTAATAAACGAATGATAAAAGAAAAAGCAAAGGGGCCTGGTCCTTCCTATTGTGTCCGGCATGTAACACGTATCAATAGGTACTAATAAATTAACTGCGAAGGAACCATGGGTAGCAGAAGAAATAGTTTAGTTGATCGATGAAAGAAGGAAGTATAAAAATTTTCAGGGAAGTTCAGGAATACAGTAATACAAGTCGCTGGGGAAGGAAATAAATAGGAAGTGCAGGGAAGCTAAGACGAAATGGATGCATGAGAAATGTGAAGAAATGGAAAAGGAAATGATCGTCCGAAGGACTGATTCAACACATAGGAAAGTCAAAATAACCTTCGGTGAAATTAAAAACGAGAGTGGTAACATTAAGAATGCCACGGGAATTCCACTGTTAAATGCAGAGGAGAATGTGGATAGGTGGAAACAGTTCATTGAAGGTCTGTATGAGGGGGAAAGATTTTTCCGATGTGATTGAAGAAGAAACAGGGGTCGATTTAGAAGATATAGGGAATTCTGTATTGGAATGAGAATTTAAGAGAGCTTTGGAGGGTTAAGATCAAATAAGGCAGAAGGGACAGATAAAGTACCATCAGAATTTCTTACGGTGGAAGTGGCAACAAAACGACTGTTAACGTTGGTGTGTCGAATGTATGAACGTGGCGACCATCCAGTCATAAAAATATCATCGACACAATTCCGAAGACTGCAAGAGATGACAAGTGCGCGAATTGACGCACAATCAGCTTAACAGCTCATGCATCCAAGTTGCTGACAAGAATAATATATAGAAAAATAGCAAATAAAATTGATGACGATGAGTTTGGCTTTGGGAAAGGTAAAGCCACCACAGAGAAATTCTGAGGTTGCGGCTGACGATGGAAGCAGGACAAAAGAAAAATCAAGACACGTTCATAGGATTTGTCGACATGGAAAAAGCGTTGGACAATGTAAAACAGCGCAAGATGTTCGAAATTCTGAGAAAAATAGGGGTAAGCTATAGGGACAGATCGGTAATATACAATATGTACAAGAGCGAAGAGGGAATAATGAGAGTGGACGACCAAAAACGAAGTGCTCAGATTAAAAAGAGTGAAAGACAGGGTTTTCTATGGCCCGTACTGTTCAATATGTACATCGAGGAAGTAATGATGGAAATAAAAGGAATGTTCTGGAGTAGAATTAAATTTCAGGGTGAAAGGCTATCAATCATACACTTTGTTGATGACATTGCTATCCTGAGTGAAAGTGAAGAAGAATTACGTGATCCGCTGAATGGAATGAATAATTTAATGAGTACACAATATGGATTGAAAACAAATCGAAAAAGGCGAAGGTAATGAGAAGTAGCAGAAATGAGAACAGCCAGGATTGATTGTGACGAAGTAGATGAAGTTGGGGAATTCTCCTGCCTAGGCATCAAAATAACCAACGACGGACGGAGCAAGGAGGACTTGAAAAGCAGACTAGCACTGGCAGAAAAGGCATTGCTGGCCAAGAGACGTCTATTAGTATCAAGCATGGGCCTTATTTTGAGAAAGAAATTTCTGATGATGTATGTTTGGAGCACAGCATTGTGTGACAGTGACACAGGGACTGTGGGAAAATCAGAATTTGAGATGTGATGCTACAGACGAATGTTGAAAATTAAGTGGACTGATAAGGATGAGGAGGTTACGCACAGAATCGGAGATGAAGAAAATATGTGGAAAACACTGACAAGGATAAGGGACAGGATGATAGGATACCTGTTAAGACATCAAAGAATGATTTCTATTGTACTAGAGGGAGTTGTAGAGGGCAAAAACTGTAGAGGAAGAAAGATTGGAATCAATCGCCATATAACTGAGGACGTAGGTTGCAAGTGTCAACTCTGAGATGAAGTGTTTGGCACCGGAGAGAATTTCGGGGCGGGCCGCATCAAACCAGTCAGAAGACTGATGACTCAAAAAATAGTAAATTAAAACCTCACGCCTGATGCAAAAGTTTTACTGCATGGAGAGTGAAAATGAATAAGCGATAAACTTTTTTTTCCCTTCTTCAATTTGTGGCTAAATACTCGCACATCGCGGCCTACATTAATTTTTCACACCCACCGCTCTGACAGGTAGGTAGGTCTTATTGGCAAAGCGACACTTTCCAGACAGTAAGTGATACGTTGAAAGAGGCCCTTGGTTTAGGAGATGTGTAACAAACATACATTTTTATAATATGTGTCTATTAGAGTCATGTGTTTGTACACTTTTCAAAACGTTTATTAGCTGTTGTGTATATCCTCTTTTCTTCCTAATTCGCCACAGTTTCTTTCTATAAGGATTATCGAATTCCTTAATGAAGACAATGAATGCTAAGTGGTTTTCCCTAGAATACCCACTCTGTCTTTATATTCTTCATTTAATTATAAATACTATACCTGTTGTCCACCTGCCTCTCCGAGATCCCGTTTGTTTTTCGCTCAATAAACTCAGCTACAACCTTTATCATCTTGTTTTTTATTCTTGCATGAACTTTGTATGCGGTGTCCAGTAAACTGATTCCTCAGTAGTTCTCGTAGCTATCGAGGCCTCCCTTCGTGGACAGTGATTTTATCTTTGGTTGTGACGTAGCTTCTGGATAACTCCATTTCTCCAATAAATATTAAATAAACGTAGTAATCCCTTTTGTAGCAGGGTACCCTCACAGTTTATCAGTTATGTGTTTATGCCATCCTTATCGGTAGCTTATCTATTCTTTGTGGAGTTTAGGGTTTCTCTTCATACATCCATATGGAAATCCTTTACACATCCTATTTCAGTTTTATCTTTTTTGCTTTGTTTAGAATGTGTCTTCACGCCACAAGTTCTTGTAAAGTTCTATCAATTTTGCTTGTTTTGTGTTAATTACTTGAGTAATTTATTTTCCTAATTTAGTTAGCGTTTTCATTATCTTATAAGCTATCAGTTGCATTTCGTGACTGTCACCTTGTATTACGTTTATAAGCCTATCGTAAGTTGTTTCATTGCTCGATTTGCTGAATTTTTTTCTTGTTTGTTAATCTGACGATTCATAGAGATAAGATAAAAATCTTGTTTTTCTTTATAACTTTACCTAATCCTTGTCTACAAATTTTTAATCAGTTCCTCCTTTTCATCTTTTTCTTTTTTACTAAGGCTGCTTTCGTAACTGAAGTTTCTGTATCCCTCCATACCTTCTCTGTGTCTTCCACTTCTTATTTCCGCTCTGGCTCTTGATTAAGTTTCCTCTGTTACAGGTCTCGTTTGTCATGTTAATATTATAGACATGCCTTCATCTGTTCTTCTGTCGACTTTTTGTTCTTTCATTACTTGTTATACATATCTTTCTGAGATATCACCAGCAAATGGTCAGATCTCCTACGTCACTTTCCCTGCACATTCCTGTGTGACATCGGCAGCCTATGCATGGGGACGGTAATTCGCAAGTTTGGCTGCTGTTAGTCTTTGATCAGTGGTGCGGCACCACACAGAATGATGCAGTAGGCCTACCACTTAGGGCAGACGCACAATGTGCCTGCTGCACAACACTACAATTCTCCCTTATGGTGACCAGATGTGGTCACTGTAACAGTGACGACGAACATGCCTGCCTTTACGTTTCCACGCATTCCAGTATCGAGCTACTGCCACACCCGAATGCCCCAAACACGAGCAGCTGCCCAGATGGAGATCCACACTGTGTGCCCTACTCTATTAGTTACTGATAACGTTGTCTCACATGAGTACGTGGCGTCACGGCGCTCTTGACAATGATGGCTGAACGTCTGACGCTGTCCACGCCAGCTCTGAGAACAACTTTAAACCTCGACAACATTAATGCATTCTGGAAGCCCTTCTACCTGTTTAAGGGGCTCCGGAAAGGCTCAAAATCATGAAAAGCTCAGTTTTTAGTTTTTTGCATTTTCTGAATCTGCAGACTATTACCTTTTAATAGATATATAATTTATTCAATTCCGAAGACTACAACTATTTTTAAATTTTTTTTGAAATGTGTTCTACATGGGCGTGACCCACTGTGGCGCTGTTAAACTGCTGTCAAATGGTGTTATTATTAACGTCCGTGTTCATCAGGTACATTTTAGTCTGCCTCATGCAATAATGGAGGTGATAAAACCTATTTTCAGAGACTTAGCAGCACCTGAACTGTTGAAAAAGTGTATTGACGGAAAAACTCAAAACCCCAATGAAAGTGTAAATAGTGTTATATGGTCGAGAATCCCCAAGACTGTATTTGTTGGAATAGAAACACTTCACTTTGGTGTGTATGATGCTGTTGCGACTTTCAATGATGGCAACATTGTAAGGTGCAAGGTATTTAGAAATATGGGAATGAAGATAGGTTCTAACATGGTACGAGCGATGCTTGCTTTAGACAAGGAACGCCTTCGGGCTGCAGACAGGGCTGTAAAGAGTCTAGAAATACAAGCAAGAGTAAACAGGAGGAGGAACAAGAGGAAGCTGGAGGAGGAGTTTGCAGAGGATGAAGATAATCCATCCTATTGACCTGGAATGCACTAAAAAGTTAATCCAATCTTTGTCGCTCGATTCCCAAAACTTTTATTTTCTCATACTAATTACATGTTTTCTAAGGATCTTCCAAACATATTTGTTTCAAACTTTCAGTAAATGTTACACAGTACCTTCTGCATAATTTAACACAGCGTTTTTCCAAAAAACTGTATATTTTTGAATATATAAATAAAAAATTGCAAAAAAATGTTGTGAATTTTCATTACAATTGAAAAAAAATCATCATTAATAACTGAACTAAAATTTTGTAAAATCCCTGTGTTAAGTTGTAGCCCATATTCCAATAAATAATCTGTAAAAAGTTCAACGTCCCACCTCAAATACTTTGTGAGGAAAGATGTAATTTATAAGCGTTATTTTAACATTGCAAGTATAGGACGTTCCGGAGCCCCTTAAGAGAATTGCAACTCTAACCCACCTACAGTGTGCATGTGTACGAGTTTCTATTGATATCCAACCATTTACTCTTCGTGCCTCAGATTTTTCTTTTCTTTATCAGGCACTGTATTTAACTCCTTTTGAATCAATATTTTACTCTTTTTCCTTTAATTGCTGAAGTTAATAAGATGCAAAAGTCTTAAGGAAGTAGCAAGATGTTAAAAATAGTTGGCCAGGTGCGTGTAGGGCTTGCGACATTAGGGTTACGTACTGACTTAGTTATGCACATAAGCAGTTCATCTACCCAAGAAATTGACGTAGTGGCAAGATATCGGTCCCGGGAATTCCAAGACTTACGAGAATGTTACAATTTTAAATTTGAAGACGGATAACAAACAGCAATATTTTCTGCGTCATACAAAACAAGTTAGCCATTTTCTGATTTTTTTCTTTCCTTTTTATGTGAAACCTTGTTTCTTTCCATGATTCTAGGTCAACGGGACGTACCCGACCTTTTTTTATGAGTTAGTTTGCGAGTATCAAAATATGTGACATAAATATCCATACCTTTTGACTGCATTGACTTAGAAACATACATTTATTGCACTCTCTAGAGACCTTAGACTTTAGTGCGTGACATAAATTTCAACTTGATACCTCCACCCATTCCTGAGAAAAAGATGACTTAACAGACGGACGGATAACAAAACACAAAAACAGTTTTCCGTGATATAACTACAATTAACAAATTTCGCATTTTTTATTTTAGTTTTACTGTAAAACTTGATTCTTTCCAAATTTCAGGACCCTAGATCAACGGGAAGTACCCTCTAGGTTTTGATGAGTGAGTTAGCGTGAATTAAAATATGTGATATAAACGGAGATATCTTCTGATTACGTTCACTCACAAGCTTCAATGTTTTCTGCCGCCAAGTGATTGTTCACCTTAGTATCTGGCATAAGTTGCAGTTTCATGCGTCTATCTGGTCCTGAGAAAAATGGCGTTCAACAGCCGACAGATAGACAGACGGGCAGCACAGTGTCTCTTTATGGGTTCCGCCTATCGATGATTAAGATGCGGAAGTCTAAAAATGATAAAAAAAGCTAATGCGATAAATCAGCGAATCGGTTAATAGATTCCTTTGTGATCCAGAGATTTAATCGTTCACGTGATGCGAAGAAACACTTTAAATGCGTAAGAGGTCCTTTATATATTCTGCATCAACATCTTAGTTATTTTTCGTGACACGTTATTAATTACTGAGTTAGGTTCTGGCCAAAAACAGGCTGTCAATAGAAAGCCGCATGCGTGTTCAGATACAGAGGTATATCAGCAGACAGAATTCGGCGCTGCGGTCGGCAACGCCTATATAAGACGACAAGTGTCTGACGCAGTTGTTAGATCGGTTACTTATGCTGCAATGGTAGATAGATTATCAAGATTTAAGTGAGCTTGAAGGTGGGGTTATAGTCGGCGCACGAACGATGAAGTGGGGATTTCCGGTACGACCATTTCACGAGTGTACCGTGAATATCAGGAATCCAGTAAAACATCAAATCTCCGACATCGCTGCGGCCGGATGAAGACCTTGCAAGAAGGCTCAAATGGCTCTGAGCACTATGGGACTCAACTTCTGAGGTCATTAGTCCCCTAGAACTTAGAACTAGTTAAACCTAACTAACCTAAGGACATCACACACATCCATGCCCGAGGCAGGATTTGAACCTGCGCCCGTAGCGGTTTCGCGGTTCCAGACTGCAGCGCCTATAACCGCACGGCCACTTCGGCCGGCTTGCAAGAAGGGAGCAATGACGACTTTGGGGAATCATTCCACATGACAGAAGTGCAACCCTCCTTGAAATTGCTGCAGATTTCAATGCTGGGCCGTCAATAATTATCAGCGTGCGAAGCACTCAACGAAACGTCATCGATATGGGCTCTCAGAGCCGAAGGCCCACTCGTGTACCGTTGATGACTGCACTATGCAAAGCTTTAGCCTCGTCTGGGCCCGTCAACACCGACATTGGACTTGTGATGGTTGGAAGCATGTTGCCTGGTCGGACAAGTCTCGTTTCAAATAGTATCGAGATGATGGACGTTTAAGGGTATGGAGACACCTTATGAATCCATGGACCCTACACGTCATTAGGGGCTGTTCAAGCTCGCGGAGGCTCTGTAATGGTATGGTCCGTGTGCAGTTGGAGCGATGTGGGACCCCTGGAACGTTTAGATACGACTCTGACAGGTCACACGTTCATAAGCATCCTGTCTGATCACCTGCATCCATTCATGTCCATTGTGCATTCAGAAGGGCAATTCCAGCAGAAAAATACGACACCCCACACGCCCGGAATTTCTACTGAGTGGCTCCAGGAACACCCTTACGAGTTTAAACACTTCCGCTGGCCATTAAACTCCCCAGACATGAACATTATTGAGCATATCTCGGATGCCTTGCAATGTGCTGTTCAGAAGTCGTACTCTTACGGATTTATGGACAGCCCTGCAGGATTCTTGGTGTCATTTCCCTCTGGCACTATTTCAGACATTAGTCGAGGCCATGCCTCGTCGTGTTTCGGCACTTCCGCGTGCTCGCTGGGACCCTAAACGTCGTTAGGCAGGTCTACCTCTTTTTTTGGTTCTTCAGTGTATGTGATTTATTTAAGTATATGAACAGTGTAGATAAAATTGTTTTTGCTTTTCGCACAGTCCTTCCACATCACTTGCAGAAGAGTAATGCATGAACCAGAGGCAATAGCACAAGACCAAGTGTTAACTGAGATCCAGAATCACTTCATTATTGCTATCCGCATTAGTGGAGCGACAGTCTTATTGCAGTTTCCACGTGTCAAGTGAAATCGTCGTATCGTTTCTCGCCTCTCTCACCGCACTCCCGCTGGGATTTTATGTGGTATCAATGAAATAAAAGTTAATCTTGAAACTTCCTGCTAAAACTAAGTTATTGCTCTAGAGCAGAGCTCAACTAGTCTCTTTCTGATATCGAGCTGTCAGTTTACCGTAGTCTTGTTGTACCTCCATTTTATAGCTGATATTATACTTACTTGAATGAATTTACATTGGCGAAAGTAATGTTTCAGAGTTCTGTAACATGATGCAACAACTTGTTCTTATTGTAGTAAAACTGCTATATTCGTGAGTAATTTAGCACTACTTAACACCAGAAAATACGTGGGATCGCGACCCAGTGCTTAGACGTGCGTGTTCAGTTTTTTTCAGATAACAGCGTACATCTTGAATCCTGTCTTGAGTCGACTAAATTATGAAAAACACGTCGGAGACAAGTATGCTGTACAGCGGCTATAAAATATTCTTTTTACAAATTAAAGGACGGACGGGTTGCCTACAGAACAACGCAGAGCGATCTCTCGTTTACGTATAGTCAGCTTTCCGTGAAACGTAGTACACTTACGAGAGAACAAAAACACAGTTTAAAAACTATGTAAAATCTTAAAATTCAGCTTCTCAGACGTGGTGACTCCTAAGCAGCAGGCAATAAAGCTGTGATGCAAATACAGGGTGTCTCTAAGAGTCGTCAAGTGTATTTTCTCTGATGTTTCGGCAGATATCAGCAACATCGTTTTTGTAATGTGGAACTGGAGCCAGCCCTAACATATACTATCACGACTTTCACGCGACACCCAATGTGAACCGAATGCTTTGGTTTCTTTCCCGTTAAAAGAATATATTTTTAATGTGGAGTTTTACAAGCCAATTCAATAGAACGGTCCCACATTACTATAGGGCTATTTCCAGTTTATCGACAGTAAAATACATACAATTTGGTGGATTACAGGCCATTCTTCGTGTTTTACTGCCGATAAAACTGAAAAGTCACTAGAGTACCATGGAACCGTTCTATCGAATGGACTGGTAATATGCCGCATTTCTTGTGTGTGTGTGTGTGTGTGTGTAACAGGATACCAAGCGACTCTTTCCGTCGACTCTGGACGAGCAGAATTTCTTTGAGCTGGCACCAGGTTCGCATTGTAAAACCAAAATATGAAAAATCTGACGAAATTCCACAGAAAATGCGCCTGACGAACCTTGTAAGCAACACCCTGTCGACAGATTGCTGTTATAGAGATGTCAGAAATAAGGAATTTAGCTCTTCGAAAATGTTTCACGACTGCAGATAGTTGCACAGTCCTTCGCTTCAACCATCGTCATAACACCGAAACGACATATATTGGGATACATGCCAACGAAATAGCAAATCGACTGCAATCGCTACTGAGTAACGGTAACTGGACATAAATTGTGTGTGCTAAAACACTTGCCCCATTCTAACTGCAGTTCATATAGGTCAACGGAGCAAAGAAATCCACGTGATTGAAAAAAGAACGCACAGGTTATTCTTGTTTTCGGGAAAGATCGTAGCACAGACTCGAATATTTACCGACGAATACCACTGATATCAGCCTACTGCGGAACTATGTAACGATTTTTCTGCCTTGGTTATTATGACGTTTTAGGATAAAGGAAACTACCTCTGAAGCAATCAATACAGATTTCACAAGTAGTGATAATGAGAAAATCTTTTAAGGCAGTAGGTAACACTTCCTTGGTTGATATTGCGTCTTTCGCCTCAGGAAGGGATCCTGTACAGATACACGCAGTCACCTAGTGTACAACATATCAGATTATTTAATATGGGACCAGTATTGTCATTGGACTCTGGAATTACTAGTAGGTCAGAACGCAACTCGTCATTCTTAACTGCGAGAAATCGTCTGATATAAACGAAGTTCTGGGACAGTACCAAAGAAGTGTTGTGGGACTGTCACCGTTTATGATTAACGTGAATCATTTTCTAGATAACTTCGAAAGTTCCCTGAGACTGTTTGCGAATGAAACTTTATTTCACAGAAAAGAAGTAGACCGAAAAAACTGTAGCACAATGTAGGGAGATAGCATAGAATCAACGCCCGTTGCCAAGAGCAGGCAGTAGATCATCAACATGCAGGAACGAAATATATACTGCCGGAAGGTTCCCGATTAATCCATTATACAAATATCCGGCTCAATGTATAACCGGATAAGTACCAGACCACAAAATGGATGAAATTTAATCTTTAGTTCGTCCAAAGACCTATTCTGTTACCGCTTCTTACATCTCTAACAACGACGTGTTAACATGAAAAATGCTAATTTGCACAGTGTTTAGGAGCCCGATTTAAAGTTTAGGGCCTCCAACACTGATTCGAAAGAACAAACAGCCGGTAAAAAGCAGCAGTAACAGGGAAGTTACCGATATTGTGACATATTACGGGTTCCTAATCAGGAGCGAGCTGTATGCTTTCATTGTGTGCTTTGGTAGTTTAGTTTTTGAATCTCTACGTGTTGGGCATCACTGTTGTGGGCCGCCTATAGAGATCCAACAGACGTCCAGCACCACCCACGAGTCCACTGATCGGTCGGCACTGGCGGCCAGTCCAGTCACTGCTCGCATTGAGCTTGACCCCTCACCGGTGAACGAGTGGGATGTCGCGTCATGGCATGGCAGGCTGTGAAAGTCTTCCCAGGGGGCTCAACATAAGACTTCCCCGGTTAGTCTGACAAACCGATTCAGGTGTTGTCTGTGGCTGACATTGTCCCTCAGATAGAAGCAATCGCTTGTCCTAATTCACAGGAAACCTCTCAGCCTCTTTTGTAGACACCAAAGGTGGTATTATTGATAGTTGAGAGCTCCAATGTTTGGAGCGTTTTATGGCTGCCAAGGATGGGAAGAAAGTCAGTGTGCCCTGGTGTGCATACAGTGTGGAATCATTCAGAAGTCGAACGGACCCGTTTGGGTGCCAGAAGCAGCATAGGGAGTAGCAACATGAAGTGGTGGCTCTCATTGCTACCAATGATTTGTGTCACTTTGGTCCAGAAGTGTGTAAGAGGTCCATGATTAAGGAATTTGTTGCTAGCGCGCTCAAGCAGATGTAGTTTCGATGGATTGCTCACGCGCTGCCTGCGATATGTAAGCTATAAGAGAATCTGAGACCAAAGAGCAGTGTTGACTGCAGTACGAACTGTGTAGCAGTAGCAGTAAGTTGCTGCTAGCAAGAAGTTTAAATTTACAGTCATTATTGAAAGGTTATAAGTGAGCGACAGTTTTATTGAGAGGTTAATCACATTGTATTATTGGTAGGTTACGGGATTTATCTGTTGGTAGGTTACGCTAAATGTCAATGTTATGGTTATATTTTTTACTGTGGGGAGGTTAGAAGAGATTCTCTCTGGTTTTGCATGACTGTCAGAAGTGGTAAAGACTGCAAGCCTTGCTTTCGAGATGAAAGCAGAATTCGCCATTTGCAGCATAGTCAACAGGACCGATAGTGAACCATTGGTACGGAGCCGAGTGGAAGGTCTGAATCAGAGGTTCAGACGGACCTGCGACCGTGTAGGCTGCAGATTCGTCGACTTGTGCTACAGGCTGGTAGGTTTTCGTGTTCCGCTAAACAGGTCAGGAGTCCATTACACGCAAGTGGCGACTTCACAGGTAGCTAGGGCTGTGTGGCGTGGGCTGGGCGGCTTTTTATGTTGAGGGTCTCGGGGAAACACAAAAAGGGTTTCATTCTCAATGCTTGCAGGTCGAACACAGGAAGGACGTAGATCTAGGAACCATCGCTATAACAGCTGTAAATTGTTGTAGTCGTGTTGGGAAAGTACCAGAGCTCCAAGCATTAATAGAAACCATTGATGCTGATATCGATATAGACACTTAAAGCTGTATAAATCCGGAGAAAAGTTCAGCCGAAATTTTTGAGAAGGATGTAACGATGTTCAGGAAGGATGCACTAAATACAAATGGCGGTGGCGAGTTTATTGCTGTCACAAGTAGTTTATCTTGTAACGAAATGGAAGCAGATGGTTCCTGTGAGTTAGTATGGGTAGAGGCCATATTCGAAAACCGGAATAAAATAATAATTGGATCCTTTTACCGACCTCCCAACTCAGATAATACAATAATTGTTGAAAGATTCAAGGAAAACTTCTCTAATTTAAAAGAAAAATTGGAAATTCGTGGTAAGGTCTTATGGGACCAAACGGCTGAGGTCAGCGGTCCATAAGCTTACACACTACTTAATCTAACTTGAACTAACTTACGAAAAGGACATGACACACACCCATGCCCGAGGGAGGACTCGAACCTCCGACGGGAGCAGCCGCGCGGACCGTGAAAAGACGCCTCAGACCGCGCCGCTACTCCGCGCGGCTCTAATTTCAGAAACGTACTTAAAGCACGCAATTGTAGTTGGTGATGACTTCAATTTACAGTCGATATTTTAGCTAAAATACGTGTTTATATTCGGAGGTACGCATAAAACTTCATACGAAATTGTGCTAAACACGTGCTCTGGAAATTATTTGGAGCAGTTAGTTCATGAGACCAGGCGACTAGTAGACGGTTGTGAAAACACACTTGACCTGTAAGCAAAAAATAAGAGTGAGCTAATAACTAGCATCAAAATGAATGCAGGAATTAGTGAACACAGGGTTGTCGTGGTGCGACTGAATACCATAACTCCCAATTCCCCCAAAAGCCAACGAACAGACTGAATACCGTAACTCCCAAATTCTCCGAAAACAAACGAAAAATATATCTATTCAACAAAGCAGATAAAAATTCACTTGACGCCTTCTTGAGAGATATTCTCTCTCCTTTCAATTAACAATTTAATTGTACACCAGATGTGGCTTGAATTAAAAGATGTAGTATCGACAGCAATCGAGAGATTTATACCAAATAAATTACCACACCACGGAGCTGACCCCCGTGGTACACAAAATAGACTACAGCACTGTTCCAGAAACAACGAAAAAGCATGCCAAATCTAGACGAAAGAAAAATTCCCGTGATTGGCGATCTTTTACAGAAGCTTTAAATTTAGTGCGGACTTCAATGCGCGATGCTTATAAACGTGTGCACATCGAAACTTTGTATCCAAACCCGTCGGAAAATCCAAAGAGATTTTGGTCGTAAAGATAGTACGCCAGCTGCAAGACACGATCAATGTCTTCTCTCGGCGATAGCAATGGAAATACAAATGATTGCAGTGCTGCTAAAGCACGGTTACTAAACAAAGCTCCCGAAATTCTTTCATCACAGAAGAGGAAGTAAATATTCCAGAATTCAAGTTAGAAGTAGATATCCTAGGAGAAGTGAAGCAACTTAAATCACTTAATACAAGCAAGTCTTCTGGTCCAGACTGTACACCAATTAGATTCCTTTCAGAGTATACTGGTGCATTGGCTCCATACTTAACAATCATATACAAGCACTCCCTTGACGAAAGTTAAGTACCCAAATCGGACAGGTCACATCAATATTCAAGAAAGACAATAAGAGTAATGCACTAAATTACAGGCCCATATCTTAACGTCGATACGCAGCAGGATTTTGCAACATATATTGTGTTCGGAAATTAAGAATTACCTAGAAGAAAACGGTCTATTGATACACAGTAGCCGGCCGCGGTGGTCGAGCGGTTCTAGGCGCTTCAGTCCGGAACCGCGCAGCTGCTACGGTCGCAGGTTCGAATCCTGCCTCGGGCATGGATGTGTGTGATGTCCTTAGGTTAGTTAGGTTTAAGTAGTTCTAAGGTCTAGGGGACTGATGACCTTAGATGTTAAGTCCCATAGTGCTCAGAGCCATTTGAACCATTTTTTTTTTTATATACACAGTAAACCTGGATTTAGAAGACATCGTTCTTGTGTAACGTAACTAGCTCTTTACTCATACTGAGGGGTGAGTGCTATTTACCAGAGATATGAAACTGACTCCGTATTTCTAGATTTGTAGACGACTTTTGACACTTTACCTCAGAAGCGGCTTTTAACCAAATTGAGTGCTTATGGAATATCGTCTCAGTTATGCGAATGGGTTTGTGATTTCCTGCAGAGAAGTTGCAGTTCGTAGTAACCAACGGAAAGTCATCAAGCAAAACAGAAGTGATTTCTGATATTCTCAGACGTAGTGCTATGGGCCCTCTGCTGTTGCTTATCTATATAAACGGTTTAGGAAACAGTCTGAGCAGCCGTATGAGATTGTTTGCAGATGGTGCTGTCGTTTATTGTCTAGTAAAGTCATCAGAAGATCAAAACAAGGAAACAGTATGAGCAACCGTATGAGGTTGTTTGCAGATGGTGCTGTCGTTTATTGTCTAGTAAAGTCATCAGAAGATCAAAACAAATTGTAAAATGATTCAGATAAAGTATCTGCATGGTGGAAAATAATGAAAAGTATGAGGTCATTCACATGAGTGCTAAAAGGAATCCGGTGCATTTCGGTTACACGATAAATCAGTCAAATGTAAAGGCCATAAATTCAACTAAATACCTAGGGATTACAATTACGAACAACTTAGCAGCTCCCAGGTATTTAAGTGTGATTTTTGGAGAATTCATGTAGATGTGGATGTAGACCATAAGGTCCATATAAAGATAAAGGCATACATCCGACAAAAGCAACCTTTGGGTTGAGAAGAGTTAACTTACCTTTTTCTGCTATTGAAAATAAATCATTGGAAATTGTAACATCCATAATATATTTGGGAGTAACCGTCTGAAGCAACCGAAAATGAAAATAACGCGTAAGAATAGTTGTAGTGGGAGAACACTCCAGACTAAACTGCAGTGGAAGAATCCAAAGGATGTGCGATTAACTCACAAAATTCTCAACCCACAAAACGATTGTTCGACAAATTCCTTGGTAGTTCCAGCCAATTTGGAGGCCTTACCAAGATCCTTTAATAAAAGAAATAGAGGATCGGCGAAGAGCCATTCATTTTGTCACCGGTGTGTTTAGTAGATACAAAACTGCTATGCAGATACTTATCCTACTCCAGTCGTAACGCTACAAGAGGTGCGTTCAGCATGATGATATCGTGCTGTATTCAGATTCCGAAGACGTAAGTTGCAAGATGTGTTAAGCAACACATTACTTCCTTCCAAGTACACTTGCGAAAAGAACATGACAGGTGCTGATATTAGTGCTCATTCGAAGACTTGCTAACGGTTGTTATTCGAATGGACCATTAGTGATAGAACGGGATAAATCATATATCATAGTGGTATAGAATTAAATCACAGTTTCACCACTCCCCACCACTCACAATCCAAGCGGCTAGGGGGTAATAGTGTAGATGTGGATTTTGGTAAGAACAATGAAGTTAACGAAAGAAGCTGAAGATGTACATTACACTGACCATTTTAACACGTTTCAATTCGATGGTTTTCTCGTCCTCTGTTTGGAATAAATTTTGCAAATTGCTATGAAGTAGCTTCCCATTGAGTCAGAGGTATGAAATTTTAAAACATAGCTCAGCGCTGGGTGAGAATGAAATATATAATAAGTTTCGAGTCTGTGTAATCCGCCTACCTCCCATAGGGCTGAGGGTGGGGGTCGAAAGATTGGCAACACCTGGCTCCTTAGCTGACATGTGCGAATCTGAAAGCACTGTTACCTGTAGAGTGCTGGCTCACCTTGTCGACCAATTAGTGCTCCTGGCTGCACTATAAACCAAACTATCCCTACGTTCAGCATTGCATTCACTGCACTCCCTTATCGTTCTCACTACACACCATTGATTTTTGCTGTACCTTATTCTCTCTTGCGTTAGGCAAAAATGGTTGAAATGGCTCTAAGCACTATGGGACTTTATATCTCAGGTCAGCAGTCCCCAATACTTAGAACTACTTAAAACTAACTAAGGGCATCATACAATCCATGCCCGAGACAGGATTCTAAACTGCGACCTTAGCAGCAGCGCGGTTCCAGACTGAAGCGCCTAGAAACGCTCGGCCACAGTGGCCAGCTTGGGTTAGGCATTCGAAATTATTTACTCTAAGTCATGGTTAATACTTATCAGATTGTGGTCACAGTAGTTTGCAACAATAACAATTATTTATATAGAAATAATTTTTTATATAACACGTTTTTAAAGTATAGTGAGAAGTATAAAATTATTACTCCTATGCAGTCTCCTAACCTCTACTAGATGATTCTCAAAATGTGTGCTAGTGAATTTTAAAGACAATGAAAATAATTGTAAGAACTATAGCGAAAATAATGAGGTGCACTACAGTATCGGTGTGTGAATAGTTCATCTCCTACTATCTGGTGATTGCACACCACATTTTCCATTAAAATTCATAAAAGTATTTTGATAGGTATACCAAGTTAACAACTATACATTTTCAGAACTGTATTTATGGATTTAGAAATGTAAAGGTCTACCTGAAATTATTTATCTTTAATCTGATCTTAACAGCGTATTATATAAAAAATATACTAAATAATTATTCATCATTCACAAATGAAGGGAATAAATAATTTTTTCGGACACAGTAATAAAAGTTCAGTAACAGTAATAACCAGAAGTACAGCCTAGAATATGAGCAGAATCAGAAAAAACTACTTCTGATTAGAGGTACTTGTTCATGGAAAATATCAGGACAGCCTGAAACTCATCCGCTTGACGTAAGAAGAGGAAGAGTGCAATCAGCAGCATGTATAACAGCTGCAAAAGACAGTACTGATAAATTATTGCCGGCCGTGGCGGCCGAACGGTTCTAGGCGCTACAGTCTAGAACCGCGCGACCGTTACGGTCGCAGGTTCGAATCCTGCCTCGGGCATGGATGTGTGTGAAGTCCTTAGGTTAGTTAGGTTTAAGTTCTAGGGGACTGATGACCTCAGAAGTTAAGTCCCATAGTGCTCAGAGCTATTTGAACCATTTGATAAATTATTGTTAAAAGTGACACACGATGCTGATAAGATTCTAATTACTAAGTTACATGAGATGGTTCGTGAAGAAGAACGACGCAAAAGGCATACACAGATGGGCAAAAACTCTATAGCCTGCTTCCTGGACTCGCATAGGCGCGCTGTTCCGGGATCGGATCCGCCTGGCGGATTACGGACAAGAGCCGGAGTGCCAGCCAGCCTGGATGTGGTTTTTATGTGGTTTTCCGAATCCCACTAGGTGAATACCGGGCTGGTCCACATGTCCCATCTCAGTTACACGACTGGCAGACATTTGACAACGTTCGCACTATTTCAAGGCTTACAGTAGAAGCACACAGCTGAAGTACATTGATTCAATCCCTATGGGTATGGGGTGGCGACAGGAAGGGCACCCGGCCACCCTCTGACACTAACATAGCCAAATCCATAGTAACATAGCCGACCCCGCGTTGCAGTGGAACAAAGGCCCAAGAAAATGATGATGGTGATGATGAAGATGACAGAGACGACCTGTGAAGTAATCCTTGGTGTCTACAGGCAGCAACTAGAATCGGAGGGGTGTCATTGGGCTGCCTTTGTGCAAGCATCAAGGACTGCTTCACCTCTTTGTGCACGTTCATTTTTAACATTCTCAGTAAAGGGAGGTGGATGTCACCGAGGATTAGACCGACCCTTTGCCGTTTCATCCATCTATGTGTCATTGTTGCACCCTCTCCCTCTATCTCCCTCCCCTTAGGGGGACTCGAAACTGGAGCGCTGAAAAAACATGAACACCCTTTGACTCTTGAAATCACTTTCAGATTTCGTCGACTGGTTTTGAACGGTATACAGTGGTTTCAACCTGTACACGAGAGTAGAAATTGAAGTCGCACCACACCCTCAATGGCTGATGTCATGCTCAATGCTACTGCAGTCCCGTGACGTCCTTCAATAATGGTTAGATCTCCCAGGAGGTATCAACAGTGTCGAAGGTCATCAACAACATCATCCTGTTACTCTCGCACGGTGAACTGTCGTTAGCGACCGCCAACTGTGTAGGAATGAACACCTCATGAAAAGGGATGGTCCCAGTGACGCAATTTATACCAGCACCTGAGGCCTTTCGTGTCGATTCTCAACGGCGGTGCGTGTGAAATGTTTTTTCGGCACTCATAAGGAAACCGCTAAGTTTCAACACCGGGCATCGTGGTTCACACCTCCATCGCTTAGGAGAAAAAAGAAAAAGGGTGAAATGTGAGCAAGGGGGAGGGGCTGCGACGACCTCATTGTGGCATCGTACGGGGTTTTGGTAACATTTGGTGCCAATATGACATCATTAAGCAACCTTAATCGTCACACGAATTTCTGATTTATGGGCTTTTTCCGGAAGTGTTGACAACTTCTGTTCGAGGCGTTGTCAGCCGCGAAGGTTCCGTTGCAAGGTGCCACGCTTTTGCAGCAACTGGACATCGTAGGCAGCTTTGAACCGAATTTCGAACGTGACACTCTTTATTTCTGTGGCGTCGTGTATATACAGGGTGCACAAACGAATGGGGTATCGTTCCAGCGACGACACCGGCAGAAAATGGATAAATTCACCAATATAAGCGACTTTGTAAAACGGCAATGTGTTACATCCAACAATTAGGAACGAGCATCTCGGTAACGCCGGGAGCTGGCCGGCAGTTTGCGTGCTATCGTCAGCGTTTATGGAAAGTGAGAGAAGGACGATTAAACCATAGGCTAGACGTCCACGTCTCGTCACAAAGTAGAGGTCGGTAATTTACCAGCTCTGTGTAGCAAGACAGGAGACGATCTGTGGCTGATCTTACGAGACAGTACAATGCTGAGGCAGCCGTAAGTGTTCGGAGAACACCACTCAGTACACGATATCGATTATGGGGATCCGCGGTAGACGATTCCTACCGGTTCCCACGTTGACATCGCATCGTTAGCTATGATTGTCCTGGACACGCGACATCTGACAATGGACCGTGGATCAGTGGAATTATCGTGTCCGGATACGCCGTCATTCAGGTGAACAGTTGCTCAAAACATACACCGCGCGACGGACGCAAGCAGATGAGTGCATTACTGTACAATGAGACATCTTCTCCCGGACTTCCTCAACACCTGTGACAGCAATCGAGGACCCCTTTACACTTGAAGTCTTCCACGGGGATTCCATATTTCCGCAAAATGACTATTAGTGTCACAAGGCCGTAATAGTGCTATAATTGTTTCAAGTGCATGATATTGACGTTAATGCCTTTGCCACCAAACCCGCCTGATATGAACCCAATCTATTTGGGCGCTACCGAGGGCCATCCCCACGTCCACAGTCGAAAATGGTTCAAATAGCTCTGAGCACTATGCGACTCAACTGCTGAGGTCATCAGTCGCCTAGAACTTAGAACTAATTAAACCTAACTAACCTAAGGACATCACACACATCCATGCCAGAGGCAGGATTCGAACCTGCGACCGTAGCGGTCACGCGGTTCCAGACTGAAGCGCCTTTAACCGCACGGCCACAACGGCCGGCCGTCCACAGTCGGCCGGCCCGTTAACTGACGGGATTTGCTCGACATGTGCGTAACATCTGCAACATACCCGCAAAAACCGACCAAGAACTTCTCGAACACATGCCATCCAGAACGACAGCTGTAATGTTTTCCACAGGAGGATCATCAAACTATGAAGGAAGTGGTTATACTTTTCTGGTTGTTCACCGTGTTTCTTGAGCAGCAATCGGTGTACGTCTAAGAAATGCTGTAGTGTAATAAGTCTTTTGGCGAACAACGATAGGAAGAGCAGCTGACATAAAAAACTGACGATACGTATTTCAAAAATGGTAAAACAGTTTTGTCAGGAAAACAAATCAATCATTTATAGATCTAATTTCTTCTATTCCACACTGTTAACAGTGACAGACGATGTTTCCTATACGGCCGAAGAGCTCGGCATTCGATCCCATTTGTGGTAAGAAACTGTACGGAAGTCTGACATCTCAGCTGTAGCTAACGAACTGCAGTTGGACTACAAGCTCTCTGGTTACGATCGGCCGTGGCCCAGATGCGGACTGCGGAAGGTAAAAAATGGACCACCAAATATTTCTTGAAAGTATAAATTACTCGAGTAACTTGTTTAAGAGATACATATTTATCTAGACAACAATAGGATTGGTCGTCACTACTATCATTCTTATAATTCAGTTAACTACGTGACTGGTTCGAGTTGTTGGTGGTTAAATTAAATACATAACTGCTGCCTTGTGTTGAACAGGGACTGCGCTGGAGAGTGAGGGAGGAAAGGAGAAAGCCGGCCGGCTGGTACAGCGTGGTACGGTGATACACCAAAGAGCTCTGTACACTTGAAGGTGATAAGGAATTACATTTAATGAAACAGGAAATTTTATTAGCTAAATTTGAAACTTTCTTAATCGGAGCACGCATATTCACTTTAACACAGTTTTTGTGTTCGTAACTGTAACAAAAGCTTAACGAAATTTTATAAATGTTTCATGTGAAATGGAAATTTTATCTTATAGTTAAATTTTGACTGAGACATTTCAGTCTCATCTTTACCTACGATAATGATGGAAGCAGAAGAATTGAATTAAAATTGATGCCAGGACTGGAACTCGGACCCGCGTTTTCTTGCTTACTAGGCAGAACTGCTAACCCTCACACCACCGCAGCACTATGGTCAGCATTCCTGCACGAACTACGTAAGTCGATTGCCCTCCTCAACATAGACTTCAATTCGTATCTTCAGTTTGTTTTCCCCCCTACATTGACACTATTACTAGGGCTCTCCGGCATTGGGATAGCACCCCAGTGTTGGACGTAATGGGAAGTCCTGTACCACAGGTGATCTTATAGACATCATTAAATTTTCCCCGAGACATCATTGCTTTAGATAAAGATGGGACTGAAATGTCACGTGGAAAATTTAATCATAAAATCTATAATGTCACCTATGGTACAGGGCTTCCCATTACGTGCAGTGCTGGGGTGCTATTCCAATGCCGCTCAGACGATAGTGACAATGTAGGGGGGAAAATAAGCTGAAGATATGATTTGAAGTCTGTGGTAGGGAGGGCACTCGACTTGAGTAGTTCGTGCAGCAATGTTGACCATTGTGCTGTGGTGGTGTAAGTGTTAGCAGTTTTGCCTAGTAAGCAAGAAGACCTGTGTTCGATGCCCGGCCAGCGGACAAATTACAATTCATTTCTTCTGCTTCCACCATTATCGAAGAAAATTCTGTCTTCCGGACGGGTGTACACAGCAGCGGCTACCTGTCACATAGGAGCGATTCTTTGCGGTGCGTCGGCACGCGCTTTGTCCTTGGTGGCATAGTTTTTGTATAAAGAATTAATCTGCCCCCCCCCCCCCCTATGAACCATGAACTTTGCCGTTGATGAGGAGGCTTGTGTGCTTCAGCGATACAGATAGCCGTACCTTCGTAGCTGCAGCCACAACGGAGGGGTATCTGTTGAGACGCCAGACAAACGTGTGGTCCCTGAAGAGGGCCAGCAGCCTCTTCAGTAGTTGCAGGGGCAACAGTCTGGATGATTGACTGATCTGGCCTTGTAACACTAACCAAAACGGCCTTGCTGTTGTGGTACTGCAAACGGCTGAAAGCAAGGGGAAACTACAGCCGTAATTTTTCCCGAGGGCATGCAGCGTTACTGTACGGCTTAATGATGATGGAGTCCTCTTGGTTAAAATATTCTGGAGGTAAAATAGTCCCCCATTCGGATCTCCGGGCGGGGACTACTCAGGAGGACGTTATTATCAGGAGAAAGAACACTGGTGTTCTACGGGTCGGAGCGTGGAATGTCAGATAACTTAACCCTCCGTCAGGCGCAATTCTGGGACTCCTGAGTTCGGGCGCAATGAGCCTGACAGGCACAGATTTTGAAATCACCTTTTATCTCAGATTCTCAACTTTAGTACCCTAAACGTTATCATTTACTTTCATAGGAATGTGTAGAGACAGAACATACGAAAGTGGATGAAAAAAAAATTTATTAACCACAAAAGTAACAAAATTGAAAGGACTGAAATTTTGAAACAATTACCAAACAGTTACAGTTTTTAGTACATAAATTTTATTAAACAGTAAATTTAAGAAAAAACTCCAATTGTAAGCCACGTTTTTGATGCTGTTGTCTTTCACACTCACTCATAATTACCAGAAGGAACATATTGGCGCACAGGAAAGAAAAGTTGGCAGACCATATTTGCGTGGGAGAGGCAGATTGCGTTATGGCAGTTTTTACATTCATAGTTTGACATTCTTCTGCAACCCGTTTCTGTAGTGCAGGCGGTGTACCGACGTTTTTTTGGACGTGGGAAATGTAGTGATTCCTCTCTATCTACAGTGGGGATAAATCTTTTGAGCCGACTTTGCAGGCTTGAGGGGATTCCAACCTTTTTCATCCTTCTTCTGTGTAGCTCTCCAAGAACAAGTTGAAGTGCCTGTGATTTTAGGTACACTCTCGTACGCATTTTCTCCAGTTGATTTCCAAGATAAATTACCTATGAGTTGATACCACCCACATTCAGCATTGTGAAAAAAATTATCATTGGAGAGCGCTTTGTGTTTCGGCTGACACTGTAAGTAGCACACATCTGATCCACAGTATCAACACTACCTTTTGTTGAATTGTAGAAAGTAACAATCTGTGGTTTATTTTTCACTCCACATCCGGTATCAATAGCAGCGTCATTGTCCAACGAAGATACAAGAATCACATTGTTGTTCTGGCGTGGTATGTAGGAAACCAAAACCTTCCCATCATTAAAGCCAAACATGCTGCTGTATCGTTCCTTCCTTTTTACTTCAACAAATTCTGATGGCAATTGTCTTTTAATTTTCTGACAGTTCCAACAAATGACAGCTTCTTTTGTTTTCAAATAGTCGATGAGTTCAAAATCAGAAAACCAGTTATCTGCCGTAATATTGCCACCAGATCCAAATAAAGGCTTAGCCATTCTCTTGACAACTTCACTTGGCTTGTTGCTGACACAGAAGGGACCCAATGGCTGTAATCCAACGTAGATCTCCATGTTGACTGTATACATCATTTTAGCATCAACAAGAGCAAAATGCTTTATTCCATATTTGTTTGGTTTTGATGGTTTGTACTGCCGAGAAACACATCATACACAGAAACCTGGAAGCATTTCGTCTATTGTGACGTTTTCTCCAGGGGAATAGTTCTTTTGAAAATCTTCCACAAACTTTTCGAAAACTTCACGAATCGGTGCTAGCCGGTCAAATACTTTCCGTTGGGTTCTGGCCATTCGGTCATCAAAACGAAGGCAACGTATCAGACTATTAAATCGTTTGAGATTCATCACGAGGCTGAATTTTTCAACGCCGTCGCCTTCAGTCCCCAAGTTCCTCCAGACTTTGACAGTTACTTCTGTATGCTCCTGTTCGGTACAACAAGCCAATAAAGGCCCTTAGTTCGATTACATCTGTGTAACTGTGTGTCTCTCTCTCCCTGGAGAAACGATCCTTGATAGTGTCCATTCATTGGTTTGTGTATCTAACGATCATATCAAGGATGTCATCAGTGAGTATATTATTCCAACATTCAACTGCAGTTTTAGCATTCTTTGCATTTCCTATGACTCCAGGAAGGTGAGTGATGACGTTGTGAGACTCCTTGCGCTTTCTTTTCCCAGGTGGCTTTTCGGCCCACATGGTCTTATGATCCCTTCCTAAATAAAAGATATTTGTTTTGTTGTGCATTCTTTCTTCATCTTCATCAGTCTCCTCACCATTTTGCTCTGTTACAGAATCGCCTTCACGTTCTTCCACCTCGTCTTCATAATCAATCTCTCTCTCATCCCCAAGATCCTCAATCAGCATGGGATCTTCCTCTTCAGCGCACATCAGCAAATCCTTTATTTCCTCAAGATGACGTGGGTTAGACAGATCATAGTAATTCCGAGCCATATTTGTGGAAAATCTGGGGCGTAAAAGAGAAAACACCAGGATAATTACGTGCTCAGGCGCAATGTGCCTGAAAGGCCGAGCTCAAAATAGTATATATTTGCGTAAATAATTCACAAAATTCACTTTACCCATCCATCAAATGAACAAAATAAGCACTATGATGAAAAAGAACAATAAATACGCAACTTTGTGAGTGAGACGTGAAAAACAGGCGCTATGAGAGGCCACGAACGTTACACCTCCACTCCACGAGGGTCACGCGAACAATAATGGAGTGAGTTGTAAACAGCACCTGAAGATAGGAAGCTAGTAGTGGCAGGGAAATCCCACGCCGCGTACTTGGCGAGAGAGGGAGAAGAACACGTCAGCTGTGCCTGTCAGGACGATTGCGCCCGACGGAGGGTTAATCGGGCAGGTAGGTTAGAAAATTTTAAAAGGGAAATGGATAGTTTCAAGTTAGCTATGGTGGGAATTAGTGAAGTTCGGTGGCAGGAGGAACAAGACTTTCGGTCAGGCGAATACAGGATTATAAATACAAAATGAAATAGGGGTAATGCAGGAGTACGTTTAATAATGAATAAAAAATAGAAAAGCGGGTAAGCTACTACAAACAGCATAGTGAACGCATAATTGTGGCCACGATAGATACGAAGCCCATGCCTAACACAGTAGTACAAGTTTATATGCCGACTAGTTCCGCAGATGACGAAGAGATAGATGAAATGTATGATGAGATAAAAGAAATTATTCAGATACAGAAGGGAGAAGAAAATTTAATAGTCATGGGTGACTTAGAATTCGATACTAGGAAAAGAAGGAAACGTACTAGGTGAATACGGAATGGGGGTAAGGACTCAAAGAGGAGGCCGCTTGTTAGAATTTTACACAGAGCATAACTTAATCATAGCTAACACTTGGTTCAAGAATCATAAAAGAAGGTTGTATACATGGAAGAAGCCTGGAGATACTGACAGATTTCAGATAGATTGTATAATGGTAAGACAGAGATTTAGGAACCAGGTTTTAAATTGTAAGACATATCCAGGGGCAGATTTGGTCTCTGACCACAATCTATAGGTTACGAACTGTAGATTAGAACTAAAGAAACTGCAAAAAGGTGGGAGTTTAAGGAGATGGAACCTGGGTAGACTGACAGAACCAGAGGTTGTAGAGAGTTTCAGAGAGAGCATTAGGGAACGATTGACTACAATGGGTGAAAGAAATACAGTGGAAGAAGAATGGGTAGCTTTGAGAGCGGTGAAGTCAGCAAAGGATGAAATAGGGAAAAAGACGGGGGCTAATAGAAATCCTAGGGTAACAGAAGAGATACTGAATTTAATTGATGAAAGGAGAAAATACAAAAATAGAGTAAATGAAGCAGGCAAAAAAGAATACAAACGTCTCAAAAATGAGATCGACAGGAAGTGCAAAATGGCTAAGCAGGGATGGCTAGAGGACAAATGTAAGGATGTAGAGGCGTATATCACTAGGGGGTAAGATAGATACTGCCTACAGGAAAATTAAAGAGACCTTTGGAGAAAAGAGAACCACTTGTATGAATATCAAGAGCTCAGATGGAAACCCAGTTCTAAGCAAAGAAGGGAAAGCAGAAAGGTGGAAGGAGTATATAGAGGGTCTATACAAGTGAGATGTTCTTGAGGACAATATTGTGGAAACGGAAGAGGATGTAGGTGAAGATGGAAAGGGAGATATCATACTGCGTGAAGAGTTTGACAGAGCACTGAAAGACCTAAGTCAAAACAAGGCCTCGGGAGTAGACAACCTTCCATTAGAACAACTGATAGCCTTGGTAGAGCCAGCCCTGACAAAACTCTACCATCTGGTGAGCAAGATCTATGAAACAGACGAAATGCTCTCAGACTTCAAGAAGAATATAATAATTCCAATCCCAAAGAAAGCAGGTGTTGATAAATGTAAAAATAATTGCACTATAAATTTAATTAGCCACAGCTG
Source organism: Schistocerca piceifrons (assembly GCF_021461385.2). NCBI lineage: Eukaryota > Metazoa > Arthropoda > Insecta > Orthoptera > Acrididae > Schistocerca > Schistocerca piceifrons. The sequence goes on from NC_060145.1 coordinate 401,551,900, forward strand.
CAAAATACTAACAAGAATTCCTTACAGACGAATGGAAAACTGGTAGAAGCCGACCCTGGGGAAGATCTGATCGGATTCCGTAGAAATGTTGGAACACGTGAGGCAATGCTGACCCTACGACTTATCTTAGAAAATAGATTAAGGAAAGACAAACCTACGTTTCTACCATTTGTAGACTTAGAGAAAGCTTTTGACACTGTTGACTGGAATATTCTCTTTCAAATTCTGAAGGTGGCATGGGTAAAATACAGGGAGCGAAAGGCTATTTACAAATTGTACAGAAATCAGATGGCAGTTATAAGAGTCGAGGGGCATGAAAGGGAAGCAGTGGTTGAGAAGGGAGTGAGAGGCTTATAACGTTTTTCTGCATCTACATGGATGCCGGAAGCAGTAAATGTGATAGTGAAAATGGTAAGTTTTGAAGTTTTTTGACTGACTCGACTGAACAACATTGTTTTACGCTGCCTGATAGGCCTGAAGCTGTGGTAGTTTGCCCATATGCAAAAAAAACAGTTGCTCTTGTCGGAAGTGATAATTTAAAGTGACACTACGAAACAGCTCACCAGCAGATACATAAGAAAGGTCGACCAGAAAAACTCCAGTATATCAAGCTTCGTACAAGAAAAGATACGGACGGCCTTACTAAATCGGTCTATGAGTGGGCAAGAAAAATGTGCCGAAGCAGCGTTGCGTATGTGTTGGACGCTTAATAAAAACCAGAAACCATTTTCAAACTCTGACATAGTAAAATAATGTATTTTGGAAGTGACTGCGGCAGTTTTTGAAAAAAAAAGCAGTTTGTTGCCACAGTGCAAGGTATTCCATTGTCGGCAAGAAGCAATACAAGATGAATCGAATTTTGTCTGATGACAATAAGTTTTCTTCAATGTCTGAAGAAGACACCTTGCTACACCATAGTAACTGATGTATCAGGTGACACTGCGGATGAAGAACAAATGTCTAGTTTCGTCGATTTTTCGATATTGAAAGTACAGCATCTAGAGAAAAATTGCTTAAAATATTTCTTTTCAGATGGAAAACGCTTGGAGATGACTTAATTCTAAAATCAAACATTAGTTATGATGAAATGGTGTCTCTTTGGCTACTATCCTAGCAGTGAGATTTCACCAGACAGCACTTTGTGGAAAACTCAGTGGCACTCCGAAAGAAACTGTGGACAGCTTCGTCAAGTTGATTAATTTTTTGAGGCCTCTTCTGCTCTTCAGCATAGACAGTTCAAAGAGTTTCTGTCTAAGCGCGGTTCGGCGCATTCTAACTAACAGCATTACAGTAATGGTCGTTGAATAAATAAAAATCAAGTGATTGAACGTTTTCGACAAGTAAAAACAGTAATCTCCTTCGTAGACAACTTGGATGCACAAACAGCCACGTAGCATCTATGGTTCTTGGCAAACGAAAGCAATATGCTAATTGTGCCTTTCCTGAAAGACATTCTGGAACATTCAAACGCGGCAAGTATCGGGCTGCAAGGAAATGGAACATTGATATGTGATATAATATGAACTGTGTTCCCTTTCCGTCGCAAGCTGGCTATCTTTTAGAAAGACATTCATATCAAAAAATTATTTACTTTCCAACAATACTTGAATACGAAAATTATTTATAAGTAGTCTTTGCAGAACTTTAAGATTTTATGTCAGATCTTAGCATGGGCGTACCCAGCGAGGGGCAGGGTCTGGGGGGGGGGGGGAGCAGCTGCCCCCCCCCCCCCCTTGAAGATATTCGCAGTTTTTCGCTAGTTTACTGTTTTATTTAGCAAGAAATGCTGCATGTTTTCTCGGATCGTACAAGTGCATTCTCGTATTTAAAATGTTTATTAAAATCAGTTTTTCACTGGTTTACTGTTTTATTTAGTAAGAAGTGCTGTATGTTGTCTCGAGTCCTTGTTTCCTGAAACTAGTGTGACCTGCCCCCCCCCCCCCCCCAGCCTACATAGTTCAGATCCTGGGTACGCCCTTGGATCTTAGGAAGGAGTTTTCAGCAAGATTCCGAAACTTCGCAGCAGCAGAGAAGTTGTCGCTATTCGTAAAATGGCCTTTTCTCCTGCGGCAGAGTGGCCTCATGTGGCTTGGATGTTGTTCCGCCTTTCAAATCCCGTAACACAAATGGAGATGATAAAATTTCATAAAGACATTTCCTTGAGAACGTATAGAATTGCATCAGCCGAATAATTTTGGAAGAAACAAGTCCCCTAAAAATGTAAAATTGCAAAACAGTAGCCACTTACCTCGCTACTATGTTTGCGAAACTTCATTTTCAAAAATGAAGTTTTTGAAGGACCATCATCACTCAAGGTTAACTGCCACCGACCTTGGAGGCACTTTCGCCTACCCCACGTTAACCTAACTTTAAAAAACTGGCTCAAGATTGCAAATTTAATTTCTCCCATCGATTTTTTAAAACAGTTATGCCTCACTATTGTATTTCAAATTATTTTATGAGTGAAAATTAAAATAAAAGTTTCTAAGGAACATGAGTTTTGTATATATTGTTTTTATGAGGGCTATTCGGAAAGTAAGGAACGATAGGTCGCGAAATAGAAACAACAGTGAAAATCATAAATGTTTTATTTGCAACAACTAAGTACAACGTCCAGTTACTTATCCCCATAGTCGCCGATCCGACGTAGATGTTTTTCGTAGCTTTGTACCAACTTTCCAATACCCTCGTTATAGAAGGCAGCCGCCAGTGCTTTCCGCCAATTCTGTACGCTGGCCTACAGCTCGTTGTCTGTGCCAAAATGATGTCTTCATAGCCAGCGGTTCATGTGAGCAGAGATGAAACTCAGAGAGATACAATTACGGGCTGTATTATGGGTAATCAAACATTTCCAATTAAAAACGGTACAGGAGCATCTTCACTGCCCCTGCGGAATGCGGCTGAGAATTGTCTTTAAGAAGAAAGCGCACGACAGTTATGTAATGTTGGCTGCATAGCTTCAGGCGAAATTTCTCACCAGGCCCTCGTATTTGGCGGGAGACACTATTGTTCCAGGTATCTTTATGTGCTCCCTGTGTGCTCAGGACTAAAAAGAACGACGTAACGCGATCGGCGGGCATACTAGAGACACTGCCCAACAGACCTGTGCAAAACTTCATCGGACTTTCACTGTGGTTTCCATTTCGCGACCGATCATTCCTTACATTCCGAATAACCTTCGTATTTATTTGATTCTTGCATCTTGGTAAAAATTTTCAGAAGTATCCAGAACCCTCCTAAAATTACTTGTCGACCTCCGCTCTGTACGGTTCACGTCTCAATACCGTATTGACCAGTCCATACACTGGACAATTTCAGAAGTGAGAAATGCATCCGTCACAGCAGTTCCATCGGTCATAGAAGATATGAATGAAGCAATGTGTTGTACCGCATCTCTGTAACTCAGGTTCTTGGTAGTGTACCAGCGACCACTAAAAATGTGAAACTTCCAACAGACATTCAACAGACGTACAAGAGAAACCCATTTGCTCAACTAAACTGCAGTAATGGTCAGGACTTTCTGGATTTTGCAGACAACACATGGCAAGTATGTACCGGAAAAATATGTCACGCTCCCTCGACGACAACTGCAAAGTAGGTTTGCAGGCCAAGCCTAGAGGAAGTGTGGTGTTTCTAAATTTCTGAACCGCTTTCCCTTGGCTCACCACGGAAACACTACGTGCAGTTTGCGACCAACGTCATTCGGTAAGGGAAAGCAGCTTCGTGTAATCTTTGTGTGGTGCTTTTATTTGTGAAATAGTTAGTTATATGTTTTTTTCACTCGGCATTTTTGAGTTGTAGAAAAGTTGCTATGGCTCTGTAAACATTAGTTTATGTGAATAATGGTACAAAAAATCTATACACATCTTCGTGAAGATTTTTGTGATGCCTGTTTGATAGGTGTAAAACTCTCCTGTTTAAGCCCATCATCATCATCAAAATTTAGAATAACCAGACAGCCTAAGATTTGAATGTTGTGACCGCTTTCTAAAGATATAGGTGATCTCTTTTGGCACGGGAAATGTCATAACAAAGCTTTGAATGAGTAATAAAATTCTACCAAAAAATATAGGTTTTTCTGATAATAAAGTTCATTATTAGGTTTGAACTTTTTTTTTTTTGAGTCATCAATCTTGAGACTTGCTTGATGCGGCCCGCCACGAATTCGTATCCTCTACCAACCACTTCATTTCTAAATAGCACTTGCAACCTACGTCTTCAATTATTTGCTGGGTGTATCCCTGTCCCTGTCTCCCTCTACAGTTTTTGCCCTCTACAGCTACCTCTAGTACTGTAGAAGTCATTCCCTGATGTTTATCATCCCTTTCCTTCTTCTCCTCAGTGTTTCCCACATATTCCTTTTCTCCTATTCCACGCAGAACTTTCTCATTCTTTACATTATCAGTCCACCCAATTTTCAACGTTCTTCTGTAAAACCATATCAAAAATGTTTCGATTCTTTTCTGTTCCGGGCTTCCCAGAGTCCATGTTTCACAACCATACAGTGCTGCGCTCCGAACGTACATTCTCAGAAATTTCTTCCTCTAATTAAGGCCAATGTTTGCTACCAATAGACACCTCTTGCCGAAGAATTCATTTTTTGCCAATGGTAGTCTGCTTTTGATGTCTTCCTTGCTTCATCCCTCAGTGCTTATTTTGCTGCCTACATGGTGACCATCAATTCTGATGATAAGTTTCTTGCTGTTCTCGTTTCTGCTACATCTCATTACTTTCTTTTTCCTTGGATTTACTCTCAATCCATATTCGGTACTCATTAGACTGCATATTCCATTCAGCAAATCATGTAACTCTTCTTCACTTTCAGTGAGGACAGCAAAGTCTTCAGCGAATCGTACTAATGATATCCTTTCGCCTTGAATTTTAATTCCACTTCTGAACCTTGTTTTTGTTTCCATCATTGCTACTTCGATGTACAGATTGAAAAATAGGGACGAAAAACCACATCACTGTCTCATATCCTTTTGAATCCGAGCACTCCGTCCACTCTTGGCTCCCGTACATATTGTACTCATATATTACTCATCTCTCCTTACAGCTTATCCCTATTTTTCTCGAAATTTCGAACATCTTGCACCATTTTACGTTGTCGAAGTCTTTTTCCAGCTTGTCAAATAATATTAACATGTTTGATTTTTCTTTAATCTTGCTTTCATTATCAGTTGCAACGTCGGAACTGACTCTCCGGTGGCTTTCTCATTCCTAAAGCCAAACTGGTCGTCATCTAACATATCCTCAATTTTCTTTTACATTCTTCTGCATACTATTAACTTTGAGGCATGAGCTGTTAGGGTGATTGTGTCAGCTCTTACAGTCTTCAGAACTGTGTGGATGATATTTTTCCGAAAATGTCGCCAGACTCATACGTTCTACACACCAACGCGAATAGTTGTTTTGTTACCTCTTTCCCCAATGATTTTAGAAATTCCGATGCAATACTATCTGCCTTATTTGAACTCAAGTCCTCCAAAGCTCTCTTAAATTCTGGTTCTAATACAGGATTTCCTGTCTCTTCTAAATGAACTACCATTTCTTCTTCTATCACATCAGACTAATCTTCCCCCTCATAGAAGCTTCCAATATACTTTTTCCACGTATCCGCTCTCTCCTCGGCATTTAATAGTGTAATTCCCATTGCACTCTTTATGTTACCATTCCTGCTTTCAATTTCATCGAAGGTTGTTTCGACTTTCCAATATGCTGAATCATTCCTTCCGACAATCACATCTATTTCGATTTCTCCACATTTCTTATGCAGCCACTTCATCCTAACTTCCCTCCGCTTCCTTTTTCTTTCTTTTTTTTTTTTTTAATCACTCCTCAGCGACTTGTATCTCTCAATTCCTAAATTTCCCGGAGCATTTTTGTACTTTATTCTTTCATCGATCGGCTGAAGTATTTCTCCTGTTACAAATGGTTTTTTTCGTAGTTATCTTCTTTGTACCTATGTTTTTTCTTTCCAACTTCTCTGACTGCCCTTTACAGAGATGTGCATTCCTCCTCAACTGTACTGGCTACTGAGCTATTCCATATTTCTGTATCTATAGCTTAGATGTTAATTTAGAACTAGAACCAGACATTTTGGATAGCGAAAATATGGCTGATAACAAAATTAGTGGACATTATGAAATACCAACAGAATTGTTTAAAGTCACTGGAAAGGATGCAGTGAAAGTGCTGCACTCAAATGTCAAAAAATATTGATCACGCAGCAGTGGCCAGAAGACTGGAAATGATCAGTATTCATCCCCATTCAAAAGAAGAGAAGTTCCAAACAATGCTCAGATTACCGAACAATCGCATTTATCTCACATGTTAGCAAAGTCATGTTGAAAATCTTGCAAAATGGACTTCGCCAATATCTAGATCGAGAGCTACCAGAAGAACAAGCTGGATTAAGGAAAGGAAGAGGAACTAGAGATCAAATTGCTAACATTCGGTGGATTATGGAAAAAAGCAAGAGAATTTCAGAGAGATGTGTACCTCTGCTTTATTGACTACGCCAAAGCCTTTGACTGTGTCGATCACAACAAATTATGGAACGTACTGAAAAACATGGGTTTAGCAGATCACCTCATTCACCTGATACGCAGTTTATGCCTTGTCCAAGAAGCTACGGTGAGAACTATGTATGGAACAACGAAATGGATAAAGATTCAAAAAGGGGTCTGGCAAGGCTGCATACTGTCACCCTACGTATTCATTCTGTATGCAGAACATGTTATGAGGAATGCGAGGCTAGATGAAGGAGAAACAGGAATTAAAATAGCAGGAATAAATATAAACAACCTCAGGTACGCGAATGATACGATCCAGTTGGCAGAAAGTGAAGAAGAATTGAGAACACTCTTGCTGAAGGTGAAAGACGAAAAGGCCGGTCTTAGGCTGAATGTGAAGAAAACGAAAATTATTGCAACTACACCTACCAATTCGTGGGATACAGCAGGAGAAACCATGGAGGTAGTGACCACATTCAGTTAACTCGGTTCCCAGATCTCTGCTGATGGCGACTGTTCCTCGGTAGACAGGCGATGTCAAACCCTGACAGGGTTATAAGGTACACAGATATAACACTAGCAACAAAGATCCGTATTGTGAGGGCTATGGTCTTTCCAGTTGTGATGTATGGATGTGAGACCTGGACCATTAGAAAGGCTGAACGGCGAGGAATTGACTCCTTCGAATTGTGGTGCTGGAGGAAACTTCTTAGAGTTCCATGGACTGCAAAGAGAACCAACAGATCAATATTGGAGCAATTATAACCAGATTTCTCCCTGGAAGGCATAATGATAAAACAAAAGCTTACCTACTTTGGACACACAATGCGAAGGCATGCCTCGCAGGAAAAACATTAATGCTGGGGAAGATTGAAGGAACTAGAAGAAGAGGACGTCAGAGGATGAGATTGATCGATGGGATCACAGAAGCAATATTCTCCAACCTGAAAGGTCTACGGGAGAAAGTGCAAGACAGGAAAAAGTGGCGTGATTTAGTTCATGGGGTCACGAAGAGTCGGAACCGACTAAACGAATAGAGAGAGAGAGAGAGAGAGAGAGAGAGAGAGAGAGAGCTTGCTTACGTAAGTTCAAAAATATCTCGTCATTCCTTAGTGAGTCTATATCTGCTCCTGGGTACGCCTTACAACCCAATATCTGATTTCGGAATCTCTGCCTGACCATGATGTAATCTAACTGAAATCTTCCCTTTTCACCCGGCCTTTTCCAATTATACGTCCTCCTCTTGTAATTCTTGAACAGAGTATTCACTATTACTAGCTGAAATTTATTACAGAACTCAGTCTTTCTCCTCTCTCATTCCTTGTGTCAAGCCCATAGTGTCCTGTAACCTTTTTCTCTGCTCCTTCCCTTATATCCGCATTCCAGTCTCCACCACTCTTCATCTCCCTTCACGTACAGTATTACCATTTCAGTACCCTCATATACTTTCACTATCTCTTCGGCTTGCGACGTCGGCATCTATACCTGAACTATTGCTGTCGTCGTTGGTTTCCTGTGGATTCTGATAACAATAACCCTATCACTGAACTGTTCACAGTAACACCATCTCTGCCCTACCTTATTATTCACAACGAATCCTACTCCTGTTATACGGTTTTCTGCTGTTGTTGATATTACGCTATACTCATCTGACCAGAAATCCTTCTTTTCATTTCACTTCACTGACTCCTACTATATCTGAAATGAGTCTCTGCATTTCCCTTCTCAGATTTTCTAGCCTCCCTACAACGTTCAAGCTTTTGACATTCCTCGCCCCGTCTCATAGAACGTTATCCTTTCGTTGATTATTCAATCTTTTTCTCATGGTCACCTCCCCCCTGGCAGACTCGTTCCGGAGATACGAATGGGGGCTATTCTGGAATCTTTTGACAATGGAGAGATCATCGCAACACTTTTGTCAATTACAGACAATTTGTCCTGTGGATACTCATGTGTCTTTAATGCAGTGGTTTCCATTGCCGTCAGTATCCTCATGCCGTTGATCATTGCTGATTCCTTCGTCTTTAGGGTCAGTTTCATACCCCAGGGACAAGAGAATGCCCTGAACCACTGTCCACTGTTCTGCCCTCTTTGACAATCCGTTGACAGAATGAGCTGACTTCTTATGCCGGAAGCCTTTTGCCGCCGATGCTGATTATTAATCATAATTCAAACCGTGGCAGACTTCGAACATGGGACCGAGGATGTTTTGATTATTTATCAAGGACGCTAGTCCTGCACCACGGACGATAGTTTGTACTATGGAAAGCAATATATTCCTTTAAACACCTTTGTTTGAGCGTCACCAACTCTTCCTTATATATTACATCTTAACTCACATCTTACATCTTGCCTCACCGAAATATATTCACACGCTATTCCAGTGATAAAAACAAGTAATACACACTCTGCAATCCACTGACCGACACGGTTAGCGCGAACATTAATAAGTAGTGCTCTGTGTTCTTAAATTAACTTTTACTAATAAATTGAATTCTGCTCACTGATCGGTTAAATTATTATTTATTTATTAAGAGTGCAACCGCATTGGGGTCGACACACTCAGTCACTTCTTAGTCCATCGGCGCTCGTTCCATCACGCGATTAGAACAACTCGCTGATCCTGAGCAAAACTTTTAATCGATCTGACGTTCTCGGGGCTCGATAATCGATCTTCGTACCAAAATGTCATCTGTCACCTGTGTGAATGCATAACGATTAACGCTGAGTAAAGGATTGTGGAAAGAAGTGGTAGCACATAACAACTGAACACAGAAGAAAAGCTGTAACTCACATTGTAAGGCAGATACCATTATTTAATTTATGATCATATTCAACTGCAATAATGTCCCATGAATCAAAATGATCCAATCTCAAACAAGGAAAAATAGCTCTTGGCATCTACCTACCAAATATAACAACCTCTATAACACTCACTAATGAATACTTGCCTCTTGGAATTCGCTAATGCTGCAGACACACGGTCAACAATACGCACGATCTTTAACACTTTAAATGAAATAGTTGTTCACTCGTTGAAGATTTTATAGTACAGGAAATCCTACTAAGTAAGTATGTAAGCCTGCGAGGGAAGACGTAAGCATCGATTGGAAATGCAAAAAAAACATTTCTGGAGATCAATTTGCTAACATCGAGTATAGATTTAAGTGTTGGGAAGTCTTTTCTGAAAGTACTTGTTACGTCTCAAAAATTGTTTCTTTACATTACTTTACCTTAATGATGTTTGGTATTAAAACTCTAACAGCTGACGTGTTTTCAGACTATATTAGAGGAATTCAGGTCTTCCTGCGGTACAAATAACTGTTATCTATAAACGAGGTATCATTTTACAGTACTACAAAGCACACGTTTAAGAGATATTAATTGTACTAGTATTAGACTAAACTGTTTTATCATTGTTACTGTAATTATTACATAAAATGTTTACATTTTACCGAACAGGGTTAATATACCAAATGATGATGCCGCTGTGGCAGAGAGATGTATCTGGGCGTCATGCGCCTAAAGACTGATTACATGTCCTGAAACTCCATTATGCTCTCCATTTTAGAAATAAATAATTTTTTGCAACTGTATCGGATTTCGTCATTGATGAGAATAACATTTGTGGACGTCCACTCGAGAGAAACGTCCGGCAAAAGGAAAAGTTGTTTGCGTAATAGTACGACGCTAGGTAACCCTTTACCGCGGAGTAGTAGCTCTCTAAACAGCAGCCAACAGAGCAAACAAGTTGTGATTTTACATGTTGTAGCTCGCACGTTTGGTAGATGCGCTACGCACGCCTCTGTTTAAAAAGAATAGCTTGATGCAGTCATAGAGTCGAGCCGCGGACGTCAGCTTTCGTGTCCAGCAGCTAACTCGCCGCAAACAATAATCTGCAACTAGGATGCTTTAGGCAAACAGTCTATGACTACAATTACGAATTAACAAAATACACAGAAATATAAAATAAAAGGTTAACGAATAATTTAATATAGCGGCTTCTATTCCAGCTTCTGTAACTAATTTACACCAGAGAGAATTACGTTGAATAATGCTTTTTCAACAAAGAACGTCTCAAATAAACGGGAAGTGCTCCTACGGAATCCGATTGATAATTAACACATCAAATGCAGTAGAGTTAGTCCGTAAATCGTTGAGAATGGTAGCAAACTCCTAAATGGTGATCAGAGATACGCGAAAGTTGAGTGTATTTTGTGATCACAGATAGCTATCCATATGTTGCTATATTGTGACTACTAACAGCTAACCGTTTTCTTTCGTGATTCACATTCCCAAGAAATCATCTCAGTTCTTCCAATTATCACTTTCTCTAGGGACTGGATGAGATATTGTTCTCATTGATTTCTCAACGTTTGCCATGTATATTTATCTTGTCCTAAGGCAAGACGGCAGGTCTCCATATAACCCGTTGTGGGTTGCCTAAGGCTATTCTTTCCGACAAGACTACCTGCGTTTACCATACATTTATCGCCAATATATTTCAAAAAAATGGTTCAAATGGCTCTGAGCACTATGGGACTCAACTGCTGTGGTCATCAGTCCCCTAGAACTTAGAACTACTTAAACCTAAGTAAGCTAAGGACAACACACACACCCATGCCCGAGGCAGGATTCGAACCTGCGACCGTAGCAGCAGCGCGGCTCCGGACTGGAGCGCCTAGAACCGCCTGGCCACCGCGGCCGGCGCCAATATATTTGATTTATTTTCAGATCACTGTGTGTTACGGATCTGTCGTTCTCCTCCTGTCCCGTTCATCAGTTACGTTATTTATCCAGGCAATAGAAACACCTATTGTAGGAGAAGTGGGCTGATGTCGTTGCGACCAAGGGAACAAAAGGATAACAGGTGAGAGTGTGAGACGCCCTGTTGAACCTGCAGGACAGGTTTGGTAGATAAGTTGTGGAAAGGGGCCCAAAAATAAGCGGCTGTCAGTTACACTCGATCATACAACTTTATTTATTTGACCAAATATTACAAGAGCAAAGTAAGTTTTTAAAAAACAGAGCACTGATTTACCGGCTGAATGCGCCAGACAATCTCATGCCTTAAGGGCAAGACCACTTTAATTTAAAATCGGCTGAAAGCCAATGACTCAAATCAAAATCAGAAATTTGAAAGGCAGAAGGCCTTATCTTAAATCAGTTCCTTCAATTAGGCTGAAGGCTCAAACAATCCCGACACATTAAGAGCAAAACTAATTTAAAAATCGGCTGAAGGCCCATCACTTAAGACTCAAACGAAAATAAATTTTTAGAAGGCCAAAGGCCTTACCTTAAATTAGGACGAAGGCCCAAGCAATCTTACGCCTTAAGGGCAAAACAGCCTTAATTTAAAAATCGGCTAGAAGCCATACAAATACAAACAACAAGAACAAATAAGAAAAGGCAGCACATCCAACGGCGCTCAGAAGTTTCCGTGGGTCAGCCTGGAATTCAAACACTAACGCTCGCTTAGGTGAGACAGGCAGTCGGCCCAACCATTCTCGATCCGACGACAACCCAACCTACAGACAGTCAACGCATCTACCGACACGATAACTTCCGCTCCACTCGACCAGCACACAACAGGGACTTCAGTGGAACAACGTAGAAGGTATTGGCGCCCACAACCAGTTATACGTTGAGCTATCAAACTACATACCGTGCTGAACAGCGACAACACGATGAGGAAAATACACGGCCTGAATTTACATCAACGGCCAGGGCAGGTAACCGGAACGTTAACGGCAACAAGGCAGAAGATTCCGCTGGTGCATTTCAGTTCAAAATAAGCAAGAACGGTTAAACTCCACCGGAGGGTGGCTAAAATTTGCCAACCTGAAACACACGTTGTCGCTCTTGGGAATGTCCCAACAGCCGACAACGAAATCCAAACGACACAATGTGAAAAGTCGTGAAATGAAAACTCAACTTTCGTGTCCAGGATCTGTGAGCCACGGACTTCGTAGTAATGGGAACAGCACCACACACTCCGACCGCGTGTGGACGCCACCAGCGTTTTCGGCCAAAATACGCTCTGCGGAGATTTCCTCGCTGCTCCACGACAACCGACCAACTGCTCACACACAGCACAGCCGGAAACTATAAGCGCCAGGCCAAAAATAGTACAATGTGCAAATATCGATAAACACCGCTGCTGCCACTCGCGGGGAGAGAGGATAACAGCATAATCGCGATAACGGCGAGAGACTAAACACAGAATAGCAATCAAGGTTTAATCCAACGCATAACATGAGCCAGCCGCGGCTCAGAGTGTCTTTATCTGTTGACAGGGAAACAGTGACGGGCAGTACAACTCATTTCCAGTCAGTCAGAAATGAAACAGCCAAAAGCTGCGCCAGCACATCCGGTCGTCTCCCTTAGACCGCATACGGTCTCCGCGGCTGTTCTCTCGTTGATACGATCATTGCTGACCGCGGGCTGTCCATCCTCGCACTCTCTAGCCGAAGCGAGAGAACTCCTTCAGGCTTGACACTGCCTGCTGACTGGGTTGGGACTTCAAGTATGGCGCAGAATCGCGGCATAGCCATCTTCACAGAAATGCCCAGTGTATCGTTAACATCATTGTATAACACATACTTTTTTATGTTATGTGGACTGTAAAATGGTCGGCATAATTAAACAATTTAAATGATTATTTATTCGTCATATAAATATTTACGTTATTCCAAAATTTGTCATTTTAATTTGTGTATAAGTGTGGACCTCATTTTTCGCAACTTGCGAGAACCTATTCATTTATGATATAGTCTACAGTATGAATATGAAAACTAAGCACATAAATATCTGTGTAAAACATGCATTATGTGTCCTTTCTTCTGAGGTGCTTTACATCTCTCAGGATATCCTTGGCACAGGCGTAATCTAATCCAAACTAAAGAAATCAAATATAGATAAATAAAGAAATTCTTGAGACTATCTGCACCGCAGATTCACTAAGAGAGGGGGGGAGGGGGAAGGGGGGGGGGACTGTCCCTGAACCAACATCCCAGTCTGGTAAGAGCAGAATGGTAGCGGTGATGAGCATCGAAAGGAGAATATTTATACCATAAATGTCAACTGACAATGAAGGAAATGTGTTACACACTATTGTATTTTCTAAAATAGGATTATACGAACGCTTCAATCTCAAAATGGATGTATTTTAGTGGTTTCTTTGATTGTATAAAGCGACGCAGAGAAACCTTTCTCTCTGCTGACTGTAAACAATAGCACAATGGAATAAAACGTCAATCTTTCAGCAGCAGTTTTCCATTATTGTGGTTTAATTAACAGCAGAACATTCCCAGGAAACTATATGAATATACTGGTAAGTTCATTAAAGTGGGTAGTTTTCGCTTCCCTTCGCATCATCAGTAGCGTTTGTGGCTCAGAAATCATTTCTCTCTGCGTATATAACGTTTAACAGCAAGCAGACGTGAGACGTGGGAGAATACAAACCACACCTCTCTCCGATGTACATACGCGACTCACGTATCTTCGTATCACTGCGCCATGGCTTCAAAAACTGGCTCTCTACGTGTCCCATTAGTGGGTATGTCTCTCTTGATTTGTCCCACTCATCCTCCCTCATTCGGAGACAAAATGATAATGAGACTCGGAATGGAGAAGGTACAAGTTTTTCATCTGTCGTCAGTAAGCAATGTTCCGTGGTCAGGTCTGAAAGCTTATACAGGGTGAGTCACCTAACGTTACCGCTGGATATATTTCGTAAACCACATCAAATACTGACGAACCGATTCCACAGAACGAACGTGAGGAGAGGGGCTAGTGTAATTGTTTAATACAACCCATACAAAAATGCACGGTAGTATGTTTTTTAACACAAATCTCCGTTTTTTTTAAATGGAACCACGTTAGTTTTGTTAGCACATCTGAACATATAAACAAATACGTAATCAGTGCCGTTTGTTGCATTGTAAAATGTTAATTACATCCGGAGATATTGTAAACTAAAGTTGACGCTTGAAACCTCCGACCTTCAGTTGCGTGTTGTAACAAACACGGGCCACGGTCGGCGAGCAGCATCTGCAGGGACATGTTTACGATGACGACCGTGTTTACGAGTGTGGCTGTAGTGCATTGTTGTGGTTTGGTCTAGCTGTCGCAGTGTCCGCATGTAGCGCTTGCTGCTATTGTTATTCTGCATTCGTCTCCGCACGCAGACCAACTGTAGTACACCGTGTTACCAGACGTCTGTGATAGTGTAGAGTTGTAGTAACTGTGACCATGGGGTATTCGAACTCTGAAAAGGCGGAGATGATACTCATCTATGGCGAGTGTCGGCGAAATGCGGCTGAAGCCTGCAGGGTGTGTGCAGAACGGTACCCGGACAGAGAGCATCCAACGTGCCGCACATTGCAAAACATCTACCGCCAACTGTATGCAACAGGTATAGTCGTAGCACGCAAACGGGCCCGTAACAGGCCCGTCACAGGAGAAGCGGGTGCAGTTGGTGTGTTAGCTGCTGTTGCCATGAACCCACACATGAGTACACGGAACATTGCGAGAGCCGGTGGACTGAGTCAAAGTAGTGTCATGCGCATACTGCATCGTCACCGCTTTCACCCGTTTCATGTGTCGCTACATCAGCAATTACATGGTGATGACTTTAATCATCGAGTGCAATTCTGTCAATGGGCATTAACAGAGAATGCGTTGCAGTTCTATCTGCATTAACAGAGAATGCGTTGCAGTTCTATCTGTTTACCGATGAAGCGAGTTTCCCAAACCACGGGGCAGTGAATCTACGGAACATGCATTACTGATCCGTGGACAATCCTCGCTGGCTCAGACAGGTAGAGCGACAGCGACCGTGGACTGTTAATGTATGGTGCGGAATCATTGGCGACCACCTCATTGGTCCTCACGTCATTGCAGGAGCACAAACAGCTGCAACATACATCGCGTTTCTACAAAATGATCTGCCAACGTTGCTCGAAAATGTCCCACTGGAAACGCGTCGACGTATGTGGTATCAGCATGATGGTGCACCTGCACATTCCGCAATTAACACTAGGCAGACCCTTGACAGGATGTTCGACGGGCGTTTCATTGGACGTGGAGGACGCATAAATTGGCCAGCCCGTTCTCCTGATCTTACACCTCTGGACTTCTTTCTGTGGGGTACTTTAAAGGAGAATGTGTACCGTGATGTGCCTACAACCCCAGAGGATATGAAACAACGTATTGTGGCAGCCTGCGGCGACTTTACACCAGATGTACTGCGGCGTGTACGATATTCATTACGCCAGAGACTGCAATTGTGTACAGCAAATGATGGCCACCACATTGAATATCTGTTGGCTTGACATGTCGGGACACACTCTATTTCACTCCGTAATTGAAAAAGGAAACCACGTGTGTACGTGTACCTCACCCCTCATGGTAATGTACATGTGCGTCTGTGAAAAAGACAAAGACCAATAAAAAGGTGTTAGCATGTGGACGTAATGTGCTATTCCAGTCTCTTCTGTACCTAAGGTCCATCACCGTTCCCTTTGGATCCCTAAGTAATTCGGTGCTCTCCGATACACACGATCGAACAGCGGAGGAGTGGTACTCAAGCGTCAACTTTAGGTTACAATATCTCCGGTTGTAATTAACATTTTACAATGCAACAAACGGCACTGATTACGTATTTGTTTATATGCTCAGATGTGCTAACAAAACTAACGGGATTCCATTTTAAAAAACGTAGGTTTGTGTTAAGAAACATACTTCCGTGCATTTTTTATGGTTTGTATTAACCAATTACACTAGCCCCTCTCCTCACGTTCGGTCTGTGGAATCGATTCGTCAGTATTTGATGTGGTTTACGAAATATATCCAGCAGTAATGTTAGGTGACTCTTATTTCACAGGTGAATTTTATTCAGGTATGATCCATGGACCTTGCCGAGCTTGAGTAGCAGACGTGCCTCAGTCATGCATGTAGCCGTATCTTAGGCACAATCACAACGAAAGGGTATCTCGAAGTGGCCGGACTAATTTGAGGTTCTTGAGAATGTAGCCGCGCGGTATAGCCGCGCGGTCTAGGGCGCCTTGTCACGGTCCGCACGGCTGCCTCCGTCGGAGGTTTGAGCACTCCCTCCGGCATGTGTGTGTGTGTATGTGTGTTGTCCTTAGCGTAAGTTAGTTTAAGTTAGTTAAGCAGTGCGTAAGCTTAGGGACCGATGTCCTCAGTACTTTGGTCCCAGAAGACCTTACCACAAATTTCCAAAAACTGTGAATGTGCAGTAGTTTTTCACTATTTGCAGTTGTCTAGATCACTGCCTGCTCTGGCAGTGTAACATTAGCCAACATGGCGTTATTGTGTTGGTACTGCGAACGGCTAAGAGCATGGGGAAACTGCAGTTGTTACATTTTTCGAGAACATGCGGCTCAGCTGAATAGTTTAATGAAGAAGGCACTATATTTGTGAAATTATTCCTGAGATAAAATAGGCCCCATCTGGATACCCGTCCGAAAAAACTACTCAGGCGAACGTTGACGGAAAATAGTTGGAAATTAAGGAAAGGAGACCTGGATAAAATGGAAGAAGAAGTAATTGTCGAGATTCAAAGGGAGTATTAACAAGCCATAGATTGAAACAGGCGAAAAACATAGAATGGAGGATGAATGGGTAGCCTGGAAATGTGAAATAGTGAAGGCAGTAGGGAAACAATTTAGCATAAACACAAGGTCTAGTGGAAATCCTTCTAACAAAGAAGATATTGAATTTGACAGATGAAAGGAGAAAATATAAAGATGCAGTAAATGACGCAAACAATACACAAGACAGACGCCTAAAAATCAGACAAACAAAAATGCAAATTGTCTAAGCAAGAACGGTTAGAGAAAAAGATTACGAAATGCAGTGGAAGCCAGTATGGTTAGGGGAAAGATAGATTCCACCTACAGGAATATTAAAGAGATCTTTGAAGAAAATTCAAACACCTCCGTGAATTTCAACAACTCTGATGGCAAGTCAGAATTTTGCAAAGAAGGGTGGAACCAACATGTATATAAGAGGTCTCTACAAGGACAATGAAGAACGTTGTAGGAAAGTAAGAAGAAGAAAATGAAGGTGAGATGGAAGATGTGATACTGCGAGAAGAGCTTAACTGAGCACTGGAGGACATATGTAGAGTCACGACAGGACTGTTCCGCCGGATGAACAAGATGTATGAGAATGGTGGAACAGCCTCTGGGTCACAAAAGAATGTAATAATTTCAAATCCAATAAAGAGTGGTGCTGAATATTACTGAATACTACCGCACTATCAGTTTGATAAGTTACGGCTGCAAAATACAAACTTAAAATTTTTACAGCAGAATGAAAAAACTGGAAGAAGCCGAACATGGGGGTTCCGCTTTGGGTCCGTGTAATTGTAGGGACATACGAGACAATATTGATCCACCGTCGTATCTTAGAAGATTGGCAATGTTGTCCTGAATGCAGTTCTTGATATTATGAAGGTAGTAGCTATGAAATAGAGAACCAAACTGCAGTTACAAGAGTCGAAGAATATTAGAGGCAGACACTAATCAAGAAGAGGGCTATTCAATCTGCAGATTTAACAAACAATAAGGGCAACCGCATTTGAAAGCTAATGAAAGTTCAGGAAGAAGAAATAAGATCTCTGGGCTTTGAATATGACATTGTCATTCTGTCAAATACAGCAGAGGACTTGGAAGAGCAGTTTCACTGAATGGATAGTGTCTTGAAAATAGGTTATAAGATAAAGATCAACTAAAGTAAAACAATGATATTGGAATTTGATGAAAGCGATGGATGTGTTTTGCTGTTTGGGCAACAAAATAATGAATGATTGGCGACCTAGACAACATATAAAATGCAGACCATTAATAACAGGAAATATATATCTCAAGATGTTTTTTAACCTCGAATATACATTTAAATGTTAGGAAATATTATCTGAAACTATTTACCTGGAGTGTCTTGTATCCAAATGAAACATGATCTGTAAGCAGATCAGCCAAAATGAGTACAGAATCTTTTGATCTTACAGAATACTGATGGTTAGATTGGTAGATCGATTTACCTGTTAGGAGACAGTGAATCGAACTTGGAAAAAATTAATTTGCAGCACAACTTGACTATGAGAGGTAACCGGATGTTGAACACATGCTGTGACAACAAGGAAAAATCGGCTTGGCTATGGAAGTAGGGGTGGGCGTAAAAATTCTGGAGGATGATCAAGGCGTGAATATAGCTAGCAGATTGAAACTGATTTCAGGTTGCAGTAGATATGAAGAGATGAAGCGGGTTGTGTATGATAATGAGAAGAGCAGCATCAAAGCAGTCTTTGGACTGAAGACCACAATAAGAAACAATATTAACTTAGTGAACATAGAACTAAAAGTGAAAGTCTTTTACTTACTTTCCCATTATAGTCACAAAGCACTTGCGTGGCACTTGCTAATGTAAGAGTGCATGTGTTCCGTAATCTTGAAAAGCAACAGCGCAAACTCATATGTATTCCAGTTTAGACTGTACCAGAAAGTGTTGTTTTCTGAAATGTGAGTTTTGCAATCTGATGTGAAACGTATTATACACTACGTGATCAAAAGTATCCGGACACCCCCAAAAACATGTAGGTGAATTGTACTGCCACCTACGGCCAGGTACTCCATAACGGCGGCCTCAATAGTCATTACACATCGTGAGAGAGCAGAATAGGACGTTCGCGGAACTCACGGACATCGAATGTGGTCAGGTGATACTGTGTCACTTGTGTCATACGTCTGTACGCGAGATTTCCACACTCCTAAACATCCCTAGGCCCACTGTTTCCGACGTCATAGTGAAGTGGAAACCTGGAGGGACACGTACAGCACAAAATCACACGGGCCGACCTCTTCTGACAACTGACAGACACCGCCTAGAGTTGAAGAAGGTCGTAATGTGTAATAGGCAGACATCTCTCCAGACCATCATACAGGAATTCCAAACTGCATCAGGATCCACTGCTACGACAGTTAGGCGGGAGGTGAGAAAACTGGATTTCATGGTCGAGCTGCTGCTCATAAGCCGCACATCACCCCGGTAAATGCCAAACGACCCCTCGCTTGGTGTAAAGAGCGTAACTATTGAACGATTGAACAGTGGAAAAATGGAGTGACGAATCACGGAGCACAATTTGGCAATCCGATGGCAGGTTGTGGAATTGGAGAATGCTCGTTGATCGTCATCTGCCAGCGTGTATAGTGCCAACAGTAAAATTCGGAGGCTGTGGTGTTATGGTGTGGTTGTGTTTTTCATGGAGGGGGCCTGCACCCCTTGTTGTTTTACGTGGCACTATCACAGCACAGGCCTACATTGATGTTTTAAGCTCCTTCTTGTAATGGTACTTTAATTACGTAACCATTACGGCACCTCACCTCCACCTCTCGTTACCAGCAATATTCTACTGTGTTTCTGTAGAATAGTTAACATATTTCTGTGACAACATTCAGGTCTGATTTCATTAACGTAGAGGTACTTTGATACATCGATATGTATATATTGCAATGATATTATTCTTATGTGTATTCTTTTTTTGTCACTATGATCTTTGACGTACTTGTAACGCTGATTTTGGGGCGCGTAAGCGGTTATTAGAGAGTCAAGTCTTGGTAATCATGTTGAAAAGAAGTAAATTGTAGTCAGTTTATGAAATGTGAACTTTAACAGTAAGGAAGATATTTTCAAGTATGTTTTATATTGTGATGTTGCAACAAAAGTAATAAAAAAGAAGTGTAACTTAAACTCGGAGTGCTGATTACTTTTTTACATCACCATTGCCCTAACTTGCAAAAGTTTAATCTTCAAGAATGGTTTGTGAAGTGCATCTATAAAACTTTTGAATATTGCAGTATAACACCTAGGCCTCTTTGTATCCAAGCTTGGAATCATCACTACCTAGATTTTCGACGATTGAGCCATGAGTTCACAGCGAGACCAGCGAGAAGATGAGCGCCTAGTTTATCCATTATTTCGTGAATTGGTTTTATTAACTGTGCTCTAATGACACCTGCCACATAATATAACTTTGTTGTTGCCCGAAAATGCAATATTTAGCAGCGTGCGCAACACTACAATCATAATTAAATTTTACCTTTGTTGTTGTAGGGTTGTTAGATTTTTGCTTCGCACTGTTGAAGAACAATTCGGGGATGGTGATTGCATCTTTCGACACGATCAAACATTTCTTCATAATGCATGGCCTGTGGCGGGGTGGTTGCACGACAATAACATCCCAGTTATTGACCTGCACAGAGCCCTGACCTGAATCCTATAGAAGATCTTTGGGATATTTGGAACGCCGACTTCATGCCAGGCCTCACCGACCGACATGGATACCTCTCCTCAGTGCAGCACTCCGCGAAGAATGAGCTGCCACTCCAAGAAACGTTCCAGAACTTGACTGAACGTATGCCTGTGAGAGTGGAGGCTGTCATCAAGGCAAAGGGTGCGTCAACATCATATTGAACTCCAGCATTACCGATGGAGGGCGCCACGAACTTGTAAGTGATTTTCATCCAGATGTCCAGATACCTTTGATCACATAGTTTACGCAGGATTTCGAATCTGACAAGTATGTAACTAATGGACAGTACCTTTACGGGTTGATATATGAATTCATTGTAAAGTTCGTGGCCCATGGTAGAGTTAATGCTGACATCTATAAGACCTAAATTAATATTGCTGTGACAAGAAAATAAGTCAAGTAAACGCTCTTTGTCAGGAAACGTTTAGTGATATAACATTTTCATAGACTGGACTACGTATTATGGAGTAAAAATAGATTGATTACGGGTATTCGTGTACCGCACTGTTTTACCTGCTGTTTGTATTATGCGCCACACAGAACTAGACTGTCCATTCACATTAATGTGAAACCAGTCAAAAGCCTGAATATCCACCTTTTGTAGTACAGACCACCACAAGACTTGCAGATAGGTAGCCAATGAGGTACTGTAAGATGCTGCCAGGGATGTGGAGCCATGCTGAATGCAGTGCCGTTGCTAGCTGCACTCGGTTGTGGATCCACGGGTCGAACAGCCCGATCGAGATGGTCCCACAGATTCTCGACTGGATTTAAATCATGGGAGTTTGGTGGGCAGCAGAGCACTGTAAATTCATCCTTGTGCTCTGCGAACCACACACGTACACTGCAAGCTGTGTGACATGTTGCATTGTCATCCTGGTAAACGCTAACGTGCCAAGAGAAAAGAAACTGCGGATAGGCGGTGGATGTCGTTCCCGAGGATAGATGCGTACTTCTATTGATCTACTGCGCCTTCCATAACGACGAGATCACCCAGGAGACGCCACGAAAACATTCTCCCGACCATAATACTACCTCTTCCGTCCTGTACCCTTACGGAGATTGTGGCAGGGTATTTTCTTTCAGACGTTTCACGTCATACGCTTAACGGTCAATGTCCGATGTAGCATAAAACGTGATTTATCTGAAAAAGTCACCTTTCAGCACTCAGTTGCGGTAATGGCTTGCAAATGACACGCCAGTTCCGGCCTTTGTGATCTATTAACAGCTGTCAGCATGGTTGCATGAACCAGACCCATGTTCGCCTGATGGTCGCTGAGGAGACACCGTTGGTAGCCCCTAGCTTTATTTGGGCGGCCAGTTGATCAACAGTTATCCGTGTATTCGCCCGTGTACATTTAGGCAGCCGTGTATTTTCTTTCAGACGTTTCACGTCATACGCTTAACGATCAATGTCCGATGTAGCATAAAACGTGATTTATCTGAAAAAGTCACCTGTCAGCACTCAGTCGCGGTAATGGCTTGCAAATGACACGCCAGTTCCGGCCTTTGTGATCTATTAACAGCTGTTAGCATGGTTGCATGAACCAGACCCATGTTCGCCTGATGGTCGCTGAGGAGACACCGTTGGTAGCCCCTAGCTTTATTTGGGCGGCCAGTTGATCAACAGTTATACGTGTATTCGCCCGTGTACATTTAGGCAGCCGTCCTCCACCCCTGTCATCCATGTTCAGTGGTGCATCACAATTTCCTTGGCGCCAGTTTGGAATAGTACCGTTTTGCCATGCCTCCACCCTTGCCACACGGTCCAGTGCTCATGCCGTTTTGGACGCCAGATAAATCGCTCCGTTTCCACATTACGATAAAGACTGCACTGTTTTCTGCGTCCCAACGACAGGAAGCTTTTTTTTTTTTTTTCTCAGGGGTTTCGCACCGTATAGTTAACGGCCATCTGTCCGCTGGAGCATAGTACTTGATTCATCTGGTAAAACTACCTGTCGTCTCTCAGTTGCGGTAATGGCGTGCTGGCAGAGCTGCCACCTGCCATCTGTAAGTGGTTACTGCGCGTTGATGCTGAGCGTAGGTGGTGGTCACATTAATGTTACTGGACCGTTTAAGGTCTTTGGAAATTTGGAAATTTTTGGTAAGGCCTTATGGGACCAAACTCCTGAGGTCATCGGTCCCTAAGCTCACACACTACTTAAGCTAAACTAACTTACGCTAAGGACGACACATACATCCATGCTCGAGGGATGACTCGATCCTCCGACGGAGGGAGCCGCACGGACCGTGCAAAGCGCCTAAGACCGCTCTGCTACCTCGCGCGGCCTTACCATCTTTCTAGGAAAACCAACATCACCAGAGCGAAAAATACATGGTTGGTTGGTTTGTGGGATTAAAGGGACCAGACTGCAACGGTCATCGGTCCCGAAAAAAAAAATACATGGTGTTTATGCTAGTGTCATCAACGATGACGTCAGCATCGGAACTACACATTATGTTTATGCTAATCTCGTTAACAAAGATTTTCTTCTGGTTCATCTTCTGTCGACTAGGAAAGAGCAACCAGTTAAACGTTAGGTTCCTAATTTCACTACAGTATAGACTAACTGAAAGAATTCTGCACGTGGCACAGTCATATGCCCTGGACGATACTGAGGAAACACGTACAAAGAACGAAAATCACGGGCACTGTTGTTGATGGCCGCATCCACGCTTACGCATGTGCGTCCGCTGCCGAGGAGCGTGTGCCATCGACTCATGTGTGCAGTACGACGTACCCTAGAGCAGAACAGTATGCATGGTTCCAATAATACTTTCATAAACATAATTTCGTTAGCATTGCAACTTATTGGATAGGGTTCACAAGATATAAATATTCACCGATGATCCAAAACATTACGACTATTGTTCAGCGCGAGATTCAGAGTCTCCTATTGGCGTTGAGAACACATGACGTGGCAGGGAAATTACACCGACTGAAAAAAAAACTCAATATCACGAAGGTGTTGTACGACGTAAACGGAAGTTGATATGCGTGTTTCTACATGAAAACGATGATGTGTATTCCAATTTCGCTCCAGTCGCACTAGGGTGGCGCTAGTAGCGCTTCTGTGAGGATGAAAATCACTTTTGCTATAAATCCTCACGACCTTACCTTCGAGCCTGGGCGGTGTGCCTTTAAGGCAACAAAGGCTCCGTTACCAACACCTCACTCTGTTTCAACGAGATCGCGTAAGAGTGGACGTTCCTTCTACGATACTGCAGAAACACTTGGCAGGAATGTAGCTATTTTACATGATGCCTGGCAGCAGTAAGAAGATCCAGGGCCCGAGTGACCACGTGGCATAACAGAGAGGAAAGACCATCGTATCTGACGTAAGGTTGTGGCGCTGCATCTGCAGCAGGAATATTAGCAGCAGTTGGCGTCACTGTGAAACAACGGTTGCGAGTCGGTTAGTTCAAGGACAGCTTCGACCACACGCCCTGCAGCGTACATTCCACTTGCTACAAACCAGTACCATTTGCGATTATGGCAGTGTCAGGCAGAGTTCACTCGAGGGCAGGGTGGGGATCTGTTTGGTTTTCTGATGAGAGCTGCCAGTGATGGCCCTGTGTTGGCTAGAAGGAGGGACTGGGCGCCTGGTCTCGGCTGAGCTTCGAGTCCTCCCTCGGGCATGGGTGTGTGTGTGTGTTTCTCCATGGGATAATTTACGTTCAGTGGTGTGTAAGCCTAGGGACTGATGACCTTAGTAGTTAAGTCCCATAAGATTTCACACACATTTGAACATTTAGAAGGAGCCCAGTTGACGGGCTGCAACCAACCTGTCTGCGTGCTAGAAGCACTGGACTTTATAACGGGACATCCTCTAGCGTTACTTTTCCTCAGCAGTATTATTTTTCGAATTTTGGACAGGTCAGTATTATCTCACTTGCTTTCCTGAAAACTTTCATATCATTTTATACACAACACGTTATATTTCAAACTAAAATTTAAGAAAAGGAATTACTTTACAAAATATTTTAGTTTCGATATTTTAAATTTATAAGAACTAGTACTGAATGTATCTCTAAAATTATTTTTTTTAGAAACATTTGAAATTGCAAATTATTTGCACACGTGAAATTTCTATTAATAACTACGCACTCCTGTACAGTTTACTATGTTTATTTCCGGATTCATTTATGAAACAATAATCGAAATTAATAATGTAACGAAAACAAATAGCAAACCTTTTGGAATATTGTTATTTCCGCAGAGTGTGTGTGTCATAAGAGTGCATCTGATGTGATCGGACGTATTTTTGTATAACACATGCTAAAAATGTAATTTCCGCTTTGTTAATGTGAAAAATCAAAAAGCTCTAAGACATACTACAATGAGAGAAAAAGAGTGGAAAATATATTTACGTAAAAAATTCTGCAGCAACAATCATCCAATTTATGTAGTCAACACGAACCGTCAGCATCTGATGTTAGATTTTCAGCTTCAAGAATCAGACCCCTACACAAGAAGTAGTGGACCCATCTCACCATGAGAACCCAGGTAAACTTGAAAGTTTGCTGTAATTTTTACTCCTCTCAAATCTTCAAAAAAGACTTTGCTTATCAATTACTTCGACTGGGCATTGTATGGTGCGGACAACTAAAAGGAGTATACTGGGGCACACTTGTATGTTGCACCAGACAAGAATATTAATAAATTAAATTGAAAATTGTATACTATAAACGATAAATATGTGTGACAGGATTTATATCGCAGATCCAGACATACTGCTAGTGTTGGAGTAAGACAGCGCTTGGGCACAGTCGTAGGTAGCTGTCTGTGAAGGAAAGACGATGGAGTAGGCAGTTTTTGTGCTGCGCTGTGTGAAGCCGCCAAGAGTTAGATTAATTAATGTATGTCAGTATTGTTGAACATGGAAGCAGTAGACTTCGTGTAAGCAAGACAAAGATGTTCAATAACTATGATTTTTGTTTTTGCCAGATGAGTTGGCTGATAATTCGCAGTTGTTGAGTAACATCAAAAAGTGCGTAAACCGTTTTGATAAAAAGGCTAGTTAGATATTTCACTTTTGTAATACTTTTCAGACTTGTTAACAGAGCTAACTCTAATTTGACGATTTGCATTTATGTTGGATTAGTGAAATTAGATAAAACTTGCTGTTTAAAATCTCATTGTGAATCAATTGAGAGTAATGTAACTTAAATTGTCAAATGATTTTGAAAAGCCAAACTTTAACTTGCAATGTAATTTTGCTAAAAAAAACTCAGTGTTGGTAATTCACCATAATCACCTCCCAGAATATTTCGCGTTACTCCGTTGCTGCTTTATAGGTAAGACAATTTAATTTACTTGCTATGTGGACAGGGACGAAAGTTACCAGTTTTGAACAGGGCCAGATGATTCAAGGCCTATGGGGCTGAATGTATTTTGCAGCAACTGTATTTCTTTATTAGTGTTTGGAGCTGCGTTGCCGAATCAATTCGTGTAAAGTTTACTAACAATAACACATAGTAAGCACACTACTTGCAATTACAACACGGAGCACGACAATTGGAGTTCAGTACTAATTCCACAGATCAGATATTCATTCTACGTAATCGTTAAGTTTTCGCCTTATTTATTAAAAGAACGTTGCACTTCAAACGTTACACAATAAATAAAAGATGGAAGGAGTGGGGAGATTACAACCATCTCATGGAGTTATGGTCTGGGGTTATCCCATGTACCCCGACTGGAAAATTGTGTGAATTTGGTTATTAGACCCGTCGTGCTACTACTTATGAACGCCATTCCAGGCCTCCAGGCCGACCACTGTGGCCGAGCGGCTCTAGGCGGTTCAGTCAGAAGCCGCGCTGCTGCTGCAGTTGCAGGTTCGAATTCTGACACGGGCTTGGATGTGTGTGATGTCCATAGGTTAGTTAGGTTTAAGTAGTTCTAAGTCTATGGGATTTGGAACACTGATGACCTGAGATGTTAAGTCCCATAATGCACAGAGCCATTTGAGCGGCATTCCAGGGAGGTGGGGAGGTTGGTGGGGCTGGGGGGGGGGGGGGGGGGTTGCCAGGAGCAAACTTTCGCCAACATTCCGCTGTTGTAACCCAAAATGTCTACGGAGTGTGAACATGTTACCTTGGGCTGCTCGATCAGCAGATCTGTCCTTAATCGACCACATATGGGACATCTTTAAACGACAACTGCAGCGTCATCCACAAACAGCAGTAACCGTTCCTGCATTGACCGACCATGTGCAACAGGTAACATCGGGCAATTGTACAACACAATGCATGCACGTTTGCGTGCTTGCATTCAACATTCTGGTGGGAACACCGGTTATTTATGCACCAGCGATTCACATATACCTTATCTCGCGATTGCGTCAATCAGTGATCTTCTTATGTTAATCACTCGCGTTTATTACCAAAGAAATGTGTTCCGAAAATTTCATGACTATTTTAACTGGTTTTTACTATTGCGATTCTTTCTTGTTATGCGAATAGAGACGAATGAAGTCATTCTCACGGTACGCGCCGTAAGTGGGGAAATCTATTGACGTAAACACTTTTGACAAACGTCAATTGTTACGGCACGGCGCCTGCGAAGGGGCATTCAGAAACTGCGAAATCGGTCAGCTGTTCGGCTGCTACTTACTTCAGCATCTCGGGAAGTGATAGAACGACGGTGAAACAACGAGTAAGCGACAAGGTGTTGGACGAGTTGCGATTGAAGTGGGCACATGATCACTGAAATTTGATCGAGGTTCTATGGAAACGTTTCGCCTGACCAGATGAATTACGTTTGTCACGGTAGGTCGGACGTTGTGCCCGGATATGGTGGCAACTAGGCGTATTGCCGCTTAAATCATGTAGCAAGTCACGGACTCAGTCCGGTGGAGGAGTATTACGCTTTTGTGAGATATTTACCTGGGCTCCCATTAGACCTGTGGTAGTAGCTGCGAACTATCCAGAGATCTTAATGCTGATGTCACCGCCGATGCCCACGGTATTTTGCAGCAGGATAAGTGTGAGTCTCTCGTGACTGTACTTCAGTGACTGGAAGAAAATGATAGTCAACGAACGTTGACCTCTAGGCCTCTTAATTCGCCTGATCTAAGCTCAATGCAATACCTCTAGAATGCTGCCGATCGACACCTCAGTCCCGTAATTTTGGGGGATTGCTTGACCTTTGCATAGACATTTGGTGCCACACACCAGCAGAAACTTGTCAAGGGCTTATAGAATTCATGACAGGCTCAAAAGCTGCTTTAATGGATTCCGAAAGTGGATCAACACGCTCCAAAGCATGTATTGTTCTTGAGGAGTAATCAGTGAAATTCTTCATTTATGTATACAGGCTATTAGTAACTGTTGTGTCATTAGTTTATTAATACCAGTATTATGTGCAGAACCACTGAAAAGCGTCCTTCATCGCTATACATCATCTGTTGTATCAGTTAAAACGTTGACCATAGTTTGATTTTTCGTTAGTTTCTTACATTAAGTGTGGATGTGGTTTCTGTGTGCCAGTATCATTGGCATTTTTCTCAGAAAGAAATCAGAACATCCAAGGGAAGTCCTGGCGAAGAAATGTGTACTTCTGTGGAACACAGGCCTTAATTTGAGGATGAAATTTCTGAGAATATATTTTTGGAACACAGCATTGCATGGTGGTGCATAACGGACTGTGGTGAACCCGGAACAGAAGAGAATTAAAGCGTCTGAGATGTGGTGCTACAGAAGAATCTTGAAATTAAGTGGTCTGGTAAGCTAAGGAACGACGATATTATCAACAGAATCAGCGAAGCAAAGAACATGCGGAAAACACTGATAATCAGAAGCAACAGGATGATAGGAGATGTACTAATATAACAGAGAATAACCTCCATGACGCTAGAGAGCCCTGTAAAGGATAAACACTGTAGAGAAAGACAGAGATTGGAATATATATAGCAAAAAATTATTACGCAAGGCACTCAGTGTGCTCTTAGTGAGGGAATAATTTTAGGACGGTCTATAACACTGACCATTGGCTGCCGGGAGGCGTAAGGGAGCAAAGGAAAGGACGGATGACACCTTATTCGCTTCATCGTCCTCCCGCGCTGCCGAATATACGAAGACAAGAAGAACTGAACGGTAGTGGTGTTTACAGATTATACAATACTATGTTTTCAAGGATGTAATGAAGCGAAGAAGACAAAACGTCCAATAATTGTAACCATTAGGGAGACTGCTGGATTCTGTCCATGTCGAGTTCGTTGTATAACTGAAAACTGACAGTTCCGTAAGCGCGCGTGCCAAATGGCGTTGCCTAGCAACCGTTGGGCACCTGTAGCGCGCGGCGGCTGCTGGACCTTTAGCCCCGTGAGTCAGAAACCTGTAGCGTGAGTCAGGCCCCGGACTGGCCCCGCGCGGGTCAGCCGCGAGAGGAGGGGGGGGGGGGGGGGGCGAGGGCGGAAGGTGGGGGCGGGGGCGGCGTGGCGTGCCTCGCGGCCTTCCGCCTCCAACGCTGCGGCGGCCTTCGTGACTCGCGGGAAACGCCTCCCTTATCGTGGTCACGATGACGAGATCGGAGGTTAAGATCCTGTACACGTGGGCGTCCAGTCGTTGCCCCGACCAATTTCCGCTCCCTTATTATGTACAAACACGAGGCTTCGGCCGTTCCTTAGCTAGTCTGTGTTCGTGTCTTTGCTTCAATGCATTTCGCTCTTCATTAAGAGCGCAAGGGATATATTGGAATTCTGAAACCTATTCCAAGTTACACTATAATGGCATACCTGATACAAAATGATATCTTCCGAGTCAGGTAGACATATCAGTAGCAAGTGAACTATTGAACATGGAGCAGATATTGCCTATCGCAGACAGACTGGCCAATAATATCAACAAGCGTTTCACTGGTTCAAAATACAGTTCGATATGCTCGCCTCACCATTTGCAAAAGGCTGCCTTCCTCTTTTGAGTCTCCGAGAAATGCTGAACTCCTTTAATTAATCGCGTAAAGGAAGAAGTACGAAAGAAAAATCCAAGCAGAATTCAAATTCAAGTACTCAGATGTAAATACGGTAGCACGCCACTGACAAACCTAGCTAAAATTAACATTTTATATCACACGGCAGGCAATATTACCGCACCAGAACCTCACTTATTTCACACTGTGAGACGGAATTGGAGGCGTTCGATATTACGGATTTTCATGTTACAAACAGATCCGAATATCGTTCGTACACAACATCTTTTGGCAACCCTGAGGCGATCATTCTGCATTATTTCTTGCTCGTATGTAACGGAGCCTACGGTGTTGCGGAGTACGAGGTGGTACTCGCCATGGCAGTCGGGAATGGAGATTCGCATCATGCAATCGTCTCTTAATAGACGTAGGCGATACAAGACGTCCTGGTATCTCTTAGAAAACAGAACACACTTCTGTGCACCTGTCGGACGTTGACGACCTGTAGAGTGAAAGTCTTGAACACTACATGACAACTAGAATCGATCAATTGGAATCGATTCAATGTCCTTACCACACTACTTCGGTGCACACGCCAAGCAATTTTCCTGGTTGACAAGGCTCCTGCGTGCAACGTGTTGATGCGGACTCGAACATTGATCGCGATTACCATTCCTGGCACGATGAAAGTTCACTTTGCTGTTCCACAGGCGTTTCTAATGTGTCTTTAATCATGTCTTACTCAAGGTAACAGTGTGTGTGTGTTTACGAAAAACGCCAGTGGTGTCCTACCGATCGCTACTGCAACAGCCACAGTAGCAACACACCTGCTCGGTATATTGGGCTGAATCAAAACTTTAATTCACGTTTGTATTTAGTGCTTCATGTAAGGTAAGCCCGCCCGGTTGGCTGTGCGATCTAGCGCACGGCTTTCCGGGCGGGAAGGAGCGCCTGGTCCCCGGTACGGCGGACTTGTGTCGAGGTCCGGTGAGCTGGCCAGTCTGTGGATGGTTTTTAAGCGGTTTTCCATCTGCCACGGATAATGCGGGCTGTTTCCCCTTATTCCGCCTCAGCTACACTACGTCGGCGATTGCTGCGCAAACAAGTTCTCCACGTACGCGTACACCACCAGTACTCTACCATGCAAACATAGAGGTTACACTCGTCTGGTGTGCGACGTTCCCTGAGGGGTCCACCGGGGGCCGAACCGCACAGTAACCCTGGATTCGGTGTGGGGCGGCGGAGGGGTGAAGTGGACTGCGGTAGCCGTCGTGGGGTTGTAGACCACTGCGGCTGCGGCTGGGACGGAGCCTCTCCGTCGTTTCTAGGCACCCGGTTTAACATACAATAAAATACAATACATATAAAGTAAAGTTAAAATACTTTTAAAAAATTTGTGCACCTATGCTACAAAAAAAAAAAAAAAATATATATTCAAATGTGTGTGAAATATGGGACTTAACTGCTAAGGTCATCAGTCCCTAAGCTTACTCATTACTTAACCTAAATTATCTTAAGGACAAACACACAGACCCATGCCCGAGGGAGGACTCGAACCTCCGCCGGGACCAGCCGCACAGTCCATGACTGCAGCGCCCCTCACCGCTAGGCTAATCCCGCGCGGCATCTTTGCTACCGAAGAGATCTTAAGACACCGTTAATTATGACAGCTGTCAGTGGCATTTAGGTGAAGATTTCCGCTATTGATGATAGAACCAATTTTTATTTGCAGTATTGTTGATATTTTATTTTGTTACTTCCAATGCATATTCGAAGCGGGCGGTTAATGAACTGGACATACACTCCGTTTGGAAATCAGGCTGCTGTAGTTTATTGTACTGATCTTTCCGCTGGTGGCTAGAGCTATTGGCCTTCTTGTGTGTTCGCTGCTGATGAACGAACGTGCCACGAGACTAAGTACCGTCTCGTTATTGCCTGAAGCATTTCGCTACTGTATGTTTCTTCCACGCGAGAAGTTCGCGCCGGCCTGGGATAGGGCCGCTGGTTTTTGTATTCTCCAATTCATTATCTTCAGCGGACTCGAAAAGGCAAAAACTTTTCCTTACTCGGCTGTTTTCTTCCTCACATGCATTTCGTACCTGTTACGGTTCTTCCAGTTTCATATTCTTACTCGGTGTCGGTAGGTAATGCCGAATATATTATCGCTCGCCTTGTTTTCTTTCCCGTATGCAGTTTGTGTCCGCCTCGGGCCGAGTCGGCAGTATTCGTAAACATCCATGCTCCATAAGCAAGCTCCACGATGTAGTCACATTAATGTGACCGCCGCTGATTGTTAAACGTCAACGTGCAGTAACCACTCAGAGACCGCAGGAAGCAGCACTAGCAGTGAAGGCCATATACAGCGTGTCTGGGGGACGCGGTTACAGTGCAGCCGTTGTCGTAATGCGGAAACGGGGCGATTAATCTGACGTCCAGAAGGAGATAATCATTGGCTTTCGGGCCAAGGGTGGAAGCACTTCCGAAACGGCAAAGTTTGTGAACTTTTCGCGTGCTACCGTAGTTAAAATATACTGATGAGGCAAAACATTATGACCACCTGCTTAATAGCTTCTTTGTCAGTCTTCCGAACGAAATGCATAACTGAGTCTCAGTGACCCGGTAGTTTGCTGGTGGTTTGTTGAGTTATCTGACATTATATACCTACGCACATGTCATGTAATCAGCGTAAATAACGTGGTCTAACGGAGCCGGCACGGTAGCTCAGCGTGTTCGGTCAGAGGGTTACGTGCCCTCTGTAATAAAAAAACTGAGTCAATCGATCAACAACGAACATAAATGGATGTCTTACGACGTCCACGCCGAGCGGATGCAACGAACAATAGCAAACAAAATGAGATAAAAAAAAAGGTGGCGTCTTTGATTCATAATCAAAACGTCTTCGGTCCCGGGTTCGATCCCCACCGCTGCCTAAATTTTGGTAAACAATCAGCATTGGCGGGCGAAGACTCCCGGCATAAGAAGTCAGCCTCATTCTGCCAACGGCCTTGTCAAAGAGGGCGGAGGAGCGGATAGAGGTTCAGGGCACTCGCTTGTCCTAGGGGTGGAAAATTGCCCCTACAGGCGGAAGAATCAGCAATGATCAACGACATGAGGATGCAGAAGGCAATGGAAACCACTGCATTAAAGGCACGTAACGTGTATCCACAGGACATGTGGCCTGTAATTGAAGAAGTGTCATGATGATCTCTCCATTGGCAAAAGATTCCGGAATAGTCCCCCATTCGGATCTCCGGGAGGGGACTGCCAAGGGGGAGGTTACCATGAGAAAAATATTGAATAATCAACGAAAGGATTACGTTCTACGAGTCGGGGCGTGGAATGTCAGAAGCTTGAACGTGGTAGGGAAACTAGAAAATCTGAAAAGGGAAATGCAAAGGCTCAATCTAGATATAGTAGGGGTCAGTGAAGTGAAGTGGAAGGATTTCTTACGTTCTGCTAGTTCCATTACCCAGCACCCTTCATCCTCCTCAACCTATCTAGTTCCTCCTTTGCGTCTTGTAACTCCAAAAGAAGGGCACAGATCTTACACTCCTGCTCCTTTATCAACTTACAGATTCTGCATTTCCAGGAGAGGATTTCGCTAGAATATCCATTGGTTTCTCCAATGCATTCTGTTATATTGCTAGAGAAGGCCGAAATGCACGCTATAAGCTCACGCAGGATGGCGTGAGGTCTGAAGCAGGATACGTAATGAATGCTATAAAGAAAAGTACGTAGCTTCTGGAATACTTAACTTTAATCCATCATTTGTATACATCGTTCTTGATGAGACATGCTTCATACGATAACTATCAATTGCTATGGCGCCTTGCTAGGTCGTAGCCATTGACTTAGCTGAAGGCTATTCTAACTATCTTCTCTGCAAATAAACGAGGCTTCGTCAGTGTTGCATCGCTAGCTACGTCGTCCGTACAACTGGGGCGAGTGCTAGGAAGTCTCTCGAGACCTGCCGTGTGGTGGCGCTCGGTCTGCGATCACTGACAGTGGCGACACGCGGGTCCGACATGAACTAATGGACCGCGGCCGATTTAAAGCTACCACCTAGCAAGTGTGGTGTCTGGCGGTGACACCACATATTCCCCCAATGAAAATACTTTCAACAAATCCCACACTGTAACCAGCTACTCACAAACCAACTATGAAGCCGACACTTCTCACTCATGGTGAAATTTAACAGTAACTGAAAAAAACTAAACGTCTATGTTTCCTAAGTTCAGTTACAACAGTAGAACTATTTAAAGAACTAACAATAGTGGTCTCGAAATTCTCTCTCTATTGCACTGCTCCCGTCTTCATCTCTGGCTCAATTAAGTGCATAATATCGGCGTGTCTTCTCAGCCGTTCACCCATGTTTTAAATAATACTGAAAAGGCACTGCTCATAAAATGTTGAACGTATACATGATTGTTACATAAAATTACTGGTAGTAAAGTTTCACGTGGATAATGTCAGGCGGCTGTGTAATTGTAAAATATTCCGTCCCAACAATGAATCGTATGACGCATAGGCGGTTAGGAAACTCTCACTCGACTCGTGTATTGTTCTCTGTGGAAGCCTTTACCGAGAAAGGGCTGACAGAAGCGATAGAGAATCTAAACGTGCCGCCTGCTTTACGACAGTTTTACAACTTCATTCATGTTGTGCAGATACACCAGCCGAGCTGCTATTTGCGACGGCATAAACAACTCGCCGATACCATCGAGACGGGCAGTGAAATTAGGTGCAAAAGCGCGTACGTTTATGTGTGGCAGCAGAACACCGTCCGTCGCCCATGCGCGTGTGTTACTTCTCGATCAGCGTTTGATAGCGGGTAAAGGGAGTGTAATACCGGGCCGTAAGTCATCGCCGGCGCTAGGCAAGGGCTCCCCACACGGCCTCTCGCCGTGGCTTACCCGCTGGTTCCAGCAGCGCAACACACCGATAAATCCGAGCAACGTGTCGTGGCGAGCGCGCTTTAATGACTCCATTACGTTTGCAATGGAGTCGCAAGCGGGAATCTTGCACGCCGTATCTGGCTGGGCATCGGCAACAGCTCTGTGCGCAGATTGCTGTCTTGGTGAGATGGTCGTTGTAAACACGTTATTTTGTAAAGGCATGGCGGAGATTTGCAAAGACGTTTACACAATATTTTTTTTGTCGTCTCATATCTTTGTCATTGTATTATATTATCGCTTATGTGAAACGTAAAGGCTTTCTGCACAATAACTAACTGATCAATTATATGTCACGTACGTAATGCAAATAACTGATCTTTAACCTCATTTCTTAGCGGTTCACGCGTAAGTCATTCGTGGCCAACCGTCCATGAAGTAAATTCGTAGGTGGACGTCCACAACGAACAGTCATGATGTGCAGAGACTTTCGCAGCGTAAAGCTGACGAAGGATTTAGAGGTGTTCAATTGCAGTACTAACTCATCCCTTTTACATTTTTGACAGTGGATGCAGGAACACTGTGGCTATACAAAGTTACTGACGCTCACTCCACAAGTTCAGCAAACATAATAGTTACGAAAACAACTATGGCGAACTGAAGTTTTGTTTCTTGTAAGAGAGGTGAAGGTTGATAACAGTTAATACGTCTGTGCATCGTTGTAAAGGCGAGAAAATTTTCATTTCTGTAGATCTGCAAAAAGCAAGATCAGATGTAGTTTCTATTTTTGAGAACTACAAAGGTTTTGAAAAATGTTTTCTTGACTGATCATTTTCTTGAAGCTTCACGATTTTCTACGGCCATATGTTGTTTGGAAAGTAATTTTGTATGTTGCTTAACATCTGAACAAGTAATTGTTGTGCTGCAAAATCTGAATGCATATCGCGGGAGTATATGTGGCATATTTTTGTACTATTAATGTAATTAAAAAAAAATGGTTCAAATGGCTCTGAGCACTATGGGACTCAACATCTGAGGTCATAAGTCCCCTAGAACTTAGAACTACTTAAACCTAACTAACCTAAGGACATCACACACACCCATGCCCGAGGCAGGATTCGAACCTGCGACCGTAGCAGTCCCGCGGTTCCGGACTGCAGCGCCAGAACCGCTAGACCACCGCGGCCGGCTAATGTAATAAAAAACTTAAAGATCAACAGTTGGTTCAAATGGCTCTGAGCACTATGGGACTTAACATCTATGGTCATCAGTCCCCTAGAACTTAGAACTACTTAAACCTAACTAACCTAAGGACATCACACAACACCCAGCCATCACGAGGCAGAGAAAATCCCTGACCCCGCCGGGAATCGAACCCGGGAATCCGGGCGTGGGAAGCGAGAACGCTACCGCACGACCACGAGATGCGGGCTCAACAGTTTATATAGCGGTCACCGTATTTTCTAATTTGCAATAAATGGTTAATTGGCTTTTAATTTCTTCGAATAGTAACTTCCGTCAGTTAAAGTTATATTTGTTTGTATTTCACCATGAAAATATTCAGAAATTCTGGAAAAGAAATGTGGAAACCGTGTCTACTTGAATTATCTTGGTTTTAACTAATGTCCTTATGTAAAGTCTCACACCAGGTTCAGCCAGTACCCTATTAGTCAAGATCCAAAAATACTTCCCTGTTACCCCTTCGTGTCTGACGACCCTTTTCTTCAATATTTAATTATTTCCGTAAAGCAATGTTGTCTTCGTTCCTTTCCCAGTTGTGAATACTGGTACCGTTGTTTAGTGAATAATACCAAGTTACCTGAGAGGTAGCAAATAAGGACAGCTCGTTTCGTGTTATCGCGCAATCGGTGTGAGAGTGTCCCTGACATGATACGCGAGTTGGGGTGGCAGTCACTGAAAGAAAGGCGGTTTTCTTTGCACTGAGATCTATTTACGAAATTTCAATCACCAACTTTCTCTTCCGAATGCGAAAGTATTTTGTTGACACCCACCTACGTAGGGAGAAATGATCATCATAATAAAATAAGAGAAATCAGAGCTCTAACGGAAATATTTAGGTGTTCCTTTTTCCCACGCTCCATTCGAGAGTGAAATGGTAGAGAAGTAGAATGAAAATATTTTTTATGCAATAATTTACCAACAGCCGCATCAAGAAGTTCATGCCAGCCGTCGTCCCACGATCCGTAATGGATCAACGAAGATTAGTATGAAAATGGTTCGATGAACCCTCTGCCAGGCACTTAAGTGTGAATTGCAGAGTAACCATGTAGATGTAGATGTAGCGTAATCACTGTAAGCAGTCAAATCTTAACAAGGCTTCGGAAAAATCGCGATAGCGTTTGCAGTAGTCTAGACAGGTATTAGAACACGATCAAAATTTTTCAAAACTTGTTTCATTGAAGAAATTCTTAAATCGGTAACATTTTCATTAAAAGTAATCACCGATAGTGTTAAAGAGTCACTTTGGTAGACGTTTCATATACATACTTTATGCGCCAGTAGCAACTCATAGTTGTCGCTAGTTCACGGATGTTTTCAGTTGACACTTGACATTCCGGAGGTAAAAGTTCAAAATAAATAATAAAATTCTTAGTAGTAATGATTGTCACATACTGAAGAAAAAACTAGGAAATATTTGAGATACGTAACAACTAAGAGACCTGTGTGGCGTAGAGAATTTTGGAAGCGGTAAGTGGCTGAGGTTTGTGGGAGTGTAAATATTTATCAAGTTTAAAAAACATTTTCTAAAAATATAATCAAGAAAATTAGAGGGTATAAGTATAATGCAAACGAAAAGAAATATTAATTGCGCTCAAATCCAACAGGAAATCCCAATTCGGGAAAATTCCTGATCTTAAAATAAATGTAACATTACAAGAAGAGGAGAGCACAAGGGAAACCAACTAGCTGACAATTAATTAACTACACAAGCTGGGGGGAAGAATAATAGAATATGGTAGGTGGGCACAAGTTCAGGACGCGTTTCATAAATAGTATAAAAATGAAGACTGATCGAAAACCACGTAAAACTAATATTAATTCAGCGAACTAAATAAAGGAAAGACGAAATAGGCAACTCAAACAACACAGTAAAATGCCTACACTAAGCTAGAATGGAAACAGGTACAGGTAAATCAAACATCTAGCCGACTGGTTAAATATAAAGTAATCACCAATTTAAACACAACCTAACAATAATATAAGAGTGCAACCGCAGGCTCTAATTCATATAAATGCTCAACAGAAATGTATTCCAGCGTTGTAGCGATCCCACCGTTAGTACAGCAGTAAACATGAAAGCACTAGCTCAGCTTGAAGGTGGGTCTCAACCTGAATACAAGCGACTGCACAGCCAATAATTTGGTCAACAACCACTGGTGCGACACTCTTCTAGTGTACCGCTGCTCAGGAGCACACCACAAGTAGTATCCACTTGCATATTGTCTGCATGGCCTTTGCTGGACCGTAGACGCCAAACACCGCGCACCCACTCGGAACAGGAACAGAGTTCCGTTAATAAGTTCCACAGCTGCTACGTCAGATCCGGGCGCCAGCAGGTTGCCCTACTGCTAGTTGATTGCAACTGTGTCCGCAGCCGTTTCTGCAGTTACCTTGTTGCTAGTCCTCAGCAGCTGTCCACTGACGTCATTCTCCCACTTCCAGAGTCCATAACAACAGCGGCCGCCCCGTCCTCCATACACGCGGGGTCGCCATCAACGGCTGCCAGCAGACAACCACCACTTCTCTTCCCCTGCGCCCACTGACTGACCCCGTGGCTCTGCTGCTGCCCCACCAACTGCCAGACAGTCGAGCAACACCGGCCGGCCCACGTTCCTTGCATACAGAGCGGCTCGCTTCAGTTGTCAACGCACTGACTTTTCGGCGTAGGCGTCCGTCCCAAAGGAAGTGAGTACAGTTGCTCGCCGGCCAATTGGAGGAACCAACCACTCCGGCAGATAAACAAGGCCGGACGGGCTGCCCTTAAATGATATCCTCATGTCCGAACAGTTCCGTTTCAGCGATGAGCACTCCACTATCAATCAGCCCCGCGCTTGTTGAGCATAGCTGTCTGGCCAGGGCAACGAGACAGACAATTGGAGCAGTAATTCTGGATATCGAAGAAACTTTCGATCTTCTCTGGCAAAATGGTCTAACCTACAAATAACATCAATTATGGCGCCCAGAACATTTAAGCTGGATCACTGATTTCTTTCTTACAAGTACGCTGTCCCTCCTCTCCTGAAGTCAATTACGGACCTAAACTAAACTTAACTCCTCCCGAACAGGCCATGAAGGTCCAACGGTGCTGACCGGTCGCCGTGTGATTCTCAACTCATAGGCGTCATGGGATGCGAATATGGAGGGGCATCTGGTCAGCACACCGCTCTCCCGGCCGTATGTCAGTTTCCGAGACCGGAGCCGCTACTTCTCAATAAAGTAGCTCCTCAGTTGGCTTCAGAAGGGCTGAGTGCACCCCGCTTGCCCGCTTGGCAACAGCGCTCGGCAGACCAGATGGTCACCCATCCAAGTGCTAGCCCAGCCCGACAGCGCTTGACTTCGGTGATCTGGCGGGAACCGGTGTTATCACTGCGGCAGGGACGTTGGCCAATTACAGGCCGCTTGCAACGAATTAATTACTAGATAACGACTTTTATCTCTAGTACAGCTGCTGCTGTGGCCATGTGTCGCCACGCCACGCCGCAGATGCAAATCGTAGTTTAACCAGCACTCAGATGAAACCGCAGTAATATTTATATAAGCCAAATGTTTCTTTCGCTGACAAGGAGCAGACGCATGGATAACTTCGATGTAGAGTGTTGAATTACGTTCGTGGGGTGGAGTCTGCGATATTGAGAATCAAACGAAGACACCATACACAGATATTCAAACAACTCTTGTCATCTTTGAAACACTATTATAATGAAAGTATTTAACAAAAGTCGTTCCTTTAGTACCTAAGCGTTTGAATAACTGTCTGTAAGTGATATCACAGGCGGGCGGGCGGAGTGGCCGAGCGGTTTCAGGTGCCATATCACAGGCTGCGCGGCCCCTCCCGCATTAGGTTTGAGTCCTCCCTCGGGCATGGGTGTGTGTGTGTGTTGTTCTTAGCATGTTTAATTTAGTTTAAGTAGTGTGTAAGTCTAAGGACCGATGATGTCAGCAATTTGATCCTTTGGGAATTCACACATATTTAAAATTTTTTCATATCATTAGCTGAACTTCCTTATTACAGTTTAAATGTCAGTGCTCATGTCAGCTATGAACTGCAGTCAGAGATAATATACTTACAGATAGTTGGAAAAATGCAACCCAAAAGATCACTCCGGTATTAATTATCTGGCATGAAAGCCGCCAGTAACGTTCATAACGTCAGAATTAAATCGTATCAGTTCTTCGACAAAGCCTAAGCACCATAAACAGCTCTATTAATCACACTCGGCTTAAGTCACATGCTCTGATTTCACAACTATCGTAGTACACAATTTATTGATTTGTACCTAAATATCCGGCACTATGATATTGGTTGAACTTGCGCTAACCATTCCTAAAGCTCCTTTAATGTTCCGTATTCACTCATTACTGAAGTGGAAAATAATCAGTATAAATCTTCGCAATTTTATCGGTCAGATATATTGCTACACTTACAGTCTCGTACAAGGTGAGTACGTGTCTCTGCTATTCAAAATAAAGTGCCTGGCAGAGAATTCAATGAACCACCGTCAAACTGTCTCTCTACCGTTCCACTCTCGAACGGCACGCGGGAAAAACGAGCACTTAAATTTTTCTGTGCCACCCCTGATTTCTCTAATTTTATCGGGATGATCATTTCTCCCTATGTAGGTGGGTGCCAACAGAATGTTTTCGCAATCGGAGGAGAAAACTGTTGATTGACAATTTCATGAGAAGATCCCGTCGCAACGAAAAACGCCTTTGTTTTAATGATTGCCACTCCAATTCACGTATCATATCTGTGACACTATCTCCCTTATTTCACGATAATACAAAACGAGCTTCCCTTCTTTGTACTTTTTCGAAGTCATCCGTCAGTCCCACCTGATGCGGATCCCACACCGCCCAGCAATACTCCAGAATAGGGCGGACAAACGTGGTATAAGCAGTCTTTTTAGTAGACCTGTTGCACCATTTAAGTGTTCGCAGTCTTTGGTTTGCTCTACCCACAATATTATCTATGTGATAGTTCCAATTTAGGTTATTTGTAATTGTAATCCCTGAATTTACAGCCTTCAGATTTGTGTGACTTATCGCGTAATCGAAATTTAGCTGATTTATTTTAGTACTCATATGAATAACTTCACACTTTTCTTTATTCAGGGTCAATTGCGTCTTTTCGCACCATACAGATATCTTATCTAAATCATTTTGCAAGTCGTTTTGATCATCCGATGACTTTTCAAGACGGTAAATGACAGCATCATCTGCAAACAATCTAAGACGGCTACTCAGATTGTCTCCTATGTCGTTAATATAGATCAGTAAGAATAGAGGGCCTATAACGCTTCGTTGGGGAACGCCGGACATTACTTCTGTTTTATTCGATGACTTTTCGTCTATTACTATGAACTGTGATCTTTCTGACCGGAAATCACGAATCCAGTCGAACAACTGAGGCGATTCTCCGTAGGCACGCAGTTTGGTTAGAAGACACTTGTGAGGAACGGTGTCGAAAGCCTTCTGGAAATCTAAAAATATGGAATCAATATGACATCCACTGTCGATAGCACTTATTACTTCATGAGTATAAAGAGGTAGTTGTGTTTCACAAGAACGATATTTTCTGAATCCGTGCTGACTATGTGTCAATAAATCGTCTGACTACGTGTCAAGAAATCGTTTTCTTCGAGGTACTTCATAATGTTCGAATACAGTATATGTTCCAAAACCCTACTGCAAATCGACGTTAGTGACATAGGCCTGTAATTCAGCGGATTACTCCTACTTCCTTTTTTGGTTATTGGTATGACTTGAGCAATTTTCCAGTCTTTAGGTACAGATCTTCCTGTGAGAGAGGGGTTGTATATAATTGCTAAATATGGAGCTATTTTATCTGCATACTCTGAGAGGAACCTGACGGGTATACAATCTGGACCGGAGGCCTTGCCTTTATTAAGTGATTTAAGCTGCTTTGTTACACCGAAGATATCTACATCTATGTTTCTCATCTTGGCAGTTGTTCTTATGTGGAATTCATGAATATTTACTTCGTCTTCTTGTACAAGGCGAGTACGTGTGTTGTCGTTTAAACTTCCATTTACTTCCTTTGAGCTAAAAGAATCTCCTTTCAAAGTAGATTGGCTAACCTTCCTTCAATTCGAAAATCTCAAGTTAACATTTTCGTCTTAAGTAATTTTCACAATATGTTAACACATCCGAGTACTTTTGAGGTACAATGAATTACCAGCAGAGATGTGACTGATAGAACACAACTTCGATTCTCACAGTCAAACATCAGGTACAACGGTGGATAGAATTCATCATTAACTTCATTAGGAAGGCCTTTTTAATAATTAAAATTCAGCCTCAGTGTTGTCTTCCACGTCGTCTGCCGATCCCTATGTGTTGTTTGTACTTCAATAGCGCCTGGTACACCGCACTGGAACATCTTCCCGAACTCGATTGTGGATCTTGAAACAAATACTAAACAACCTTCTTAGTACATCAAGTCATATAGAACCCATCCGACAAAATTATAACACATATTTCTACTTGCGTCGCGTCGGCCAGCAGTACTTACTAGCGTTTGCTACCTTTAACTATAAACACAGCACGGGGCACCAGGCTTTCGTAAGAAAAGGAATACGATTCAGACAGACATGAAGGCGGTAGTATCGCAAGGCACGGTCTTAGGTCTCGTCCTTTACACCATTTACTAATAACACACCTAAGCAAGTTGGCGGAGAGATAGCACTCTAATGGTACTGCCGTCTATGGAGCTGTCACAACATTTTAATCCTTCACAGAAAACTACGACAGTATCTCGATAAAACATGCAATGGTTTAATATGTGGACAATCAAAACTAATACTACAAAGTGCCAGGCGATACACTTTATAACCAAGCTAAGACGGTTACATATTTTGCCTTGGACATCGATAGATGCCACACATGGCATAAACACGTAAAAAACCGCGAATAAAATACGCACACTCTTGTTTTGGTTGTTCCCTCTCCTGCAGGTTCAAGGACTGATCAGACACTGCCGACTTCTCCTCTGACACCAGTTCGTAAGTCCAGTCATCTTGTTTGACTCTAAAGTACGGTATATGACCCCCGAAACAACAATTGTTCACCAACAGCGTCTTCGAAACAAAACTTTCCGCATCATTTCAGGTGCTGGCACCCAAGTCCCGCACACATGAGAGACCTATTAGGCCAACCCACTATTTACCAACTCATTCAGGAAAAGTCCGTAAAATATTACGAACCACAAACTTCGCGCAGTTTTCTCAAAATGGTTCAAATGGCTCTGAGCACTATGGGACTTAACTGCTGAGGTCATCAGTCCCCCAGAACTTAGAACTATTTAAACCTAACTAACCTAAGGACAACACACACATTCATGCCCCAGGCAGGATTCGAACCTGCGACCGTAGCGGTCGCGCGGCTCCAGACTGTAGCGCCAGGGAACCGCTCGGCCACACCGGCCGGCGCAGTTTTCTCAAAATTTAAATCAAGACCTCTCTGAAGCTTCTCACAAACACCGGAAATTACGCCACTTTAGCGAGCCATAACACACACGACCACTAAACACAAAGATTTAGACTAAGAATACATACGTCTTTCACCAAATCCCATTTCACGAAGCCCCTAGCGCATTCTGAAGTCAGACGGGCACAGCATAGTCGCGGTTCAAATTTCAAACCACGTACATCGCCTTGCCCCCAGGAGCTGTGTCCCCTCTCTCTGGCCCGTTCAGCAGCTGCTATCCATGTCCCCTGACTCTGGCTGCGTTATCACACTCCACACTGCTTTCTGTTGTCATACGAGTGTGCTCGGCGATCGGCTAGTGTGAAATTTAACACACTCTGTGCTCCAGTGCGAACACAACACCAGCTCTGGCGCCAGCTGTAGAGCAGAGCCATGAGCCGCTAAATCAACGTACAACTATATATTCTGTTACACTAGTTTTGATAACAGTTTCTTGACACGTCTCTCTCACGTTGTGTAAGTTCAATTTTTATATGTGCCAACAGCTACTTCATCGATGTAAAAATGCAGAATCTCTCGGCGGTAACATTTCCAGCTACGTCAAGTTATTAAAATTACACGAGCTTGCGGCCAAGCTCTCCTTGTTCATTGTCATTTGGGCTACTAGAACGCCAGTATATACACTAGCTGCCGGCTGTGACGTCACTGGTGCTTGCAGCATCGTCATATTTGAGCGTACGTGGACTCGGCTTTCGATGTGCCAGCTTCCGTGGTGCGACCACTGGAACTCACGCCTTGCTGAGCTGCAGGCCACCGTCTCCGTTTAACGTATTGTCGGTTATTTTTATTTCGCTGGTTTCTTTAATTACGCGGTGCGTGACGCCGTTAGTGCGAGCCAGTGACGGGAGTTATTCTACAGTACGTAGAGTTTGTGCGACGTGACTGGCCACGCTCGCAAAGGCCTGAAGATCGATATGATGTTGCGTCGTTTCAGCAGGCGACTTATGTTGCCCAACAGGAAACCACAGAAAAGCAAAATTACAAGTTTCTTTTCCTCTCTCGTCGACTGTCTTGTATTGTGATTCTTACGTGAAGTCACTTCATTTATTTGATGAACGTTATAGTCGCCGTTCCTGCAGACATTGCGTAGATGGCTGAGCTCATGGCGCAGGTCATCAGATTCTCATATCATTCTTACAGGATGCACCAACGTTTCTAACACATTGCGCTTCTGTGCTGGGTGATGATGGCTGATGGCGTGCAAGTATAGATCGGTCTGGGGAGATTTTCTGTAGACACTGTGGCCAAGCGATCCATTTCGTTAGTGGTGAACTGGTTCTTGCTGTCAGTACCGTTCAGGTATTTCAAACATTCGTCAGGTTTCTCACTCGATGGGGCCAAATGACGAACGTGTCGCCACGGTATCGAAAGAAACAACTACCCTTCAATGACGCTTGCGTCTATGGAAATATCCTCGAAATTCTTCATTTAGAGGTTTACCAGGATGTACCAGGCCACCCATTGGAACGTTGTCCGTCTGATCGTAACAATGTCCGTAGTACATGAATGGTTAATATCCTTCCACAAATGTTATTCTTTCACAAGCTCGATATGGCCGCGAATAAAACAGTGGCACGAACA
Source organism: Schistocerca piceifrons (assembly GCF_021461385.2). Taxonomy (NCBI): domain Eukaryota; kingdom Metazoa; phylum Arthropoda; class Insecta; order Orthoptera; family Acrididae; genus Schistocerca; species Schistocerca piceifrons. The sequence continues at coordinate 401,596,885 of NC_060145.1, forward strand.
TAAAATAAATTTCCTTTCCTTTACGTCTGTGGCCACAATTTTTTTAATCTCTAATGACTATCTTCAGATCTGTTCTATAAAAAGATGTCCTAATTTACTGCAGCCATAGTGGCAACATCAAGTGTTAAACACAACATTAGCACCAGTATCGTCAAATATATATAAATAACATTATATGCAAGAGTCATCTTGGCAGCAGCATTGCTGTTGAGCAGGTCATGGCGTAGACCATTCAAGTGTCCCCAAAAACCAAAAATCTTAGGGACTGATCTCTGGGGAACGAGGAACGAACTGGCCAAGGTGTGCCACCATCACCTCCCCCCCTCCCCCCCCCCCCCCCCCGACAAATCCAGTAGTCCTGAAATGTGTCCGTCAGATGTTTGCGCACATTGTGATGGAAGTGCGCTTATGTGACGTGCATGAACCACATTTGCATTCGTTGTTGCAATGGCACACCCTCCAGCAAGGTAGGCAATACATTAACGATAGCCCAGACAATACGCCCCAGTTAACCTTGGCCCTATTAATCTATCGGCAAATACTTCTGCTCATACAGTGATTGGGAATCGAAGTCGATCCCCTATATATTGAATTGCTCGGGGATTTACATATGCCCATACATGCTGGTTACGGAAGTTCACAACATCATCTCTTGTAAACCTTGCTTTATCTATAAATAAAGTCATGGATGAGAACAGTGAATCTGCTGCACATTTCTGCAACAGCCATCGTCCGAACCGCCGTCTGTGATGATGATCCTGTAGCCTTAGGGCGTGAACGCCCTCTAGATGATACGGGTACAGCAATTGTTCATGAAGTACTTCGCAGATAAAAGAATGAGACACGCCGTCTGCTGCTGCTAGTTGTCGCACACTGGCGCCAGGGGTTTCTTCTACCGAACGTAGCACAGCCTCCTACATGTCGGGCGTGCGGACTGTGCGTAGCCTTCCACCGTCAGTTTTCCGATGTGCAAGGGTAACTGCATCGCTAAGATGCTGGAAAAGTCAGAGGAAATTCTGCGCTATGGATACTTTTCCGCGTAGCCTATAACGCGATTCGAACTACGCAACTGATTATAGACAGTCTGTGTAACAGATATCAAGTCGGTTATGGGAATAAGAGCATTGTGGTTGGTACCTCTACTGCGCAATAGAAAGGCTTCATTTTCACCCGAGGAGAGCAGGATACTGAAAAATGTGGCCAAAATAGTTTATTGTGTGTATGAATCTACGCCCCCCCCCCCCCCCCCCCCCCATGAACCATGGACTTTGCCGTTGATGGGGAGGCTTGCATGCCTCCGCGATACAGATAGCCGTACCGTGGGTGCAACCACAGCGGATGGGTTTTTGTTGAGAGGCCAGACAAACGTGTGGTTCCTGAAGAGGGGCAGCAGCCTTTTCAGTAGTTGCAAGGGCAACAGTCTGGATGATTGACTGATCTGGCCTTGTAACAATAATCAAAACGGCCTTGCTGTGCTGGTACTGCGAACGGCTGAAAGCAAGGGGAAAATACAGCCGTAATTTTTCCCGAGGGCATGCAGCTTTACTGTATGATTAAATGATGATGGCGTCCTCTTGGGTAAAATATTCCGAATAGTCACCCATTCGGATCTCCGGGCGGGGACTACTCAGGAGGACGTTGTTTTCAGGAGAAAGAAAACAGGCGTTCTACGGATCGGAGCGTGGAATGCCAGATCCCTTAATCGGGCAGGTAGGTTAGAAAATTTAAAAAGGGAAATGGATAGGTTGAAGTTAGATATAGTGTGAATTAGTGAAGTTCGGTGGCAGGAGGAACAAGACTTTTGGTTAGGTGACTACAGGGTTATAAACACAAAATCAAATAGGGGTAATGCAGGAGTAGGTTTAATAATGAATAGGAAAATAGGAATGCGGGTAAGCTACTACAGACAGCATAGTGAACGCATTATTGTGGCCAAGATGGATACGAAGCCCACACCTACTACAGCAGTACAAGTTTATATGCCAACTAGCTCTGCAGATGACGAAGAAATTGAAGAAATGTATGATGAAATAAAAGAAATTATTCAGATTGTGAAGGGAGACGAAAATTTAATAGTCATGGGTGACTGGAATTGGAGTGTAGGAAAAGGGAGAGAAGGTAACATAGTAGGTGAATATGGACTGGGGCTAAGAAATGAAAGCCGCCTGGTAGAATTTTGCACAGAGCACAACATAATCATAGCTAACACTTGGTTTAAGAATCATGAAAGAAGGTTGTATAAATGGAAGAACCCTGGAGATACTAAAAGGTATCAGATAGTTTATATAATGTTAAGACAGAGACTTAGGAACCAGGTTTTAAATTGTAAGACATTTCCAGGGGCAGATGTGGACTCTGACCACAATCTATTGGTTATGAACTGTAGATTAAAACTGAAGAAACTGCATAAAAGTGGGAATATAAGGAGATGGGACCTGGATAAACTGAAAGAACCAGAGATTGTACAGAGTTTCAGGGAGAGCATAAGGGAACAATTGACAGGAATGGGGGAAAGAAATACAGTAGAAGAAGAATGGGCAGCTTTGAGGGATGAAGTAGCGAAGGCAGCAGAGGATCAAGTAGGTAAAAAGACGAGGGCTAGTAGAAATCCTTGGGTAACAGAAAAAATATTGAATTTAATTGATGAAAGGAGAAAATATAAAAATGCAGTAAATGAAGCAGGCAAAAAGGAATACAAACGTCTCAAAAATGAGATCGACAGGAAGTGCAAAATGGCTAAGCAGGGATGGCTAGAGGACAAATGTAAGGATGTAGAGGCCTATCTCACTAGGGGTAAGATAGATACTGCCTACAGGAAAATTAAAGAGACCTTTGGAGATAAGAGAACGACTTGTATGAATATCAAGAGCTCAGATGGAAACCCAGTTCTAAGCAAAGAATTGAAAGCAGAAAGGTGGAAGGAGTATATAGAGGGTCTATACAAGGGCGATGTACTTGAGGACAATATTATGGAAATGGAAGAGGATGTAGATGAAGATGAAATGGGAGATATCATACCGCGTGATGAGTTTGACAGAGCACTGAAAGACCTGAGTCGAAACAAGGCCCCCGGAGTAGACAACATTCCATTGGAACTACTGACGGCCTTGGGAGAGCCAGTCCTGACAAAACTCTACCATCTGGTGAGCAAGATGTATGAAACAGGCGAAATACCCTCAGACTTCAAGAAGAATATAATAATTCCAATCCCAAAGAAAGCAGGTATTGACAGATGTGAAAATTACCGAACTATCAGTTTAATAAGTCACAGCTGCAAAATTCTAACGCGAATTATTTACAGACGAATGGAAAAACTGATAGAAGCCGACCTCAGGGAAGATCAGTTTGGATTCCGTAGAAACACTGGAACACGTGAGGCAATACTGACCTTACGACTTATCTTAGAAGAAAGATTAAGGAAAGGCAAACCTACGTTTCTAACATTTGTAGACTTAGAGAAAGCTTTTGACAATGTTGACTGGAATACTCTCTTTCTAGTTCTAATGGTGGCAGGGGTAAAATAGAGGGAGCGAAAGGCTATTTACAATTTGTACAGAAACCAGATGGCAGTTATAAGAGTCGAGGGGCATGAAAGGGAAGCAGTGGTTGGGAAGGGAGTAAGACAGGGTTGTAGCCTCTCCCCGATGTTGTTCAATCTGTATATTGAGCAAGCAGCAAAGGAAACAAAAGAAAAATTCGGAATAGGTATTAAAATTCATGGAGTAGAAATAAAAACTTTGAGGTTCGCCGATGATATTGTAATTCTGTCAGACAGCAAAGGACTTGGAAGAGCAGTTGAATGGAATGGACAGTGTCTTGAAAGGAGGATATAAGATGAACATCAACAAAAGCAAAACAAGAATAATGGAATGTAGTCTAATTAAATCTGGTGATGCTGAGGGAATTAGATTAGGAAATGAGACGCTTAAAGTAGAGAAGGAGTTTTGCTATTTGGGGAGCAAAATAACTGATGATGGTCGAAGTAGAGAGGATATAAAATGTAGACTGGCAATGGCAAGGAAAGCGTTTCTGAAGAAGAGAAATTTGTTAACATCGAGTATAGATTTAAGTGTCAGGAAGTCATTTCTGAAAGTATTTGTATGGAATGTAGCCATGTATGGAAGTGAAACATGGACGATAAATAGTTTGGACAAGAAGAGAATAGAAGCTTTGGAAATGTGGTGCTACAGAAGAATGCTGAAGATTAGACGGGTAGACCACATAACTAATGAGGAAGTATTGAATAGGATTGGGGAGAAGAGAAGTTTGTGGCACAACTTGACCAGAAGAAGGGATCGGTTGGTAGGACATGTTCTGAGGCATCAAGGGATCACCAATTTAGTATTGGATGGCAGTGTGGAGGGTAAAAATCGTAGAGGGAGACCAAGAGATGAATACACTAAGCAAATTCAGAAGGATGTAGGTTGCAGTAGGTACTGGGAGATGAAAAAGCTTGCACAGGATAGAGTAGCATGGAGAGCTGCATCAAACCAGTCTCAGGACTGAAGACCACAACAACAACAACAACAACATGAATCTACGATTGTCATCAAATGCAGTGTGCAACGTATACAGCATATGACACAGTTGAAGGAGCGCCAATATAACGGCTATACTAATATCCACAACCAAGCGCCATGCACCTCTTCCTATAAACATGTGTTTACCTACGAAAGTATGCGTTTCCGGACCATGTTTACTAGACATATTTTTCTTGTTTTGATAAGTACTGCCACGTCTGAGAGTATTCGACACTTTTTCAACACTCTGTACAAGTAAGACAGTAATGCCATTTTCGTGCCTCAGGCACTAGCCGGTTCTCGACATTGCAGGGTTCTGTTTCAGGCGGCACCTGCTTCAGAGCGCAGAGTTTCGGCGCCAGGCGCTGTTGTGGCACGGGGTGGGTCTGGGTTGCGGTGTGCGCACGCGCGTCACGAAGCCCGCCGCTGGGGTCACCTGCGTGCGATCCCTGCCCGCTTACTCTGCCCGCCGCGGCGGCGTGTGTTGCTCAACGACAGAAGACTGCGTCCTCCTCTATGGACGTGCGGTGCGAGGATGGACGGCCAGGATTCGTTCAAATGGCTCGCCCACCCACACAATCATATAGATCCCTCTCTGCGGCATTACTCTTCAGTATGACAGTTCGACATTATCAGTCCCTGGCGTCACTACAAAGAATGTATAAGAGAATGTACACTACTGGCCATCAAAATTGCTACACCATGAAGATGACGTGCTACAGACGCGAACTTTAACCGACAGGAAGAAGATGCTGTGATATGCAAATGGCGCCGGTGGTGACACCTACAAAGTGCTGACATGAGGAAAGTTTGCAACCGATTTCTCATACACAAACAGCAGTTGACCAGCGCTGCCTGGTGAAACGTTGTTGTGATGCCTCGTGTAAGGAGGAGAAATGCGTACCATCACGTTTCCGACTTTGATAAAGGTCGTATTGTAGCCTATCGCGATTACGGTTTATCGTACCGCGACATTGCTGCTCGCGTTGGTCGAGATTCAATGACTGTTAGAAAAATATGGAATCGATGGGTTCAGGAGGGTAATATGGAACGCCATGCTGGATCCTAACGGCTTCGTAGCAATCGAGATGACAGGCATCTTATCCGCATGGCTGTAACGGATCGTGCAGCCACGTCTCGATCCCTAAGTCAACAGATGGGGACGTTTGCAAGACAACAACCATGTGCACGAACACTGCGACGACATTTCCAGCAGCATGGACTATCAGCTCGGAGACCATGTCTGCGGCTACCCTTGACGCTGAATCACAGACAGGAACGCCTGCGATGGTGTACTCAACGACGAACGTGGGTGCACGAATGGCAAAACGTCATTTTTTCGGATGAATCCAGGTTCTGTTTACAGCATCATGATGGTCGCATCCGTGTTTGGCGACATCGTGGTCAACGCATACTGGAAGCGTGTATTCGTCATCGCCATACTGGCGTATCATCCGACGCGATGGTATGCGGTGCCATTGTTTACACGTTTCGGTCACCTCTTGTTCGCATTGATGGCACTTTGAACAATGGACGTTACATTTCAGATGTGTTACGACCCGTGGGTCTACCCTTCGTTCGATGCCTGCCATACCCTGCATTTCAGCAGGATAATGCACTACCGCATGTTGCCGGTCCTGTGCGGAGCTTTCTGGATACAGAAAATGTTCGAGTGCTCCCCTGGCCAGCACTACCTCTAGATCTCTCACCAACTGAAAATGAACTGTGGTATCGTGTTGAAGCTGCATGGGCAACTGTACCTGTTCACGCCATCCAAGCTCTGTTTGACTCAATGCCCAGGCGTATCAAGGCCGTTATTACGAACAGAGGTGGTTGTTATGGGTACTGATTTCTAAGTATCTTTGCACCCAAACTGCGTGAAAATGTAATCACATGTCAGTTCTAATATAATATATTTGTCCAATGAACACCCGTTTATCATCTGCATTTCTCCTTGGTGTGCCGGCCGGTGTGGCCAATCGGTTCTAGGTGCTTCAATATGGAACCGCGCGACCGCTACGGTCGCAGGTTCGAATCCTGCCTCGGGTATGGATGTGTGTGATGTCCTTAGGTTAGTTAGGTTTACGTAGTTCTACGTTCTCGGGGACTGATGACCTCAGGTGTTAAGTCCCATAGTGCTCAGAGCCATTTGAACCATTTTCTTCTTGATGTAGCAATTTTAATGGCCAGTAGTGTACAATGCTAGTAGGTTGAAATTTTTTTTCGCAAAGTCTGAAGAGATATAGAAGGCGGCTGTGCTAACAACAGGATAAAGAGAGCCCGGAATTATTAAAATTTATAATTACGTTTAGTTAATTTAGGTCACTGTCTTTAAAAGCTAAATAATACTTCAGCATTGTAAATTTAATTGAAACCTTTGTTTGGACAAGAGCTCGATGTAGGAAACAACGACTACTAGTTACAGCAGCTGAAACGATCGCCTTCATGTCAGGATACAAACGCACTGTGCCTAAAACTGCAGTAAGACACTTAAGTCTTTTCAGTGGTAACATCGTTAAGGAATCGTCAAGACTGGAGCTGTTAACACTACACTGTTACTTATGCTCTTCACTTAGACACAGCATGTTCGCGTCCTGATCAGATGATGATCGTTTAAGTGGTTGAAAATAGTAATTACTCTTTTCTTCTTTGCAATTTTGCGAAATAAAGTTTTTAATAATATCTATGACACTGAAGTCTGCAGATCACTGTGTCTATGCAGACAATTACAAAATAATACTCGACATACATTAATGTGAAAGTGAGGAGGAATTACAGGACCTGCTGAATATCAAAACTGCTTACAGCACAATGTCCGAGGGTTATAAACCACACTGTATGGATCCGATTTGTGCTGGAACAAATATATTTACCGCGTCTTATCTACTTTGTCTAATAACATATAAAGATTTATTCTAGTAGGGAGCATCGAAATAAACCAATGAATTCGCAACGGGAAAATATGCATTACTAATTATGCAAAATATTAGAACGGCAAAAGGCGTATCGTGTTGTACTACTGATTATAGCTGTATCGGCATTTACTGCTCCTGTTCTTTGTGCTTGATTTTGTATGTAACATACCACTGGAGATCTAATGAATAACCTACAATTCATGACTTCCTTTAGACGAAATGTGGAGTTGTTCAATTTACAATGATTTAGTAGCAATGTAAGATTTCCCCCCACAGTACATTAGTCTAGTTACAATCTGTCAAGAAAATCACGTAGAAGACGACAGTGCAAACAATTCTAAGACTTAGTTTCCTCATAATGAGTATGAAGGGGTGATCTGTATTTACTTTCTTAGGAGAATAAAAACTTGTTAGCTAGGATCGCAATAAAAACACGTTACAATCGATAAACGGTTTTGGTAAACTATGCTACCGTCATCGGATCTTACAATACCCTCTAAGAAGATGTGATTACGGTAACATAGTTTACCGTAACCGGTTATCTACAATACAGTAATTTTCTGCTGCTCAAGCGTTTGCAGTCCGTATCAAGTAGACATGGAAAGATGTAATGAATTTATAAACGCACTGCTGTGCTGTTCATACACACAACAGATGGTTTTAGCCACCTGTTTCAGTATTTTCTCTCCTCGGGTAAAAATGCTGTTTTTCTGTTGCTCATGGATACTACGATACAGGTACCATCACTCCTGCACGGAACAAGCCAGACACTTTCTCAATGATAATAAATAGGGCTCAACAGGGACTGATAGATATATCTTTCAGATCGGAATGACTGACACAAACTGTGTGTCTGGCTGTTGTCCAGCTCTAAGAATCTATCCACAAGACGTTGCTCGAACAGTAACCTAATCGGCTGGTGCATAACTGTTAATACCGTTTGCGTGTAAATCACGCACATACAGTGCGAGCGAGCTATGTTACACGTGGCACTCTCCTGCTGATAGATGCCATCGTCTGAAGGAATAACAAACCGCAAATAAGGGTGGACATCATTCCCAAGAATGGATGTATGCTTGATATATTGTCCTTTCCAGAACGACGAAATCACCCAGGGAATGTCATGAAAATATTCGCCAATCCATAACGCTTCCTCCTCGGGCCCCGAGTCTTCCGGCGATTCTTGTAAGGTGCACACTTTCACACTTTTCATTCTGTACACGCCTACGGCTATCTGTCCGATGGAGCATAGAACGTGATTCATCTGAAAAGGACACGTGTCACCAGTCAGTGGACTCCAGTTGCGTTCGTCGAACAGTAGTCAGTATTGCCCATGAACCAGGCGTTCGCTGAATGGTCCTTGATGACACACTGTTATTAGGCTCTTTGTTCATCTGAGCGGTCAGTTGCACGTCTATTCTCCCGTACATATCTCTGCAGCCGTCATTCACCCCATCATCTATGGCCCATAGTATGCACCGTTGCCTCGGCGCTAGTTTTGCATAGCACCATTTTGCTATGCGTACTCCAACTACGGTGGTACGCGAACAGTTCGCAAACTTAGCCGTTTAGGAAATGCTTTCACCCTTGGCCCGAAATCCAATGATCTCGCCCATTTGGACATAAGATAAATCGCTGCGCTTCCGGCTTACGACAACGCCGACACCGTTCTCCGCGTGCCTCTGGCTCGCTTTGTATGCCACCCACTGCTATTGCTGCCACCTGCAGTCTGTGAGTGGTTATAGCATGTTGACATCGAACATAGGTGGTGGTCAAATTAATGCTTATAAACCGCGTATTTCAGAGTTCTGCTCGTTTGAGGCAGCCTGCAATTATCTCCTCTACTGTGCAAAATTCTACACCGTAGAACATTTTCTTGTTTGTATTCTAAGCTCTGTCTGCTCTTACAATTTTTACCTTCTACAGTTGACTCTGTTGCCGTGGAAGTTATTCCTTGATGTCTTAACGAAGCCATGAATCTACTTAGCAGCAAGGCACAGTGCAAGCTGGTAGTGGCTCCATAATGGTGTGGACTGTGTTTACATGGAATGAGCTGGATCCTCTGGTTATGATCGGCTACTTGGAGACCATTTCCAGCCGTTCATGAGTGCCATGTTCCCAAACAACAATGGAATTTTTTTGGATGGCAATGTGCCAAGTCACCGTTTCACAATTGATCGCAATTTGTTTCGACAATTCGATCGAATTATCGGGCCACCCTGATCATCCGACGTGAATCCTATCGAACATTTACGGGACATAATCGAGAGGTCAATTAATGCACAACATGCTGCACCGACAACAATTTCGTAATTGTGGAAGGCTATAAGGGCAGCATGGCTCAATATTTCTGGAGATTTCGAACGACTTAGTATTAGGAAAGCAGTCTTAATGGCGTTTATTTACTTATTTAGTGCCGACCGGTTTCAGCCCATCGTAGGGGCCACCTTCAGGGCAGACATATCGGCAGTCGACTACTGGTGGCGTCACGTCTACCAAGGTGTGGCAGGAGACTGCTGATGGCAGAAACCAGTCGCCACTAAATAAGTAAACAAACGCGATTAAGTCTGTTTTCCTAATACTAAGTTACTTTTATATCAGTCGCTGTTAGCCCACAACTATGTTGTCCAAACAGCTTCGAACGACTTGTTGAGTCCATGCCACGTCGAGTTGCTGCATTACACCGGGAAAAAGGAAGTCCGACACGATATTAGGAGACATCCCATGACTTTCATGTGAAACTTTATTTTATAGTTAAATCTACAACTTCAGCTGGAGAAAAGACAAATATGGTACAACTTTGAAGGTTTGTGAAATGTTTCATGTGCTACCTTACTTGTCAGAGTGAACACTATTCCTAAGACCATTCTTGCAGTCGCTTGTAATTTAGTTTGCGTCTTCTACGAAGTGAAGAATATGTTAAGTGTACAGACATATACAAAACAAAGACAGGGTCAAGACTTATCTATAGCGTTTTCATCTACCACAGAGATCATAATCTGTTGTAATTATGGTGGGTAAATTACACCACAAACGAATGGTCTACCGACCGAAGATTGTGAAGCCCTGCTGTACCTTTGTAATGAGATATTAGTGGATAAATTCTAAGCCTCTCTCTTGTCGGTAGCAGACCATCCACTAATCCCTAATATGTCTGTTGTGGTCTTATAATTTCCAATCATCTTCATGAGGCACTTAAAGTAGCTTTATGTCAAAACCATCAGACTTGGATTTCCTTACAAGAAAAATGTTAGTTGCTATGTTTGTCCTATTTATGAATGCGGAAACGTTGCTGTGCTAAATGTTATGTCCCCTTGTATTGTCGCACGAGAGCATAAATTTCTTGACAAACATCAAACGCTTACGTCGAACTGTATACCATTTAATGAAACATAATTTTCACTCCACAAACGGTTCTAAAAGGGGTTCCAAAAGGAATGTTGGATCAGCATTTTACTGCCAACATACAGAATTTTACAGCTGAGTGTGTGTGTGTGTGTGTGTGTGTGTGTGTGTGTGTGTGTGTGTGTGTGTGTGTGTGTGTGAATTCCTAAGGGACCAAATTGCTGAGACCATCGGTCCCTAGACTTACACACTACATAAACCAACTTATGCTAAGCAGAACACACGCACCCATGCCTCAGGGAGGACGGTTCGTGACATGGCGCTTCAAACCAAGCGGGCACTTCCGCACGGCTTTACAGCTGAAGCAACTGTCATATTAGAAGCACCGAAATACGCAATTGAAACTGCTCTAGCCAAACTCATGATCTTCCCTTAAAGGTTCGACGCTGCAGTGCGTTCAGTGTTTAAAAAATGTCAAGTTAAATTTGCGTTGGGATTTCAGTATTAACCTTTGGATAAATTCTCCTGGAAAATGAAAGATTAGGAATTGTATTGTATTACACTGGGGACCTAGATACCAGGTAGAGGCTTCGTCCTGCCGTAGCCCTCAGTGGTTCACAAAGCCAGAACAGGCCACAGCAGTCCATCCGCCCCACCGCCACCCGATACCGAACCCAGGGTTATTGTGCGGTTCGGGCCCTAGTGCAGCAGTGGAGCAGGATCGTTTCATACCAGACTAGTGTAACCCCAAATGTTTGCGTGGTAGAGTAATTATGGTGTACGCATACGTGGAAACGGTATTTGCACAGCAATCGCCCACACAATGTAACTGAGGCGGAATAAGGGGAACCAGCCCCCATTCGCCGAGATGGAAAACCGCCTTAGAAACCATCCACAGGCTGGCTGGCACACCGGACCTCGACTCTAATCCGCCGAGCGGACTTTTCCCGGGGACCGGCACGCCTAACCGCTGGGGAAGCCAAGTATACGTAGATTATATGGATATGTTGACACAATTATAAATAATTCCACAGAGTGTTCTCTAGTTCAGAGACCAACTGGGAAAAATGTAGTCTTGGTACAACTACAAATAGGAACACAGAAAATAATGAACGAGGTTTCATCCCAGGACGGGAAGAAAATATTAGAGATATGTGTCAAATACCAATAAAGACTTAACAGTATAATGACACCTGATGATTATAAAATATTTAGCTTGAATGAAAAATATCCAAAAATCGTCGTCACTTTCTGAGGTAATTATTTCTCAACATAAATTTGTAGAAGTGCAGAAATGCCAGTAACCATTTTGGATAAGTAATTGCGTTACAATATTACGTACAAGTATACGTAAACTGTATCTTATCATGAAGTGTAATCATTGCACAATAACAGATTCTTCGTACAGATAATATGGAAGACTACCGTATAGATGCCTCATGCAGGAGAATGGATAGCTGCAACCACAAAGTAAAGCCATTTACTCAGTTGTCAGAAAAGTATCACCGGAGAATGTGGTTTCAGTAATCACATCTCTTTTGTGGAAGAGTGACACCAATGCAAAGTTTTGTAAACCTCTAAATAATTAATTCTCAATTCCAATGTTAAAATTTTATTGGTGCAGACAAGTACGCAGAATTTTTAGAGGAAGTGTTCCGAGATGATTTTGTCACATGCATCTGCAAGAGCCAGAGAGGAATGCTTCATTATTAAATTACTGACTGGTAGACACTCGCATGGTTGTGATAAAATGCTACCTGTAGACTTATGAAGAACAGTTCACCACACATTAGTTTTGTACTGTCACTTGAACAATATGTCTTCCAGATGCGGTCAGTTCCCAGACGCGTCAAAATACCCGATAGCAAAACCTCTATATACGAAGGAAGAAAGACGTAATCTGCACAGCTAACCGTGATACAAGTTTTCTCGCAAACTTCTGATTAGGTAGTGTATAAGAAAGCAATAAAATATCTTGATACACATCATTTGTTGTAAATGTAAATGTCGTGGAACTAGGGCCTCCCGTCGGGTAGACCGTTCGCCGGGTGAAAGTCTTTCGATTTGAGGCCTCTTCGGTGACTTGCGCGTCGATGGGGATGAAATGATGGTGATTAGGAAAACACAACATCTAGTCCCTGAGCAGAGAAAATCTCCGACCCAGCCGGGAATCGAACGCGGGCGCTTAGGATTGATATTCTGTGGCACTGACCACTTTTTTCTTTTGTTTTAAGTTGATCTCATTTTGTTCGGTACAGTTTGTTCTATTTGTTCGGGGTGGACGTCCTACGACGTCCGTTTAAGTTCTTCGTTGAGCCATCCACTCAGTTTTTTTATTGCAGAGGGCAGCTAACCCTCTCACCGAGCACGCAGAGCTACGGCGCCGGCTACCACTCGGCTACCGGGGGCTGATAGTTTAGTTTCAGGAAGGCGTAGTGTTGCGAGCAGTATGTCCGCCGTGCAATATGTTCGAAAAGCCCTGGGTATGATTGAGCAACATATAACTGGCAAGTTGCTGCAGGGCAGATGGATCATGTTGCTGAGAAAGTCTAATTGTTCCGAGTAATAGCTGCAGGTCACAAGAGGAGTTAAGGGCCGGTATCCAGCGGGCCGCTCAGCGGACGCAACTTGGAATTTCTGTGACGGCCAAATACAATTCTACTGCCAAACGCTTCTGAATGCTGGAAAAATATAGTCTGACTGCGCTATATCTAAATGCTTCGAATATTCACAAAAAATACGGAAACCACTTCCAGACATCCCACAGAAAATCTGAAAACACCATTGAACTTGCAAAAATGAGAAGAATACAGTAAAATTATTACCATGCTTATATAACAAATATTAACTAAATTATTAACACTTACAAGTAATATGGTTTATGGAAACAATAAATAAAGCTCCAGACATGCTACATATGTGTTAAGAGTCACTACTGGATATATCTTAAAGTCAGCTACAAAATGGCCACATCAATCTCGGAAATTTTGGAAATTTGTATTGAGGTCTTATGGGACCAAACTGCTGAGGTCATCGGTCCCTAAGCTTACACACTACTGAATCTAACTTAAACTAACTTACGCTGAGGACAATATACACACCCGTGCCCGTGGGAGCACTCAAACCTCCCACGGGGGAGCCGTGCGAACCGTGACAAGACGCCTCAAACCGCATCGCTGCCACGCGCGGTACATTAATCTTAATATTACACAGGTAGACTATTAGGTATAAATAATTTATTTAATAGTTATTAACACAGTGTGAAAGCAAAGAGTTCTTTACATATAAATGACAGCTTAGATCAGCATGAACGATTTGCGCTATTGTTCAAATTTGTTTCTGTTTGCTTAGTAAGAATTTTTACGAGTCAGTGTTTTTGGGAAGAATGTTTGAGTAGCATGGTACAGCAGCGGCAACCTGAATAAAGTAACAGGTTTGACCAGTGAGAACGAAGTCTTTCGCGATACCACTGTTGTATACGGCAGTCTCGGACTTCTTCCTGCATCAGTTCAGAGTAAAACCTCAAACTTTCGGTAATTGCCTCCGTCGTCTTTGTCAGGAGAAACTGACTGTCAAAACTGTCGATCTGTGGTGGCCTTATATAGCCAATAGATGGCCTACGATTGGTCAGTAATTACGTAACGCCTCACAGATGGTGTCAATGTCTGCGATGGGGGCGCTACCGATAGTAAATACGAGTATTGTGACGAATATCTCCACCTATTGTCTACATTATGAGCTCGCTTCCACGCGTTGTTAAGTTTATATCCGCTGTCACGGAATCCTTGTATGTAGGAGCCTGGTACAAAACTTTCGTTGTATCAAACTATATTATGTGTTTGTGTGGTTGTGCTCAGTTTCTCCACTTCACGGTTTTTAATACGTCGTTAGTGTCCTGCACAGCGAACGGTTACGGTACGAACGGACAAATTTGCGTAATTGCTTCAGCATTCACATCCAGCAATGTAGGCAGAGTCCTGGGAAGATGAGGTATCACACCTATTTTCAAACTTCCTATGAAGATAACGGAGATACTACGCCCTGTCGAGGACAGCCGCGGGCTTAGGATTCCAGGGATTTATAACATCCATTGTGAGTGGGGAAGCAGTTACAACAGTCATTCGATCCGTACCGTTTCCGATCGATGTGCAGAAAATCGACGTCATATTAAACATCTGGAAGTGAAGAAATTTGCAGTGCTTCAAAATGGTTCAAATGGCTCCGAGCACTATGGGACTTAACATCTGTGGTCATCAGTCCCCTAGAACTTAGAACTACTTAAACCTAACTAACCTAAGGACATCACACACATCCATGCCCGAGGCAGGATTCGAACCTGCGACCGTAGCAGTCGCGCGGTTCCGGACGTAGCGCCTAGAACCGCTAGACCACCGCCGCCGGCTTGCAGTGCTAAACAGGGCCTCACAAAGAAACGTAAAATATTGTTTGACTTAACAAAAAATTTGTCCCTGGGGACTGGTATTGTGGAATTAAAGAGCCTGACGATAAAGATGGAGCTAATCGTCGAAACATCCAGGGCTTACCCTGAATCGACGCAATATAAAAAAAAAGTTAAAGAATGTCTTATACAAGTTTGACTAGTGCTTGGCGATTCGTTTTGTGATGCATAGAATTTGAATCGCAGCTGATGGTTGGATGATTGAAGTGCAATGACCGACCAGTGTGGCCGAGCGGTTCTCGGCGCTTCACTCTGGAACTGCGCGACCGCTACGGTCGCAGGTTCGAACCCTGCTTCGGGCATAGATGCGTGTGATGTTCTTAGGTTGGTTAGGTTTAAGTAGTTCTAAGGTCTAGGGGACTGATGTCCTTAGATTTTAAGTCCCATAGTGCTCAGAGCCATTTTGAAGTGCAATGAAGTAACATACCCCTGTATATACACTGATGGAAATAAATCGCAGCACCATGAAGGAGTTACGCGACGTGAACGAAAGTTAATACGCGTGTTTCTGTATCTGAAAGGCCAAAAAAAAAAATGGTTCAAATGGCTCTGAGCACTATGGGACTTAACTTCTGAGGTCATCAGTCCCCTAGAACTTAGAACTACTTAAACCTAACTAACCTACGGACACCACACACATCCATGCCCAAGGCAGGATTCGAACATGCGACCGCAGCTTTCGCGCGGTTCAAGACGGAAGCGCCTAGAACCGCTCGGCCACCTCGGCCGGCTGGAAGGTCATTTCGTGTCAGTGACATAAGAGTGATGGTAGTAGTGCCACTACGAGGATGAAAATCAGGTTTGCTTTAATTACATGCTGTAACGGGATGGGATGGAATGTTGTTAGTTGATGTTAGTCAAGACGTCATTATTATCACGTCACTGAGTCTGAACTAGGTCGTGTAATAGGGCTATGAGAGGCTGGATGTTCCTTCTGCGGTATTGCAGAAGGACTATATAGGAATGTAGTCACTGTACATGATTGCTGGCAGCGGTGGTAACGAGAAAATACGCTCTCAAGAAGATCGGGAGCTGGAAGTCCACGTGGCACTACCGAGAAGGAAGTGATGTTCGTGGTTTGGCTCTGGTACATCGTACTGCATCTTCAGTAGCAACTCGAGCAGTTGGCACGGCAGTGACTTAACGAACTGTTACCAGTGCGATACCTCAAGGAGAGCTCCGAGCCAGAAGCGTTGCGTGCATTCCACAGACCCCAAACCACCACCATTTGCCACTTCATTTGTGTCCAGCGAGAGCTCACTGGAGGGCTGGGTGGAGATCTGTTGTGTTCTTTCATGAAATCTGGTTCTTCCTCGGTGCCAGTGATGGCCGTGTGTTGGTTAGAAGCCTGGAACCAACCTGTCTGCGTGCTAGACACACCGGAACTACACCTGGAGTTACGATCTGGGGTGCCATTTCTTATGACAGCGGGAGTACTCTCATGATTATTGCAAACATCCTGACTGCAAATTAATACGTCCATCTGGTGATTCGCCCTGTCGTGCTGCCATTCATAACCCTATTCCAGGGTGTGTTTTCCGACAGGATAACAGTCGCCCACACACCGCTGTTGTAACCCAAGATGCTCTACAGAGTGCGAACATGCTGCTTTGGCCTGTTCGATCACCAGATCTGTGTCCAGTCGAGCACATATGAGACATGATCGGATGACAACTCCAGTGTCATACACAAGCAGAATTAACTGTCCCTGTATGGACAGACCGAGTGCAACAGGCATGGAACCGACATCCGACAGCTGTATAACACAATGCATGCACGTTTGCTTGCTTGCGTTCAACCCTCTGGAGAATAAACCGGTAATTAATGTTTCAGCATTTCACATTTGTAATGCCTTACCTCGTGCATACATTAACCTATGATTTGCCATGATACGTACTTAAATACGTTAGCTAGATCAATGAATTCCCGAAATTTCTTTACTTTACATTAATTATTCTTGGTGTTGCATTTTTTTCGTTATTCTATGTTCGAAATGTTTAAAACTGTGAAATTTTTAGTGATTATAATCTTTGTATTCACATTTTTTTACAATACTTGTATTCTCATTTTAAATGAGCAGGTAGAAACAGAGAAGAGTCGATTAACACTCACAGTGAAACAATATAACTCTTTATTTAGTACTTTTTCATCCTTATTTGCGGAGCTCTCCATTACTGAAATTCGTGGGAACTTTCATGGACTTACTTGTACAAATATAACTCTTGATTTCCACAGTAAACAAAGAAGTAGCCGAAGTATGTAACTGTCGCTCTCTGAATGTGCTAAATGTACTTACTACAAAGACTGTCCGTTAGACAAAACACTCTGAATTTATGTCTGGCATTAGCTCGACAGAGCGACTACGCAACGACTGCGTCTGTTGCGAGCAGAAGTAGACCGGATGTCAACTTCACACGGAACTGCAGCACTTGTGCCATGTGGCCGTAATTCATAACCACTGTACGGCGGTAGCGCCTCGCAAATTCCCAAGCCTCGTCTGGATTGGTCAACTGGCGATGCTGCGTGGACATGCAGCTTATTTTCTGTGGTCGACTGCTTAAGTGATATTAAGCTGGCCTAACTCCAAGATGTTAACTTGGCCATAAAAATATGTCACGTCATAGAACATTCAAACAGGTGAACAGGGCATGCTTCGAGATCTTTTGATCTTTTTGGTTGGATGAGGTCGTTGGGAAAGTTTGAGAGACCAGTGAATCGAATGTTTTTGAATTTGTGAACTATTTCGTTTCACTTCTTCTGGCATCTCAGTCCAACGAGCTTGAAAGCCTGCAAAAACGCATGGACCTAGACGATAGCCATTAGGTGATTCACCTACAACGTCTACAATTTGCGCGCACTGGTGTCGCCGTCTCAGCGCTTTGTGCGGGCCGCTCCAGCGTATTGGCGCTCGCGGCCGAGCTATTAGGGCAGCAACACAGTTTTCCGGACCTCTGTAGTGTTCCGACTGCGCGTAGTATTGTTCGTTGTGCTCATCGTGGTTTTCTTCCTAACACTGCTATGTCTAGGCTCTCCGGACGTGTCATTCTACTTCGTTGTCCATCCATCGCTGTTGCCATCTTTTCGTGGCATTCTTCGACTTACCTTTCACGGCTGATCAGCCAGTGTCTCCTAATCATGTCCGACCCGGTTACTGTAATTTTCGACGAGTAAAAAGGTTACAGTATCTTATGAAGGCGAAAGTCCTGCAACTTATGGAATATCAACAGCAACACCTGTCCTGCAGCCGCAATTTCAGCTGCAGTTCTAACAGCAGTTGCAGCAGCAAACTGACTTGTTTTGTTGAATCAGGAAATATATGTCATAACGCTTGCAGTTTTCGGTCTGACAACCCGCTGAGGCTATGATCGCTTCACCGAGGAGTCAAGCAGTATATTGCTCCCTCCTACGAATATCTTGCGAAGAGACCATGAGGATAAAATCAGAGCGACCGGAGCCCACATAGAGGCATACCGACAATCTTTCTTTCCACGAACAATACGAGACTGGAACAGAAGGGAGAACCGATAGAGGTACTCAAGGTACCCTCCGACACACACCGTCAGGTGGCTTTCAGAGTGTGGATATAGATGTAGATCCTTATGCCTGTTTCAGGTCTCTGTTAGAACCTGGCATGGAGTGCGCCACCAGTTTCATGCCACACTTTTCTCTGTGTCCAGATGCCGAGCCCGTTTCAGTCGGAATTGTCCACTTAGGATCTTCTTACAGTCGGCCATTAGGCTCGAGCTAGATCACCTCCACGAAGTTGGGGTAGTTGCACCTGTCAAAACAAGTACTTGTGCCACATCCCTTGTAGAAGAAACGAAAGGGCCTCCTCTGGCTCTGTAGAAAGTTTGCATCAACGATGAGTGCCCAGGCACATATGGAAACCTACCCCATACAACGTCCAGAGGACCTCCTCACAAAGCTTATCAGCCACGACTTTTCCTAAGATATACCATGCCGATGATTAGAGGAGGAATCGCAATGCATACGGTTATTAGTGCGTCCTTTGGCTTGTACCAGTACAATGGGCCCCAGTTCATGCTGAAAGCCACTGAAACGATCTGCAACGCCAGTGGCATCAAAACGTGTTTAGACCACCTTTTCATTCATTCTCCAATGGCGAAACAGAATGGATTGTCTTTTACAATTTGTTCCACTACGAGAATCTTCAAGAGGTATATGTAATAGCTAACCATGACCGTCCCAGTTTGTACCAATTATCTGGATGGCTTAGTTTTTACATGTGCTATGTGCCAGTACCATCCGCACAACCTTTGCCCCACCTTTGCTACATTGTGTGATGCAGAGCTCTAGTGCAACTACACAAATACCGTTTCTTTTCCGGAGCAATTGTGATTCTTTGGGCACTTGCTCAACAAGGACGGGGTTCAGTGCACTGACCGCAACGTTTCGGCTGTTGAAAGTGTCTCAAGTACCCAAAACGTACAGGAGCTGCAGGCAATCCTAATTAAAGTGAATTATTATTCTAAGTTCCTCTCGCAACAGCACACTTTATGCACCCACTAAAACAGTTTCAGAAGAACGCGTTCAGTCTCGGCAGTCTGCCACCTGTGAGCACGTTTTCACTCAATTGACGCACACGTTACGCTTGGCATCCTTGCCTTCTGCCCTTTTCTCCATCACGTCCTTTAGTTTGGCTGCTTATGCTTCCCTGTGTGGCAATGTCGAGGGGCTGGCGCACCAACGATGATGAAACTGAACGGTTCATCGCCAAGACGCTGACACCCACTCAAAGAAACTAATCACAGTTCGAGGTAGGGGTTCTGACGATCGTCTTTTCGTCTTTGCCGTTTAGAAATTTCATATATACCTCCTCGGGAGCAATTTTACCCTCATTACTGACAGTAAATCCTTAGTAGAACCCTTGGAGCCCCACTCTCAGTTTAGAGAGCGGACAGCTCAAAGTCTACAGCACTGGGTACTTTTCCTCAGTTGTTTTAATTGCATATGAAGCACAAGCCCACTGCACAACACGCAGATGCGGATGCACTCTCTCGTCTATCCTTAGGACAAGACCTTGCATTCGACACTGGCATAAAATGACACTGCACCTTGGATGGTTTTCCCATTATTGTTACTCAGATAGCCGCAGGCACTCTCTGCAATCATATCTTACAGTGTGACATACACAGTGTGCTCCTTGTGTGGCCCATTTATTTTTCAAAATCTACTAATCCAGAATTCAGGCCTTGAACTCGCCTCGTTCTTATGTTTATTCTCCTGCTGCATGTGAAGGGAGATAACCACCACATTGTCCTGCTGACTGCTTATACCCTTGTTTCTTTGAACTCCTCTAGCGTGGGCATTGGAGTATATTGTGAATAAAAGCCCTTGTCCAGTTACTTGTCTACTGGCCAGGGCATGGCCATGGTGTGTTGGCTGTTCTGCATGTGCCCAGTTTCAGGCTGCTCTGCCTCTGTCTTTCGCTCCACATTCATCCAAACTGGTACCCCTCTTGGGCTCTTTGTGGCTCATTGTCTTGTGTGATTATTCCTGCTATCCATCTGTGATTAGCATGGCGTTCAACACAACTGGAGATTCTCGTCATTGAGTCTTTCCCACACTCTCATGTCAGGCAACTGGACCCAGTTCATGCTCAAAACCACTGAAAAGATCTACAACGCCATTGGCTTCAAAACATGTTTAGCCCATCTTTTCACTCTCATTGTCCAATGGCGAAACAGAATGAATTGTGCGTGTGGTGTCACCGCCAGACACCACACTTGCTAGGTGGTAGCTTTAAATCGGCCGCGGTCCATTAGTACATGTCGGACCCGCGTGTCGCCACTTTCAGTGATAGCAGACCGAGCGCCACCACACGGCAGGTCTCGAGAGACTTACTAGCACTCGCCCCAGTTGTACGGACGACGTAGCTAGCGATGCACACTGACGAAGCCTCGCTCCTTTGCAGAGCAGAATAGCCTTCAGCTAAGTCCATCGCTACGGCCTAGCAAGGCGCCATTAGCCTTACATAGCTTGTATCTAAAGAGTCTCACTTGTATCGTCAATAGCTATACAACAAGGATGGATTAAAGTTAAGTATTCCAGAAGCTACGTACTTTTCTTTATAGCATTCATTACGTATCCTGTTTCAGACCTCACGCCATCCTTCGTGAGTTAGCGCGTGCCTTTCGGCTTCCTCTCATTGTCTCTAGGCTGTCTTGTCTAGACACAACAGTGCGTAAGTTTAAACAACAAATATTGAAAGCAGTTGGTCATCCACCACCGCTCATCCAGCACCATCCCTGTCAATGACCAAAACCTGGTAGTGCTCCTCCATGCGTGACAGCCACATACCTCTGTCTCCTGGTACCACAGGCCTTGGAACAAGGCCCAGCTGGTGGCTCCTCCGCCAGGACACCAACTGAGCCACTTGTTCATCTTCTGAAATTTTGGCCGACATAAAAGTGTTCTGTGTTTGGTACCGCGTCATAATGTAAAAACTACTGCTGCTGGAGGAAGAACAAACGTTTTACATTATTACGCGGTACCATACCCAGAAAACTTTTATGTCGGCTGACTCTGGCCGCGGAAGACTACGTAATTGCATTCTGAAACACTGTCTAGGTCTTATGCACCCATTTTGGAGAGTAGGAGGGGGATCTACATCTACATCCATACTCCGCAAGCCACCTGATGGTGTGTGGCGGAGGGTACCCTGAGTACCTCTATCGGTTCTCCCTTCTATTCCAGTCTCGTATTGTTCGTGGAAACAAGGACTGTCGGTATGCTTCTGTGTGGGCTCTAATCTCTCTGATTTTATCCTCATGGTCTCTTCGCGAGATATACGTAGGAGGGAGCAATATACTGCTTGACTCTTTGGCGAAGGTATGTTCTCGAAACTTTAACAAAAGCCCGTACCGAGCTACTGAGCGCCTCTCCTGCAGAGTCTTCCACTGGAGTTTATCTATCATCTCCGTAACGCTTTCGCGATTATTAAATGCTCCTGTAACGAAGCGCGCTGCTCTCCGTTGGATCTTCTCTATCTCTTCTATCAATCCTATGTGGTACAGATCCCACACTGTTGTGCAGTATTCAAGCAGTAGGCGAACAAGCGTACTGTAACCTACTTCCTTTGTTTTCGGATTGCATTTCCTTAGGATTCTTCCAATGAACCTCAGTCTGCCATGTGCTTTACCGACGATCAACTTTATATGATCATTCCATTTTAAATCACTCCTAATGTGTACTCCCAGATAATTTATGGAATTAACTGCTTCCAGTTGCTGACCTGCTATTTTGTAGTTAAAAGATAAGGGAACTATTTTTCTATGTATTCGCAGCACATTACACTTGTCTACATTGAGATTCAATTGCCATTCCCTGCACCATGCGTCAATTCGCTGCAGATCCTCCTGCATTTCAGTACAATTTTCCATTGTTACAACCTCTCGATACATCACAGCATCATCTGCAAAAAGCCTCAGTGAACTTCCGATGTCATCTACAAGATCATTTATGTATATTGTGAATAGCAACGGTCCTATGACACTCCCCTGCGGCACACTTGAAATCACTCTTACTTCGGAAGACTTCTCTCCATTGAGAATGACATGCTGCATTCTGTTATCTAGGAACTCTTCAATCCAATCACACAATTGGTCTGATAGTCCATATGCTCTTACTTTGTTCATTAAACGACTTTGGGGAACTGTATCGAACGCCTTGCGGAAGTCAAGAAACACGGCATCTACCTGTGAACCCGTGTCTATAGCCCTCTGAGTCTCGTGGACGAATAGCGCGAGCTGGGTTTCACACGACCGTCTTTTTCGAAACCAATGCTGATTCCTACAGAGTAGATTTCTAGTCTCCAGAAAAGTCATTACACTCGAACATAATACGTGTTCCAAAATTCTACAACTGATAGAGATATAGGTCTATAGTTCTGCACATCTGTTCGACGTCCCTTCTTGAAAACGGGGATGACCTGTACCCTATTCCAATCCTTTGAAACGCTACGCTCTTCTAGAGACCTACGGTACACCGCTGCAAGAAGAGGGGCAAGTTCCTTCTCGTACTCTGTGTAAAATCGAACTGGTATCCCATCAGGTCCAGCGGCCTTTCCTCTTTTGAGGAATTTTAATTGTTTTTGTGGTGTCACCGCCAGACACCACACTTGCTAGGTGGTAGCCTTTAAATCGGCCGCGGTCCGGTAGTATACGTCGGACCCGCGTGTCGCCACTGTCAGTGATTGCAGACCGAGCGCCGCCACACCGCAGGTCTAGAGAGACTTCCTAGCACTCGCCCCAGTTGTACAGCCGACTTTGCCAGAGATGGTTCACTGACAAATTACGCTCTCATTTGTCGAGACAATAGTTAGCATGGCCTTCAGCTACGTCATTTGCTACGACCTAACAAGGCGCCATTATCATTTGCTATTTATCTTGTGATGCAAGTACAGTCAGACCGACGTTCACCAGTTATGGTTTAAAGTTAAGTATTCCTGAAGCTACGTACTTTTCTTGATAGTATAATTACTTGACCTCACACCAGCCTGCGTGAGCTTAAACGCGCGCCTTTCGGCTTCCTCCAAACCCTGTGAATTGGCTCCTGCCAATTCACAACAGTTTCTCTATCCCTCTGTCGTCTATTTCGATATCTATCATTTTGCCATCTGTGCGACAATCTAGAGAAGGAACTACAGTGCAGTCTTCCTCTGTGAAACCGCTTTGGAAAAAGACATTTAGTATTTCGGCCTTTAGTCTGTCATCCTCTGTTTTGGTACCATTTTGGTCACAGAGTGTCTGGACATTTTGTTTTGAGCTACCTATCGCTTTGACATAAGACCAAAATTTCTTAGGATTTTCTGCCAAGTCTGTACATAGAACTTTACTTTCGAATTCATTGAACGCCTCTCGCATAGCCCTCCTCACACTACATTTAGCTTCGCGTAAGTTTTGCTTGTCTGCAGGGCTTTGGCTATGTTTATGTTTGCTGTGAAGTTCCCTTTGCTTCCGCAGCAGTTTTCTAACTCGGTTGTTGTACCACGGTGGCTCTTTTCCATCTCTTACGATCTTGCTTGGCACATACTCATCTAACGCATATTGTACGATGGTTTTGAACTTTGTCCACTGATCCTCAACACTATCTGTACTTGAGACAAAACTTTTGTGTTGAGCCGTCAGGTACTCTGTAATCTGCCTCTTGTCACTTTTGCTAAACAGAAAAATCTTTCTACCTTTTTTAATATTTCTATTTACGGCTGAAATCATCGATGCCGTAACCACTTTATGATCGCTGATTCCCTGTTCTGCGTTAACTGTTTCAAATAGTTCGGGTCTGTTTGTCACCAGAAGGTCTAATATGTTATCGCCACGAGTCGATTCTCTGTTTAACTGCTCAAGGTAGTTATCAGATAAAGCACTTAAAAAAATTTCACTGGATTGTTTGTCCCCGCCACCCGTTATGAACGTTTGAGTCTCCCAGTCTATATCCGGCAAATTAAAATCTCCACGCAGAACTATAACATGGTGGGGAAATCTACTCGAAATATTATCCAAATTATCCTTCAGGTGCTCAGCCACAACAGCTGCTGAACCAGGGGGCCTATAGAGACGTCCAATTACCATGTCTGGGCCGGCTTTAACCGTGACCTTCACCCAAATTATTTCACATTTCGGATCTCCGTCAATTTCCTTCGATACTATTGCACTTCTTGTCTCTATAAACACGCCACCCCCCCCCCCCCCCTTTTCACTGTCCAGCCTGTCTCTGCGGTATACATTCCAATCTGAGTTTAGGATTTCATTACTGTTTACGTCTGGTTTCAGCCAACTTTCTGTCCGTAGTACTATATGGGCGTTGTGACCGTTTATTAATGATAGCAGTTCTGGGACCTTTCCATAGACGCTCCTGCAGTTTACTAATAGCACATAAATATTGTTATTCCCTGTTTCATTTTGCCTACTCCTACCTTGCTTCGTCTCAGGAGGCGTCTTGTCGGCCCTAGGGAGGGAATTCTCTAACCTAAAACACCCACATGTGCACACCACACGTACTCGGCTACCCTTGTAGCCGCTTCCGGCGTGTAGTGCACGCCTGACCTATTCAGGGGGACCCTACATTTCTGGTATCGCGGCTAGAGAGCTTGGAAGTCTACCAGTAGGCATCCAGCTAGTTGACAGCTTTAGGCGACTCTCACAAAATTTTCGAGCACTGCAGTCACTGCCTGAGCGGTATGCTGCAGATCACGATACCCGTGCCAGCCTATCGGCACTCAAAGCCGCTCTATTAAGCTAGCAGCCCAGGGACCTGGACCTTAGTCGTATACTCATCATTGTTTGCTTTTTGATACTGCTACATCTAAGCTCTCTGAATTTGCCATTCTGCCATTTTGTCTTCATTATCCATCCTTCGTTGTTGTTGTCTTTCCGTGGTTTTCAGCGACTTGCCGGCAGCACCATTGGCTAATCAGCCAGTGTCTCCTGATCGTTTCGATTAGTGTTACTCTACTCCTATTCGGTACATAGAAATTTGTCAGGCTAATTATTTGGAACTTAGAAAATATTTGAAGAGTGAGTGCAAGTACAACTCAAAATGACTAAACCTTGCTGTGGTTATTGGGCATTGCATATAATCTTGAATGAACTTACTAATTTTGTTTTTCCTCAGTCAGAGCGATTTTCGTTCACTGCACTACAGCTTGCAGCGTTTTGCTTGCCCTACTACATCAGTTATTTTGTCTCTTATTTCTTCATTGTGTTTAAACATTAGCTTGTGTAAGGCAGCCATCCGAAATAAACTGTTTTCGATCTGAATAAAATGATAATGTTCTTTAATGCTGTAGTTAGGCTACGTCATTATCGTGATGGAAAATTTCTTTCCTATGTCCTTTATTTAGTAATTGTTCTTTTATTTATGTGTTCTTATTAACTATTCACTGATTGTCGACTAGGCACGTTATATGAATAATCTATGCTTTTGTAAAGGCTTGCTGTGACAGTGCACAACCGAACCCATAACTGGCAGACAAGCCATATACTCACCCTCTGGCGGTTAGGTAGGAACAAACTTATTCCACATGACGATTGAGTTCTCAATATTTAGCTGGTAGCAAAATCACCATTTAACTTGCAGTTGTTTGGTTTTTTCCAGGATTAGGCAGCTGTTGTAGAATAGTTGCAAAAGAAACAACAACAGTTAATTAAATGTATTGTTTTGTTTGTGAGGCCCTTACAAGGGCTTTGCCGTGAGTAGGTATCTTCTATGATTCACAATTTTGTGGGCCATGTTATAATTTTGCATTCCAAATTTGGGGTAAAGCTAATCAGTGTTTTACTTCATATCTACAAAACAGTTCTGTCCTCAAGCGACAACAAGCTGCGAATGCATTTGAAACCTTCTCGGGTATACTGTGAAGAGCACGGTTCTCTTGGGTATTGTTTCGCGCCCCCAGTTTTCTTAATATAAAGTCAACTATCTTTCACTAAATATGACAATTGACTCGAAAACTCTTCTGTTTGTAATCACACACATGTCATTGAAAACAGAAATAGAACGCAATGTAAATATTTAACAAATACGATAACTGATAAAATTTGCTCATGAATTACACGTATTCACATTTAATTTAAACAAAAGACGGCGCATACATATTGCAACTCTTGAGGAGCTAAATTTTACTGTCATAAGTTGATCAAATAATCAATGACGTCGCATTTTAAACTCTTAGGACGGATAATTGATGATAAACTATCTTGAAAATATCGCATTCACGATATTGTGCAGTCGGCAAATGATGCTGGTAACTATTCTTATTCTAGTGTACGTTCACAATTTATATTCTTAGTCCAGTAAATAGCAATGGAAGCGGTCTACAGAGTTAGTTCTCAAACATTAAATAGGCCACTCAATCGTCTCGAAGCTCCAGTACATATATACCATATAGGATTTGTGGTTAATAATATGGATTTATTTCAAACTAACTGTCCCATTCTCACAGTGGATACCAAGTTGGAAAAAAATTTTCGTATAATTTACACTCATTTAACCCATGTA
Organism: Schistocerca piceifrons; assembly: GCF_021461385.2. Taxonomy (NCBI): domain Eukaryota; kingdom Metazoa; phylum Arthropoda; class Insecta; order Orthoptera; family Acrididae; genus Schistocerca; species Schistocerca piceifrons. The sequence continues at coordinate 401,624,145 of NC_060145.1, forward strand.
AATCGATGCCTAGATTTAATGGGTTTCTAGCAGAAATGCTTTTTTTGTGGTAATCCATAGATTTTCAAATGTGAGGTAAAAGACTCAGATAGACACTCATTTTAATCTATACAGGAGTTCCTCCAATTAGCTTATACTCTTCAGCCGTAAAGCCTTATTAATATCTTTACAAGCACGGTTTTCATTGGCGCCAGGGTATAATGTTGGTATACTGAAGGTTGTAGAGTTAGTGATTTATTTGTTACGGTCACCGGGGGTCAGATGGCGTTCAGGATCTGCCTGTACAGTCTTTGTTTTGACTTTGTAGGCAGTGGAAGTGCTGCGTTTAGAGATAACCGGACGCACAAGATCGATGCGTTGTGCGAGCACTGATGGCCGACCAAACATAATCTAACGACTATCGGGACTGTCTGCTCACAGCAGAATTAAGATCAAGTGTGCATCTGGCTAGGCTACCACTGACACAAAGACACCGCCAAAGATGGCTATTTCGCTATAGTGAAAAAGTTTTCTACTAAATGGAATGGCGCCTTGTTCTCCTTAGTGCTGACAGATGGTTCTCTTTGCGAGTGACGGAGTGACGGACGTATACGAGTATGGCGTAAACGTGGTGTGCTGCCTATTCCAGAGTGTCTTTCTCCCATACTAAATGAAAGGATTTGGAATCATATTTCACTAGGGGATGGATAGATGCCACCCACAGGAAAATTAAAGAGGCTTTTGGAGAAAAGAGAAGTGTATGAGTATAAAGAGCTCAGATGGAAAATCAGTTCTAATCAAAGACGGGAAAGCTGGAAATTGAAAGGAGTATACAAATTATATATTATAGAAATGGAATAAGCCGTAGATGTATATGAGATGGGAGATATGATATTGAGCGCTAAAAGACCTAAATCGAAACAAGACTCTTTGGAGAGCCAGCCGCAGCAGACTCTTCGATCTGGTGTGCAAGATGTGCCAGACAGATGAATAACCTCCAGATTTCACGAACAACGTAATAACTCCAATTCTAAGACCAGTAGGTGCTGAAAGATGTGAATATTACCGAACTATCAGTTTAATAAGCCATGATTGCAAAATAGTAACACGAATTCTTCATCGATGAATGGAAAAATTGGTAAAATCCACCTCGGGGAAGATCAGATTGAATTCCGGACAAACGTAGGAACATGCGAGTTAATACTAATCCTACGATTTATAAGATAGGTTAAGCAAGTCGAAACCTGCGTCTAAACGATCTGTAGACTTAGGGAAAGCTTTTGACAATCTTGGCTTTTTGAGATTCTGAAAGTAGCTGGGGTAAAATACAAAGAGCGAAAGGCTACTTAACACTAGTACAGAAACCAGATGGCCATTATAAGAGTCGAGGGGGATGAAAAGGAAGCAGTAGTTGAGAAAGGAGTGAGACATGTTTGTAGCCTATCACCAGTGTTATTCAGGCTGTACATTGAGCAAGCAGTAAAGGACACTAAACAAAAATTTGGGAGGAAATAAGAACCTTGAGGTTTGCAGATGACACTGTAATGCTGTCGGAGACAGCAAAGGACTTGGAAGAGCAGCTGAACGGAATGGACATTGTCTTGAAAGGAGCATATAAGATGAACATCAACAAAAGCAAAACAAGGCTTGTGGAATACAATATGAAATCAGGTGATGCTGGGGAAATAAGCTAAGGAAACAAAACACTGAACGTAGTTGATGAGTTTTGTTATTTGGGTAGTAGAATAACTGGTGAAGAACAGCATGGGTTTAGAAAAGGAAGAAGCACCATAAACGTGACGTTTTCTATCCGTCAACTGATGGAAAGAAGTTGGCAGTATAAAAAAAGGATGATAATGGTTTTTATAGACATAGAAATTGTGTATGGCTCAGTTTACAGTAAAAGGCTCTGGGAAGAGATGAAGAAGATAGGTATAGAAGCTGGAAACATTAATGTAATAAAGGCAGTGTACGGAGGACACAATTGTAGAATTAGAGCACCATTGGGGAACTCTGAATACTTCTAAATAAGACAAGGACTTAAACAAGGAAGTATTTTATCTCCTGCAATTTCTAATGCTGTGACGGAGGGAATGAATAGGGCAGTTACAGATATAGTAAAAGAAAAAGACAAAAAGATGATTTCTGCAGATGATATGGTAATATGGTGTGATAAAGAGGTAGATGTACAGTTACAACTTGATGCGTGGAAGGAAATAATAAAAAGGTATGGATTAAAAATAAATAAAGATAAGCGTGAAGTAATGGTATTTGGAAGAGACAAAGGGATCATTGGGAATATTACTTTGAATGGAGAACCCCTCAAAGTGGTAGACAGTTTCACTTACTCAGGGAGTGAAATATCTAGTGATGAAAGAATAACCAACAAAATTAATCGGAGGTTACAGAAGGGAGGCAATTTCTACCAAACAATAAAACACCTGACTAGGAATAAGGAAGTTTCAGAAAAAGCAAAACTCCTTATGTATAAGGGTTATTACTTCCCTGTTGTCACCTGTGGAGGAGAAACATGCACAATGACAGGTAGGGACTAGAGCAGTCTGCAAGCAGGAGAAATGAAATTTATCAGAGCAGTTAAGGGAAAAACAAGAATGGACAGAGTAAGGAATGTAGATATTAGAAAGGACCTTAAACATGAAAGTATGAGAGAAGAAATAAAAAAAAAGAGATGAAGATGGTACGGGCATGTTAAGAGGATGCGTGGAAAGAGGCTCCCGAAAATTATGGAAGAACTAAGGGTGGATGGAAAAAGACCAAGAGGGCGACCAACAACACCGTGGAAAACGGGAGTGAGAATATCTATGTAAAGGAGAGGTGCGACATGGCAGCAAGTGGAGGAAGAAAAGTGGTGGGAGGACCGAGCCAAATCGAGAGGACTCGTCAGCACTCAGACTCGGCAGTAGCTGGAGTCGGATCCGGATATAGATAGATAGACAGATAGAATAACTGGTGATGGTCGAAGTAGGGAGGATATGAAATGGGCTAGCAATGACAGGAGAAGCGGTTCTCAAGGAAAGAAATTTTTTTGATATAGGATACACATAGTTAAGTGCTAGGAAGTCTTTTCTGAAACTATCCATGGAGTGTAGCCACGTATGGGAGGGACGATAAACAGTTTAGAAAAGAAGAGAAAATAAGCTATTGACTAGTGATTTTACAGAAAAATGCTGAAGATTAGGTGGGTACATGACGTAACTAATGAGAAGCTACCGCATAGAATTGGGGAGAAAAGAAATTTGTGGCACAATCTGAGTAGGAGAAGGGATCAGTTGATAGGGCACCTTCGTAGACATCAAGAGATCACCAGTTTAGTATAGGAAGGAAATTGGGTGACGGGGGGGGGGGGGGTAAATATTATTGACGAGAACCAAGAAATGAATTCAAGAATATTCAAAATGGTTCAAATGGCTCTGAGTACTATGGGACTTAACTTCTGAGGTCATCAGTCCCCTAGAACTTAGAACTACTTAAACCTAACTAACCTATGGACATCACACACATCCATGCCCGAGGCAGGATTCGAACCTGCGACCGTAGCGGTCACGCGGTTCCAGACTGTAGCGCCTAGAACCGCTCGGCCACTACGGCCGGCCAAGAATATTCAGAAGCATGTGTGTTGCAGCAGTTATTCTGACGAAGAGGGCTTACACAGGATAGGGTATCATGGAAAACTGAATCAAATCAGTCTTCGGACTGAAGGACACAATAACAAATGTGTTTTCGTGAAAACAATTTGTATATTTATCATTATTGGTGTAAATAATAAAGTAGGTAGGCAAAGACTGTTATTCTGTGCAAAAACCTAGGGTAACCGTACAGCACTAGTTATAAAAAAGAGTCGACAGTCCAAGATAGGATCACCATCAGAAGTTACAATTATTCTATGAGGCACTGTCAGAAATTTGAAAATTTGACTCTTGACATTAACTTAAGACAGTGTCTCTCACAGCTGCCAGATAACCATAACTCTTTCGACTGCTGGCGAAATAATCTGAAAGAAAAATCATTAAGTTCATCCAGGTCGAATTCCATCAACTATGGTGATCCTAAGAGCTCGGCTATAGATTTTATTTGATTTGTCCCCTCTCTTAATCCTCTTTAGTGGTAGCCTGTACATTTTTAGCGTGCACACATGTAAGACATGTCTATGTGTTGACTTTAGGAATTATTATTAAGCTGCAACAGACGTACGTCATTGACGTCACATTGTCATATAGATGTTTGAAAAGACCTGCCAGAAACATTCGAGAGAGATAATATGATATTCTTTATAAATGATGAAATTATTTTTGTTCTTCTTACGTAATACGATGTGCACACAGTCACCCGATGGCAAGTAAAAATCCTGTTTCAGCGCTAACGTGCATCTCATATCCTGTAACTGCTTCAGCGACCTCACGACCTCGCTGACGTCAAGTGGTATCCTGTGCGTTTTATTACGCCCTCTCCAGGCGAAGCAACTAGACTACAAAGAACGTATAATGTTTCTTGCCCTGAGATCAATATTGGATCCGGACGGTCTTTGCTAGCGGTCACACAAGGCATACCTTGTCTGGCGCATAGGCTCTTCTGTGAAAGTCCTTTGATGTCTGCAGAACTGCACGAAGTACCACCTCGCTATGAAATTCGCTCTCGTCGTTTTGTCTTCTTTTGTCGTTGAGTCTACACTTGATCTTTCTTCGTAACTTTAAACGAAGAGCCTCAGGCCTGTAAGCGGAATAATAATATTAAGACTACTCGCTCGATGAGCTTTTCACTTGACCTTTGTCTCAAGCAACCATTGCGTTGCTAGTGTTTCTTACGTCATGTCGCAAATCGTGTTTATATATTTGCAGCCTCTACTCTTGTATTCCAGATTTAATATTGCCCTCTCCCACACAGACTACAGAATAAACACATTAAATCCACAAACTCTGATTAGCAGAAACAAGTTACCTACACACTTGCTAACAATTGTAACATTTCTGTATAAGATTAAACAATAAGTTGAGTACTGTGGTAACAATTCTGAAATGCATTGCATGGCTGTGAGTGATTTAACTGGCCGTAACTAATTTTTATGCGGAAACGGAAAGTCGATACGGCTCAAGAGTAATGAAAGTTAAAGGTCAGCGCAGCAGAAAACCGACTAAGCAAAAGAAAATCTCGAGTAGTGCAAACCAAAGACGTTCAACTATGCCAAGCAGATGGTGTTTCACTGTTAAGTAAATGTGTTCCGCTCAGTGCAGCGTGACCACACACGTAATCAAACAATGAAATTCTTGGGGAGACGGAGGACGATATCGCATTTAATGATTAAATGCAGACTAGCGTTCGAAAACTATACAGAAATATTGTTTTCTTTAAAATTTAATTTGTCTTTCCAAAAATCAATATTTTTTACAAAAAAATTAAAACTCTGTCATAAAATGAGTTATTACGATGGTAAAGGAGTGGTAAATGTATAACTTACGGGTGCAATCCATGTTAACTGATTACTTTACTTATTCCCGTCTGTTCAGTGAAGTTAACTAACCGGTATCAATAAAGACGAATCCCACAAAAATTTTACTTTTTCCAAATGCTTCATAAATTACACTCAGGCAAGCAATGCAGCAACAAAATTACCTTAAAACCTTCACACTTCTCTAAGTTACCTTTACCATATCGTATTTCCAAAATACAACGTCTTTTTTATCTTTATCTCTGTGCCTTCCAAGCTGTTACCAGACCTCTCATTAATGTGACAAACACCCGAGTCAGTCACTTACATCTCACACAATGTTACCGCCAACGGCAATGCTACTGGCAACCAAACATCACATTGGTTGTACTCAGAATCTGTGTGTCGTAGTTTATCGACTACTAAAGACTACTGTTTGAAAACGCAAGCCGTTAAGCTGATAATTTTACTTATGTACGTTTGTTCAATGAAAGTAACTAACCAGAAAAATTTGATGGGGAAGCGTTAAGTACATTAATGGAATACCAAAAATAAGCTAGAAACCGTACGCTGTGCATATTACTATCTGCTACTACTGGAGTGATATCTCTTGAAGAAACGTGATATCAGGCACGCCTTTGTAAACCAGATAGCTTCTACTGGCAAATAGTTTATCCAGAGGCCTTTGCTTTTTCGCTCTTAAATACCTTTTCGTGTTTGTCTTTCCTTGCAGTCCACTTTATTCGCTAACAGAACGTCAGAAAAATGAAAAAGATCGCATAGTCTTAAGGCATAGCTAATGACCGACTGCGAATCATTGGTAGGAAGAACGGAAACTGAAGTTTATCTACGAAGCAGTTTGCATACAAAAACTTGTCGCGTATATTCTTGTAAATCTTGGGATTACGTGCTTAGGAACTTCAATAACTCTGTCTTCCAACGCATCTAATCCGAAAACTTCGTCTTTGGCTATCCATTCCTGATGTCCCGATTCATTTTTGTAGACATTGTATACCACTCGCATTTCCCTATTACTTACACCTATTTTTCTCAGAATTTTGAACCTAGTCGTAGTAGTAGTAGTAGCAGCAGAAGCTTCATACATACGTAGATATCTTTTTAGAAGGATATAGGACATGTCAAAGTATTTTTCAGGTTTAGACCAATTTAAGATAAGCTAATTCTTATACGCACACATTTACAGACTTCTAGTTACAGAAGATTATTAAATTTATTCCTGGTATAGAATATATTTTGAACGAATAACTTATTAAATAATGTAATGCAACACTGTTCACTGATATTTTACTATCAGTCACTGAACACACAATACACACATTGTTTCATAACACTTCACTCACTACACACACAAACACACACACACTGGGGATATGTGGGCCATTTTCAGTAGCGCAACTTCCCATTTGCTATCCTGAAAAACTTAGTCAGCATCCCTCTATAAGGAGTAAGATGTTGAATTAAGAAAGAGGAAAAAGTGCTAGTATTGTGCTATGAACAGCTTGGGTGTAAATTATTCTATAAAAGGAAAAAAAGAAGGAAAAAAACACAGTGTGAGGAGGAGATTAGTGTTTAACGTCCCGTCGACAACGAGGTCATTAGAGACGGAGCGCAAGCACGGGTGAGGGAAGGATGGGGAAGGAAATCGGCTGTGCCCTTTCTAAGGAACCATCCCGGCATTTGCCTGAAGCGATTTAGGGAAATCACGGAAAACCTAAATCAGGATGGCTGGAGACGGGATTGAACCGTCGTCCTCCCGAATGCGAGTCCAGTGTGCTAACCACTGCGCCACCTCGCTCGGTTAAACACAGTGTGAAGGTGTTATGTGGGCTGTTGGATGTTTTATAATCATTATTATTATTTATTTGTATAACATTTTTTACCAGATCCCTACTCTGTTTTATCTAAAAAATCCTTCAATGTATAAAATGTCTTCCATAACAGGTACTTTTTAGCTGCTTAAGTGTATTTTTGAAATTTCTTTCATCTCTTTTGTTAATTCCTTGGTAGAAAATGCTGTTTTGAGTTTTATGTTTATTTTTCCTTGGTAAATGTAAGTTGAGTCTAACTCTTGTTCCACTGTCATGGACAGAGCTATTTGCACAGTAATTGCCAATGTTATTTATGATGTGTAAAACTGACTGGTCAATGTATTCACAAGGAGCAATTAAAATCCCCAGTGTTTTGAACAGATCTATACAAAGAGCTCGACTATTATTTTTGTTAATTATTCTTACGGCTCTTTCCTGTAGTCTGAAAACTGTGTTCATATTTAGTGCATTTGTTCCCCAAAAAAGAATGCCACAGCTGAGAACTGAATGTACATATGAATACTATGTATCTAAATGACACTGCATGTTACACATTGACGATAGGGTTCTAAGGGCATAACATGCTCATGACATTCTGTCTGCAAGTACCTTTGTGTGTTAACACTACTTCAACTGAGAATCAACATTCATTCCTAGAAATTTTGCATTTGTTAAACGGTCTGTAGAGGTGCCATCTACAGTTAATTTAATATTGTCATTTTTCGTCTTCAAACTGAAATTCATTGCATTAATTTTCTTTATGTTCAATGTCAGTTTATTGCTTATTGACCAATCGTAGACTTCCTTGAGAGTTTCAGTTGCTTTCTCTGCAAGGGTTCTCTTGTTTTCTCAGTGACTATAATATTGCTGTCATCAGCGAAGACAATTTTTTCACCATGAGTAAAACTACTGGAAAGGTCATTTGCGTATGTGAGGAATAGAATTGGTGCTAATATGCGAAACCCCTATCTTAATCTGTTTTCGTTGTGATAAGTGCTAAATGTTTAGATCTATTTGAAGTATGTGTTATCTCTGCACTTTGTACCCTATCTGCTAGATGTCATCAAAACCAGTCATTAGCTACCCCTCTTATTCCTAATGCTTCTAAATTATTTAATAAAATCTTATGATCGACTGTATCAATCGCCTTAGAAAGAGCCAAAAATATGCCTGTGATACACTCATCTTTTTCAAGAGCATTAAGTACAACTTTTGTGAATTCTACTATGGCTGACTCCGTGTTTTTTCCACTTTGCTTAAGAGATTTTATTTATTCAAGTAACTACAGCACAGTTTTGCATAGATTAATATTGTTTCTAGGTCGAAAAATCTAATGATGTTGACCAGATTTTCCTTACTTCTTGCTTCCATTATCAACCGCATCGCCATAACTCCCTATCTGGAGACCGCATCTTTGCTAACGTCGAACTACCATCTAACAGATCTTCAGATTTGTTTTCCATTCTTCTATATATTATACTTGTCAGCAACTTTCAGCAATGAGCTGTTAAGGAGAGTGTATGATAGTTTTCACACGTATCTCCTCTTGCTGTCTACTCTATTGTGTGGATTTATCAGAAAGTCCGGTAGTACAATTCCGGTCTGCAGATAATATAACTTCAGTAGTCCTTTATGTACCATTTCCCAATTTTTTTTAGAAATTTCCAAGTTATATTATTCATGCTTTCCGAATTATTCGATTTCAGGTCTCCCAAAACTCTTTTCCGCACTAAAACTTGATCCCTGTTTCTTTCATACCGACTTACGTTTATCTCCCATCACTTTCCCCAATGTACTCTCCCCCTTGCCCTTAGCAATGGATTTACTCTTGTATTCTTAAGGTCGATACCTTTGCTTTGGATTTCTTCGAAAGTAGTTTAGTCTTTCCTGGATACTTCATTCGTACTTCCAATGACTATTTCTTTTTTGTTTTCTCGACTTTTTTGCATCTATTTTGCATCCCTAAATTCCTATAATTTCTCTCCGCAATGCTCATATAAAAAGCTTGAAGACGAGGATGCAATCCCTCTCCCCACTGTTCGATCTATTCATCGAAGAAGTAATGACGGAAATGAAAGAAATTTTGAAGGGTGAAAGAATATCAGTGATAAGATTTACTGATGATATGTCTCTCCTTATTTTGGCGAATAAGGATTACAGGCTCTTCTGAATGGAATGAAGAGTGTAATGAGTACAGAATATTGGTTCAGAAAAACCGATGAAAGACGAGAGTAATGGGAAATAGCAGAAATGAGAATATCGGGAAGCTTAACATCAAAATTTGTGATCACGAAGTAGACGAAGGTAAGGAATTCTGCTGCTTTGGAGGAGAAATAACCCATGACGGACGAAGCAAGGATGACACAAAGAGAGGATTACCACAGGTAAAATAGGCATTTCCGGTCAAGAGAAGTCTACCAGTCAAACATAGACCGTAATCCGAGGAATAAATTTCTGGGTATGTCCACTTGCAGCACAACATTGAATGGGTGTGAATAATGGATTGTGAAAAAACTTGAATAGGAGATAATCTGAGAATTACTGTGTTGAAAATTAGATGTACAAGGAGTGAGGAGGCTCTGTGCGAAGGAAGGAACGTATGGAACAGAATGACAGAATGCTGGTAAATACGTTAAGACATCATGGAGTAACGTCCATGGTACTAGATTTGTTTTTAATTTATTTATCGTATGGCAACAACAGCAAACATTGACAAGTACATAAAGTTCAATTTTACATGTATATCTAGTTAAGTATTTACATATACTTTAGTTTTATTTTTTGGCACAAATTGTATACACATTTTTAAATTGTGAAAATTACTAACTTAATATTACTGACTACTTTGACTGATATAATTGAAAGTTAGGAAAGACAGATACATTTAATCATAGTTCAATATCTAATGACTGAAGCCAACTAACAGTGGAGGGAGAAGCATTAATAAAGTCACTATATGGTCCAGGATACTTCCTCTGAGGACAGTCTCTAACAGTATGTTGAACAGTTTGTTCTTGAGCCCCACAATCACAGGCTAGAGAATCTCGGAGTCCCCACTTGTGCATGATAGCGTTGCACCTGGCGTGGCCAGTTCTTATTCTGTTCAGCCTTGTTCACTCCCTTCTCTGCAGATGAAGTCCTGGGAGGCTGGCAGTTGGGTCTTGGATACCTCGATGCGCTACTGTTGCATCATTCCATTTCTCGTGCCGCTCCTCTTTAATGTAGAACTTCTTATCGTTTCTTCCACTGTAAATGTCATGTGACTAGGGCCTCCCCTCGGGTAGATCGTTCGCCAGGTACACGTCTTTCGATTTGACACCAATTCGGTGACTTGCGTGTTGATGGGGATGAAATGAATTAGGGCAGCACAACACACAGTCTCTGAGCGAAGAAAATTTCCGAACCCGGGCCCTTAGGATTGACAGTCTGTCGCGCTGACACTCAGCTAGCGGGGGCGGTCGTTCCTTCCATTATGCCACAGTGGATTGCGAGATTTTAAGCGGTCTGGGGGAGGGTTGTTTAAGACTGCACGAATTGGGAGGTCTTGTGGGCAGCCACACTAGATCCTTCTCTCATGGCTTCTCAGGACAACAGCACAAGAAACCATGGTACTAGAGGCAACTGTTGACGGTATAAATTGTAGAGGAGGATTGAAATACATACAATAAAAAATTGAGGACGTATGGTGCAAGTACTAATCGGAGGCGACAGCGGAGAGGAATTCTTGGCTGGCCACATCAAACCATTCAGAAGACTGATGAGTCGTATGTTATCGATACTGTATTCCCATCTTCACTTGAACATTTTCCTGCTACCTCTTTCATTGCTTAGTAAATTTCCTCTGTTACTCAAGGTTTGCACGCAGTTACCTTCCTTGTACTTCGCTTCTCGGTCAAAATTCTGTGAATGTCATTTTTAGGGATGTTCATTCCTCTTCAACTGAACTGTGTGCTATGGTGTTCATGGTCGCAGTACCTGCAGCCTTAGAGAATTTAAAACACACTTCATAACTCCTCAGTACTTCGGTATCCTATTTTTTCCCCTGTTTTCAAGCAGAGGATTCTAGTAACGTAAATCTAATCGTACTCGTCACCATTCGTGGATTATTAGACGAATATATACCAGCTCCTGGGGTGACTTACGTTACAATATCGAATTTTGAAATCTTTGTCTGACCACGATGTAAGCCAGCTGGAATCTACCCGTGTCTCCAGGCGAAGGGTACCTCAGAATCTTATGGTTTCTGGATATCGTTTTCACTATTAAAAGCTAAAATTAATGACAGAATTCAGTCACTCTTCCTCTCCTCTCATTCCTGATACCTAGCCTGTAGTCTCCTGTAATTATTTCTTTTGTTCCTTCTCCTATTAGAACGTTTCATCTACATCTACATCTACATCCATACTCCGCAAGCCACCTGACGGTGTGTGGCGGAGGGTACCCTGAGTACGCTGTGAAGCGCGATGTTCTCCGTTGGATCTTCTCTATCTCTTCTATCAACCCTATCTGGTACGGATCCAACACTGCTGAGCAGTATTCAAGCAGTGGGCGAACAAGCGTACTGTAACCTACTTCCTTTGTTTTCGGATTGCATTTCCTTAGGATTCTTCTAATGAATCTCAGTCTGGCATCTGCTTTACCGACGATCAACTTTATATGATCATACCATTTTAAATCACTCCTAATGCGTACTCCCAGATAATTTATGGAATTAACTGCTTCCAGTTGCTGACCTGCTATTTTGTAGCTAAATGATAAGGAACCTACCTTTCTATGTATTCGCAGCACATTACACTTGTCTACATTGAGATTCAATTACCATTCCCTGCACCATGCGTCAATTCGCTGCAGATCCTCCTGCATTTCAGTACAATTTTCCATTGTTACAACCACTCGGTACACCACAGCATCATCTGCAAAAAGCCTCAGTGAACTTCCGATGTCATCCACAAGGTCATTTATGTATATTGTGAATAGCAACGGTCCTGTAACACTCCCCTGCGGCACACTTGAAATCACTCTTACTTCGGAAGACTTCTCTCCATTGAGAATGACATGCTGCATTCTGTTATCTAGGAACTCTTCAATCCAATCACACAATTGGTCTGATAGTCCATATGCTCTTACGTTGTTCATTAAACGACTGTGGGGAACTGTATCGAACGCCTTGCGGAAGTCAAGAAACACGGCATCTACCTGTGAACCCGTGTCTATAGCCCTCTGAGTCTCGTGGACGAATAGCGCGAGCTGGGTTTCACACGACCGTCTTTTTCGAAACCCATGCTGATTCCCACAGAGTAGATTTCTAGTCTCCAGAAAAGTCATTATACTCGAGCATAATACGTGTTCCAAAATTCTACAACTGCTCGACGTTAGAGATATAGGTCTAAAGTTCTGCACATCTGTTCAACGTCCCTTCTTAAAAACGGGGATGACCCATGCCCTTTCCCAATCCTTTGGAACTCTACGCTCTTCTAGAGACCTACGGTACTCCGCTGCAAGAAGGGGGGCAAGTTCCTTCGCGTACTCTGTGTAAAATCGAACTGGTATCCCATCAGGTCCAGCGGCCATTCCTCTTTTGAGCCATTTTAATTGTTTCTCTATCCCTCTGTCGTCTATTTCGATATCTACCATTTTGTCATCTGTACGAGAATCTAGAGAAGGAACTACAGTGCAGTCTTCCTCCGTGAAACCGCTTTGGAAAAAGACATTCAGTATTCCGGCCTTTAGTCTGTTATCCTCTGTTTCAGTACCATTTTGTTCACAGAGTGTCCGGACATTTTGTTTTGATCCACCTACCGCTTTGACATAAGACCAAAATTTCTTAGGATTTTCTGCCAAGTCAGTACATAGAACATTACTTTCGAATTCATTGAACGTCTCTCGCATAGCCCTCCTCACACTACATTTAGCTTCGCGTAATTTTAGCTTGTCTGCAAGGCTTTGGCTACGTTTATGTTTGCTGTGAAGTTCCCTTTGCTTCCGCAGCAGTTTTCTAACTCGGTTGTTGTACCACCGTGGCTCTTTTCCATCTCTTACGATCTTGCTTGGCACATACTCATCTAACGCATGTTGTACGATGGTTTTGAACTTTGTCCACTGATCCTCAACACTATCTCTACTTGAGACAAAACTTTTGTGTTGGACCGTCAGGTACTCTGTAATCTGCTTTTTGTCACTTTTGCTAAACAGAAAAATCTTCCTACCTTTTTTTAATATTTCTATTTACGGCTGAAATCATCGATGCCGTAACCGCTTTATGATTGCTGATTCCCTGTTCTGCGTTAACTGTTTCAAATAGTTCGGGTCTGTTTGTCACCAGAAGGTCTAATATGTTATCGCCACGAGTCGGTTCTCTGTTTAACCCCTCAAGGTAGTTTTCAGATAAAGCACTTAAAAAAATTTCACTGGACTCTTTGTCCCTGCCATCCGTTATGAACGTTTGAGTCTCCCAGTCTATATCCGGCAAATTAAAATCTCCACGCAGAACTATAACATGGTGGGGGAATCTACTCGAAATGTTTCCCATATTATCCTTCAGGTGCTCAGCCACAACAGCTGCTGAACCAGGGGGCCTATAGAGATATCCAATTACCATGTATGAGCCTGCTTTAACCGTGGCCCTCACCCAAATCATTTCACATTTCGGATCTCCGTCAATTTCCTTCGATACTATTGCACTTCTTATCGCTATAAACACGCCTCCCCCTTCACTGTCCAGCCTGTCTCTGCGGTGTACATTCCAATCTGAGTTTAGGATTTCATTACTGTTTACGTCTGGTTTCAGCCAACTTTCTGTTCCTAGTACTATATGGGCGTTGTGACCGTTTATTAATGAGAGCAGTTCTGGGACCTTTCTATAGACGCTCCTGCAGTTTACTATTAGCACATTAATATTGTTATTCCCTGTTTCTCTTTTTACTACTCACACTTTGCCGCGTCTCAGGAGGCGTCTTGTCGGGTCTAGGGAGGGAATTCTCTAACCTAAAAAACCCCCATGTGCACCCCACACGTACTCCGCTATCCTTGTAGCCGATTCCGGCGTGTAGTGCACGCATGATCTATTCAGGGGGACCCTAAATTTCTCCCCCCTATAGCGGAGGTCGAGAAATTTGGACCCCAGATCTCCGCAGAATCGTCTGAGCCTCTGGTTTAAGCCTTCCACTCGGCTCCAAACCAGAGTACCGCGATCGGTTCTGGGAACGATACTACAAATAGTTAGCTCTGATTCCACCCTGCGAGGGAGGCTTTCCGCCTTCACCAATTCCGCCAACCGCCTGTACGAACTGAGGATGACGTCTGAACCCAGACGGCAGGAGTCATTGGTGCCGACATGAGCAACAATTTGCAGTCGGGTGCACCCAGTGCTCTCTATCGCCGCCGGCAGGGCCTCCTCCACATCTCGAATGAGACCCCCCGGCAAGCACACAGAGTGAACACTGGCCTTCTTCCCCGACATTTCCGCTATTTCCCTATCGGGCTCCATCACCCGCCTAACGTTGGAGCTCCCAATAACTAATAAACCCCTCCCCCCGTGTGCCTGCTCGGACCTTGCTGAAGGAGCAGCCACACGTCCACTCACGGCCAGCCTCCACATTTACCCTCCGCCTCGTGCGCCGCGAACGCCGCTGAACCCGCCACTCCCCTTGGGGAGAGGGTGGCCCAACCGCGCCCGGTACCCGCGAAGATGTCTCGACAGCAGGGGCAGTGGGTGAAGCATGTAACACCCGGGGTGTACCATGCGACGCACCAGACTCCCCACTGTCGCTACACTCCGAGGCAGCAGCCTGAAGAAGGCTGACCGCGGCCATCAACACGCTCAGCTGTTCGCGAACAGTGGCCAGCTCCTATCTGCGTCCGTACACAGCAGTCACACATCCTATCCATCCTAAGGAATCAATTTACTGTAGAGAGTTAATCAACTTTTAACTAGACTGCTAAGCCGGCAGCTGTGGCCGTGCGGTTCTAGGCGCTTCAGTCTGGAACCGCGTGACCGCTACGGTCGGAGGTTCGAATCCTGCCTCGGGCATGGATGTGTGTGATGTCCTTAGGTTAGTTAGGTTTAAGCAGTTCCAAGTTCTAGGGGACTGATGACCACAGATGTTAAGTCCCATAGTGCTCAGAGCCATTTGAACCACTTGAACTAGACTGCTAATTCACTAAAGGCGGCTGATTGTTGACTAAACTGTGATTGCTAGCCACTTCTTATAGAAAACAATGAAAATAGCACTACCTGTCTCTGCACTGTATTGAAAACAAGCACTAGCACTACTGGCACTGTGGCTGACTAAAGGGACTCTCTCTGACTGTATTCAAAACAAACACGAAATCTATGGAACACTATTACTAGCACTCGACAATTAAAGCTTCCTAAAAGCAAAAACACACTGTAGAAGAAGTGACAAGTAAGAAAAATACAGTTAATACTTAAATTAACGTAGTTCGCTGCACAGCTGCCGTGAAGCAGACGGCAGTTACGACGACACTGACACTACTGGCACTATGGCTGACTAAAGGGACTCTCTCTGACTGTATTCAAAACAAACACGAAATCTATGGAACACTGCTACTAGCACTCGACAATTAAAGCTTCCTAAAAGCAAAAACACACTGTAGAAGAAGTGACAAGTAAGAAAAATACAGTTAATACTTAAATTAACGTAGCTCGCTGCACAGCAGACGTGAAGCAGACGGCAGTTACGACGACACTGACACTACTGGCACTGAGGACGGTGGCACTGTGGTTTGCACATTGGTTTTGCATTCGGGAGGTTGACGGAGTCAAATCTGCGGCCAGCCACTCAGGTTTTCCATTATTTTCCTAAATTGTTCCAGGCAAATGCTGGGATAGTTCCTTTGACAGAACACGACCGATTACCTTCCCTATTTCTGAAACAATGCGAGCCTGCGCTCCGCCTCTAATGACCTTGACGTTGACGTGACGTTAAATTCTGATCTTCGTTCCTTCCTTCGTTTCAAATCCCCATGATTATTAGATTTCACCTCCATTACATACTGAACCACCCAATCAATCTTCTCATATATTTCATCTACCTCTTTATCTACTGCTTGTGTCGTCGGCATTTGTAATTGGAGCCACTGTTGTTGTAGCTGGTTTCCTGTCGATGCTGATGATAATAATCCTGTCACTGAACTGTTCAGAGAAACACACGCTGTGCCCAATCTTTATAAGTTATTGATAATAAATCCTGTTCTCGTTAAACAATTTGCTACAGCTTTTGATATTATCTTATAAACAGCTTACCAGTAGTCAATTTCGCTTCGGTAACCACTACTATATCCAGCCTGAGCCCTTACATTTCTCTTTTCAGATTTTCTAGTTTCCCTGTCATATTCAAACATTCCAAACTCTGATTCGTAGAATGTTACACTTCCGTTTGTTTTTTAGTTTCTTTTCATGGGCACCTCCCTCTTGGCAGCACCCTGGAAATCCGAATAAGGGACTAATGTGGAATCTTTTTCCAAAGGAGGGATCACACTGAATCCCACACTTTTACTGCTGCAACGAACCAGTAAAAGAGAAACATGCGAGAAAGTGTATTTATTTATTATATACTGGCACTACGTTAATTCGTTTTCTCTTCTGTATACACTTCTCAGTGACTGGTTGAACGAATTAGTCCATTATGAAAGTTCTATGAGGAACCAAAATCTGAGTGTCTGAGCTGTACCAGCCTAACGATATTCCGGTAGCTGGGGGTTAGCTGTAAACGCAAGGTTATCCGGAGATGTACCGTTCCACCCTGTTCTGTTTAAACTGCAGTTGGTGGGGACTAACGGAATGACCCTCTCTGCCGTTGTCCGGTGAATGCATCCAGCCGAAATAGCAACTGGTCATGCATTTTTCTTCGAGGATGTGACGGTTTATGACGGCAACTACCCTGAGATCACTACCTCACTCTGGTAGCAGATAACAGTTTGAGTTATTTCAGCCTGTTGTGAGTTTCAACATGTTTCTGTCGGAAGTTAATTATTCAGTAGATTATTTTATAGCTATATTTTGTTGTACTTATTCGAATTTTACGTGTAACGCTCAGTTTAGCGTCCATGATGAGATGAACTCAAATGTGTCTGTAGATCCATGTATATGACCTCTCTTGAACTGTTTCATTCCTCAAGTAAACGTTTATTTATTCACGAAGCTTTCAGGGATCTTCTTCATGATATTCACGTAATATTAACGTTTTAAGCAGTGTCTTTGATCTTGGTCCTTTGCACGTCCTCATGCCACGTGGCACCATTACATAAAAGCACTGTTGCTTTCAGAGACGGAGTTCAGATATTTCTCGCTGTTCATCTTATGAGCATTTTATTAAGTTAACGTGTTCTTCTCCAACGCTGAACATAACCACCGAGAACAGACCATTCCATATTCCTTTACCTTGCACCTAGACAGTAAAAACGTCGTACTGCATTACGTGATATTACAGGCACAACAAATACCAAAACGTGTAAACAACTCCTTCTCACTTTTCATTTAGAGAATTTAATAATATTTCCTTTTTCCCTTGGCATCTCATGAGTTACATGTTAGTGTTCGTACTGCTCCTGCTCCAGTGTGATTTATAATATCTTGGAAACCGTAGAATCCTAGTATGTCCACTGCTGAGAGTTCGTCCGAATTAATCCTGTTATCCTTGCTGCACAACTTCCACGTCTCCCGCATACATGATGTGAAACATGTCTCTAATATCAGTCCCATTCCTAGATATTGTTCTGTTTATTGCATTAACAGGCCATTTAGTTAAGATTGTATCATTATCCTCATTAATAGTGTGTTCCTACAGTTAGGCTCAAGATGTTTCTCTCTACCCTTTACTACTCACGGCAACCAAACGTCTTACGAAAAAGAAATTGCCATTCTTTGTAATTACCCGTCACCCAGCTTCTACTGAAACCACACATAAGTCTAAACTTACCGGCCATTGCTTAACCTATCCCAACGAAATGATGAGCGTTTTAGAACGGAAACGAAATTAATTTACCATGATGCAAATTAGGTCTTCCCATGCGTTACTGTCACTGAGCTTGAGTCCTAATATTATAGCTATCCGTTACGTACAGAATCAATATTAAAGGCATTATTGGGCAGACTCAGTTGAATAGATTTAAAAATTTTATAGATTCAGACATCCTATGCAGCCCAATAGCACCTGAAAGCGCGTAGACAAGGTGAAACAAATATATAATTTTCCTTAAAGTATCCTCTCCTGTAAACTGACGTCCCAGCGTCCACATCTCATTATTATTATGAAGTCCGCCTCCGTAGTGCAGGCTTAGCGTTACCGCCAATCACGCAAGGGTACTCTGGTTCGATTCCCGGCAGGCGACTGGTTGTTCTGTGCCTTTCATCATCATTAAAACGTAAGTCGCCAAAGTGTCGTCAACTCAAAAGACTTGCAATACGGCGGCCGAACCCCGAAGGGGATATCCCGGCCAATAAATGCCATACGATCATTTCATTTTCATTATTATGGGGCTTGAATTTTCTTTAAAGCAGCTCTTTCATCTTGCAACTCAACTTTGGGTGTTTCTATGTCTATCAAAGAATTACAATTTCTGTAAATAGCCCCCTTTCAATAGACTACGTGTCTTCAGTGCAGAGGCTTCCATTGCTACCTGTATCCTCATGCTGCTGATCATCGCTCATTCTCCCTTCCTTTAGGGGCAGTTTCCCACTCCAGGGGAGAGGATCCCCCAAAACTCAGTGCGCTCCTCCGCCCCTTTTGACAAGGCCTTTGGCAGGATGACACCTTGCAACAGAAGTCTTCAGGCGTCATTGCCAAAGATTTTTATTACAATTTAAGCAATGACTGGCATCGAACGCAGAAATTTGTGTTCAGTACAGATCTACGATGTCGGGGGAAAGAGTTTACAAAATATAGAACATGCACTGCGACCGGATCCACAGTCTCCACCATATGACTTCAGAATGCCATTCTGAACGAGAACTTGTCAGGGTGTAAAATAGTTATTGCTGATCAACATATGTCCATGGCTGCCTCAGCTTTTACCAAGAGTTATGTCTTGACACGTCTCTTGTCTGTAAGGGGTGTTACATGATCCCCACACGGACAAAAATCAAGTGAATGAGCTGACCACGAAATGAAATCTTATATTAATATCATATATGTCATCTACATATCATATATGTAGACTGGCAATGGGAAGGAAAGCGTTTCTGAAGAAGAGAAATTTGTTAACATCGAGTATAGATTTAAGTGTCACGAAGTCGTTTCTGAAAGTATTTGTATGGAGTGTAGCCATGTATGGAAGTGAAACATGGACGATAAATAGTTTAAACAAGAAGAGAATAGAAGCTTTCGAAATGTGCTGCTACAGAAGAATGCTGAAGATTAGATGGGTAGATCACATAACTAATGAGGAGGTGTTGAAAAGGATTGGGGAGAAGTTTGTGGCACAACTTGACTAGAAGAAGGGATCGGTTGGTAGGACATGTTCTGAGGCATCAAGGGATCACCAATTTAGTATTGGAGGGCAGCCTGGAGGGTAAAAATCATAGAGGGAGACCAAAAGATGAATACACCAAACAGATTCAGAAGGATGTAGGTTGCAGTAGGTACTGGGAGATGAAGAAGCTTGCGCAGGATAGAGTAGCATGGAGAGCTGCATCAAACCAGTCTCAGGACTGAAGACCACAACAACAACAACATTCATATCAACCGTTAAGGGAACGTCTGGCGAAGGTGTTCGCGAGTAACATGGAAAAGTTGAAACGTTGGAACCACATACGTGCAGGACGATAGAATTCGTTAGCCACGTCATATTAATTTGGTGATATTGGTGCTGTTCTAATACAGTTTTCAACCATGTTGCGGTCCGCAGACACCGACGAGCGAAAACATCATGACCACTGTCCACCGAGAGGCATAATTCTGCCTAGTGGGGTGTCGGCCACATGATCCGAAAATGGAAATATGTAGAGGGAGCAATGACGAAAGGGTAGTATATCAGAAACGATATAGCCCGCAAATAAGGAAATCCACTGACTAAAGCAACTATGACAAAGGGAACATTGTTATGGCAGGGCATCCTGGAACGAGCGTGGCAGAAATGCCGTAGCTGGTCGGATGTTCGCCGGCTACTGTCGTGAGCGTCTATGGAGAATAATTCAAGAGTAGTGAAACCACGACTAGGAGACATGGTGATAGAATTAAAGACCTCATCAGAGAATATGCAGGTGAGAGACTTCCCAGTTCTGTGAAGCCTGACAGTCGGCAATCTGTGGCAGATCTGGTGGCCGATTGCAGTGCGGTGCAGGGGCGCGTATTTCGGAGCACGTTGTTCAGCGCATGCTCTTCAACATGGGGTTCCACGGCTGACGATACCTACATGTTCCCACGTTGGTCCTTTAACCCAGTAAACTGCAGTTGCAGTGGGCACGGGATCGAAGTGACCAGCCGTGTATCAGTGGAAACGTGACACCTTGTCAGATGAGTCACGTTTCTTGTTACTCCATTCCGATTACCGTGTGAAGATACGCCGCCATATAGGCGGGGGCCTGCTTGAAACATTTACCGTGCCATAAATGAACTCTGTTGTGGGGAGTATTATGTTGTGGACTTCCATGGAACCTTTGGTAGTAAGTGATGCCACCATAACAGGTGTTGACTACGTGATAACTATTGCAGTCTTCCTAGCAAGTAAACCGGAGCAGCTTTATTGTGAGAAAAATATAATTACTGCAGGCAACAAAATAAAAACTTTATGGGGTGTAGTGAAGACAGGGACAGGTGGGGCCAAAAAAGAAGAGGAAATGATAGCTATAGAAATTACTGAGAGGTTGGTAACAAGTGCATGCAGTGTTGCAAACTTTTTAAACAAGTACCTTACTTCTGTCACTGACACCTCGTGGTTATCAGGTTCGGTGAACAGTGCAATGAAGCATCTGAGGCAAGTAATTAAAAATAACTTCAGTAAAATGGAAAATACAGTCACGTCTCCCAAAGGAGTAGCATCCATCGTAAAATCCCTAAAATCTAAATATTCTAGTGAGTATGTTAACATATCAATGAAGTCAATCAAAGAGTGCTCATGCAAGTTGAGTTCTATCTTATTTGTGTAATCAATCTCTTATCGGCGGAACATTTCCAGACTGATTAAAACATGCTGAAGTTGAAGAGGTACCATCAGACTCTCCACCAATTTCACTTTTGCCGTCTTTTTGAAAAATATCTGAAAAGTTTGTGTTCAAGCATCTCATTAGGCATCTGCTGCAAATAACATATTATCCAAGTCACAGTTTAGATTTCGTAAGGGTTCTAATGTAAAGAAAGTTATTTACACTTACAGTGAAACTGTAGACAATTTTATTAGATAATAAATTAGAGGCTACTGGGATTTTCTATGAACTGTCAAAAGCCTTTTACTGTGTGAACCACAGCATTCTCTTAAGTAAATTAGATATTATGGCGTCACTGGCAAAGCTGCAAAATGGTTTGAGTCTTATTTAACAGGAAACAAAGGGTTTTGTTGCGAAATCCTGTGCAGTTAGCAGTGAGTTTTCGCCTGATCGGGAATTAATCACATGTCGTTCCATCTTGGGTCCGCTGCTTTTTCTTGTGTACTTTAATGACCTATCGTCTTTTACATTGCTAGATGCTGAGTTTGTTTTGTTTGCACACGATACAAACATTACATTAATTAGCAAGTCAACTACAGATTTAGAAACTGCTGCTAATCAAAGTTTCAGTGACATTAATAAATGGTTTAAAGCTAAAAAATGGTTCAAATGGCTCTGAGCACTATGGGACTTAACGTCTGAGGTAATTAGTCCCCTAGAACTTCTGTGATTACAACTTGATAATCAGTTCAGTTGGCATACCACAGCATTGCTAAACTGCCTAAACAAGTCTGTATCTACAGTGAGAACAATGTCAGATGTCGGAGGCATAAATATGAAAAAGCTTATGTACTTTGCTTACTTTCATTCTCTTATGTCATGCGAGATATTCTGGAGTAACTTATCAAACAGAGCAAAAGTTGTTGAAGTGCAAAAGCGTGTAATAAGAATCACTGGTGGAGTAAATTCAAGATCATGTAAAAACTGGTTCAAGTAACTCTGTATTTTAACCACTGTTTCTAGGTGTATTTATTCCTTAATGAAATGCGTTGCAAGTAATACATCTCTATTTCCAACGAATAGCTCAATAAATAGTATCAATACTAGGAATAAGAACAATCTACACAAAGACCTTATAAGGCTCACCTTGGTTCAAAACGGGGCCCAATATTCAGGAACACACATTTTCAGTAAATTGCTAGCAACCATTATAATTTGGTTTCAGATAAAGCATAGTTAATACAGAGTTTGAAAGACTTTTTTGATAAGCAACTCCTTCTACTCTATAATGCATATATTAACAGTGACTGTTAGACCTGCTTGAGTAAAAATGTTACAGTTCGATTTTGACAGCATTTGGTCACTACAGTCAAGATTAGGTATTTTGTGTGATAAATACATTAAAGGTCTGTAACTAAATTTCAGTGTGTTACCCTAGTAAATATTAGCAGTTCTAGTTTATTGTAAAGTATTCACCAGTTCTGACAATCTCCTGACAATTTTTTAGAACGGTAAGTATCTTTTCAAATATTTTATATTTTTAAAGCTTTACTTTCTGACATGTTCCACACCCACGAGAACCATCTAATTTTTTGGGTCTATGGAACAAAAACTGAAACTGATCTAATCTAATCTACATTCCTTCGCATCTGATGTCTTCCCCGACGGTGATAGATTCTCCACTAGCATAAATGCATCATAAGGGCGGAATCGTATTACAGTGGTTTGAAGGACCACACAGTGAACTCACGTTGACGTCTTGGACAACAATTCACTTGATCTGAAACCGAATGAAGACGTCTGGGACGCCATGGGGCATCAGCGCAGCTTCTGCAAACCACCGTCCATAATTTATACGAACCGCGTGATCTGTGCGACGATATCTGATACCACGTATTTCTGGAAAACCACCAAGGACTTGTTCAGTAGGGTACCTGGTGCATTACGAGTTAAAAGTAGTGCGTGGTGCTAATAAGTTCATTATCGTCTAGCCATAATAGTCACCTTTACACTGTACATAGACTTTAAGTACTGTGCAACATGTCATATCTGAAAGCATTGGACTACAAAAAGGAAATCGTAGTGCAGAAATTACTTTTTAGAGAGGATAAGAGAAGAAAAGATAGAATCTGAAGTGACTAGATCAGGAAAAGGACGTGAATCTGGATACTCACTGTAAGACAAAAACAACGCAGGTGATGTTGTGCGGCCATTTGATGAGCATGGGAGAAGAGAGTGCCAAGAAATTAATTTTCTGATTCGTTAACTGGAAAGAGACCACGAGGGAAATCTAGGAAGGACTGGGCGTTTCGGATGAGGGATACCATAGGGAGATGGGAGAAAAACCAAATAATGCATTGAAATGGGGGGAAGGAGAAATAATAGAGAGACAAACAACAGTATAGGTCCTTGATTCAGAACCCGCTGAGTAAAAGCTATGAAGAAGAAGAATGCGATCGAGTATGTTCCGACAACGCTTCAATAAAAATGGCCAACTGCACCGTCAGTGTCTGAATACACTTCCATTACACAGGTAATCACATGTGTGTTGTTGTTAGTCATTAGTTACTGAACACATAAACTCTAAATACTTTGCGATCTCACATGGAAATAAGGTCTGTAAGTATGCGAACAGTATGTCCAAGCCAGAAGGACAGTTCAGTTTGTTACTGTTTCTGACGTTTCTCAATAATGCCCTTGTACATGGCTTGGTAACGATTCGTTATCACAATCATTAAGGGTGAGAGCTCTTTCCAGTTACTGCCAGATTCAACACTATCCTATAACTACGCTTTCACAATATTCATCATAGTAGTTACGTTGTTAATTTTGTGTTCTTCAGTCCGAAGTCAGGTTTGTTGCAGTTCTCCACTCTTTCCTGCACAAACTTCTTCGTCTCTGGATGACAACAGCATACCCACATCGGCCTGAACCTGCGTACAGTAGTCTTGTCCTGTTCTTCGCGTAAAATTTTTATTCACCATTCTTCCTGTCATTAATAAACTGATTTTTTTTTTTTTTTTTTTTGGTGGGGTTTAAGGGCGCTCAACTACTGAGGTCATTAGCGCCCAGTCACAGTTATTAGAGCACATGGAATCTAGTAAAACTCAAGGGGAGGGGGGGACACCAGAAATGCTTGACAAAGATGCAGATAAAATAAGTAAAAAAGTTAGATGTCTTCGGACAAGCCAGTCAAAGTTATAAAACGCAGAACACGAGCAGCTGCTCGAGCGTCATCAGCTAAAATATCCGGTAAAATAGATGGCAGGGACAGGACAACACGAGATTGACTAAAGCGGAGACACGACAATAAAACATGGCGCCCTGATAATGCCTGACCACAAGGGCACTGCGGGGCTGGGTCACCGGACAGCAGGTAGCGGTGGCTAAACCGGCAATGCCCAATCCGCAACCTGGTCAGAAGGACCTCCTCTCGCCGAGATGATCGGGAAGAGGTTGTCCAAGCAGTTGGGAGCAGTTTTACTGCCCGGAGCTTGTTTCCTTGGAGGGATGACCAAGCATCCCACCACAACGACACAAGCCTCGTACAAACATCCCCACGAACGTCAGATGACAGGACACAATGGCAGGCTGGCCGAGGCAGGAGGACTGCAGCCTTGGCTGCAGTATCCGCAGCCTCATTCCCAGGCACTCCTACATGTCCGGGAACCCACAGAAAGCTGACAGGAGAACCATTATCAGCGAAAGAATGGAGGGACTGCTGTATCCGTTGAACCAAGGGATGGACAGGATAGGGAGCTCCAAGGCTCTGAAGAGCACTGAGTGAGTCAGAGCAGAGTACATACGATGAATGGCGGTGGCGGCGGGCATACTGAACGGCCTGATGGAGAGCAAAAAGCTCGGCAGTAAAGCTGGGACATTGGTCGAGGAGCCGGTATTTAAAGATGGCGGCCCCGACGACAAAGGCACAGCCGACACCATCGTCAGTTTTGGAGCCATCGGTGTAAATAAAGGTGTGACCGGCAAGTCGAGCACGAAGTTCGACAAACAGTGAGCAATACACTGCAGCCGGAGTACCCTCCTTCGGGAATGAGCTGAGGTAGAGATAAATATGAACCGGAGCCTGGAGCCAAGGTGGTGTCGGGCTCTCACCCTCTCTGAAGGTGGTAGGGAGGGCAAAATCCAATTGTCGAAGCAGGCGACAGAAGCGGACTCCGGGGGGCAGCACGGCAGACACATACAACCCGTACTGACGGACGAGAGAATCGGCGAAGAAGGACTGGTAAGAGAGGTGGTCGGGCATAGACAACAGCCGGCAGACATACTGACACATCAGTATGTCGCGCTGGTAGGTCAATGGTAATTCGGCAGCTTCAGCATAAAGACTCTCGACAGGACTAGTGTAGAAGGCTCCGGTCGCAAGACGTAACCCCCGATGGTGGATGGAGTTGAGACGGCGTAAGAGGGATGGCCGAGCAGACGAAGCTCCCATAATCCAGCTTCGATCGGACTATGGACCGATACAAGTGAAGCAGGACAGTGGATCCGCTCCCCAAGATGAACCACTAAGAACTCTGAGGACATTAAGGGAACGTGTACAACGGGCCGCCAAAAGAGACATGCGGGGACCAACACAGTTTCCTGTCCAACGTGAGCCCTAGAAACTTAGTTGTTTCCACGAATGGGAGAACAACGGGACCGAGATGTAAGGATGGCGGAAGGAACGCTTTATATCGCCAAAAGTTGATACAAACCGTCTTCTCTTCAGAGAACCGGAAGCCATTTGCCACACTCCATGAGTATAGGCTGTCTAGACAATGCTGAAGGCAGCGCTCCAGGAGGCATGTTCTCTGGGCACTGCAGTAGATCGCGAAGTCATCGACAAAGAGAGAGCCTGAGACATTAGGTGGAATGCAATCCACAATTGGATTGATCGCGATGGCAAAAAGGGCTACGCTCAAGACGGAGCCCTGAGGCACTCCATTCTCCTGGAGGAAGACGTCAGACAATACGGATTCCACACGTACCCTAAACTTTCGATCCGTTAAAAAGGAATCAATAAAAAGGGGCAGGCGACCGCGTAGGCCCCACCTGTGCATAGTGCGGAGGATACCTCCTCTCCAACAGGTATCATAAGCCTTCTCCAAATCGAAGAACACGGCTACCGTTTGGAGCCTTCGCAAAAAGTTGTTCATGATGAATGTCGACAAGGTCACAAGGTGGTCAACAGCGGAGCGGCGGCGCCGAAAGCCGCATTGGACATTGGTAAGTAGCCGTCGAGATTCAAGAATCCAAACTAACCGAGCATGAACCATGCGCTCCATCACCTTAAAGACACAGCTTGTAAGAGAAATGGGGCGGTAACTAGAAGGAAGGTGTCTATCCTTCCCGGGTTTGGGTATAGGAACAACGACGGCGTCACGCCAACGCATGGGAACCTGACCTTCGGTCCAGACGCGATTGTAGGTACGAAGAAGGAAGCTTTTGCCCGCCGGATAAAAGGTGTGCCAGCATCTGAACGTGAATGGCCCCGGAGCAGAGGACCGGGACAGTGCAAGCGCACGTTCGAGTTCCCGCATAGTAAAGGGGGCATTATAAGTTTCCAGATTCAGCGAGTGGAAGGAAGGTCGCCGAGCCTCTTCTGCCTCTTTCCTGGGAAGGAAGGCAGGATGGTAATGGGCGGAGCTTGAAACCGCCGCGAAAAACCGGCCAAAGGCATTGGAGACAGCCACAGGATCAATGAGGACCTCATTACCTGAGGTCAGGCCAGATACCGAGGAGTGGGCCTTAATGCCCGACAGCCGGCGCAGGCCACCCCATACGACAGAAGAGGGAGTAAAACTGTTAAAGGAGCTGGTGAAAGAGGCCCAACAAGCTTTTTTGCTGTCTTTGATGACTCTACGGCATTGCGCTCGGAGTCGTTTGTATCCAATACAATTCGCCAACGTAGGATGGCGGCGAAAGGTGCGTAAAGCACGTCGTCGAGCACGGATAGCGTCTCTACAAGCCTCTTTCCACCAGGGGACGGAAACGCGACGTGAAGAAGAGGTAGTACGAGGAATGGAACGTTCGGCAGCATTGATGATAACAGCCGTGAGGTATTCGACCTGACTGTCACAACTGCGACAATCGTGGTCCGGAATGGTCGCCAGGGAGGAGTAAAGTCCCCACTCAGCTTTCGGTATGTTCCAGCTCGAAGGACGTGGGGATGGGGTGTGGTGCAGGAGATGAACGACACAGGGGAAGTGGTCGCTCGAATAGGTGTCCGAAAGGACATACCTCTCGAACCGACGGGCAAGAGTGGTAGAACAGATTGAGAGGTCCAAGTGGGAGTAGGTATGAGTAGAGTCCGAGAGGAAAGTCGGGGCGCCAGTATTGAGGCAGACAAGATTGAGATGGTTGAAGACATCCGCCAAGAGTGAGCCTCTTTGACAGGATGCAGGAGAGCCCCAAAGGGGATGATGAGCATTGAAGTCGCCAAACAATAAAAACGGCGGGGGAAGCTGAACAATCAGGTGCATCATGTCAGCCTGACTAACAGCGGATGACGATGGAGTGTAGATGGTACAAACTGAAAAAGTAAAAGCAGAAAGAGTAATACGGACAGCTATTGCTTGGAGTGGGGTGGTCAATGGGATGGGATGGTAATAGACATCGTCCCGAACGAGCAACATGACCCCACCATGAGCTGGGATACCGTCCACAGGGGTGAGGTCATACTGCTCCGAGGTATAGTGGATAAAGGCAATACGGTCAGTCAGGTGCAACTTGGTTTCCTGGAGACCAAGGACGAGCGGACAGTGCAGGCAGAGGAGCAGTGTTAATTCCTCCCGATTAGATCGAATACCTCTTATGTTCCAATGTAACAAGGCCATCGCTAGTCAAAAAAGAGGGGGAACGAGACGGGGGAAGAGCTGGTCACCTCGACGGCCACAGAGGGCCAGGTTTCGAGGGAACAACGCTAAAACCAGCGGGAGGCGGATCCTGTTCCATCGAGTCGTCTCCAGCTGCGGCCGCTGTCCCTGGTTGTGTAGGAGGGGCAGCATCATTTGCCGACGAGAGACCAGCTGAGCGCCTGGCAGCAGAGCGTCCCAGCGAAACTGAGGACGGCTGGGAGCAGCGACTCACAGATGGAGCATCAGACGAAACGCGCCGGGGTGAAGAGGGGGATAGAGACTTCTTCTTGGAGCCCTTCTTGGAAGTCCGAGGACGCACAGGGATGGTGGGCTGGACCCAAAGAAGGTCCTCACGCGCGGGGTCTGTTTTGGAACGCCGGGCCTCGGAAGCTGGGGTCCGGAACGTTTCCCCGATGGACACCTGAGAAAAGGATCGCTTCTCAGGCGGCGGGGGGGGGGGGGGAGAGGAGGAGGAGGAAGGGTGGCCCCTGGGGCAGAGGGGGCGGGGGCCACGGGGGAGGAGGATTTGGAAGGGAGGGATTTGGGAGGCAGAGGCAGAGACCCCAGATGGGGGGACGAGGCGGAGGGGGGAGAGGATAGGGGTGAGGATACCGCGGAAGGAGTGGACACAACTGAGGCAAACGAAGTGGTCAATGGCACAGGATGGAGGCGATCATACTTCTTCCTGGCCTCAGAATAAGAGAGACGATCCAAAGTTTTGAGTTCTTGTATCTTCTTCTCCTTCTGATATGCAGGGCAGTCTGAGGATCTAGGCGAGTGGATGCCAGCACAATTAATGCACCAAGGTGGTGGGGTGCATGTATGTTTCTCACGAAGAGGACGTCCACAATCGCCACAAAGGGGCTCAGCCTCACACCGTGACGACATGTGCCCAAAGCGCAAACACCGAAAACAGCGCATAGGAGGCGGGACGTAAGGTCGCACGTCGCACCGGTAGCACATCACCTTTACCTTCTCCAGGAGAACGTCCCCCTCGAAGGCGAGGATAAAGGCCCCGGTGTCGATGCGACGGTCTTTGGGGCCGCGCTGGACTCGCCGGACGAAATGCACGCCTCGGTGCTCCAGGTTGGCCCTGAGCTCCTCATCATATTGGAGCAGGAAGTCCCGATGAAAAATAACCCTCTGCGTCCTACTTAGTGCCAGATGCGGGACAATGGACACTGGGATGTCCCCTAGGCGGTCGCACGCCTGGAGCGCCGCCGACTGTGTGGCGGAGGTGGTCTTTATAAGAACGGACCCCGGACGCATCTTACTGAGAGCCTCGATTTCCCTGAAGATGTCCTGAATGTGCTGAACGAACATGGTCTTGGAGGTGGCGAACGTCCCCCCATCAGTTCGAGAACAGACCAAATAGTGGGGGAAGTACTTCGCCCCAAGCCGGTGGGCCTGTCCCTCCTCCCAGGGGGTGGCCAAGTGGGAAAGGGCAGGAGAACCAGAACCAGAGACAGTACCTTTCCTTTTGAAAGACTCGGCCGCAGAGCGACCTGATACGTGTTGACGTTTCATCTGCGAAACATCCGCCCCGATACCACCCACTCTGACCAGGAGCTCTCCCCACGGGCGCCACCCAGCCGCAGCAAGGGCCACCTGGCAGGATGACCGTTGCCAGGAGTCCTGATGCCCCAAGGAGACAGGCATCTACTCCTTGGCCGACGTGGGGAGGGTGCAGCTCAGGTATTGGCAGTACGATCCCTGTGTTGTCAGGGGGCTACAACCCAGAGGCTACATGACGACCCCATCACAACGGGCTGGCTACCGTGCTGGATTTCTGGTGCCATGGAAAGTCCATCATGATCGTAGGTGCAGATGGGGACGCACTATGGGCGTAACTTGTACAACCCATCAGGCGTATAGGCCCAATTTGAGAAATAGTGGGTATGGTTACAACGCCGGTACAATGCTGAGTGCCAAGGTCTTAGTGCACTGAGGACCAGTGGTACACCACGTAAGGTGTCCTTCCCCAAAAGGCTCGTACTTCTGTAGAATTTTGAAAAATGGGGGTCAAACCCCGAGGGGGACCATCACATGGAAGGCCGAAACGGTTGAAACTCCTTTTAGTCGCCTCTTACGACAGGCAGGAATACCTCGGGCCTATTCTTACCCTGGACCTGCAGGGGGTATTAACAAACTGATGATTCCTAGATGCCCCAACGAACTGTTCTACTAATTAATCACTTCTTTCGTAAATTTTTTCGATAAATTTCTTTTCCATCTAATTAGATCCAAATCTTCAAATGTGTGTGAATTCCTAAGCGACCAAACCGGTGAGGTCACCGGTCCCTAGACTTACACGCTACTTTAACTTATGCTAAGGACAACAAACACACCCATGCCCGAGCGTGGACTCGAACCTCCGGTGGGAGGGGCCGCGCAAACCATGACATGGCGCCTCAATCAACGCGACATTAGATTCAGTATTACCTTGTTGTTAGGATCACCCATTTCATATTCAACATTTTTTGTAACATCTCATTTCAAAGGCAATTATTCGCCACTTGCTTGAACTGTTGATCGTTCTCACTTTCGTACAATGCTACACACAGAGAAGACTTCCTGAAACTTAATTTTATATTCACTGTGAGTTGCCTGTTCATTTGCACTTTCTTTTTTTCCATTATACTTTGCTTTCAGTAGACTGCGATATTTATCTTCACAGTACTTAAAACCTATCTGTTATTCTCAGCTTCAACGAGTGAACATAATCACTGTGAACATCCTCTTTGCTTGGATACTGTATGTGATGTAGAATCTTTGGGGAGTCAATGTGTTTCGACCAATAAGATGCCTTCGTTGATTCAAAGCCAGGTTAATTTGAAACAGCTTTCGTCATTCTCCTGTAATTCCTGTTTTATGATGAGACGGCTCTTGTTCTGTTTTCTGACAGGTGGCGATCTTTGCTGGTGTGGAGGCAGTACAATGATGAAAGAATTAGGTGAGACCATTTAAGTTACTTGGCGTGGTGAAGTTTAGGTAAAGTGCTTACATTAGTTCGCCATTAATTGACCAAATTTTTGGAACGTTATTTCAGGAAAAGCAGCGATATATTAATATCATATTTTTTTCCAATACACACCGCCGTTATCGCATTTACGTTGTTTATTTTTATTTTTAGGTAAGAGGTTTCAATTTTCTAGAAGATCATATTCAGATCTCATAATTCTTGATGCTTGTAGGAACCGTTGGCGTGGATCAGGTCCATGTATGCATGCGTGGAGAACGTAGTGTTCTAAAAATGAAAATAAACAACTTAAAAACGACCACGACTGTTTTTATTGAAAGAAATTACTTGATCTCGATTACTCCGTGATAAGGAATGCGGCAGTTCGCTTGCACGTGGCAAAATGGAAATTCATACCGTGCTCAAACCTGTTTGAATGGAAGCTGAATACAGCGCCGTATACTACCTTTTCAATATGTCGTGCTGTAAATTCAAAGTTGTGACCATCTCCAAAATTATGAAGCAGTTATCGCTTTGTTCAGACTCGTGTACTCGAAACGTGATGTTCCAATTACTTGTTGATTTTAAATTTGTTTCTGTTGCTTTGTTTCTATTGGAGGACGCACGTGAGATTGTAAATCATTTACATGTCTTAAGTAACATTTTTAATGCTTATCGGTCTACTTTTTCCGGAATTGTTTCGTTGTAAATAACACTGTTCCTTGCCACTGAGGGATAAACTAGTCCCATGCTGCATGGCCGCCATTTTGTTATGTACTGTGGATTGCTCTCACGTCCTGTGAATATTGTGACGTATCGAAAACCACATATTGACCTGTAGTCATAAAATAATCAGTAACAAGTTGTTCATTTTGGGATGCAGTCAGATTTCAAGTCAAATAAGGTAGGTTGACGGCAACTGCTTCAAAGGTTTCTGCTTGCTAAATTTCTTTCAGAGAGAATTCGTTCGTTGCTGTGGTGTTACGTGAAAATTACGTTCACCAAATGTGTATTGGCTGTTATGGCTTAATTGTTCTATGTATTTAAAATCAGTGATTACAAAACTGAGAAATATTCTCAGTTGCAGAGCTGGAGGCTAGAACCAGAAAGCTAACACTTGTTCAGTTTTGGATCACTGTCTCGATGAATCACTGCTTACCGTGTTGTATTCAGGTACTATGTAGGCAAGACCATTAATCATTTCCGCTAGATTATGAAAGCTCGTCTGTTTTGACTATTTCTGTTAAGCTTTAGGAGTCAGATAGTGATTCCAAAATTGTTTTATACGGCATGAAGATAGTAGGTTTCGCGTAAACTGAAGATTCCAGGGCTTAACTATCATTATTTATGGGAGACACCATCGCTTTTTATTAAAAAGCAAATATTATCCAATTCCTGAAATTTAGAAACGCTTTTCTTACCGTTACCAGTCTGCATTTCCTTTATTGTATACACTGACTTGACAGAAGTCATGGGATACCTGCTAGTATCGTGTTGGACCTCCTTTTGCCCGGTGTTGTCTAGTAACTCGACGTGGCACGAACTGAGCAAGTCTTTGGAATGAAATGATGATTAAATCAAGACCCTAAGCTGCTGACGTGCGTTGATATATACCAACGGGGACAGGTGAAAATGTGTGCCCCCACCGCGACTCAAACCCGGGATGTCATGCTTACATGGCAGACGCTCTATACATCTGAGCCACAGAGGGCACAGAGGATAGTGCGACTGCAGGTATTTATCCCTTGTACGCTCCCCGTGAGTCCCACATTCCCAACTTAATGTCCACACACTACATTCGTAGTGCCCCTGCCCATTACACTCATTACTCGCGACAGACAATCTTACCGATTCCCGTAAGAGTTCGGGCAATGCGTGTCCATCCGCACAGAAGAATAAGGTCAATGGGTGGTTAGCCTTAACTGTATGAAGATGGTATCTGCTCTTTCGGACATGTCATGTCGGCAACTTAGGGTCTTGATTTAATTATCATTTCATTCTAGAGAGCTGCATGGTCACCGATGGTATCCTTCCGGACATATCCGAAAGAACAGTTACCATCTTCATAAAGTCTTTGTAAGTCCCCTGCAGAAAATCAGAGCCTTGTTGCCTCTACATCCATCCATCACAATGTCTTGCTGAGAACTTGGGCTTCTTGTGGTCTGTATCACAGTCGAAGGCTACCATCACCTCTTACGAACTGAAACCGGGGATCATTTAGCCAGGCCACGGTTTTACAGTCGTGTAGCGTAAGACCGAAATGGTTACGACCCCAGGAGAGGCCCTGCAGGCGATGTTGTGCTGTTAGCAAAGACACTCGCGTCGGTCGTCTGCTGCCATAGCATGTTAACGCCAAATTTCACTGCGCTGTCCTTACGAATACGTTCGTCATAAGTCCCACGTTGATATCTGCGGTTATTTCACACTGTGTTGCCCGTCTGTTAGCAACGACAACTCTATGCAAACGCCGCTGCTCTCGGTCGTTAAGTGGCCGTCAGCCTCTGCGTTGTCCGTCGTGAGGGGTAGTGTCTGAAATATGGTACTCTCGGAACACTCTTGATAGTGTGGATACTCAATTCCCCGAGGATTTCCGACTTCCGACATGGAATGTCCCATACGTCTAGCTCCAACTACCATTTGGTGTTCAAAGTCTGTTAATTCTGGTGGTGCGGCCACAATTGCGTCGGGAACATGGTCACGTGAATCACCCGATTACAAATGATAGCTCTGCCAATGCACCACCCTTTTATACCTTCTGGTAGCACCGGCATCTACAAATGTTCGTGTCGCTATCCCGTGACATTTCGCACCTTAATGTGTACAGGATAAGATCACAACCCTCTCTCACTCTTTTCTCAACTACTTCCTTTGACCTTCATTACTGCAGTTTGGTTTCTGTACAATCCCCCTTTATTTCACTCGTGCTATATTCGTATTTCAAAGAAGATATGCCAGTCATCACCGTTAAAACATTCCTCATAATCTAATAATATTGTAAAACTAGGTTTACCTTCTTCAGTTTACCTTCTAGGACGAGTCGCAGCGTCAGTATTGCCTCGCGCGTTTCTACTTTTTTCGGAACCCAACCATCCAGTTCTGCAGACGAAAACTCCAGGTGGGTGACAGCATTCCGTTCGTGCTGGTATCGTAGACTAGCTGCGGGGACAATGCGGCACTGCCAATTACTAGTGCCGCAGGGTTATATTAAATGTTCGAATTGTGTGGAACATGGGGTTACAGTATACTCACTGTCGGTCATTGTATTGTGGAACCACTTGTATTTTTTCGTTAAGCGCAGGGGCAGTTCTGGAAACTTGACGTGCATCGAATGTGACCTTTCTTGGTACTTAGCCCTATGCAGCTTATCATTCTCCGTACACATTGGTTTTGCCAGTCCAGTAATCGTGTACATCGCCATTTCACTTATACTGGTCAACTGTTATTTCAACTTCAAGCTTAGAATGCATGATCACAGACACTTAAAGCAGGGTTGACCATGTCAGGGTACACACACCACGCCATTTTCGAAGTATTATTAGATTTTCCTATCAGTATTCCTTGCGATGTTCGCTTAGACATGTGCTTACCCTCCAGTGTTTATCGTACCAAGAACGATTCGCTGGTTCTTGTATCCTAAACGTTCGGCTTGTTATCTTTCGGGTCACTAGTTTCCAGACGACGGTTCTTCTTCTCAGACGGATACATTTATCCTTCTCTCCTTCAAGTAATATATCATCATCATATAAATACCCTGTATGTAAGTGATCTGGACGTCCATGAAGCTGTTAGTGGACGATGCTATTGTTCATAGGGAATTCACCACGCCAGTACTATTGTAGTGAATACGGACTTAAAGTCAATTTTTTTCAGACCAGAGTGGGAACCATGCCTGGCACAAATTTTAAAATGTCAAGAAAAATTCATAGCGTTATATAGGGCTATTCGTAAAGAAGGAACAAACATCTATTGCTTCCAACTACAAAAGACAGAAGCATAATTCCAATGTTCTTGGAAAGAGGAAAGTTCAAACTTTAATGCATTCAATGTGAACACTATGCGTTATACGACAGATGTGAAAACGGTGGCTCATTTCCTGCCACGCACGAAGCAGCTGGTTTGTTGTTATCGAATTCACAGTTTCAACAGAACGATGTCGTAGAAGATCAAGAGTATGAGGCATACATAGGGAGAGGGGGGCGGGATAAAAGTTTGGTCTCCTACATAACTCCACAGATAAAAGTCACAAGGTGTGTGTTCTGGAGACCTGGCAGGCCGCTGGCGATGAAGTTGATCTTCTGCTCCTCATTAGAGAATCTCTCTAAACACGTTAGACGTTACCTCAGTGACACCATTCCAGGGCGTTTGATTGGTAGAAGAGGTGATTATTGAATGATCATTTTACTTTTTATTACAATAGAAAATATTTCGTAATTAGTTATTTTAGGCCATAGAATGAAGCCACTTGTACAAAGTACATTTTGAGAACGAGTACACATTTTTGCATAAATCTTGCATCTAATATCATTAAAAAATCACTTAAAAGCATTAACATAGTAAGAAAACTTTTCCTTGTTCCAGAAAAATTGGAATGGTTAAATATGGAGAGTTTGGTGGCCAGGGGACTACGGTAAACTCATCCTCATGCTCTTAGGTCTACGCACGTACACTGCGAGCCGTGTGATGCGTTGCATTGACCTGCTGGTAGACGCCATCGTTCCGAGGAGGAACAAACTGCATGTAGGGGTGTACATGTTCCCCAAGGACAGATGTAAACTTGTATTGATCCAGTGTACCTTCCAGAATGACGAAGTAGCCGAGGGAATGCAACGAAAATATTCTCCAGGCCATAAAATTTCCTCCTTCGACCTGGATACTTCTGACGGTTGTTGCAAGGTGTTTGCGTTCAGCCGTTGCGCGCCGTGCACAACAGCTGCTATCTGCATGGTGGAGCATTAAACGTGGTCCATCCGAAAATAAAAATGCTTCAAATGGCTCCAAGCACTATGGGACTTAACATCTGAGGTCATTATTCCCTTAGACCTAGAACTACTTAAACCTAGCTAACCTAAGGATATCGCATACATCCATGCGCGAGGCAGGATTCTAACCTGCGACCGTAGCAGCAGCGCGGTTCCGGACTGAAGCGCCTAGAACCGCTCGGCCACAGCGGCCGGCCATCCGAAAAGGTAACCTACCGTCATTCAGTGGACGTCCAGTTGCGGTACTGGCGAGTAGATTCCTCCTTCGTCGTCGACAGACAGCAATTTGCATGGGTCCCTGAACCAGGCAGCCGCTACGAATGCTCCTACGCAGCAACGTTCGATAAACGTTCCCTGAGGAGATACTACGGGTAGCCCCTTGGTTCATCTGGGTATTCGGTTGCTCAACGGTAGCGCATCTATTCGCCAGTTAGCTCTCCGCCATCGTTCATTCTTGTCATCTATGGCCCGAGGAGCACCACAGTTGATTTGGCGCGGGTTTCAGACAACTCCATTTTGCCACGCACGGTATTCATTAACCACGGCTGCACGTGAACAGTTTACAAACCCGGCAATTTGGGAAATGCTTCCACTCTTGGCACGAAAGACAATGATCATGCCCTTTTAGACGCTAGATGAACCCCTCCGTCTCGGGACTGCGACAACGACTACAGTGTTTCCGCGGCTTACAAAGACGCTTAATGTACCCTTCACTGCTAGTGCTGCCACCTGCCGTCATATTACACGTTCGAGTCGAACATAAGCGGTGCCCACGTTAAAGTGTCTGTACCGTATGGTACAATAACAGTAAGGTTCGAATACCGCTGTACCCGTGTTATTACGAATTACAATGCAAAGTTCCTTCTGACGAACAGCACTGCACCGTTTACAGCCGTTATGAAATGCATGAAATGTGTGGACAATCATCAGCTCAACAACGGAATGACGGTAGTGAAAATTTGTGCCGGACGGGAATTCGACTTATGGAGGTTTGGGTCTGGTCGTAAGTCAAGCTCGGATAGCAAAATGGTAAGGGGACCCATCGCGATAAGCGGAAAATCCGGGTTCGAGTCCTGCTCAGGCAGAAATTTTCATTATAACGCTGATGGTTTGTTGATAATCGCAACTGCGAATACATTTCACGTATTTCACAACTACTATAGTTGCTTCAGTGCCTGTTTCTTCCGACATGCATGCATGTCCAAAGGAACTTTGCATCCTGATTCGTAACAACATTGGCACTGCTGTATCGTAGTTACCCGTCGATAAATTTTCTCCTCTGGACAGGAACCTACAAAATGGATGGGAGTGCAGGATCTAGACCCATGGTTGACGACATGTGGAAGTTTGGGTCTGGCCCTGAGTGTCGTGCTCGGTTAGTCAAATGATAAGGCTACCTCTTGCAATCAGCTGGAAATCCGGACTCGAGTCCCGATCGGGTGCTAATTTTCATCGTCGTCATTCCATTATACAGCTGATAGTTATCCATATACGCAGCTGCGAATACAGTCAATGATCATCCTTGCCTATGACAGTGAGCCGTGCGCGGATCGCGTTGCTGCTGTTTGTAGGTTTCCGCCCTCTGTTGGAGGCCACACCGTATTGTTTAGTTGGCATGGCCGCAGTTGTTTGTCTTCTTCTCGTGTTGACTGGCGCTACTCGGTTTCGCAAGCGTTGCCTCTCCGCTAGTGGTAGCAGCGGCGGTTATTGATATGTAGTAATTGTTGCCCTATGTTTGGGGCGACGTGGTTGTTTTCCCGGGTCGTGTGAGTGTGAGAGTCTGGTTGGGGACTCAGGCAGATCCATGTCCACGCAGTGTGAAAACACGCCGGGACTGCTGGTGACACGAGTGGACTGCCGGATGGAAGGGCTGTGCTCACGAGGATGTACGACCTCGTCGTAAACCGGATGCAACAAGCTTTAAGATGAATACATTTCAGTCCAAGTAGAGAAACCTCCACCATTGTGATATCTCGCGATTCACGGGTGACTTGGGTTCGTGTTACTGCTCGTAGTGTCGCCGAGGCGTAGAGGAATGAGTGGAGTGCTTGGGGAAGGCGGATGTGATTAGCTTTCCTCCACTTCTTATTACTATCTACTGCGTCCAACATGTTACAATTTGCTGATTTTTCTTGCCTGGTGGCCGCTAACGCCCTAGTTACCTGCCCTGGGGGTTAGTGTATAACGGCAGTACGCTTTTGCTCACCTTGCCGCTGCTGTCCGCTAAGGCGTGTAGTTTTGACACCTTCCTTGATTGTAGACCGGTTGGTGATTCTTCTACTCTGTTGGTAGTGATTCTCGTTCCGGGCGCTCTAAACACAGTATTCTGGGGACGTAGTGCAAACCGCCGGTTCCTGCTTCAGCAAGATTATCATTAGTCATTAGTTTGACTGCCACTACTCTGAGTTACCATCTTGTGAAGTGAATGCAACCCTTGACTGCCTATCTCATCGCTCGCGAAAGTGTTTGTTGCCGGACCTTCTACGAGGTCGATTCCTGGAGAACCGTCTGAGGCCCCTTGGCTCTTGTAAGACATGCGTTTTGTAAAAGGAGGTCTGATGGCCAGTAGCTTAGTGTAACGCTCTTTCAGACGACGCCTTCTGCCGGTATAGTCTGCGTCAGTACCCTTTAAGGAACTTATGTACTGGTCTTTGTGATTTATTATTGTATTATTTGCTACAGTACCCTGAAATGCCAATATGTATGTCTAGTTAATCGCCTTCTGGAATAAATCTAGCATTGTAGTGTTCAGTGGATGTCAAGGGTTGTGATACAAAGTTTACCATCATTCATTTCACCCGTTTGGTGATCAGTTGCTTTTTTTCTAATTAACCTTTGCTGTTGTATTTACTGTTTTACAGCAGGTTTCTAATTTTTTTTAATATTATTGCCGTTCCTGGCGTGTAAGGCCTTCAGCCGTGATTGCGGTCATTTGCCTTAAAATTCTAATTTTGTATTTGTATTTTAGCACTAACACTTAAAACCTTGCCGGCCGGTGTGGCCGAGCGGTTCTAGGCGCTACAGTCCGGAACCGCACGACCGCTACGGTTGCAGGTTCGAATCCTGCCTCGGGCATGGATGTGTGTGATGTCCTTAGGTTAGTTAGGTTTAAGTAGTTCTACGTTCTAGGGGACTGATGACCGAAGAAATTAAGCCCCATAGTGCTCAGAACCATTTGAACCATTTTTGAACGTAAAACCTTATTTACTGCCGTTCCTGGCGGCTGATGCCTTCTGCTGTGTTCGTGGCGACTTGCCTTTAATATTTCAATACTTGTAATTTGTAAGTTGCAGCGAGTTTTAAACAATTCTTAATTTCCAGAATGCGATTTTCACTCTGCAGCGGAGTGTGCGCTGATATGAAACTTCCTGGCAGATTAAAACTGTGTGCCGGACCGAGACTCGAACTCGGGACCTTTGCCTTTCGCGGGCAAGTGCTCATATCAGCGCACACTCCCCTGCAGAGTGAAAATCGCATTCTGGAAACATCCCCCAGGCTGTGGCTAAGCCATGTCTCCGCAATATCATTTCTTTCAGGAGTGCTAGTTCTGCAAGGTTCGCAGGAGAGCTTCTGTAAAGTTTGGAAGGTAGGAGACGAGGTACTGGCAGAAGTAAAGCTGTGAGTCGTGCTTGGGTTACTCAGTTGGTAGAGCACTTGCCCGCGAAAGGCAAAGGTCCCGAGTTTGAGTCTCGGTCCGGCACACAGTTTTAATCTGCCAGGAAGTTTCAATTCTTAATTTATTGCCATTCCTGGCTCTATCTGTGTTTAATGGTGATTTGCTGAATTGTAACTCACTGAAAACCCTATTATTTAAACAGTTGTTTATTCCTTCATTAGTAACGTGTGTGGTATTTTTAATTATTGTTGAGTCTCGAAATACTGGTTTAAAATAAATTGTGTATAACTGTAAAAGGCAACCAATAGTAACTGATTACGGCCCCGTCCACAATCGTAACCGAATCCTGCCTTCCCTTGACTATCAGGATTCATACAGTTTTGTAAATTATTTATTCAGATCGTTACTGCTGGTTTTACTGTAGACAAATATAACATGTGGTATATTTCAATCACTGGAAACTTCTATTCTTAAGTAATACGATGAATTAGTGATTTATGTGTGGAGTTAGTTCGTTTGTCCTTGCTATAAGGCTCCATCAGACACGGGATCTTGTTGAATCTGAGCGACTCCTACAGAGTATTGTTGCTTTTCAGTGACTCTACAGCTCTTCATACTAACCGCTTTTGCATTGGATGGGTGACGGAGGCATCAATAATGGCACCCTGCCGTGATTTTCAAGAACTTCTGAAGATCGAACAATTGAGCTGTTGCTTTATTATTGCATTTTTCGTTTATCAATAATTTTTGTGACAATATCAGTCGTGACATAAAATAAAAATCCTGCGTGAGCCTGGGATTTTTAGAATTTCGCAGTCTAATCACAACGAAATTATTGCGTCGTTCAACACCTGAATATAATATCCCAAGTAATGAATAGAAGCAGATCTACGCGTTCCCTGATTCTTTCTCAAAGCATATGCATTTTCACCTGCGCTAAAAGGGCCATCAGGAGCAAAACTAGGGATGTTTGCAGTCTAATTTATGGTATTACGAAAAGAGTAAAATTTTTCTTCACTACACGTTCGAATTTGTTTGACTTTAATTACACCTGCGAGCATCATCACAGAAGCCGGCTTCTACACAGAACATGAATATTGCATTTCACATCTCACATTCTGCAAGGACAACGGGAATTCGTGAGGACAAATTCGCATATTAGTATGCAAAAGAGACGGATTAAACAGTGGGTAAATAGAGATGTTGAGCTCACAGAAAACATAAAACTCGTATCTCATTGACGTCTGCTGTAGCTTGAAAAACGCGCGGTATGTAATGCGTGTGTACCGTCAACAGGAATTGCTCTACGACCCATAATTGTCGCCGTGGAAGAGGTAAAAGAACGTTTCATCGCGGCGTATAATTGAAGTGAGCAGTCTCCAGGAAAATACGGCTATCGTCCTGTAAACAGAACGGGCGACGCTGTATGCCCTGGTTGGAGAAGCAGCCTCTGGCAACGACGACAATTTCCAAGTAATTCATGCTCATACGGAATGAAATGACGCACCATTAAGGGGATAAAATGTACAGATCCGCATGTTAATGCCACGTTCTCTCTCCTTAGGTCAGGGAACGGATTTAGACGTATAACTCACCTGTAAACCGTACTTCACAACCGTTGGTGGCCATCTTCTACCGATATTTCGAGTACACCAACTCGAAAGCGGAAATTACTCGTGATACTACCATGATAACTCTCCCTGTGTCTTTTTCATTCCTTATATCACTAGTGTAGGGAACCATGCAGTCGCTGGCAACGCGGATTTCTTAATTAGAACGATTGAAATAGAATTTTACTATTCCGGCAACGTCGACACATTTAGAGTCGTAACACGAGCTATTGTAGCGCAAATATGGCGAGGAAAATTTACGGTGACCGTATGTAAGGAAAAATTTTGGGTTTTAGTGTTAGTGATTTCGGAAAAGCTAAATCGTTAATTGCTGGTCGGGGATATCAACCTCGTTTTCTCCAATACGAGTCCGTTGTAATACCACCAACACCACTTACCTAGTTTTAATTGGTGCAGTGTTCCTCTTACTCTGCATACTTGCTTTTACTTGTTGCACCTGAAACATGAGTGTCCTGTCAGTGTGTGTTTAATCACGGGCGTGACTGTCCTTTAGAAACATTCACTTATTCTTCTTCCCTTGTAGCGTACCCCATCAGTCCCCTCTTTCGAAGTGACGATATGAAACCTTCATAATTCCATTTTTTAAAAAGACAACTTTTTTTTAGATTCTATGTAAATACTGCGTTTTATTCGTGCACCGACCTTGGTCGTGCTACACTGCCTATACTCTTCAGTGAGTTAGTAACCGTCCGTAACTCAGATGTCCCTAATTTTCAGATAATGCATCAATTCCGATGAATATTAACCGACAGAATGGCGTGATGTCCACTTCTGATCGTTATAATGATGACGTAACAACGATAGGAAACAAAACAGTTTAATTGTGTTGATACATTTTGATTATTTTCCGGAATTTGTTGTTAATTATGAACTCAAAGTTTAATGAAACTGTGACTATTAAATTAAGTACTACGGTCGCCATCCCGTTTAAGGTCAATAGTTATAAAACGGTTTTGGATTGAAATTTACCATACATAACCTTCGACGAATCGTACGTGGGTGACAACGGTCATTAGACACGCGGAAACGTAATTGAGTTCTTAAGTGATTCTAAGATTTTTGCAGTTAATTACCAAGATAGCACAATACCTTGGAATCATCTAAAACAGATAGGGCAACACCGGAAATACGAAAACCCAGTTCGACGCAGAAAATCAATAAATATATACAACTAAATAACACTGTTGAATCTGAGTTTATATTTTTACAGTAGTTTACCGCAATTAATTATTTAGGTACTTAATTAACTTTCTTCTGAAAAGGACAATCAGTACAGTTAAAATGTAAAATTGAGGTAATACACCTCCCGTAAACTAGTAAAATTATTATTTATTTTAGAAGAATAAAATTTGTTATTAGTTTCTGGTACTTCAAGAATTTCAGGTGGAAGTTTCTTTTCCTTTTAATTTGGTGACACTCGATTATTGCAGTTATACTAAAAGGTCTCCCACCGTTGGTAATAAAGACACGGAATAGTCATTAATACAGCCAAAATTTATACTCGATAAAACAATTCTATGACACTGACAAGTCATATACATTTCTAATCATCTTATTTGGTACAGTCCCACTTTGATGGGGAGCTTCTGTAGAGGCAACGTAAAGTTTTTTAAATAAATATTATTTAGGTAAAATCTCTTCTTCCAATTAGGGGCAAATTTTGACCGTGCAGTACTCTACTTTTCTCTTCAAAATGCACTTGAAACGTTGAATAAATGTTACATTGAGGCCAATACAGCTTAATGCCTACCGCAAGCACAATATCTTGAAATAAATCTTCTTGGTACACAGTCTACACGCATAAATATGTGCACTCTGATGCAGTTCAACCTCTCTCTCTGTTAACTTCCAACTTCTAACACTGATGTAATAGTT
Organism: Schistocerca piceifrons; assembly: GCF_021461385.2. Taxonomy (NCBI): domain Eukaryota; kingdom Metazoa; phylum Arthropoda; class Insecta; order Orthoptera; family Acrididae; genus Schistocerca; species Schistocerca piceifrons. The sequence goes on from NC_060145.1 coordinate 401,667,417, forward strand.
ATAATACTACATCTCCGGATAAGTTTTTTAAATCATTAGATTTCTGACGTTTGATGCCGTCCTCTACAAATTACTCTCATCCCAGAGTAGCACTTGAAACTCACTTACTCAATTTTTGTTGGATGTTTTCAAATCTTTGTCTCCCCCTACAATTTCTAGGGCTCCTTCTAATGTCATGAACGTCATTTCCTACTGTCTGAACATATGTGCAATCAGCTTGTCCATTCTTCTTGTCAGTGCCTTTCACATATTTCTTTCCTCTCCCCTTTTTCGTAGAACCTCCTCATTCCTAACCTTATCAGACCACCTAATTTTCAGCATTCGTCTGTAGCACCACACCTCAAGTGCTTCGATTCTCTCCTGTTCAGTTTTTCCCACTGTGCATGATTCACTACCATACAGTGCTGTGTATCAAATGTACATTCACAGAAATTTCTTCCTCATAATAGGGCGCAAGTAAATTCTCTCAATTCCAACATAGTGCGCCAGTACTCCAACCTATGACCACTCACCATTGCTCTTTTTTTTTAATCTTCAGTCTTCTGACTGGTTTGATGCCATGAATTTCGGCCCTGTGTCAACCTCTTCGCCTCATAATACCACTTGCAACCAGCGTGCTCAACTATTCACTGGATGTATTCCAATCTGTCTTCCTTTACAGTTTCTGCCCTCTACAGCTGCCTCTACTACCATGAAAATCATTCCCTCATGCCTTAATAGATGTCCTATAATTCTATCCCTTCTCCTTGTCAGTGTTTTCCACATATTCATTTTCTCTTAGTTTTTCTGTAGGACCTCATCAGTCCACCTAACTTTCAACATTCGTCTGTAGCACCACATCTCAGATACCTCGATTCTCTTCTCTTCCGGTTTTCCCACAGTCAGTGTTTCACCACCATACAATGCTGTGCAGCAAACATATATTCTCAGAAATTTCTTTCTGAAATTAACGCCTTTGTTTGATACTAGTAGACTCCTCTTGGCCAGGAATGCCCTTTCTCCCAGTGCTATTCTGCTTTTGATGTCCTCCTTGCTCCATCCGTCATTGGTTATTTTACTGCCTAGGTTGCAGAATTCCTTAACTTCATCTAATTTGTGACTATCAATCCCGATGTTTAGTTTCTAGCTGTTCACTTTTTCTATATACAATAAAATGTTAACAACTTCCTGGGTTTAAAGTAATAAGCAATCTTTGCTTGCACCTTTGCAATAATTTATTTTTCCCATAGACGTAGATCATCGCATTTAGGAATTTTCGCAGAGAATAGAATACGAAAACAAATATTGTTGTACATGCTCTTTATTACATTCTGCTTTTACTCACAGAGAACAACTCTTTCTTTATTTTGATCGGTATATTTTAATAATACCCACTTCCATTTAACTTATAATTTAAATCTACAATTGAATGTCCTAATTCCTTCTCTAGCCACTAATTTGACAAGTACAAAGAATGTATGTTCTTGAATTCCAACATGTTGCTAATTTTGTTCTTATAAGATATCTGTTTTATGGCTTTAACAGTTAGCTCTGTTCCTTCGTGCAATTCTTCTAGGCTAGAGCATTTGTGGATTTTAATTTGCCTCTTATTTCTTGCGTGACACTAGAGTTAAAGCGTTCTTCTACTGCACAGTCTTGGGAAGTTTCTATGCAGAAATGAAAGAGCACAAGTTTCGCAAAAAAGTCCCCGCTGGATGTAGTCATTCCATCAATTTTAAGCCCCACAAATGGCTGTTTCGTTTCTGGATATACAGCGTCAAATTCCCCACGTTTAGATACAATAGAGGCAAACGGAATTGGAGCTTTGTAAACAGGTATTTCGTGCTCCACTGAAATAGTGAAAGTGCTAGAAATCCTCATTTTCGGCCGCAATATATCGTCCCTTACAATTGATTTTACAGTAAATACAAGTATCTTACATTCTTCAGTTGTATCCATCATCAATCGCTGTGTTAAAGTCATAAGCAAACCTTGCTTACACATCTGCATTAGCTTCTTCCTCATCAAATTGCAGTTTAGTTTGCACCTTTATGGCAGATGTTTCCGCAACATACACCAGTGTTCGGTTTTTTTTTTTTTTTTTTTTTTTTTTTTTTTTAAATTCGACCTCTTCCAGTTCCAGTTTTATTTTTCGTACAGACAACACGTTAACTGCACTTAAAACTGTAATGTCTTTAATTGGGAATTGCTTAAGTTTGTTCATCTGTTAGGTTCCTTTTCTTAAGATTCGTGGGATGACATTGTTTTGGGTACGCTACCTATGTCGGCAATATCCAGACCTAAGTCGGCAATTTGTGGAGAACAGTGTTGTAGATTGAGAAAAAAATGTTTCTCGTGCTTTAGTAGAGTATAACACTTCAATATAACAGTTATGTTGTCCTTGTACGAGTCTGTGTCAAGAATCTTCACGTAGTTTACAGGTAGATAATTAAAATTATATGTAGACAGAGCATAGTTCCGGATGTCTGGTAGGATTACTTCCACTCCAGTCAATTTTCGAGTATTCTTAGTAGCCCAACAGACAAATTACAAAACGTTGTTCAACATCACAAAGCAGCTGTTCTGTAAGTTATTCGTTAACTGACACCTCACAGAAGCAATTGGCACAAAGTGTAGTGGAGCATATTGGAAGTAATGTTTGTAAGTGTCTAACACAATAAGTCTTGCACAGGGTCAAACACACGATTCATTCTGCAGTTGTATATTGTAGCCTCCAACTTTTCCGTGTTCCTTAGCCAAAATAGACCTGTAGTTTCTCGTGGTCTCGTGTCTGGACACTTTATGAAATCTGTAAGGTGGTTACAAAAAGCTTCGTTCACTCACACGCCTGAGATTTGACATATAAATTTCTTATATATCTCTACAGTTGGAGACAATCCTTGTTAAATAGTCAGTTCTAACTTTCTTACCGCTGTCCAAAATGACGTTGCTATTTCCCTGGTAGTCTCCTTCCATTCATAAACCGTGGTTTGATATGGAACAGTCGCAAATCTCCATTTTGTTAAAAATCCCAGCAAAACATTGTGTTATGTCCAAATCCAGTAGTTTTCGATATGAGTTTCAGTGCTTTCTTGGCGATTTCTTCCAAGATTCCTACTGCCGATGCATTTTCATTACCAGGTAGGAGTAATGGTAGCTTCGCCTTGACGAACTTGGAGAATTGTCTATGTGAGTAATAGTTGAAAGCACCACGCATTTCTTTATTAAAAATTATAGACCGTCCTTTTTCTGAGCGCTTCTAACAGGCCAGTCAATCACAAAATTTAACTAGCATAGTGTTATCACAAAACTGTTCTGTAACGGGTGTAAGCACATCTATATTATTCTTGCTAGGCAACGTCCGATTTTCGGTGCAACTTACGTTGCCAATATTAGTAATAAGATTGTCCACATTCTCCAGAAATAACCACGAACTAAAGTGTTCGTTGGTTGGCCTTATCTTCCTCCTTAAATGCTTAGGGACGTTAGAAGTTTGGAGGAATTCATGGTGACAGTTTCCTCACCCACAGAAGACATGCCGGTTGCGGCAGCCACGTCTCCATTCATGTTCTAAGGAACCAAAATGACGATACTCTGGCGAGCTACCACCGCACAGTAGTTGTTCGTATGTTTTTCGTTTACTCACACTGTATGAATACATTGGCACGGAGTACAGTGCAGCACATTGTAAATACTGTTTTTTGGTGTCTAATACAATTAAACAGTCTTGCACAGAGTCAGACAAACGATCCATTATGTGCCCTGACCAGCCATAAGGCTATATTATGGCTCATAGTGGTAGGCATCCATTCGCTTGTTAAAATGCTACTTTTGTACATAGGAATACAGGGAAAAAAGAATTAAAAAATCGCTGACATGCCCTATGTCCATATACCTAGAACCGTTTCATTACGTATGCATTATGATTTGAAAGATACTCTTTATTTGGGTTCTGTATGCTGTGGAATTCTCAGTTAGTACATGTAAGCTCCAAGTAGAGTTCTAGCAACACTTAGGCTACAAGCGCGATGTGGTTCAAGACGCCTTTTTGTACAGGATGGGACAAATGAGAGTGACCCGGACGAGTTGATACGACTGGACGTGAATGTATTGCATATAGTTACTTCCAACAGGATGGAGCAACTGCCGTTACAGCCAGCCGAATCTTCGAGCTTTCACCTGATTTGTTAGTGTGTGATTACTTGGTGTTTGGAGCCCTCATGTCTAAGGCCTATCACAACATAGTCTTCAAAATCCTCAGCAGAACACTTCAGATGAGGCTGCAGCAATTCCAGCAGTCCAGCTACCGTCCGCCTTTAAGAACTTGCTGACCAGGGCACAAAACTGCAAAGAGATGAATGGCGGTCACTTACTGCGTCTGCTATAGTCAGGTTTGTATTCTATTCCGTTTCCTCTGTTGCCTTTCCTTGCAACTTGCAACTCTGTTCTCCAGGCCACTTTTATTTGTCCCACCCTGCATATCCCGGCGGCATGGCTACCTGCTTCGTCAAATACCACATAGCGATTTGGCATTGCTGCTTCCATGTAACTGCTCGCAGGCAGGTTAAGAATTAAGCGGATGTTGTTAAAATCAGACCAATCTCAAATAACGAAAGAGGTATTTTCTGTGTGTATAAATGTATACGTAGAATTTTATAATAACTTCGTACAAGAATTTCTGTTGTCGTTTTGCCAGCCCTGTCAAAAAATCCTAAAAAAGTCTCTTATTTACAATGATCAACATGTATGAGAGGTGGTTAACTGGGTGATTTTGAATACGCAGTCGAAACTAGGTAGCTGAAAGTATAGTAGCCCTTGTTTCTTGTCCTTATGTCGGTATAATAAATGATGTTAATATCTTCGACAATTAGTATCCATTGTTAACTTAGTAGTGATTGTATGCTCGAGTGATTAAACCTTGTTTTGAGCATTAAATTAATGATGGACGTTGACGTGAGGTTACACCGGTGTCTGTCGAATGTGTGACGCCAATGTGATATCTATGTGACGCCAATGCTACGGCATCAGATCGTTCGAATACTTCAGGACCAAAAATTTTATTTGTTATAATACGTTTCTAGCATTTGTAGACTTAGAGAAAGCTTTTGACAATGTTGACTGGAATACTCTCTTCCAAATTCTAAAGGTGGCAGGGGTAAAATACAGGGAGCGAAAGGCTATTTACAATTTGTACAGAAACCAGATGGCAGTTATAAGAGTCGAGGGACATGAAAGGGAAGCAGTGGTTGGGAAGGGAGTGAGACAGGGTTGTAGCCTCTCGCCGATGTTATTCAATCTGTATATTGAGCAAGCAGTAAAGGAAACAAAAGAAAAATTCGGAGTAGGTATTAAAATTCATGGAGAAGAAATAAAAACTTTGAGGTTCGCCGATGACATTGTAATTCTGTCAGAGACAGCAAAGGACCTGGAAGAGCAGTTGAACGGAATGGGCAAGGTCTTGAAAGGAGGATATATGATGAACATCAACAAAAGTAAAACGAGGATAATGGAATGTAGTCGTATTAAGTAGGGTGATGCTGAGGGAATTAGATTAGGAAATGAGACACTTAAAGTAGTAAAGAAGTTTTGCTATTTGGGGAGCAAAATAACTGATGATGGTCGAAGTAGAGAGGATATAAAATGTAGACTGGCAATGGCAAGGAAAGCGTTTCTGGAGAAGAGAAATTTGTTAATATCGAGTATAAATTTAAGTGTCAGGAAGTCGTTTCTGAAAGTATTTGTATGGATTCTAGCCATGTATGGAAGTGAAACATGCCGGCCGGAGTGGCCGTGCGGTTCTAGTCGCTACAGTCTGGACCCGTGTGATTGTAGTGTGATTGTGTGATTGTAGTGTTCAGTGGATGTCAAGGGTTGTGATACAAAGTTTACCATCATTCATTTCACCCGTTTGGTGATCAGTTGCTTTTTTTCTAATTAACCTTTGCTGTTGTATTTACTGTTTTACAGCAGGTTTCTAATTTTTTTTAATATTATTGCCGTTCCTGGCGTGTAAGGCCTTCAGCCGTGATTGCGGTCATTTGCCTTAAAATTCTAATTTTGTATTTGTATTTTAGCACTAACACTTAAAACCTTGCCGGCCGGTGTGGCCGAGCGGTTCTAGGCGCTACAGTCCGGAACCGCACGACCGCTACGGTCGCAGGTTCGAATCCTGCCTCGGGCATGGATGTGTGTGATGTCCTTAGGTTAGTTAGGTTAATTAGTTCTAAGTTCTAGGCGACTGATGACCTCAGAAGTTAAGTCGCATAGTGCTCAGAGCCATTTGAAGTGAAACATGGACGATAAATAGTTCGGACAGGAGGAGAATAGAAGCTTTCGAAATGTGGTCCTACAGAAGAATGCTGAAGATTAGATGGGTAGATCACATAACTAATGAGGAGGTATTGAATAGAATTGGGGAGAAGAGGAGTTTGTGGCACAACTTGACGAGAAGAAGGGATCGGTTGGTAGGACATGTCCTGTGCCATCAAGGGATCACAAATTTAGCATTGGAGGGCAGCGTGGAGGGTAAAAATCGTAGAGGGAGACCAAGAGATGAATACACTAAGCAGATTCAGAAGGATGTAGGTTGCAGTAGGTACTGGGAAATGAAGAAACTTGCACAGGATAGGGTAGCATGGAGAGCTGCATCAAACCAGTCTCAGGACTGAAGACCACAACAAAAACAACAACATAATAAATGCCTGAGTACTGAACTAGAATAGTGCTCGAAAGCAGTGGGAGCCCTTCATTCACGAAGTACATACGGAAAATGACAAACTATGAAAATGATAACTGCTTGAAGCCTGGGGCGCAGAGCTTGCACCCCGCGTTTTTGCAAACGCGTAACCCCATTGGCCACAAGCGCGAGGGGGAGAGGCAAATTCCGGGATAGTGTTGTTGCTCCAGCGCCGGATGCTGGCATCAACGATTCCGGCAGAAGAGGTGATGCTGATGTCATCAGTTCCAAGAATGCTGATGTTGATGTCAGCTATTTTATTATGCCTCGTATAAGGAGGAGGATCGTCGACCAGCATGCGTCGGAATCTGATACTGGCGGCACATAGTGGTAACTCGTAGAGTTGCATTTTATTGCTCTGTAACATTGCTGCTCACGTTGGGCATGATACGTATATGGAGTTGAAGCCTTAGAGCCATACTGATCGCCATTCAAGACACAACCATCCCTGACGACTACCGACCGAGAGAACACACATACTGTTCACTCTACTGTAAAAGATCGTAAAGTCACATCATATACCCTAACAGAGGAAAAGAAGTTGCTTGCTGCAGAACACAGGGAGGTAGTGCAATGTCGTGCGGCTAATTTTTGCGTTGTGCAGTGATCCGAACATCCCAACATATTCATTAAGATGGCAGTTGTACGGGAGATTACAGAGGAGGTTAGTGAAGCTTTAGTGAAGAGTAGGATTTGCTGTACAAGACGAAGTACAACGAAGTCATGGGATGGTGATATGCACATATACAGATGGCCGCAGTATCGCGTACTTGAAGTACAAAAGGACAATGCGTTGGCAGAGCAGTCATTTGTACTCAGGTGAGTCATGTTATAAGGTTGCCGACGTGATTGTGACTGCACGACGGGAAGTGACAGAGCTTGAACGCGGAATGGTAGGTGAAGCTAAACTAATGGGAAATCCCATTTCGGAAATCGTTAGGGAATTCTGAAATCAATAGTGTCAAGAGCGTGCAGAGAATACAAAATTTCAGGCATTACCTCTCACTACGGATAAATGAGAGGCTGACGACCTTCACTTAACGACTGAGAGGAGAGGCGTTCCCGTAGAGCTGGCAGTGCTAACAGACAAGAAACACCGTGTGAAATAATAGCGGAAATCAGTGTTGGACGTACGACGAACGCATCTATTACGACAGAGCGGCGAAATTTAGTGTTCACGGGCTATGGCAGCAGACGACCGACGTGAGTGCCATTGCACGGCATTGCCTGCAGCGCCTCCTGGGCTCGTGACCATATGGAATGGGCCCTAGACAACTGGAAAACCCTGGCCTTGTTATATTACTCCCGATTTCAGTTCTTAAGAGCGGGTGGTGACTCAGACCCGATGAAGCCATGGACCCAAGTAGTCAGCAAGGCACTGTGTTAGCTGGTGGTGGCTCCTTAATGGCGTGGGCTTTGTATACCTGGGATGGAGTGGGTCCTCTGGTCCATCTGAACCTTCCTCCCATCCAGCTCCAGAAATGTAAGCTTAAACTGTAATGCGCTCACCAAAGTTCCCAACTTAACGGTAAATTTTTTGTGATGATCTTCCAAATCTAACGTGCTTAAATCCGCTATCCGATTACATAAATGCATTAACTGTGCCCGCACCCTATGCAGCTGAGGTCACTAGGTTGGGTTCCCTCCAAAAGACAAATACTGTCCTCAAGGCCTTTAATAGCCTCAAATAAAAATTCAATAGCCGCTCCTATCTCACCTACCATCGCCGACATGACGTCAACCAGCTGATGAACGGCAGCGCGAAAACGGGCTACCAATTCGGGAACACTGACCTCAATCGGTTGGCGCCTTATTGCCAACTCGTAAACAAGGTGGTCCTCTCTGAGCAAGCCGATCCCCGGACACTATCCGACTGCCATTACGACTAGCACCTGAAACAAGTAACAGCCAAAACAATACGGTTCCACAGAACACAAACGAAACAAGAGTGAAACTTACAGCAAATAGAATGGCAAACACAAGCGCGACCACGCTCTGCTACCAGTGATACGCCCTGCTGAACATGCAGGACAGGACAGAACAAACGTGGAAGGGGGCAAAAATAAGGTGCTGTCAGTTACACTCGAACATACAACTTTATTCATTTGACCAAACATTACAAGAGCCATAAAAATTAAAAAAAAACGCAGCATTAATTTTTGGGACTTAATAACAGGCTGAATACGCCATGCAATCTCATGCCTTAAGGGCTAGACCACTTTAATCAGAATATTTTAAAATGCAAAAGGCCATATCTTAAAACAGTTCTTTAACTAGGCTGAAGGCCCAAACAATCTTACGCCTTAAGGGCAAAACAAGCTTAATAAGAAAAGGTAGTACACCCAACGGCCCTCAGAAGTTTCCGAGAGTCGGCCTGGAACTCGCTTAGGTGAGACAGGTAGTCAGCCCAACCATTCTCGATCCAACGACAACCCAACTAACAGACAGTCAACGGACCCACCGGCAAGATAACTTCCGCTCCAACCGACCAGCACACAACAGGGACTTCAATGGAACAACGTAGAAGGTATTGGCGCCCACAACCAATTATACATTGAGCTGTCAAACTACACACCGTACTGGACAGCGACAACATGGTGAGGAAAATACACTGCCTGAATTTACGTCAATGGCCAGGGCAGGTAACCGGAACGTCAACGGCCACAAGGCAGAAGATTCCGCTGGAGCACTTCAATTCAAATAACCAAGTACAGTTAAACTCCACCGGAGAATGGCTAAAATTTGTCATTTTGAAAACACACGTTGTTGCTCGTGGGAATGTCCCAACAGCCGACATTGAAATCCAAACGACACAATGTGAAAAGTCATGACTTGCTGGAAGATTAAGTCACAACTCTACTTTAGTGTGCAGGATTGGTGAGCCATGGACCTCGTAGCAATGAGAACAGCACCACACACTCCAACAGCACGTGGACGCCGCCAGCGGCCTCGGTCAAACTACGCGCCGCGGAGATTTCCTCGCTGCTCCCCGCCAACCGACCAACTGGACGCACACCATACAGCCGGAAACTATAAGCGCCAGGCCTAATATAGTTCAAGGTGTGAATATCGACACACACCGCTGCTGCCACTCGTGGAGCGAGAGGATAACAGCATAATCGCGATTACAGCGGGAGACTAAACACAGAATAGCAACCAAGGTTTAATCCAACGCATAACATGAGCCAGCCACGGCCCAGCTCCTCGAAACTATGAGATGTTACTCTATATGAGTTCATTGTGATACATACGTACACGAGTTTTTTCATTTTCATTCTTTAATTGGTAGAACTAAATATCTCCAAAAAGAAACATCATACAAAAATATCATTCCAGATGAAAATTTAGTATTTTATTTTCAAACGAGACATCTGTTTGTACTAAAACTAGCTGTCTTTCCAACCCCCCCCCCCCCCCCATGGGAGTCACATATTTATTTAAAATTTGGACCGTCTGTTCTTATTGTATATTTGTATTCCATGCTAAAAAAGCACCTAAGGTTTACCCAAACATTATTTTTCCATTTGTGTTCAATGGCTTTCTAATCGATATTAATCAATTTTTTCGGTTATTGCAATTAATAAGACACATGTAGACTGTAAATACCATGTGACTTTTGGATAAAACATCATCCACACTTCCGAAGATAGCAAGACTCGAAAAATGCGCAAATTGTCGCACTTTCAGCTTAATGGATCATGCATTCAAGTTGCTGACAAGAATAATAAACAGAAGAATGGGAAAGAAAATTGAGAATATGTTAAACGCCGATCATTTTGGCTTCAGAAAAGGTAAAGGCATCACAGAGGTAGCTGTGACATTGCAGCTGATAACGGAAGCAAGACTAAAGGAAAATCAAGAGACATTCTTAGGATTCGTCGACCTGGAAAAAGCGTTCGACAATGCAAAATAATGGAAGACGTTCGAGATTCTGAGAAAAATGGGGGCAATGTACAACATGTCCAAGAAACAAGAGGGAACAGTAAGGGTGGAAGATCAAGTACGAAGTGTTCGCATTAAAAAGGATGTAAGACCAACATGTAGTCTTTCATCCTTACTGTTCAATCTATACATCGAAGAAAGCGATGACGGGAATGAAAGGAACAGTCAAGAGTGGAACTGAGATTCAAGGTAAAAGGGAATCAATGATAAGATTTACTGATAACATTGCTGTCCAAAGTGAAAATGAAGTAGAATTACACGATCTGATGAATGGAATGAACGGTCTAAGGAGTACAGAATATGGACTGAGCGTAAACCGAAGAAAGACGAAAGTAATGAGAAGTAGGGGAAATGCGAACACCGAGAAACCTAACATCAGAATTTGTGATAAGAAAACGGATCAAGTTAGGGGATTCTACTACCTAGGCAGGAGCTGACCAATGACGAACGGAGCAAGGAAGATATAAAAAGCAGACTAGCACTAACAAAGAGGGCGTTCCGAGTCAAAAGAAATATATTAGGTATTAATTACAGGAAAAAAATTCTGAGAATGTACGTTCAGAGCACAACATTGTATGGTAGTGAAGCATGGACGATGGCGAAACCGAAAGGGAGAGAATCGAAGCATTTGATATGTGGTGGTACAGGTGAATGTTGAAAAGTAATACGATAAGGAATGAAGTAGTTTTGCCCAGAATCGGAAAGAAAATAAATGTATAGAAAACACTGACAAGGAGAAAGGATAGGATGGTGCGGCATGTGGTAAAATATCAGTGAATATCTTCCATGACACTTGAGAGAGCCGCAGACGGTAAAAACTGTAGAGGAAGACAGAGGTTGAGATGCATCCAGGATGTAATTGAGGATGTAGATTCCAAATGCTACTCTGAGACGAAGAGGTTGGCACAGGAGAGGAATTAGTGGCGCTCCGCATCAAACCAGTCAGAAGACTGATGAAAAAATAATGTCGCTCGAACCTCACCATCGAGAAAGTGACTGATTTCAGGATGTTCTTCCATCCAGCAGTCATAATTCTCGCTCTGGCCGGTACGCGGCTACCGGCGATATACAGTCCACAAACACCGTAAGTACATTAGGACCTTGTTTTTAAGAAACAGATCTGATGATGTCGTTAAAGACCGAAACCGGTAATCTGCTAACAAAAAGTTTGTGACCATAGACGTAAATTAAATGAAACTTATTACCGTAGCGAAAATTGTGATAGGCACTCCTGCCACGGATAAACACATTGCAAAGTGACCTGTCGCACACTCTCCCCACCGCTTAGCACCCTACCAAGCGGCGTGCCCATCGCAGCGTCGGAGTCTTCATAAGCACATTTGAGCTAATGGATGTTTTATGTAGAAGAGAAAATGGTAATAATTTTAATTTATGACGTGGATGCAAAAAATCTGGACGCCGCTGTTGCTCTTTATGCCAGGCCACGACTTTGTTCCATTATTTACAGTACCGTAAAACAGTTTACTACCGAGCGAACTGATACGTCTAAGAAAAGAAAAAAGAACTAGTGACGTAAATGTTATACGGAACGGCAGCAATGAAATTGCAGTGCTATATCTCCAAGCATAAAGAACTTCGTGGGAATGATTTTCAGACTCGAACGGGGTTTTGCAATTGAGCACCCATGCAATTACAAAATGACCCACAAATTTTCTGTCGAGTACTCTTACGAATAATAGCAAAGTTAACATCAGTTATTTGAGTGTGGAAAACCAGCATGGATGCCTGAAGCTGTGTATCAGCGCCCTTGGTCTGTTACTGTTTGGTGCGGCTTCAAGGGCACTGGTGGAAGATTAGAGCGCAAACAGAAAAAAATGGTTCAAATGGCTCTGAGCACTATGGGACTTAACATCTGTGGTCATCAGTCCCCTAGAACTTAGAACTACTTAAACCTAACTAACCTAAGGACATCACACACATCCATGCCCGAGGCAGGATTCGAACCTGCGACCGTAGCAGTCGCGCGGTTCCGGACTGCGCGCCTAGAACCACTAGACCACCGCGGCCGGCGCACGCAAACAGAAAAGAAAATTATAAAAATCAAATAAAAACAGTCTCGATCGCGTTTCCACATTTTTTTTATACGTTAGTAACCAGTTTTCGCCCTTTCCTCGTACCACCTTCAGGCTTTTGATCGCCAATATGGCAGCTGGGGGTGGCAAACGGACCGAGATCTTCAGAAGTAAGGTTGTCACTTCTAGCTCCGTCTGCCACCAACAGCAGCCATAAAGGCAATTGAAAGCCTTAAGGTGGTATGAGGAAACGACCGAAACCGGTTGCTAACAAATAAAAAACTATCGACACTGTCTTTCTTTGATTTTTAGCATTTAATACCGATCTCTGTTCTCCAGAATTCTTTCTGAAATTTCAAAAAAGAAAATGTCTTGCTTGTAGTACATGCAGATTTTCTGTCCGCCGTATGCGCCATTTTTCGACTGCTGAAGCCGTCGTAAAACTTTCAATCTCGATTTCTCGAAAACTCTTGAGAACCGCATCGAACTAGAGCAGCATTTGTTCCATATAAATAAGCGCCACAAACGTGCGAGAGATCAGCAAATTCTGTGAGTCACTGGCTGTAAGCTTCCCTTGTGAGAGACACTGTCCAAGAGACGCCGAAGCAGCGTAGTATTTCACGGCATCCTTGACCACAATGCTGAGCTTGGTGATGTGAAACTTGAGCGCGCCGATACGCTAAGTGTGCGATGGGCCGGAACGGCTATTAGCAACGCACGATCGCCGCATAACGATCCGCTGTTACAGCGGGTCATAATACCCCGTCATCAGCGTATGCGGAAAATGTGGACGGATCATCATAATGGTCGCGGACGTGAGTCGTGGATGTTCCGCTCCCTGTAAGAACGAGCCATTAACGCGATCCGCTGGCGTTATCACGACTGTTTTGTTTATTCAGAGCGTAAGAAACGAATTGAAAAAAGGCTGGGTAACCACGGTCTCTTAACATTTCCGTAAATGACGCTCGTTAACTGGAGGTAAATTCTTGCTTCTGACGGGACTTTTTCTTACTACAAAAGAACACTGTTGTCCGTTTTTAGGCTGTAATGGACCATGAATAACGATATCATTAGCGACACGACGTTAACCATTTACTGTTACAGGTTCGGAATGATGGGTAACCAGTGCCGGATATGATATAAGTTGTGTCTCCGTGCAAGTACGTAGCAATTTAGGGAAATTAACATAACGGGAAATCGGATGGGTAAAGTCACAAAACTCCACATCACGAGTTCACGTACTCACCTCCGTGTTGCGCCGGTAAATACAAAGTGGTTATAATTAAATTGCAGCTTGTCACGGAGGTTCTGTGTGCTGTAATTATCGTACGGCAGCGGAACGTGATAAACATGCTAATACTTTAATGCGGAACCGATTTAAGCCAAAAATATTAGTTCCAGTTTTGGTCACCACGTGAAAATCTGTCGCTGTACACTGTTTATATGTAACACCTATTTTTTACCTACTTCGTATCTGTATCGATATTTCTATTTCAGTTTGTAGTGTTGCTTATATAGAATGCTGTATCTGACATGGAAATTCTTCGACTATGTATACATAGTCTATACAAGGGCGATATATTTGAGGACAATATTATGGAAATGGAAGAGGATGTAGATGAAGATGAAATGGGAGATACGATACTGCGTGAAGAGTTTGACTGAGCACTGAAAGACCTGAGTCGAAACAAGGCCCCGGGAGTAGACAACATTCCATTAGAACTACTGACAGCCTTGGAAGAGCCAGTCCTGACAAAACTCGACCCTCTGGTGCGCAAGATGTACGAGACAGGCGAAATACCCTCAGACTTCAAGAAGAATATAATAATTCCAATCCCAAAGAAAGCAGGTGTTGACAGATGTGAAAATTACCGAACTATCCGTTTAATAAGTCACAGCCGCAAAATACTAACACGAATTCTTTACAGACGAATGGAAAAACTGGTAGAAGCCGACCTCGGGGAAGATCAGTTTGGATTCCGTAGAAATGTTGGAACACGTGAGGCAATACTGACCTTACGACTTATCTTAGAAGAAAGATTAAGGAAAGGCAAACCTACGTTTCTAGCATTTGTAGACTTAGACTTGACTGGAATACTCTCTTTCAAATTCTAAAGGCGGCAGAGGTAAAATACAGGGAGGGAAAGGCTATTTACAATTTGTACAGATACAAGATGGCAGTTATAAGAGTCGAGGGGCATGAAAGGGAAGCAGTGGTTGGGAAGGGAGTGAGACAGGGTTGTAGCCTCTCCCCAATGTTATTCAATCTATATATTGAGCAAGCAGTAAAGGAAACAAAAGAAAAGTTCGGAGTAGGTATTAAAATCCGTGGAGAAGAAATTAAAACTTTGAGGTTCGCCGATGACATTGTAATTCTATCAGAGACAGCGAAGGACTTGGAAGAACAGTTGATCGGAACGGACAGTGTCTTGAAAGGAGGATATAAGATGAACATCAACATAAGCAAAACGAGGATAATGGAATGTAGTCGAATTAAGTCGGGTGATGCTGAGGAAATTAGATTAGGAAATGAGACACTTAAAGTACTAAAGGAGTTTTGCTATTTGGGGAGAAAAATAACTGATGATGGTCGAAGTAGAGAAGATATAAAATGTAGACTGGCAATGGCAAGGAAAGCGTTTCTGAAGAAGAGAAATTTGTTAACATCGAGTATAGATTTAAGTGTCAGGAAGTCGTTTCTGAAAGTATTTGTATGGAGTATAGCCATGTATGAAAGTGAAACATGGACGATAAATAATTTGGACAAGATGAGAATAGAAACTTTCGAAATGTGGTGCTACAGAAGAATACTGAAGATTAGATGGGTAGATCACATAACTAATGAGGAGGTGTTGAGTAGAATTGGGGAGGAGTTTGTGGCACAACTTGACAAAAAGAAGGGACTGGTTAGTAGGACATGTTCTGAGGCATCAAGGGGTCACAAATTTAGCATTGGAGGGCAGCGTGGAGGGTAAAAATCGTAGAGGGAGACCAAGAGATGAATACACTAAGCAGATTCAGAAGAATGTAGGTTGCAGTAAATACTGGGAGATGAAGAAGCTTGGACAGGACAGGGTAGCATGGAGAGCTGCATCAATCCAGTCTCAGGACTGAAGACCACAACAACAACAACAACAACAATGTATACATGTTTCAATTAAGTGAATTTTTTGAACGATGTTGTTTGAAATTTGTTTCTGGATTTAAATAACTACTGGAATGATTGTTATATAATGACTTAGTCCACAGAGAACGTAGGGTTGAATGCAAAAGATGTGGGGAAGCTCCGAAACTACGGAAGTAACCTGGCGGAGTGCGAAAGCTGTGGTTGGCACACAAGTCGAAACTCGTCCTTTGTGACGGGGAAGGAGTCTGGGCTGAGCAGTGCCTTTGTTAACATCTCACTAGCAGAAGCAGGTCATTGTGGCTCATACTCTTGGAGTTTTGAGGCCAGAGGTGCTTAAGAGCAGTATTTATGAGTCTCAGTTGCAGCATTTGCTGATACTGTTATCATGCGTTGGTTTTTGACCTTGTAAAAATATAATTTCGACGCCAACAAAATCTGTGACAGGGCGAGGCCAACATTACTGCAATTACTGCATCGCCGCCACGTTAACAGCCACTGCAAATTACGCCACCAGTGCCACCAGCCTTCCACTAAATTGTTTGTATTTGGCATTCTGTAAATAGACCACATATTTGTGAAATTTGGTTAACTTTAATAATAATAATGGTATTGCTAAAATCTCCATCTCACACCCGCGATTATCCTAAATCACAAACCTGGACAGGAATCCTGTCCTAGTGAATTAATTCCGATTGTCGTAATTTATTATGGAAAGACTTACTCGGCAGCTTTAAAAATAGTTGACATTGCTTTCTAAATTGTGGAGAAATGCCCCACTTCCAGTGCATTTTCAAATCAATCTGCAGTAATTTTCTTAAATAATTTGCCTTACTTGAAAAGCTGCCTGAAAATCGTAAAGTTGTTACTTAAAAGAACAATAACATTTATTTGAAGTGAAAGAGATTACTAACTGTTTCATCTATGCACTTTGATCAGAATTACAAAGTTGTATGAGTGTTCATTTCATGAAGAGGTGTTTGAACTTGAATTTAATATTGTGTTGGCATTTGCACAGCCAACTATACTTTGAGCAGGTTAGAAGACTGATTATTGGAGCACATTTGTTATTTAAAGAGTTATGGCTTGTTGTGCTGTACTTAATTAATAATTATTGATGAGAATACTTGCCATTTCTCATACAACCTTGTGTAGTTTTGTTGATGAACATGGTTCATCAAACCATGAAAGTTTAAGGGCCCTCATGTGCTAGGCTAGTTAGTTAATGAAGCAAAGCAAAGGCTCCTTCAGAGCCAGTGTAGTTACATTCGTTATCTGTTTAATTGCTTCTATTTGCAAGTTGGTTAATGCACAGATATAGAGGCCTTGTAATAAGGAATGATGTTGTAGAGTATGATCATTAACAGACTCCCTAATTTAAGTCAGAATCCTTTCATGCTCGTCCCTGTTTAGTATTGTTATTAGTTGCATGGGTGTTGGTGACTGGTTCTATACACTGCTGCATCTAGTTCATTTAAGGTCCGTTTTGTTGAAAGGCATATGTTACTGTTTGCTATCTCTTTGGCCATTTGTTTGCCTGATTTCCAAGTTAGTCGTGCATTTATATGCTAGGTTAGGTTACTGTGTTGTAGTGTGAACAGATGTGAAGAAATAGATTAGTGTGTGTGTCACGAAGGTTAGGTTAACTTTAGCACTGCCTTATGCTTTATTATATTGCTTGACACAAGAATGCCTAATTAGTCTGGTGACCGACAGTATTGTTACAACTTGCTTTTCTGCTGGAACAACGGCCGTTCCTGACCCACCTATTTACTGTGGGTGATACTCTGCTAGAGTGTTTCGAAAACGAATCCCAGCCTGATTGCTCTGTTCTCATTATGTTATCTCACGCTCACAACTTTCTCAAAAATTCCTCACAGAGGTTTAATGTTAGCATCGACTGCCATTTTAGGTGGTCGGTGTTACCGTTACAGTATGACATCCCAGTTGTCATTTGACAAGTTACGAGTATAAGGGTTAGTAATAATATGAACATTATCCATCGCACGCCGGTACGACATTTTCTGTCCACGTCCCATTCCACATTACACATGGAAACATTTCTCTCCATCTTTCTTGTATTCACAGTGCCAGAACTGCTCTTGGTGGGCAAAACTGGAACTACTGTTTTACCAGAGTAAGTCGGTTCCACATTGACGCCTTAGCACATCTGTCAAGTTTCGCTGAAGTACGATCATTACGTCTGACACTGTACCTGCATGAGTAGCTGCACTTTAATTATAACCACAGGGTATGATAGAGTGCTGTTCGTGTTTGTACGAAATGGCCTGCAATTAAGCATGGGGCGTCACATCAGTGTTCGAAAATCTCGAGTTAGTTTTGCAACATCGAAGTTGTGAAAGTCTTCTGCTACAATAACTTCATTCCCTGCAGAAATAAGTAGTAGTATTCCCTCTCGAGCTCAAAAGGAATCTCGTGGAATCACTAATACGACCAATTCTCGTTTATGGGGATATTTTTCGTGGAATTTCGTGAGAGAGCTCACGCTGGCTGGAAGAAACGATGATGCTATTTCCATCGTGTGAAGATGTAGTCTCTAAAAAGCGATAAGGAACATTCTTTTGGAAACAGAGTTATTGGTGTATATCATTGATAATGATGTGCTTTTTTCATAATAGATGACACTTCCACGAAAAACCAAAGTATGACAATTCTGTCTCAAATTTCAGACTCTTGTTCATGGTGTCTTTGTCAGAGTGAGTGCATGCAAACAGTGAGAAGTGCCGAAAACACGGTTGCCAGTAATAGTAACGCATGCGGTGTTCGTGCCACGAAAATGCTTTTCAGGGACGATTTCCACGAATCTGATAATTATGTTTATAACTACAACTCACGTCAAGATCTTAAATATATTTTTGAATGCAAATCCGATTGCTAATCGTGTAAATGTGAATATTTATTAAAGCAATAAATAACGTGTCCCCTAGGAAAGTTTACGTGAATTTACGTCACAGGTTAATGGTAGAAATGGTGAAGGTCATCTATAAGATATTCTACATGCTGCAGTAAGATACTTGCTAAAATCAATTTCAGATCGAGATGAATCATATACAAGTTGTCCTACTTTATTACTGCAAAAATTGTTACATGCATTTCTTAGTATAAAGCACTGAAACAATTCCATCATTTTTACGTTTTTGAGATGATACGCAGTAATAGACACGAGATACAAGGAACATAAACATGCATTCAGATTGGGTAATTATGTCAAATCAGCTGTTGCGAGTCATGAATATGGAGCCGGCCATCCCCTTTAGTGAATAGAAGCCATTCACTTAGGAAAGGAGTGAAGGAAACTCTTCTTATTGGAAGAATGAGCGATCGCCATTCACGAATGCCAATGTTCTGCATGCGCAAGTAAATGACAATGGAATGAGTTTCCTTAACTTACTCTGATATGTGGTTCTGAGGAGAAAAGACGGGCTACTGACGCTACTTCTTAGATCTGAAAATGACCCAGGGTGATCTAAACATGTAATGTAATAACAAATGTGCAACTGAGACGGAACAATACATGAGAATTATCTTAAATATTTATACAGTTACTGAATCTCTCAAGACGATTATGTCAACTAAAGTGGTTTCTTAACGCCTTTGTAGAAATATTTAAGGTAGATACAATTACGTATTTTCAATACCTCTTTGACGAAGTAGCTATAAACTAACTATCGACCATTTAGGAAATAAGGAAAATGTGTGCCACCAATGGCTGAGCATTACGGTTGAGCCAATAGCTGCTCTGAAGCAGTAAAACCGTGGACACGTCAGTTCACAGCAACACCCGTACCTCTGCTGAAACGCCAACTTGACACTGATGGACCCCGCATCAGTGCTCGGTGTGAGATGGGCCGGCCATTGATAGAAGTCGTCGATGTTAACTTGAAGGACAAGGACTCGTAGTCCAATATGCTTTTATTCCATTTTATTTCGTGAACGTCACAGTTGTGTTGGTAGACCTTTTAGCATTATAACCTCTTCAGCTAAGTTTTACAACCTGATAACGTCAACATTGTCTCTCGAAACGCGTTCCTGATCTGTGTGAAGGGAATGCTACCAATTATGTACTAAATCGCCCAGCAAGTAAATAGTGGTAAGACAATGCTAACTCTTGCTGATCACACTCAATATGCAAGTAAACAATGTTAAGTAACCCTTGATGAAATTTTAAGAACAAAATTTGTACGTCGTTACTGTAGATTTTTTAATTTTATTTTTTATTTATTTATTTATTGTTCTGTGGGACCAAATTAAGGAGAAGTCTCCATGGTAATGGAACGAGTCAATACATGAAATTATAACAGGATAGTAGAAACAGATAAAATGAAATATAAAAAACATATTCAGGCGACAAGTCGTAAGTTTAAATAAAGAAAATCAACAATGTAACACTGGAATTTGCTTAATTTTTTAGCTCTTCCAGGAGCTCCTCGACAGAATAGAAGGAGTGAGCCATGAGGAAACTCTTCAGTTTGGACTTAAAAGAGTTTGGGCTACTGCTAAGATATTTGAGTTCTTGTAGTAGCTTATTGAAAATGGACGCAGCAGAATACTGCACTCCTTTCTGCACAAGAGTCAAGGAAGTGCACTCCACATGCAGATTTGATTTCTGCCTAGTATTAACTGAGTGAAACCTGCTAACTCTTGGGAATAAGCTAATATTGCTAACAACAAACGACATTAAAGAAAATATATACTGTGAAGGCAATGTCAGAATTCCCAGACTATTGAATAGGGGTCGACAAGAGATTCTCGAACTTACACCACATATAGCTCGAACAGCCCGTTTTTGAGGCAAAAATTCCCTTTTTGGATCAGAAGAATTACCTCAAAAAATAATACCATACGACTTAAGCGTATGGAAATATGCGAAGTAGACTACTTTTCGTGTTGAACTGTCACTTATTTCAGATACTGTTCTAATGGAAAATAAAGCAGCATTTAGTTTCTGAACAAGATCCTGGACATGGGCTTTCCACAACAGCTTTCTATCTATCCGAACGCCTAGGAACTTGAACTGTTCCGTCTCGCTTATAATATGCCCATTCTGTCTGATCAAAATATCGGTTCTTGTTGAATTGTTAGAAACTGTAAAAACTGAATCTTACTGTGATTTAGCATCAAATTATTTTCCACAACTACATTATTTGATACTGTTTCAATATTACACACAAGATCCTTCACTACCAAGCTGGTGTCATCAGCAAACAGAAATATATTTGAATCACCTGTAATACTAGAAGGCATATCATTTATATAAATAAGAAACAGCAGTGGCCACAGCACCGACCCTTGGGGAACGTCCCACTTCACATTGCCCCATTGGGACTGAACATCACTACCACTCTCAATATTGCGGAGAATTACTTTCTGCTTTCTGTTCTTAAAGTAAGAGGTGAACCAATTGTAAGCTACTCCCCTTACTCCATAATGCTCCAACTTCTGCAGTAATATTTTGTGGTCAGCACAGTCAAAAGCCTTCGTTAAATCAAAGAAAACAGCGTTCGCAGCCTTTTATTTAATCCGTCTAAAACCTCACAGAGAAAAGAGAATATAGCATTTTCAGTTGTTAAACCATTTCTAAAACCAAACTGTACATTTGACAGCAAATTATGTGCATTTAAATGCTCCAGTAACTTTGTATATACAACCTTCTCGATAACTTTAGCAAACACCGATGGCATAGAAATAGGTCTAAAATTGTCAACATTATCCCTGTCTCCGTTTTTATAAAGTGGCTTCACTACCGAGTACTTTAATCGGTCAGGAAACCGACCACTCCTAAAGGAAAAGTTACAGGTATGGCTAAGTATTGGGCTAACATACATAGAAAAATACTTCAGTATTCTGCTAGATACCCCGTCATATCCATGAGAGTTCTTGGTCTTTAGTGATTTAATTATTAACTCCATCTCCCTCTTGTCAGTATCATGGAGGAGCATTTCAGGTAACAGTCTCGGAACACTTTTTTCTAAGAGCGCTGTATGATTCCCTGTTGGGACTAAGTTTCTATTTAGTTCACCTGCTATATTCAGAAAGAGATTATTAAATACTGTACATATATGCGACTTATCAGTAACACGGACATTCCCACTACGCGCTGATTCTATATCCTCGACCTGTCTCTGCAGACCAGCAACTTCCTTTACGACTGACCATATGGTTTTAATTTTATCATGAGACTTAGCTGTTCTATCTGCATACCACATACTTTTTGCCTCCCTAAAAACATTTTTAAGCTTCTTACAATACTGTTTGTAATGGGCTGCTGAATTTAGATTTTGACTGTTTCTAACGTTTTGATGTTTTGAACGTTCTAACGGAATGCATCTTTCAAAGAGCACGAGAAAAGTCTTGAGAAAAGCATTATATTTATCATCTATTGTATCAGCGCTATAAACATCTTGCCTCTCTTGTTCCTTGATAAGGTTTACAAAGGTCTCTACAGCAACTGGATCAGCTTTCCTAAACAGTTGATAACTATATTTAACATGTGTTGCAGCACAAAAATCTTTTAGAGCTAAAATTTGTGCATCATGATCTGAAAGGCCATTCACCTTTTTGCTAACAGAATGCAATTCTAGTAATGAGGAATGAACAAAAATGTTATCTGTGGTTGTTCTACTGTTCCCTTGAACTCTCGTTGGAAATAATACGGTTTGCGTAAGATTATATGAATTAAGGAGGTCTACCAGCATCATTTTCCTTCCACAATCACTTATAGAATTAATGTTGAAGTCACCACATATAACTAACTTTTTGTATTTCCTATAAGGTGAACCAAGAACCTCCTCTAGCTTTAGCAAAAATGTTGTGAAACCAGAGTCTGGGGATCTATAAATAACAACAGTTAGAAGTTTAGCTCCATTAAATTTAACCACACCTGCACAACATTCAAACACCTTTTCAGCGCAGTACTTTGAAAACAATGACACATCTGAATAAAAATCATCACATTGCATGAACTTAAGGTATGTTATTTATGATATGGTACTGATCCACCACGGTAAAGAAAACAGGTCAAAATACTGCTGCACAAGTAACGAAGAAAGCATGCCAAATTTAACACAACATAAACCAAGACTGACGATGTTTTACACCTCGCTCGAAATTTGGTGCGAACATCAATGCGGAAGCTTATAATAGTTTCCAAAACGAAACTGTCTCTAAATTTGGCAGACAGCTCAAAAAGATTCTGGTCGTTTGTAAAGTACACCAGCGGGAAGACAAGATCAGAACCTTTACTGCGCTATAACACTAGTAATGTTACTGATGAAAGTGCCACTAAAGCAGAATTACTAATCCCAGTTTTCGGAAATTCCTTCACCAAAGAAGACGAAGTAAATACTCCAAAATTCGAATCAAGAACAATTGCCTAGGTGTAACAAAGCAGCTTGAAACACGAAAGACAAGGCCTCAGGTCGAGATTGAATACCAGTCCGGTTTCTATCGGCGTACGCTGATCTCCTCAGAGATGAAAAATTTTGTTTTCTACCTACACAAGGAGAAAACATCATAATAATAAAATAAGATCAATCAGAGCTCCCACGGAAACTTGAGTGGCAGTCGTTAAAACAAAGGCGGTTTTCGCTGCGGTAGGACCTTGTCATGAAATTTCAGTCACCAGATTTCTCCTCAAAGATGAAAAATTTTGTTGGCGTCTATCTATTTACGGGGGAAATCATCATCATAATCAAATAAGAGAAATCAGAGCTCCCACGGAAAGACATGTTCGTTTTTCTCGCACGCTGTACGAGAGTGGGACGGTAGAGAAGTAGCTTAAAGATGTTTCAAAAATGTTACAAATGGCTCTGAGCACTATGGGACTTAACATCTGAGGTCATCAGTCCCCTAGAACTTAGAACTAATTAAACCTAACTAACCTAAGGACAGCACACACATCCATGCCCGAGGCAGGATTCGAACCTGCGACCGTAGCGGTCGCGCGGTTCCAAACTGAAGCGCCTAGAACCGCTCGGCTTCTACGGCCGGCAAAGATGTTTCGATGAACGATCTACCAGACATTTAACTTTGTATTGCTGAGTAATCTTGCCGACGTAGATGTACATATAGATTTTATTGGAAGTCTACTGAGCAAATTCTCAAAACAACCAATTTGTCCCTCATCGCTGTTTACAACCGAAATCTTAAAATCACTCCCCGCTGCTTATAATTATTATGGGTACATGTCAATAATCGTAGAGACAACCATATCCCATGTTTATCGCCTTCACAATCATTGGCTCTCCTCTTAGTTATCTTCCGCCTTTATACGTAAACATAACAGCAGAAATATTCGTTGTCGACGAAGTAAAGCCCGCTCTAGAACACACACAACACAGCCCTCTCCTCAAAACCACTTTGTGTGTCAGGAACAAGGTTTTATGACGGTGTTTCTCCAATTTTCAGAGAAATTAAACACTTTTTAAACTTCAATAGACAGCGAATAGCCCATTTACTAACAGTAGCTGTTGCTTCCACATAACTGTCAGCAGCTCTCTTTTGTCAGACATCCTAGCACACTGGACTCGCATACGGAAGGACGACAGTTCAGACCCGCGCCCGGCCATCCAAATTTAGGTTTTCCATGATTTCTCTAATCGCTTCAGACAAACGTCGGGATGGTTCCTTTGAAAGGGCACGGCCGACTTCCTACCCTAGCCTTCCCCCATCTGATGACCTCGCTTTTTGTGTGAAATGTTCAAATGTGTGTGAAATCTTATGGGACTTAACTGCTAAGGTCATCAGTCCCTAAGCTTACACACTACTTAACCTAAATTATCCTAAGGACAAACACACACACCCATGCCCGAGGGAGGACTCGAACCTCCGCCGGGACCAGCCGCACAGTCCATGACTGCAGCGTCTTAGACCCCTCGGCTAATCCCGCGCGGCCTTCGCTTTTTGGTCCCTTTCCTCAAATCAACCAACCAACCAGTCAGACACCCCTCCCCCACCACTTACTCCTCTCCCTTGTACACAGAGTCATCTATTTAAATTGTGTTTTTGTTCCGGCCTAACGACAAGCTCCGGCACGAAGGTATAGAACGGAAGAGCAGAGAGGACTATGAGACGACGTCAGCCAGTTGCACGCTGATCAGGACGTCACCACGACAGGGGTGGCCTCCACAAGTACAGAATACAAGCGCCGCTCCTGCCAGCCTCGGCTAAACAGTAGTACACCGGCACCAGCAGAGAACACACAGAAGAGACGTCATCCTGACTGTGATACTGAGATTTGTTCCTGATATGGACACTGTATATAGCGAAGGGCACTGAGTGTTTGCAGGTCGCCAATCTTTTGCGACCCGTTCTTCTAAATCAAAGCAAAGTCTTGTCAATTTGCTTTATAGGTATAAAAACCATTAACGTGGATTTTTCAAATTGTTGTATAGCTATTTGAGGAAGCAGCATCCTTTAGGCACCCGATGAAAGACAAAAGGGCAGAACCCCACAGTTCTCTTCTAGCATTTATTATCACTGCCGTTTCAATTTTCTCCTCTCGAATTATCACTTCCGTTTTTGATGGTACTAAATATGGCATCAAATGTGCTAAACTAATCGATATTATTGTTATTCTTAGTTCCCTTTGTTATCATTTTCTTTTCCCTATAGTTTATACCGGCTAGTAGGAGCTCTGCTTTTTAAAGATTTTGGCAATTTATTCTGTTGTTTAATATTGCGGTCCACTTTTCTTCATGACTCTACAGCCGTCCAGCTAACGTAGGACATGGAAGTCGTGGGCACCATCTGTTTGCGGATTCTTCAGGAGCCCACTCGAAATGTAAAAGTTTACGGAAACATACTTGAGCCCTCACCAACAATTAAACCTGAGCAAACTGTTAGCATAATGATGGATACAGATCGTTGCAGTGAGACTGACCACCGGAACATCAAAAATTCACCAAAAGTAAACGCAAAATATTTCCATTTCAAATAGCAAGTAAAAAATTAGCTTACGCCTTGCTAAGAGACAGTTTCCTCTACTTCTCAACTTATTATGTAAAAATGAATTCCATAAAATAATATCTGAGGCAAGAGATTTTTACGCAATAAATTAATAAATGATGTTACTATTCCCCCAAGGTATACAAAACAGGTCCGAATAGAGTTACACAAGTAACGAAAAAAACTTGCTAAATATAAAAAACACAAAATCTACGGTATGGACGATGACTTTTTAAAGCTTCAAATTAGGTGCCGACTTCAATGAGAGATTTTCTTAGTAGCTTCCACAATGAAACTCTGTCTTGAAATGTGACATAAAATTCAAAGATTTTCTCCTCGTATGTAAAGTACAGCAGAGACGAAATACAATTTATAGCTTCACTGCGTGGTATCAATGGTAATATTGCCAATCACAGTGCTGCCAAACCTGAGTTGTTTAATATAGTTTACAGAAATTCTTTCACCGAAGAAGACGAAGTAAATGTTCCAGAATTCGAATCAAGAACAGTTGGTAACATGAGCAACTTAGAAGCAGAGATCCTCGGTGTAGCTAAGTAGCTTATAGGAATTAACAAAAAGCATATCTTCAGATCCAGGTAGCATACCAGTTGGGTTCCTTTCAGAGTACGCTGATGCAATAGCCCCTGCTTAGCAATCACACACAGCCACTCGCTCGACGAAATATCCGTACCGAAAGACAGCAAAGTAGCATAAGTCAACCAATACTCAAGAAAGGAAAGTAATCAGCTAAATTACTGACTCACATCTCCGACTATGGATTGCAGTAGGAATTACAAATGTTGTGGTTGGCAGGAGAGCCAACACCGTGTTACTAGAGGAGGCCGAAATGCACGCGTTTTAGCTCACACAGGCTGGCGTGAGGTCTGGAACAGGACAAGGAAATTAGAATTTACAAAAACGGACGTAGCTGGTGGAATACTTAACTTTAATCCATTAATGATGAATGTAGCTCTTGACGATACATGATTCACAATATCAATAGTAACTGAACATGGCGCCTTGCTAGGTCGTAGCAAATGACGTAGCTGAAGGCTGTGCTAACTATCGTCTCGGCAAATGAGAGCGTATTTTGTAAGTGAACCATCGCTAACAAAGTCGGTTGTACAACTGGGCGAGTGCTAGGAAGTCTCTCTAGACCTGCCGTGTGGCGGCGCTCGGTCTGCAATCACTGATAGTGGCGACACGCGGGTCCGACGTATACTACCGGACCGCGGCCGATGTAAAGTCTACCACCTAGCAAGTGTGGTGTCTGGCGGCGACACCACAACAAACATATAGTGTGTTCGAACATTATGAATCTCCTCGAAGGTAACTACCTACTGACATACAATCAGCACAGGTTCAGAAAATATAGTTCTTGTCAAACTTCCTTTTTATTCGCATGAAATAATGAGTGCTGTCGAAAGGAGATCTCCAATTGATTCCATATTTATAGATTTCCAGGAGACTTTTGGTACCATTCCTCACAAGGGACATGTAATCAGTTTCCGTGCCTAAGGAATACCGCTTCAGCTTTGCGACAGAATTCGTGAATTCCTCTCAGAAAGGTCGCAGCAGGTAGTAATCGACGGAAATTCATCGAATAAAATACAAGTGATATTTGGTGTTTCCAAAAGAAGTGTTGTTGGGCCTCTGGTGTTCCGGAGCAGCCCTTTTAAAATGTTTGCAGATAATCTAACCCAATTAGAAATCGATTTAGGCAAAATGTCTTTATAGCAGCTGTTGACCCCAAATACTGAAAAGAGTTAGGTCATCCACATGATTACGAAAATAAATCCATTAAATTTCGCTTACACAATTAGGCACACAGATTTAAGCGCTGTTAAATTCAACGCTGGCAAATAACTTGGAACTACAGTTACATCTTAAGGCCCTAATCTCTTACAATAAATAAATAACAAATAAATAAAACCGTGAGCATATAGATTCAAGACGAACAACGACACATGTTTCCTCGTTCCACTTACGGTACGTGCCTTTACTACGCATCTTGTCAGTGAAATCACGGAAATTCTGAACAACACGAAAGTGTACCAAATGTCGAACTTGGTGGATGCATTCTGCAATAAAAGAGAAAACGGAAAAGATATTACTCCGACACTTCGTACACTTCCCCAACAAACGCAGTATATTTTGAGGCCTGCTGATGCAAGGGTACAGACTTGAATACACTTTAATTGTTGGAATAAAATAGTTTTAGTCTAAGGACAGTGAAATGTGAGAAGTATGTATGAGTGTGAGAGGGGAGAGAGAGGGGTTAGATGGGCGAGGGAGCTTAATTAACGAGTAGTAAAATACCTGTGATACAAGTGAATTTTGCACCACGTCATTGCGAAACTGTAATGTCAACCTGGCGGACAAAGAAATGGTATGTTGTTGATGAATACAATGGTCTTCAACGTTGGTTCTAGCGCTGACTTGACTGCTCAGAGTGACGAGTTGTTGCTAATGTAAATCTATGGGAATCCTCTAATTTTGTTAAATTTTAAAATATCTTACCTGTTTTAATTGCGCCTGTCCTTTAAAACGATGTACGTGTGTTAAATGAAAGAAGGGAATACTGTCCTGAATCTCACATGGAGCCTTTCCCATAAAACTGCGTTGTATACTTGACATACATTACATGGTAATATAACGTTTCCACCTTCCGCCACCCTGCGTTAATCTCTATAATTTGGTAAGGAGTTTGCATTAACGCCACCACACAGTGAGCGGCACTCTCGTAAAGTCTCCAACAGGCTCGGGGCACTTTTAAGCACTCGAGAACAGCACTATTTTCACACTTTCCTTTCACCAAAGTACAGATCTGGCTGCTTGTGGTCTGGCCCATTCTAGAGTAGCGGTCCCGTTCAAGGAAACATCATAGTAGACTGGGAATGGGACATAGTGGTCCCAATGGAAAATCAGAGGCATGGAATTACCAATTGTGTCACAAGCAAGGGAAACCTTCGTAAAACTCTGGTCGTACTGGAACACTGATCTTATACGGACGGAAGAAACAGCAACACCAAAAAATAATTAATGTAGAGTAACTGATTAACATTGCAAGATCACAGGTTACTGTAAGCGTGAGATAAGCCATCTCAAATGTGAATTACTGGTAAACTAGTACCCGTTGTAACTGCCAGAATTTTGAATACATGCATGTATTGTGTTGTACAGATGTCGGATATCAGTTTGTGGTATGGAGTTCCATGCCCCTTGTACTTGGTCGGTCAATACTGGGACAGTTAACACTGTTTATGGGGGAGGCTGGAGATGTTGTCCGATAATGCACTGTAAGTGCTCGATTGGAGACAGATCTGGTGATCGAGCAGGCGAAGGCAACATGTCGATATTCTGTAGAGGATGTAGGGTTATAACAGCAGTATGTGGGCGAGCGTTATCCTGCTGGTAAGTACCCTCTGGAATGCTGATTATGAATGACAGCACATCAGGTCTGATCACCAGATTGACATACAGTTTTGTAGTGAGGGTGCGTGGGATGACTACGGCAGTCCTCCTGCCGTCATATAAAAACCACACCTTAGACCATAACTCTGGGTTTAGGTCCAGTGTGCATTACAGACAGTTTGGCTGATGCCCCCCATTGACCTCATACTAACCACTGGCACCGTGGAAGAACCAGCTTTCATCAGAAAACACAACAGTCCTACATCTTGCCCTCCAATGAGCTTTCGCTTGACACCACTCCAGCCGCTGATGGCGGTAATTTGGGTTCAGTGGAAAGCAATCTTTGGGCGTCTGCCTCGAAATTGTCCTTGAAGTAGCTGACTTGTATCAGTTCATTATGTCAGTGTGGTTCCAACTGCTGCTCAAGTTACTGTTACAGGTGCATTACGATGCGCCAGAGCCATACGCCGAACACTGGGGTCTTTGCGCTCGCTAGAACTACGTTGCCGTCCAGAGCCCGGTCTTCTTGCGACAGAACATTCTCGTGACAACCGCTCGGCAGTAATGTAAAGTGGCTACATTCCCTGCAAGTCTTTCTACAATACCATAGAAGGAACATCTAGCTCGTCGTAGGTCTATTACAAGACCGCGTCCAAACTCAGTGGGATGTTGATAATGGCGAATTCGTCGGCTCAGAGGTATACTTGACCAACATCAACACACCACGTCCGATCTCCAGGGCAACTAACGCTAATGACCGTTACAGAGTGTATTTAAAGCAAACCTGATTTGCATCATAATAGTGGCGGTACTAGCGCTACTCTTACGCGACGGGTGCGAAATCTGAATACACATCATTTTTAAGATTTAGAAACACGCCTACAAACTTTCGTTCATGTCGCACAACTCCGTCTTATTGTGGATCACAATATTTTACACTAGTTAATCTCCAGATCTGACTACAAGCATATGTAAATGTGGTAAAGTAAAAGTAATAAGCCAAATAGACTTCCGTCTTTTTGGTATAATTTTAATGATCAGTGAAAACCACCTCAGCTCTATAATAACGCATTTATTGTGTTACGACCGGTTTCGATCTGAGGAACATCTTAAGGTTGCCACCACTAAACAAAACAAGAAATTAGACTAAAGCTGAAGAATATAATAAGCACTCAATACTGCCAACAGTCTTAACCTAAATCCTCAATAATAATTTGGATCAAATCAACAAACAAGCGGTCTGGTTGTAACATATAGGTTGGTCAGAAACACTCTGAAAAGCTTATAAGGGTTGCAGGGTAGGTTTAGAAAAAATAAATTCGATACTGTGCGCTGGTTGCGAGTTATCATTTAAGTTAGCCAATGAGGCCACTGTGCGCGCATATTCCAGCAGCCCGCCAGATGCGATTAGTCAGTTTGTAAGTAGGCTGTTTATGTGTTTGTATGGTGGCAGCACTATGTAGCGCTCTGCATTAATAACTCTGACAGCGCTGTGTGCATTCTGTAAGAGACTCTGTGGCTGGTCGGACTCGCAGTCGGAGGTGAACAGCCAGCAGTGATGGAGTTTGGGAGTGAGTAGTCACCAGTGATGGAGGTTAGAAGTTAATAATTAGCGGTGTTGGACGTTTGCACTATTAGTGCGAGAGGACGGTCTGGATGTATTTCCGTCATGGAGATTTAATACTGATGATTATATAATTTTTTTGATTACATAATTTTTTTGTCACTTGATTAAGGTAAAATCTGGTAAATACATTGTTTGCTCTGTAACTAAATCTTTCCTTTGCTAACCACATGCCTATTAGTAGCTCGAGCTTTCGGTAGTTAGAATCTTTTATTTACCTGACAGTACTGGTGCTTGCGGCATTGCTGTAGTTCGTGTAATGAAGATTTTCTGTGAGGTAAGAGACATAAAATGTATGGGTTATTGTTGGGTTTTCTTCTAGTGGCCATTCTTTTTTATTAATTATTTGAAGTCAGGTTATCATTTTTGACCAACGAGATTGCGTTGCACCAGGATATTGTGGGTCAGTTCTGAGATGATAAGAATAAGTAAAGAGAAAGTAGGCCCAGTACGTTCAGTTTCACTCAGCAGTTTCAGAATTAAATAACGTAGAAGTTTCACCTTCTCAGTTGTTTCAGATCGAGTAAGTAAAAACATAATAAAGAAGTTTCAAGTTGTTCGCAAAAAATGGTTCAAATGGCTCTGAGCACTATGCGACTTAACTTCTGTGGTCATCAGTCGCCTAGAACTTAGGACTAATTATACCTAACTAAGCAAAGAACATCACACACATCCATGCCCGAGGCAGGATTTGAACCTACGGCCGCAGCGTTCGCTCGGTTCCAGACTGTAGCGCTTAGAACCGCACGGCCACTCCGGCCGGAAAGTTGTTCTCATAGCGTAAATGATAACGGACGAGACTGCTCAGCCTTCAGCTCGGGTTCGAGCCTTGCTGCCGACCTACGTCCAACTTTTGCATCGCTCTCTCGTTCAGTTTTAAGAACTCAAAAGAATGACGCGTTTGCCGATACCATCTCTGGTGGAGCGCTTAAATTTGCGCGAGCAACGGCCTGAGTGGCTACCTTCAATTCTAATTAGCTCATAAACGGAGCAGTGTGTCGAATTTTTCTCTCAACAAGTATTTCAGAGAACAGCCTACCCTGCAATCGTTTCAGAGACCAAACACAGAGATACCGATCACAAACATTCTGCCGACCGCCCAGCGGAAATGTGGCGAGCAGACACGACATTTTGTGTGCATTAGGCTATGCAGACACGACGGTTTCGGTGGAACTGTAAACATTTAAAGTTAATACTTCGTCTGAGTCGATTGCGATAATCGATTTTGCGAACATAATCGTTAATCTATTAAAGTTATACCAAAGTAAGTCACTACACAGTTACTCAAAATGTTTGAAAATTAGGTACAAACAAAGATTAAGAGATCAAACACAATAGCAAAGGAGTAGATGACAGCGCGTACAAAAACTTCATCGTCATTGGACAGTAATGGCAGTAAGTGAATGATTACAAAATATGGTTGGGAAGTAGATACGTAAATAAATCAGGAACGGTAATTACTATTTGTTAGAACGAGCTTAACTGAAAATCCATGTCTCGGCGCCTGACATAACTCTGTCCAAAAAATTAGGGCCACTTTCTACGTTTCTCAACAGCTCGCAACATTTCAAAATACCTAATTCCTTCTGGATTTTGGTCAGTACATCCGGCACTATCTTTGCGCATACTCTTCTCTTCTTTAATATGTCTCTTAGAATGCAATAAACATTCAAATTTGGCATATTACTATTCTCATCTTCCCCTCAGGCACCGATCCCCATTCAAAACCTTTCGCATTGCTGCACATATTCCTGCTTTTGGGTTGTTGAGAGACACTGGAGGGGGTCGTTGTCGTCGAAATTTTCTCGGCTCTCCCGAAATATCTTCGCCCACTCGTAAATTCACAGTTGGTATATGGCTTCCTCGCGTAATGCTTGCCGAATTACTCTCACCTTTACAGAGCCCGATATTTTCAGTCTAAATCAAAATTTGGATGCGCGTTGCTGCTCGGTTTACCGCTGTATCTTGAATCTCGACGAGCCACGAAAAATACACTACACAAGAAACGCGGTTCTCTCTCTGTCAGACTGCCCGGACACTCACTGAACCACAGCGAAGACGCTTCGCCACTGTTCCCGCGGGAAACCACTTCTTTCTAGCCTTTCTGGTTCGCTGGAGAATATTACTCTCAAAACTTTAAGGAAAAGCCTTTCATGTATGTATGTGCGTCATATATTGCGCGTGTGGATCTGTGAAGTCCCTTTGACTCATCTGAGAAGCGCAGCGTATTACAGTGATATTTGTCAAATCTAAATACGTACGGCAACCGTAAAGCAGGCCAGAAAAATCGGTGACAAATTGGGTTTATGCTTCCCTTCTGAGAGTGAATCTGCGTCTCTTACCGTTTAGTTTTTGATTTCTGCTTCTACGTTATACTGATTTACTTAGCACGTAGTCTACATACTAATTACTAAACTCAATACCCTCTATCTACGTTGAGAACAATGACCTCTCGTGGCTAATTCTATTGCCTAAAGTATTTGAGGGGCACAAGTTAGACACTCTGCTCTCTCGGCGCTAATATTGGCTTCTTCCGCTCCAAGAAGCTCTTAATTGTCCTCTCGAGTCCGAGGGTATCGCCTGCAAGTCCTCCTTTCGAAGTAAGTTCCATACTGGCACGGGTGAGCGGATTCGAGTGCTCCGTGATGGGGGCGAAGTCACTGACCGCCCAACAGCTGTGGTCAGCCACAGGACCCGAGCAGTACAAGCGTGGGCTGGTGAGACAGTAACGGGCGGTTACGTGACAGAGACAGAGGTGTACCGAGGAGGTGGCGAGATAGGCCTACGCCAGCGGCTGAGGCAGGTGGAAGGTGTAAAAACCGACTGGAAAAGAAAACAAGATAGGAAAACGGTTTAAGAATTAATCGGATTGGTACGTGTGTTCTCCCGCCTCTCATATTCCTATCTTAAGAGTCTTATATCTATGAGAAGAAGTCTTTCCCTCGGTTAGCCGCCGTAAACACACACTGATGTTGCACACTACTTAAAGTAATTTAAACTGCCTTATGCTAAGAACAACACATACATCCATGCCCGAGAAACAGATTTCTATCGCTAAAACGGTTCTGTGTCAACAGACACAAGTCGCTCATGTTCTGTAACGGCACGCCAGTCGGAAACTACAGGGCTATGAGAAGAGGTCAGCCAGTCGCACGCTGACCGACCTGCCTTCAGGACAACGCGGCAACAGCGGCCCCTATATGAAGAGGACATAAGCGCCGCGCCCGACTGGTGACAATCCACTTCGACAGCAGCTTCAGCGTTAATCACTCAGTTAGCGACGCATCGTAATCTCTACGTAGCACAGACTTCTTTGCTATTCTGATGAAAACTGATTATTTTGTATGTCACCCTTTCCTTGCGACACATAGCAAAGTTAAGTAACTGTATTTGTCTATTTGTAATAAAACTCATTAATACGAGTTGTTTGATTGTTTGTCTAACGAACCGAGTATTCACGATTTCTATACACAACAAGTTCAACAATGGATTTTTTGTTGCAACCTCGGTACGGTAATGTAGGATCTCAATGGCAGGTTAGCGGTTGATGAAGCAAAAGAGCTAAGGCGTCCGATTTTTATACGTTTCTGCTCATCAAGGAATGGAGCGAGACACGACGGTGGAAGCCGCAAACAAAAACAGGTGGAGGGGGTATTGAACTTACTTACCCCACCAGCGAACATATTCGGTGCTCCCAAGCTTTGTATATTGTATGGTAACCGGGGACCTAGAAACGACGGAGAGGCTCCGTCCCCGCCGCAGCCGCAGTGGTCCACAACCCCACGACGACTACCGCAGTCCACTTTACACCTCCGCCGCCCCACACCGAACCCAGGGTTGCTTTCAAGCTTTCATTGGCCTGATCTTGTATGTAAATTAAACAGTTCAAGAATAAGACAGTTTTTATGACTATAGGTATCCGTACTCTTTTGATCCAAGTTTAACCCTAGCGTGAACACACGTGTCCTGTTATGTTGGTCATTCCTAGCATCTGAGTATGATATATTGTTATTGTAGCGAGAATGAAACTCTGAGACATCCTTAAACATTGATGGTCATAGGTTTCTTTGCTCAGCACTGTGCTAAACTTTGAACCATGCAGTTCTTGTATCAAATCTCAGTGGACAGCCGGTTTCACTGTGCCTGCCATTCGTGCCCATGGTAATAGATGCAGCAGCTGCTATAAACAATAAGATAAAGATTTTGTTTTACTTCCAATTTTTAGAAATTTTGATTAGATGTTTCTGATATTTTCTTCAGCAAAGTTTGACATGAAGAATAAAATATATAGGAAGACAACAAAGTCTGTGCTATTTAAAAAGATTTTCCAGTTTTCACATTACACATCTGCAGGCAATACTTTTCAATCCGACCTCGTACAAACAGTGACTATCTTTGAGAGGTTTTCTCTGTAGGGTTTGTGGAAGAGTGTCTACAACAATGCGAGCTTTCCCCGCACACAAAGCTTGCCGAGCCATAGTTTTTAAAAAAGTTCTTCTTTCGGACATGCTGTAAACGAGAAGCAGATATGGTTGGCGTCGAATGCAAAGGTCGAGGTGTTGCTGTTTGGTGAGATGGTTATGTTGTTAGGGTTATCCACAGAGATTTCATATCGGACAAAGGTTACGTTTGAGCGATTTGGTTTGCAGTCACTCCAACATGCTTCGTGCAGCCCGGAATATTCACCGTGTGATGTTTATATATCTCCGACGATCTTAATAAAGACATTTGTAGAAGTCGTTTTTTTCGGACGACGAAGTGCAAGAGACGATGCGGTTGTGGATCCGTCAGCGGCCGACCGCTTTCTACGAAATAGGAACTGATCGCCTCTGCTTCCAGTGTCTTAGGGTATGAGCTGGTTCCTTTTGAATGGAACCATTCCGTGCGCTGTGGCGGGCGTTCTGTTTTCATTTGACTATCCCTCATAATTACGTGGTCATAACTTCCTGTAGGGCATACCTTTTCCAAATGGGGACATGCTGGGATTTCCTTGCGCTGGTAATCCAGTTTTAAACAGAGTACTCTCCCTACGATCTCGTTAAAGTTAGTGCTTCATTTTTATTAAACATACTGTGGTGTCACCGCCAGACACCACACTTGCTAGGTGGTAGCCTTTAAATCGGCCGCGGTCCGTTAGTATACGTGATAGCAGACCGAGCGCCACCACACAGCAGGTCTAGAGAGACGTACTGGCACTCGCCCCAGTTGTACAGCCGACTTAGCCAGAGATGGATCACTGACAACTACGCTCTCATTTGCCGAGACGACAGTTAGCATAGCCTTCAGCTACGTCATTTGCTACGACCTAGCAAGGCGCCATAGCATTTGATATTATTTTATATTGTGGTTATAACATGTACCGTGAAGAGAGTTGTTCTACAATTGTGGATTAAAGTTAAGTATTACAGCAACTGCGTCCGTTTTTCTAAGTTCTTATTTCCTTGTAATGTTCCAGACTTCACGCCAGCCTGCGTGAGCTTAAACGCGTGCCTTTCGGCTTCCTCTCATAGTGACTTGGCGGTCTGGCCAAGTCACAACACATACAAAATCATAAAAAATGCTAAACCTGCGTAGAAAAAGTTAGAGGATAGTAATTTGCGGGTGTGGGCAGAAAATGGGTGTGCAGCGTTGGCGGTAGCGGTTGTGCCAGGAGTGCGAGATCGCTTGGATGTGGCTCTGCACAGAGACGGAAGTATGACCAGGTACACTCGGAAATTGTTACCACAGCAGAACTGAAAAACAAATTACCCTTGCCATTGTTTAACAAGTTACTTCAAGAATGCAAACAGCACAGCAATTCTTTCCTTCCCTGCTCAGACAGTATGTGTGCTAACATTTTCTGCTGCCGACATGGTACTACCGCTTGTCAGGAGCCTTGTGGATAACAAAGAAAGCTTTTTTCTTGTTTGAGTACCGTGCTACTAAGCGGTCCAGTCACATTAATGTCACCACAGCCAATGTTCAACGGCACGTGCTACAGTCACTTACGGACGGCGGATGGCAGCGGGTGGCAGCGGTAGCAGTGCAGAGTGTAATGCGTGTCAGGGGGGAGGAGTAAGGGGAGGGGAGACGAAATATAATGCAGTCTTTGTCGTAATGTGGAAACAGAGCGGTTTTTATGACGTCCAGAAGAGCATGACCATTGGATTTCGGGCCAAGTTGGAAGCATTTCCAAAACGGCTAAGTTTGTAGGCTGTCCACTGCGGTTAAAGCATACCATGCGTGGCAAGATGGCGCTATCCAAAACTTGCGTCAGGGCAACTGTGATGCACCATGGACCAGATATGACAGGGGTTGAATGACGACCACGGAGATGTATACGGGAGAACAAACGCTCAACTGTGGAGAAATTTACCGACCAGATGAACCAAGGGGCTGCCAAAAATGTCTCCCCAATGGAAGTTCAATGGACCTCCGCAACAGGCGGTATTCTTCACGCACTGCCTTTCATCGGCGACAATGACCGGAAGCTGCGCGCCAGGACCGAAGCTGGTCGTCCACTGCGTCACCTTTTCAGATGGATCACGTCTTACGATCCAGCGGACAGATGGCCGGGGTGTGTACGGCTACGCAACAATTGTCGCAAGGCTGCGCGCCAGATGAGGAAACCTTATGATGTGGGCATGTTTTCGTGGCATTCCGTGAGTGGTCTCGACATTCTGGGAGGCACAACCTATCACCAAAAGTAAGAATTTATCTTTGGGGACCATTTCCACTGTTACGTGTAGTTTGGTTTTCCTTGGCATGATGGCATATACCAGGAGGACTACGCAACGTGTCACACAGCTCTCAATGTACGAGCTTGATTCAAAGAGCGTCAGGCTGAGTTTACCATAGACCCTTGGCCACCAACCTCATACCCCCTAGGAGCTCGAGCTGGCTGTTAGCGTCATGGACCCTCAGCCATGAAACCTAGCGCAGCTGGCCACTCCACTCGAGTCCGCCGGCTCTGGATCTCTGTCGGAACCTTCCAGAACTTCACTAACTCTCTTCTTGAACATTCGCGCTGTAAAAAGGTGATTAGTCAAGTCTATAACAGGTGGTCACATTAAAGTAACCGAACCATGTATAACGATATCATCTTATACGGAAAATGGGAGTAAACAGTGTAATACTTATTCATAAATTAATTATGATGTATACTGTAACTCCAGCAAAACATAGTACCAACGTTCTTCGTCAGACATCAATAAGCGATCAATCTCTATTGGAGGTCACAATTTATTGAGGCGCCATGTCACGGACTGCGCGGCCCCTCCCGCCGGAGGTTCGAGGGTGTATGTGTTGTTCATAGCGTAAGTTAGTTTAAGTAGTGTGTAGGTCTAAGGACCGGTGACCTCAGCGGTTTGGTCCCTTAGGAATTTACATACATTTTTGTCTTATCCCGTTACTTCAGCCACCTCGTCTTGCAGGGTCAGCCCCGCTGAAGAGGACCTCACGTAGCATCCACCTATCTGTGGACGACTGGGAAGGCTCTGGTCACATTTTCCGCAATTTATTTATTTACCGAGTTGTTAACATACTATGATACTTTATCTTTCTCACTCTCGTCTTAAAGTTTTACAGAGCACTGTTTTATTCCTGTTCAGTAGCTGTTCCACATAAATATTGCATGTGCAATTTCATGTAGCATTTTTCATACTTTGAGCTGTAGGTAACAGCGTCTACTGCACCACTGTTTGAGGTTTCCGGCACTGACTTCGGATAGCCGCACGCTGTCTCGAAAAATGAGCCTTGTGAATAACTAAATCTCACGAGTTTTTCGAAATAGTTATGACTTTAGATGGTCGGGGAGTAAAGTTCCTTAATAGTCATGAAACACGGTCTGCACAGTGGTCCTCGTTACGTACTCAATTCATCAGACTGTAGAAATGACATAATGTAACACCTCAAGCTGCTGTTCAATTTATTCTTTATAGGGCCCCCGGTTTTGGTTGAAGACCAGTGTCTAACAGCTGCTGATACAGGTAGTATCAGGTGAAAAATGTGAAAATATAGTATTGATAACTAATGTTTAGTCTGAATGTTCGACGCAAGCTTCTTTCACGGTGCGCGTAGAAAGCTGCAGACCTTCTGGGATCATTGAAGAACAATTTGTTGTTGTGGAGGACGAATTACGAAATACCTTGCCAGTTGCATATAACAACAATGTACCATTCGCCTTTGGCAACCAATCAAGTTTGCTATGGCCAAATATTTTATCTGAGGCGAACATTCAAAGGTGTACGATAAACCAATAAATTTCGCCACCATTACATATTTTTGTGTCTCTGTTAGCAAATAATACTCGGATATACACTTGGCAGAAAATATGACGAACCAGAATAGCAGCTACAATTGGATGATGTGTGGAACTCTATAATCTCCACGATCTGCGCTAATCGACGACGGAGCGCGCTGAAGAACTGTGGCGGGCGACAACCCTGAGGACAACTGAATTCCGAAATTCCATGAGTGAGGACGCTGCCAACCGGAAGCATGTCCACGTTCCCACGATCTTGAAGCATGCAAGACATTCCCACAGAGAACTAATAGATTAACTAGGGATTTGTTTCTTAGTCTTCTATGAATCACTTGAGGGACACAGTCAGATACCAAGTCGAAATATAGTCTAGTTTAACGGCGATCGGCAACGTTATGCAATCTAAGCGCCAAGCAAGTAGTAAAAGAAACCAAGAAGACCTGTTCGAGAACATTTTTGCACACAAGTTGCCCGAAATAGTACTGATTGCGTTCACAGCAAGTCTTTTAACAGTTACTTCAAGAGCTCACCCGAAGTGTAAAGGGTTGCGAAAGCATACTTGACCTCTTTGCAACAAATACTCCTGAACAAATAGGGATGCTGTTTAAAAAAGCGGACATAAATTCGCTTGACGCCTTGCAAAGACACAGTCTCAACTTCTTCCAATCTGATTATGTAAATGCAGACCGGATGTAGTTTCAATTCAAAGAAATAGTATAGACCTAAATTGAGAGATGTGTGGCGAATAAATTAATAAAGGATGTCACTGATCCCCCATATCACCCATGATACACAAAACACGTCCGAACACTCGCAGAGGCATCGAAAACAGTATGCAAAATTTAAAAGAATGCAAAACCTCCACTATTGTCAAGGTTTTACAGAATCCAATTTTAATGCGAGATGCTTTTAATAGTTTCTACAACGAAACTCGGTCTCAAAATATGGCAGAAAACCTAAAGAGATTCTGGTCGTATGTAAAATTATCTCAGTATTCTAATCAATAACAACTGCTAGTATCAGCAGCTTAGAAGTAGATAACCTCGGCGTAGCGAAGCCGCATAAATCAGTTAATAAAGATAAATTCTCAGGTCGAAATTGCATACTCGTCAGGTTCCTGTCAGAGTATGCTGATACTCCATATTTATCAATCGCATACAACCGCTCGCTCGTCGAAAGATCCGTACCTAAAAACTGGAAAGTTGCACGGGTCACACCATTACCTACGAAGAGAACTAAGAGTGATCCACTAAATTACTGACCCAAATCGCTAACGTCGATTTGCAATAGGATTCTGGAACATTTACTGTGTTTAAATATTATGATGTACCTCCAAGAACGCTGTTTACTGACAAACAGTTAACACGGATTTAGAAAACATCGTTCCTGTGAAATACAAATCGCTCTTTATTCTGACGAATAATCAGTGTTATCAAAAAGGTATGTCTAACGATTCTTTACTTTTAGATTTACAGAAGGCTTTAACACCGTTCCTCACAAGCGACTTCCAGTCCAGTTGCTTCCCTATGGAATATCGTCTCAGCTGTGCGACTGGATTCGTGATTTCCCGTTAGAAAGGTCACTGTTCGCAGTAATTGACAGAAAGTCACTGAGTAAAACAGAAGTGATTTCTGGTGTTCCCTAAGGTAGTGTTAAAGGCCTTCTGCTCTTCCTGGTCTGCATAAACAATCTAGGAGACAATATGAACACACCTCTTGCACTTTTGCAGATGATGTTGTTATTCATTGTCTTTTAAAGTCCTTGGATGATCAAAAACAAATGTAAAATGATTCACACAAGATATCTGTATGGTGCGAAAAGTGGCAGTTGATGGAAACAATGAAAAGTGTAAAGGCATCTACACGAGTCCTAAAAGAAATCCGCTAAATTGCGCTTACGCGATAAATCACACATATCTAAAGGCTGTCAAATCAACTAAATACTGAGAGGGTACCTTTACAAATAACTTAATTCGCAACGATCACAAGAGGAACACTTAGAATATACAAGACGCTACTAAAGAATCCTCACACTTCGCTTGTCCGCTCTCTTATGGAGTTTTGCTGTGCGGCGTGGAATCCACATCAGATGGGACTGACGGACGACAGTGAAAAAGTCCAAAGAAAGACATCTCGTTTAGTAATATTGCGAAATAGGGCAGAGATTATCACGGTTGTGATACGCGATTTGCGGGGGCAGTCATTAAAACAAAGAGTTCTTCGTTGCGACAGGATCTCCTCATGATTTCTGTCAGTAACTTTCCCCTCAGAATGTGAAAATATTTTGTAGTCGTCCACCTGCACAGGGAAAAATCATCATCATAAAGTAAGAGAAAGTAGAGGTCACGCGAAAAGTTCTATGTGTTCGATTTTCCCGCGCGCTGTTCGGGAGTGTAGCGAAATAGCTTGAAAGTTGTCTGATGAACCCTCTGCCAGGCATTTCATTGTAAACTGTAGAATAATCATGTAAATGTAGATGTATATAATTTGGCGGCCATCTGCTCCACGTCATTTTCCTCGTGTACTCCACCTGTGTTACTTTTCGCTACTAATATTGATAGGACTTGCAAACAACTAATCCACTCCACGCGGCCTGGGAAGAATTGTAGGGGTTGAGAACTATGTCTGTGTCCTCAAACAGCAAAGTCGAAAGTCAGCGATGTACGCTACCAAAAAGAGGCCGCTAAGAGCGGGAGCAATCACGCGTGCATGACCTTTGACAGCCTTTCCAGCGTGGACTCACTTCCTGCTGTGCTCTAGTATCTACCTCGCTGACCCTGTGGATAATGAATGGACTGCTCACTGGATCTCACTTGGATGCTGACGGACTTGTGTGACAGAGGACTGAATTATTCTCTTTATGGCTTACCAACACGGACTGGTTTTGTGAACTGTCAAGTGATAATTGTTTACCCATCCTCACTGTGCCATAAGGAGTGTTCGTGGCTCATTTGCAGAAGCATTACATCCACTTTTCGATTACGACTCTACCTAATTGAACTCAAATGTCACCCACAGCTCGTAGTTGTGGCACGAGGTACATGTGTCATGGGGCACTAGTACATTTTCCTACTGGTATAAGAAGGCATCTAGTACAATAAAATAGGTCAAGACGAATAATGTCGATCAGGTCCTATACCTGCATGTCCAAGGCCACATGATCTCAGTTTTCATTATCTTTCGGTCTGGGGTCGTCTCAAAGTGAAATGTACAGCACCCTATTGATACTGTCCGACATATGAAGCAACGAATCGTGCAACCTTTTCAAATTACACTGGATGTTATTAGGGAATCTTAAAGAATTTGTAGTTCACTGCACAGACGAGTGCAGTATTTCATCGAAATCCGGATACGAAACGTAGAACATCTCGTTCAACAACGTACAGTAAACTGCAACATATAATGAAGTTGTATTTCTTTTTTATTGAATATCTTCTTTGCCCGCCAAGGGTGAAATTTGAGCCCAGTTAGAAGAGCACTTGATGGAGAAGTTTAAATTTCAGGTGCCTGCGTAATAAATAAGACAACATATCGAATTCATTGTCACCTCGAAACCACACACTTCCAAATATCCCGCAAACAGCACGTTTGCAGAGCCATGTTCACTGTAACACTTGTTCGCTAGTATTACTGTACAATTCTGGACCTTCACCTAGATTCATCTGAATGCACAATTGGAGTGCAGACGGTATCACCATTTAATTCACTAAAGAAATATTAAAAATTTCTCATACGGAGCGTATAACAAAACTAGCACAATCATTGGTACTCGCAGTCCTTGATTGTGGTGATGTTATTCTCCAAGGATTTTCGTACGAGAGCTCACCTTGACTGAAAGAGGCGACTAACGATTGTGTAAAACAGATGTGTGACGTACGCTATTAGGGTCATACCACTCCTGTCTGTGAATGACACTCCTAAATGACGACAAGCGTATCTACCATAACCTGAGTTTTCTCTGCAGTCTGTTCAGTCATTATACTTCCCCTTATCTATGTTCAAGTCTTACGATACTATCTGAGAAGCACAGCAGAAACACTCAATCTCAATACAGTAAAATAACCTCTACACCAGAACAAAATCATCTACTCAAAATCATTTTCTGTAACAGGAACCCGACTTTGGATCTTCCATTCCTTTCAAATTTAAAATGACAGCTGGTGGTGCGCATTCCATCACAAATTATATCTTCTCTCTACACCTGTCAACTCCCTCCTCCTAAATTACATGAGTGATGTGTATTTGTAAAGCATAAGATCCGAAAATGGTGATCGAAAAAAAGACTTTCCTAGCGATGACGACCTCTTGAAGTTTCCTTCAGAGAGTATGTCGGCTAGAAATGTCATAAACTAATCAATACTAATGATACTATTAATAGCCTTTGTTATTATTATTATTATTATTATTATTCAATTTTATTATTTGTTTCAGTAATTATAAT
Source organism: Schistocerca piceifrons (assembly GCF_021461385.2). Lineage (NCBI taxonomy): Eukaryota > Metazoa > Arthropoda > Insecta > Orthoptera > Acrididae > Schistocerca > Schistocerca piceifrons. Next base: position 401,710,917 of record NC_060145.1, read on the forward strand.
TCTGGTTATAATTTCTCAGAAGTACGAGTAATTGAAGTACGCGTAGAAACTGAGAACGTTGTGAAGTACTCTTTGATAAGTGTTGTTTCTGTTCCGATGTAAGAGATGAATTTAAGATTTTAATATGCCAGGCTAAATAAATAATAGGGAAGTAAATATAGTATGCCTGAAAAAGAATATTCTATTTTGAACTATATATTTATCAAACTGTAAGATATACAAATATGAAACTTGGGAAAAGTGTTTACGAATCTCCCAAGTTTAGATTACGGATGTTCAGTATGCACTCTACCAGCGACTTCGACATTATAACATAGATATTGGAATGCCTCTCATACTCGGGTAAGCATGTCCATCGTCAGTGGTGTTATGGCCGTACGGATCCGGTTCTTCATCTCTTCTAGGTCTTTGGTAGTGTTGTCCTTAATGAAACCCCACAAGATAAAGTCATAAGGCGTCGAAGCCGGTGACCGTGGAGGCCACCTGAGAAATGCTGTGTTTTTGGCTGTCTGACGACAATTCTAACGGCTCGGTAGAGTTCCATTCAGATATACACGCAATTGGCGACTCTAGTGAGCGCGTGCCTCATCTTGTTGAAAAATGAAGCGGTCCTCGTTCAGCGTCGGAAAAAACAATATTTGTAACATGGCAAGATACTACTGACCATTAACCTAGTTTCCATGAAAGGGGAATGGCCCGTGAACAGATGAGTGTGATATCGCACAAAATACATTGACTTCGGGTGAATGTTGTACATGTTCAGTATGTGCTTTTGGGTTCTGTAGACCCAAGCGTGGAATACCATTTTTTGTTACTTATAATCCGTCTTGATTGCAAAAACGTTTATTCAGATGACCGGTTTCTGGTTCTCTGGAACCATTTTCAGATCTGAAATGACATTGATACTAATTTACTATTTCACAAATGCAAACGTATTTCATCCTACCCGATCAACATAAAATATACCAGAACATACCTGCAATTTCGGTTACAGGAGTAACCCGTGCACACACACAGAAACCTTCACATGCTGCGTCACATAAAATTGGTTGGCAGAATGCACGTCATTTATATTAATTATAAAACTCTTACCGACAGGTGCCGTCTGGTACATTTGTTACATTACAAATGCACATACTGTATTAAGTAGATTTTTCTAATTTGATTTTATCTCTAAAAATCCTTAGTTAAAATCTGTAGTTGTCAAGGTTAAAATCTGTACTTGTCAAAATTAAAACACACAATAAAATTATCATTTTTGAACGATCGAAACAAAGAGTGATTTCTATATCCATGGCTCTGGTGTAGTCTTGTTTTCCCCCATCGTCTGTTTCCCTGGTTCCCGCTATTTCGGTGTTGTGCCGCGAGCCATTCAGTCGTCTGATGTCCATCGCCGTGGGTACATTTGATGTTGGTCGGAGGATGATATTGGTTTGCATTTCTGAAATAGTAAATTAGTATCATTGCCATTTCAGATCTGAAGATGGTTCTAGAGGAACCGAAACCGGTCATGTGAATAAACATTTTTGCAATCAAGACGGATTATAAGTAACATTGTATAACCAGTGATTGAGGTACCCCATCAGACATTATGTCTGTTTTTGCAAACCTTTTTTTTTTAATTTTCGCACTAATTTGGAAAGTCGCTTCATCAATGAACACGATGCGTTGTGTGAAAGCGTTATCATTGTCACTGCCATCCTGAAGGTCAGAAAGTGCCACACATTTGCGTTTGTCGTCATGACGTAGATACTGTATAAGCTGTAACTTGTACAGCTTAATAACCAACCAACGTCTCAAAGCAAGCCAAACTGTTGTTGTAGGCAGTTGTAACTCTCGAAAGGCACAACGAGTTGATTTTGTAGGACTAGATTGGAACTCAGTCGGAATTGTGCGACATTTCCGTCGGAAACATATGCTGTGTCTACAAAGTGTTGATACAATCTGCGAATGTTCCATCCATTCGGATGATCAGGTTGTTACTTCATCCTGAAGTAACTTTTGGTGCGGAGTAGCCATTTTGCAACATATAATGGTAACCAAACGAACAAAAGATAATCAGCATTCAGTGGGAATGGATATAAACCAAAGTTCCTCCAATAACCGAGCTGTGGCGAAGTGATCGATGGGTTTGACAGCACAAAACTTTGTAATGCGTGTATTCTTTTTAAAACGGCCTGTATAATTATGTGTCAGTTTCCGCTCTCTATTACATTACCCTACACGTCGTTTGTCTTGCTCATCGTCCTATAGACAGCTTTCAGTGGGTGTGTGCAGACTCTGGATTAACGTGAAGTGTGCACAAAATGTACACTAGGCTACCTCAAGGCATATTGCGTTAATTTCCCAGGAGAGTAAAGTGACGTGCTGTCAGGCTGTCAACGATGACTGGCAGGAGGACAGCGGTGGCAGCTGACAGTCGCAGCGGCGCAGGGTCAGCGGCATCCGCTGCGATGACAGGCAGCTGTGGCCGCGGGCAGCCGCGTCAGCCGTGATGCATGGCCGCCGTGTGCGGAGTGTGGGTAGGGGAGGGCAGGGGTGAAGTGGTGGTAGCCGCTAACTGTAATGCTTCTACCTGTTAGCTGAAAGGCCGGAATATTCTAAATCACGTTGAGGAAACAGAGCAGTCACAGTCTCTGATATGCTCCATCTCGATGACGATGACGGTGAAGGTTGCTTGCGAGATCTTTAGTGCCATACTAACATTTTATGAGATGAGTGTGGATAACAGTCGCAGTAAAATAAATACTCATATAGATACGCTGTTAGAACAAAACACCAACACATGCAGACAGACAAGCATATACTGGGTGGTCCACTGGTAGTGACCGAGTCAAATATCTCACGAAATAAGCATCAAACGAAAAAAACTACAAAGAACGAAACTCGTGTAGCTTGAGGGGGGACTCAGATGGCGCTATGGTTGGCCCGCTAGATGGCGCTGCCATAGGTCAAACGGATATCAACTGCGGTTTTTTTTTTAAAATAGGAATCCCCATTTTTTATTACATATTCGTGTAATACGTACGTATTGAAATATGAATGTTTTAGTTGGACCACTTTTTTCGCTTTGTGATAGATGGCGCTGCAACAGTCGCAAACGTATAAGTACGTGGTATCACGTAACATTCCGCCAGTGCGGACGGTATTTGCTTCGTGATACATTACCCGTGTTAAAGTGGACTGTTTACCAATTGCCGAGAAGGTCGATACCGTGTTGTGATCAAAGTGCCAAATGGGGGTGTGCTATGTATGCTGCTCGGTGTCCTGGACGACATCATCCAAGTGTCCGGACCTTCACCGGATAGTTACGTTATTTAAGGAAAAAGGAAGTGTTCAACCACGTGTGAAACGTCAACCACCACCTGCAACAAATGACGATACCCAAGTAGGTGTTTTAGCTGCTGTCGCGGCTAATCCGCACATCAGTAGCAGACAAATTGCACGGGAATCGGGAATCTCAAAAACGTCGGTGTTGAGAATGATTCATCAACATCGATTGCACCCGTACCATATTTCTATGCACCAGGAATTGCATGGTGGCGATTTTTAACGTCGTGTACATTTCTGCCACTGCGCACAACAGAAATTACGGGACGATGACAGATTTTTTGCACGCGTTCTATTTAGCGACGAAGCGTCATTCACCCAAAGCGGCGACGTAAACCGGCATTATACACACAATTGGGCAATGGAAAATCCACGATGGCTGCGACAAGTGGAACATCAATGACCTTGGCCGGTTAATGTATGGTGCGGCATTATGGGAGGAAGCATAATTGGTCCCCATTTTATCGATGGTAATCTAAGTGGTGCAATGTATGCTGATTTCCTACGTAATGTTCTACCGTTGTTATTACAAGATGTTTCACTGCATGACATAATGGCGATGTACTTCCAACATGATGGATGTCCGGCACATAGCTCGCGTGCGGTTGAAGCGGTATTGAATAGCATATTTCATGACAGGTGGATTGGTCGTCGAAGCACCATACCGTGGTCTGCACGTTTACCGGATCCGACGTCTCCGGATTTCTTTCTGTGGGGAAAATTGAAGGTCATTTGCTATCGGGATCCACCGACATCGCCTGACAACATGCATCATCGCATTGCCAATGCGTGTGCGAACTACTCGCTGTTGAGAGGAATGTCGTTACACGTATTGCAAAATGCATTGAGGTTTGAGCATTTATTGCATTAATGTGGTATTTCCAGGTAATCTCGCTGTAACAGCATGCGTTCTCAGAAACGTAAGTTCACTAAGGTACATGTATCACAATGGAACAATCGAAATAAAAATTTCAAACGTACCTAAGTTTGGTATTTCAATTTAAAAAACCTATCTGTTACCAACTGACCGTCTAAAATTGTGAGCCATCTGTTTGTGACTCTTACAGAGCCATTTATCACAAAGTGAAAAAAGTGGTCCAACTAAAACATTAATATTTCTTTATGTACTACACGAATATGTAATAAAAATGAGGGGTTCCTATTTTAAATAAGGCAACTGATATCCGTTTGACATATGGCAGCGCCATCTAGTGGGCCAATCATAGCGCCATCTGGTTCCACCCTTCTAGCTAGACGGGCTTCGTTCTTTGTAGTTTTTTCGTTTGATGCTTATTTCGTGAACTATTTGGCCCGGTCACTATCAATGGACCACCTGTATATGCACTACGTGATCAAAAGTTTCTGGACACACCCTAAAACATACGTTTTTCATGTTTGGTGCATTTTGTTGCTACCTACTGCCAGGTACTCCGTATTAGCGACCTCAGTAGTCATTAGATATAATGAGACAACATACTGGGGAGTTCAGAGGGTCTCAAGGACTTTGAACGTGGTCAGGTGATTGGGTGTCACTTGTGTCATACGTCTGTAAGCGAGATTTCCACACTCCTAAACGTCCCTAGATCCACTGTTTCCGATGTGATAGCGAAGTGGAATCGTGAAGGGACACGTACTGCACAGAAGCGCACAGGCTGACCTCGTCTGCTGACTGACAGAGAACGCCGACAGTTGAAGAGGGTCGTAATGTATAATATGCAGACATCTCTCCAGACCATTACACGCGAATTCAAAACTGCATCAGGATCCACTGTAATTACTATGACATTTAGGCGGGAAGTGAGGCAAGTAGGATTTCATGGTCCAGCGGCTGATCATAAGCCACATATCACGCCGGTAGATGCCAAAGGACGCCTCGCTTGGTGTAAGGAGCGTAAACATTGGACGATTTAACAGTGGAAAAACGTTGTGTGGAGTGAAGAATCACGGTACACAATGTGGCGATCCGATGGCTGGGTGTGGGTATGGCAAATGCCCGGTGAAAGTCATCTGTCAGTGTATGCAGTGCCAACAGTAAAGTTCGAAGGCAGTGGTGTTATGGTGTGGCTCTGTTTTTCATGGAGGGGCTAGCACCCCTTGTTGTTTTGCGTGGCACTATCGCAGCACAGGCGTACATTGATGTTTTAAACACCTTATTGCTTCCCACGATTAAAGAGAAATTCGGGGATGGCGATTGCATCTTTCAACACGATCGAGCACCTGTTCATAATGCACGGCCTGTGGTGGAGTGGTTACACGACAGTAACATCCCTGTAATGGACTGCCCTGCACAAAGTCCTGACCTGAATGCTATACAACACATCTGGGATGATTCGGAATACCGGCTTCGTGGCAGGCCTCACGACCGACATCGACACCTCTCCTCAGTGCAGCACTCCGTGAAGAATGGGCTGCCATTCCCCAAGAAACCTTCCAGCACCTGATTGAACGTATGCATGCGAGAGTGGAAGCTGTCATCAAGGCTAAGGGTGGGCCAACACCGTACTGAATTCCAGTATTTCCGATGGAGGCCGCCACGAAATTTTCAGTCAGGTGTTCGGATACTTTTGATCACATACTGTATATACATAGGGTGATTCACGTAACACCGAATACCCCTTTTACTTCGTGAATAGTTACACATATCGAAAAGCGGTTTTCGGCAAATGTTAGCGCAGTCGAGGGGTACGTACTTTTTTGTTTGCGTGCTGATATCAACGGAGATATTGAAACAAGTACCTCATTTTTAAATAGAACCGTATGCTTTTTATAACTGCATTCGATAGCTGTTGTGAAGCCAACTACAGTGATATAGCGTTTAATGTTGACGTTGAAATCTCACCGTAAAAAATGCGTCATGTGGTATAAAATTTGAGAACTCGGTTGCCGGAATCGGTACTAGCGCTGCAAACTCCGTCAAGCAGAGCTGTCGTGCTGCGCTGTCAGTATCTGAACAAATGTCCCTGTTTACCTGTCTGCACTGCAGACTGTTCAATTCTGCTTCAATATTCGTTACGTGCAGATGTGTACACCAATGATTAGAAGTTATATATACAACTCTTGTATGGTGAATGTAAAAGAAATGCCGACAAAACAGTACAACGGTGTAGGATCATCTATCCGTAACGGCAGTGTCCTGCACGCCAGGCGACTGTACGAATTATGAAGATGCTAGTGCGGACAGGCCACCTGAACGTCAAGAAGAGGACAAGAAACAAGAGTGCTATTGATAGAGAACACGAAGAAGTTGGCTACGATGCTAATGAATCCGCACAGTTGTACGAAAAATATTGCCAAGGAATGTGGAATGATCGAAACGTGTGTCATTCGCGTCCTGCGTCGACAGAATTTCCATCCCCGTCTTCTGTCACTCTATCAGGTGCTCGATGAACGTGATTTCGAACGTCGTACAGAATTTTGCCGGTTTACTCTTCGGCAAATGAGAGACGACCCTACGGTTTTCCATCGTATGCTCTTTACCGATGAAGCAACGTTTACTAATCATGATAAAGTAAATGTGCATAACAAGCATTAATGGGTAGCCGAAAACCATTACTAGCTTCGTCTTGAGCGACATCAACGACCGTGGAGCGTAAAAGTATGATGCGGCACCATAGGAAATTGTGGGACGTGGCTTCATCTCAGGCGTTCTGAAAGGACATTCGTACGCACATTTTCCGGCCTACATTCTGCCGGTTCTTCTAGAAGATATACCAGTGGATATTCGACATTGTTTTGTGGCTGCAACATGACGGTTGTCCAGCTCATTCATCCCGTGTTGCACGCAAGTACTGCAGGGAGGCTGGATAGGGCGACATTCTGTCGTCAAACGGCCTCCGAGGTCCCGCGACTTGGCTCCTCTTGATTTCTTTCTTTGGAAGAATTCATAGATGCAGTCTATGACTACGCCAGACGATATGCGTCGTCGAATTGCTAGTGCATGCTCTACCATATCATCCACTGTAATAGCCCCTGTTCACCGTTCTTTCAGACCATGGTCAACAGTTTGAACACATGCTCAATAAAGGATAAACAAAATTTATGTTACGTGATCAGGCTGGTTACCAATTAGTGCCAGTTTAAATTCCTTTATGTGCCGTTGCGAATTCAAGGGCAAGCTAAAGAAAGAAAATAATCTGATCAGAGACGAATGTAAAATCACTCTAGCGATGATAAGGGTGCGAACAGTTCGAAATGAGTGGCGCTAGTCCGTTGTTCACGTGCTACTGTCGTGATCATCTATGGTAGGTGGTTGAGGGAAGGTGAAACCATCGGAAGGCGACAAGGTGTGGGATGCAGACGTCAGAATCTTGCCCGCTTCCTGAAGCGTGACAGACAGCGAACTGTGGCAGATCTAACGACAGACAGAAACGTTGGTGCTGGCGCAAGTGATTCGAAGCCCACGGTACGGCGCAGCATTTAGCGCACAATGTAATTCCACGAGAGATGAGCGTCTCGTATCTACGTGAAATAAGGACGAAAAAATATGAGCGCTTTGAAATGTTGACCACATCATCTACGGATATACAGGTGTTGTAAAAAACGAAGGAAAAACGACAACCATAACGATAATTCATGTTTGTTTGTTAAACTTCACGAATCACTGAAAATATGTCTTATATTCTCAGTCGATACTATCTTCATTATTATTTTTACTGGGTCAAGACCATTAGAGAGGTGAATACATTTTTACAGACAAAATAAAACTTTTATTGCATGTGAACATGACAGTTTGAACTTAATCATCATTTCAATGCTCTCTAATGAAACACTGGAGACTTTCTGAAACTAACTAGATTTTATTTTGTTAACTCTTTCGATGTCTGGAAACATTAAAGTTTGTCCACCGATTTCAGTCATGATTTATAATGAATGGTAACGCAACTGGTTCCCAAATTCCTTTGCGCATTACGTAGAATTTGTTGGACATCCTTTATAGTTACACATATGTAAATAACGCCATTATAAGACAGTAGCAAGTTTGACACTTAATTCCATAATTAAATAATTTTAAAATATTTTTTCGCTTAACCTCTCATGATTTACAACCCACTGCATTTATTTACGAAATTATTTACCGCCCCACGAAACACTTAAAAATATGTACCGTATTCGAGTACGCGTAGCTATAGGCATTGAATTCTTAGATTCCTTCTATAGGTAGCAAAGATTCCTGCAGATCAAAAGATTCCTTGGTCTCTGACAAAAATAGTACTTTTTCGGACATTTCATAAACACATGATTTCAATCTGTCCCTCAATCCATAATCAGTGTCCTTTCTGTCAATTATAGTCGAGACATGTCACCTATATTCGCCTTTTAGTCATTTACACTAAAGAAAACTCAAGATATTTCCACAGTCGGCTGTTCCTGTTTCGACCTAAAAGACTAAACCACACACACGCAGCGCGTCTCATTCTCCTTCCACTGATCGTAGCTATGACTTTTAATTGTATTGGGCATATTTCTCCCGTGTGAAAAACAGTTAGAGGCTATTGCGCTTCGTTTTATGAAATTATTTTAAGATTTTAATTTGTATGTAGTACACAGACTTGTTGACTTGGACGAGATTAGTCTTACCTTCCATTTGTATCTCCACTCATTTCTATAACGTAGCGAGTTAGTTCATCGCATTTTAATGTTATTCGCCACACAAATTAGTTGCACACTTGGAGTTAGCTACATTTCATAACACAGCTTTCTCGACAAAGATACTGTTTATAGTCGTTCATGCTCGATACTGATGATAGATAAATTCCGAAACGTATCATATAAGCAATAAAGTCATATATTGGCTAGTTTTTTACTTTTACCGCTGCGACTTAGTCAACATGAGTGTAGAATCACTGTTTATTTTAATTTCAAGCTTGACGTCGGATTACAAATGACAAAGGAATATTTTTTCGTGTGATTCAATTATAAATCAAAAATTTTCGGATCTGTTTCCTTTACTTGCACTGGGAAACACTGCTTCTTGCCAAATTTCATGGTTCTGACGGGAAGTACTCTATAAGTTTCGATGAGTGAGTTTGTGAATACCAACATATGTGACGTAAATGACCGTATCTTTTGATTTCATTGACTTAGAAGCTTCCAATTTTCACACCACCAAGGCACTGTAGGCTTTAGTATGTGAAACAAATTTCAGCTTGATGTGTCTACCAGTTCCTAATGAAAAGTGGTCGTAACCGACGGACGAACAGACAGCCAGTCAATAATATGTGACACAATTTTTTTTTTTTGTATGTGGTATAATAATATATTTAAAGTTTTAGGATTTTTTCCTTTGTTTGGGCTGCAAAGCTTTCAGTTTTGCCTATTTTTATGATTCTAGGCCACCGGTAAGTATTCTACAGGTCTTGATGAGTGACTTTGCGAGTATTAAAATATGTAACATAAATGGTCTTATCTGTTGACTGCATTGACTTAGAAGCTTCAATATTTTACAGCGCCAAGGCACTACAGACTTCAGCGTGTGGTGTAAATTTCAACTTGATACGTCTGTATGTTACGTCTGTATGTTACTGAGTGAAACAGTTTTCAACAGACGGATAGACAGACAGACGGACAACAAGGTGTCCCATTACGGGTTCCATTACTACCGACTGACGCACGGAAGCTTAAAGACTTAGGCCACTTAAAAGAAGCCGATAGAGTAAATATAAATTGGAAGACCAACGTGAAAAATGGACGGATAAACTCAAGCAGTGATATGTTCTGACCAAAAATGTGTTATGTTACTTTTCTTACCTATACGTTTAGGTTATAGTTTTCAAAGCAGTCGATGTGGAACAGGTCCTATGGTTTCAATTAATCTTTGATTTATGAAAAGAGCTGCGAGTTCAATAGAATTGTATCAGAACAGCAGGGAACTGTGTGTGATGTCGGGAAATGAAACGATTGAGCACTCACAAACGACAATTCAGAGAGTGGAAAATAACATCATTGACGTGCGCAGTCAAAAGTCAACGCCACGTAGCTGTTTCTGAACTCTTCTCGCTGGCAGTAGGGACTTGAGAAAGGAGATGTTGCATGAGTGAACTTTCTAAATGTCGTAGCCTCCAAGGTGTAACTGTTCCACAACTGGCACTGGGTGACCGCTGAGGCATCTTTGAAGATTGCTACAGTTCGCTACGTGCACGATACCTCACGCTCTAAGAGCCGTAGTGAACTGAAAGACGTGCCAACATAATGGGTGTTAAGTGCTGTGATATAGCAGGATCGGGTTACAGACAGGCATGGACGTCTATACAGGCTTAAATCAAACGTAAAGGTTAATGATGTTTTACAAAACCTGTGGTATAGCTGTTCATGGAATCGAATATCGAAAGGGATTTTATTTTCCAACAGAATTAAGCCACACAATAATCGGAAGATGGTCTATGATTTAGTTTGCCGTATTCACTCTCAACTTGCTTAAATTTTGTGTTACATGTCCTAGGTGAACTTATCGCTTAATTCCCTGGACATATCCGAATTTTGGACAGCTGTCTCCATGAGGAAAGCTACTGAGAGCTGTGTTCCAGACGAAGACAGTGCCGGATGATAAGGAAAAATTGGATTTTTATAGAGAAAACAAATTCGTCTGTACATATATCGTGATTATATATTTCGCAGAACTCAGCATACTCTTTAATGGCGAGTCCTACGGTAGTTGAACATTTATTAAGAGATAAGACTGTGTAAGTGCGTGGGAGGAACAGTTCTCCTTCACCCAAGCACTCCAGAAGAGACAGTTTTTGTTTCAAATCTACTTTGGCTTGCAGATTTAGGGGCTACTTCAACTTCATATCGCTGTCGACACGCGAAAAGAATGTGTCGTGTCAGTATGAACAGCTTTACTTTCTTTTATTTTCTGAAACTCTATTGAAGAGTACCTGGCAATAATAGAACACTTGTAACAGATGCTAGATTAAAGAAACTTCCCATAACACGTTTCAACTCCTCAACCTATGTCAATCATTACGTCTGTGCAAGAGTTTCTCAGTCACATAAAGAATTACTTTCGGACATTTTTCACTATTTGATCAAGTTACTCTTAGAGAATGAACTGAAACTAACTGTTTTTGGAATAGAAATGAAGCTAGTGGAGTTATCCTCTGGTGCGACACCTTCCTGCATACACCGACAGCTCACTACTCCTCTTTCAGCAGACGCGATGGAGAACGAGTTGCAAAACCATAGACGTTATCGCCTACAATAATGGATATAAACCAGAAATTGTGAGACAGCTCTTTAACAAGAGAACAGTTAGAAAAACTGCGACCTCATCCACACTAGGTGTCGCACCAGAGGATAACTCCAGTAACTTCTATTCCCTTTGTATGCAAAGCATCCTATAAAACAGGGCGACTCTCAGAGCGCCACGGCTTTAAGATTGCATATTCTGCGAATATCAAAAAGAACTTGGTCCACTCGTTAAAGAATGCCAATGACAAATTATCTCGTTCTGGGGTGCACAAAATCACTTGTAGTGATTGCCCGAGTTATTACACCGGCCAGACAGGGAGAGCCCTCTTAGTTAGATATAAAGAACATATACCCACGAAAAGTGGTTCAAAATGGTTCAAATGGCTCTAAGCACTATGGGACTTAACATCCGAGGTCATCAGTCACCTAGACATAGAACTACTTAAACCTAACTAACCTAAGGACACCACACACATCCATGCCCGAGGTAGGATTCGAACCTGCGACCGTAGCAACCGCATGGTTCCGAAGCGCCTAGAACCGCTCGGCCACCGCGGCTGGCGAAAAGTGGTGATGGCACGCGTGGCTCGACTTTTGCCGAGCCCTTTGTTCAATTGACCCATGCTCTCAATCCACCAAATATCACAGAGCTATTAAATTGCGACATCCTTGAGGAGTTGCAAATCTTTAAACACCTGTTGCTTGATTAAGAAAACCTACTTAATGACCGGCTACAGTGAAGAAATAATAACTTTTTCCGAAGGTTTTCAACCTTTGCTTCACCGGCCCTGATGTTACATTGCCTTTACAGTCGCCGACGCATGACTCCACTTTATTTAGTAGAATACTAACGTATTAAAAACTGAGGAATAATTTTGCCGAGTAATAGCTATTCTTTCTTACAGGCTCCGAATCTGTTTATGGGGTTCCCGTTCTCCTCTGAAGTAAGTTCGGTTACATATTACGCCATTAACAGTTTTAATGGTTAGAGTAATCCAATTCCTAACGTAAATGTAGCTACTGTTATGCATCTAAATTTACACGCGCGCGTAACCATCAGCGGTGCTCGGTATATAGATGCTCCCTGCTATTGTTCTTGTGCAGCTCTCGCCGCCTACCGACCTCGTCCGCGCAGTGAGGCCTGCTGTTTCTCTGCAGCTAAGTTGTGTAGATTATGACTGGGTACTACGGTGCTATAGTTTTATACTTGACATGGCCATGGCAATGGTTTAGTGTCAGTAGCTTCTGAAGAAGGCCAAATTATTTTGGCTGAAACCTAGGTAAAGATTGGTTTCTATTTGCAACTGGGCTGGCGTGTTATATGTTGAACACAAGGATTTATGATCAGACTAGTATAGGGTACTATCAACAGCAGCAGAAAATGGTATGGCAAAAGTAGGATCCGTGATGAACATGATGGTAGGACAGAGAGTGAGTTACTGTAAACACTTCAGAGATAGAGTTGTTCTCACCAGGACCGACAGCAAACCAACACCGACAACGGTAGTGCAGGTATACATACCGACGTCACAAACTGAATATGAATAGACATATTATACAAGGACATTGAACTGGTAATTCAGTATAGTAAAGGAAAACGAAAAACTGATAACCATGGAGGAGAGGAACGTGGTTGTAAGGTAAACAATGCCCGCCCGGTTGGCCGTGCGGTCTAACGCACAGCTTTCCGGGCGGGAAGGAGCGCCTGGTCCCCGACATGAATCCGCCCGGCGGATTTGTGTCGATGTCCGGTGAACCGGCCAGTCTGTGGATGGTTTTTAGGCGGTTTTCCATCTGCCTCGGCGAATGCGGGCTGGTTCCCCTTATTCTGCCTCAGTTATACTATGTCGGTGATTGCTGCGCAAACAAGTTCCCCACGGACGCTTACACCATCATTACCACGCAAACATACGGGTTAAACTCGTCTGGTGTGAGACCTTCCCTGGGGGTTCACCCGGGGCCGAACAGCACAATAATCCAGGGTTCGGTGTGGGGCGGCGGAGGGGTGAAGTGGACTGCAGTAGTCGTCGTGGGGCCGTGGACCACTGCGGCTGTGGCGGGGACGGAGCCTCTCCGTCGTTTCTAGGTCCTTGGTTAACATACAATACAATACAAGGTCAAGAATAGAAGATAGTTACGAGAGAATGCGGGCCTGATACTAGAAATGAGAGAGAAGAAAAACTAATTGAGTTCTGCAATAAATTTCAACTAGTAATAGCGAATATTCTGTTCAAGAGCAAAAAGAGGAGAGGATATAGTTGGAAAAGGCTGGGAGATACGGGAAGATTTCAGTTAGATTACATCATGATCAGGCAGAGATTCCGTAATCTCCGAAGACCAGATATAGATTCAGATCGTAATTTAGTTGTAACTAAGAGCAGGCTGTCAGAAAGAATCGCTACGCAAGGAACTGGGATACGAATCTATGGAGTGGTGAGATACGCTTGACGTTGTATGAGGCTATAGATGCTGCGATAAGAAGCAGCTCAGTAGGCAATTGAAGGAGACGGGATATTTCTGAAAAGGAAAGGACAGAAAATGGAAACGAAAAAATAGTTTCATAGAAGGCAGCTGCGGAGGAACCATGGGTAACAAAGAAATACTTCAGTTGATCGATAAAAGAAGGAAGTACAAAAATGTTCACGAATACAGAAATCCCTAAAAGTCACTTAGGCATAAAATAAAAGTTCAAGTGAGCTAAGGTGAAATGACTGGTTTAAAAATGTGAAGAAATTGAAATAGAAATTGTGGGGACAGCATATAGAAGACAATCTCAGAATATAGAAAACAATCTTCAGTTAATTTAAAAGCATGATGTCAACAAGAATATAATGGGAATTCTACAGTTGACTGCAGAGGAGAGAGCAGATAGGTGGGAAGAGTACATTCATAGCTTCTATAGGGGGACTTTTTCAGATGACGTGATATGTAAAGTCGACATAGAAGAGAGTGGGGATCCAGTATTAGAATCAGAATTTAAAACAGATTTGGAAGACTGAAGATCAGATAAGGCAGGAGAGATAATATACCATCAGAACTCCTAAAATCGTTGGATGGGGTGGCAACAGCACAACTATTCACTTTGGTGTGTAGAATGCATGAATCTGACGATATACTATCTCACTTTCGGAAACACATTATCCACACAATTCCGAAGACTGCAAGAACTGAGAAGTGCGAGAACTATCGCACAATCAGGTTAACGGCTAATGCACCCAAAGTGCTGATAAGAAAAACATAGAGAAGAATGGAAAAGAAAATTTAGGATTTGTTAGATAGCGATCCGTTTGGCTTCATGAAAGATAAAGGCACCAGATAGACAGTTCTGACGTTACGGTTGATAATGGAAGCATGAATAAACAAAAATCAAAACACGTTAATAGGATTTGTCGACCTGTAAAAGGCGTTTGACAATGTAAAATTAATAAGATGTTCGAAATTCTCAGAAAAATGGGGGTAGGCTGTTGGGGAAAGACGGTTAGTATGTAATACGTACAAGAACGAAGCGGGAACAATAAGTGTGGAAGACCAAGAACAAATTGCTCGGATTAAAAAGGGTGTAAGACAGGAATGCTTTTTAATTTACACATTAAAGAAGCAAAGATGTAAATAAAGGAAAGGTTCAAGAGGGGTATTAAAATTAAAGGTGTAAGGATGTCAATGATGTTGTAACCAGTGAAAGTGAAGAATTGCAGGATGGAATGGAATGAATAGTCTGATTAGTACAGAAGATGCACAGTGAGTAAATCTATGAAAGACGAAAGTAATGAGAAGTACCAGAAATGAGTACAGCGAGAAATTTAAAATCAGGATTGGTGATCACGAAGTAGATGAAGTTAATGAATTATGCTGCGTACGCAGCAAAATAACCCAAGCCGTGTGGTGCATGGAGGATGTAAAACGGAGAATAGCAAAGCGTAAACGGCATTCCTGTCCAAGAGAAGTCTACTAGTATCCAACATAGGCCCTAATTTCATGAAGAAATTACTGAGAACATACGTTTGAAGCACATTATATATGGTATTGGAACGTGGACTGTCGGGAAAAGCTGGAACAGAAAGAAATCTCAACATTTAAGATGTGGTCCTACAGAAGAATGTTGGAAACTATGTGGACTGGCACGTATGCAGTGAGGCGGTTCTGCGAAGAATCGTTGAGGAAAGAAATATATGAAAGACACTGGCGAGAAAACTGGGCAGAATGATGTACGTTACATGTTAAGACATCACGGGTCCCACGGTACTAGAGGGAGCTGAGCTGTAGAGGGTGAAAACTGTACAGGAAGACAGAGACTGCAATATACCCTGGAAACAATTGAGGACTCAGGCTACAATTGGTACTCTGAGATAGAGAGGTTGCCGCAGGAGAGGAATTCATGGTGGGCCACTTCAAAGTAGTCAGAAGACTTATGAGTAAAAAAAAGTAATCTAGAGGAGAGGAGCTTGTGCTACTGCTGAGTCACACTGAAAAACAATGCAACGACTGGATATTTTCGTTGTGCTTAGGCTCACTAAGGGTGCTCCTCCCAATACTAAGGTTCTGGCCCTATACGTAATAGATCGATCAAAAACAAGACATAAAGGTTCTCTTAAATATTATACTGAACAGGTACCTTGGCATCGATCATAATGTTTTAAATATGTATATATGCAGACTTACCCCCCATGAACTATGGACCTTACCGTCGGTGGGGAGGCTTGCGTGCCTCAGCGATACAGATGGCCGTACCGTAGGTGCAACCACAACGGAGGGGTATCTGTTGAGAGGCCAGACAAACGTGTGGTTCCTGAAGAGGGACAGCAGCCTTTTCAGTAGTTGCAGGTGCAACAGTCTGGATGATTGACTGATCTGGCCCTGTAACAATAACCAAAACGGCCTTGCTGTGCTGGTACTGCGAACGGCTGAAAGCAAGGAGGAACTACAGCCGTAATTATTCCCGAGGGCATGCAGCTTTACTGTATGGTTAAATGATGATGGCGTCCTCTTGGGTAAAATATTCCGGAGGTAAAATAGTCCCTCATTCGGATCTCCGGGCGGGGACTACTCAGGACGTCGTTATCAGGAGAAAGAAAACCGGCGTTCTACGGATCGGAGCGTGGAATGTCAGATCCCTTAATCGTGCAGGTAGGTTAGAAAATTTAAAAAGGGAAATGGGTAGGTTAAAGTTAGATATAGTGAGAATTAGTGAAGTTCGGTTGCAGGAGGAACAAGACTTTTGATCAGGTGAATACAGGGTTATAAATACAAAATCAAATAGGGGTAATGCAGGAGTAGCTTTAATAATGAATAAAAAAAATAGGAGTGCGGGTAAGCTACTGCAAACAGCATAGTGAACGCATTATTGAGGCCAAGATAGACACAAAGGCCACGCCTACTTGAGTAGTACAAGTTTATATGCCAACTAGCTTTCAGATGATGAAAAAATTGATTAAATGTATGATGAGATAAAAGAAATTCAGGTAGTGAAGAGGGACGAAAATTTAATAGTCATGGGTGACTGGAATTCGAGTGTAGGAAAAGGGAGAGAAGGGAAGATAGTAGGTGAATATGGATTGGGGGTAAGAAATGAAAGAGGAAGCCGTCTGGTAGAATTTTGCACAGAGCATAACTTAATCATAGCTAACACTTGGCTCAAGAATCATAAAAGAAGGTTGTATACATGGAAGAATACCGAACATACTAAAAGGTATCAGATAGATTATATAATGGTAAGACAGATATTTAGGAACCAGGTTTTAAATTGTAAGACATTTCCAGGGGCAGATGTGGACTCTGACCACAATCTATTGGTTATGAACTGTAGATTAAAACTGAAGAAACTGCATAAAGATGGGAATATAAGGAGATGGGACCTGGATAAACCGACTAAAACAGAGGCTGTACAGAGTTTCAGGGAGAGCATAAGGGAATTGACAGCAATGGGGGAAAGAAGTACAGTAGAAGAAGAATGGGTAGCTCTGAGGGATGAAGTAGTGAAGGCAGCAGAGGATCAAATAGGTAAAAAGCCGAGGGCTACTAGAAATCCTTGGGTAACAGAAGAAATATTGAATTTAATTGATGAAAGGAGAAATTATAAAAATGCAGTAAATGAAGCAGGCAAAAAGGAATACAAACGTCTCAAAAATGAGATCGACAGGAAGTGCAAATTGGCTGATCAGGGATGGCTAGAGGACAAATATAAGGATGTAGAGGCTTATCTCACTAGGGGTAAGACAGATACTGCCTACAGGAAAACAGAAGAGACCTTTGGGGAAAAGAGAGTCACTTGTATGAATATCAAGAGCTCAGATGAAACCCAGTTCTAAGCAAAGAGGGGAAAGCAGAAAGGTGGAAGGAGTATATAGAGGGTCTATACAAGGGCGATGTACTTGAGGACAATATTATGGAAATGGAAGAGGATCTAGATGAAGATGAAATGGGAGATACGATACTGCGTGAAGAGTTTGACAGAGCACTGAAAGACCTGAGTCGAAACAAGGCCCCGGGAGTAGACAACATTCCATTAGAACTACTGACAGCCTTGGGAGAGCCAGTCCTTACACAACTCTACCATCTGGTGAGCAAGACGTACGAGACAGGCGAAATACCCTCAGACTTCAAGAAGAATATAATAATTCCAATCGTAAAGAGAACAGGTGTTGACAGATGTAAAATTTGTCGAACTATCATTTTAATAAGTCATAGCTGCAAAATACTAACACGAATTCTTTACAGACGAATGGAAAAACTGGTAGAAGCCAACCTCGGGGAAGGTCAGTTTGGATTCCGTAGAAATGTTGGAACAGGCTATTTACAATTTTGTACAGAAGCCAGATGTCAGTTATAAGAGTCGAGGGTCATGAAAGGGAAGCAGTAGTTGGGGAAGGAGTGAGACATGGTTGTAACCTATCCCAGATGTTTTTGAATCTGTATATTGAGCGAGCAGTAAAGGAAACAAAAGAAAAATTCAGAGTATGAATTAAAATCCCTGGAGAAGAAATAAAAACTTTGAGGTTCGCCGATGACATTGTAATTCTGTCAGAGACAGCAAAGGACCTGGGAAAGCAGCTGAACGGATTGGACATTGTCTTGGAAGGAGGATACTTGATGAACATCAACAAAAGCAAAACGAGGATAATGGAATGTAGTCGAATTAAATCGGGTGATGCTGCGGGAATTAGAATAGGAAATGTGAGGCTTAAAGTAGTAAATGAGTTTTGCTATTTGGGGAAAAAAATAACTGATGATGTTCGAAGTAGAGAGGATATGAAAAGTGGACTGGCAATTGCAATGAAAGCGTTTCTGAAGAAGAGAAATTTGTTATCTTCGAGTATAGTTTTAAGTGTCTAGAAGTCGTTTCTGAAAGTGTTTGTATGGAGTGTGGCCATGTATGGAAATGAAATATGGATGATAGCTTAGACAAGAAGAGAATAGAAGCTTTAGAAATGTGGCACTGCAGAAGAATGCTGAAGATTAGATGGGTAGATCACATAACTAATGAGGAGGTATTGAATAGGAGAGAAGAGGAATTTGTGGCACAAATTGACTTGAAGGAGGGATCGGTTGGTAGGGCATATTCTGAGGCATCAAGGGATCACCAATTTAGTACTGGAGGGCAGCGAAGAGTGAGACCAAGAGATGAATACACAAACAGATTCAGAAGGATTTAGGTTGAAGTAGGTACTGGGACATGAAGAAGCTTGCACAGGATAGAGTGGCATGGAGAGCTGCATCAAACCAGTCTGTGGACTGAAGAACACAACATCAACATATGCAGGCTAAAGCGAGAATTGAAAATTTGTGCTAAAGCCGCGATTCGAACGTGGGTCTCGTGCTCAGTACACACATGTGCTAACCACCATGCTGCCTGTGGGGTCCTGCCCACTCGTCTCTTACAGGGGGCCGAAAATGGTCTGCTTTCTCGTATAGCAATACAACAATTCAAGCAAATCAGATTAACGGTTTTTATTACAATAAAGTAGATTGACAATACTTAACTTTAGTTTACAAGAACGTGTCGCAAGAGATTGCTGACATGCCAATAACTAATGTCCTTCACTATATACAATCACCGAAGTTAAGCGCTGTCGGGCGTGGCCGGCACTTGAATGGGTGACCATCCGGGCCGCCATGCGCTGTTGCCATGTTTCGGGGTGCACTCAGACTCGTGAAACCAACTGAGGAGCTACTCGACATAAGAGCAGCGGCTCCGGTCAAAGAAAACCACCATAACGACCGGGAGTGTGGTGTGCTGACCACACGCCCCTCCTATCCGCATCCTCAGCCGAGGATGACACGGCGGTCGGATGGTCCAGATGGGTACCTGGTGGCTTAAAGACGGAGTGCTTCAGTATTTAAAATGTACACAAAAGCAGTTAATATAAGGCTCAGTTCTCAGTATAACAGGATGACGACTCTTCTAGTGTGCATCCATTACTGTCCCGGTCTGCTAGTGCCGGCCTGCTACTGTTCGGGTCTGCTAGTTCTGGTCTATTACTTTCCGGACGAGGCTGGCAGGAGCGGCGCTTATATTCTCTTCTTGTAGAGGCCGCTCCTGTCATGTTGACGTCTCACAGCCTTGTCTGCTCTTGCGTTCTTCATCTTCCTGCCGGCGCTTGTGGTTACGCCAGAACACTACCCTGGCATAGTTGGTTGGCACAACTGCACGGACTGCGCTAACATTCCTCCTATTTTAATCCAAATTCCCGTTCACGCCAAGCCTACACAGTATCCCCCATAAACTCGAGGAACACTGCAGAAGCTCTCCAACTTAGTGAAATAGCACCTCAGTATTGAAACAAGCGTGGGAACCGGCATGAAACCCAGGCATAGGTGCTTGAGTTTCAGAGACCTTTCCAGGCTTTAAACATCTGTGGTGTACATAAGCAGACGGAAGCAGCGAATGAAAATTAGTGCCAAGGCTGGGACTCTTACCTGGGGTTACTGCTCGCTGGATGGATCTGTTAACCATTACGCCACCCTGGCACAGTGGCACAGTGGCTTTTCACATCTGTACGGATTCCCCTAGCACGTCTCCCTCCTCAGTCCAAATTCTCATTCAAGAGTGTCCACTTGGTATTCTCTCTAAACTCGACCAGTTTCGCAGATGTTCTCCAACTGTATCAGAACAGCAATTGTGCAGTTGCGAAGAACTACTGTGCCACTTGGTGTAGTGGTTAACGCATTTGCCTGGTGAGCAGACCTCGGTTCAAATCCCGGCCTTGGTACAACTACAGTTTGGGTCTATACATCATAGTCTTTTGGGACTTAAATAGGTCTCTGGAGGCATACAGTTTTATTCCATTTGTCTAAATTACCTAATTCATTTCACAAAATTTCACAGTTACGTTTTAAGTCGCTTGCTGTATCCTGATGCTCACCAAAATCCAAACAGATTCTTTTGCAATGTCCACCGTCACTCCTATCTGACATGAATCCACACCGCGCAGCACAATCAAAAGCTAATGTAGGTAGTCTGCTTAGTAGACATGTTGCACTTTCTACGTATTCCGCCATTAAATCGCTTTCTCCACATTATTATCAATTTGCTCGTTCAAATGGAAGTTATTCGTAAGTGTGGTCCATAAGTATTTAGTGGAGCTTACAGTCCTTAATTAGCGTTATTTTTATTCTAACCAATACCAAGCAGATTCCTTTTAATACTCAGTGGATGACTTCACACTTTACTCTTAACTGTCACTTTTCGCACCATACAGATATCTTGTCTAAATCATTTTGCAATTAGTTTTGTTCATCTGATGACTTTAAAATACAGTAAATGACATATCCATCAGCAAACAATGTAAGATGGCTGCTAGATTGTCTCCTAAATCGTTTATATAAATCAGGAACAGTAGAGGGCCTATAACACTTCCTTTGGGAACGCCAGATGTTACTTCTGTTTTCCCCGATGACCTTTTTCAATTACAACGAACTGTAACCTTTCTGACAGGAAATCTCACAGAGACGATAGTCTATAGGCACCAGTTTGATTAGAAGCCGCTTGTGATGTACGGTGTCAAAATCCTTCAGGAAATCTAAAAATACGAAATCATTTTGACAATCTCTGTCGATAGCATTTATTATTTCATGAGAACTATATTTTCTGAACCCGTGTTGGATATGAGTAAAAAAAATCGTTTTCTTCGCTGTAATTCATAACATTCGAATACAGGATATGTTCCAAAATCCTATAGCGGATCGACCTCAGCGATATGGTTCTGTAATTCAGCGGATTATTCCTATTTTGTTTCTTGGTTATTGGTGTGGCTTTTGCAACTTTACAGTCTATAGGTACGGATCTTTCGATGACCGAGGGGTTGTATATGATTGCAACGTATCTAGCTATTATATCGGCATACCCTGAAAGGAACCTGACTGATATACATTCTCGACCGGAGGCCTTGCGCTAATTAAGTGACTTACGCCACTTCTCTGCAGCGAGGATATCTACCTCTAAGTTACTAATGTTGGCAGTTGTTTTCGAGCCGAATTCTGGAATTTTTACTTTGTCTTCTTCGGTGAAGAAATTCCGGAAAGCTGTGTTTGGTAGCTTGTTACAATGCTGGTAAAGTAATTTGCAAAACCGTGTTTAGTAACTCATTACGTGCCACGTGGAGAGCATATTTGGTCCAACGGGAAGTCAAAGGCCAGAAATGTAGCTTGGCGATTTCGTCCAAACATCTCTAACTTCTTTTTTCATAATGCGGGACCACAGTCATAATTATAACACTGTAAATAAAGAACAGTCTAATAGTGGTACTGACTTTAAAGAAATAAAAATAAGTCTATTTGATTTTTCGAAAAATATTACTAGCGAGACTGAGGGTACCACCTCAGTAAAGCCTGTTATGAGAGAGTGCTTTATTTACTACTTCTAAACAGCCTAACTAACACCTTCATATCTGGTGACGGTGTTAACCTAGCTTTATATGCAGAGTGCCTTAAATAAAACTGGCTCGGAAAATACTCGTATTTCATGTACCTTAAGGCCCTTCCACCCTCCCCCCCCCCCCCCCCCCCCAACGTACCTCATCCTTCACCGGAGTAGAGGACGTCCGATGGATTGCCCGGGATGCAACAAAATGTGATCCCCTAAAGAAGTGGCATTTGTGCGATTGTGCCCTGCGCTGAAAGAGTTCGACGTTGTGAAAAAGAAGAAGATATCATTTGGGCTGCTTACCAGGACGCATTATCTTGACAGGCTCCAGTGACGGTTTGCCCCTTACAAGCATAAAGAGCCAAATCTGTTAGTATCACACTATGGTGGTCTCTGAAACACTCATCATGACCTTACTGGATGTTGGCTGAGCCGTTGCCTTTTTAGACAGTGACGAATGCATATGTTCCCGCTGCTTCACTTCTTTTTCTTTGTCTCAAGATCATAATGACTAGCTGGCTAAAGAAAACGTCTGGATTGCTCCGTAGCATCTCCGCTGAGACCTCGTTCTGGCGGCTTTTGAATGCAGTCGAGGGATCCAGTGGGGGCAACGTTTGTCAGGCACAAAATGTCATTGGTGATGTTCATAAATGATACATGACAGATTTTCTCTTTTTTCTGTATAGGCTGGACTCTTACACTATGGTCTTCGAAAACCGGGACCATCAGTTCTCATTTGGTCCCTGGTTCCGTACAGACAGGTGGTCGGCCACTTCCTTCTTCGTCATTCCCATTTGTTTGACAACAATGGAAGTGAGTGTAAAACTTAATCACTGTGTTATACAACGGGGCGTAGATGCCACACACTGCCACCAACTTGTCACGAATTTTTTCGGCTTTAATCCCCTTTAAACGGAGTAAATGGATTACTGTGTGAATCTCAATCAGTACGCCGCGTCATTTTGTTTTGGATCCTCTAGAGTAGGTGTTTGCAAACTTTTCCTCCGACAGAACACATCGACAATCCTAGTTCTTTGGTGGAAAGCATTGTTTACTTTGAACGTTAATAAAATTTTACATAGTGAGAGAAACTTGTTTTGTTCAGTGATTACTCCAATTTACAATCATAACTAATAACACAAAAATCGCAATAAAATTTAGTAAAACAGTATCGTCAAAGAGACGAAAAACTAAAATGCATTGTTACCAATAGTTTTTCACAGGGCATTTATTCTCACAGTCTGTGAAACCCATCTCTAGCGGGGAGATTTCAGTGCGTAATAGGACTGCAGACACGCACCTGCCAGCAAACTAAAAATTATTTACGTAACTTTATTTTATTCGAAGTTATAACCAAAGTTTTATGACTACCCATTGTATCTGGGAAATGAACTCATTCACTGTTTTCAAAAAAAATTAATGTTTCACACTGGGTTGCGGAGAGTCTGTTGTCTACTGCAGTAATAATAATTCCCGGACGGATTATGGACTGCAAATGTTACGATTTACATATCGCACGTTCTTTCTCGATCGCGTAGGAAGCAGGCAGAACAAAGAAACATACATTAAGACACTCAGAATGGAGAACTTGGCTCTGAATGTGCAAGGGAAAATATCGTGACCGAGTTCATTACCTCGTTATCTTAACACGTGGCCGCAGTTCGCTCCGAATAAATACGACAGTTTTTTTTTTTCTGTCCTTTATGCGGATCATAGCAGTAACGAAGTCCCAACAGCTAACACACTGGAACGTAGGAGGCAGAGTTTCTGCAGGTCACTTCAAATAAAACGCACGAGGACGCAGGTCTGAGAACAGAAAGCGGCAAAGCGTTTCTTGTTGACCCTCTGGGAGCAGGCCGCACGCCCACGCAGCCAGCAGCTCGCACCGCACCTCGCCACCGGCCGTTTGCGAAATGAGCCCGTACGTCGTACTTAGCGGCGCCGCGCCCTCCATTGTGGGAACCACCCAGGCCGAGGACAATAGAACATTTCTGGGTGGTCGCGGTAGTCAATTACTTATCCTGACACCTGCAACACTAACTCACTCCCCAGGCGACAGCCCGTTACTGCTGTTAGCGCGAAGATGTACTGCGGAAGGTGTCTGTCTTACACAAGATCTGCTTCCAAATAAAACTCAGCAGTACGATGTTGGAGGAAAATAGCAAGCCGCTTGATTTATTAACAAAAAATAAACAGTCCGCTGGACGCTGTTGTCGAGCGGTTCTAGGCGTTTCATCCCGGAACGGGGCTGCTGCTACGGTCGCAAGTTCGAATCCTGCCTCGGGCAAGGATGTGTGTGATGTCGTTAGGTGAGTTGGGTTTAAGTAGTTCTAAGTCTAGGGGACTGATGACATCAGATGTTAAGTCCGATAGTGCTTAGAGCCATTTTGAATAAACACTCCAACATTCCAGAGACAATTATTGAACAATAAGGAAAAAAGGAAATAAATGAAGATGAGATATAAATAATACGAGAAGAATTTGACACGGGTCTGAAAGACCTCAGTCGAAGCAAGTCCCCTGCAGTAAACGAGCTCACTCAGAACTATTGAGAACCTTGAAAGAACCAGCAGTGAGCTGTATCCTTGTATCCAACATATTCCAGAGAGGCGAAATACCCTCGGATTTCGGGAAGAATCTAATGATTCCTACTCCAAAGAAGGCAAGTGCTGAGAGTTACGGATGTCATCAAACCATCTGTTTAATATCAGTGTCTGTTGATCCATTGTGGAAATGGGACGGAAGCCCATCAGATATTTACCAAACACTCGTATGTTCACAGAATTTGTTATTTTACTTACAAGACCAGTTTCGGCATCCCATTAATGCCATCTTCAGGCCCCTATGCATATCACGTGTAGAGAATTAGATACACCGATGCCACAAGTTATCCCCAAGTCTTAGAAAGGCGGACTCCACAAAAAATCACGAAATCCAGGTACTGATGAGTCGGTTATGCATGCATCAATGTACTGATTCTATACAGATGAAGTTCATAGGGGCATTAATGAGATGCCGAAACTAGGGGTGTAAATAAAATAACAAGTTCTGAAAACGGGTGTTGTTGAGTTTTCTTTGGTAAATATGCTTAACAAGCCATGGCTGCAAAATACTGACACGAATTTTATTTATCGAACAATGGAAACACTGATAAAAGCCAAACTGGGGGGAAGTTCATTTTGGGTTCAGAGGAAATGTAAGAACACAGTAGTCCATAATGGCCGTATGATGTATCACGGGAGTTATACTGAAGAACGGCATACCTACGTTTATAGTGTTTGAAAACTGAGAGAAATTTTTGATAATATTATCTGGATAAACCCCCTTTAGAAATTTTGAGGCCGACTTGTAATTCCATCAGAGACGGTATTTATTTATTTAGCGTATGGCAAGTACAAATCACGTATGAAAAATCTAAAAGTACATAACACACAAAACAGTTACAGTATCACAAACAAACGTCTAGGTTAGAAATATAATCGATTGCACTGTTAGTCGCATCCATGAAGTCCCTTGTTGGCCCAGGGTAGGCCCTCAGAAGGCATTCTACCACGATATGGTGAATTGTCTGCCTGTCAGCGCCGCAGTCGCACTGTGGTGACGGCACTATGCTCCATTTGTACAAGGAGTCCGCACAACGGCCGTGGCTCGTCCTGATCCTGTTAAGGGTAGACCAGATTTTGCGGGGCAAGTCAAAGCCCCGAGGTCTGTTAGATGTTCCCAATAAGGTGTTAACCTGAGGCGGTGTCTTTTCCTCCCATTCTTCTCTCCACCGGTCCTCAAGAATAAAAGCGTTCTTTACCAGATCTTTGGCACTTGCGAGAGGGGGGTGTCTGGATTTCAATCTATTTTGCTCAATTCCATTACTCAGGGTGTGGATAGGAAGATCTGGGCTATTTTGGATTTTTCGACACTCCCTGACAAGTACGTGTTCTCTGCGCAAATGTGGCGGCGGGATATGGCTCAATACAGGCAGCCATTGGACAGGAGTTGACCTGATCGTTCCAGAGATAATTCTCATCGTTTGGTTCAAGACTGCATCCACCTTCTTGATGTGAGCACTATTTAACCATATTGGGGAACAGTACTCTGCTGCAGAATAGACATGTCCTAGTGCAGAGCTACGCAGAACGGAGGCAGTGGACCCCCAATGTTCTTTCTAGTTCTGACTTTTTCAGCAGTGTTTACAAGGTGTTGTTTATAGCTCAATGTTCTATCGAGTGTCACGCCCAGATACTTTGGTGTTCTATTATATGGAAGAATGCCGCCATCAAAGCGGATCTTGAGCTCTTTGTTTGCTAATTTGTTATTCAGGTGGAAACAAGTGGCCTCTGTTTTGGATGGGCTGGATTGGAGCCTCCAGTCACGGAAGTATTTTCCTAGAGTGGTCAAATCGCTGGATAGTGTGATCTCAGTTTCCTCCATCACTCGATGTTGTGTGGCCAAGGCCCAGTCGTCCGCATATCCGAACATTTTGGATCTCGTCCTAGGCATATCGGCTATATACATGCTGAAAAGCAGTGGAGCCAGTACTGAACTTTGGGGCAGGCCATTATTAAGTTTCATGAATTTACTTCTGTTGTTACCGATGACAACCTGGAATGGTCTATTGCAGAGCATTTCGTTGATAAGGTTAGCCGTTTTTAGACATGGCACGATGCGGAGGAGCTTATAAATCAGGCCCTGTGTCCAGACAGTGTCGAAAGCCGCCGTCAGGTCAACAAATACCACTGATGTTTTTTGCTGTCTTTGGAAGCCCGCCTCGATGTAGGTTGTTAGAGCGAGGACCTGATCCGTGCAGCTTCTTTTCGGCCGGAAGCCCGCCTGTTCTACCGGTACAGCCTCCAGGATGACTTCGCTCATTCTGTTGTACGTAAGTCTCTCCAGTAATTTATAGATCATGCTGAGTAAGGCGATTGGGCGGTAGCTCTGAGGTTGGTCACTCGGTTTGCCCGGTTTTAATATGGCAACAATTTTAGCCTTTTTGAGAGAGTGCGGAATTTTTCCCGTTTGCAACACGTTAGAGAAGAATCGTGCAAGCCATAATCTTGCAGATTTACCACAGTGGAGCAGAAATTCTGGGTGAATCCCATCAAACCCTGGGGCCTTTCCTGGTTTTATATCGTTCAGGGCCATATTTAACTCTTCCACTGAAAAGGGTTGGGAATAAGATGTATTGTTCTCTGCTGTCGATTTTAGCTCTTTAAGCTCCTTTTTAATTTTTATAGTATGGGCTCGTTCCTTTGTGGCCCTGGACGTCTTGCTGATGTGAACCGCAACTGTATATGGGGACATAGCGCTGGTCATTCGCAGATTTTTACCTCCACCTCCAAGTCTCCGAAGCAAAGACCACGCCCTTCTGCTTGATCTTGTAAAATCCATTTGCCCCACGGTCTCCATCCACTTAGCACGCCTGGCCGCGTCTAGGCTATGTAATAGATCGTCTGCAATTTCTTTATCCCCATTGTCCAGAAACTGTCTATAAAGCCGTTCACTTTCCTCGCTCCATCCTGGCACATATTCGTTTCTGAATCCTCTGGGCATACTAACTTTAGCTGAGCTGATGACGGCTCCAACAAATCTTTCGTAGTTCTTATACGTTGGGGGTATCCATCCAAGGCATTTATCAAGTTTCTCCGAGAAAGCAACCCAATCTGCACTCCCAAAGTTCCATCTAGGACGAGGATAAGAGGATATCAGGGGAATAGTAAGACCTATTTCTAAGAGCACTGGACGATGCTGAGAGTGGGGGAAATCCTCAAGTACCCTGCGAGAGACCGGCAGGGGTTTGTTGTTCTTGTCAGTTGTAACAAAACTGAGGTCAGGGCAGGTCTCAGTTAGCCAAGCGGCTGATTTAAATGTACCTCGGTCTTTGGCGTCAAAGATTAGTTGAGTATTATGATCTTCTGTCCATTTCACCAGGTCTTCGCCGTTTTGGTCAGATATTCGATATTTCCACAGTTCATGGTGGCTATTAAAGTCACACACGTATATTGCTGGGTGAGGCAGGGTTTGAAGGGCTTGTGGGGGCCACGATTGCCCTGGAGGCAAACGACTTAAAACACACAACTGGCCATTAAAATTGCTACACCACGAAGATGACGTGCTACAGACGCGAAATTTAACCGACAGGAAGAAGATGCTGTGATATGCAAATGATTAGCTTTTCAGAGCATTCACGCAAGGTTTGCGCCGTTGGCGACACCTACAACGTGCTGACATGAGGAAAGATTCCAACCGATTTCTCATACACAAACAGCAGTCGACCGGCGTTTCCTGGTAAAACGTTGTAGTGATGCCTCGTGTAAGGAGGAGAAATGTGTACCATCACGTTTCCGACTTTGATAATGGTCGGATTGTAGCCTCTCGCGATTGCGGTTTATCGTATCGTGACATTTCTGCTCGCGTTGATCGAGATCCAATGACTGTTAGCAGGATATGGAATCGGTGCGTTCAGGAGGGTAATACGGAACGCCGTGCTGGATCCCAAAGGCCTCGTATCACTAGCAGTCGAGATGACAGGCATCTTATCCGCATGGCTGTAACGGATCGTGCAGCCACGTCTCGATCCCTGAGTCAACAGATGGGGACGTTTGCAAGACAACAACCATCTGCACGAACAGTTCGACGACGTTAGCAGCAGCATGGACTATCAGCTTGATGACCATGGCTGCGGTTACCCTTGACGCTGCATCACAGACAAGAGCGCCTGCGATAGTGTACTCAACGACGAACCTGGGTGCACGAATAGCAAAACGTAATTTTTTCAGATGAGTCCAGGTTCTGTTTACAGCATCATGGTGGTCGCATCGGTGTTTGGCGACATCGTGATGAATGCATATTGGAACCGTGTATTCGTCGCCGTACTAGCGTATCACCCGGCGTGATGGTATGGGGTGCCATTGGTTACACGTCTCGGTCACCTCTTGTTCTCATTGACGGCACTTTGAACAGTGCACGTTACATTTCAGATGTGGCTCTAAACTTCATTCGATCCCTGCGAAACCCTACATTTCAGCAGGACAATGCACGACCGCATGTTGCAGATTCTGTACGGGCCTTTCTTGATACAGAAAATGTTCGACTGCTGCCCTGGCCAGCACATTCTCCAGATCTCTCACCAATTGTAAACGTCTGGTCAATGGTGCCGAGCAACTGGATCGTCACAATACGCTAGTCACTACTCTTGATGAACTGTGGTATCGTGTTGAAGCTGCATGGGCAGTGTACCTGTACACGCCATCCAAGCTCTGTTTGACTCAATGCCAGGCGTATCAAGGCCGTTATTACGGCCAGAGGTGGTTGTTCTGGATACTGATTTCACATGTCGGTTCTAGTATAATATATTTGTCCAATGAATACGCGTTTATCATCTGCAAATCTTCTTGGTGTAGTAATTTTAATGGCCAGTAGAGTATAAGTTCAACGAAACGGCCATCATCTTCAAAAGAGATTATAACATGAACGTCAACGAATCTAAAGAAGAGGTAATCAGGCTATGATTGGATTAGCAAATGTGACACTAAATGAAGTCGATGAGTTCTGAAAAATGTAGAATGGTGACAGCTATAAAGACATTTATGAAAATGAGGAATTTGTTAATGTAGTATCATGCCCACTCGTCTAATATAGGATGTCTAGGAAGCTGCTTTCTCGGATCGCTAGATAACAATGCAAGCAAATCATACTAATAGATGGCCGAGTGGTTCTAGGCGCTTCAGTCTGGAACCGCGCGATCGCTACGGTCACAGGTTCGAACCCTGCCTCGGGGCAGTGATGTCCTTAGGTTAGTTAGGCTTAGGTTGTTCTAAGTTCTAGAGGACTGATGAACTCAGATGTTAAGTCCCATAGTGCTCAGAGCCATATTAATGGAGTTTATTATAGTAAGTCAAATTCCCAATATTAAACTTTGCTTAGTCACAAAGGTGTGTAACAATCAACTGGCGACATGCAAATAATCAATGTCTTTCTGTATATAGAAGTTCAATGCAAGCGAAACAAAACAGTTCATATGTCACTGCTGCAGTGTTTGTATGATGGCGCGTCGTCTATTCCCACCGTAGCTAGGCGGCGCGGCGCTTCTATTCTCTTCGTGCAGACGTCGCTCCTGTCGTGGTGACGTGCTAGTCAGTGTTCTATTGGCTGACGTCGTCTCACAGCCATCTCTGCTGTATCGTTCTTGATCGTCGTGCCGGCGCTTGTCGTTACGTCGGAACACTTAACATCAAGAAAAAATGTGTTAGGTGGTCGTTTCTTAAGGTATTTACACAGGGTGAGTCAGGAGGAAAGGTGCATGCATTGAAGGATGGTACAAAAGTATTAGTGATTCTGAGCAAAAAGCTTCATATGAACATATGTCCTGTTCTTAACAGTTTCCGAGGAAATTAATGAAAACGACCAGGAACAGGACGAAAGCAGATTATAGTAAATAAAACATTCTGATCGAATGTTTTGTTTAATTATGAATATATCCTCACAAATATTCACCATCTACTGCAATGCATTTAGCAGCTCTTGTAGAAAGCTGCCGTGCTGCTAATGTGACCTGCTTATCATCCATGTTTCACTTCCG
The DNA here is from genome assembly GCF_021461385.2 of Schistocerca piceifrons. NCBI lineage: Eukaryota > Metazoa > Arthropoda > Insecta > Orthoptera > Acrididae > Schistocerca > Schistocerca piceifrons. Next base: position 401,741,864 of record NC_060145.1, read on the forward strand.
TACAAGGCTACGTACAGGATGAGTCTAGAGGAAAGGTACGTGCTTTGAGGAATGAAAAATCCCTTGTGTGAGCACAAGCTTGCAGGCCTCGTCGCCGCCGCCCCCCCCCCCCCCTCCCACTCATGAGCAAGTGAAGAGGGCTCTGAAAGGTCATTAAAGACAACACTACGCAGCCTAATGTCGCTTTGGTTGTATTTGCATGTGAGTGCTAGTGAAGAACATGCGACTGAAGCCCGTGATTTTCAAACAGGTGGGTGTCGGATACGGTTAAGAACAGGCAGATGTTTATTTGAAGCTTGTTTTGTTAAGAATCACCAATTCAAGCGTATGTCTTTCTCTTGACGCCTCCTGGAAGTAGCCTGCTACGGAAGTGAAACATGGTTGACAAGCAGTCCAGACAAACCGAGACCAGAATCTTTAGAAATGTGGAGCAAAAGAAGAATACTGAATTTTAAGTAGGAACGTAGAGTAACTGATGAAAAAGTGCAAAAACGAGTAAAAATTAATTTAGGGGCACAATTTGACGAAAAGGAATTATAGGTTGATTGGGCGTATCCTGAGGCATAACGGAAACATCGGTTCGAAAATGGAAGGAAGTGTGACAGTTAAATATTGTAAACAAAGCTTATGGCTTGAAAGTATGTTCAGATAGATGTAGGTTGCGATGGTTATGCTGAGAAGGAGTTTGCACAACGCAGACCGGCGTAGAAAGCTGCATAAAAAGCTGTATTTCGGCTGAAGACCAAAAGAACAACATAAAAATGCGAACTTAAGAAAACTTGGAAAATGGCTTTCTTTGTTTGTTGGCCAGGAGCAGGAGATGTCAGTAAAGGCACTGGCGTTGGTCGTCTGCTGCCATACCCTGTTAACGTCAAATTTCGCCGTACTTTTGTAACGGATACGTTCCTCATTCGTCCCACATTGCTTTCTGCGGTTATTTCATGCAGTGTTGCTTGTCTGTTAGCATTAACAACTCTACACAAACGCCGCTGGTCTCAGTCCTGAAGTGAAGGTCCTCGGCGAATGCGTTGTCCATGGTGAGAGTTAATGTCTGAAATTTGGTGTTCTCCGCGCATTCTTGACACTGTGGAATATTGAATTCCCTAACGATTTGGAATATACCATTTGTCTACGTCCAACTAAGTCTGTTAATTCTCGTCGCGCGGCCATAGTAACGTCTGAATCTTTTCCACATGAATCGCCTGAGTGGAAATGACGGTTCTGTAAATGTCCTACACTTTTATAGCGTGTGAACGCGATAATACAGCCATCTGTATATGTGCATAGCGCTATCCCATGACTTCCGTTATCCTAGTGTATAACACATCGCAGCTGAGTACTTTCATGACACCACCGTCAGAAGCTATACAGAGAATAAAATTAGTAAACTAAAACATTGAATGTGATGAAATAGTTACAATATTAAAATACATGATGTGAACTTTCTATACATATTATAAAGTTCCGCGATCCTAGGAATTACTGTAGTGATTTTGAAACGGTTTTCAGCGCTAGACTGATTCACGGGGAAGATTTGTAAATATAACTTATTACTGCTGTGTCAGACAAGTCGACCGGCCGTGTGAAACAGGTTTTGTCGCTAGTGTATTACATTTCAAAATATTAACGCGAAAAAACTCAGGAAGCCGATTACAAAAAGCAATGAGACTCAAGCGAGAATATAACTCTTTTAATTTGTTAAAGGATCCATACTTTCGCCGGGACTGTATACTAGCAAGTCTCTGGTAACTGCCACATCGCCTCGAGTCGTTTCACTACATCATGCATTAGACTGTCTTAACAGTCAGTGGCATAGGCTGTGCGCACGTACCGACCACGTTTTACGGTATAAGCACACAGACAGATATTATTCACATACACCAGGCTGTCATATCTTTAACTCTGATATTTTGTCATAATATTAAATGAAAAATGGCTCTCATTTCCGGAAAAGGTTCTCGGGAGGTTTCCTTTGGGTATGAGGCTAATGCTGGATCTGAAAATGTTCTCCCAAAACTTCTCAATTCGCACTACATAAGCTCCCTTAATAGCTCACCTAGTGTATGACTGAAGTTTCCGTGACTTCAGCTGGTCATTATTCGAACTGAGCACTCTACCTCGGAAATGAAAAGTAACTGAAAACGAAAAAGAAGAGACTTTTATACACGGGTATGGATATTACAGCGTAGCTAATGTCAACAATGTAAACTGCTCTTTTACTTCTATAACTACATAAAATGCAAATCGGTGCAATGTTCATGGCAGAGGCTATCTCAGAACTGTGACAAACACTACAGTCTCTTAGTTGTTGTCATTGCGCATGGAACACGGGAAGAAAAACGGTATAAATTCCAGGTTAATATTAGCCTTTTATTTGCGGTCCGTAATGAAGCGACACTTAGGTCTATCTTCAAGAGTCCACCCATTCAGATTTTCCAGCATTTCCGTGACTTTCTCCCGTGAGTCCAAGAAACCTGTGACCATTCACGCTCACCTTCCCTGTAGACGCTGAAAATCCCCCCATTTTCCTGTCTGGTGTCCGGCATACACGCTTTAGATTCTAGAATCTGTCATCTGTTTTACCTATAATTGCAATATGTGATCACTCACACTCCATTTCCTGACAGTTTGTATGAGATGACTTATTCCATTTGTGACTCATTGATGCTGCGGTCATAATATACAACTTTTCTGTCTTGCGTCGTGTGTACAACGTTACATTTCTTAAAGCAAGTTACAAATCTTTGCACCGCTTTTACATTTTATCGAGTTCGGACTGGATATTTGTGAAGCTGTTTCTAACGCAGTATTTATACGAAACTGCATCAACAGGAAAAAGTCAAAAGCTGCTCTTCGAAGTCATTAATATACGGCATGGAAAGCAAGGGCCTCAATATGCACTCAAAAAAAAAGTTCACCCACTTAGACCTATCCAGATCACTCATGATTTACTGTTGTTAGTGAAATTATTACACTTACATATCAATAGCATTTCCAGGTGCAGATGTGGACTCTGACCACGATCTATTGGTTATGAACTGTAGATTAAAACTGAAGGAACTGCGAAAAGGTGGAAATTTGAGGAGATGGGACCTGGATAAACTGAAAATATCGGAGGTTGTAGAGAGTTTCAGAGGGAGCATTAGGGAACGATTGACAAGAATTGGGAAACGAAATACAGTAGAAGAAGAATGGGTAGCTTTGAGAGATGAAATAGTGACGGCAGCAGAGGATCAAGTAGTTAAAAAGGCGACGGCTAATAGAAATCCTTGGGTAACGTAAGAGTTGATGAAAGGAGAAAAATACAAAAATGCAGTAAATGGAGCAGACAAAAAGGAATACAAACGTCTCAAAAATGAGATCGGCAGAAAGTGCAAAATAGCTAAGCCGGGATGGCTAGAGGACAAATGTAAGGATGTAGAGGTGCATATCACCTGCCTACAGGAAAAGTAAAAAGACCTTTGGAGAAAAGAGAACCACTTGCATGAATAACAAGAGCTCAGATGGAGACACAGTTCTAAGCAAAGAAGGGAAAGCAGAAAGGTGGAAGGAATACATAGAGGGTGTATACAAGGGCGATGTTCTTGAGGACAATACTATGAAAATGGAAGAGAATGTAGATCAAGATGAAATAGGACATACGATACTGCATGAAGAGTTCGACAGAGCACTGAAAGACCTGAGTCGAAACAAGGCCCCGGAAGTAGACAACATTCCATTAGAACTACTGACAGCCTTGGGAGAGCCAGGCCGAACAAACCGCTGCCAACTAGTGAGCAAGATGTATAAACAGGCGAAATACCCTTAGACTTCAAGAAGAGTATAATAATTCCGATCCCAAAGAAAGAAAGTGTTGACAGATGTGAAAATTTCCAAACTATTAGTTTAATAAGCCACGGCTGCAAAATAATAACAAAAATTATTTGCATACGAATGGAAAAACTGGTAGAAGCCGACCTCGGGGAAGATCAGTTTGGATTCCGTAGAAATGTTGGAACACGTGAGGCAATACTGACCCTATGACTCATCTTAGAAAATAGATTAAGGAAAGACAAACCTACGTTTCTACAATTAGAGAAAGTTTTTACAATGTTAACTGGAATATTCTCTTTCAAATTCTGAAGGTGGCAGGGGTAAAATACAGGGAGCGAAAGGCTATTTACAATTCGTACAGAAACCAAATGGCTGTTGTAAGAGTCGAGGGGCGTGAAAGGGAAGCAGTGGTTGTGAAGGGAGTGAGACAGGTTTGTAGCCCATCCCCGATGTTATTCAATCTGTATATTGAGCAAGCAGTAAAGGAAACAAAAGAGAAATTCGGAGTAGGAATTCAAATCCATGGAGAAGAAATGAAAACTTTGAGGTTCGCCGATGACATTGTAATTCTGTCAGAGACAGCAAAAGACCTGGAAGAGCAGCTGAACGGAATGGACAGTGACTTGAAAGGAGGATATAAGATGTAAGTCAACAAAAGCATAAAGAGGATAATGGAATGTAGTCGAATTAAATCGGGTGATGCTGCAGGAATTAGATTAGGAAATGAGACACTTAAAGTAGTAAATGAGTTTTGCTATTTCAGGACCAAAATAACTGATGATGGTCGAAGTAGAGTAGGTATCAAATGTAGACTGGCAATGGCAAGGAAAGCGTTTCTGAAGAAGAGAAATTGGTTAAAATCGAGTATAGATTTAAGTGTCAGCCGGCCGGTGTGGCCGTGCTGTTATAGGCGCTTCAGTCTGGAACCACGTGACCGCTGCGGTCGCAGGTTCGAATGCTGCCTCGGGCATGGCTGTGTGTGATGTCCTTAGATTAGTTAGGTTTAAGTAGTTCTAAGTTCTAGGGAGTGATGACCTCAGATGTTAAGTCCCATAGTGCTCAGAGCCATTTTTTTTAAGTGTCAGGAAGTCGTTTCTGAAAGTATTTGTATGGAGTGTAGCCATGTATGGAAGTGAGACGTGGACGATAAATAGTTTAGACAAGAAGAGAATAGAAGCTTTCGAAATGTGATGCTACAGAAGAATGCTGAAGATTAGATGGGTAGATCACTTAACTAACGAGCAGGTACTGAATAGAATTGAAGAGAAATTTGTGCCACAACTTGACTAGAAGAAGGGATCGGTTAGTAGGGCATGTTCTGAGGCATGAAGGGATCACCAGTTTGGTATTAGAGGGCAGCGTGGAGGGTAAAAATCGTAGAGGGAGACCAAGAAATGAATACACTAAACAGATTCAGAAGGATGTAGGTTGCAGTAGGTACTGGGAGATGAAGAACCTCGCACAGGTTAGAGAAGTATGGAGAGCAGCATCAAACCAGTCTCAGGACTGAAGACTACAACAACAATATCAATAGCACAGGCGTTTCTGAGGTACCAGATAAGGATTTGTGGTGAATCAGCCATATTAGTATGCTGTGTTGCCTCCATGGGCAGCAATTCGGGGACTGACTCTGGCATCCAGTCGACCGCACAGATGGCGAATACTGTCCTGGGATACTTTATTCCACTTCTCCTCGATATGTTAACGTAGTTATGTGAAAATTGTTCGTTGACGAATCGCATGAGTCGTTTATCCTCCCCTCATATCCCACCCGTGCTCGTTTGGAGACAAGTGCCGAGATCATGCTTTCTCTTACGGAGTACCTTGAGTTTCAAGGATAGTATGTTGGCGAGCATTATCCTGTTGGAACAAGGTATCACCTTCCTGTTGCAAGAATGTCAAAATAATAAGTCTAAGACCATTCTGCACTTACGGAACTCTGCCTAGCAACCCTCCAGAAACAGCAAACATGAACTAGGGCTGTAGCTTATTGTACGGTGGTACCAGAGTGTCTGAAACGAACGCAGACTACGAGACAGCGCTCACGAGGTCTAAGTCGCACACGCAAACACGCATCACTTGCGTGCAGGCAGAGTCGGCTTTCACTGTCGTAGATCATAGCGCGTCGTTCCATCTTCCAACCGATCCTCTGGCTGCAACTTTAGAGCCGAGCAGCTCTATGCTGTGACGTGAATGGAAGATGGGCTAGAGGTGGGTTTGCCTGTGATGCCACTGCTAATAACCGGTTCGCAACAATTCGTGTTGACATGTCTTGGTTCACAAGAACCCTTATGTGTGCTGTGATAGCTGAGCTGTACGATCTGCCAAATCTGACCCTACAATACGACGATCACGGCGCGCTTTGAAGATCAAAACATCGCCTACAGGTGTGAGGATGTTCACGTGACCACTGACACCAGTATCCTTGCATAGCTGACAAGGTACGTCCGACTTTTGTAGCAATTCTCTTACAGGACCACCCTGCCAGTCGGAATACTACCCTTTGACCCCTGTAGGAAGTATGGGTGCGTCTGCGTCGCATGGATGCCTACTTGTTTACACGTCTGCCCCACTCTGAGCCTTCTGGCTATGAGCATGCCCTATTAAAGGGTAGTGGCAGATGGCACTCTGGTAGCTATGCCACTGCGCTATCTGCTGGCGGACGACGATGAAACCATAATCAGTACATCGACCACCACGTGCACGTGGCATATGCCATTATCGGATCAAAATCCACGTCCTCTTTCCTGTCATACTACTTTTATTTTCCTGGCAGTTTATTTCCTCGGGGAACGGCTGAACTAACTTCTACATCCATCGATGGCTGTCAGCACAAGATAACTTTCAACAATCCCCTTATTAATAAATTTTCAGACCAGTCACAAATTTAGTTTGTAACACTACGTCATCTACTTTGTACAGTAAACATTGGTATTACGCTGATTCAGATGCTTTTTGGCAGTTAAAAAATTTTGCTTCCACCTGATTCAAAAAATAGTTCAAATGGCTCTGAGCACTATGGGACTTAACGTCTGAGGTCATCAGTCCCCTAGCCTTAGAACTGCTTAAACCTAACTAACCTAAGGACATAACACACATCCATGCCCGAGGCAGGATTCGAACCTGCGACCGTAGCAGCAGCGCGGTTCCGGACTGAAGCGCTTAGAACCGCTCGTCCACAACGGCCGGCCGCCCCCCTGATTCCCTGAATTTCAAGATGTCGTGTGAGAAAAGTGCGAACTGATTTTCAAATGACCATTGTTTTCGGAATCCATGAGCGTAAGCATTCTGTTCGAGATGCCTCATTACGTTCGATTTTGGAAAGCGTTCTAAGATTCTGCAATGATATTGAAAAATAACCGTCTTGTTTTCTTCTGCTATCCTTGCTTTGACGTGTGTCATCTTTGGTTTCTCCCAGTCTCTGAGCACAGTTCTTATTCGAATAATAAGAGGTCTAAAACAGTTCTACATCTACATCTACGTGATTACTCTGCCATTCACAATGAAGTACTTGGCAGAGGGTTCAATGAACCACCTTCAGGCTGTCTCTGTACTGTTCTACTCTCGAACGACACGCATAAAAAACGAGTACTTAAATTTTTCTCTGCGTGCCCTTTTTCTCTTATTTTATCATGCTGTTCATTTCTCCCTATGTAGGTGGGTGCCAACAGAATGTTTTCGCAATCGGAGGAGAGAACTGGTGATTGAAACAGTTAAAACAAGAGATTCTTTAACGGGAGATTCCTTAAATCCGTATAGAAACTTCCAAGGGGTTGCTTTGGAGCTTGGACCGTTGTTTAAGCTCAACGATTTCGGCGAACCGATACTGACAAGACTAATCTTTGTGGTGGTGTGAGAATTAAGGTAGATGTCTTATATTCAGCACCTGTGATCTAGGGGTATTCCCGCTTCGCACGACGGGTGAGAGGGTTCCACCCGTTCCTGCCTCTGTCGCTGCGCTGCGAGATCTTCCTTGTTTGCCCTCGAGCGTCACATCGTTGTTTGTCTCTCGGCGTCTCGTGTTTGTGATTCCAATTTGACGCGGCGTTGTCTTGCGCTATGATATTCATGGCTACTACGAACATTCCACGCACAGGTACCGGCAGTTTTAGTTTTGACTGAACCAAGCGCCGTGTGCAGCCGAGTTCGTTAGAAATTCATGACTGGCTTGTAGATACGATCAAGGTCACTTCGGAACAGATCCTCACGCCTTACTACGACTCTGAATCGCATGTGTTTTATGTCTTGTTCATAGACCGGCTTCAGTTTGACAGGCTCCTTTTGCGAGACAGATAACAAGTCCCTTTCACTCATCGCAATGGTTCTAACACCATACGCGGAGATCGAATACACAAATGTGAAGGTGTTTGACCTTCCGCCCGAAGATGATGACAGTTTCCACAAGACCGTCCTGCTTCCGTTTCCGGATATATGGAATATATGAAGCGAACGCTGGTACTCCCAGAATCGTTTACAAGTTTATAGCAGAGATCGATCCATGGGCATGGTGATCAAACGGAATATTCCATTTGCAGGTGTGTGAATACCGGGTACATGTAATTTACACAGGACGAGGAGGGACCTGCTCTATATGTAACGAGATTGGACACCTCAGTACAGATTGCCCGCTCCTTCTCACGGTATTAAAATCCAATTATGAACATCGTAAAAGGCAAACTTTAGCGCATTTGGTTTCCCAAGTGATTGCCATTGTTTCTAACCATGTTTCTGAAGCAAGGCGAGCCATTGCTTGATGGTCCTATCGCATTTCCGCCGTTAGCCTCGTGTCCAGACTTCGCCATTCTAGCTAACGCGCCGCCACCACCTTCACTTCAAAACAAGCGTAGACGGACGCCAGATGAAAAGGAGTCAGACGGTTCCTCTTCGTGTCTCCGCTCTACTGGAAGGATTTCATTGGAGGAGGCCTCTCCCCTCCCTGGGCTTAGACCGGCTGATAACATATCGGTTGCTATTCAAGATTCGAAAGCGTCCAACACTCCCTTCGACCTACTCCCGAGACGGAGACCACCTCTTCGGATTCACATAAGGACAGACCGGTTCCGGAGCTCCGCACCATGTCTACGGACTTGCCAAACATCCCTGAGCCTGTAACTATTCACACCATTCTTCTGTCCGCCCCTGATAGCTGAGTGGTCAGCGCGACGGAATGGCATGCCTAACGGCCCGGGTTCGATTCCCGGCTGTTTTGGAGATTTTTCTCCGCTCAAGGACGGCGTGTTGTCCTTATCATCATCATTTCATCCCCATCTACATGCAAGTCGCCGAAGTGGCGTCAGCTTGAAAAACGTACACCAGGCGAACGGTCTAGCCGACGGGAGGCCATAGTCACACGGCATTTCGGTATGTGTCACTCTCCTAGCACTTTACTCTCGGAAATAATCGTCACCGACGCAAACACAGTACCTGTCCAAGTCAGTACACACAACTTTACTTGTAGGACATACAGAAGGTCAGCATCGGTCGTAATCTCACCTATCTTTTCTACTGCACTACACATCTAGATTTCAACTGACAGTGCGGTTATCATCAGAACGTTATACACTGAAGTGCCAAAGAAACTGGGTTAGGCACGCGTATTCAAATAGAGAGACATGTTGGTTGTTGGTTGTTTTGGGGGAAGAGACCAAACTACGAGGTCATCGGTCTCATCGGATTAGAGGAAGGAATTCGGCCGTGCCCTTTCAAAGAAACCATCCTGGCATTTGCCTGGAGGGGTTTAGGGAAATCACGGAAAACGTAAATCAGGATGGCCTGACGCGGGATTGAACCGTCGATCTCCAGAATTCGAGTCCAGTGCGCTAATCACTGCGCCACCTCGCTCCGTAGAGACATGTAAACAGGCAGAATACGGCGCTGCGGTCGGCAACGCCTACGAAAGACAAGTGTCCGGCGCAATTGTTAGATCGGTTACTGCTGCTATAATGGTGGTTTGAACGTGGTGTTATAATAGTTGGCGCACGAGAGATGGCACACAGTATGAAGTGGGGATTTCGCCGTACGACCATTTCACGACTTTACCGTGAATATCAGGAATCCGGCAAAACATCAAGTCTCCCAACATCGGTGCGGTCAGGAAATGATCCCCCAAGAACGGGACCAACTACGACTGAAGAGAATCGTTCCACGTGACAGAAGTGCTACCCTTCCGCAAATTGCTGCTGATTTCAGTGCTGGGCCATCAAAAGTGTCAGTGTGTGAAACATCATAGATATGGGCTTTCTGAGCTGAAGGCCCATTCGTGTATCCTGGATGAGTGCATGACACAAAGCTTTGCGCCTGTCTGGGCCCGACAACACTGATATTGCACTGTTGATGGCTCGAAACATGTTGCCTTGTCGGACGAGTCTCGTTTCAAATATTATCGAGTGGATGGACGTGTACGGGTATGGAGACAACATCATGTCAGCAGGCGACTGTTCAAGCTGGTGGAGCCTCTGTAATGGTGTGGGGTGTGTGCAGCTGGAGTGATTAAGGATCTCTGATACGTCTAGATACGACTCTGAAAGTGACATGTACCTAATCATCCTGGCTGATCACCTGCATCCATTCGTGTCCATTGTGCATTCCGACGGACTTGGCCAATTTCAGCGGGAACGTAAGACGCCTCACACGTCCAGAATTGTTACAGAGTGCCTTCACGAACACTCTCCTGAGTTTAAACACTTCCGCTGGCCACCAATGTCCCCAGAAATGAACATTATTGAGCGTGTCTTGAATGCCTTGCTATGTGTTGTTCAGAAGAGATCTATAACCCCTCGTATTCTTACGGATTTATAGACGGCCATGCAAGACTTGTGGTGTCAGTTCCCCCCAGAACTACTTCAAGCATTAGCCGAATACATGGCACGTCGTGTTTCGGCACGATTGCGTGGTCGCGGAGGCCCTACACGATATTACACAGGTGTACTAGTTTCTTTGGCTCTTCAGTGTAGGTGGACATTAGACTCAACCTAATTGTAACAACAAATATTCCAATATAGCTTAGGAATGTCCAAGCATATTACTTCTTCCACAGCCACCCTTCTGTCTATGGCTACGTCATCTGAGGCAGACAACAAAGTGATGTGATGCTGCCGGAAGAGTTGTTAGCAGTCCTGTTGTTGTTGTGGTCTTCAGTCCTGAGACTGGTTTGATGCAGCTCTCCAAGCTACTCTATCCTGTGCAGGCTTCTTCATCTCCCAGTACCTACTGCAACCTACATCCTTCTGAATCTGTTTAGTGTATTCATCTCTTGGTCTCCCTCTACGATTTTTACCCTCCACGCTGCCCTCCAATACCAAATTGGTGATCCCTTGATGCCTCAGAATGTGAACTACCAACCGATTCCTTCTTCTAGTCAAGTTATGCCACAAATTTCTCTTATCTCCAATTCTATTCAATACCTCCTCATTAATTATGTGATCTACCCATCTAATCTTCTGCATTCTTCTGTAGCACCACATTTCGAAAGCTTCTATCCTCTTCTTGCCTAAACTATTTATCGTCCACGTTTCACTTCCATTTATGGCTACACTCCATACAAATACTTTCAGAAACGACTTCCTGACACTTAAATCTATACTCGATGTTAACAAATTTCTCTTCTTCAGCCCTCTCGCTAAAAAATCAACAGCCACCAAACTACTGCTGATACTCTGGATGCTCTGCGCACAGTACTATTACGTTCTTGCGAGATGCCGTCACGTCCTGCGAAGCCTCACATACGTCTGCAGTTGGCGTCCAGTAGGGTTCATAAACGCACCAGTACTGGAGAAATTACGTGACGTATTAAACAACCCATTTATTGAGGAAAGATATCGGTGGTCCCGAATCAGTTCCCAGAACGTATGAAACAGTCTTGATAAGTGTCATCATCTTCGCTTTCAGACGTGATACAAGATTAAAAGTCACCATTCTATCGCGAATGACGTAAGTCCACTGGCATTCCGATTACGCTCAGAAAGACCCGTCAAGTGGAGTGATAAACGTGCACCATTGACAGTCAACATACTTTAGCAAACAGTCTCCCTGCAGCTTCAGCGAATAATTTCCACAAAAGAAAAACAGGAGAGTATTTAAACTGCCCATAAGTCATGAGACACGTATCATTAAAAACATTAAGTTCCCAGGATGAGATTTTCCCTCTGCAGCGGAATGAAAATCTCATTTTGGAAACATCCCCCAGTCTGTGGCTAAGCCATGTCTCCGCAATATCCTTTCTTTCAGGAGTGCTAGTCCTGCAAGGTTCGCAGGAGAGCGTCTGTATAGTTTGGAAGGTAGGAGACGAGATATTGGCAGAAGTAAAGCTGTGAGGGCGGGGTGTGAGTCGTGCTTGGGTAGCTCAGATGGTAGACCACTTGCCCGCGAAAAGCAAAGGTACCGAGTTCGAGTCTCGGTCTGGCACACAATTTTAATCTGCCAGGAAGCTTCAACATTAAGTTCATTTGTACGGGAATATTGTTTCACTTAACTTCACCAAATCTGTGACTTACGTCAACATCTCGTATTTAGTCAGTTGCGTGTTCTGTAGATCATTTGGCCCATTTATTATCGAAATGACGTGGAACGAGTCAGTTTAGAAGATATGCATAAATGATTTCTTTTAACGCAACTGGCTTGAACAATAGTGCGCATATTTTGTCAGTCCTACTCATGCAACTACACGTAATCTAGTTTCTTTCTTTTTTAATTTACCTGTTCTTAGACAAACTGTAGTCTATGGAATAGAATGATCTGTCAAGAAACAGGTATATAACGTTAGATTAAATATTGCTTTGCTACCTGTAAGACATTTTATATTGTAAAGTAACTGATCAAAACTTTTTAGTGGCGCATATTAAACGCCTTTCTGCGCCACTGACAGGAGAGTAACAAATGTAATAGATTATTTATTAGTGTAGTGCTGTAGGCAAGAAAATTGCTGTTTTTCTGAAATTGCGATCGTTTATTTATAACGAATATCAATAGCACACACACACACACACACACACACACAGATATATATATATATATATATATATATATATATATATATATATATATATATATATATATATATATATATTCAGCAGCTGTGATCTAGGGGTATTCCCGCTTATATATATTTTCTGAAAGTCAAATTAAGATTTAGCCTGTATAAGTAATCCATAACACATTATTGAGCGTAAATTGGCAATAGATGTACTGGCTTGATTCGTTTATTTACAAGACTACCATTTTTTTAAAATTCTTTGTTAATAAACCATTATAATTTATACAAATCAACCCACTTCCTTAATTCATTAGTGGGTCCTAACAGTTATACATTTATATAAATTTTGCAGCTAGTTTAGTGTTAGTATGTGAGCTACACTTATTGACATAACAATGGGCATCTACTATCTACATATACCGTTTATACCTAATTCCTACAACTAATTTAATTTATGTATGTAATCTGCAGCGTCACATGTGTGCCAGTGAGGATATAAACCTACTTCCATATGCCTTGCTCTTCGAGCTAACCCCGAAGAGCATGCCCCTGGCACTGGGCAGGCCTCGACGTTAAAATTCGCTGCAGTCCCTACCTTAATTTTCTACAACTAAGTCCTACCAACTAACTTAACCTACGTCATGTTTGGTGTGTCGCAATCGGTGGTTGTTCCCTACTCCCCCTAGTCCTGCACGTGGCGGATTCCAACTTAGATGTAGTCGGCCAGTCCAGGCACAGGCGGCATGGGAATAGGGCTTTTAGACGCAATCGGTGGTTATTGTCATTATTTAGTGTATCTCGCCTAAGTAGTCAAATAGAACTTTTCGAGATACCTCGTTTGCCAAGATGTTTAGAGTCTGAAAGGTTTCCTCTCGTCTGAGTAGTTGGTATGTGTCACGGTTGGGTAGTCTGTCTCGTAGTGTGTTTGCGATATCATTGAAGAGGGGACATTCGTAAACAACATGCTCGGGTGTACCCTCCGGATCGCCACAGTCGCACGCTGGTGTTGCCCTCTTCCCAAATCGACATAGATAAGTCGGGTAGGGTCCATGGCCAGTGACAAAGTGAATCAGACCTCTTGTGGGCTCAAAATACTTCAGTCCAAGTCGTTCCCTCACATCAGGTAGAAACTGGAAGGTTCTTCGTCCAGCCTCTTCTACCTCCCAAGTCTCCTGCCAGAGCTCCTCCCCTCTTTTCCTTATTCTCTTTTGTCCCCCACTCTAATACCCATAATATCCACAATCTTCTCATAATTTCCCTTCTTGACCCAATACCAAGCCGCCTGTTCTCTTATCTTTATGTCCAGAGGGCAGAGCCCCATTATGACTAATAGGGCCCCCCCTGGAGATGTTCTATAGGCTCCCACAGCTTTTAATACCATGCTTCTCTGGACCCTTCTCACTGCCATGGCGGGCACAACCCTCGTGAGCCTGTGCGCCCAGACCCCCGAGCCATAGCCCACAACTGAGGTTAGGATACTGTTGTGATATAGTCTAATTAGGTGTGGGGGAAGATGGAATCTTTTGTGGCCTATTGAAATGAGGTTATTTAATATCTGAAGGGCTCTCTGGGTGACAGTATCAATGTGTTTTCCGAAACTCCACCTCTCATCAATGATAACTCCCAAGTAGCGTGTCTCACGTCGTCGGAGAACTGGTGAACCGTCTATTCTGACAGTCGGATTTCTAATAAGATGTCCTTTTAGTAATAGGTAGGTGGATTTACTGGGCGATATCGTCATTTTAGTCGTGTGGCACCACTGTTGGAGTTTGTCTAATGCTGTCTCTATTTTCGGTTCAATGTCTTCGCGGCTACGGCCACCAACCAACAGGAGGAGGTCATCTGCGTAGGCTATCACCTCTAGCACCTCATCACTTTGTTGTAATCTATCTAATAAAGGCTCCATATGGATGTCCCAGAAGAGGGGTCCTAAGACGGAACCTTGGGGACATCCTTTGGTAATTATCTTTCCAACTCTTTCGCTAGATGATGATAACCAGACCTCCCGATCCTTGCAATAGCTCCTCAGGCAACCGTATAGCGGCCGTGGACACTCTTTCTCCCGCAAGCAGGAGAAGAACGAAGGCCACCACAGGTTGTCGAAGGCACCACTGATATCAACCATGATGCCAACTACGTATTTGTGCGGGGTCGAGCCACAGACCTCGGCCGCCAGGGCGATTGCATCAGATGCCAACCGCCCCGGCCTGAACCCGAACTGCCTGTCGCTCACCCCGCACAACACTCGGTGTGCTGTCAATCTGTCAGCCAGCAGTTTCTCCAGTATTTTGCCAAATACATCCAGCAGGCAAATCGGCCTGTAAGATTTCACTTCTACTGGATCCTTGTCTGGTCCTTTCTTTATAATTATTACATTTGCCATTTTCCATCTCTTACGGAATTTTCCCTGTCTGAGGCATTCGTTATATAGATGTGTTAGTGGCACAGTCAGCTGAGGCGCCAGAAACTGCACCACCTCCGCCACAATGCCGTCTGGCCCAGGTGCTTTCCCTTTTTTCAATGATCTTATGTGGGTTGCCACCTCCTCCTCTGAGAAGGGGTAGACAGCCGTCTCATTAACGTATACTTCTTGGTCTTCATCTCTGAGTTGCTTCTGCCCTTCTGTCTCCCCATCCGCATTGTCGTCAGGCAACAGGGACCGGATGAGGACCCCCGCAGTCTCCTGCCAGGACTCCGTCATCCTGTCCCCGCACCTGACTGTTGATAGCTCCAGAGGAGAGCGAATTTTTTCTCTCACTAACTTATACGGAAGCCCCCATGGATCCGTGACTAGCTGGTTGAACACGAAGTTTTCCCAGCTTCTCATCCTAACTTCGCGCAGTTCCTTTTGGAACTTCCGCTTTTCCTCTGTATATAGCATCTGCCACCTTTGTCTTTCCTGCCAGACGACACTGCGCTGGTAATGCCTCCTCAGCCTTCTGACAGATTGACGCAGTTCTCCTAGTTCAGCAGACCATGGTGACGGAGAGGCCGCCATGGCCTTCCTCCTTGTAGGTACGGCTGCCTTCACCGCTCTTGTCACTGCATTCACCAGTTCCTCTGCTCTCTGGTCCACGTCCATGTCCAGATGCATGTCACCTTCTGGTGATGGAGGAATGTCACACTCCCTCGCTAGGCGCTCCCAGTCAGCTCTTCTGTAATTTAGTTGCACCTCCCACCCCGTGGCCCAGCGGCACTCTCTTTCTCCCAAGGTAAAAGATATCAAATTGTGGTCGCTTGTGGTGGCATTCTCTGTGACTCTCCAGTTTTGGACAATGTTAGCTGTATTTGGAGTTACAAGGGTGATATCAATATTTGTGCCCTGTCCTCCTCCTGCAGCGTAGGTAGGAGGATTGCCAGGCCTGTTTGCCACCACAAGTTGTGATGCCATTGTAAGTTCCTCGACTTTTTCACCGTTAGCATCTCTTGTGCCACTGTACCAAAGGGGGGATTTGGCATTAATGTCAGCTGTTATTATGATTTTTCTTCCCTGCAACGGCGTGGTAACTCTCGCTAGGTGATCTATGTAGTTTTCTATGTTGTCCCCATACTGAAAATACATGTTTATGAGAATTATGGTTCCCATGGGGGTTTGGCTCCACGACGTTACAGTGGCTAGTTGTGAACTGTGAGAGTGTGGTGACTCTCAGTAGTTTATTTATGATTATGATAGCCGCCTTCGGGTCATCCCCTCTGCTGACTATTTGCCAGCTCGCGGCAGCAAAAGCTATTTTTCCAGCCAGGGAGTATGGCTCCTGTAGACAGAGTACATCTAGTCTCCTCTCCTCCACCTCCCTTCGGAGCTCCTGCATCACGAGTCTGCTGTTATGAGTGTTGAGCTGTCCAATAGTTATTTTTGTCATTAGGGGAAGTACGTATGTATTCGGTCATGTGGCCAAGTCTTACTCCAGTCGAAGGCAATTCGTCCATGTGCTATTACTGATTGTGCGTAAATGTCGTCAAGATCAAACTTTTCACCTCGTCTTTCGAACACTTTTTTAAGCAGATCTCGCAAGGCTCCGAAGTCAGTGGGGAGATTCACTGATTTTAGCTGGATTCTGTCAACAGCCTCCATAACCGAGAAGGTTATCTTCCTGCCGTCTTCATGTCCTACACGGACCACATGTCGTAAGGCAGTGGTCAGGGTAGCCGGCTGCTCTAGTCTGGATAGTTGCATGGTGTACTCCAAATTGGGGTACACCCTAACCGGATCAACTGGTGGCAGTTTGACTATCGGTGAGCTTTGTACAGTGGGGCTCGTGCATGAGCTTGTCACTGTATTTTCTTGAATGGGTTGTTTATTTGTGTGATTGTCTTTAGGCGTTGCCACAACCACAGGATACCCTTGCCGTTGTTGGTGTAGTTCCGGCTTTGTTCCCCGGCTTCCAGAGGAGAGAGTTTCAGCCGTGAGGGGGAGACTGGTTTGTACGCCAATGTTCATTGTTGGAAATTCAGTCTGTATGGCTTTATCTTTTACTTCGATTTTAGAGGCGCTCGAAAGCGACCTCAAAAAATTCTTAAATCTGTTTGCCCTCATAGCATCCCTCCTCCTTTTGCTCGGGGACTTTCGCTTTGGCATCCTGTTCGGTATGCCGGGCTCAACCATAGTCAGTTCTAGAGATTAACCTCTGTTCCAACATTTATACGAAGATTTTAAGTAGCTGCACTTAATTGACTGAGTAGCTCAGTAATATGTTCCCTTGTTGAGAACATACCAGTTTCTCGCGGCGGTTGTTGTAGTCGGATAAAAATGTTGTGTGAAGGACTCAGACGATCCAGAAAACTTTCTTGATACACGTGTTGTGCATCTCTGCCATTGCTTGTCGAAACATGAAGTCTGAGATTTGGAAGTAAGTCGATCTTCAAACTTAATTTATGTCCAAACGGTACGTTTATAGACATGATTCCTTATCAAAACTTTATCTACTAAGTCTCTTCTACAATCTCTAGAATCCTGCAATAGGAATTGTGAGACACACTGGAAAATGAACTGGAGTGGACTCAACAACTCTCCAACATCGCTTGAATCATTCATGCACAGATTCTTGCAATCTGTTCTTTAATATTACCTCAAATCAGTCTTGAAAAGATCACAAAACATACCCACCGAGCGAGGTGGCGCTATGGTTAGCACACGACTCGCATTCAGGAGGACGATGGATGAAACCCGCGTCAGCCATCATGATTTATGTTTTCCGTGATTTCCGTAAATCGCTCCAGGCATATGCCTGTATGGTTCCTTTGAAAGGGCACGGCTGACTTCCTTCCCCATCTTTCCCTAATCCGATGGGACTGATGACCTCGCTGTTTGGTCCACTCCCCCAAATCAACCAACCAACCAACAAAACATACCAACTGGGGGTATTTTATTGTTTAAGGCTTTCGTATTTGATGAGAGAGTATATAAACATTCTTAGTCGAGCAATCCTTCTGAAATCCAAAATGTGATGTGCTGCTTAAATTGTTTCTCCCTAAATGTGAATCTACTCTTATTGTACTTTCTGTGAAGGATGTTGCTGCTACTTGTAGTTGCTACACCTTCCCAATGGTTCAAAGATCTCATACAGTTCTGCCGCTGATCAATCACATACGCACGCATTTAGCCAAAACATCGTCCTACAAAACAGGATACACTTTATCAGTTATCTAGGAACGAAGAAATACACTTCAGAATTATTCGAAGTTCTCTGTTCTGTAAGAATAATTTTGTTGATCACTAGCGCTCACTAACCACCGACTTCAGACACACGTAACACGTTTGAACATCACCTTCGCTGCAGCACGCACTACAAATAATGGGACTATTCGCATGACTCCCAGATTTCGTGAGCCATAAGCAACCCTTGCGGGTTTCTTAAACATCAACACCTTTCAACGAATCGGCTCTGTGGAATTGGTTTATTCTACGTTAGGAAACAGTTATATTGCTTTTGACGTTTTATTATCAAGTCCATGGGGCTTGCCCTGTAGCTACAGTTGTGGTGGATTATTTGGGAAGTTAAATAATATCGGTACTGCATTTTATACAAATTTACTTCCTTGTATACTCAATGATTTGATTGGAGGTGTATCGAAACAAAGTTCGCTTTGTTGGGTAGATATACGACGTCTTTCTGCAAAAGGACAGGTCCTCTCTGTTTCCTACAAATTTTTATTCTTAAAAGAAGACATTCTTCTGTAAACATCTGTATGTTACAAGAGAATTCTAAATAAACCGTCCTGTAATATGGCATTTCGTACCTCCCAGTATCATTCGGAAACTAAAGGAAAATAAAAATGTCGGTTTTCAGTTACTGTTGATTTTTATAGAACTACATACACTTCTTAACCTGAAATTAAGTTACAAATCAGTATAAACCGTACTTTTCACACTCATCCGATATCGTGTTCAGAAGTGTAGCTTGCTGGCCGCTTGGCGTCGGTGCTGTCGCCGCGGGTAAGAAAACGAGACGAAGTTATAGATGATAACTGCCCACGTCGTGTTCTGCCGACTCCACTGTAGCTTGAATGGATTTTTAAGTTTGTTTCATATGCCAGACTTCTAATTTCACCACACAGGTCTCCAGGGTTGAGCAGTTACCCGACGACGACACGCAATACAGTTTGTTAAAGCGGAATTCGCCGTTATTAATTATGTTTTTAGATTTAATTTTTATTACTCGTACAGAGGCTCAACGTTTCTTTGCTTAACAGCGCGTCGTCAAAATAAGTATGAAATGCTAATGTCTTTGCAATACATAGTGTCGACTATTGAGTTAAAGTTCGTACCTGTTTTGCGATTTTAGAGAAGAGAAACCTTAAGCGCTTCTGCTTCTATAGTCTCAGTATCAAATGTTCACTAATTTCATTTTACTTCCTATCTCAGTTCAGTATTTAACACAAATTATATATCAATGTCATTTCAGAGATATTACGTCGATTCCACACTAACGGAATAACAAGTAATTGTCATTTAACATCACTTTTATTAATAATCCTTTTTCTTATGACGTAAATGTTAATGAATGATCACTATCTAGGAGGAAAGAGGGATTGATCCTAATCATGAGATAATAGCTTTTAATGAGCCCGCAATCGTTAATTAAATAAAAAGTCACGTTCAAGGATGATACGCGAACAACTTTCGTTACGTCCGTTTTCACGTATCTGTCAAAACTAATCCTGTTGCCCATAATTCAAATTAACACTGACGTTACCCCTTTTGTCGGAACATCGAACCGTAACTATTATGTGAAAGTTTATTCTAGTCCCCGAATTAATTCCTTTCAGATACGAGCACGACCGAACAGCAGAACGGAACACAAACGACTTGTTTTAACAACCGAACAACGCAACGACGTTACATTACGACAATGTCCATCCAATGAACATCTCTTTGACTTTATCTTCTCTACTCTGCTTAATTAAATTATTCCTAATCACAATTTATTCAGCTATTTAACGAAAACATCTAACAAAAAATAAAATAAATTTATCCCAACGTAAAAGATCCGTTATATTTCCCAGCAGTGATGCAGTGTTCCAGGGCGTCAGAGTACTTATTTACACAACTTTCACTGTCCAGGACTAGTTTTGTGAGCACACAGATGAACTGTCACTTTTCCTTTAGCCACCAGTCACCAGATATCAGTATTATTGAGACTTCGTAGCCAACACTGGAGAGACAGATGTCCACCCCCATCATCGTTACCAGAATTTGCCATTATTTTTGGGGGAAGAATGGTATACGGAAAAGGGAGACTGCCCATATTTGCAAAGCGCGCTGGTAACATTGAAGGCTGACGCACTATAGACAATACTGTATCATTACGTTAAAAGTGAAGTGTCTGTATTAATACAAGTTCACACCTGATTAGTATGTTCAGGGGAATTTCTGGGTGATTGGTCATTCCTTCCGGAGAAGGCAGTACTAAAGCTCAAAAACAGGAAGACCATATATATATATAAGTACCATACTCAGAAATGAAAAGGACTGATTAATTAGAAGCTGTAGTTGATTGTAATCCTTGGAGATAAGGAAATCCTGAAATGTTAGTGTATTGTTTAAGTTTTCATTCTTTAGCATCTTGTGAAACAATAGGTGCAGTACGAATGATATCGGTGCTTAGTCATTTTATACAATCCTTCTTGAACTGTTAGGTTTCAAATTATATGTGCCAACTGTTCTAATATTTTGTAACTAAACCATTACACTTAAGAACCTGCAAAGATTCCATAATTACAATGCTAGATGAAAAAATGCGTTTTTCAATCTTCATTGAAATTTATTCAAGTTCGAAATGGGATGAATTACACTGAGTCGGAAGTATTTGGTGATATACTCACTTACACAAAGTGGAAGTTAACTAAACCTATTATGTCTAGTCAACAGACAAAGATGTATAAAAACTCTCTACGTAATTTAACATTATAACATATATATGGCTTTTATCAGATGTATTAAGTTAAATTTGCTGTGAAATGGGTTGCACCAAATAGTGGTACGTCATGCAAATGAACGGAACATGTAAATAAATAACTACGCTTTAATATTTGTAAAAGCAACACTCACCCAATAAGGAAATCAAGGTCAAGGTGAACTATGCAGGAAATGTATCCTGTGGGGTGATCATCATTGATGAGCTTGTCTTGCAAGAAGAATAGTGAAATACGACTAGATATTCTGTTTGAGCAAGATACAACCCATATTTGCTCCAGCTGTAACCTGATGGCCTGACAAGTTGGCTAAACTACGTGGAAACAAGTCCCAAAGACGCAAAGACGGCCGTATTTCAAGTGCAGAACACTTTCTCCCAGCTGCCTTGCTATTTGTCAATGCGAAAGAGTTTTCCACACCATTTCCGCCAGCGTCCCACCCCAGTGGCCCCGGAAATGGAAGCTCTGGAAGAGATCCGTGTGCGGAGATTTGTTTCCTCGCGTAGGAAAACAGCCCGTCACTCACCCGAATCTAAACACGTGACGTCTTCAGCTCTAAGTTACCTGTGTCTGTTGCTCAAGGAATATTTCAATATAGCATACACGTCCATAGTTAAAGGAATATTTATCGTTTACTACTGACAAATTACTACAACACATAAAATGAAGTTCACTAGTGCCTTACAGTTACATTTCCACTAACATTATTACGAATCCGTATCTGTAACATATACACTATGTCGTCAAAAGAATCCTGACACAACTGTATAATGTAGAACTGGCCACTGGATGTCAAGAAAGGCTGACCCGCCAGTGTAAAAGCAGACGCTTGGAAAATGCGAAGGTCAATAAAAATATGCACACAGTAACACGCGGAATGGCACCTTCCACATGATAGTCTGCGACACCATTCACTACACTACACCGAACATACCAGTCTGAACCAAAGACTTTCATCTTACAACAATGTGAAGGCTTTGTTTTCTGATATATCCTTAACTGATACTTAAATATTACAAATAGATCCAAAAACTATACATTTTTATACAAACTAAAACTGCTAGTAATTTGAACCGGTACACCTACATAGCACGTTAGTTGTAAAACGAAACGCCTTCTAGCACTCATCATTTTATTATAACGAAACGTTGTGAAAACGACGCGTTTTCGGAGATTCTACTGTGTGCCTGCTTTGAAACAGCATACACTCACATAAAGAAGGCTATAGTATAAAAATCACCTAATATGCATTTAAATGTAATCGACGTAACTCGAGCTCCTCTGCCGCGTCAACTTTTTCATTTTATAGTAGCAACAGCAACCTACGTAGTCAATTTGCTGAATGCATTCCATTCTCTGTCATCCTATACAGTTTTTGCCCTCTATAGCTCCCTCTATACCATGGAAGTTAACCACTGATGTCTTAACAGATGTTCTCTCATCCCGTTCCTTTTCCTTGTGAGTTGTTTCCAAATGTTCCTTACCTCACCGATTCTGCGAAGAACCTCCTCATTCCTTACATAGCAGTCCATCTAATTTAAAAACTCTTCTGTAGCACCACATCTCACATGCTTCGATTGTCTTCCATCCCGGCTTTTCCGTACTCCATGTTTGACTACCATACAATGCTTTACTCCAAACGTACATTCTCAGAAATTTCTTCCTGAACGTGAGATCTAAGTTTGATACCAGCAGACTTCTCTTGGCCGTGAATGCCCTTTTCGTCATTGCTAGTTTTCCTTTCGTGTCCACCTTGCTCCATCCGCCATAGGTTATTTTGCTGCCTAGGCAGCAGAATTCCTTAACCTCATTTACTTCGACATATACTGATGTTAAATTTCTCGCGGTTCTCATTTCTGCTGCTTCTTGTTGTTTTCGTCTTTATCAAATTTACTCTCAATCCATATTCTGTTCTCATTAGACCATTGATTCCATTAAGAACATCTTGTAATTCTTCTTCACTGAGAATAGCAGTCACGTCAGTGAATTTTATCACTGTAGTCCTTTCACTCTTGAATCTTTTATTTCTATCATTGCTTCTTCGGTCCACCTGCTTAGCTGATTGTTAACATGTTTGCCTACCATGCAGCGGGCCCGGGTTCTGTTTCCGGCTGCGCTGGAGATGTTCTCCACTCGTGGGCTGGGTGTTGGGTTGTCCTCATCATCATTTCATCATCACTGACACTCAAGTCGCCCAATGTGGTGTCACCTGAAACAAGACTTGCAACTCTCCAGGTAGGACCTACCGCCCATCAATGCCACATTATCATTTAATTTCATTGCCTTTCCGATGTACAAACTGCACAGTAGGGCCGAAACACTATACCCCTGCCTACATCCTTTCTAATATGAGCACTTCGTTCTTTTTCCCCTAGGCTTATTGTTCCCTCTTGGTTCTTGCACATATTGCACATTACTCCCTTTCCCTATAGCTTACTGCAATTCTTCTCAGAATTTCGAACACCTTTTACCATTTTACATAGCTAAACGCTTTTTCCAGGTCGACAAATCCAATGAATGTGCCTTTCTTCTATTACCAACCACAACCTCAGAACTTGCTCGTTGGTGTCCTTCCTTACATTATATAGTACAAAACTCTCAGCAGTGTAAAATCCCATGGTCTGACCCTAGAATACTGCTTTCCCATCAACTGAGCTATCTAATGCTAGTCACGAAGCACCTTTACAGTTTCATTTCTTCCAAAGTGTCAGGAAACTCAGTTATAACTTACTTTAGTCAACACGTGTAGCGTTTCAAGCACTGTGTCTTGTAAATACCTATTCTTGAAGGATTTCATTTGATATCATCATGAAGTTCAATGAGACATATTTTCCTTGCGCTAAACACGTCATTACGTCAGTGTGTTACTTATACAGTTCAATGACTGACGTGTTAAGCTTTAAACTTAATTTCTAAATAAACGGTGATAGCCTCCGGATGTTCCTTGCCGGTTGACTCATTGTAACACTCCAGGCTGCTGCGACTGAGTACTGCATTTCCCACAGAGACGATTAACTGCGTAATGGCATTTTACTTTTCAAAACAAATTAATACGAAATCTTTTCCCCCACTTTCAGCATGCCCTCGTAGTTGGACTGTCACAAATTATAGGCACCCATGATGCTGCTTTATGTGTTCTAACATCAGTGAGTTCTGCCGATCATTTTGACGACAGACGTTTCCAAGCGAAACGGCCCTTCGGATTCGGATCATTAAAATAGAGAAAGGACAGTAATGGGCATTTTCGATCCCTGAGGAACGCCCATTGTGATTTATTACCGTGCAGATTATATTGTATCCCTATCTGTATTAGATGAACATCAAAATGTAACTTTCTCCACACTGTTCCTTAAAGAGGATCCAGACCACACACATGTATCCCACGATAACATCATTTCTCCAACAGACTATTATGACTTCCACAGTGAAACACCGTCGCTAAGTTGCAGGATACGATATTTTCTGATTTAAAAAATATTTTTATATGCTCAGTTAATTTATAGGTAGCTGCCTCAAATGAGCTGCTCTTTGCAACTACAAACGGTGATTCAGTATCTTGTTATTGCACAGGTGGATGACAGTCGTTGATTACGTAACCATCTCAAACTTTTAGGAAAATGATGTAAAGAGTGAGACTGTCTGGTACTGAGATATAGTTTTGATTATGCATATCACTGAAAACATTACATGTTACAGTGTCACACTTTTTATGTATTATTGCTGTTATTTCTATATGAACTCTTAGTGCCAAGGGCTGAATTGAGGGTTTTTTTTTTTTAATTTCAGATGAGGATGTATGAAAAATTTCATTTCCTTAAATTTCTCCCTCAAGGGCATTTTCAGAATACTGTATTTTCAAGCAGTCGATCACATTCTTTAACGAGGAATTACGGAATCATATCACCAAGATATAAAGTATATTTTATGTTCCTCTTATTCTCTTCAATATAAATACATGCAAAGTCTGCAGCTCCTCTCTTTATCAACATTGTACATCGATTTGAATTTATATTTTAATCTGTAAATTTCTGACAAGAAGACCACATTATTTGATGTTTAATAATTTTTTGAACTTACTTAATATTTTATAACACGATAGTGCTGTCGGGTATTCACTTGTTTTGGCTATTTTGCAGGTTTCCCTTTCTTGTTTTGAAGATAATCTGATACCTATAACGAAGTCTTTAAGGAATTCATAGTATAACCTTTTTTTTACTGCTTCCAGAAATGATTCTCAGCTTATTAACAAATATTGTGAATTTAAAGATGTCATTAAACGGGTATTAAACGTAGCCCGCCGTCAACATTTTTTGTGGTTTGCCTAGAATTTTTCATTGTTTCATCATTAACCACAATAATTGAGTATTTTTGGACTGTACATGCAGCTAAATAATGTAACGTAGGTAACTGCTTTATGATCTGATAGTATACTTACCACAGAATGAGTATGTGTTTGCTTTTGTTTGTTGTGTGAATACTCTGTCCATCAGCTTACATCATCTAGAGCTACCGGAGTAAGGAATATTGCAATTATGATGAAATTTCAGTTGCTTGATATCAAAACTAAAGCGGTTTACGTCTCAGATTCCTTATGAAACTTACATTAAAATTGATATAAATCAGTTATCTCTCCCTTCTATCTATCGGGCAACATTATAAGACTACAGTATTTTTCTTAAACGTTTCTCATTTATCTGCTGTAGAACTGTAAGTTGTAAAATAACGTGTAATAAGTTGTCCAGTATTAACGCACGTATGTATGCTTCTGCTTTATATAGTGATACATAATTTACTGATTTTTTTTTATTTTTAACTTACATTCATTTTTTACTCACGTGAAAATTCTCCTTTATCTGTAACGAATACTGAATATGTAGCTAATTCTTAAGTTATTCTGTCTTGTGGTTGGGTGGTTGTGAGATTGTGTGGTTGTCTCAGACAAGACAACTGACTTCGGTTTCTTTACAACTGCTAAGAGTTTCCAAAGAAACTAACAATTCCCCTCTGCTCATAAAAAGTGAACATGGGAGACTGTCGTTTGATTCCTTCAATATGCACGTGTCGTTTGATCCTAGTATCCACAGGGGTTTGCTTTGTGTTCTGTTGGCCCCCTTATGTTTTCTGCTAAGTGATGCTCACTTGTCTTTATGTGAGAAGTAGGTCTGTTCACCATCACCTACAGCATTTAGAGCTATCCCAAAGAGCTCGCCAAGCTCCTAATTTATTCGCTTTACAGTGAACTTAACCAAGGACTGATCAAATCACCAAAGAACCTTCACGAAACCTACACATACATGATTAACAGCTGCTACTATCAAACATAATATTGTATTCTAGGATTTTAACGGATATGTTATTTGCTGTTTCAATAATCCATGATTATCTTTGCAAAATCCTTACGCATTTGTCTTTAGTTATCTGTTTACTTGATATCTGAGTTCACAAGAATTGTGATATGCTTCCATGAAGGTAATTTTTCCTTAGCACTGCGCCCCCCCCCCCCCCCCCCCCCCTCATATCTGCAACCTTCAGCACAGCACTTTTCTCGATCTTTCTTGTGACTCACTGTGAAGTTCCTAGTATAGCTCTTGTTTCCCTTGTCTAGCTTTAATACGGAACAGAGCTATTCGCCAAATAATTTTCGAACGTGATAACAAAACGCACATGCTCACCTTACTTTCATCTCTCCATTCCCTAAACGACTCCCACTCCAACGACTATCATTTAACTGCAGTTATTCCAGTTTCGCTTTTTTTTATTCAGCCTGAATGGGAAGGAGAAGTCGTTCTGTTGCGCGACTTTCTAATATTTCTCTTACAATCTAAAGTTCCGTGGAACAGCGTTATTGAGGATGCCCCTACCTTCTGCACTATAATTCCCCCTTTTCCTGCTGCCCACCCGGTGAAACCACAATCTACAGATTACGTAAAACACATCCAACTTAATACACTTTGACAAAAATCCGCACCTGTCACAAGTGGCTCAATGGTTTTGTAAAACATCGCAATAGACTGAATATAGAAGACACAGCTGAAGTAATGGAAAACAAAAATTTTGCAAACTTCTCTAACTTAAGATTAAACGAAAATGTCTACTACCAGTGGCGTCATGACTTCATTTTTAATTTGGATTACTTTCCAGTGGAATTATCGTACATTATTTGAGTAATAAATCTCTTCCACTCAGTATTGCATCTTTGTTACAAGAACCAAAATATAATGTATCGCCGGCCGGAGTGACAGAGCAGTTCTAGGCGCTACAGTGTGGAGCCACGCGGCCGCTACGGTCGCAGGTTCGAATCCTGCTTCGGCCATGGATGTGTGTGATGTCCTTAGGTTAGTTAGGTTTAAGTAGTTCTAAGTTCTATGGGACTGATGACCACAGCAGTTAAGTCCTATAGTGCTCAGAGCCGTTTGAACCATATAATGTATCATCAGCAAAACCAAGGCGTTTCATCTTATTTCTCTTATCAGATTATACACATTCTCGCCACATTAATGCGGCCACCTGTCAAAAGCCAGAATAACCATATTTTACAGCACGAGACGTGCGGTAAGAGAGTGATGATGTGGAAGGCACCGTCAGGGATGTGTAGCCATGCCGACTCCAGTGCCGTGGACAGCTGCACAAGGTTTCTCGGATGAGGACCCATGAAGCGAAAGGCCCGGTCCAGGTGGACCCACAGATCCTCGACTGTGCTTAAAACCGGTGAGTATCGTGGCCAGGGGAGTATTGTAAATTTATTCTGGTGCTCTTCGCACTGTAACGCAGCAAAATTATTAAGAGTTGTCACCTTGCTTTGAAAACGTAGCTTGCCGTGGAGCCGGGAGGAGAGGAGGGGCTAGTTCTGAATCTCCCACAGCTGACACTGGCTACTGGGCAGGCGAGCGGTGTACTTGGCTGCGTGCAATATGTTACACATACTCTCTATGGATCTGAAGAGGTATTATTAAATATTAATCTATCTTTTTCATACTTCGTGTACCAAATTCAGAATCATACGGCTAAAATTTCAAATCAATATCTTCAATATTTTCGAAGCTATACATTTTACCTGAAATACATAATAACTGTGCACGCATTGTGGAACCGAGTTAGGGACTGTAATTTATTCGTCTATAGTATCAATTGAAACTATAAACAAGAAGCTAGGTTCATATAATCTAATTTAATGGAATTTTCTTTAGTTTCATTGCCACAGTTTTCTGATATAATTAATAGTGCGCTGGAAAATTATTTTTTCATTATATTTTGGTTGTGAGAAAGAATGGAAGACATATGTAAAGTGAAAACGTCATATTTTGCGAAAACTATGTAAATGTAAGACTGAGGAAGTTGTGTGGTAGGGGAAATTGTTACGTATGTACGAGTGAGCTTGATTTTGTAAAAGGGATCCAGAAGGGGCGTCAAGTATTAAGTTTACCTAACTTATTTTGTGAAAAGAAGTCGTATTTTGTTTTCATTAAATTTTATCTACTTTCGGAATTACGGAATTTCTGGTCTAAATTACTTGTGGTAATCTGATTGACTGACGATAGAAATACTGCGAATATAGAAGTGCTCGACATGGCCTTATTGGCTGCCAAACATGTGAGTACCAGCCAATAGGAATTCAACATTTTCCGCGCGTTTGAGTAGGGCTTTGTGCCTCAGATCTATGAGTCGAGAGAGTCGCTCGGGAGCCGTCCTCTGCTAAACAGCCATGTTGAAAGCGCGCTGAACACATTGGTACCAAAATGGAGAAATTCACGCTTTTAATCGGTTCTCGTGCCGTTGAAGAAGAGCGACAACATTACTGAGTATTTTGTGAACGTTTGAGCACCGTGAGTGTTTATTTAATGAGATATTCGCGTGTGAACTTTTCGTGTCGAATATAACTCAGCGTGGCGTGTTTCGAGCAGATTTTGAGACATTACGGCGACCACTTCTGTAGAAGAACCCTACTGAAACACTGAATGTGTTAATTTGCAAGCAGTCGTAGGTCAGTTACTGTTCAGGACGTTTAAAATGTTGGGTTGGACTAGATAACGTCTATATGAAGATGGTATCTGTTCTTTCTGTCCGAAAGTGGAAGAGGTAAGTTGCTGGAGTCTGCCGGCACGGTACCTCAGCGTGTTCGGTCAGAGGGCTAGCTGCCCACTGTAATAAAAAAACTGAGTAAACCGATCAACGAACAACCTGAACGGATGTCATCGGACGTCCAACCCGAACAAACTCAACGAACAATATTTGGAAAAAAAAAGATAGAGCGTCTGCTTTGGAAACAGGAGATCCCGGGTTCGAGTCCCGGTCATGGTACACATTTTCAAAGGTCCCCGTTGATATTTATGAACGCCTGTAAGCAGTTAATGGTATGGATTTCATTGTAATTTTATATAACTTCTGGCTGCTATCAGGCGTGAACTTGGAAGAAGGACAATCAATAACATTTCGTAATTGATGTCGGGGTATTAAATACGGACTTGAATGCTGTTTTCCTAGTTTTAAAGACAATAAGCCAACTAAAAGGAAATTTTGGGCGGCTGTTTCAAACGACTCATGCACGGATCCCGAGCGCTTGATAGTTTAACTAACTCTGAGATGCTGCCCATGGGCTGGAGCTACGTAGCCTTTGCGTGGTAGGTATTTAGCTGACTTTTCGTCAACGCTGTTTTTTTCGGCTAAACTGGTATCTACCAATGCAGAGTGCAGGGTCTGAAAACTTGAAGCCTGCCCAGGTTGGTGGACAGATTGTTTAATGAGCGAGCGAACCGCCCCACCGCAGCACGTATGCTGAGAGCTGTGTGACATGTTGCATTTTCCTGTTGGTATGAGGGTAAGTCAATTACTATCCGCAAAGTAGTTATAAAATTTTATTGTAATGAAATAGGAAACTTACAAGAACATCATTTTTTAACATAGTCTCCTTGTGTTTCAACGCATTTAGTCCAACGTTGTACAAGCTTCCTGATGTCCTTATAAAAAAAGGTTCTCGGTTAAGCTGCGAGCCAGGAATGCACCGCTTCTTTCACTGCTTCGTCTGAGCAAATCGACGGCCCCGTAATGCCTGTTTGAGTAGACCAAACCAGTGATAGTCAGAAGGGGCAAGATCGGAACTATATGGAGGATAATCCAGTACTTCAAATTTGAGTTTCTGGAGCGTTTGAGCGATGTGGACAGGAATTGTCGTGTAACAACACAAGACCTTTCGACAGCAATCCTCGGTGTTTGCTTCGAATTGCAGGCTTTAGCCTAGCAGTATCCATCTCACTGTAATGTACACTGTTTATTATTGTGCCCCTTTCCCCATTATGTTCCAGTACTGGACCTTGTGCGTCCCAGTTTTCCTGCGGACGGTTGGGTCTTGAACTTTTCCTTGCACGCCGAATTTGGATGTTTCCATTCCACACTCTGCCGTTTACTCTCCGGCTCGTAATGATGGATCCATGTTTCGTGACCAGTAATGATCCTGTCTAAGAAGTTGTACCCTTCGTTACCATAGCGAGCCAAATGTTTTTTGCAGATATCCAAGCGCTTGTTTATGCAACTGTGTGGGTTGTTTTGGGACACATCTTGCCACTTTGTCAAAGTTAATTGTCTGTCTAAGAGAATCATTTCACGTGGACGCTCAATGGTTTCTTCATTTGTGGTGGTAAACGGTCGTCCGGCTCCTTCATCGTGCATAACACTTGTGCGACCATTTCGGAATTTTTCAATCCATTCGTAGACACTCCCTTGTGGTAAATCACTGTTCCCGTACTCTACCGAAAGTCTTCGATGAATTTCTGCCCCTGATACGCCTTCTGACCACAAAAAACGGATCACTGAACGTTGCCCTTCTTTGGTGCAAATAGACAGCGGAACAGCTACGATTAACAGCACAGCAGCGATAACGAAACTAACCTAGCAGCTTGAAAATTGCAAAGCATGCGTCATCAACGTAAAATGACAATACTACCAATATAAACAAAAATATAACTAAATTGCCAATAATAATTCACTTACCCTTGTAGATGCAATCGCGCCGAGGATTGAAAATTGCATGTAGTGGTGGACATGGCCTCCCAGGATAGATACGCACTTGTGTTGATCTATTGTGCCTCCCGGACTGACGAGATTACCCAGGGGAATGCCACGAACACATTTCCCAGACCACAATGCTCACGCCTCGTTGCAGGATGTCTGCTTTCAGAATTTTCACGCTGAACACGCCAACGGCTATCTGTCCGATGGAACTTAGAACGTGGTCCATCTGAAAGAACAGCCTGTCACCACTCATTAGACCTCTAGTTACGGTACTGGCGTGCAAATTTCTCCGTCACCGATGAACAGCAGTTAGCAAGGCTGCTTGAACCAAGCGCCTGCTTTGGAGGCTGAACGGTTCGCTGAACGGTTGTTGAGAAGACGCTGTTGGTAGCCCGTTGGTTAATTTAGGCGGTCAGTTGTTCAGCAGTGGCACTTCCATTCCCCTGTACACATCTCCGCAGTTGCCGATCATCCCCGTGTTCTATTGCCCGTGCTGCACTGCTACCGCCCCGGTGCTGCCTTTGGATAGGGCCGTTTTGCCATGCACGGTACGCTTCAAGCAGCGGCACGAACACAGTTTATAGACATAGGTGTTCTGAAAATGCTTCCATTATAGGCCTAAAAACCAAATAGTATGCCCTTTTGGACGTCAGGTACATTTCTACGTTTCCGCATTGCAACAACTACACTTTTTTCCGCATCCCCGTCACGATTTATATACCCTCTACTACCAGTGCTGCCACATATCGTCTGTGAGTGGCTTTTGCACGTTGATGTGGAGTATAGGCGGTGGTCACGTTACTGTGACTGGACCGTTCATCTGTACCCTCACATCGTGTGTGGAAGATATTTCCGAAGTTTTCGTTAATACAGTATACTGTGTTGTAGTGAAAAATTCTCGGGTTTCTAGCAGGGTGGCAGTGTTGATACATCTGACATTTCGAATAGTATCACACTATTCACATTCAAACAAAGTGTGAAGTTATTGCGGCTGTCGCTTTATTTATGATGGCTATGTCTTGTACGATCTGTGAGTGGGGATGGAAGAGGCTAATGCAGTCGTTCGCTCAAATGTATTTAGCTTCGGTTGGGCGCCATCTCAGCGTTTGGCTGCTGAACGTAGCAGATCGACCTTGCTGATCTAATTCTCTTGTATCCTTATGATACGGGTTTCTTTACACTACTTTCCAAATAACTACTTGCTCGGCACACCAACTTCTTGCTCAGTTAGGCTTTGCTCTGCCAGTGCTGATTTCTCCAAAGTTGTGGCCCCTTAGATACTGCTAGGCACTCACTGCTTATCACTTCGAACCGCCAACAGTAAAACTCACTGAACACTCACTCATCACAGTCTTCTTCAAGTGCCACGGGGAGTCCTATGAGCACATGGATTAGCCATGTGACCCAAACTGGCCCATGGGATCGTAAATCTCTACGTGGAATACATTGTGGAAGTGGTATTTCAAACTGCTCGTGAAAAATGTAAACACTTCTTCCACTATGCCTAAGATACATTTGCACGTTGGAACATGAGAGACAGACGCTGTATGAGTTTCTAAATCACCTTAACATTACCGTCATCTTTCTTTCCTGGATTATGTAATGAGGAAAAAGGCTGATGATAGTCTAAGCTAGGCAGTTTAAAGGAGAAAGACTGATTCAGATCTTTACCAGCATGTAATAAGCTGCGATCGTCCAGCGCTAAGAATCACAGTCCCAATTATACTGATACATTCGGCGCGCATCGCCTATGACAAAGGGCCTGTCAGTCGAGCTAAAACATCTGAAGTATTCCTTAAAGATGAATACAGTGA
The DNA here is from genome assembly GCF_021461385.2 of Schistocerca piceifrons. Classification (NCBI taxonomy): domain Eukaryota; kingdom Metazoa; phylum Arthropoda; class Insecta; order Orthoptera; family Acrididae; genus Schistocerca; species Schistocerca piceifrons. Next base: position 401,774,882 of record NC_060145.1, read on the forward strand.
AGCGTAGAACAGAAAGCCTTTAACGAAAAACCAGACGCAGTGAAGCAGAGTCTCGCCTTTATTCCTAGACTGGGACCTTACGAGAGGAATGTTCCTCTGACGAAAGGCACACTGTACACAGTCGCAAAGTCACATACTCATCGGTGAGATGCGAAACGATTTGCAGAGAGCCAAATATCGAGCCATCTGCTGTGCCGTTAAAAGAGTTGTTTTGTGTAAGTAAATCAAAGCTACATCTGTCTCTGTAGCAAGTTCCTCAGCAAAAATTTAACTTTTTGCATAACAAAATTAAAAACCACCATTTTTGGATTCGTGTGCGTTTTCTGCTACGAAAACTTTCTCATACCATTTTGAGGAATCTGTCGGGTAAAAAACTGATTCTTATTAATTCTTATAGTCTCAGATGGTAGATTCATAATGAACGTGAAGATTTCGGAAGATGATTTCATCCCCATTGTCCAAAGTAAGCCTGATTTCGACAAAATATGGCACATGCAAGACAGAGCTTGACACTATCGAAGCAGGACCGCAGGACCGCACTCTGGCTCTGTGGTACCCAGAGGCCGCTGGCCTGGGCCTCAATTGGCTGCCATATTCTCCAGATCTGAACACATGCTAGTTCTTTTTGTGGGGCTATATTAAAAAAATGGTGCAGAGCAATAATCCCACAATCCTTGGTGAGCTGGGAACAGCCATTCAGTAGGTCATCGACGGCATCGATGTTCCGACACTTCAGCGGGTCATCGGCAATGGTGGCAGGCATATCGAACACGCCATAACCTAAATCCGAACATCTGTAGTGACGATTACATGCTGAATAAAGTATGTGCATGCCGTAGTTTGTAACAAATTTACGTTTTTTGCATATAGTTCAATAAATGAAACCCTGTATTTTGAAGTTCCTCACAGGAAGACAAAAGAAAATGGTTCAAATGGCTCTGAGCACTATGGGACTTAACTACTGTGGTCATCAGTCCCCTAGAACTTAGAACTACTTAAACCTAACTAACCTAAGGACATCACACACATCCATGCCCGAGGCAGGACTCGAACCTGAGACCGTAACAGTCGCGCGGTTCCGGACTGCGCGCCTAGAACCGCTAGACCACCGCGGATGGCCAGGAAGACAGGAAACGGTCTCAGCATACTGCATATTTTAACTGAACTGCGAGGAAATACCTACTGACTTGATAGAAGGAAATTCGCAGTAATATATATGATGGAAAAAATGAAAATAATGTGGAGGACTATATGGCGAGTGACATGTTGCAAGAGGCTGTGAAAATGCAGTTTGAAAGCTCTTCATCTGATTTCAGTAACTGACTGGGGCTACAATTGTTAAAGCAGGTGGAATTGAACGATTTGGACTGCTTCAAGGAAGTTATTAGCCTGAAGGGTGTAATCAAAATAATTATTTTACATCTCTGCTATAGTTTAATATTTTCAACAGTGGGAATAGTTATTTTCAGAACTTTCTTCAAAGAAAAGCACTTTCGCTATTACAGAGACAGTATTTTCATTAAACTAGGGGCAGACTCTTCCAAATGGTGACTATTTCCTGATAGTTCAGAGAATTGTGTCAAACATATTCTCTTGCACAATAGGAAATTTTATGGATCGCCTGCGGTTGGTCAGTTGGTGCATTTAATGGAAGAATATAATTTTTGGGTAACCTTAGTGATGAAAATGTAAATTTGAAAAAGGAAATTTTGGAATTCCTGGAATAGCTTAGTTTGGAGACATGGGATCTGTCTCAGAGCTGTCCTTGATATAACAGATATGTAAAAGTTCGTTGTGTCACTGTGGTGCCAGTTTCTACTCAAATTGCTCCTGCGGATGCAGTACGATGCACCAGAACTCTACGCCGAACGCGGTAGTCTTTCCTCTCGGTAGTGCCACGTGGCCGTCCGTAGCCCGGTGTTCTTGCGACCATACATTCCCCTGACCACAGCTGCCAGCTATCGTGTACGGCCGCTACATTCCTGCCGTGACCTCTGGCGTATCGCGTATGGAATATCCAGCTTCTTGTAGCCCTATTACGCGACCTCGTTACAATTTAGTGAGTTTTCTATAACAGCATCTTTGTCGCCTTAAAGGTATCCTTGACTAACATCAACTCATCACTTCCAATCTCAAATGTAACTAAATCTCACGACCGTTACAGTGTGTTTTCAAAGCAAACTTCTTTTTACGTGACTGGAGTGAAATTTGAGTAGACATCATCTTTCAGATGTAGCGACACGCCTACCAACTTTCGTTAATTTCGCACAATTCCTTCTCGGTGTTGCGAATTTGTTCTGCCAGTGTATGTAGCGGGACCTTAAAATATTTTATTATTATGTAAAATGTTATGAAGTTTGGTCTCACGTGATTTTAAAGGACCTAATCAATAGTCGCAGGTTGCAAATTATGAACTCCTTCTGGCGAAATTCACGGTCGCCTATTCAGTGCAATCGCCCTTAGTTATGTAATCGAAAATATTCTCGAAGTTAATGCTGCAGCTCCATTACTTTCGCTAACAACACAACGCCGTATGTTAACGGGCAGAAAGAAAAAAATGGTTCAAATGGCTCTTAGCACTATGGGACTTAACTACTGTGGTCATCAGTCCCCTAGAACTTAGAACTACTTAAACCTAACTAACCTAAGGACAACACACACAACCATGCCCGAGGCAGGATTCGAACCTGCGACCGTAGCGGCGGGCAGAAAAGACATGGACGTTAATTTGCAGTATTAATGGATTAAGAAATCAGATCTGTCTAGTCCATGAAAAAGAACAATTCCCTTTCTTGTGTGAAAAAGTATTACGTTTTCCAGTGAAAAAAAAAAAAAAAAAAAACAAGATCCGTCTTCACAACAGTTATAATGCAATAAGTTCCTAAAACACTCACACCATCGCAGCTGGCAGTTCTCAGCGCACGCATTATCCGGTCGCACGTGCATGGTTCCCACCACCGCTGGACGAATACAATCGTACGCAGTGCCACAGGGTCTGAAAACTCGTTCTGGCCGTTTTATCAAACATAAATAATACCTGGATGCAAACGCCGCCGACATAATAGACTTGATTGCCAGTTGACGGGAATGTATTTGTTCTGCGTTATCTCGCTTGCAGATTGAGTTTTGTATGGAATACTCACAACGCTTGGGGGAAAGCATTACGCAGAGCAGCGTATGAAATAATGTACGTGCCTTTGGGAGTGTAAATGATGTTTAAAGCTGATAAGACCACAGAACTACCGATAGTATTAGCATTCATGAGCTGACGAATGTATTACGGATAACGAGGATTAAACAGGGAAGATGTATACGTTTTCCGTCACGATTATGTTAACGAAGGTCTATGTTGGCAATGTGCATTCAAGCATTATAAGGAACATCTCATTTCAGTACAGCTTGTTGTCTGCAAATATTTTCTGTAATCTAAAAGTCCGCAGCTCGTGGTGGTGAGGTGGCGTTCTCGCTCCCCACGCCCGGGTTCCCAGGTCCGATTCCCAGCGGGGTCAGGGATTTTCTCTGCCTCGTGATGACTGGGTGTTGTGTGCTGTCCTTAGGTTAGTTAGGTTTACGTAGTTCTAAGTTCTAGGGGACTGATGACCATAGATGTTAAGTCCCATAGTGCTCAGAGCCATTTGTAATCTAAACAAGTGCAATGTAAAGGAACTTTACATTTTCTAAAATTCGTTTAAAAGAAACGGTATAACGTATTCGCTTCAAACCCTACACAGTTAATAGTGCCCTCTCGAAGTTTCTTTACAGGGTATAGAAACTTGATTGGCTCTTCACGCCACACAGTCAACGTCGAGACGATCTCCACGTTCTTCTCAAACATTATACAACATGTGGAAGGTGATAAATTCCACCACAGCTGCGATACGCTTCTGCAGCTGTGGGAAGGTTAGTGGGAATATTGAACAAATAATTTGTCTTCCACAAACTTCATTAAAACTCATAAGAGAGTATGGCTACTGTTCGTGATAATTATATGCGCCCCACGTCATCAGCAACAGCACAGCAGAGCCATCGAAAAAGGTGTTCCCGCACCGCCATCTGGAAGTTAAGAGGTTCTCTATCTTTTCCAGTATGAAGTTTTTCTCCTTGTATTTGATATAGAAGCTACAAAAAACGCACATCGAGGTAACAAATGGTTGTGATTGTTTTCCCTATTAAAAATAAGGGGTCGTGAAACTTATAAGTACCCATGGTAGAAAACGTAGCTTCACGACTAAAGATTAACATCATAGTCCATCCTTGCCAATATCTTGATACAAAAGATAGATCTTGCAGCATAGTCTCCTGGATTCGGTTCCTGGTAAACGGTATTTTCTATAGTTTCATGAGCAAGTGCTTACGTAAGATTTTGGGGATGGTTGTTTATGGAATCTGAAACTTACGACATGCTCACCGTGTTGAGTTATGTGAGCTTCGCAGGAATACTGCTCGAAGGTGATCAACAGCTTGTTCTGACGCATGAGCCCAACCAGGACTTTTGTCTCTGCAAATGAAGCCCCTCTGCAAATGAAACCCTTCAGATTGTTTATACCATGCATAAATACCCTGCTTGGTAGCTTCTGCTGAAAGTGAGTGAGAATTGCCAGTTGAACAGCAGTTACCAACTCTCACTTTGCTAACAGAAGGACACACCAGCTTTTCTGTTGAGATGAATTGTGATTTTCCACACTAAAACTTTTGGTTGCGGAACCTGAATCACAAAAATTGAGCCCATACGTAAAACATTTACAAAGATAGTCTATTAACAGGATAAGGTTGGAAGCGAATAGGTTGTACCGTTTCGCTGGTATGAGTTTTCGAAACTATTAACTTCTCTTATGTTCACCCTATATGTACATACGCGACATGAGTACGCAAACGGTTATCGAAACAATGCCATGAGATCATAGCATAACATAAACCAATCTTTCTGGTCTCCCCCCCCCTCTCTCTCTCTCTCTCTCTCTCTCTCTCTCTCTCACACACACACACACACACACACACACACACACACACACACACACACACACTTATAAGTGACCAAATTATTCAGATACACTAAAAATCCTAAACATCATGACCAATGCCCAACGCAAGATTTGATGCCACCTGGTGGCTTTGCGAACAATTTAAGTGTAAGGAAAGTATATAAGCCAAGCAAAAAGGATTGGGTCGGCCGGGGTGGCCGAGCGGTTCTAGGCGCTTCAGTCTAGAACCGCTACGGTTGGAGGTTCTAATCCTACCTCGGGCATGGATGTTTGTGATGTCCTTAGGTTAGTTAGGATTAAGTAGTTCTAAGTTCTAGGGGACTGATGACCTCAGCTGTTAAGTCCCATAGTGCTCAGAGCCATTTGAACCAAAAAGGAGTGGGAAATCGTTCCAGCGACGATACGAGCCTATAATGGTGGAATCTACTGACTTTAGCAACTTTAACAAAGGGCAGGTTGTTTATGGCTCGGAGACTGGGAGAGATCATCTCAGAAACACGAAACTTGTCAGTTGTTCGATTGCTACTGTAGTGTGCATCTGTGGAAACACGAGTGGGTGTCCTTTGTGACGCTGAACAGAACCTGACGACGAGTTCACGAAACATTTCCAGTGCTCTGGGTTTCTGTAGATCACACATGATCTATGTGCCGTGTGCGTACCGTGAAGAAGAAGATTTGAAATTGATCAGAACTGCAAACTTATTTTACATCCAAATGATACATTTCGGATAAGTTTCTACGCATAACATTATCTTAAGAACGTCAAGATTCTCCACCAACAGTGCTGTTAAAATTTCTGTATTGAACAACATGTTTCGGTACACAGACCATCATCAAGTCATACGTCATCATACAGCATCGTACTAGGCGATAAAAAGTCGATAGTGTCAGACAATAAAATCAATCAATTGTTCACTGTTGTCACATAGTAATTTTAATTACATCACCAATCATAAAACGTGCTAGACAGTCCACTCATTCATGCTATAACAACATTCAGCAGCTCTTGGTGGTAAATCATGACATTTTTCAAATATTTATGAGTTTTGGGGCACCACATTGAATCACCAGATTCTAAAAGAACCTTAGTCATTCGTATCTAGTTTTCAGATAACTAATAAAAACGTAATTACACTTAAACCATTCTTTCTTTAGTCCTGAAAAAAGTGATATATAATACCATGGTTAGTTTCACGCTCCGAAAAAATAAAAATTATGCACAAAAAAGTGTAAATTTCGATGACTGAGGTTCTTTCAGCATCTTTCTGGATTTCTTATAGTAGATACTGTTCCTTTCTCTTAATAAATGTGTTCAAATGTGTCTTTAATAGTAACCAGTAATTACAAATTTCAGTCATAAGAAGTTTTTGACTTTTGGTAGGATTTTTTTATGAACCTCGTTAGTTCATTTATCGTATAGTACATGTCATGCTTTGTAAGCTCTCTTTTGATTGTGCTAAAATCTCTTGTGAGAACAAGGGAGAAAGAAATATTCCCTGACAGGGTAGTAATAATTAGTTTCGTGAGACCGTTTGCAGTCAGTCAGTGCCAATAACATTCTCAATACAACATGATTTTTGTTCTGTCCTCCCACACTTATAAGCGTAAGTCAGCGACTGATTAAGGAATGCTCAGCAGAAACTTTTCGAGCAAATTGCACGCTTCTTTGGGCCATTGTTTTCAATTTCCTTCATGAGGTAGGTACATAATGGAATTAGATTCTTAACATCATGGATAGAAAATATATGAGCTCTCAACTGTCTTAGATAAAATGTATCCTGGGGAGGATTCTGTGGAATTTGGACTTTCTGCATGCAGTCACAACTAAAAGCAAGTAGATGGGCATAGTACGTCCTTCTAGCTTCATCTGAAAGCTCAGATCCTTCTGAGCCTTCAGCTCTCCAGTGGCACATCGCCTTGCAACATCATTAAAGGAAGAGCTTCTCATTTTCACCGTCAGCTTTGCAATTGCGAATCAGCAGTCTATATGAAGGCGTCCGAAATGCAAATTGGGATTTTCCTTTAAATATGTTGCGTAGGTCGAGCTTATCTGTGGATATTTCTGCTTGAACGTCTTACATATAACAAGAATGTTACGTCTGGCATCAAAACACTTTATATGGTTGCCAACATACTGATATTGTTTTCGTGGAAAACTTTCAATGCGTTGGCAGATAGCTTCCTTTATTTCGGCTGGAAGGGCTCCCTCGACATTTTAAAAGACCACTAGTCGCTGACTGAAGTCGTTGTAGCACATAAAACGAACTCTGTAGCATCTTTCCTACCATAACCATGCATCTGACAGCGTCTTATAAGATTGAAAGATTCGGCTATCCTTCAACAACACGTCAATGTGCCAAACTTCATTTTGGATACTTACTGCTCGGACTCTTTTAGCTTGTGGCGTTTCATCAGAAATTTACCTAATAAGTTCACTCTACAACATAGGAGTTTTGGAATACCCTGTAAGAGAAGCAAGGTTAGAAGAAAATAACATTGGCGACGTTACCTCAAGTGCAAATCTACCAAATGTAAACAGCACAAAGACGTTGTCCACTATCTTGTTAGCGAAATCCCCACAGACGACGAGAGTTGTCAGTGTGATTAGAGAAGCAATGCTGGCACGCCTTATCTGCTCGCTTATCGCGCAGTTTAATGTCTTAATCGGCGCGTGAGTGATTCACGGGGCGCCTGCCGCCAAGGTCCTCCTCCCACTTAATTACGGTGAACACCGCAGCCGGTAATTGATGGGCTGTCCGCGGCCGACATCTGCGGCGGCCTCTCAGAGCGGTCACTCTCCCCTCTGATACGGAGCCAGTTCCATTATCTCTCACGCAACACCTACAAGGCACTGAAACGGCATGGTCTTCCAATGTTATCTAGGGGACCCGACCTAGCTGCCGACGTCCCAATAATTTACCTTCCGCGCGTCACGTACGAGTGCATACCCCGCAAGCCAGCGTACAGAACGTGGCGAGTAGGAACATCGCTTCGTCGCACACTGTTCACAAATCACTAGGGAGGAAATAAACTTTGAAAAGGTCCAGAGACACGTGAAGATACCGGCTGGGTTACATTTTGGTCAAAGAGATTCAGACATCAGATATTGGATTGGTAGTCATATCTGGGAGCAGATATAGACTCGGATCAAAATTTACTAATATTGAAGAACAGAACTGACGCTCGAGAGAATCGTGAGGAATAATTGTGAAGAAAGTGGAATGCTAAAATACCGACGAATGATGGGATGTGTTTGAAGCTCTCTAAGGTTGCAGATACTGCGATTGTGACCACCATAGTAGGCCGATCAGTTGAAGACGCCACTCACAGAAATTGGCGTAACATACGTAGGTACAAGGATTTAAGCTGCGAAGAAACCTTGTTGACACAAGAAATATTTCAACTGATCCACGAATGAAGCAAGTACTAAAGATCGGTGGAAGACACCATTAAAGAATGAAATAGCCAAGAAGCGCAGAGAAGCCAAGGTGAAATTTTTGCATGAAAACTGTACAGAAACTGAAACAGAACTGGTCCTCGCAGAATGGAGAAAAGATTGCATTGAACACCTCTACAAGGTCATGGTCAGCACACTGGACTCGCATTCAGGAGGACGACGGTTCGATCCCGCGTCTCGCCATCCTGATTTAGGTTTTCCGTGATTTTCCTAAATCGCTCCAGGCCGGGATGGTTCCTTTGAAAGGGCACGGCCGACTTCCTTCCCTAATCCGATGAGACCGATAGCCTCGCAGTTTGGTCTCTTCCCCCAAACAACCCAACCCCTGTACAAGGTCAAGAACTTATCTGGTGTCTTGATAGAAGAGGAAATGCAAGTCGATACGAATGACATAGAGGATAGAGCACTGGAATCAGAATCTAAAAGAGATTTGAAAGACTAAAGCAAAGGTCCCGAGTTCGAATCTTGGTCCGGCACACAATTTTAATCCGCCAAGACGTTTCATATTAGCACATACTCCGCAGAGTGAAAATCTCATTCTGGAAATATCCCCCAGGCTGTGGCTAAGCCATGTCTGCGCAATAGCCTTTCTTTCAGGAGTGCTAGTTCTGCAAGGTTCGCAGGAGAGCTTCTGTAAACTTTGGAAGGTAGGATACGAGGTACTGGCAGAACTGAAGCTGTGAGGATGGGACGTGAGTCGTGCTTCGGTAGTTCAGTTGGTAGAGCACTTGCCCGCGAAAGGCAAAGGTTCCGAGTTCGAGTCCCGGTCCGGTACACAGTTTCATATCAGCGCACACTCTGCTCCAGAGTGAAAATCTCATACTGGAAAGGTATCGGATTCTGACGGCCACCAGCCACAAGGGGGGGAGCTACGTTGCTCTTCGAATCCAGGAGTGCATGAGTCCACAAGCCCACGAGTCCGTATGGCGCAACTACTCACTCTCTCCAGACTCTCCCAATAGTATCTGCAGCTCTGCTGATGGTCAGTTGGGCAGGGGGTTCTTCAGCTGTTGTCTCGCTCTTGTCTAGGACATTTCAGTCACTCATCCACCATCACTTGGGCAGGCACAAATCCCAGCTACTTGGCTCTGCTTCTGCTTGTGCGAAGTCCGAGACTGTGGACTTCTACCCTATCCAGCTGGCCATTTGGGTGGGGGGGGAGTGCCTTCTTCAGCTGCATCCTGGCTTTTGTTCAAGGCAGTGTAGCCACTAATCCATCGTCACTTGGGAAAGCAAAATGCTAACTACCTGCCCCTGCTCGTGTGGGCAATCATTACTATGGTGAGTTGCCTCTTCTGCTCAGGATCCATGCTTGGTCTCACGCACTACCATACACCTTATCTGGGGTTACTTGGTCGTCTCTAGGCTGTACATTTGCTGCAATGGGATTTCTACTAGCTGATATCAGTGGCCTTGCTTTGCCATTGTTGTCAGCACTTCCTCACTGCTACAGCACTGTCGAGTCACTGCTGACCTCAGTGCCTTTCCCATTGATTGTGTATGGCTTATGACGCGCAGGCAGCGGCCTTTATAGGAAACGCCACGTATATTGTAGTAGTAATAAATGTACTATTCATCAATTCAGTTTGACAAATGGCTAATCAGACATCTACCAGCCATCCATTCACAGTCTCTCTGTTACACTGACTGCATGATGGACAATTGGCATCCTCACTTCCAGCTACCAGCTACCCTGTCACACCACCACTACAGTAGCTGACCAGCCTGCTCACTAAAGTGTATTACATTCACATGTTAAAACTTCCGTTCAGTGTGTTACTTCACTGAAGCATCACACAGTCTCTACTGCGCAATACCATAATCAGCATTGCCAAACGTTCTGTCCTGCAAGGCAAAATTTTTATCCTAGGATGAAAAAGTACTGTAACGTTTGACTTACTTTGGAAAATAGTTGAAAGTGTGTAGAACAAGGCATAGCAACCATACAAAATCGTGGAGTCATTAGAAATTTAGCATGATTTGGACGGTACTGAAAGAGGGTAGTTGAAACCGTTGTAATCCTCATTGAGCACTTATATGTTAAAACTTCTGTCTGGCTTGATATTACATAAAAATGCCTTGTGGTTTCTGCTGTGTGACTGCATAAGTCAGTCCTCGTCAGGAGTACCTACAGAGTCTTTTTTCTGTTTTGGTAACTAACACTTAGGGTTCTACATAGGTGGAACTATTCTCAAGAACAAGTGCACTTTAACGTGTAAGCTAGATAGGCAATGACAATATCTTTGTATATTTTGATAATTAACAAGGAAAAGTTTGGTTTAATCAACGAGAAGCACAATGATCGAATTTTTCTCGACACCATGTGCAGTTTGACCTGTAAATAACGCTAATATCTGAGCCACATGTATTTTTATATCTGAACCATGTGGACAGAACAATTAAGTCAAATTAGTACTGCCATATCTGTTTTATACTGCTGTAGACGTTATCTTACATGTATTTTGATACACAATACATGCATTTTTAATTCATGATCAGTGTGGAACCTTTGTCACTGACGTCTTTGAAATAAATAAACCGAGCAACTGACGTCTTTATCCAAGTGTTAGTGAAACTAGCATTTGCACTGCATGCTTTTCCACGTTGTAGTTGCATAATACAGTTTAAGCGATACATGGCGTTATAGATCTCACGAAAAGACATAATTTTTTCGATTTTTGTCATAAAAAGTTACAAAATGCGACCCCAGTGGATAAATATTCACCTTGTTACTGATTGTGGAGACACAGTATGTAGACCTTTCTGAAGATCCTTCGCACAATAGTTCTGATCCATAAACGACGCAACCTTCCTCAGAAGTTAGTTTTCGTATATCTTTGCAGCATAATCACAGTTAAATCAAAGATGAAAATCAATAATAAAAATTATATTAGCCAGTCAGAAACGTAAATTATATTGTTCTAGTGTAGAACATGATGCATTATTGTCTTCCCCTCTAAAATGGTGCTTGGCCAGGAGTTAAAAGTTTTTGGACAACCAGTAAAACAGCGTGATTAAGGCGTAAGAGGAATTAAACTATTAATGTCTAGCACGCTTAGATAATTATTTTAGCTAATAAGTGTTTTGTATGGTTATAGAACAGTAATACTGACAATTTAGATGCTGAAATACTGTGTTAATTATTATTACCAATATCTTTAGTTGGTTAATTTCAAGTTCTATGGATCACTTCCACTACAAATTGTAATGATGTGTTATGAGTAATTTTAGATCACATTGCAAAATAATTCACAAATATAGGTGCAAGCTGAAAATATGTAAGCATTTATTTTTATTTTGTAAAATATACAGTTGTGTATTAGAAATACCTAGCCACGACTTTTTACACGTTACAATAATCAAAAATTCTTGTATGGAATAAAAGGAGCTCTCAAGTAGCAACTTTTTCAGTTTACTTTCATATTTTACTTGTCTGTCTGTTAGACATTTTATATCACTGGGTAAGTGATCAAAAATTTTAGTTGCATCATTGTTCACACCTCCTTGTACTGAAGAAAACCTCAAAGTGGGCGAATGAATGTCATTTTTCCTTCTCGTATTGTAATTATGTACATCATTTTACCTTTTGAACAGCAATGGATTATTTACTATAAGCTTGATTAGGGAATAAAGATACCATGAAGCTGTAGTCAGAATGCACAACTCCTTAAACTGGTGTCTACAAGATGGTCGTGAGTGAGTACCACATATTATCCTGTCCCCGAGGTTGGCAATGATTGTGCAAATGTGAAGGAACTACATTGTTGTAGGAGATCTAAAATATACTTCTTCCAGTTTAAGTTCTCATCAATATGAAAACCTAAAATCTTTGATGTTTCCACCCTGTTTATTTTTTCCTCACCATGTGCTACACTTATCATTGGTATATTACCTTTAGATTCATAGAAATGAATCTAGTGCCATTTAAAATTAAGAGTGAGACCAACCACACTTTTAAGAACATTGTTTACTACATCTTCTGTTTACGTCTGTATAATTTGGAGGATTACAGTATCAGTGTTATCCACAAAAAGAACTAATTGTGCTGGTTTTAAGTTAGATAGAAGATCATTTGCCTAAATGGGAAAGGAAAACGTGCCGAAGATTGAGCCTTGGGGAACTCCACATTTGATTTCTCCCCTGTCGGAGGAACCTCCCCTGCTTACATTGATTGAATTACTAAGCACAACATTCTGCATTATTTCGGTAAGAGACATGACATTATTCATTGTTTGGCTATACCATTAGTCCCACAAAACTTCAGTTTATCTACGAGTATATTGTGTATTGTAGTTCATGTAGCCTTAGATAGATCACAAAAGTACCAACCGGTACTATTTTGTTATTTAAGCAAGTAAAATTTGATAGTTGAACGTGTTAATGACATTCCCAGTACAACAACTCTTCTGAAATCCAAACCTTAATTTACTGAGATTATTGTTGTTGCTCATGCGAGATACTGTTCCATAATACATCATCTTCTGAAAAATTTTGTGTATATTTCATCGTGAGTATATACATATATTTGCCTGTGCGTGCGTGTGTGTGTGTGTGTGTGTGTGTGTGTGTGTGTGTGAGTGTGTGTATGTGTGTGAGAGAGAGAGAGACGAAATATACTGACGAGGCAGACTTTTAGCTGAGGAAGTTGTGTCAGGATGCTGCTGACAAAGAATTTCCTGGCAGGCATGTAGACAACTAGTGCCTGAGATGTCATGGGTAAGGTTCTAAGAGCAGGTCGGTACGTGTATACTTACGGAATGTGTTCCATGATCCCTGTAGCTATACTAATGACTTTTTCTCGTAAGGCTGAGGTAAGTTTTGAATACCCTGAACTAAAGTGGTTCATTTTGCTATATAGATATTTAAAGCCAGTTTTTTTCAAATTCCCTCCATACATGCTTACTTTTCCTACTATTTGATCTTGGCTACACATAAGAATTTTAATATTTTGTTATTTGTTTCATACGCGGTGAGCTCGAAATCCAACGACATAATTTCAGAGTTTGTCCAAGGTCAAATGCAGGTCTTTTATTATAACGGACCCGTGATCTATGGTGCTCGTTGCAGAGTACCTGCATTACGTTTAACTTCTACCTCCCATTGCATCTGTATTACACTGGAAACACCTTCCCAATAGTGCAAATATTCACAGCGTGCACTCATGACGACATTGTTTTACTCACTCAGTGTACTTGCTGTTGAGAGCACATTGAATTCAGTACGGCTCAGTTCCATCCCAAGTTTGCTTTTCCGGCGGCGTTAGTCGTGCGTTGACAGTGATACACGGCAATGTGTACGGGTTTACAGATGAAGCACTGATTAATAAGCAACTCGTGTACGGTTTCACTGAATACGTTGGAAGAGAGGTGCAACAGCGGTGTGCTGCTCTTTTCCCGCAGCGACGTAAACAAATAAGAGTTGCATCATTACACAGGCTCCGGCGAGAATCCAGATAGTTACATGTTAGGAATGGAAGATAGTGGCCGTGATATGTATGCCAGAACACTTACTCCGAAACCGAATGTGTTACATGTGATTTCAAACAATTGTTCCAGCAGCAGTCGGTGCGTTCCACGAGCTCTGAATGCAACCAAAACAGAATTATTAAGAAGGTAACAAGAAAACGTCTAGCATCCCTGCCTCCCAAAGAAGACGCAGTCACTGCTGCCGGCTGGCATTTCCTAACAAACAGAGTTTGCATATTAATACCTATAGCAATGGGCAGAGAATCATTTTTTCTAGTTTATTTCTATTTATGCCAATGGCCTGATCGCTGAAGTGCTGTCAGGCTTGGCTAGGACTTGGATGGGTTACTGTCTGGGTCTGCCAGGTGCTGTTGGCAAGTGATGTACACCCTGCCCTTATCAGGTCAATTGAGGAGCTAATTGACTGAGAAACAGCGACAGTGATGACGAAAACTGACAATGGCCGCGAACGCGGTGTGTTGACCACATGCTCCTACGTATCCGCATCTGGTAACGCCTGAGGATGACACGGCAGCTGGTCGATACCGATTGGTCTTCAAGGTCTGCTCGGATAGTGTTTTATTCTTTCTTGCTATTTACAAACACCATTGTTTATAAGGGAGGACATGCTCAGCACTATATAGCACTATATAGCAATATATGGAATGATAAGAACCCACGAGCACAGCTGTGTAGGTCTTACCAAGTTGGTTGTGAATGTATGTGGCGGGACTGTCATGCCTATATGAATATACCTTACGTATTTACGAGATTTTAGCATCATGGCATATTTTTCACTTCATGGTTTTTTTTTCTTGTTTAAGTCATCAGTCTTCTGACTGGTTTGATGCGAATTCCTCTCCAGTGTCAACCTCTTCATCTCAGAGCAGCACTTGCAACCTACGTCCTTAATTACTTGCTGGATGTATTCGAGCTTCTACAGCTTTTACCATCTACAGCTCCCCCTAGTACCATGGAAGTCATTCTTTGATGTCTCAACAGATGTTCCACTAACCTGTTCATTTTCTTGTCAGTGTTTTCCATGTATTCCTTTCCTCGAGGATTCTGTGGAGAACCTCCTCATTCCCTACTTATCTGTTCACCTAATTTTCGCAATCCTTCTATAGCAGCACATCTCATATACTTCGATTCTCTTCTGTTCGAGTTTTCCTGCAGTCCATGATTCGCTAGCATACAATGTTGTCTCCACACGTACAGTCTCTGATATTTCTTTCTCAAATTAAGGGCTGCGTTTGGTTCTAAAAGACTTCTCTTTACCAGCAATGCCTGTTTTGCCAGTGCCTGCTCTTGACGTCGTCCTTGCTCCGCCTGTCTTGGAGTATTTTGGTGCCTAGTTAGTAGAATTCCTTCACTTTATCTACTTCGTGATCACTCATCCTTATTCTAAGTTTCTCTCTGTTTTCGATTTACTCTCAATCCTCTCAAGCCTGTTCATTCCATTCAGCAGATCCTGTAATTCTTGTTGACTTTCACTATTGATAACAATGTCATCACCGAATCTTATCACTGAAATCCTTTCACTTTAATTTTTGATTTAGTCTTGAACTTTTATTTTATTTTTGTCATTGATTCTTCAATGTATAGATTGAATGGTAGTGTACACTCTTAGTAGTCTTACATTCCTTTTAATTCGAGCACTTCGTTCTTGGTCTCCATTCTTATTATTCAATCTTAACACTTGTACGTATTATATACTATTCTTTCCTCATAAACTACTCTCTGTCCTAATAGGCCTTGAAGGCCCAACGGTACCGACCGATCGCCGTGTGTCCTCGACCCATAGGTGTCACTGGATGCGGATATGGAGGGGCATGTGGTCACACACCGCTCTCCCAGCCGTTGTCAGCTTCCGTGACCGGAGTCGCTACTTCCCTGTCAAGTAACTCCTAAGTTGGCCTCACAAGAGGTGAGTGCACCCCACTAGCCAACACCTCATAGCAGACCGGACCGTAGCCCATCCAAGTGCTTGGGAAGACAGACAGCGCTTAACTTCAGTGATATGACGGGAGCCGTTGGTACCACTACGGCAAGAGCACACTATAGCTTACGCCTATTTTTGTCAGAGTTTCGAAAATCTTGCCCCATTTCACAATGTCAAACTCTTTTTCCAGGTCGACAAATCCTGTGAACATGTCTTGATACTTCTTCCATCTTTCTTCCACTATCAACCGCAACTTCAGATCCGACCCATAGTGCCTCTACTTTTCCTAAAGCTGAAATGATGCTCAAGTTTTTTTTGATTCTTCTATATATTATTCTTGTCAGAAACGTATGTGTTTGAACTATTAAGCAGATTGTACGAAAATTCTCGCACTTGTCTGCTCTTGCAATCTTCAGAGCTGTATGGGTGATGGTTTTCCGAAAATCAAATGGTATATCGCCCGACTCATACATTCCACACACCAACCGGAATAGGTGTTTTGTCTCCACTTTCCCCAATGATTTAAGAAATTCTGATAGAGTGCTATCAAGCCCCTCAGGCTTATTTGATTTTCACTCATTGAGGGCTCTTTATATTCTTATTCCAGTACTCGATCCACTATCTCATCTATATCGACTCCTGTTTCTTCTTCTGACATGTCATGAGACAAGTGCTCCCCTTCAAAGAGGCCTTCCATGTACTCTTCCTACCCATCCGTACTCTCCTCGGCATTTAACAGTGGAATTTCCACTGCACTCTTTATGTTACCACCCTTGCTCTTAGTTCTATCGTGGGTTGTTTTGATTTCCCTATATGCTGAGTCAATTCTTTTGACAATCATTTCGTTTCCAACTTCTTCACATCTGTCATATAGCTATTTCGCCTTAGGTTCCTGCACTTCTTATTTATTGCATTCCTCAGTGACCTGTATTTCTGTACTCCTGAATCTGCTGGAAAATTTTTGCACTTCCTTGTTTTATTGAACAACCGAAGTATTTCTTCTGCTAGCAAACAAAATTTTAATCTGGGGATACGTGAAGAACTCCCCTCTCTAGTCTCTATCGGCCCCTGTTGACTTCCAAAGTGAAGGCCGATGCTGTGGCGGTAGCAATCAGTCTGTTGCGCAAATTGGTCCCGGCTTGGTAGTTCAGTGATTCGTGCCCAGTCGGCTGTGCACAACAGGGAGTCTGCGTTTCGATGCGGCAGAGTACCTGAATATTTGCTTCTTGGTTAAAGCCACATTAGCCGTTTGTCGCTTCCCAATTCCTGACGTCGACATCTTAGGTCCAATAGGGTTTCTGGCTCGCTGAGTCGTGTGGGGCAGTGGTGCCCACATAAAGCATAAGCCAGACCACGCCCACATACAAGAGTAGACCAGTACGTTGTGAGGAAGGTTGTGGGGGCTACCATATCGCCTGTTGTCATCATTATTGTTCTTCCGTACCCACAGGCGCCAGAACGAAGACGAAGAACGCAAGACCAGAGAAGGCTGTGAAACGACGTCGGCCAATGGTGCGTGGAATAGGACCTTACCACGACAGGAACGCCCTCAAGCCGAAGTGAATATAAGCGACGCTCCTGCCTGCCTCCTCGGCCGCTCAGATCGTCGCAGTATACGGTTATTAGTGGACAGCATTAGCACAGCTTAACAGAGAGTGCTACGATATCAGTTTGTGGGGATCCATATTCATTGCTTAATTGAACGTTGTGTAAAGCAAGAACTCGGATATTGGGTGCGTGTCACCCATCGCTGGCGACACCTTTGTACATTAAAGTTAGGTATTGTCAATCTGGTTTATAGAAACAAAACTACTAATGATATTTGCTTGAATTGTTGTATAGAATTCCGAGAATGCAGCATCCCTTAGGCACCGTATGCGAGACGAGTGGGCAAGACCCAACAATTACCTTGCTCACTTACATTTTGAAAACCTTAACCATCTGATCGGCATCTCTGTTTTACGCTCAGTGTAATGTTTACTTAAAAATAACTTGAAATATACACTAATGGTAAAGAAACCGCAACTACAAAAAATATTTAATGTAGGATAATGAAATTTCGGAATACACTCATCTAAGTAACACATTTAAGCGATTAACATTTCAAGGTCCCAGTTTAAGGTCTCGGTAAGTAAGTCAGTGCAAATGTGAAATGCTGGTACATTTATAACCGGTGTAACCCCCAGAATCTTGAATGCAAGCATGTAAACGTGCAAGCATTGTGTCTTACAGGTGGCAGACGTTAGTTTGTGGGATTGATTTCCATGCTATTGCACTTGGATGCTGAGTACAAGGGCGGTAATTGCTACTTATGGATGAGCCTGGAGTTGTCGTCCGATGACGTCCCATATGTGCTCGATTGGAGACAGAGGCTGTGATCGAGCAGGAATAGGAACAATGTCGACATTCTGCAGAGCATGTTGGGTATTCATGGCTGCACCACATATCGAATAACAGGAGTGTTCCTACTTTCATACGAAAAACCACAAACCCAGAACTAGGTTATCCTGTTGGAAACACCACATGGAATGTTGTCCATGAATGGCTGCACAACATATCGACTAACCAGACGTACATCTTTGCGAAAAGAGAGTGTTCCTGCTTTCATACGAAAAACCTCTAACCCAGGTCAGGCGTGCCTAGGAGGCAGAAAGATGTGTTACAGATCCTCAATTGGCCTCCTTGTAACCAACACGTGACCTTCACTGACACCGACACAAAACGAGATTCCATCAGAAAACATAACAGACCTCCACCCTGTCCTCCAGCGAGCTCTCGCTTAGCAAACGGCAGTGGTATGGGGTCAGTGGAACGCCAGCTACAGGGCGTCGGGCTCGAAGCTGCCCCTGAAGTAACTGATTTGTAACAAATTGTTGTGTCATTTTTGTGCCAACTACTCCTCAAATTATTTCCGCAGTTGCAGAGTCATATGCCCAACACGATTGTCTTTGGTCACGGTAGTACCACCTGGAAGTCCGGAGCCCGGTCTTCTTGAGACCGTACATTATCGTTACCACCACTGATAGCAGTTATGTACTGCAGCATTCCTGGCAAGTCTTTCTGCAGTATCGCAGGACGAACATCCAGCTTCTCGTAGCCTTATTACGTGACCTCGTTCAAACTCATTTAGGTGCTGATAACGACGTTTCTTTCGCGTTAGAGGCATTCCTGCCTAACATCAACTCACCACGCCCTATCTCAAAGGTAACTAACGCTTATGACCATTAGAGCATCTATTTAATGGATACCTGACTTGCATTTCGATAGCGGGATTACTAACGCCACTCTTAGGCGACTGGCGTGAAATTGGATAAATATCAACTTTCAGATACTGCTTCTTGGTGTTGTGATTTTTTTCCGCCAGTATAGGTGACTTCAATTGAGGGCAACCAGTGAGGAATGCACCTCCTCTGCTGTAAAATTTGTGGAGAGGGCACAGATGGTAGCTGAAGTGGTAGTGACAGTCACCAATACCACGTACGAAAAGTTATAGAGGACGTCGATAAATAGGTCTAGATCATCGTTCACCTACCTCCACTACCTTTCTTTCAGTTCAGTAGTTTCATTCTTATTAGATGTTTTTACGGCTTCAGCTGTGACAGTTCTAGAGTCATTCGAAGAAAGTCTACCGTCAGTAGCACGTAAATACCAGCTCATGACATACCAGATGGAGGTGACATTAACCTAACGACTAGAAACTGGGATGCATAATTACGGATTCATTGCGGGAGATATGGACAGTTTAAATTTTCTATTATTAAGAATGCTGACGGATTTGTGCATGGATAAATGCTAGGGAAGGCCAACTTATTAAAATAATTAAGTAATTTCGTAAATAAATAATGGTTGTAAATACATTACTGTTGTTAGGCGTGCTTGACAGCAGCTTGCTGTGTAAGGTCATCTCTCATTCTTTTACTCGATGTGGATATCTCTCCAAATTAAAACTTTTATTGGACTTCGAAAACATTTACTCACTGAAGAAATAGTTCGTACTGGACTATTTACGTCCATTTAACAAACACGGAACCTTTCGCCATCTCAAGAATGCTGAGAATGACTTTTAACATAAAATGAAAAAAATTAAGTAAAATCAATATATTCCATTATCACACATAAACAGTAAATTTACAATGAATCTTACATTAAGCAAAACATAAATGATAATGGCGGTGTCGTTAAATCTGCCTTATTCACAGAAGAGCGTCAGTCTCGACTCGCTTCTAAAACAAAAGGTGCCGTCCCCTTCACAAAAATATATGAGGGACGTAATTCTAAATTTATTTTTGCTCTTGTATCCCTCAGGCGATACAACCGTTCGTAGTAATTAATTTTTAATTAACGCTTTATTTATTTATTACATTTCAAATAATTCGTATATAAATTCCGCTTTTCCCGTAGATGTGCCTTCAAACCAGATTCTTCTCCGTAGCAAGCAAGGTGACGCAGTGGTTAGCACACTGCACTCGAATTCGGGAGGGCGACGGTTCAAATCCGCGTCCGGTCATCCAGATTTAGGTTTTCCGTGATTTCTCTAAATCGCTCAATGTAAAAGACGTGATGGTTTCTTTCAAAGTGCACGGCCGATTTCCTTCCCCATCCTTGACAACATCTGTGCTTGTGCTCCGTCTTTTATGATCTCGATGTCGACGGCACGTTAAACCCCACCTTTCTCCCTGTTTTTAGTCTTGCATATTGCTTTGAAACGTGTTTTCTGAAAACTGTCTTGAGTACACAGTTCGGCAGCCCAGACGGTATGGAAATAGACCTTTTAGCTGCGAACAGGCCGGACCTCATCTACAGCGTCAGTATTGAGGCGAGGGTTAGTGATCTTGATGTCGGTATAGCAGCTATGTTTACGACAAATAAGAAGGCTAGCAGAGTGTTTCTGCTAGAAAGAGCAAATAAGCAATTGTTAGCATCTCAGAGAGACAGTGAATTGAGATCACTAAGTTCCAATAATGCGCACCTGATTAATATCCATTTGCCACTGTTGCGCCATGACCTATTATGGACTACTGCACTGCCTGACGCGAATGCAGAAAAACTACGTCGTAGGGAGTGTGGTGTCCTCTTTATGAGGACTACGCACTGTGAAGCAAGAACACATACGCCGAGTGCAAAAAAATGGTTCAAATGGCTCTGAGGGCTATGGGAGTTAACATCTGAGGTCATCAGTCCCCTAGAACTCAGAACTACTTAAACCTAACTAACCTAAGGACATCACACACATCCACGCCCAAGGCAGGATTCGAACCTGCGACCGTAGCGGTCGCGCGGTTCCAGACTGTAGAGCCTAGAACCGCTCGGCCACACCGGCCGGCACGCCGAGTGCAAGACTACTTATTCATAACACCCTACCTTCTCGTATCTTGTCTTCGTGGTCTTCCGCGAACTGTTTGTTGGCGACAGTTAAATCGTTCTGCATTCAGCTTCAGATGCCGGTTCTCTAAATTTTCTCAGTAGTATTCCTCGACAAGAACGTCCCCTCCCCTCCAGGAATATTTTTGAGAAAATTTTTTAATGAAATTCGAATTTTAATAAGCTTCCTAAAATATTTATTAAATCTAATTTTAAAACAATGAACTAAAACGTAATCTTCAAGATAGTTGGTTTAAAGCTTAGTATTTCATTTCTAAATGAAGGTTAATAACCTTAAAACTCATTCCTTTTGGAAGTCCGAAAACATCTCTGCAATGCTTGCGTGATCATCGTATCAACCGGTAACAAATCCAGTAGCCCCCCTCTGAACTGTTTCGATGCTTCCTTTAATCCAAAAATTTACGGATCGCAAACACTCGAGCAGTATCCCTACTAGCATCCTAAATGCGGTCTCCTTTACAGCTGAACCACACATCCTTAAAATCCTCCTATCGAGACCAAGTCAACCATTTCCCTTCTCCACCACAAACCTCACATGCTCGTTCCAACGCATATCAATTTGCAACATTATGTGCGGATATTTGAACGATGTGGCTGTGTCGAGGAAGGACGCTGCTATTGCTGTATCTGAACGTTATAGATTTGTGTTTCGTACTGATCCACCACAGCTTACATTTTTCTACATTTACTGCTAGCTGCTATTGATTACACCAAATAGGAATTTTATCTAAGTCATCTTGTATTCTCCTACAGTCATTCAACATCGGCATCTTACCGTCCACTGCAGTATTATCAGCAAGCAACCACAGATTCCTGCGCAACCCGTGCGCAAGATCATTTATGTACATAGAAAATAACAGCGGTCCAATCACACTTCACGGAGCACTCCTAACGATACATTTGTCTCTGTTGAACATTCGACGTGGAGGACAGCGTCCAAGAAGTTTTGGAGTCACTCACATACCTGAGAACCTATTCCATATACTCGTACCTTCGTAAACATTCTATAATGGAGCACCATGACAAATGCTTTCCGGAAATTTAGATATGTGGTACCTATTACCGTAGTTCGCAGTACAAGTGAGAAAATGCAAGCTGAGTTTCGCACAAGTGATGCTGTCTAAAATCGTGTTCATTCGAGACATAAGCCTCTCGCTTTCAAGAAAATTTATTATATCCGAATTCAGAGCACATTCAAGGATTCTGCAGCAAACCGATGTAATTTTAGAGGCCTTTTCTTCATCCTTCTTATCTACACAAGTCACAAGCGCTTTTCCAGTCGCTTTGGACTTTACACTGTACGAGAGTTTTGCGATAAATCCCGGCTATATAAGGTGCCGAAGGTGTAGAGTACTCATTCTAAAACCGCATTGGGATTCTATCCGGACCTTACGACTTATTTGTTTTTAAGTCTTTCAGCTGTTTCTCTATGCAAGAGATGGTTGTTACCAAGTCGTCGATATGGAAGTCTACTCGACGTTCAAACGACGGCCTGTCGCCATTTGCGCGTTCTCCTTTGAACCAAGAGTGCAACAGTCTTTGCTTCCTCAACGGTTTTCCAAATTTCGTTGTTCGTTGTTCACGGTGGGCACTCCCCGACGTTAATCCACTTATTAAGCACACAGTTCTCCAGACCACGGTTTACAATATATTTAAACTTTACCCGTAATTCCTCTACGTAAGTGATGACGCTGTCGATAAGATCCTGTCTGTCTGCATCTATAGGGTCTAGTATATTACCATTACAGCTTTCAGAAAACTTGTTCTCGCAAAGAATCCGTAAGCGTCCCAGTTTATAACCGGTAGGTGCGACATACTGGGTCTGCGCCGTCAGGTAGATGCGGTCAGTCAGTTAGCTAACTCGAAAGTGTGGAGGTGCCAAGTAGCCAGGATACAATCTTCTGCTCTGGCGGTTGCCTGTAGCTTTTCGAGCCTATGTCCGTTTATACTAAACGGGATGTGTTGCATCAGAAACAAGCTCCTCGGCGCCCAATAGAGGTTCCATGTGGTGACGTTAACCAGTCTAGTCTCTCGGAGGGACATTTCCATTTAGCCTGTGGTGTTCAATCGCGATACAATTTCTGTGTTGCATTGTCAATGCGAGTGTGCGAGGGTTGCATCAATTGAGTTGTGATGCATCAGAAACAAGCTACTGGAGTCCGAGAAGAGTTTCCATGAGCTGACTATGGCCACGGTAATCTGCCAGTGGAAATGTCTATGGAGACTGTGGTGATGAATGGTGACGCAATTATTGTGTCGCATCGTCAATGTGATTGTACGAGGTTTACACTAAACCGGTTGTGATGCTTCGGAAAAGATCTAATGGACTCCCTGGAGACGTTCCGTGCGGTGATCGCAACTATGCTAGGCTGTTGGAGAGAAATTTGCTTGGAGACTGTAGTGATCAGTCGCCACGCAATTTCTGTGTCGCATCATCAATGTGAATGGTCGAGGGTTACACTAAACTGGTTGCGATGCATTTGAAACGAGCTGCTGGAATCCCAGAATGGGCTCCATGTGGTGACCGCATGACCGCTAGTCTGTGAGAGAGAAATTTGCAGGGAGCCCGCAGTATTCATTTGCGACGCAATTTATGCATCGCATCGTCAAAGAGAGTGTCCAAGGTTGACAGTAAATGAGTTCCGATGCATCGGAGACGAGCTACAAAACTCACAGAAGAGGTTCCATGCGATGACCATAGCAACAATAGCCACATTAGACTTTCGGGAAACATTTGCAAAGGGCCTGTAGTGTACAATCGTGGCGCAAATTTTGTGTCGCATCGTCATTGTGATTGTGCTATGTTTACAGTTATCGGTTTGTGATGCATCGGAAATGATCAAATGGACTCCCAGGAGGCGTTCAATGAGACGATAGCAACTACGTTAGGCTGTCGGAAAGTTGCATGGAGCCTGTAGTGATGGATCGCGACGCGATTTCTGAGTAGCATTGTCAATGTGAGGGTGCGGGGGTTACGATAAAGGGGTTATGATGCATCGTAATCAAGCTACTGGACTCCCACGAGAAATTCAATGAGGTAAACAAAGCCAAGATATTTTCTCTTAGAGAAATTTGCAAGAAGCCTGTAGTGTTCAATCGTGACGCAATTTCTGTGTCGCATTGTCAATGTGAGTGAGCGAGGGTTATACTAGATCGGTTTGATGCATCAGAAACTTGCTACTGGACTCCCAGGAAAACTTCCATGCTGCGCCAGTACCTCCGCTAGTCTGTCAGAAATTTCCATGTAGCGTGTAGTGTTCAATATCGAGGCAATTTCTATGTCACTTCGTCAATATGGTAGTGCGAGGGTAACAAGCTATAGCACCCCAGGATAGGTTCCATGCTGTGACCATAAACACACTTTTGGAGAGATTTTCTTGGCGCCTGTAGATATCAATCGCGGTGCAGAATCTGTGTCGCATCAACAATGCGAATGTGCAAGGGTTACATTAAATGAGTAGTGATACATCGGAAACAAGCTAGTGGAATCCTAGGACAGGTTCCATAAAGTGACCGTAGCCGCATTTTTCTGTCATAGAGAAATTTGCATGGAGCCTGTAGTGTTCAGTGGTGAAGCAATTTCTGTGTCGCATCATCAATGTGAGTGTGCGAGGATTACTGTAAACGGATTTTGATGCATGAGAATCTAGGGACTGGACTCTCAGTAGAAGTTCCATGTGGTGACAGTTCCCACGCTAGTCTGTTAGATATTTGCATGTAGCCTGTAGTGTTGAAAATCGAGGCAATTTCTGTGTCGCATAGTCACTGTGTTAGTGCTAGATTTGTATTAAACATGTTGTGATGCATCGGAAACAACCTACAGGACTCCCAGGGGAGATTCCATGTGTTGACCATAGGAACACAAGTCTGTCCAAGGGATTTGCATGGAGTCGGTTGTGTTCAATTGCGACGCATTCTCTGTGCCACATAGTCAATGTGGTGCACCGGAAACAATCTACTGGATTCACAGGAGAGGTTCCATGATGTGACCGATCCAACGCTCCTCTGTCGGACAGAAATTTTAATCGATCCTGTTGTGTTCAATCGTGACGCAAATTCTGTGTTGCATCATAAATGTGAGTATGTGAAGGTTGTAGCAAACGGGTTGTGATGCATTGGAAACAAGCTACTGAACTCCCATAAGGAGTTGCATGCGGTTACCCTGGACACGCGAATTCTTCGGAGAAAATTTTGCAGGGAGCCTGTTGTTTTCAACTGTGACGAACTTTCAGTATCGCATTTTCAGTACATGTGTGTGAGGATTAAGCTGAATGTTTTGTGAAGAATCTGAAACCACCTACTTGACTCCCAGGGGAGGTTCCATGCGGTGACCGTAGCCACGCTAGTGTGTCTGAGAGAAATTTGTATATAGCCTGTAGTGCTCAATGTCGACGCAATTACTGTGTCACAACGTCAATCTGAGTGCGCAATACTTACACTAGAAGCGTTGTCATTCATGGGAAACCTGACACTGTACTCCCAGGACACGTTCCATGCAGTGACCGTAGTCACGCTATTCTGTCTTAGTGAAATTTGCATGGAGCCTGTAGTGTTCAATCGTGACGCAATTTCTGTGTCTCATCGTCAATGTGAGTGTACAAGGGTTTCACTGAACGGGTTGTGTTGCATCAGAAACAAGCTACTGGTCTCCCAGGAGCGGTTAGATGTTTTGTCCGTAGCCGTGCCAGTCTGTCAGAGATTGTGGACTGTTCAATCGCGACGCATTTTGTGTTTCGCATCGTCATCGTCAGTGTCGAGGGATACAGTAAACGGCTTGAGAAGCATCGGACACGAGCTACTCGACTCCCAGCAGAGGTTTCATGCGGTGACCGTAACCACGCCAGTCTGTCTCACAGCTTGTGTTGAATCGCGACGCATTTTCTCTGTCACATCGCAACGTGAGTGTGCAAGAGTTACACTAAATGGGTTGTGGTTCATCGTAAACCAGCTACTGCACTCCCAGGAGAGCTTCCATGCGGTGGCCATTGTCACGCTACTCAGTCGGAGTGAAATTTGCGTGGTGCCTGTAGTGTTCAAGCGCAAAGCAATATCTGTGTTGCATTGTCAATGTGAGTGGGCGAGGGTTACACTAAACGGGCTGCAATGCATCAGAAACAAGCTGCTAGCCCCCAGGAGAGCTTTGCACTAAGTGGGATGTGATGCATTGGAAACTACCTACTGGATTGCCAGTAGAGTTTCCATGCTGTGACCATAGCAACGCTTGTATGTCAGAAAAAAATATGCATGGTGCCTGTAGTTTTAAATTGTAACACAGTTTCTGTGCAGCCTCGTTTATGTAAATTTGGAAGGGTTACATTAAATGGGTTGTGACACATCGTTAGCAAGCTACTGAATCCCAGGATGGGTACCATGAGGTGACCAAAGCCATGCTAGTCTCTGAGAGAAATTGGCATGGAGCCCTTAGTTCTCAATCGAGCAGCAATTTCTTTGTCGCATCGTCAATCTGAGTGTATGAGGGTTACACTTAATTTGTAGTGATTCATCGGACGCCAACTACTGGACTCCCAGGAGAGGTTCTATGCGGTGACCATAGCCATACTTTCTTGTCAGAGAGGAATTTCCATGGAGCCTGTAGTATTCAATTGCGATGCCGTTTCTGTGTCACATCGTCATTGACAGTGTAAGAGGATTACACTAAATGGATTGTAATGCATTGGCCACAAGTTACTGTACCCCTGGAGAGGTAACACGCAGTAACGATAGCCACGCTAGTCTGTCACAGAGAAAACTGGCTGGAGCCTGTACTGTTCAAATGTGGCGAAATTTCTGTGTCGCGTCGAATATGTGAGTGTGCAAGATTTACAGTAACGGGTTGTTTTGCATCAGAAACAAGCTACTGGACTCCTAGGACAGGTTCCAAGGGGTGACCGTAGCCAGGCTAGTGTGTCAGAGAGAAATATGCATGGATCCTGTAATATTCTGTCGCAATGCAATACCTGTGTCGCATCGTCAATGTGAGTGTGTAAGGGTTACACGTAATTGGTTGTGATCCTTTGCAAAAACAGACATAATGTCTTATGGGATAACAGCAATCAGTGATTTTATAATGTTACTTAAAATCCGTCTGATTGCAATCAAGACGGATTTTAAGTAACATTCTGGTTGTGATCCATTGGAAATATGCTACTGGAAACCAAGGGGGGGGGGGGGGGGGGGTTCTAAGCGGTGACGCATGG
Organism: Schistocerca piceifrons; assembly: GCF_021461385.2. NCBI lineage: Eukaryota > Metazoa > Arthropoda > Insecta > Orthoptera > Acrididae > Schistocerca > Schistocerca piceifrons. The sequence goes on from NC_060145.1 coordinate 401,802,307, forward strand.
TCAATGTTATTGTGCGAGGTTTGTAGTAAATGGTTTGTGATGCATCGGAATCCAATTTACTGGACATCCAGGAGAGGACAATGTAGTGCCTATAACCACGCAAATCTGTCGGAGTATAATTTGCATGGAGCATGTAGTGTGCAATCGCGACGCAATTACAGTGTCGCATTGTCAATGTGAGTGTGTTAGGGTTTCACAGAATATGTTGTAACGCATCAGCAACAAGCTACTGATATTCCAGGACAGGTCCTGTGCGGTGAGCGTAGCCACGCAAGTCTGGCAGAGATACATCTGAATGGAGTCTGTAGTTTTAAATCGTGACACAATTTCTGTGTCGAATTATTTATGTAAATGTGCATGGGTTACATTAAATAGGTTGTGACATTTCTGAAGCAAGCTACTAGACTCCCAGGATAGGTACCATGTGGTGACCAAAGCCATGCTAGTCTGAGAGAAATTTGGTTGGAGCCATTAGTTTTCAATCGTGCGGAATTTCCCTGTCGCAACTTCAATCTGAGTTTGCAAGGGTACACTTAATGGGTTGTCTCCATTGGAAACAAACTACTCGACTCTCAGGACAGGTTAAATGCGGTATCTGTAGAAACGCTAGTAAGTCGGAGAGAAATTAGCCTGGAGCCTGTATAGTTCAATCGCATGTCAATATGAATGTGCGAGTGAAACACCAAATTGGTTGTGACGCGTCGGAAACTAGCTACGGGACTGGAGAGGTTCCATGCGGTGACGATAGCCACGCTAGTCTGACAGAAATTTGCATGGAGCCTGTAGTGTTCAAACGCCATGCATTTTCTGTGTCTAATCGCAAATGTGAGTGTTCGTGCGTTACACTAAACGGGTTGTAATGCAACGAGAACTAGCTACTGGATTCCAAGGAGGGGTGTCATGCTGTTACTGAAGCCACACTGTCAGAGAGATAAACGCATGCAGCCTGCAGTGTCAAAATGGCTCTGAGCACTATGGGACTTAACTTCTGAGGTCATCAGTCCCCCCAGAACTTAGAACTACTTAAATCTACCTAACCTAAGGACATCACACACATCCATGCCCGAGGCAGGATTCGACCCTGCGACCGGAGCGGTCGCGCGGTTATAGACTGTAGCGCCTAGAACCGCCCGGCCACTACGCCCGGCTCCTGCAGTGTCCAAACGAAACGAAATTTCTGTGTCGCATCGTCAATGTGAGTGTGCAACGGTTACACGGAATTTGTTGTGATCCATTGGAAACATGCTACTGGAAACCAAGTAGAGGTTCTATGTGGTGTCCCTTGCTACGCTAGTCAGTTGGAGAGAAATTTGCATGAAACCTGTAGTGTTCAGGAGCGATGCAATTTTTGTGTCGCATCATCAATGTGAGT